>NC_138341.1:19152500-20420000 GCF_046562875.1 Panthera onca | reverse complement strand
AGCCGCCACCTCAGCCGCCGGGGCCGGGCCGGAGGAGGCGGAGGAGGCTGCGGCCGCCCGAGACCCTCTCGACGTCCCCAGCTCCGGCCGGGAAGTGAGTGACGTGGGGGGTTTGCGGCGGCGGCCGCGGGCTGCGGGAGAGGAACGCGGTGCTGGAGCCTCGCGCCCGCGAGGAGCGGGAAGGAGCCCTCGCAGCGCCCGGACCTCAGGAGCCTGCGGGGGTGCAGGGCCGGGAGCGGCGGGGACGGGGGGCTCCGGGAGCCGGGGCCCCTGCACCGCGCGCGCTGCGAGGGGAGACGGTGCCGCGCGCCCGGCCCCGGAGGGGCGAGCGGAGGGGATGGAGCGGAGTCCCGGGCCGGCGCTGCCGGGCTCTGAGCCCCGGGCCGGGGAGGGGTCTTCGGGGTCCGGAGCGCACGGTGGCCGCAGGGCGCTGGGGCCGGGGTGCGGGCGCCGGGTTGATGCTCCTGGAGCCCGGCTCGCTGGGAGGGGGCTGTGCGTTAGGTGCTGTAAGGGGCGAAGGAGGCAGGTCCTGGCAGAGGGCAGGTGAGGCAGTTAGGCCCTGGCAGAGGGAAGGGAATTTATTTCAGATCACTCCCAAACACTATTCGCCGAGGCGCCTAACAGTGAACCTGTGCACCGAGGTCACCTTTGAAAGGAAGGTGTCCTGAGAGGAGGCAGGATGCAGCTAACAAATGCTTGCTGTTAAATTCCTGTGCCAGGCCTTGGGATTAGGAAGACCTTCCAGCGTTCCAAGTAAACGTTTATTGATCAGCTACCTTGGGTAGAGAACCATGGTCAGCACTGGGGCCACAAAATAGCGTAAAACCCAACCGTAATTTGGTATTTAGGTGCTGACAATGTGGTAGTGAAGGTATGCGTATAAAATACAAAGCAGCATGAATTTTGTCTCATACTTCATTCACTTTAGGTTTTTTTTTTTGTTTTTTTGTTTTTGTTTTTTTTTTTTTTTTTTTTGGTCTTTTCCCAGTGTTGGGGAATTGGAGCCGTAAATGGCTTGGTTTGGGGATAAACCAGAAGAGTCAGAGGAGCTTGTAGGAGAAATTTGGGAGAGTTTGAAGGCAGTTCTGCCTAACATTTAAAGGGGGGAGAAGGGAAGAAGAAATTTGGAAATTTCCTACTAAGCTCCGTGACTATCACTGCTATAGCCTCAATGGCAAGAACAGTGCGTGGCCCACGCAATCAGACAAAAAATATCGATTGCATGAATGAACGAACCAAACAAGGTTTTGCTGTATTTTACACGGAGCACACTATTAATTACGTTGGTGTTAGGGATGGCTGATGGACTTCCTCTCTTCCTGAAATAATTCCTTTTTTTTTTTTTTTTTGGCGGGGAGGGCGGGGGGAGTCATGTAAGGTAACCCAGGTTCCTAGGTCTGGGTATTTAAAGCCATGGCTAAGGTGATGTTGTCGTGATTTCTTGTGGCCACACTGCCACTTTCACATCTTTATTGCATGTTGTCCAGCAGGAGCTTACTCCGTGGGCCATTGCTTCAAATCATCCAATTCTGGCCCTTTTGTTCTATCACTTGAGGAAGAAGAAGAGTACTTTTATCTAGGGAACAGTCCCCCCCCCCCCCCCCCCCCTTTTATCCTGGTCCTTGGTTGGATCTTCCATCTGTAGGAAGAGCGTGTATCTCTTGTAAGGACTGCAGTTCTACCTGTTCTCTGCTGAGGTTGGATTTCTGGGCTCTCCAGCTCCTGGCTGCTGTTTCAGTGCCCCGGGTGGTAGTGCCTGTTGGGTTACTTTGTGTGCCAATTTAAAACTTGACCTTTTATGAGTTCTGTGAGGATTTTTATCATACGTAAGTGGAATTACCTTTGAAGAAGGTTATGTAGTCAAAGTTATGCTGGCAAGGGTTTTGAGCGTCCACTATGCATGAGAGGCAAGTATTCTACTTAGAAAATTAGACTCAGAACCAATAGAATGCCAAGTTACCATTTATTTTATGTCTCTAATAGAAATCTTTCAGGGCCTTCGTTTCTGTATACAAAAAACAAGAGTCATATTAATCCACATTTGGTCTTGTGCTGTAAGCTTTGAAGAACTAAGTTAATTTCTCTTCAGTTTTAGGACTGTGTACTTCAGAATGCATCCAACAGGAGTCCATCTGTTCTTGTTTTGGGGTGCCCTGCCCCTGTAATTTTGGGTGCCTTATTCCAGGTTCTCCCAATGACATTGTATTTTATCTGTATATTTAATTTATTTTTCTTTTAAAATTAATTTTATTAATGTATAGTTGACATATAATAAAATGCACAAATGTCTGTGTACAGTTGGAGGAGTTTTGAAAAATGTATATACTCTGTAACCACTACCCCAGTCAGGATATAGAAATTTACATCACCCCAGAAAATTCCCTCATGCTGGTTTACAGTCCACCCCCTCTCATTTTATTTACCTCTAATTACACAGCCATCAGGGCTCTAGAGTCTAGTTGTGCAGGATGTATATCGCCCAGCTTTAGGGGGTGCTGTTTATGTCAGAGTCCCTGCACATGGGACTTCCTGGGGTTGTCTCATGCACAGTCTATGTGGCTGTGTACTGCAGCTCTGCGAATGGCTTATGAATGCACATTTTCTTATAAAAAACTCAAATAGTACAGACAGAATAAATGCCCCCTTGGCCCACTCGCTTTTCTGCTGAAATTGCTGTTGTCAGTTGTAGAAGGATCAGTGGTCCTTCTAGGCCTTTCATTTTCATCTATACACACACACACAGTATAGGTAATCCAGAAATAAAGCATTTTCCTTCTGCCCCTAAGTTATTGACATGATACTGTACACATTGTTCTGCAACTTTTTTTTTTTCCCTAACAAAATGTCTAAGATCTTTCCATGTTGGAACATAGGGATCTACCTGATTTTTCTCAACTACTCTATGATCTCTTATGCAGTATGTGTATTATAGTTTATTTAATCATCTCCTCATTAGGGTTGATGGGGGGTGGGAGGGAGGGGAGGGTGGGTTATGGGTATTGAGGAGGGCACCTTTTGGGATGAGCACTGGGTGTTGTATGGAAACCAATTTGACAATAAATTTCATATATTAAAAAAAAATCATCTCCTCATTAAAGGCCATTTAAGCTCTTTGCTATTTCAGACATTGCTGCAGTGAATGAAAGAAGTAGATTTGCTAGGTTGGGGGGGGGGTACACATTTTAAATTTTAATTGAGGGAGAATTAACTGTAGAACTGGTGGATCTGGTTCATTTTTTTTAACTACTAGGTAACGTTCAGTTGTGGACTTAAATCACCTTTTTCATTCTTCCTTCAATGGGGAACAGACAGTTGGGTTACTTTGGATACTAATTATTTGATGGCTATATGTGTTGCAAATGCATCCTGCTAGTCTGAGGCTAGCCTTTTCCCTTTGTTAGTGTCTTTGTATACAAGTTTAAAATGTTAATGTTACATTTGTGAAAAAATTACCCTTAAATTAAAAAACGTTGTGTGTGTCTGGCTTAAGTAAATTTTCTCTACCCTGCGGTATGAATTATAGATTTCTATATTTTCTTCTAAAATTAAAAAAAAGTTTTGCTTTCCATGGGGAATTTCTATGTGGTATAATGAAGAGATAATTTTTTTTTTCAATTGGGATAACCAGTTTTTCAGTATCTTTCCACATTTTTTTTTTTCAACGTTTTTTTATTTATTTGTGGGACAGAGAGAGACAGAGCATGAACGGGGGAGGGACAGAGAGAGAGGGAGACACAGAATCGGAAACAGGCTCCAGGCTCTGAGCCATCAGCCCAGAGCCTGACGCGGGGCTCGAACTCACGGACCGTGAGATCGTGACCTGGCTGAAGTCGGACGCTTAACCGACTGCGCCACCCAGGCGCCCCGGTCTTTCCACATTTTTTAAATTGTAAAATATACGTGACATAAAATTTACCATTTTAACCATTTGTAAGTGAGCAATTTTGGCTCTAAGTACATTCACATTGTTGTGTAACCACCACCACTGTGCATTCCCAGAACTTTTTCATCTTCCCCACCTGAAAGTCTGTACCCACTAAACACGAACTCCTCATTCTCACCTCCTTCCAGCTCCTGACAACCACCATTCTACTCCCTGTCCCTGTGAATTTGCCTACTCCAGGTACCTCATGTGAGTGGAATCATACAACACGTGTCCTTTTGTGTCTGGCTTATTTCACTTAGCGTAATGTCTTCAGAGTTCATTTATATTATAGCATGTCTCAGGATTTTGTTTCTTTTTATTAAAAAAAATTTTTTTTTTTTTAGAGAGAGAGCACAAGCTGGGGAGAAGGGCAGAGGGAGAGAGAGAGAATCTTAAGCAGGCTCCACACTCAGCATGGAGCCCGACTTGGGGCTCCACCCCACCACCTTGGTATCATGACCGGAGTCGAAATCAAGGGCCGGACGCTCAACCTACTGAGCCACCTAGGTGGCCCCTGGATTTCTTTCCTTTTAAAGGCTAAATACTCTTCCATTGTATGTATGTACCACATTTATTTATTCATTCATCTAACAGTGGACACTTGGGTTGTTTCTACCTTTTGGCTACTGTGAATAATGCTGTTATAAACAGGGTGTGCAAATAAATATCTGTTCAGGTCCCTGTTTTTGGTTCATTTGTGTGTGTATCTAGAAGTGAGATTGTCCATGATATTTTTAAAAAAGTTACATACATAACTGAATATGACCAATGTGGGTAGATAGTGCACAGTATATACCTCTTCATCCTCACAGTTCCCCCTGTTATTAACATCTTGTATTAGTGTGGTATATTTGTTACAACTGACGAATCAATGCTGATACATTATTATTAATTTACGTTCATAGTATATATATATTGGGATTCTCTTTGTGTCCTTTGTGTTTTGTGGATTTTGCAAATGCAAAATGTCATGCATCATTAATGTCATTACATGACATTTCATGTAGTGTCATTGCAGTATCATCAGAATAACTTCATTGCCCTAAAATCCCCTGTGTTCCAGCTATTCATTCCTTCCTCCCTCCTCCTGAGCTCCTGATAGCTACGGATTATTTTACCCTGTCCATAGTTTTGCCTTTTCCAGAATGCCATACAGTTGGAAAGCCTACAGTATTGTAGTCTTTCAGACTGCTCTCTTTCACTTCGCAATATGCATTTAAGGTTCCTCCCTGTCTTTTCTTGGCTTGATAGCTCATTTCTTTTTATCGCTGTGTAATATTCCATTATATGAAAGCACTAGTTTGTTTATCCATTCACCTATTGAAGGACATCTTGGTTACTTCCAGTTTGGGGCAGTTATGAATAAAATGTCTATAAATATCCATGTTTGGGTTTTTGCTTGGACATAGATTTTCAACTCTTTCGAGTAATATGTGGGAGCATTTTTGCTGGATTGTGTGGTAAGAGTATGTTTAGCCATATAAGAAACTGCCTAACTGTTTCCCAAAGTGGCTGTACAATTTTGAATTCCTGATAATTAAAGAAATTTATATCCTAGCACCCTAAATGTACTTAAAAAATAAGTCTTTGTGAGACTGTTCTCGAAACTTCATCTGGAATGAATTCATATTCTTAAAACATTTTTTTTTTTTTTTAACATTTATTTATTTTTGAGACAGAGAGCATGAACAGGGGAGGGTCAGAGAAAGAGGGAGACACAAAATCTAAAACAGGCTCCAGGCTCTGAGCTGTCAGCACAGAGCCCGACGCGGGGCTCGAACCCACGGACTGCGAGATCATGACCTGAGCCCAAGTCGGACGCTTAACCAACTGAGCCTCCCAGGCGCCCCTGGAATGAATTCATATTCTAATTGTTGCTTTTGTTGGCCGTGTTTCTTAGCATTATATTTCTTTATGTCTTTTGAAGTTTTGATTTACAGACTCCTTCAAGTGTGAGTGCTTTTGATTGTGTTTTCCTTATTTCTGTGCTCACCCTTCTCTGTGTGGTGATATTTCAGGCGCTTTTATTGCCTTTTTGGACCGTAGTCAAGAAATCAGATATGATGATGGTGGGTCAGGGGTCCTACTCTTTGAGATAATTGGGGCTATTTTAGATCTGTTCACAGAGTCTGTGAATGTCTCGGTTCAGTTCCTGGTCGTGAGGCTGTGTTTTTATCTTCCCACTTGTCTAGGCCTAGAGCAGTATACACACTGTAGCTCTAGGCAGAGACTGGCAGCAGTACATTGTAGCTTCTTTTCAGCTCCAGCCTCATCCTTGGCTTGAAGCCGTGAGTCTGGCTCAGCTGTCATGTCTCCTGTTTCTCCACCTCCTTCGCTTTGTGTTACTGTTGCCCTGCAGAAGATGTGCACCTGCTTCTGGACTCCGAGTCCAGTGAGCCTGTAGCTTCAGTCCTGCTCACAATTTTGTGTGTCTGTCTTGTTTCTGATCCACATGGGGTTTTACCTTGTTTTTGAGCATGTTCAAGTCATTTAAAAATATATTTAACAAATATTTTATCTATTGCTGTGCATTTGGAGTGGAGGGGATGCATCAGGGTTGTTTACTTACTGGGTTACTTTGATTAGAAGCCTGAATTGCCCAGGCTTCTTTGTAAAGTTCATGCCATTTTGTTGTCTGCGTTATTTCAATGCCCAGACCCTCCAGTATAGAAGTTGAATAGTAGTGATGATAATGAGCATTTTTATCTTTTTCCTTGATGAGAATGCTTCCAGTGTTTCACTATTAGATATACTTACTGAAGGTTTCTGGTAGATTTCTTTTGTCAATTTATGGAAGTTTTCATCTGTTCTTGGTTTGTATTTTTATTGGGTGTTGAATTTTATTCAAGGGCATTGTTTTTTTTTGTTTTTTTTTGTTTTTGGTATTTGTTGGAATTATCATTCTTTTCTCTTTAATATGTTAAGACTAGGACAGATATTTCTGAGTTGTAGGTAACTGAGAGAAACAGGTATATTGTACATGGTTTATTTGATAATGCATTTTTAACAAAAAGCGAATCTTTATAAAACCCCATTTTGATCTTGAATTTTTGTGTATTAACACTATAAATAAGCTAAAACAAGACTGAAATGTTGTGATGAAAAAGTCTAGGCTAAATATTCTTGTAACTAAGCATTCTATAGTGAAATAGTGCACAGTTAAAGAATTTTTTTTTTTGGTGACTTATGGGATTCAACAAAGACTTTTTCAGCTCCTAACAATTCCAACTTCTTCCTGGCTTCTATTTGTAGGCTCTTTATTCCCTCCTTTTAACTTTTCTCTCTGCCTGCTCTGTCTCTTCTTGCCAGAGAGAGACCTTCTGCCAGGAATAATATTTATTTTGAGGCTACAGTGTATCAAGTGATTTTCATAGATAAGGACTACTCTTTAATCTTTATAACTTTGGAAGCTAGATATGGTATCTCCAGTATATGGGTGAGGAAATTGAGCTCAGAGAAGTTAAAACTTGTTTAGGGCCACACAGCTAATTAGAAACCCAGGTAGTATTTGAACCCAGGGCAGACTTCAAAGCCCATGTTGTTTCTACAATACTGTCCTTAAATAGCATGTTTGATGTTCCAGTTAAACTTGAGTTTTGTGTTTTGGCTTACCCACATGATTCCTGAGCATGGTGATAGGACCGCTTTGTGTCTCCAATATGATTTCCTTGAAAGACTTTTTCGTTAGTCAGGTACTTCCTTGCTTTTTCCCAGTCTGATGTTTTGTATCTTCTGGAGAGATTTCTTATAATGATTAAATCTTTCTTAACAAACAAATATAGATATAGATATATACTATACTATATATATATAGTATACTATAGATACTATAGATATATAGTATCATGGTTAAGTATGTGGGCTCTGGAGTAACTATTTTGGTTGGACCTTGAGTTTATTTTCCTTTATCTTTGTGAACATTATGAAACATTGACCTTCAGAGGTACAGAAAATAAAAATAGTGAATACCTGGGGCGCCCGGGTGGCTCAGTCAGTTGAGCGTCCAACTTCAGCTCAGGTCATGATCTCACAGTTTGTGGGTTCGAGCCCCGCATTGGGCTCTGCGCTGACAGCTCGGAGCCTGGAGCCTGCTTCAGATTCTGTGTCTCCTTGTCTCTCTCTGCCTCTCCCCTGCTCACACTCTGTCTCTCTCTCTCTCAAAAAATAAATAAACATTAAAAAAAATTAAAAAAAACCCTTTATATTAAGAGTAGTAATTATTTCTTTTTGTAACTTGTCTTTTTTTCCTTTCAGTATTGTGACACTCATCTGTATGGATATATGTAGCATACATATATGAATATATGGATATATACATCTTGGCAGAATGGGATTCTGGTTTTTGACTATATCATAGTTTACCTTTATGTTTTCTCATTGATTGGCAATTAATTTGTTCTGGATTTTTTTTTTTTTTTTCCCCATCACAAGTAACGCTGCTGTGAATATTTTTGTCACATTTCCTTGTGCACACATGCATGACTTTTAGAGTGTGTACCTAGGGGTAAAACACTGGCTTATGTGCCAAGCACATCTTTAACTTTAGTGGATATTACTAAATTTCTCTCTGATGCGTTAACCAGTTAACATTCACACCAGAGGTGTGTGGATTCTGTTGCTTCCCAGGTTTGTCAACGTTTAGTGTTATTAGGCTTTATAATTTTTGCCAAATTGCTGGATGAAAAATGTAATCTTATTTTGGTTCTGTCTTTTAATATATGTTTTTCTGATTACTAGTGAGTTTGAACATTACTCGATGTTTTTATTGGCTCTTTAGACTTCCATTTCTGTGATTTGCTTTTTCATCATTTACCTTTTTTTCTGTTGCATTGTGTTTTTTCATACTTGTTTATAATTTTTACTACATTTTATACTAATGTAGAAAGATGGTATAATGGACCAAGAGTTGGGGGTTCTGGGCTTTCTTTATTGTGAAGCATAACTGTAACCTGGGACAAGACATTTATTTGGATGCTCAAAGTAGGGGGTCTGGGTTAGGTCAGTCATTTCTAAGCTCTCCCATTCTCATTTGCCATTGCTTTGCTTTGGTTTTTGTAGCTCGTAATCAGTACCACAGATATATTAACTGATATTAAAGATATGAGAACTCAGAAAAGGAATTGCTAATGTCTAGGATTAACAAAAAAATTTTTTTTAATGTTTATTTACTTTTGAGAGAGAGAGAGAGAGAGAGAGAGGGAGACAGAGTGTGAGTGGGGGAGGGGCAGAGAGAGACAGAGACACAGAATCTGAAACAGGCTCCAGGCTCTGAGCTGTCAGCACAGAGCCTGACGCAGGGCTCGAACCCATGAACCTTGAGATCATGACCTGAGCCGAAGTTGGACATTCAACCAACTGAGCCACCCAGGTGCTCCATAGGATTTTGATGTGAAGGTTGAAAATTGCTATTTATTTATTTATTTATTTATTTATTATTTTTAAAATATTTTATTTTATTTATTTTTAAAGTAATTTTTAAAAGTGTTTTATTTATTTTGAGACAGAGAGATAGCATGAGCAAGGGGAGGGGCAGAGAGAGAGGGAGAGAGAGACTTCCAAGCAGGCTCCACTCTGTCAGTCCAGAGCCTCACATGGGGCTCAATCTCACCAACCCTGAGATCATGACCTGAGCTGAAACCAGGAGTTGGATGCTTCACCGACTGAGCCACCCAGGTGCCCCTAAGATTTTATTTTTAAGTAATTTCCACACCCAACATGGGGCTTGGGCACACAGCTCCCAAGATCAAGAGTCAACACTCCACCAACCGAGCCAGACAGGTGCCCCTGCACACTGCTATTTAATTGGTTTTATTTTCTTTTCATTAGTTCCAAACTCATTTGAAAAAGTCATTTTTTTTTTTAAGTTTATTTATTTTGAGAGAGAGAGAGAGTGTGTGTGTGCACATGCGTGCATGCGTGGGAGGATCAGAGAGGGAGGGAGGGAGAGAGAATCCCAAGCAGGCTCCGCACTGTCAGCACAGAGCCCTGTGCAGGGCTGGAACTCACCAGCTGTGAGATCACGACCTGAGCCAAAATTAAGAGTCAGATGCTTAACTGACTGAGCCACCCAGGAGCCCCCAAAAAGTCATTCTTAATATCTTTCTTTTAAAAAAAAGTCTCTGGGGACAAGCTTAACTATAGAAATAACTAACAAGGATACATTTTTTTGAAATGTGACTATGAAAACTAGAGCTTTGCATGTCATTTCAAGAGTGTACCTTTTATTTACTGTTCATATGCTTTTATTATTTCCTTATTAGATAAGTAGTTTAGTATCTTGGCTTAGAACTAAAATTTCCTCTTATTAACTAAGCAGCCTTTGGCAGGTTTTAGGCAAAACTAGGAGGTTTGTGTCGAGCACACTTAGAGGCACCTGTTTCTCCTTTCTGTGGCTTACTTTCTATTACATTCTTTCTCTGATTCTTTGGGCACATTGCATTTCTACTTCTTTATCTCTTTCACTTTTTTTAAAAACCTTTTCTTTATTCCAAATTTAGTGTTGCAAGTGATTGATAACAAAGTGTTTAGTCTTCTTCCAAGTCTGTGTTTTTATCCTTTATTTTTTTAAGTTTATTTTATTTCATTTTTTTCAGTAAACTCTGCACCCAGAATAGGGGCTTGAACTCATGACTGTGTGACTAAGAGTCACATGTTCTTCTGACTGAGCCAGCCAGGCACCCCAATATTTTTATACCTTAATAAATGAGAAGAATTGTTAATTAGGAAGGAGTCTTGCCTGTAGAATTCTAGTTTAGACATTACCCAGGAGGGTAGTTACATGATAACATCAATATTAATGATAATAATAATAATAAGTAGCTAACATTTATTAGGCTCTTATTTTGTGCTAGGCATTGGGCTAAATGCTTTACATAATTTATTAATAGTTTCCATAGCCCTGTGAGGCTATTATATTAGCTATTCAGAGCTCTTGGTAGTAGTGGAGAGCAGTTTTGAATGTTTTTTATTGGAATCTAGAGAACTTTTTTAGATTTGTAAAAATGCAAATCTTAGGGTTTCACAACATTTACGTCCCCTGACATTTTTTTTTTTAAATCTGAAAGAGAAGAGAAAAGACGAAGTGTTAGAGGAAAGATAGTTGAGAATTTTCCCGAAATAAATAAGGAGGTTCTCTTTCAGAGAAGTTTGACTAGTGTAACTAGTCAAGTACTAATTAGTGATAATCTCCATTATCTTGGACTTCTTAAATAAATGGGCATCCAGAGAAAAACTGACAGGAGTTTTGCTGGGAGACAGTGAATTTGCACAAGAAGTTTTGATACCTGGGTGCTTTGGAGTAACTGACAGCTGGAAGGGCTAAGACATTAACAGAAAGATTCAAGGGAAATGAAGGATATTTAACACTTGGGTGTAGTACAGAGACATTCTGGAAATGTTTCTAGAGCCTGCTCTCTTTCCTTTAATCTTTACTGTGGGAATTACTTAACTTCCCCTGCAGACTTTGTCCAACTCTGAAGCATATTGCTGCCTAGATAGGACTAGAACCAGGACAAGAATCCAGACGTTTCGTTACACTAGCCTCCAAACCCCATTTTTTTTTAATTTTTTTTTTTAATTTTTTTTAACGTTTATTTATTTTTGAGACACAGAGAGACAGAGCATGAACGGGGGAGGGTCAGAGAGAGAGAGAGGGAGACACAGAATCCAAAACAGGCTCCAGGCTCCGAGCTGTCAGCACAAAGCCCGACGCGGGGCTTGAACTCACGAACCGCAAGATCATGACCTGAGCCGAAGTCGGACGTTTAACTGACTGAGCCACCCAGGCGCCCCCCTCCAAACCCAATTTAACTGTGACGTGAGGTCTGATCTAGCACCCCAGTTTGTGGACCTGTGTTTTCCTCACTCCTGGAATCCTTCTGTCGTCCCTGTAGGGGGCGATGTGGCACAGCCGAAAGAGAATAGGCTTTCGAGTTCGATGGGTTGTCTGCTTCCACCAATGACTAACTTTGAAACCTTAGGCCAAATTAACTAACTAATAGGCTCTAAATGTCCTTATCTAATTCTGCACCTGTATTACTCACTTGTTTCTCAAATCTAGCATAGTCCCATTTTCTCATTGTTGGTTTGTTGTTTTGTTTTGTTTTGTTTTGTTTTTAAGAGCAGTGGTTTCCAGAGTGGGAGGCATGCAAAATGATCCCCTAGGTAGGGTATAACAAAATATGGGCTTACTAATATTTCATCCGTAGGTCGACACTTTGCTCCATCTGTATGCCTGGTGATATACATCAGGTATGGTAAGCAAAGTAACCTGAGAGGGGGATAGTGGGGACCACAAAGCCTGGAGGGGCCCATTGTGTGAGCCTCCTTATTTGTTGGCTTACATTCTGTTCGGACATATTACAGTTCATCTCTGCCTGGATTAGTGGTCTTTCAGATTATGTCATCTTATTTCAATGAAGTGAACCTTGCTAAATAGACAAAGGGCTTAAAAAGGTTTCTGCAAAGAGTTGTAGATTGAAGTTTCAGACTCAACTGGAGATTGAAGTACTAACGTGAGGACACATGAACAACAAGAAAAAAGCAGAGCTGATACATGATATTATGAGCTTGTCAGTCTGATGCAGAGTACAAAACAATAATGATCTAAGTGGAATGAAGAGGAATCAGTAAAAAAAATTTGTTAAATACTATTTGATATATGGGTTTATATGCACTGTTGAGTGTAGTGTGTCTTAAGATATTCACTAATGATAGTATGAGGCTAATGTTATCAGTTGAGATATTTTAAAGCTAAGCATTTGGTATATGAAGACAAACTGCGCTTTTTCAGTAATGATTACAGTCATGAGCTAACTAATCTAGTACATTAAAAATTATTAAGTTAGTGATACATTTTTAGGAGATTCTTTGGAGATTTCTTACTTTAGGAGTAAAAGACAAAAAGCCATAAACCTTTGCTCTTCCTGTTTTGGTAAAAGTGGCTTAAATACTATATAGACAAATCAATAACTTTAGTTTGGTGACAAACTAGAATGCATCCTTTGTTGGGATACTCATGGAAGACATTGCTGAAGATTGAAATAATAAATATTATATCAAATTATGGAGTTTGCAGGAGTTCTTGTACATTTGGATAAAAGTACAGAACTATGGTATTTGGTATGCTCCTCTTTTAAAAAAATGTTTGTGAATTTATTTTTGAGAGAGAGAGCATGAGCGGGGAAGGGGCAGAGAGAGAAGGAGACAGAGAATCTCAAGCAGGCTCTGTGCTGACAGAGCTGACAGACACAGGGCTCAAAGTCACAAACTGTGAGATCATGACCTGAACCAAAACCAAGAGTCGGTTGCTTAACCGAATGAGCCACCCAGGCGCCCCTAGTATATTCCTTTTTAATAATAAGATATATGGTGTCCTGCCTACCCTGTCACCACCCCCCAACCACTAAAGAAAAGATTTACTAGAGAATACATTCAAAGTAAATGACTTAACATTTTATTATAAAATAGGATGTATAAAGTGTAAAGAATGATACAGTGTACCCAGAATCCAGTCTGATAAATAAAACATAGCTACATAGAGTTGGAGTCCTTCTGCACTCACATCATTTTGCTTCCATCCCCAGAGAATTTGTGATGAATTTGGTGATGCATGCTTCATGTGTACTTGGAAAGAACATGTATTGTGCCATTATCGGGTAGAACGTTCGATAAGTATCAATTAGACTAGTTGGCTAATGGTGGTGTTTGGTCCTTCTATATTCATCTTGACTTTCTACTTGTATTGATCATAGAGAAATACTGAAGTCTCAAAGTGGAAGTGTGGATTTGTCAATTTCTCCTTTCAGTTCTATCAATTTTTGCTTAGTGTATTTTGAGGCACTGTGGTTAGGTACGTAGACATTTAGGATCGTTCTGTCTTTTCAGAGAATTCTTTATGTTACAGGCCCAACAAAACAATGCACAATGTTCTAGATATTATTTCTTGCAATAGTTTTTTTTCAAGATTTTATTTTTAAGTAATCTCTACATCCAACATGGGGCTTTAAACTTAGAACCCCGAGACCAAGAGTTGCATGCTCCACCGACCGAGTCAGCCAGGCATGCCTATGCAATTGCTTTTCAAATCAGTTAAGGGAATAAAGGAAAAGAAACAAGTAATTGTTCTTTTATTTTTCTAATTTTTAATGTTTATTTTTTAGAGAGAGAGACAGAGCACGAGTCGGGGAGGGGCAGAGGGAGAGGGAGACATAGAATCGGAAGCAGGCTCCAGGCCCGAGCTGTCAGCACAGAGCCCGATGCAGGGCCCAAACCCATGAACCGCAAGATCATGACCCAATCCGAAGTCAGACGCCTAACCAACCGAGCCACTCAGGTGCCCCAGTAATTGTTCTGTCTTTAAAAAAAATTTTTGAACAGTTTTAGATTTACTGAAAAACAATAATAGGGAGTACCCATACATACCCCATGCCTGTTCCTTCTCTTATTAACATCTTACATTAGTGCAGTTCGTTTGTTACAATCAATGGACTGATGATGTTCTGTTATTATTAACTAAAATCTATATTTTGTTTAGGTTCCTTAGTGTTTCCTCATGGCCTTTTTCTGTTCCAGAATCCCATCAAGGATACCACATGATAATTAGTTGTCGTGTCTTCTTAGACTTCTCTTGGGTTTGTCAGTTTCTCAGACTTCTCTCTTTCCCTCTAAAAAATGTTTTTATTTATTTATTTAAAGTAAGCTCTACACCCAGTGTGGGGCTTGAACTCACAATCCCAAGATCAAGAGTCATATGCTCCACTGACTGAGATAGCTGGGTACCCCTGTTTCTCAGACTTTTCTCATCAAATTTTTTATGAAACTTGACAAACTTGAGTATTGGTTAGGTATTTAGTATATTTTCCCTCAGTTGAGATTTGCCTGATGCTTTTCCTCATGATTATACTGGGTTTAAAGGTTTTGGGAAGGAAGATCACAGAAGAAAAATGCCATTTTCATCACATCATATGAAAGGTACATTCTGTGAACATGATTGGTCACTGTTGGCTTCAGTCACCTGATTGACGGTTGTGTCTGTCAGGTGTCTTCACTGCCAAGGTATCCCTCCCTCCCTCCCTCTGTTCTTCTTTGGAAGGAAGTCACTGTGTGCAGCTCACACTTAAGGAGTGGGGAGTTATGCTCCACTTTCTTTAGGGCAGAGTATCTATGTAAATAATTTGGAATTCTGTGTAGGATATTTGTTGATTCTTTATTAATTCATTCACTCATTTATATAATTATCAACTTAAGGATATTTAATGCTATTTAATTTTGTTGCTGAAATTTCTAACTTTGGCCATTGGGAGCTTACAGTTGGCTTCTGTGTCTCTTTGATACGCCCCTGTCATGTAGTGTTTTCCCTCCCAGAACTTTCTTTCAAGATGCTCTAGGGCTCATGTTGTGTATTTCCTGCCTCAGCCATTTCTCCAAGGAGCTCTGGTTCCTTTTATTGGAGAGTGGTGTTATACACCAAAAATTGAGCACTAGGTGTTGTCATTGCTATTGGGATATTGTTGTTTCTAGGCCCTCTCAGTTGACAGAGCAAGGACGTATATCTGTGTATACTAACCCCTGTATGTACGTGTATCTACAAATGCTTCTATGTGTGGGTATCTGTATCTATATTAAACTAACATGAACTTGTACTAATGTTTCCAATTGTAATCCATTACCACACGGATCTTGCTAGCTTCTCATCTTGCTTCTCTGTAACCTCACTCTCCACCATCTGCCATCCATTAACTTAGGTGTTCAGTTGCAGTGCCCATGCATACTCGTATCAGAATCGTTAACTTATAACCCGTGAGAAACTAGAGTATGGTACTTACGTGTGTTTTGCTTTGTCTTTAGTCTTACAGACTCCATTTATTTCCAGAGTTACTTAGGTCACTACTTTCCCCCTCACCCTCTTCAGTGAGGTTGTGTCATACATTTGTAACAGTAGGATTTTTTTTTGTCACATTCTGCATTTCATCCTGAGATCCTCTGACATTACAAGGATTTGAAAAAATTGACGTACATTAAGGTTCACTCTGAAATTTCTGTCGGTTTTGACAAATGTTTAGTGTCATTTACACTAAACCTGTATCCTGTGAAAGTTTCTCCACCCTAAAACGTCCCCTGTGCTTCACCTGTTCATCCCTTTTGCCTCCCCGCCCCCCTCCGAAATCTCTGGTAACCACTGATTGTTTTAACATTTGTATAGTTTTGTTTTTCTGGAAGGTCCTGAGATTGGAATCATATGGTGTTTAGCCATTTCAGACTGGCTCTTTTCACTTAACAGTATGTATTTAAGCTTCCTCTGTGTCTTTTCATGGCTTGATAGCTCATTTCTTATTGCTGAACCACATTCCATTTATGAAAGTGCCACAGTGTGTTTATCTGTTCACCCATTTAAGGACATCTTGGTTGCTTTTCATTATTTGGCAATTCTGAGTAAGCTGGGTGTAATCATTTGGGTGCAGGTTTTGTGTGGATAGAAGTTTTCAACTCAGTTGGGTAAATACCGAGTTGTACAATTTCTGGGATGCATGGTAAGGCTGTACAGTTGGCTTTGTAGAGACTTCCAGGCCGTCTGCTAGTGTGGCTGTGTGTGTGTTACTGCCAGCAGTGGGCGAGGGTGCCTGTTGCTCTGCGTTCTGGTCAGCATTTGGTGTGGTCATTTTTGTTCAATTTCAGCCATTCAGTAGTATCTCGTTGTGTTTTAATTTGTGATTTCCTAATGATAAATGATATTGAATGTCTTATATGCTTATTTATCATCTGTATGTCTTCTGTGAGGTATCTGCTCAGATCTTTTGATCATTTTTTTTTTTAATTGGGCTGTTTTCTTAAAAAATTTTTTTTTTTTTTTACATTTATTTATTTTTGAGAGACAGAGAGAGGCAGAGCATGAGCAGGGGAGGGGGAGAGAGAGACACACACACAAAATCTGAAGCAGGCTCCAGACTCCAAGCTGTTTGTCAGCACAGAGCCCAACGCGGGGCTTGAACTCACGAACTGTGAGACCATGATCTGAGCCAAAGTCGGATGCTCAACCGACTGAGCCACCCAGGCGTAATTGGGCTGTTTTCTTACTGTTGAGTTTTAAGAACTCTTTTTTGCACTTGGGATGCAAGTCCTTCATCAGAAGTGCTTTGGAAGCATTTCTTTCACATTAGGGCTTGTCTTTTCATTATCTGAGCAGTATCTCTTGCAGAATGGTTAATTCTGGTAAGATCTAACTGAACAGTTTTTTCTTTCATGGATTGTGTTTTGGGGTTTTGTATCTAAAAACTCACTTGTTTTGTTGGCTTTGGGCTTAGGACATTAAATAGCCTCTTCTATGGGCTTACAGTTTCAACCCTTTTTAGATTGAAGAAACTTTGCATACATTCTCATAGCTAGGACTGTAGTCTTTTTTTTTTTTTTTTTTTAACATTTTATAGGCTAAGGCTGTGTTTGGTTCTTTTTTTTTAATTATTAATTTTGCTTCAAAGACATTTATTGTTGCATTGTTTAAAGTAGTAGATAACTGAAAATAATTGTCAATAATCAAGGCTCAGATAAGTTTTTGAGGAGTATTTGACAGCTTGGAAAGATGCTCAGATATATTGTTATATTCCTCCCCCCAGCTTTATTGAAGTGTAATTGACAAATAAAATTTTATATATTTAAAGTGTACAACCTGATGATTTGATATATATGTGTACCTTGTGAGATGATTTCCACAGTTAATTAACACATCTATCATGTCACAGTTACCTTTTTTTGTGGTAGTTTAAGATCTACTCTTTTACCAAATTTCAAATATACAGTACACTACAGTATTATCAACTGCACTTACCATGGTGTGCGTTTGGTCCCCAGATTGTTCATCTAATAACTGAAAGTTTGTATCCTTTGATTACTATCTTCCCATTTCCCCTACGTCCTAGCCACTGGAAACCACCATTCCACTGTGCTTCTATGGTGAATTTGACTTTTTTTTGTATTACTAGATTACACATATGATGAGATCATGGTATTTGTTTTTCTTTGCCTGGCTTGGTGCACTTTGTGCACTGATTTTTTTAAATTGGGTAGGGTGAAACTCCTGAGTAGGGTGATTAGGGTCCACTGAAGATGAAACGTGTTGGCATAAATATATGTAGTGGATTTCTCTGACCACAGGATGAGATACAGGAAGATGTGGGTGCAGAGTCTGAGATCATGGTATCATAGAATTTTATTTGTGCATTCACGTGGACAAAGATTTTGGCAGTCGAAATGGGAAAAAGGGGTGGATGTGAGATATCATGAGGAAGGAAATGGCAGGGTTTGAAATCAGAGTTAGTATGTGAAGGGAATAATACAGAGGTGTTGGTTATCTCTCGATTATGAGGCTAAGAAAAGGCAAAGTGCCAGGAGTGTGAGTGGAAGGAAGTTAAAGCAATGTGCTTACATTCATGTAAGTGTTGATTTTCAAGGTTATGTCAGGAGCACAAGGACATACTATCAGGTATGGAAGTAGGATTAGATATTTGTTCATTGTGGAACTGTTAAAATCAGAATTAGAGAGCTTGAGTTATTAGTATCTATGGAGCACTGGATGGACTTACCTATCAGTAAGGCTTAGGGAAATCATTTATAATAATCTTAGTTTATATGTACCCTATACATTTGGATTTTATGTAATCTGAATTGTTGTTGGCCTGGTTAAGTGAAAAAACTTACTGTTTTAAACAGTTTGAGTTCCCCCAGAAGCTGCCTCAGACAAGGATTTGAGTGCGAGTATTTTATTTTGAAGATTATCCCAGGAAATACCAGTAGAAGACCATGAAGTGAGATAGGGAAGGGAAGTTTTGCAAGTAAAGGATTTGTTATCAAGCAAGTTACAGCTGCAAGTAACTATCTGGAGCTTTCCCACTGGGGAACTCTAGGAGCCAGTATAAAACATGTCCTCAGAATTATCCCTCTTGAGGGGGCGAGGTAGGTGGTTAGGACCATTTCCAGAGGGTGGTAAGTCTGTAATATTTCAAGGTTGGCATACAGGGAATAAAATGGACTTCAGAGGTCAGAGAAGGCCATCAATTTGTTGTTTATGTTGTTTTGTTTTTGAAGCAGATGCTGTCAGTCTAGTAGACAGAATTGGCAAAGGTTAGGAGATATGGGGAAGGGTATGGATATGCCTCTTTATACTCTGCCTTGTGGTTCTAGCATCTCCAATTCATTTCCTATAGGTCATCAATCGCTCTCACTCCAAGGCTTAAATGGGCCAATCTAGCAGTACATTAGGACTGGGTCCAGCTGTCCTTTTTGGAGCATTAAATCCAGTGTCATGGGGGAGTGTGCCTATATAACAGTTTCCTCACCAACCTTATACTTGGTCCCCAAGTTCAGCTCTCAATCCATTCCCAGGTATGTTCTCCCAGGTCCCATCAGTACATATTATCAGGTCCAATAGCTGTTTTGGTGAATCACTTCTTTCCATCCAAAGCAAGGACAGTACCTCCCTGTTCCCATGATGCCAAGACTTGACCCTAGTTGTTAGCCTAGAATCAGTGAAGGGACAGATCCTGAGAAGTGTCAGCATCTTTTGAGGCATGTATCTCAGATGAGGCCTTTCATGGTCTTTAGGCAGAGGAGACTGCCATCTTGTAGCAAGGGCAAGGGAGCCACTTCTTCCGGCCTAGAGGGTTCAGGAGAATCTTGACTGGAGTGTCAATTCAATATTTTTAATAATTTACCTCCTTTCATAATCAGAATTTGGGTCTGCTTTTTAGCACAATCTGCCTTCTAGTTGTAGAGGCTGAGGGTTCCTTAAAATGCTGCTGTGAGGTCTTTGGGCTGTCTTACCATACTTTGAGTTGATACCTATATGATTTAGCCCTTGACGTTTTCTTTCTTCTGTGCATCAATGCTACTGAGCAGAAACTCAGCCACTTTCATTGTCTTTAAGATTCTTGATACCCCTATATCTCTCAGATGCTAAAGCTATTGCATAACCTAGTCATCTTTTACCTGTATCTCTTCCTAGCTCCACCACATCAAGAATCTTAGTAATATTGATGCAACAGCTCACCAGGGGTTCTCACCAAGCCACTTACTACCGGCACTGGGAACCTTGTTGTCTGGTTGGCAAGTGATCCACTTACAGAATACATCGGAAGGACCTGTTATACCAGGGTCAAATTGGTCTTGTTTGAGTTACCCTAGAAGCAAATGCTGATATAAAGACTCAAGTGCAAGTATTTCTTGTTTGTTTGTTTGTTTTGTTTTTTGTTTTTTGTTGTTGTTGTTTTTTTTTTAGGTGATCTTAGAAGATACCAAGAGAATGGAGAAGTCAGAGAAGAGAAAGCAGCTAGTAAAGGGTTTCTTATCAGGCATTGTGAGTCAGCAAACTTAATTCCAAAGGGGAACTTAGGAAGCCAGTGGAAAACATTGTTTTTTGATGCGTAAAGGAGCTGGAGTATTTATATATTAACTTCCATCAGTGAGAGGGCTCCTCCAGGAATGTTAATTCCCTGGGACTTCTGGACTGCCCTGCAAATGTCAAAGCAGTCTTCAATGGCCAGAAAAACCCTCAGGCAAAGAAATGCAGGTGTTGGCAACTGGAAGCTGATCAGTTCTACATGAAAGTAGTAGTATAGGTGAAGGAGTAAAGGCAGGATATCAACAGGGTCTTCTACACTCTTAAGTCAACAAATAATGTCAACGTCGTGGCTAATGTTGAGTAACAACCTCTTCTTGCACATTGGCTTGGTTTTGAGAGTTTTTTTATATACTTTTATATATAATCCTGTGTCTGAAATGTGATTAGCTTGTCTTTTCATTTCTTACCAGTTTCTTACATAGAACAAAAGTGTTTAATTTTGGTGATGTTCAATTTGTCTTTTATTTTATTTAATTAATTAATTAATTTATTTATTTATTTGTTTATTTTTTACAGCTTGTGCGTTTAGTGTGATGTACTAGACCATGAAGACTTTATCCTGTGTTTTCTTCTAAAAGTTTTATACTTTTATATTTTACATTTATTTTCCATTTAGAATTATTTTTTGTGTATGGTGTGAGGTAGAGGTCAAGGTTCATCATTTTGGCATATAGATAAGCAGTATATTGAACACCAAGTTTGTCCTTCATTGAATTTCTTTTGCACTTAAAAAAAAAATCAAATGGCCTTTCTAGTACTGTGTTGTCTTGATTTCTGAGGCTTTATAGTAATTCTTAAAATTCGGGAGTGTCATCCTGCACCTTTTTTCTTTTCAAAATTCTCTTGTCCAATCCTTTTGCCTAGTCATATAGAATTTAGAATTGTCTATATTTATAAAAACTTCTGCTGGGATTTTGATTAGACTGTCTGGTTAGATGGTATGTCTTTCTGTTTGTTTAGGTCTTTAAAAAATTTCTTGCATCACTCTTTTGAGTTCCAGTATACAGATCCTTTACTATACATATTTTGTTAGTGTATACCTAAGCATCTTATTTTTTGTTAGAGATATCGTAAATGCTGTTTTCAAAGTATTCAATATCTAGTTATGCAGTGCTAGTAAACAGAACTGTGGTTGATTTTTGTGTTTTGATCTTGTGTCCTGCAATAGTGTTAGACTCACTTTTTAGTTCTAGGAGCTTTTTTTGTATATTCCTTTGGAATTTCTACAAAGATAATCATGTTGTCTGCAAGTAGGGATAATTTTATTTCTTCCTTTCCAATCTGTTTGCCTTTTATTTCGTATCACTAGCTAAGACATCCTGTATAGTGTTTAATGGAAGTGGTAAGAATGGGCATCCTTGTCTTGGTCCCAATCTTAGGAGGAAGGCATTTAGTTTTCTACCATTAAGTGTGACTTTGGCTATAAGTTTTCTCTAGATGCCCTGTAGGTAGAGAAAGGTTTTATTTCTAGTTTGAGTAGAGTTTATCATCAGGAATGGACATTGTATTTTGTGAAATGCTCTTTCTGCATCTGATATAAACATGTGTTTTTTTTTTTTTTCCTTTAGATTGTTAATATGTTGGATTATGTTGATTAGTTTTCAAATGTTGAACTGGTCTTGCATTCCTGGGATAAACCCCTGTTGCTTCCAAGGTTTTTATATATTGCTTGATTCAATTTTTAATACTTTGTGGAGGATTTTGCTTGTTGATGAGGGTTTTTGTGTTTGTGTTCATTAGAGATATTTATTTTTGTATTGTCTTTGTCTATTTTGGGTATCAGGATATTGCTGGCTTTTTAAGATGAATCAAAAGATGTTCTTTTGTATTTTCTGGTAGCAATTGTGTGAAATTGGTGTTATTTCTTTTAACATCTTTTCTATTGCTATTCCTTCATTTGCAATATTTTGTAATTATTTTCCCCTCCTTTCTGAAGAACTTTCTTTAGCAGTTATTTTAGAGCATGTCTGCTGGCTACAAATTCTTTTAGCTTTCTTTAATTTCTGAAGGATAATGTTCTCTCAATATAGAATTCTGGGTCGACCGTGTTTTTTTCCCCAGCACTTTAAAAGCCTTGGTCTACCGTCTGCGGACTTCCATAGTTTCTGATGAGAAATCTGTAGTAATTCATAACATTGTTCCTCTCAAACAGGAGCTGGCAGACTGTGGTCTGTGGGCGGACTATTTTCTAAATAAAATTTTAACAAAGCCACACCCACTTGTCTACATATTGTCTATGGCTACTTTCACACTGCAGTAGCAATGGTGAGTAGTTGTAACAGAGACCACATGGCCTGCAAACCTAAAATATTTATGGTTTGGCCCTTCAAGAGAAAAGTGGCTGATCCCTGACCTATGGGTAAAATGTTTTTGTTTTTTTTTTAAGTTTAAAAAAAAAT
Organism: Panthera onca; assembly: GCF_046562875.1. Lineage (NCBI taxonomy): Eukaryota > Metazoa > Chordata > Mammalia > Carnivora > Felidae > Panthera > Panthera onca. The sequence goes on along the minus strand of NC_138341.1, from coordinate 20,397,286 downwards.
TTTTTTTTAATGTTTATTGATTTTTGAGAGAGAGAGTTCGAACAGGGGACGGGCAGAGAGAGAGGCAGACACAGAATCCAAAGCAGGCTCCAGGCTCTGAGCAGTCGGCACAGAGGCCAACACGGGGCTCAAACTCACATACTGAGATCATGACCTGAGCTGAAGTCAGACGCTTAACCGACTGAGCCACTCAGGGGCCCCCTTTTTTTTTCAAGTTTTTTAAAAAAAGTTTATTTATTTATTTTGAGAAGAGAGATCTGTGAGATCATGACCTGAGCCCAAACCAAGAACTGAACACTTAACTGACTGAGCCACCCAGGGGCCCCAGTAAAATTTTCTTTTACTCTGACTTCTTTCAAGAATTTTTCTTTTTAATTTAATTTTTTATTTTTTAAATTTTACATCCAAATTAGTTAGCATATAGTGCAACAATGATTTCAGGAGTAGATTCCTTAGTGCCCCTTACCCATTTAGCCCCACCACCCCTCCAGTAACCCTCAGTTTGTTCTCCATATTTATGAGTCTCTTCTGTTTTGTCCCCCTCCCTGTTTTTATATTATTTTTGTTTCCCTTCCCTTATGTTCATCTGTTTTGTCTCTTAAAGTCCTCCTGTGAGTGAAGTCATATGATTTTTGTCTTTCTCTGACTGACTAATTTCACTTAGCATAACACCCTCCAGTTCCATCCACATAGTTGCAAATGGCAAGATTTCATTCTTTTTGATTGCTGAGTAATACTCTATTGTATATATATATATACCACATCTTCTTTATTCGTTCATCCATCAGTGGACATTTGGGCTCTTTCCATACTTTGGCTATCGTCGATAGTGCTGCCATAAACATGGGGGTGCATGTGTCCCTTTGAAACAGCACACCTGTATCCCGTGGATAAATGCCTGGTAGTGCAATTGCTGGGTTGTAGAGTAGTTCTAGTTTTAGTTTTTTGAGGAACCTCCATATTATTTTCCAGAGTGGCTGCACCAGCTTGCATTCCCAAAGAATTTTTCTTTGTCATGACCTCAGTTTGTGGGATCAAGCCCTGTGTTGGGCTGTGTGCTGGCAACTCAGAGCCTGCTTGGGATTCTCTCTCCCCCTCTCTGCTCCTCTCCTGCTCACGTATATATGTGTGCATGCTCTCTCTCAAAATAAATAAACTTAAACACTTTTTTAAAAAGAATTTGTCTTTTAGCAATTTGATTATGATGTGATCATTATAATGAGTTTCTTTGACTTTAACTTGTTTGCTCAGTTTCTTGAATTTGTAGGTATGTCTTTCACTGAACTTGCTAAGTTTTCAGCTATTATGTCTTCATGTATTGTTGAGCACCATATCACCACACTGTTTTTCTCCTTCTGGGATTCTGAGTACATGAGGAATGTTGGATCTTTTGTTTTTGTCCACCAAATTCCTGAGGCTTTATTCCTTTTTTTTTTTTTTTTTAAGAAATCTCTCTCTCTTTCTCTCTCTGTTGTTCAGATTGGATAATTTCTGTTTGATGTATCTTAAAGTTTACAGACTCTTTCCTTTGTCTTCATTCTATTGTTGAGTTCATCCAGTGAGCACCTCCTCTCCCCCAGTGAGTTTATATTTCAGTTCTAACATTTCCATTTGGTTCCTTTCCTATCTTTTGTTTCTCTACTGACATGTAAGATTTTAACTGACGTTTCTGGGGGTGCCTGGGTGGCTCAGTTGGTTGAGCATCTGACTTTGGCTCAGGTCATGATCTCACGGATTGTGAGTTGGAGCCCCACGTCGGGCTTTGTGCTGACAGCTCAGAGCCTGGAGCCTACTTCTGAGTCTGTGTCCCTCTCTTGCTCTGGCCTTCTCCCACTCTCTGTCTCTGTCTCTCTCAAGAATAAATAAAACATTAAAAAAAAAAAGATTTTAACTCATGTTTCAAGAGTGTATGTGATTGCCAATTGGAGCATTTTTATAATCACTGCTTTAAAGTCTGTCAGGTTACTACCAACTGCGTCATTTCGTCAGTGGCATCTATTGATCGTTTTTCCCCTTGTGAGTTAAGATTGTCTTGGTTGTTTGTTTGCCAAATAATTTTGTATTGTTTCCTGGACATACTGAACATTATATTGTTAGACTTTGGGTCTTCTTTAAACTTTATAGAGAATGTTGGTATTTTTATGTTAGTTAGCATTATAGTTTGGTGGACATCCAGATGATCCAGAATATATTTATATTAATTTTTTCAAGATTAACTTGGAAACAAAGATACAATTTAGAAGATTGTCATGAAGAATTTAGAGATCTCCAGGAATTCTTATACCCAACTTTGAAAAAAAGTGATGTAGAGAAATACCAAAAGTAGAAAAAGGATTTAATAAATGAGATGTGTTATAAAGGATATTATGATATTCTCTTTTAATCTGTGTTTAGCATTTAAGATTTGTTATTACCTCTTCACAGGCCAAGATTGAGGAAGAGGCAGTAACTTTTAAGTAACTTTCTTTCTTAGTAATTACAGGCTATGGGTATCAACTTTTGTTTTTTTACTGTAGGACTTAGATTTCATTTAATTTTTGCTGTTTCTAGTTGCTTTTTATTTTGGCTTTCTTTCCGTTTAAAATTCTGTTCTTTTGGGGGTAAATTGTTAAGTAACCAACATGTGTGTTGAAGAGTACTTTATAACATATCAATGATCTAAAATGGTCAGTCTTAATTATCAAAACATTAGTTGTAGGATGTTAAGGATTGCATTTACATTTTAAATTTTCTTTAGGATACTATTTATAATTATAATTTGCCGGGCACCTTGTCTTAATGGATATGTAATTTGTGTAGCCATCATTTAATTTGTGATTCTAACATATTTGAGAGTATGTTATGTAAGTAACAGCTTAATTTTGCTTAAGGAAATTGTTAGGCTTACGCTCTTTGTCTAGATATTTTTTCTTCACAGAATAAGGCAAAATGCAGCAGAAATTATTAGAGATTTTGCATCACTAGGGTCTGTGCAATACGCTGTTGGTTTTTTTTAGCTTTTTAGGTGTAGAGATTTGGCAATATGCATCTAAAAGCAACAGTTATGTAAGAAGTTTAGTGAAAGGGTTAGGATTTCATCTACCACTTCTGTTTGTGTGCCCTCAAGCAAGTTAGTGTTCTTTGCAGGCTGTTTCCTAATTTATAAAATGGGAAATGGGTATAATAAGAATGATAACCAGTATCTAGGGTTGTTGGAAGGATTAAATGAGGTAATGCATGGAAAGAGTTTTAACAGAGTGACAGCCTATGTCTGTCAACCTAAACTATTATCATGTGATAAAAACTTACCTTTAGGAGCTCTTTGAGTTTGGGGATAAATACCTTTTTGTTTAATATTGTTTAATATAAAATAGAATATTTTATTTATATCTTTTATGTATAAGCTAATAACTTCTTATGTTCTTTATTTTAGCTTTTCATTATAATTATTTGCTAAGTTATACTTAGTAACATGTTTATCTTTGTAAAACAGTAAGGATATGGGAAACTGTCTCAGCTAATCCAGGACTCTGCAGAGAAAATAATCAAGGTTAGAAATAAGACATAGCTCCATATTTTCAGCACAGGAAGCAAATGTGTGTGCTCATTTAATTATTAACTTTGTAATTATTTTAGAAGCTGTCAGATAAATAAAAGGACAGTTATTTGTCTTTTTCTGTATCAGGCTTTCACTTTGTTTTTACTGATGCTGTCTTAAATGTGCACATACAACTTGGTTTTTGGGACCTCTTCTTAATAGAATGATAAGCTCTTGGTTGAACTGTCAAATTACAGTGGTCTATTGTATCTTTTTTTGTCTCTAGGATGATTGAGGAAAGTGGGAACAAGCGGAAGACCATGGCAGAGAAGAGGCAGCTGTTCATAGAAATGCGTGAGTCTTGAGTGCTTCTGGAGCCCTTGTTTGTATGTGTGGGGATGCCTTTTTTTTTTTTTTTTTTTTTCCTGATCAAGTCACATCTTTAATCCTTAGCACATTCCAAGCTTTAGAAAAGGGAAAAAAGGGAGTTGAAGAATCATGGAGTTGAAGGACCTCAAGTCAGAGCATATATTGTAATTGAGTTGACTTGAATTGCTTTCTTTCTTTCTTTTTTTACATATTTATTTATTTAAATATCTACAGCCAACATGGGGCTTGACCTCATAAACCCAAGATCAGGAGTTGCATGTTCTTCTGACTGAGCTGGCCAGGTGCCCTGACTTGAATTACTTTCTTAAGTAAGATCATGAATACTAAGGCAGAAATGTTACCTAGCATATCTATGAGTTTAGGGCACACCAGTCAGTTTGTTTATTTATTTATTTATTTATTTATTTATTTATTTAAGATTTTATTTTTAGGTAATCTCTATACCCAAGCTGGGGCTCAAACTCATGACCCTGAGATAAGAGTCACATGCTCTACTGACTGAGCCAAGGTGTCTCAAGGTGTGTCCCAAGGCACACCAGTCAGTTTAGACCTCTTGTTGTAACTCCATTGTTACCATGAGCTTGCAGGTGGTGATAAATAATTAATACATTATATAAATTAAGTTACACTGGATACAGATTCTGAGGTATAGAGGACTAAGTGTTAAAACTTAGAGCTATAGGAATAATTAAAAGTACAAATGTATAGTTTGGTATATTACTTTACAATATGGTTTTAAATCTTGTTAAAAAATTATATTCTTCTATAAAACTCAAACAGAAAGATGGCCGAGAGAAGTGGGTCATTTCCCAGTATTTGAATGATTATTTTGGTCTCCGATTACTTGTCTATGTGACCTTGACTCGTGCATTCATACTTGGGGGACCACAAATTCCTTTGCCATGAAATAGGGTTATTGGTCTGTACCAGTGTTCATGATTGCTTTTAAAAGCATTGTACTCTTTTTAAAAAATGAGATCTTACAAGGACCCTCAACACGAGAGTGTCATAGAATTGGTACTGCTTCGTTGAAGAGGGGAGGCAGGAGCCCTGCCTGAGATAGCCCCTGAGATACTTGTAGAATTCTAGAATTCTGCATATCACAGAGTAAAAATCAGTAGATAAAGTCTCAGAAGCCTCTTTCAACAAGCAAGATATTTTAAATCTTTAGAGTCTTAGTAACGGGAGGCAGAGTTTGACTTAACTGAGATCTATGTTGTCCTGTCAAGCATAAGCTAGAGAAGTATTGAAGATGTCAGAGAAGAAATTTGTGGCATTGGGTGGGCAGTCAGTCCGGGCCATCTTTAAGGAGTTCTGTAGTTCTGAGTCTCTAATTGCTAGTCATCCAAGCCAGACACCCTGCAGTCACTTCCCTCCACCTCACCTTCCACCTCCAAAGAAATCACAAAGTGCTGCTGAGTTTTACCTCTTAAGGGACTCCTGAATTTCTCATGCCTTAGTGGCTTTAAATCCAGGCTCTGCTGTGAGACTATCCATGTTTGGATCTCGGCTCCCTCATTTTCTGGCTGTATAATCTTAGGTGAGTTACTTAATCTCTGTGCTGCTACACTTGTCTTGTCCATAAAATGGGAGTAGTATCTATTTCATAGAATTATTGTCAAGATTAAATGAGATAACGTCAGGCCTTTAACACGGACACAGAATAGTAGGTATTTAATGTGATTAGCAGTGTTTAATATTTTTATCATTGTTACTTTTCTGAACTAAAAGCAATCTGTTTCGGATCCCTTCTTCCAGTGTCAACCCCTTCCAATCTGTGGTCTGTGATGCTGCCAGTTGAACTGCAAAAATCTGTGTTACTTCCTTCATAAATCCCTTCAGTTGCTCCTCATTGCTTTCCCAAGAAAGTCCAAGCTCCTGGGCATGCCCGGCAAGGCTCTCCTGGCCTCTTTTCCCCTCGGTTCATAGGTTCCCGGTTTCCATCACACACCATGGGTGTCACTGCCCGGTCATACTGAATTGGCTTTTCCCACATCGATCATATGTTTGATGTCTCTGTGCTTTTGCTCATGCTATTCGGCTCACCTTCATCTGACTCGTTGTTCCTGTTTGCTGTTCAAGGCTCAGCATAGGGGTCATCTTTTCTATTTAATTTTTAACACATTTATTGAGGATCTATTATGTTCCAGGAATTGTTCTAAGTGCTAGGGTTAAGGTGAGAACAAAACGTAGTGCCTGACTATCCTCATATGGCTTACACTTTGGCAAGGGGGAAACAGACAAAATAAGGAATCCAAAGAAATAAACAATAATTCCTGATATTAAGAAGTACTGGCCTGGGAGTGGGGGGGATGCCTGGGTAGCTCAGTTGGTTAAGCATCTGACTTTGGCTCAGGTTATGAGTTTGAGCTCTGCATTGGGTGAGCTCAAGCCCCACTTTGGGTTAGCTCTGGTTCTCTCTCTTTCCCTCTTTCTCTGCCCCTTGTGGGATTCTGTCTCCTCTTCCTCTCTCTCTCTCTCTCTCTCTTTCTCTCTCTGCTCCTCACTCGTGCCCTCTCTGTCTCTCAAAAAAAAAAAAAAAAAGAAGAAGTGGGGAGGGTGGGGGGTGGTGCCTTGGTGACTTGGTTGAGTGTCTGACTTTGGCTCACGTCATGATCTCGCAATTTGTGGTGTTGAGCCCCGCATTGGGCTCTCTGCTGTTGTTGCAAGCCTGCTTTGGATCCTCTGTCCTCCCTTTTTCTGCCCTCCCTGCTCACATGCACTCTCTCTCAAAAATAAATAAACATTAAAAAAATAAAAAAGAAGTGCCTGGGGTGGCTTCAGGAAACAAACATGGGCATGTGAGAGAGTACAGTGACGGTCGATATTTGGAATAGAAATTGGGTGTTCTGTGAAGAACTGGGTTTACTGCTTAGTGAATATTATTCTGATACATGAGCCCTGGATAAATTACTATTCTCTGTAACAAACTCAAGGATTTGGACAGTTTGGGAGATGTTTGGTATGGCTTCTTGTCTCTCCTGTTTTTTTCACGCGAAGAATTGCATTGGTGGCAGTGATATCTGGCCTACTCTCTCATTTTCTACTCCCCCCAAATCTCCAGCATTATTCCCTTCTATGGATGCAGAAATCATCTTTTGCCAGCCTTCTCATACAGTTCTACCCTCTAGGTTTTGGGTTGATTTCATGTCAAGTTTGAATCCAGTGATCTTTCTCCACTCTTTTATTACTCTCAATGGGTAATTAATAGATTTTTACTTAAAAGAGACTTAAAAATTTTTATAATGTTTATTTTTGAGAGACAGAGAAAGCATGAGCAGGGGAGGTCAGAGAGAAAGGGAGACACAGAATCTGAAACAGGCTCCAGGCTTTGAGCTGTCAGCACAGAGCCTGACGCGGGGCTCGAACCCGAACAACCACGAGATCATGACCTAAGCTGAAGTCGGACGCTTAACTGACTGAGCCACCCAGGCACCCCGAGACTTCACTTTTTTCGAGCAGTTTTAGGTTCACAGTAAAATTAAGAGGCAGGCACAGAGAGTTCCCATCTATTCCCTGTCTCGACACATGTACAGCCTCCCACATTATCGACATCCCCCACGAGAGGGTACATTCATTAAAACTGATGGGCCTGTGTTCACAAATTGTAAAACCCAAAGTTCATAGTTTACATGAGGGTCCATTCTGGATGTTGTACATTCTATGGGATTATATTATTTTTAAACGAAGACAGTTTTAATTCTTGTTTTTGAAATTCTTATACCTCTTTTTCATTACCTACCTACTCATTAGGACCTCTGATATAAGAACAGGAAGAACAGGACGGATAGCAGCCAGCCTTGTCTTGTTTCATACTTTAATGGGGATACATGTAGTATTTCACTGTTAAAATGATATTTGTTGCAGGTTTTGTACCCTTTATCAGGTTAAGGAACTACTTCTAGGTTCTAATTTACCGAGAGTTATTACTATTATTTTCTTTATTCTATATATTTATTTATTATTTCTTTAAATTATGAACGAGTATCGAATTTTATCAGATGTTTCCTGCTTCTCTTGAGATGTATGTATTTCTCCTTTATTCTGTAAATATAGTGCTAGGGCTAGCTATCTTTTCCTTTCAGGGTCAGAAAGTGAATATTTTAGGATATGGAGGCCATATAATGAGTTCTCTGTTACAGCGACTGAACTCTGCTGTTATAGCATAAAAGCAGTCATAATAATTTAATAATTTAGATAGGTTGTTTTTTTTATGTTGTGTGGCTTTATTATTATACCATTGTTATATTTTTCTATAATCTTCTTAAGCTTTTCAGTTTTTTTTTTAAGCTTTTCTGTTTTTAGACCATATATTTAAATTCCATACTATGAAGGGCAGTGAAATTAGTTTATTCTTTCTTTGTTTAATATTTTCTCTTGTAGACTAAGCACTATGAGAATTAGGATCACATCTCTTCATCCCAGTAGGCCCGGTAGCTCAATAAATATTTATTAAAAGAAGACTGGAATAAATTACATAGAAGGAATTTGGTAGTTTACAATTCTTACATGATATAAAACTACTAAGAAAAAGGTGATAAGTTAGAACTGTAGTTTGCAACTCTGGAGGTAAAGTGAAAGCTCTCTAGGTCAGGTGATAAAATGCTGACGTCAGGCCTCCCTCCAGTCTCAGAGACTGTGATTTTGTTTTTTGTTTTCCCGAATTTTGTCAATTTTATTGGTCTTTTCAAGGAACTTTTGGCTTTTGTTGGTCCTCTCCATGTATTTTGTTTCTTCCTCATTATTTTGTTCTCTTGTGTTTATTATTTTCTTCTTTCTACTTTAGGCAATTCTGTTGTTCCTTTTTGCAACTGCTTATTTTAACACTTTTTTCTTTCTTATCTAAGCACTTAAGAACTTCTTTCCTGTGATTTTCTATTTTTGTGCTCCATGTGTTCCGATATATGCCATTTTCATGATCACTTCGCTGTGCTTTCTTATTTCTGTTAGGAATTATTTAGAGTACTCTTTTAAAAAAATTTGCAAATAAATGACTTTGAATTAAAAAAAAATACTTAGCTGAATTGGGATATGGATCAGGGAATGAGAGACGTTCTAGAATCTTTGAATTTGGCGATCTTTTTTGTTACATGTTTTTGTAAATATTCCATGAGTGCTTGAAAATAATGTGTATGATTTCTGCATTATTTAGATCAAACTTGTTACATGTTTTATTCATATCTGTTTTGTCCTTATGGATTTGACTCCTTAATTACTAAAAGACGTTAAAAATCTCTGCTTTGATCATAGATTTTAAATTTTTTCCCCTTAGTTCTCTCAGTAGTTTGAAGCTTTTGTTTGTAGATGCGCATGCATTAAAATGTTACGTATACCTGGGAGATCAAATATTTTGTCATTATATAGTTACCCTGTTTTTCTAGTAATGTGTTTTGCTGTGAAGTCTATTTTGTTGTTATTAATATGGCTGCACCAGTTTTTTTCTTTGGTTAGAATGCTTTGTATAGTATCTTTTCAAAACTTTCTGTAGCCTTATGTTTTGTGTGTATCCCCTGGAAATAGCATAAGCTAAGCTATTTAACAACTACCCTTGTGACCGACAGTCTTTGCTTTTTCACTGAAGAATTTATTCTGTTTAATTTTTTCATGAATACAGATAGATTTCATTTTTTCATCCATCTTGCTTTGTGCTTCAAATGTGTCCTTTCTTTTTTCTTTTTTCTTCCTTTCTTGCCTTCCTTAGATGAATTGAACTTCCTTCCTTCCATTCTACTTTTCCCTCTTCTTGGTTGTGAGTTTTTGTATTCTTTTCCTGTTCTTTTTGTGGCTACCCTAGAAATTGTAATGTCAATTAAAATGAAGTTCAGAGCATGATATTTATAACTTTGTTCAAAGTAATACTGGAATATAATGTTTTAGAGTACTTCCTTTATGAAAGATACACCACTTTTAGTATTAACTTTTTTTTTTAATTTTTAAAAATTTTTGATTTTCTGTTTTTAGAGAGAGGAAAAGAGCAAGTAGGGGAGAGGGGCAGAGGAAGGGGGAGAGAGAGAGAGAGAGAGAATATCTTAGGCAGGCTTCATGCTCAGCACAGAGCTTGATGCAGGGCTTGATCCCACGATCCTGGGATCATGACCTGAGCTGAAATCAAGAGTTGGACGCTCAACCCACTGAGCCACCCATGTGCCTCAGCATTATCTTTTTTAACGCCAAAAGTTAGACTTTATAATTCTTTTGCATGATCAGTTTTTCTTTTGTCTCATCTATTTGACTATCACTTTCTTTGCTTGCTTTTAAAATTTCAATATAGGTGTGCCTGGGTGGCTCACTCAATTGAGCATCTGACTCTTGGTTTCAGCACAGGTCATGATCCTAGGGTTGTGGGATTGAGCCCCACGATGGACTCCACGCTGGGTGTGGAGCCTGCTTAGGATTCTCTCTCTCCTCTTCTGCCTTTATCCCCCATGTACACATGCTTTCTCTCTCTCTCTCTCTCTCTCTCTCAAATTAAAAAAATAAATAAATAAAATTTAAATCTAAATCTAGGTGGAGCCAGCCATGTGTCCCTACCATTTCCCTTTGTGGTATCGTTTTTCTTTCTTTCTTTTTTTTTTTTTTTTTAGTTCACCCCCTGAGAAGTCACCACTCTGTGGTCTGTACCTTCCTCTCTGCTGGGACCTCTGGCTTCATCTCTGGTCCCCAGGGTTTCTAATTGTACTGCCGAAAAAAAAAAAATAAGGAAGTCATTTATGTTTATATTTGTTACTTATTCAGACTCACTCTCTTGAAAGGTTTTTTTTTTCCTTATTAAAAGTGGTTGTAAGTTTTCGGGACAATTCAGAAATGTTGCTATACTTATATTTATTCAGTTTGTAATCTCTTCTCTCCTTTCTCCTTCTCTTCTCATCTCATCAGTTAGAGGCCTTTCTAACAAAATACACTTACCTCCTTGCACCTCCCATGGTCTGCCAAGCACCTCCAGCAAATCCTATGGCTCCCTCGAACATGGTTTGGAATCCTGTGATCTATCTGAAGAAGGCTAAATGTATCAGCATGTTTACCTGGAGAAAGGAGTTGGCTTTCCCACCTTTTATCTCTCTTTATCAGCTTTTCCAAAATTGTATAGTTTGTCTGATACTTCGACTTTACTTGGTATATTTTTGGGAGGAAGCAGATCAGTCTTTTATACAAAACAGTGACATAGAACTTCCTAATTTTCAGTTATTTATCCATTCAGCAAATATTTCAGGAACTAGTCTTAGTATGTCCTACTTTTGGGCATATAATAGTGAACAACACAACAATTAAATGGTTTCTGTCTTCATCAAACTTAGTTTCCTGGAAATGGACATAAGGAACGATAGGGCAGTAGGGGCCATGACTGGGGCAGCTCGGCGGAGGGTGGGGAGGTGGGTCCAGGAAAAGATCTGGGAGGAAGTGATATCTAGGCTGAGTCGGTTCAGTGATGTGATGAAGAAGGGGCTGGAGCAGTACGTAGCACTTACAAGGCTCAGATGAGAGGGTTTGGCATGTTTGGGTAATTATATGTAGCCCATACTGATTGGGCTTGGGTGTGAGGTGGAATTTAAGAGTTGCATGAGCCAGACCTTTTAGTTGAGTTGGATAGTTATGTTTCCCAAACCTAGCTTGATTGTAGGACTCTCTAGACTGAAGATTCCAGGTTCTCCAGGAGACTCTGATACGAGCAGATACAATGAAACTCACCCATTTGATTTTTTGCTTTCCTTGGGATTTGGTTATACAATAGAGATTGATATCCTGTTCTCATGAATGAAGAGAGCCATAATAAAGAAAGAAGAGTTAATCCTTTCTTATCCTTTCCCTCTACGTTTTGGGTACTCAGTATTTCTAGATTGTCTCCTGTCTATCCAGGAGCTTCACCGGGCTCTCCACCTGTGGCTAGAGTTTTGCCTGTGTGTTTAGTTAGGACTTTTTGTACAATTTCTTGATAAGCTTGATACATACTGTCTGACATATTGGTATTAAAGGGGCATTTAGTGTATTTCTTATAATGAAGTATTCTCAAAATGAATGATAATGAAATGAACAGTAATCTCTTCTAGTTCAGAATACTCAAAGGGATAATCATTTTAGTTTCTTCACTGGGGACTTTCTGTTCTATTTTTTTTATGTGCCAAACTACAATATTTTCTGATCAGGAAATCAATATGACGTTTACATAAGGGACATTTTTATTTAAAAAAAAATTTTTTTTAACGTTTATTTATTTTTGAGACAGAGAGGGACAGAGCATGAACAGGGTAGGGGCAGAGAGAGAGGGAGACACAGAACGGGAAGCAGGCTCCAGGCTCTGAGCCATCAGCCCATAGCCCGACGCGGGGCTCGAACTCACGGTCCGTGAGATCGTGACCTGAGCTGAAGTCGGACGCTCAACCGACTGAGCCACCCAGGCACCCCTTACATAAGGGACATTTTTAAAAAGTGAAGGCTATTCTTAGAGCAGTATATGAGGGTTTTCCTTATAGATATCTGGTAAGAGGACTGCTTCAGAAGAAGGTAAATGTATCAGAAGTTTGAGAACCTGGATGGTTGAATGTTGGTACAATAAGATTTTAATAAAGTTCTAAAGTTATTGATTATATCTTGACTTGTAGAAATTATTTTGGGATTCAGACTGCTGTTAGATTTTAAAAATGATATTATGGCCAGGGATCCCTAGAATGTCTGAATCCTGTGCCATCCCACTGTTACTTCCTTTTTCCACTGGGTTTAGAGGGATATATTTTCACAGCGTAAAAAAAATGGCAAAGGAAAACAGTGATAATTAATTCTTGACTAGCACCTTGAACTTAAGCGTAGAGATTTCTGGCAAACTGGGCTGGAGCTTATGGAGTTTCCCATTTCCCTCAACCAGTTCGCTTTGGACTTGTGTGATACTTGCTCTATTCCATTTTGCAGTACCTAATCTGACTCTAACTGCACTGGAGAGAGAACCTGAAAGAGAGTGAGTTATATACCATATGTGCTGACTTTTTTGTACAGTTACTTCTCCAGTGGTAAACATGGTGTACAGTCTGATTGATCAGATTAGTAATCTTTCTGTTTGGTTAGTTGGGGATGGAACTTCCCTTTCCCAGCTTCTCACATTAGTTTCCCTAGTGTTTCTCATATAAGTGGTATCGAAGGAAAGATTCACTCTAGTTACGAGTGTTCTCCCTCCGAGTTTTGTTAGGCTGGCAGACAGGATAATATAGGCAGAACTGCTGTCATGGTGCTGGGCATGGAGTGGGCATGAAGAAAGTGTGCCTGACCCTTCCTTACCCCTTTTGTTTTCTCAGAAGAAAAGCCTAGTTGCCATGTTATATATAGCCTGTGTCCATGCTGTGGAATAGTCACTTCCCAGTATTTAGAAATTAAATGGTAAGTCCAGTTGAACATATGTTGTTTGCCCTTTTTTCAGGTGCTCAGAATTTTGATGTCATACGACTATCAACTTATAGAACAGCTTGCAAATTACGATTTGTACAAAAGCGATGCAACCGTAAGTCACTTTCACTAATTTCTGTGATAGCTGGATAGTGCTCTCAATAATATAAATAAAAGGTTTTTAGTATCTTTTAGTCCTCCTGTAATGTTAATTGAATTATTTTTGTCTTGAATGTTTATTAAAATGTAAGCTTTGTCATGGAAAGGACTTGTCCCTCAAAATGTTTACTAAAATCAATAATGTAATTGGTTTCGATGCTGGCACAGTATTAATGTTCTTTAAGTGGGAGAATTGCTTTCTCCTTCTCACCTCTTTAATCAGCTTCTGGAAGAAAAGAAAAACAGTTTTTTTTTTGTTTTTTTTTTTTTTTTTTTTTTCCCTTTTTTTTTTTTTTTTTTTTTAATATATGAAATTTACTGTCAAATTGGTTTCCATACAACACCCAGTGCTCATCCCAAAAAGTGCCCTCCTCAATACCCATCACCCACCCTGCCCTCCCTCCCACCCCCCATCAACCCTCAGTTTGTTCTCAGTTTTTAACAGTCTCTAATGCTTTGGCTCTCTCCCACTCTAACCTCTTTTTTTTTTTTTTTTTTTTCCTTCCCCTCCCCCATGGGTTTCTGTTATGTTTCTCAGGATCCACATAAGAGTGAAACCATATGGTATCTGTCTTTCTCTGTATGGCTTATTTCACTTAGCATCACACTCTCCAGTTCCATCCATGTTGCTACAAAAGGCCATATTTCATTTTTTCTCATTGCCACGTAGTATTCCATTGTGTATATAAACCACAATTTCTTTATCCATTCATCAGTTGATGGACATTTAGGCTCTTTCCATAATTTGGCTATTGTTGAGAGTGCCGCTATAAACATTGGGGTACAGGTGCCCCTATGCATCAGTACTCCTGTATCCCTTGGATAAATTCCTAGCAGTGCTATTGCTGGGTCATAGGGTAGGTCTATTTTTAATTTTCTGAGGAACCTCCACACTGCTTTCCAGAGCGGCTGCACCAGTTTGCATTCCCACCAACAGTGCAAGAGGGTTCCTGTGAAAAACAGTATTTTGATAGAGGTGTGATAAATTAATTTTCTTGATTAAAATGAATACAACATGAATCAGCCTTTTCTATAAGTAATCACTCCACAATTGCTACTTATAAAATAAGTAAATAAAAAATATATATGTGTATGTACGGATACATATATATACACACATGGATATAGAATCTTTCTTCTCTTAATTTCCATGAAGATTTACTTATGACAGAATTATTGCACTTTTCTTGTTTGTGTGTGTTAACGAAAAACTGTTTTGTGTAATGGAAAGAACGTTGGCTTTGGAATTGGAAAAACCTTAGTTTAGTCCTGGTTTTGGCATTTACTATAAACACATGATGTTGGGTAAGTCACTTTACATCTAAATACTTCTACCCTACTTGAAGCGTTACTTAAAAGTCCTAGTATGAAATTCTCTCTAGGGAGTTTACCATGCCATCTTAAACTGAAGTCTCTGATTTCTCAAAGCATTGTTTTTCAAATTATGGGTTTTGACCCACTAATGGTTCATGAAATCATTCTGATGGACTGCAGCCAGATTTTAAAGCACATAATAGAGAAAAAAAGAGAAAGAAAAGAAATCAGAACACGAATTATATGGTAAGACAAAGTATTTTGTGAAACTTTTGTTTTTTATATATTTAGACGTGTGTGTGTGTGTGTGTGTGTGTGTGTGTGTGTGTGTATGTTAAATATATTTCTGTGGGTTGTGGTAAAAAAAGTTTGAAAATCACTATCAGAGCAACTACCGTTTTAATAATTCTTCCTGTAATTATTTTTGGGAAATGGTAGTGTATGTGTGCAGTGTTGAGAGTTTGAAAACAGACTAGTGGCATTAGTAATGTACAGTAAAAAGATGCATTGTTCTAGAAGCTTTATTTTGTCACATATGGTTTTTTTCACACGTGAGCTAGGGAGAGAGAGAGAGAGAGGGAGGGAGGGAGGGAGGGAGAGGGAGAGAAACTTAAGCAAGCTCCATGCTCAGTGTGGAGCCTGATGTGGGGCTCAGTCGCACGACCCTGGGATCATGACCTGAGCTGAAATCAAGAGTCAGACACTCAGGGCACCTGGGTGGCTCATATGGGCTCAGGTCGTGACCTCACGGTTAGTGGGATTGAACCCTGTGTTGGGCTCTGTGCTGACAGCACAGAACCTGCTTGGGATACTCTCTCCCCGCCCCTCCGCTGCTTGTACTCTCTCTCAAAATGAATAAACATTTAAAAAAAAAAAAAAAAAGAAGAGTCAGACACTTAAGCAACCAAGCCACCCAGGCATCCCTCACATATGATTCTTTAATCAACCTGAAAAATTTTTTTTTCTGTGGGTGTATAGTTTAAGTAGGAGTAAAATTTCAGTTTTATCCATATATATGTTCTATTGTCCCTTACATGGTTTATTGAAAAAACTATCCTTTTTTCTTCACTGTCTCCAGATCTTCTCTTCATACTCATTAGGAGAAATGTATAATTGTTCAGGGGCGCCTGGGTGGCTCAGTCGGTTGAGCATCCGACTTCGGCTCAGGTCGTGATCTCACGGTTTGTGAGTTCAAGCCCCGCGTCAGGCTCTGTGCTGACAGCTCAGAGCCTGGAGCCTGTTCTGGATTCTGTGTCTCCCTCTCTCTCTGCCCTCTCTGACTTGTGCTCTGTCTCTGTCTCTCAAAAATCAATAAACATTAAAAAAAAAAAAAAAAAAAAAGAATGTTCATAGCAGTTTCCGTATATGCTCTTAGACTCATGTGTTCCACTGGTCTATTTGTCTATCCTACCAGTAACTGCTGTTATAGCTTTATAATAAGTCTTAATATCAGAGCAAGACTTCCTACTTTGTTTTGTTTTTCTTTCTTTTTTTTTTTTTTAATTTTTTTTAATGTTTATTTATTATTGAGAGACAGAGAGAGAAGAACATGAGCAGGGTAGGGGCAGAGAGAGGAGGAGACACAGAATCCGAAGCAGGCTCCAGGCTCTGAGCTGTCAGCACAGAGCCCGACGTGGCGCTCGAACTCACAAACCACAAGATCATGACCTGAGCCAAAGTCAGACGCTCAACCGACTGAGCCACCCAGGCTCCCCTGTTCTGTTTTTCTTTTTAATATTGGGACACTTTTGGCCTTTTTATATTTATTTTCATATAAATTTTAGAATCTAATTAACAATTTCTACTGAAAAGAAACAATAAAACAACACTGCTGGGATTTTTTTCTATCTTTACTTTTTTTTTTTTTTAGTTTATTTATTTTGAGAGAGAGATAATGTGAGTGGGGAAGGAGTAAAGAGAGGGAGGGAGAGAGAAAGAGAGAGAGAGACAGACAGAGAGAGAATCGCAAGTAGGCTCCATGCTGCCAGCACAGAGCCCGATGTGGGGCTTGAACCTGTGAAGCAGTGAGATCATGACCTGAGCTGAAACTGAGTTGTACACTTAACTGACTGAGCTACCCAGGTTCCCCTCTTGATTTCTTTTTAGTTATAATTTACATATAGTAAAATTTATCCTATTTTAATGTATAGCCCTGTGGCATTTTGTTGGGACTGCACTGAATCTATAGAGTAAGTTGGGGAGAATCAACATATTTCTAATATTGACATTTCCTCCAATGAACATGGTATGTTCCTCCATTTATTTAGCTCTTTAATTTCTGCCAGTTAAATTATAATTTTTTTTGTTTTTTTGTGGAGATATTTGCACTTCCTCCATTGGATTTATTCCTAAAGTTTTGATGATTTATGATACTATTATAAATAGTATATAAAATTTAATTTTCTTTTTCTTTCTTTTTTATTTTATTTTATTAAAAAAGTTTTTTTTTAATGTTTATTCATTTGTGAGAGATGGAGAGAGACAGAGCATGAGCGGGGGAGGGGCAGAGAGAGAGGAAGACACAGAATCCGAAGCAGGCTCCAGGTTCTGAGCGTCAGCACAGAGCCTGATGCGGGGCTCAAACCCATGGACCATGAGATCATGACCCAAGCTGAAGTCGATCGCTCAACTGACTGAGCCACCCAGGCGCCCCTTGTTTTATTTTTTTAAATGAGAGAGAGAAAGAGAGAGAGAGAGAGAGAGAGAGAACTGGAGGAGGTGCAGAGGGAGAGAGAGAATCCTAAGCAGGCTCCGTACCCAGCACAGATCCTGACACTGGGCTCAGTCTCACAACTGTGAGATCATGACCTGAGCCCAAATCAGGAGTTGGATGCTTAACTGACTGAGCCATCCAGGCACCCCTAAAATTTCATTTTCTGTTACTGATAGAAATACAGTGACTTTTATATCTTGACTTGTATCTAGCAATCATTCCAGACTCAAATATCAGTTTTAGTAATTTATCTGGAGAATCTTTGATAGTCTATGTGTAGAATTTTGTCATTTCTGAATAATGACAGTTAAATTTCATCATTTCTGAAACTTACATGGATAATTACTGCTTATTTATTTTGGTTTAGGACCCAAAATACAATAGAGATGATGATAGTTGGCATTTCCTTTTTTTAAATTGAAGTATAGTTGCTACACAATGTTACATTTATTTCACATACACAACACAGTGATTCTACAACTCTGTATGTTACAATATGCTCACCGCAAGTGTAGCTGCCATCTGTCACCATACGGTGCTATTACGGTACCATTGACTATATTCCCTATGCTGTGCTTTTTATTCCCATGACTTACTCATTCCGTAACTAGAAGCCTGTTATCTCCCACTCCTCTTCACCCATTTTGTCCATCCCCCCACCCTCTTTCCTTTGGCAAGGACTAGTTCGTTCTCTGTATTTATGGGCCTGTTCTGTTTTTTGTTTGTTTGTCTGTTTGTTTTTTACATTCCACGTATAAGTGAAATCATATGGTATTTGTCTTTCTCTGTCTGACTTATTTCACTTAGCATAATACCCTCTAGGTCCATCCATGTTGCAAATGGTAAGATCCCATTCTTTTTCATGGCTGAGTAATATTCCATTCTCTATATATGCCACATCCTTTTTATTTATTCATCTATTGGTGGACACTTAGGTTGCAACCATATATTGGCTAGTGTAAATAATGATGCAATGAACGTAGAGGTGCATATATATTTTCAAATTAGTGTCTTTGTTTTCTTTGGGCAAATACCCAGTAGTAGAATTACTGGATCATATAGTATTTTAATTTTTAATTTTTTGAGGAACCTCCATACTGTTTTCCACAGTGGCCATACCAATTTACATTTGATGGTGAGCCTTTCTTATCTTATTCACATATCAGAGGAAAAGCTTTCAACATTTTACTTTTAAGTAATATGTTTGTTGCAGTTTTCTGTAAATACCCTTAATCAGATAAAGGACATCCCCTAGTATTGTGTTTCTTCATTTCTGAACATAAAGTTTATTTGAAAAGTGTTTTTTTTTTTTTTTTTTTGATGATTTCTGACAATCTCATTTTGATCAGAGAACATGGTTGATATTACTTGAATCCTTTGAAATTTGCCTAGATTAGCTTTATGACTCAGGATAAGCTCAATTTTCAGACAGGTGGTTTGCACTCTTGAGAATAAAGCATATTCTCTAATCACTAGGGGCAGTAATTCATATAGTGCCCTTTATGCCTACTCTTAATTGTCTACATCCGCACTTATGCTTTTGCATGTTTCCTCTATCACTTACTAAGGGAAATGTGTTAATTTCTCCCACTAAGCTTATGAAATTTGTCTCCTTGAGGTTCTGTTAAATTTTACAATATATACTTTTGATGCTATTGTAGGGGAGGCAAAACTTTACCCTCTTAGGGTCTCTGGTTGGGCCTGAGAATTAAATGGACATAGACAGATTGGCAGTTTTGCACGCAGAGTTTTCCTGTACCTGGGAGCTCCCATAGGAAAATGAAGAACTGAAGGGGTGAGGAGGCATCAGTGCTGATACACTAGGGAGGAAGGAGTAGCAGTTGTGGAAAAGTAACTAAAATATATGGGGAGACTCAAGGAAGATAAGGGTTATTTTAACAAAGTCTATGCAGATTTCTCTTGGATTCAGTTCACTGTCTCTGGGGATAAGAATGTTTCTTTCCCTTTGGAATAGGGAGGGCATCTTTCACTTGGGAGTTTATTTCCTGCTTTCAGGAAAAAAAGAGGAATTTAACATGACCTTCTTGGCACCTGCTGTTTTTCAAGTGGCTTTAGCTCAAAATAATCCTTATGCCAAAGTGGCATGTTTTGGGGTCCTATTCTGCCTCCTTTCACTATTCTATTAGATATAAATAAATGAAAAGTTCTTAGATCTTTCTGGTGAAATAAAACTTTTAAATTGTTGACAATTTATTTTCTTTGTGTTTCAGTCCATCTTGTTGATATCTGGAACATGATTGAAGCCTTCCGAGACAATGGCCTTAATACACTGGACCATACCACTGAGATCAGCGTGTCCCGACTCGAAACTGTCATCTCCTCTGTCTACTACCAGCTGAACAAGCGCCTTCCTTCTACTCACCAAATCAGTGTGGAGCAGTCGATCAGCCTCCTCCTCAATTTTATGATTGCTGCATATGACAGGCTAGTACCTTATATGTTTACTTCATTTTAAGAATGTTTATGTCTTAGTCATCCTTCTTCCAGAGTGTCTTGCTGAGTTGTCAACTTGGAATCACAGTTAAAAGGGAAATTACTCCATATGAGTTCCTTCTAAAGACTGGTTAAATGCCAGAGTGACTTACTATCACATATTAAACTCCATAAAATTATGGAGAATCACAACACTGAGACACAGTGTTTGGTAAAATTGTAAGTACCTTAGTATAGCTGTTCTCTATCCAGAGAAGTATAGCTAAGTTGTGAATTTGATTATGAGGCTTTCTATTTGACCTTGAAGCTAACCTTTCTTTACTTTGGAATAGTAAATGCCCCTTGATTCTAGTCTTGTTTTCTTCTCTTTATGTTTAGGATGCTGTTTTAATTTTTTTCAGTGCAGAACATTATCTTATACACCTTATAACACTAGAAGAAAACTATTTAAATGTACTACAAATTAAAACAAATAATTTGCTATATTTGTATTCATAGAGAATTAAGTTGGTATTATAAAAAGCAAAAAAGAAATCATAAATGATGGAAGCATAGAATTTAATGTTTATATTCCGGGAACCAAGACTTTAGATTTTTGATTTCTGCTATACTGACAACCGTCCACTTTGGATGGGTTAATTCTTTCTGCTTCATTTTTTTCTCCCTGTAGACCTACTTTGAGTTTATACATTTGTAAAATGCTTTTATTTATTATACTTCATAATATTGAAGATTCTGTGCCTTGATAAAACTCTGCAGGTGACAAAGTCAGGTCACAACATAGGCACTCACTAAATTTATAACATTTTTATAAGATGTTATCAAATTAAATATTGTATCTATTTAATAGAAAATTATTTTAGGAAATTTGAATTTTTAAAACAAGAGTACACATGAGACATAAGTCCCAGAATTTGAATGCCATTTTTTTTTGTAATTTGATTAGTGAATCCATAAGGTTAATTTTATATTGTCCAAGGAATGACTCTTTGGATACAAAGACCTTAGTAAAAATGTTATTCTGTGGTGAATAAGTAGCACGTATCATGACACTAACTCAGTGAGTAAATCAGTTCAGGGTTGCACAATACAAATTAATTCAAGAAAAAATTTTTTTTATACAAAATCAGAAATAAAAGTCATCTTACTTTTAAAAAATGATAAAGCAGAAATTATATAAACTTTGATTCTATAACCATATCAAAAAGTTAAGTACTATGGCTGAGGAAGGAAGAAGGCAGAGCAAAGAGATGGCTAAGGAAGGAAGAAGGCAGGCAAAGAGATGGCTAAGAAAGGAAGAAGGCAGAGCAAAGAGATAGCAAGAGAGAGAACAGGAATACCCAACTTAGGAGCAGAAGGTGCAGAGATTCTGGGACATATTCAGAGATGGCTAGACACATCCAGAGGGAGACAACGGAAAACAGTAAGCAAACAGTAAATCATATGAAGACAATCCATAGAAGGGCATGCTGCAGAGAACTAGGAAAAACAAAAACAGATGAGTAAGTTAAGAAGAGGAAGGACTGTAGTATGTCAGTGGTGAATTTGGTAATTCTCACATCATATCCTATTTAAAACTTTGGCCATAGGCATCAATAAATCCTTATATCACTGCTAACCTTGAAATCTTGGGTGTGTGTGTGCGCGTGCACGCGTGTGCGCCTGTGCATACATATGTATATATATGTACGTACGTAACGTACATATGTATGTATATGTATATATGATAACATCTTGTTTCACTCTAGTAATTTGAGATTGGCTTTCACATACTGGAAAAATGAAAGGATCTGGTTATTGGAATTTTATTTTTGAAAATCGTAGCATTTTATGAAATATTTCAAATATTAGTCTCTGTATTGATTGGCCTCTTTATTACTTAGGCTGGAGAGTGCCTTTGATATGTAGAGTATGTAGTTTTTTTATTTTTTTAAGTATGCTTCACACTCAGCGTGGAGCCCAACGTGAAGCTTGATCTCCCGACCCTGAGATCAAGACCTGAGCTGAGATCATGAGATGGATGCTTAACCCACTGAGCCCCCCTGGCACTCCTCTAGTTCTTTATTTTAATTAATATTTTCAGGATTTCATATTTTATAATTCCTAAGTTAAAATTTGAAGCACTAATTTGATTATTCTTAAATTCCCTTACCTCTGAATTTACAGTCAAATTTTGGCCAGCCGTGTTTTGTTACAATTAAAATACATTGTAAGGCTGTAAAACAATAGTAAGAAACAAATAGGATCCAGACTTTGTTCCTCAGGTGTGTATCTTATTAGGAATTATTTTCTTTTTCTGCTGAGGATTTACAGTATCTTATATTTGACAACTAAAACACAGAGAACAATGTTGTAAACATCTGTGTGTAGGACATTAGTAAAAGCTATGAGGAATAACCAAAACACTTGGGTAGCCTCATTTTTTTCCTTATCAGGTCTTTAGTATAATAATATTGGTGGTAGTCATCTGGTCTGGTCTGAAGGTACAGCAGGCGATGCTGAGGGACAAGAACTCTTCCTTACTCTTCTTCAGTTGAGCCAATTCCATTACGTAGGGCTTGTGATTTGCAAACTCCCTTTCCATCACCAAAGTCTGTGTTAGGTCGGCGTCTTTAGTTGTAAGCAGTAGGAAGCCCACTGACGCGTGTGCTTTTGTAGCAGTGGGCGAATAGGCTCACGTCACCAACGAGCCCAGAGGCCCAGAGGCAGGCCAGCCCTCTGTCTTCTTGCATCAGAGCTCTCGCTTCCATTTTTCTCTTCATAGTGGTTGTGGTTTTGCCCTCCTCTTGTATCAGCTTCATCCTTTTGCTACATCAAAAAATGCCTGCTGTCAGCTGCTACATGCTTCCTGTTTCAAGTCTAGGTAGCGGGAGAGAGCTGGTTTCTTTCAACACCAAACGAAAGTATATGAGCCTCCCTCCAGAAATGTGCATTTGGGCCATGCATGTGTAGATGTGATGCTTTTTAGCTCAAACAGATCAGGATTTGTGTCTCTGGAGTAGAGTGGTTCAATTCTTCCCCTCATTACATGATGCCTCACAGTGGTGGGGGTGGGGGTGGGGGTGGTTGGACTAGCTATGAAGGAGATGGCTACGTGTCAACCCGAAACTGCTCACTGAGCATCATAAACTTGTGGCTCCCTTTCTTGTTAAACGGCCCTGTTCTCCACCCAGCTCCTTAAATCTGAAACCTGAGAATTACTTACACCCTTCCTTCTTCTCCACTCCCATTTCCATGCGAGTTACCAAGGCCTGTCATTTCTATATCTGTTTAAAAAAAATTTTTTTTTTTTAATTTTACATTTATTGATTTTTGAAAGACAGGGTGAGACAGAGCATGAGCAGGGGAGAGGGAGAGAGAGAACGAGACACAGAATCCGAAGCAGGCTCCAGGCTCCTAGCAAGTGTCTAGACGGAGCCCGATGTGGGGCTCGAACCCACGAACCGTGAGATCATGACCTGAGCTGAAGTCGAATGCTCAACCGACTGAGCCACCCAGGTGCCCCCATTTCTACATCTTGACTCGCTCAGATCTGTGTGCATCTCTCTGGCCCTACTACCACCCAGCCTGCCACCATCATCTTCTGCCTGGACTGCTTCCGTGGCTTCTAACTGATCTTTTTACACGTGCTTTCTTCCCTCATTCATTCTTAGAGGTAATAAACATCGTGAGCCCTACTATCTAACCCAGGAACTTGAACATTAGCAATAACTTAGGTTTATCTCTCCTGTCCCATCCCACTGACCTGCACATAACTAAAGTGAATCCGATTCTGATTTTGCGTTACTGTGTTCTTCTTAACAGTTTTTTCCCCACGTATATAGGCATAAACACAGTGTTAATTTTAATTATTTTTACTAATTGTAAAAAAGAAATTCATGTTGTCTGGCTGTCTGTACTATTACCTCATTTACTTTTTTCATTCATTTCATGTTTTTTTTTTTTTTTAACGTTTTTTATTTTTGAGACAGAGAGAGACAGAGCATGAACGGGGGAGGGTCAGAGAGAGGGAGACACAGAATCGGCAGCAGGTTCCAGGCTCTGAGTCTTCAGCACAGAGACTGACGCGGGGCTCGAACTCACGGACTGCAAGATCATGATGTGAGCCGAAGTTGGCTGCCTAACTGACTGAGCCCCCAGGCACCCCCAGGCGCCCCCAAGTGCCCCCATTCAGTAATATATTGTAACACTTCATTCATGTTGCATGTAGCCATAGTTCAGTTATTCTCGCTGTTGCACAACATTCTGTTGTAATACTGTACCTGTCGTTTTCTCCAGGTTCTTGCTGCGGGAAACAGCACTGCCTGGAGCGTCCTGGCTCATGCGTACAAGTGTTCTAGACTGCTCTCTTGGTCCTAAACTGAGGAATGGAATTGCCAATTCGGGGTGGGGGGGAGGTGCGGTACATGAAATTCAGCTTTAG
The DNA here is from genome assembly GCF_046562875.1 of Panthera onca. Classification (NCBI taxonomy): domain Eukaryota; kingdom Metazoa; phylum Chordata; class Mammalia; order Carnivora; family Felidae; genus Panthera; species Panthera onca. The sequence continues at coordinate 20,372,947 of NC_138341.1, read as the reverse complement.
AGGATAGTATCAAATTATTTTAACAAATTATACCAGTGCATAAGAGATCCTTTCAATCCACATTCTTTCTGAAAGTTTTAGAATTGTCAGACTTTTTAGTTTTTGCTAAGTGATACCTCATTGTTGTCTTGATTTGCATTTTCTTGATTATCAAGCATGTCTTCATGGGTTTCTTAACCAAATATATTACTTCTGTGAAATGCCTCTTCGTATCTTTTGCCTGTTGTTCTAGCATGTTGTTTTTTCTTTTTGTACTGATTATAGGGGCTTTTCATAGACTCTTGATGACAGTTTTTTCTTGGTTATATGTGTTGCACATATGTTCTCTCCATTTACTTTTCATAGGATATCTTTCTCTTCAAATGTTTTTAATGAAAAATTTCAGATATTTACAAACATAGAAAGAATATTATAATAAATCTCAAGCTATCTATCACTCAGCTTCAGTAATTACCAGCACATCCCCAAACTTACCTCATCTGTATCCTCAGGATCTTCACCTCCACCCTCCCTCTTTCATGCCTTCTTTGAAGCAGATCTCAAGTACCATTATTTCATATGTAGATATTCCAGTGCCTACATTCTAATGTGTTACAGTACCATTTTCCCTCAGCTTTGCTCCAAGAAATACTACTGCTTAGAATGGAATGAAATTACACCTTAAATGGAACAAACCTATAAAAAAATCATACATCTAATGAAACTAGGTTTGGATAAAATCTTCAAAATACATCAGTATTGAACATATTAACGAAAGGTCAGAGTTATTGTTTACCATCTAAAAGAGCAGTATAAAACACTCTTGCTACTTTGAACAATCTAAAGATTTCTTTAGTGTAATGAGTTTTATGTATCTAATTTTGATGGGTAAATATGGAAAAAGTTGCTGTGTAGTTTGGAAATATGGCTAAGAACTGTTTTAAAGTCTTGCTCTGACAATTTGGACATATTTAAAAGTTTCCATGGTTTCCTCTTAATACTGAATGCTAAAAACAAAACAATATAAAAAAACAAAGCAAAAACAAACTCTTTCATTCTAAATAAAGCAGTTGTATTCCTTAAATTTTGAATATGCCCAGCTAGCGTATTATGGAATGGACGTTGCTGAAAAAGATAACGTTAGGTTACAGTCTTCCTCATTTGTGATTTTTTTTTTTTTTTTTTTTTACGTTTATTTTTGAGACAGAGAGAGACCGAGCGTGAACGGGGGAGGGGCAGACAGAGAGGGAGACACAGAATTGGAAGCAGGCTCCAGGCTCTGAGCCATCAGCCCAGAGCCCGACGTGGGGCTCGAACTCACGGTCTCTGAGATCATGACCTGAGCTGAAGTCAGACGCTTAACCGATCGAGCCACCCGGGCACCCCCCTCATTTGTGATTTTTAAGCAAAACTATCATATCCTGGGAGGCATAAATACTTGATATATTTATGTACAGTATTTACTGTTATCTCTGCTTGTTGTCAGATGGATTCAGGATGGCAAGAAAAAATACAGCCAAACACAAGTGGAAGAGAACTAGGACTGAGTGGGAAGAGTTTGAGGTTCACAGAAGCAACACATTTAACTCTTGCAAGGATGTGAGCATAACTCCTTTAGGAAATTTCCGGGGGTTGGTGGAGAATGAGGTAGGGATTTGGGGTGTTTTAAAAAGGTGAAATCCTCAGCGGAAACCTTGTGTGAAATGGAGAGAAACAGCTGCTCTGGTGGACCAGGAGGAGGACAGCCCACCTGCCTGCCCTGCATCCCCCACGCTGCCTGGTGGGTGTCTTGATGTGGTGTCACCAGAACTGGTTCACTGAGTCACAGTCTGAGTACTTGGTGCCAGGATTATTCAGGGAGCAGAAATGAGTGAACTTGAAGTTCACTTACTCTTCCCATCACTTACTCATTATTTTGTAGCTTTTCTTTCAAGAGAAGTCATGCGTTCATGTTAATTTTCAAAGAATCTTCTTGATTCCAGGATATGCAGATCTGAAAAGGGTTTGACCATTAGCTAATATTTCAGAAAAACAATTTTTTGCTAATTACTTTGGCCTTATCTTACTGTCTCCTTTTTATGTGTTTATTTTTGTATTGTTTTTTTTAATGTTTATTTATTATTAAAATTTTTTTAAAAATGTTTGTTTATTTTTGAGAGAGAGAGAGAGAGACAGAGCATGAGCAGGGAAGGGGCAGAGAGAGAGGGCAACACAGAATCTGAAGCAGGCTCCAGGCCCTGAGCTGTCAGCACAGAGCCCGATGTGGGGCTTGAACTCAAGAACCGTGAGATCATGACCTGAGCCGAAATTGGACAATTAACCTGTTAACTGACTGAGCCACCCAGGGGCCCCCTAAATGTTTATTTATTCTTTTGAGAGAGAGAGAGAGAGAGAGAGAGAGAGAGAAAGCATGAGCAGGGGAGGAGCAGAGTGAGAGAGAGGGGCAGAGGATCTGAAGCAGGCTCTGCATGCTGATAGCAGTGAGCCTGATGTGGGGCTAGAACCCACAAACTGTGAGATCATAACCTGAACCAAAGTTGGATGCTTAACCAACTGAGCCACCCAGGTGCCCCTATTTTTTGTTTTTGTTTTTAAGAAAAGGCAAGAAAGGGCATGCTTCTTCTGAGTGTGTTACTTTTTCCTTGCCTTTGTTTCTCTGAAAGTGAGGAGAGAGGTAGTAACAGAGAGATCTCTAGTCCATTCGGTACCTCCAAATTAATCTGATTAAGACACCTTTTTCACCTCAAGAACCTTCCAAAACTCCCTGTGGTTTTTGAATGAGATTCGTACCCTCACTTCTAATGGTATCATTCCTTGATTCCCTGTACATACCAAGCTCTAAGTAAACTACTTGAGGCACTTCTCAATTTTTCTAATGTGATATACTCCCATTTCTCTCCAAGCATACTTACCCCAACCGCTACCCCACCCCGCTCAAGTTTTTATATACTCTGTAGCCTTACTTTTTACCACCAACCCCACTTTTATCCCTTTGATGACCTATGGTATTTGTCTGTGTTATTATTTTGACCTTAAGTTATACAATGCTCTAAACTGCTTCGTAAGTGTACAAATAAGGTTGAAAGCCCTTGAGAAAAGAGATTCTACCTTATACTTCTTTGATTACTTGATAAACACAATGCTAAATTCTTAATAAATATTTGTAAGGTTGAAATGAAAATTAAAAATTAGCAGGCATTCTGATTGTGATAAAACTGAATAATATTCTAAGTTGATTTTACTTGATTAAGCCATTTGACATTTGCCAAATGGATTCTTGATTTGCAGGTGATTATTGCATAATCCATTCACTGTGAAGTTTTGTAAATTAAGATTAATTTGGAAAATATGAGTTTTTGAAAATCAACAAGAAATGTTCTTTTACTTTTAGCTGCATGTGGTAATTGGACTAGTAGCAGTGTTTGCAAAGTAGAAGTCTATTTTTATGTGAGAAGTACTAATTTATGGTTGGCAGCAGCCACAATTGTTTGTTAAAGATGTAGAAACAGCTTGTTTCTTAAGTAAAAAATGCCCCCTGTAGTCTTGTTTTCAAAAGTATTAATTTGCATAGCAAGTTCTTCTTAGCGCAAAGCTATAAACGCCATCCAGATTAGGTTAGTTTAAATATTTTTTTAAAAATAGGTAGAATTTGAGACTTTGCTGAACTGAAATGAGCAAGCTCTCAACGAAAGGGCACAGGTGAGGACGGCGAGGCTTCTGAAGGTGCCTGCATGTTAAAACATAGCAGTGTTTATTCAGGGTGACTCACTGTCTGCTTAGCTTGGCACGGAGCTCATCGTGGTGTTTTCTCAGTATTGGATAATAAGAACTCTTTTTAGAAGTCATGTGCATGGTTTATTGTCAGACCATAAAATGATAGGTCTGTAGCAGTGAATCATGCAGGGAAGTCTGAGAAAGAGAAGCATGATGTTTCTTACCGAGGGAGGGTGCTCCCTGGAGAGACTCTGGGTGGGGTTAAAATAACAAGTTTCCTTACTCCCATCATCCTCAACAAACACTACCTGTTTGCCCTTTCATTTTAGTATCTTTATGCAGGGGTTAATATTTACTGTTACTTATTTTTTTTAAATAATTTTTTTCACATTTATTTATTTTTGAGAGAGAGAGAGACAGAGCGTGAGCAGGGGAGGGGCAGAGAGAGATTGGGAGACACAGAATCCGAAGCAGGCTCCAGCTTCTGAGCTGTCAGCACAGAGCCCAACGCAGGGCTTGAACTCAAGGGTGATATCATGACCTGAGCCAAAGTCAGACGCTCAACTGACTGAGCCACCCAGGCACCCCTACTGTTACTTATTAAGTATTCACCTACTAACTCTGAAGCTGTCATAGGTCAGATTTTTAGTTGAACCACATTTTTTTTTGTGATAAAACCGAATCCTATTCAAAGACAACGGATTCTGGGATGAACTTGGATTTTACCTTGGAAGGACTGAGAACATAGGTGTCGGGGAGGTTGTGTGTGCCACGACCAAGGGCAGCTAACCCTTGAGTTTTAAATGTAACTTGACTTGTATACAGATTAAATTCGGGTGTCTGCTGGGAAGGATTGAGACTGAGTTTTTCCAAGAAGAAAGAATCAATTAGATAAAGGACATAATCACAGGGTGTTAGGCTGCTAAGTGGCTGCAGCTCCTCTCTGCTGCCTCTAATTCTAGGCAAGAATGCAGGGGCGCTAAGGCAACACTAGAGAACACAGTGACAGAGACACTTTCCCTTTGCTTTGTTTGGGGGCAGCTGCAGGAAGTTTTAGTTAGGCTTAAAGTAGACTGAGGAACCCAGTGCCAAGAAAAGCATTCAGAGCAAAGGAGTAAATGCTGACGTTTGGCCTACTAAGCAAACAGTTGAGAGGTGGGGGAGCTAAGATTCTTTCTGTTTGAAGAGAAAAATGTAAATAACGTGATTTCAGGAAGAATTCTGAGTACACTCTTTCACTAATTTTATTAAGTGGTTATTTCTGTATGCTAAATTATACTTAGATTTTACATCAGTATCTTTAGTAAGTATTTAAAGTATCCTTAAATACACCATTTCTTAATTTGTTTATATCAGTATTTACTTTTGAAAGGTGAATAAAGGGTGCCTGGGTGGCTCAGTCGGTTAAGCGGCCGACTTCAGCTCGGGTCATGATCCCGCGGTCCGTGAGTTCGAGCCCCGCATCGGGCTCTGTGCTGACAGCTCAGAGCCTGGAGCCTGTTTCGGATTCTGTGTCTCCCTCTCTCTGACCCTCCCCTGTTCATGCTCCGTCTCTCCCTGTCTCAAAAATAAATAAAAAAAAACGTTTAAAAAAAAAATTAAAAAAAAAAAATGAAAGGTGAATAAACCTTTTGATTGATGGTTGAAACCGTGAGCCTAAAACTGTAAGCATTGTAAGTGGGAAGGTTAGTTTGTAATTCAGACCTGAACCCACTGCCCCATTTTCAGGATACACAATTATATATTTATAAACAGATTCTTAAACATGTTCAGTAAGCGTCATTCCTAAATCTGTCTGTAGGTCCTCATGATCCTTAATCTCAGATACCTCTCCTTTCTCCTTACTTAAAACACCCCCCACCTTGCTTACACATTCCCTTTATCCTCTTGAGTTACACACTGACACGTACATGGATTTCCCCTCACCCTCAATAAAGCATGAGATGTTACGCGCACACATATTAGCACACCCCAAAAGGCATGCAGGCAGAAAGGGGAGAAGATTCACGGTGCGATGGGTGGGAGATTATGTGTGGATATTGCTGTGTGGCTGTACGAATAGGAGAATGGTTGGAAAGTAGATCTGAGAGATGACGAATTAAGGGACCACACGTTACTGATAATAGTTGAGGGGTGACACACACACACTGTCCTGTTAATACGTCTGATCAGAGGTCAGTCACTGAGATTAGTAATAATCTTAATGAGTGGAGGGGTGGCTCAGTCGGGTAAGTGTCCATCTTCGGCTCAGGTCATGATCTTGGGGTTCATGGGTTTGTGCTCCATGTCGGGCTCTGTGCTGACAGCTCAGAGCCTGGAGCCTGCTTTGGATTCTGTGTCTCCCTCTCTCTCTGCCCCTTCCCTGCTCACACTGTGTCTCTCCCTCTCTCAAAAATAAATAAACATAAAAAAAATTATAAAAAATAACGAGTGGAAAAGGATACAAGTGCTGATCTAAGTCAGTTGAGAAGGATGTTGTTATCCTGTATTTGAATATAAGACTTTCTGAATTTGGAACTAATATCTGCATTAAAGCTGAGTAAAGAATATTTGAATAAGGGATACGAAGTATTTTAAATATTAGTATTTTAAATATTAGCTTCTAAAGCATTCTGAAGATTTTTAAGAAAAAAGTGTTAAGTGCTCTTATGATAATTTTTAGAAGTAAAGGTGTCATAGTACCCATTAAGACCTGCCATATGGCATTTATTGATGGGTACTGTACGTTAAATCTTTCTTGAGTAACAGAGTTGAGTTTGACCTGGCTCTCTTGTCAGCATGCCGGGCTCTGCCGCACCCTTCTGTTTGCATAAATGGCATCAGTTTCTTCTTTGCATCAGGAATAGATCCTTTTTTCTCTTTGAAGGAAGAACATGAGATTTGGAGCCAGAAAGAGTTATACAATCACAATATGATTAATTCTCTTTAATCTTTCATTATGTCCTTTGATTTTATCATTACCTGCAACATAAAAGCTGAAGTCTTAGTATTGCCTTCAAAGTTCTGTGTTGGTAGTTTTCAGCTCAGGATGCATATTAAAATAACACGAAAAACTTTTTAAAAATATCAAGAACAGGGTAGGGTTTTGGTATCTGGATTTTTGTGTCCACATTCATGAGGGATACTGATTTGTTTTCTTTTGTTGTAATAGATTATTGTGTTTTTGGTATCAAAATAGTACTGGTCTCATAAAAGAATTGGGAAGCGTTTACTCCTTTTTTGTTCCCTCAAAGAGCGTAGAAATGCAATTATTTCTTCTTTAAATGTTTAGAATTCACCAGTATAGCTCTCTGCATGAGGAGCTTTCTCATTTGGAAAGCTTAAAAATACAGATTTAGTTTCTGTGATAGATACGGGCCTATTGAGGTTATCTGTTTCCTCAGCGTGAGCTTTAATACTTGGTGTTCTTCGAGGAGTGGTTTGTGTCTGTCTGGTTCATTTAAGTTGTTGAATTTATGGACACAACGTCTTTATGTTTTCTTATTTCTATCATGTTTATAGAAGCCTTAGTTGATAACCCTTCTTTCATTCTTGATATTGGTATTACCAATATCTTTCTTTTTTTCTTAGACTGGCTTGAGGTTTGTCAATATTACTGATTTATTCAAAGAACCAGCTTTTGGTTTTATTCATTTTTCTCTATTTTTCTGTTTTTTAATTTCACTGATTCCTGCTTTTATGTATATATTTTTTCTTTTGCTTGTTTTGGGTTTAATTTGCTGTTCTCTTTCTAGTGTCTTAAGATTATTGACTTGAGAATTGTCTTTTCTAATATAAGCATGTTTAATACTTACAAAGTGAAAAGTGCCCATACACTCATGCTTTCCTTTGGCTGCCTTCTTTCCACCCTGGACGCAACCATTGTTATTTTTTCAATATCCTTTCACAGAATGCTACATAGCATTCTAGCAATTATTTTCTTCCATGCTTTGCTTTTTTTTTTTTTAACTTAGTAATCTATCCTGGATATAACTCTTTATCTTTCACATATTTTTTATTCTCTTTTATGATAGCATAAATAGCCAGTCTTTTATTAATGGGCATTTAAGAATAGGGCCTGGGTGGCTCAGTCGGTTGAGCGACCGACTTTGGCTCAGGTCATGGTCTCGCGGTTTGTGGATTTGAGCCCTGCATCGGGCTCTGTGCTGACAGCTCAGAGCCTGGAGCCTGCTTCGGACTCTGTGTCTCCCTCTCTCTCTGCCCCTCCCCTGCTCATGCTCTGTCTCTCTCTGTCTCAGAAATAAATAAACTTAAAAATTAAGAATAGGGCCTGGGTCTTGGTATTTTTAACAATTTTATTCTTTTTATGCATTTCATTATGAAAAATTTTATGCATACAGTTTATATATTTTAAGTGTCTTTTAACTTCTAGGTTTCCCTTCATCATTTTCTGCCTTAAACCATTAGCCTTGTCCAGTAATGGTAACTGTCGCTTTCCCGGGATTCATTTATTTTAAACAGTTTATACTGAGAATTAGAAAATGCCTGTAGAAGGATACCTAAAACAGAGTACAGTGTAATGAATCATTGTAAAGCAGGTGTCCCATGTAGGTACTATGGCGGCCAAGGATTCGAGGACTGTCAGCACCTGGAAAGCCTTTCGTGTGGTCCTTTTGTGTCTCCCCTTCCCTTCTCCCACAGGTAATCAGTATCCTGATTTTTATGGAAATCTCTTCTAAGATTAATTTTTACTTTCCCCTGGATACTCTCACTTCATGAAATCTGTATCTGCAAACAACGGTTTGAGCAAGTTTACCTTAAAAAATGTCATTAGCTGTGTAGCGAGGCTCCGTCTACTGTTGATGAGCCCTGCCGCTTCATTCTTGCTCGCTGGCCATCAGGCATGCCTGCTCCCACTCTGGACTTCAGGAATGTTTTCTTTTGTTGCTTCATCTTTCTGGGCCACTTCACTTCAGGATACAAACTGCATCCAGTGGAGTTCTTAGTTGTAAGCAATAGAAACCATCTCTGGGGGCACCTGGGTGGCTCAGTTGGTTGAGCGTCCGACTTCAGTTCAGGTCATGATCTCACGGTTAGTCAGTTCAAGCCCTGCATTGTGCTCTCTGCTGTCAGCATGGAGCCCTCTTCGGATCCTCTGTCCCTTTCTCTCTCTGCCCGTCCTCCACTCGCCGTCTGTCTGTCTGTCTGTCTCTCTCTCAATGAATAAACTTTAAAAAAAAAAGAAACTGTCTCTGGCTAATTTATTAAAAGGGTATGTGTGACCCACAGACTCTCTAACAAGGCTGGGAAAGTGGGCCTGATGACCACACCACCAAGAACAGATCTCAAAATTGTCACAAAAGCGCTCTAATGAAGACACCACTGCCACCTCTCTGGGGCACTGATATCGTTGCTTGCACCCCACATACCACTGACGCTGGGCCGTGGGCCTGCCACAAGTGTCTGTGTCTCTGCCCACTCAGGAAGCTGGAGGTAACTGCTAGTGCAGCCATGCTTACTGGTGGAATCTTTGGAGTTCCTCCTTCTACAAGCTAATGGTTTTCTATTTGGTCTAGAGCGGGTGCGTCTTACTGGCAGAGCTTGTGGCATGTGGCCGTGTCTTAGTTTTGAAGAAAGATGGGAAAGCAAGCGGGTGAGGTTTTCTTTGTTTCTTTCTTCACACTTGGGTCGTAGGACACGTATTTGTCTCATAATATAAGGCATGCTTAAAGGTAGACTTGGCATTTAGATGGTTGGTGACCAAAAAGAAATGTCCACTGTAGAAGTTCTGTATTGGTTTTAGAAATCCATTCCTCTTAGTAGCTGATGTTCTTTGTAGCTTCTCGTGTGGTTTGTACAGTGCAGGGAGTGTTTGACACAGGCATATTCCTTATATTGCCAGGTGCCATATAAGATGTGGAGCGGTGCCTGTATTTCTGGAGAACTTTTATTTTAAAAACCCCATCCCAGGGAAGCCTGGGTGGCTCAGTCAGTTAAGTGTCGAACTCTTGGTTTTGGCTCAGGTTGTGATCTCATGGTTCGTGAGATCGAGCCCTGCATTGGGCTCCGTGTGCTGACAGTGTGGAGCCTGCTTAGGATTCTCTCTCTCCCTCTCTCTGCCCCTCCCCCGCTTATTCATTTTCTCTCTCTCTCTCTCTCAATAAGTAAAAAAACTTAAAAAAATAAAAACCTCATCCTAATTTTAGCTAATTACAGGGATTCTGGTTTTATCTTATGAATAAACTTAAAGAGATGTAAGAGTCGAAAGTCATACTGTAACAAGCATTAGTATTTCCTGGAGATCTTTTCACTGAGAACCTTCTGGCTTATAAACCATTTGCCTTTTTTTCAAGTGCGATCTTACTGTATAAAAGTTTTGGAAAATGGAAGGCACCCTGTTAGGACCATAAGCACTTGCTTTTCAAAACCAAGGTGATATAGTTCTCATCACTGCAGAGGTATTTTACTCTTACTGTGAAACTTTGTAAGCGCAAGCTTTATAAAATGAACAGAAAAGCCCATTGTTAGTTTACAAGTGATGACTTTAAAAACCTGCTAGTGAGGTTTTCATCTGCTGTGAAACCAGGGAATAGTTGGATGGAGGGAGCAGCGGACAGGTTGGGTCAGAGGGGCTTGCGGACACTGTCTTGTCTCTGCAGGTGGTGTGTGGCATTATTTTAGATAATTCATGTATGTTTGACATTTCATCCCCAGTTACTAAAAAAGAATTAATATTACTATCCCTTCCCCTTCATTTTTCTCACAGTGGTGGTATGGGAAGATCTGAGACAGATAAGATCAAGCTTCTTAGAATAAACACATTGTAACGTAAGGTTGTCGTAGTAAGGACAAAGATGAATGTACTATAAAACCTTTATAGCCGTGTGCACCCTGTGGGTTTACTATATAACAATAAACTGTTGTTATCGTGCTAGAAGGGACACATTTCTGAATTATTCAGACCAGGTGGTGCCTCAGTTTTGAATACTAAAAACAACTCAATTGTGGATTCAATGGGCTGAATTGATAGGAAATTTATTTCTGGTTCATCCATTTGGCCTCTGTCTACATAGCCAGTAGAAAATTCTTTACAGAATGTTTATAAAGCTCATTTCCAAATAATTCAGGTTAGTTTTAGCACTCTTTACCTAACATGCATGAGGCCTTAATTCTACAAAGGAAAAACAATCCAAGGTTTCTAAAAATTCAAGGTAATAATTGTAGAATATAATGGTAGGGGTGAATGTACTGGTTGCTTGATATTTAGTGATACATTTGATTAATGCTTTTGTGGTCCAGATAGCAATTGTTCTAATATAATTTATTTTGCAGTGAGGGCCGAGGCAAGTTGACCGTATTTTCAGTTAAAGCTATGTTAGCAACAATGTGTGGTGGAAAAATGCTGGACAAATTGAGATGTAAGTACTTTCATATTATTTGAAAGATTTTATTTTCAAATTAGGACCTTTAAACAGTTTTAAATGAATGTTGTCAGAATTTTGGATGATGCTGTAATGAACTTTTTTGTGTTTTTACTAGATCATTCCCTTTGTAACAACTGGAAACTGGCTCAGAATATGTCAGTTATGCCACCTACTGTTGAGATGGACAAATTAGTTGAATTAATTTGTTTAGTTTTTTGTTTTTGTTTTTTTTTTTTTTTAGAATAAAGTAACAAAACTGAAGAGATTCAGAACAGGAACATGGACCTTAAAAAAGTCTTTTAAAAATGTTTCCTATATTATTAAAAATTTTGCTTGCAGATGATTATGCTGATTGCTTTTAGTTAGAAAAGAAATTTGATTATTTTTACCAGGTTTGGTTAAGATTAGCCCTTTAAAAAATAACCTTATTCTTCATCAGAGGGTATTTGCTATGATTAAGCTTTTCCTTAGTACCTTAGAGTACAGCTCAGTTATTTAGAAATTTATAGTTTTTTGTTTTTTGTTTTTTTTTTTTTTAGTTATTGTTCCTAAGTCTTTTCTTACTGTTGGCCATTTTGTCATTTTACTGTTCCCTAAGTATACTGTAGGATTAAGTGACATCAAAGGAAGTGACATGCACAGTAATTTAATTTTGCTGCTTATGGTTTTCACTTATTCATTCATTAGATAGTTACTAACTGCCTGAGATATGCCAAACATCGTGCTAAGTGCTTTACATATATTTTCTCACTGAATGTTTAAAATTTCTTTGAGCAGCAGGTGGTATTTTCTCCATTTTACAGACAAGTTAACTAAGGGGGTAAAGCTGGGATTTCAACTCAGGCTGCTGAGCTTCTAGCCCTGCTCTAAGCTACTTTGTTGTCCTCCATATACTAATGCTGTGATGGGCGATGCACATACGATGCAGTACAAGGAGCAAAGTGCCATACTACACGTAAGGAGCTCTGGCAGGTTTCAGGGAGGTGAGATTGAAGCTGTGGGTTTTGATGAAGTGTTGAGATACCCTGTGAATTGCTTTGTTGAAGAAACTGCGTCATTTGTCCAGTAGCATTTCTCATGGACTGGATTTTGATGATTGCATCCCTATGATGTTCCTTTGCGTCCTACATTTTTTGTTTTAATTAAAAGCTATAAATGCTTGGTTGGATTTGAACACAAGCTTTTGGGCAAGGTGACTTGATAGGTACCTCTGTCTTCTGTGCTTTTTCTTACATGTTACCATGGCATTGAAAGTTGGAAAGCTGGATGGCTCACTAGATATAGATATCAATATTCTAAAGAAAGGTCTTACGTAGTATGTTTGGTCAGCTGTTAACGTGGTTTATCTTCATTTCAAAATCAGCGGCAATGTAAACCAAAATTTCAGTAGTAAAACTTCTAGTTTCATTAAAGACTCTTCTATGTATTTTTCACATGGTATCTCAAAATATTACTATTTGGGGCTGAAATTTCTTCATATTTTTTAATTCTAGCATGGTGTTTTTCTGAGATAATACAATACGGATGAGATTATATTTCATTCAAACATAAAGGAAAAGAAAGTTGGAATTTTATCTTTCTCTTATTTTTTAAAGTTTATTTATATATTTTGAGAGAGAGAGAGAGAGCATGAGCAAGGGAGGGGCAGAGAGGGAGGGAGAGAGAGGATCCCAAGCAGGCTCCATGCTGTCAGCGCGGAGCCCAACTTGGGGCTGGAACTCACAAACTGTGAGATCATGACCTGAGCCAAAATCAAGAGTCAGACGCTTACCTGATTGAGCCACCCAGGAGCCCGAGGAATTTTATGTCTTTTTTAATGACGATGATACCAGGTAAAGAATATACATTGCCGTCTTTATTAGTACTGGAGAAAGTGACTGAAAATAGAAAATACATGATATAACTGCAGATTGTAGATGACTCTGGAGTCTTTCAGTTTCTGTGGTTAAATCAGCTATATTTACATAGAACTGGAACGTGGCACATAGTAAATGCCAAAATTTTGCCAAATATCAGTTGTTGCTGGAGTACTAAAATTACTGCAATTCCCTGTTGTAACTGCTAGTGAAAAAGTGCAAATTTTAGTATGATGTGAGATGTGGAAGTGATCCAGGTAATGGCAGGTTTTTCATTTGTTTTTAGGTGGCTTTCAAATTTCTTTTCTTTTTTTTTTTTTTTAATTTTTTTTTAACATTTATTTATTTTTGAGACAGAGAGAGACAGAGCATGAACGGGGGAGGGTCAGAGAGAGGGAGACACAGAATCCGAAACAGGCTCCAGGCTCTGAGCTGTCAGCACAGAGCCCGACGCGGGGCTCGAACTCACGGACCGCGAGATCATGACCTGAGCCGAAGTCGGCCGCTCAACCGACTGAGCCACCCAGGAGCCCCTAGCTTTCAAATTTCTTAGAGGAACACAAGTGATCACTATTCACACGGCACAAAAGTACACATGCTCAGGCCAATGTGACTTGTCACTGTATTCAGAATGCCAGATCATTGCACATCAGATATGGATTGATGAGATACCAGCCCACGCTAGGTCACTAATTACCATATTTGTGTTATGCAGATAGGTCTAAAGTATGGCTTTCTAATCTTCATGTTCAAAATTATAGTTTCTTTACCATCTGTAGTTCTGTTTCATTATTTTTATTGTACTATAATTATCTTCGCTTGAAAATGAGATGTTTAACATAAGTAAAACATTTCAGGTATTGAAGTCTGTCTCCACTTCTTAATTTTAATCATTCAGAGTGGAAACCACATTTATGTGGTCTGTCACTCTTGTTTTAAACAGAGCTCACTGGTTATAATTTACATATTTTTCATAACTCGGAGATGTCATCGTCTGATGCATTTGGGGCTAATTGTGAGGCTCTGGGTTGTTTATCCCTTCTGATGTTTTCAGACAACTTTGCTTTCTCAAGTTCTTGAAAACAACAAAAGCAACAACAAAGCAACAACTTTGTTGTTGTTGGTGGTGGTGGTGGGTGTGTGTGTCCCTTTTATCACTGGTAAATGTGTTAGGATTATCAGAGTACCAGTCTCTAGAAATCTTTCTTTGCTTCCAGTTTACTTAAAAAAAATTTTTTTTAATGTTTATTTATTTTTGGGAGAGACAGAGTGTGAGCGGGGAAGGGGCAGAGAAAGAGGGAGACACAGAATCCCAAGCCAGCTCCAGGCTCTGAGCTGGCAGCACAGAGCCCAATGCGGGGCTCAAACTCACAAACTGTGAGATCATGACCTGAGCTGAAGTTGGAAGCTTAACTGACTGAGCCACCCAGGTGCCCTGCTTCTGATTTACTTTTAATATGGAGAAAACATAAGCAAACTTCTGAGCGTTCTATTTAAGGTATGAATGTAAGTGATGACTTCTGTATTATGAGAGAAGTACTGGAGCTTTTGTAGTGTGATTGGCAGTTTGTCTGCTGTGAGAATCCTTTTCTCCTTGGTTTTCCAAGTCTCAGCTATGTCCTGCTTCATTGAGAAGGCTGAATAACAGCTTAGGTAAAAGCGAGCTATAACACTATATTGTAATTTCCAATGATATTTGACTATTCACTTTCCTTCTGTTTGTTCCGTCGACTTTGTTCTCAGTTTCTCCATCTTCCTCCCATTAACTGCACTTTCTGTTTGTTACCTCTGTTAATGTTCCTTTTATTTATTTATTTTAAATGTTTATTATTTATTTTGAGAGAGAGAGCACATAGGAGCGCACGTAAGAGGTGGGAGGGGCAGAGAGAGAGAATCCCAAGCAGGCTCTGCACTGTCCGCGCAGAGCCCTACGTGTGGCTTGATCTCACAAACCTTGAGATCATTACCTGAGCCAGAATCCCAGAGTTGGACGTTTAACCGACTGAGCCACCCAGGTGCCCCATGTTAATGTTCTTTTTAAATTCAGTTTTCTAATTTATGGAATACACCTTAGTGTTTGTACTTTTCTTCCTTTTATTTTGATCTTTCTGCTTTTTCCCTTTTGTTTTAGATTTTTTTTTTCCTATAATTTTCTCTCCCCCCTTTTTTGTTTGATATATTTTTTGTTTTTTTATTTTAGTTTCAAGATAGCATTTAGAACAACTTAAACAATACTTGTACTTTTAGCTTGAAACATTTCTTGATTGGTTTTTTCAGATCTCTCTTAAGAGAGTTTCTGTCTCCAGGTAATGTTCATTTATAGAAATAGTTCACTGTTATGGCCATTAGGGACTGTATCCTAGATTCACAGTTAACTGGGATCACATTCTAAATACCAGTGATTTATAATCAGAATACAGACTTTAATTATAAGCCTGATCAAAACTTAGTAATGTCAGAAACCCTAAAAATAACTCAGAGAACAAAACTTACAGACTGTAAAGCCTATTATTTATGAAATCATACTTGTCATTTAATTTATGGGATTTATTTACTTTGTCTAATTCTGCTGTTTGTTTTCTAGGAAATTTAGTCTCTTATTCAGACCTCATCTGTCTTGCATTAAAAGATAGGAGCAGATAATTTAGGGCTCCTGGGTGGCTCAGTCAGTGGAAGGTCCGACCCTGGATATTAGCTCAGGTCATGATCTCATGGTTTGGGAGCCTGTGTTGAGCTCTGTGCTGACAGTGTGGAACCTGCTTGGATTGTCTCTTTCCCTCTCTCTCTGCTCCTCCCCCACTCATGCTTTCTCTCTCTCTCTCAAAATAAATAAACATTAAAAAAAGGATAGGAGCAGATGATTCATGTAATTTCTATTTAAATCCTTTAAAAACCTGGCACTCCCATTTTGAATGACAGCCTAACAGAATGTATCAGGGAGGCTGTGAAAATATCCACATCCATTGACTCAGTCTGTTTCTTGAGTTTACCCTGAGGAATTAGTCAAGAGTGTGCCCTAAGTTTTATGTATATTTGTTATGACATTTTTTTATAATATGTGAAAGTTTGAAACAGTTTTAGTGTCCAAAGCACAGAACCCAGTTACAGTCTGGGCTACTTACATGATTGAATATAATGTCCTCAAATATGTGTTTCAGACCAAAATGCATAAATGTAATATAGTTTTAGGCAAAAATTTATTACGCACATAGAAAAAGAAATAATATGCCAAAGTGATAACAGGCATTTTTTTCTGTGTTATAGCATAAAAATGCTTTTGTAATAAGAATAATTTATATTACTTTTGGTTTTGCGTGTTTCTGATATACCGCACTTTGAGTAGTCAGAGAAAAGATGGCCTGAGTGCTGATTATGCCCAGAACTGGCAGTTCTCACCGACATTTCAATTGCTTGCTTCCTTCATATTTTACTAACAGCCTGTAGAGGGGCCATCCTTTGCAGTTCTAATGAAACAGATTCACTTGTTTAAAATTTAGCTTCCTCTGCAATAGTCTTTTAACTGCCTGTCACTGCATAGTTATCCTGGCTGGTTTCTATTAACCATCCTTTCTCATCATTAGATGGAAATGACGGTTTAATTTGAATGAATGATGCCCACATTTGCATTTCTCATATAACCAAAATGTTCTAGAACTGGAAGCAAGTAAGAGATAAGTCCTAAATCAATGTTTTGTCAAAAGGGAGGCCTAGAGGGGTGCCTGGGTGGCTCAGTTGGTTGAGCGTCCAACTTTGGCTTAGGTCATAATCGCGCGGCTCTGTGAGAGTTTGAGCCCTGGGTCGGGCTCTGTGCTGACAGCTCAGAGCCTGGAGCCTGCTTCTGCTTCTGTGTCTCCCTCTCTGTCTACCCCTAACCCACTTGCATTCTGTCTCCGTCTCTCTCAAAAATAAATAAACATTAAAAAATTTTTTTTTCTTTTTAAAAAGGGAGGCCTAGAGACTTGTCTGAGGTAGTTCCTGGCTGAGTCAGCACTAGAGGTCCAAGGCATTCAGACTCCATCCTCTAGCCTCACTCTGACTTAATGAATGCTGTAGGACTGTTCATGAGTTTGGGAATAAAATATTCATTTGGATTTGGTTACATACAGGTATTTATAAATATACAGATGTGTATACATGTTTTTGTGGGTTAGGTTACTCAATTGGTAGAAAGATGACAGGCGGTGAGAGTCATTTGCCAGGAAAAGCTAACATATGAAAGAAAATGGCATTCTGTTTATAGACTTGACTCTTTATTGTAAACAACCCTATCATCTTGCAGAAGTGTATGATTGGTTATATGGGGAGAAAAAGAGTGGATAGATGCAATGAGTAAAGCCAGGGTCGTTATCACCAGAATAAAAGGTTGAAACAGATGTGATGATGGTAGAATAGTAGAATTATTTTGCCATTACACAAAAGACAGAATTTTTTTTTAAGTTTATTTATTTATTTTTCAGAGAGCGTGCACGCGTGAGAGAGAGCATGGAAGGGGCAAAGAGAGAGGGAGAGTGAGAGAATCCTAAGCAGGTCCTGCGCGATCAGTCCGGAGCCTGATGTGGGGTTCAGACTCATCAACTGTGAGATCATGACCTGAGCTGAAATCAGGAGTCAGCTATTTAACTGACTGAGCCACTCAGGCACCCCCAGAATATTTTTTAAAGTGTGTATACATATACATTTAGGGACTTGATTGTGGGTTTTTCACAAGGGAGAAAGCCTACATTTTAATCTGGAAACATCTAATGGGGAATTAGCATAGCTTTTTTCAGAGGTATATAAATAGAAAAAGAATTACTGGGGAAATTAACCAGTGTTCTGGGAAGTAATTTAGTCCCTTAATGCTGAAGGGTTGAGGGCTTTAATTAGAGGACTAGTTTAATTTTTTATTAAATTTTATTGTCTCTTCTTTTTTTAATGTTTATTTATTTATTTTGAGAGAGAGAGGGAGAGAGAGCATTCCTGAGCATGCAAGTTGGGGAGGGGCAGAGAGAGGGAATCCCAAACAGGCTCTGTGCTTATAGCACAGAGCCCAGTGTGGGACTTGATATCACCAATGATGGGATCATGATGTGAGCCAAAATCGAAATCAGACCCTCAACTGACTAAGCCACCCAGGCGCCCCTCTCTTAGTTACTACTTTGGTGAGATCTTTGTATTTGTATATAGTAAATCACAGTAACTTCACTCATTGTTATGCTTCATTTAAGATTAAAAAAAATTTTCGGTACTTTTTTACTGTTTTTCTTACAGATCAAAGAAGCCTAATCTTTAAAAAAAAATACTTTGTAAACCAATAACTCAAGCAATAATAAATTAACTTCACTGTGCCTTCAATTTGGGGGTCTGGCAGTATTTCTCTTATTAAATCAAACAAAGAAACATGTTCTGGTTCTCTTATAATTGTAACATGGCCCTATTAAGTGATAATTTCTTTTTTAGTGAATTTTTAAAAAAATTACTCTGAATATATTATAGGACATAGTAACAAAGTATAATAGAAAATAATACTTTTTTGAGGGTAAGGTTGGTCATTTTATTGTCAGTTATTTCCTTTGTTACTCTGAATGAGTTAGGTATAGATGTGTCAGTGCAAGTATATACACAGATGTTTTTGTAACTGTGAAGCTGTAGATATGTGTATTTATGTGCTGGGCAGCTAAAGTTTCTGGTCTTGGATATTTCCACCATTTAGTTAGCGGGTAGAACTTAATAACTTGCTAATTTATCAGTTATTGAATACCTTGAGTGGCAACAGAAAACTTAACCAACAGCGGCTTCAACACATGGGGATGTATTTTTCTCATGTAAAATTAAGTCCAAAGGCAGGTAGGTCAAAGTTGGTACCGTGAGTTAAGGATGTCATCAAAGACTCAGGTCCCATCCTCTCGTCCTGCTCTGCCATATGGCTTTCCTCCTTACGTTCATAACGTGACCGCTGCATGCCAGGCCTCACGTTCTCATTCGAAGCAGAGAGAAGAAAGAAGTGCCTCTTTCAGGAAAGCAGAAGCCTTCCCAGAAATCCACTTTAGAGTTACCTTGTACAAGAGAGACTGGGAAGTTGTTTTTCAAGTGGAGCACATTGCCATTCTCATCACCGTCAGGGTTCAGTTGGGGAGCAGGCAGGGGAAGGTAGATACTGAGTAGTAGGCACGTTGCCACATCCCATATCGACCCTTTGTTTTCGTTCAGATTTAATGAATGATTATTTTCCTCATAAGACTAGCACCCAGCTATTTAAAAATGAAGTTAGGGGTGCCTGGGTGGCTCAGTTGGTTGGGCGTCTGACTTCAGCTCAGGTCATGATCTTGCGGTCCATGAGTTTGAGTCCGGCGTCGGGCTCTGTGCTGACAGCTCAGGGTCTGGAGCCAGCTTCGGATTCTGTGTCTCCCTCTGTCTCTGTCCCTCCCCTGCTTGTGCTCTGTCTCTCTCTCGTGCTCTCTCTCTCTCAAAAATAAATAAACATGAAAAAAAAATCTTAAAAAAAATAAAATAAATACATAATAAATAAATAAAAATGAAGTTACTATGGTCTCCCCTCCTTCAAAGGGCATCAGTTTTTCACATAATTGGCAACATCTTCAAAGCTCTGTATCTGCAGTCCTGAGCTGTGGCCCAGTACTCTGGTTCTAACTACCTGCAGGATGGTTCTGCATGGACATTTGCTGATTGGTTCAAATACACTTATGTGCAAAGATAAATATTTGTATCTTCAGGGGTTTTTTTGGTTTTGTTTTGTTTTTTAGTCAGGGTTGTCATTTTCCCAAACTGGAAACTTAGAATAATAACCCTAACTTCTTAAATTCCTTTATTCCCTAATCCAGTTTGCCATCAGCAGGCGTTTCCTGCATTGAAATGTCTTGGAGGTGACCCCCCCCCTCCCCCAACCTTACTGTCACTACTGAAGTTCACACACTCGCTACCTCATTTGTGCCTCCTCCACAAGGTTTTGTAGCTGATTTCCCCAGTCCTGTTCTTCCTTTTTTATCCATTCTGTTGGTCACTAACAGTCTCATTTTACAGAAACTTAGCTTTCTAAATATCTTTTCCCTTCGTAAGAGTTTTTAAACCAAATTCAAAGTGATTTCCTCTTTCAAAGTTTTCTTTCATGCCAGATACGTTTCTTATTCTGTCTTTATTTCCCTTTATTTCTCAATCTAAATTGTCTCTCACTGAAGAATGTAGTACACTGTTTCAGTACACTGTTTCCTGCTTTACCCCCCCCCCCCCAAAAAAAAAAAAGATAACAAATTCCTGCCATAGACACTTGCCTCCTCTTCTCTGGTTGTGTCCCCCAGCCCCCACCTCCAACCTCTTTTGACCTCATCATTCTATACCTTTCAAGGCCTAGCTTCTAATTCCTTTCTTTTAGAACTTCCCTGACAGTTACTGCCTATGTGTTTTGTAACTATTCTAAACTACATTTTGAAGAAGTGTGGTGTGATGGAGTCAGGGAAGTATAACTTTAAAGTGTAACTTTAAATCTTGACTTAGCTACTTACCAACTTCTTAACCCTAAGCAACTTAACCTTTCTAAGCTAGTTTCCTTATCTATAAAATTTAAATAATTATGTGTACACACATACACCTTTTTGTGAGAGTAAAATGAGGTATTGTTTAGTAATGTATAAGGCACTTAGTATTAGGGATTGTTGCTTGAAAACAAAAACCCAGGACAATAGTGTCTTAAACAAAGCTGAAGTTTATTTTTTTCTTACATAAAAGAAGTCCAGGGTTAGGTAGTCCAAGGCTGATGTGGTATTTCATCTGGGACCCAGGCTTTCTCTACCTTTGTTTTCTACCATTCGAGTGCATGACTTCTGTAACAAAATCACAATTACCACATAGTCCAAGGTGGCTGTTGGAGCTCCAGCCATCATAACTACATTTCAGATAACAAAAGGAGGAAGAGGATAAGGAAAGAAGGGCCTGATTTCCAGCTTAGTCAGCTTTCTTTTACCAACCTTCCTGGAAGTCCCTCATAACCCTTCTGCTTATAGTCTCATTGGCTACCAGTTAGTCACATGACCATGACTTGCTAAAAGGAGGCTATAAGTTTTAATCTCTTAGTTGGGTGCATTGCTGTACAAAATAAAATTAGTGTTCTATTACTAGTAGAAACGAGGATAATTAATTTTGGGTGGCTACAGGCAGCCTCAGCCATGGTTACAACCTATTGTGGTGCTTGACAAATAGGCTTAACAGGCATCTTTATGTCTCTGTTCTTTCTGTTCCACTTAGTGTCAATTTAACACTTAATTCTTCTTTGCTTCATATGTATCTTTTTTTTTTTTTCAGCTACACTGAAAGTTTCTTGGGGGATAAAGACCCCCATCATACTTCTTTGTTGTGTTTCATGACACCTAGCAGAATGCTTGGCACTTGGACCACATAGAAGGAACTTAATATTTGTTTGTTAATTAATTGATTTTATCTTCCACTAGGATTGTAGTTCTTTTAGCCTCTCATTGAATCTTCCCACCCGCCATGAGTATTTAATACTTTTTCTCCAGCTACAAACTAACAGCTATTTAGAGAGCATATATTGTAGATTTTCATTCCTTTGATACTTTCTTGTTTTTTAATGTTAATGTTTTTTTTTCTTTTCTTTTCTTTTTTTTTTTAATTTTTTTTTAACATTTATTTATTTTTGAGACAGAGAGAGACAGAGCATGAATGGGGGAGGGGTAGAGAGAGAGGGAGACACAGAACCGGAAGCAGGCTCCAGGCTCTGAGCCATCAGCCCAGAGCCCGACGCGGGGCTCGAACTCACGGACCGTGAGATCATGACCTGAGCTGAAGTCGCACGCTTAACCAACTGAGCCACCCAGGCACCCCTAATGTTAATGTTTTTTAAAAGTTACTCTGTGGAGTTGATAATTTAACATTTTATCTTTCTTTAGTTAATATATTTCAAATGTATTTTTTTTTCTACACCTAGTGCTTCAGGATAAATACCTCGAATTAAACCTAAAGAATAATGCATATATAACATATATCAATTACATATATATCTGTTCTATACTTATTAATTATGTATAGAATCTGACTTTTTAAAATGCCACACTTGGCAAGGCCTTAGGAAACGATTTTTCTGTGCATGTTTAACTCACCCATTAGTTTATAAGGAAGCTCAATACTTTGAAAAAAAGCTTAGGTCACATTTCTCTGACACATTGATTTTGGGCTGTTGGTGATTTTTCTTTTTCTCCCCGACTATGGATGAGAAGAGAGGAAGAACTAACTGGAGAGAAAAGACTCTCTCTAAGAAGATAAAGAAATAGTATTACTAGAAATTTCTTTCCCATCTGCTTGAGTCAGACTTTATGGTAAAAATAAGATCTTATAGTATCAAAGTATCTTGGGGTAGAAGAATTTATAGGAGTTCTTTTTATTCTACTTTGGAACTCACTGAATGGAATATTTTAAACATGTTTTATGCTTCCTTCAAATTTATTCCTTCACAGGAATACATTACATTAGTAGCATATGAATATATAAATATAATACAGTTTCATACCCCCAAATCAATATGCTAATATATTCATAAACCCAAGCATGCATATGTCTTATATAAACACATACATAAATGCTAAGAGATAAAGGTATGTTGCTACAAATTCTTCTTGGAACAAAGTTTGTTATAAATAAAATAAGTTATATATCATTCAGTTATGTACACTCAAAAAGAGGAGGTAGGTAGACATATATGAATCGTTATTGGGTTTAATATTTAGGTAGATATTAAGTGGGTGGGAGAGAGGGCTGGGCAGTAAAGGAACTATACAATGTTAATAAGAAGGAGAACACATATTAACTAAAAATCATAATAGCTTTATGGTACTTTTTAATGGTACTTTTGACCAGTATACAAATAACATAGAGTCATTTATAAAAAGTTTATATTTCTTTCTAGTTTGACTTTATTTGGTTTTGTTCTCATAGATGTTTTCTCCCAGATGTCAGATTCCAATGGCTTAATGATATTTAGCAAGTTTGACCAGTTTCTGAAGGAAGTTCTGAAGCTCCCAACAGCTGTCTTTGAAGGGCCATCTTTTGGTTACACAGAGCACTCAGTCCGCACCTGTTTTCCACAGCAGGTAAGGACAGTTTTGTAGAATCTAGGACTAGAAGAGCACTCATCCATCCCTCTGCCCTTTATTAGATTTCACCAGATTGCTTCTAGTCTAGGGACATAAAGCCTTGGGTAGAGGAGGGAAAAGAGCTTTAAGTGGGAGGGGTGTGAAAAAGAGGGCAGACAAAAAATTCACCTACGAATTCTGGTTTGGGGGAGAGGGGAGTCTTTTCTGGAAAATGGTAACACATGTAAAATTTTAAATTACCAACATTTTAAAGAAAAATGTTGAAGATGAAGTGTTTATATTATTGCTACTGGACATATATTACTTGCCTGAATGAGTTCTTTCAACTGTGAAATAGAAGAATTTTGGCGTAAAACTCTATACAATACTGGGCCATTGTTTTCTCAGCACCAAAGGCAAGGAATGCTACACGGCTCTCAGCTGCCAGCTCAAAATCTCTCGAGGGTACACTCTCGTTTTCATGTGAAGAAACGATAGACTGGGTTTCCTCTTTATTTGTGAGTGTCCTTGTGTGATCCTGCCCTAGAGATTGTATGTGTGGATTCCTGAGATCTTAACTGAGTCTCAGGGGTCTCAGAGCAGAGTGGATGCTGGCAGTAGCTCCATTTGTGCAGGTAGACATGAGATAAAAGGAGCTTCATGCTAAGCTTAGAAAGTTCTGGAAAGGGGGGAATTACTGAAAAATCTGTGTTAAAACTAATGAGTAAAAGATTAATGGAAGTAGGATATTGACATAGTCTGAAAGTATCTCCTCATAAGGTATTTATTTTTTATTTAAAAATTTTATTTATTTGAGAGAGAGAGAGAGTGTGCATGCATGTGTGCTCAAGCAGGAGAGGGGCAGAGAGAAGGATCCCAAGCAGGCTCTGTGCTGTCAGTGCAGAACCCGACGTGGGGCTCAATCCCATGAACTGCAAGATCATGGCCTGAGCCGAAATTAAGGATTGGATGCTCAACTGACTGAGCCCCACCATAAGATGTTTATTAATTATGAAAGGAAATGTAGTAACATTAGAAAGTTACCATGTTACAATAGAGAAACCTGTCAGATTGACATTAACCGAGGGATCAAAGTCCCTATCACCGGCGAAGGGACAGACTGATATCCTTGCCTCCTGAGCGGATGCACCAAGATGTACCCAGTATTGCTGTTGTGGTACTTGGGCCAGAAAAGCACAGCCTGAGTCTCCTCTTCCTTTTTTTTTTTCCCCCATTTTTTTATGTTTGGTTTTATTTTTTACAGTTTTATTGAGATGTAATTCACATATAACATTGTAAAAGCTTAAGGTGTACAACATAATGATTTGAGATTTGTATATCTTGCAAAACAGTTATCACAATAAGTTTATTAACATCTGGCCTGAGTCTCATCTTGAGGAACCATCTGACAAACCCAACTGAAGATAGTTCTACAAAATAACTGGCCTATACACTTTAAGAATGTCCATGTCATGAAAGACAAAAAAAACAAAAAAAAAAAAAACCAAAAAAACCCAAAAACCTGTTCCAGGTTACAGGAATCTAAAGAGATAAGAAAAACCCAATGCAGTTTATGATCCAGGGTTTCCTTTTTGTTATAAAGGACATTGTTGGGACAATTGAAAAAATCTGAATACGTTTTGTAGACTAGATAGTAGTATTTTGTTATTAAATGTTAATTTCCCGATTTTGATATTTGTATTAAATTATGTGAGAAAATAACCTTGTTTTTAAGAAATACAGGTATTTAATTTAAGGGTAAAGGGGCATCTCTTCTGCAGTGTTAACATTTGAGAAATCTTGGTAAATGGGGAATTTTTTTGTAATCTTATGATCTTTCTAGAAGTCTGAAATTATTTAAAAATAAAAAGTTAACACATAAAAACAACAAATCTAAAAGTTTGAGGACTGAAAGAACATCATAAACCAGATCCTCCTGATCTGTGATACTTGGATTCACAAAAGAAGCAAAAACAAACACATACGTACCTTTTTTTTTTTACATTTAAAGTTAAGAATTCATATTTATTTGAACTCAGACTTTCAAAAACTATTTTGTAATTTGTTTAGAGATTACTCATTAGCTTTAGCACCGAAAGTGGCACCCATAATACTGGTGAGTTATTTTTAGTAAGTTCTGAGGAGATGTTCTTCCAAATTTGTACATACTTTGGCTTATTGTTTTTGTGGAAATTTGCCTGTGTGCATACTTTATCTCTTTCTCAGTATAAATGACAATATCAGCTTTTAGCATAGTAAAAATAGCTCTGTGCTTCATTTTATTCTAGTATAGTTTGCATTTTCCCCATAGATATGCATTTCTAAATGAGATGAGGCTTTCCATACATATCCTGGTACAGGAATGTCCTTCAGGTATTAAAATGCCCTGAAGCGATGTGAGGATGAGTGTGATAAAGAAACTACAAACATTTTCCATTGATTTTAATTTATTTTTTAAGTAGGCTTCACGTCCATTGTGGAGCCCACTGTGGGGCTTGAACTCACAGCTGTGAGAACTGAGTTGAGATCAAGAGCCAGATGTTGAACTGACTGAGCTACACAGGGGCCCCAGACAGTTTTCACTTAGAATTCCTCTCGGTGCTACTGCTTTAGTAGTACCATTACATTAAACGGTTGCCCCCACAATACTCTGGGGTAATCATATCTGATGTACATGTGGCTTTTCACACAAGATACTTCCTGGAGGTCAGGCTAAAACTTGATCAAGTCCTGGAATGCTACTGTTAAGTAAAGTGTGTCAGAATGAATGGGGAAGGGAATTTATACAAAGAAGTGTCTGTGAAGAGTAACATCTGACCAGTGGATGACAGTTATGTGGGGTTTTAAACCTAAAGTAACCTTTGATCTGATTGTAACATGAGGACTATAATGAGAATCTAGTACTGGAACGACAGTTTAAAATGTTGAAGAATATACAGAAATTTCCAGCTGTTAATCCTAGGAGTGCTATCTAGGATTCTCCAGATCACCTTATGCCTTTATTGTGAGGCTTTTGAACTTACAGCTTGGCTGTTGCTTCTTATCTGCCTCTGATTCCTATAAAAAACTCAGTCTGTGCTTTGGTATGTGCCAAATTTGAAAAAGTCAGAGCAGCATCTCAGGCTGGAGGAAACTTGAGCTTTCTGTGGTCTGTAAAGATGGCCCAAAAAAGGACCCTCAAAAGAAAAAGAAACTACTGATAGAATGACCAAAAATATGAGACTTTGGACAGAGGTTCATGCAGCAAGAGTTAAATCCAATGAGTTTTGGGTTTCTTTTTGAAAATGGGCTTTTCCCGTATGGTTTATTTTCCTACCTATGTGTTTTTTAACACGAGTTAACTTATCCACCATCAGATAGCGAGAGAACAGGGTCAGTGTAAAGTGGAAATTGCTCTGTTGATTCACATGCAGTTTTCCCAGCATATTAATGTTCTGGGCTGAGCAAAAAAGTGATCACAATGAAAGAATGTAGGACTGTTTTAAGAAAGAAGTGGAAAACCTGCAGAAGTACCTTTCTCTGGTGAAAGAAGCGGCTGGTTTGCAGGATTCATGAACTGCTTCACTTTCTGTAGTATTATGGGGTGAAACTGTGGATGCACAAGAAAGACGTGTGAAGATATTGTTTTTAGGACCCCTCACACCTGTGCTACAAAAATTGATTGATGGAGTTAGCTATTCCCTGGAGCCCGTATTTAGTTTTGATAAAATTGATCTGTGTTACAAGTTGTATGCCCTTATTATAAAGAAGGGAAAAAATGACTCAGGACTTAGGACTGAAAGGTATCATCTGATAGTGACCTTGTTGGCAGTGCCTTTGAGAGATTTAATTGTGCTATTAGTGTTGCTATTGTTTTGTTCTCTGTTTACAAGGTGGCATCTGTTTTTAGGTTTGTGCCAACCCTGTTTTTTCTCATATACCTTATTTTTAAATCCACTGCTTTGCAGTATGCAGCTTTTCAGTGATGTCTGTGTTGCATTACAGGAGAAATTCTTGAATTTTTCAAATGATGTGAAGAGAATTACGTGTTTCTTTATTTTAATATAGCTTGAATTCTTTTTTAAAAAACAATTTTGCCTGCTTTTCACAAACAGACCCCAAAAAAGATGTTGGACTTAACATAGTTTTAAAAACACAACAAATATTAAAGGCATTTATAAGCTAATTCAGCAGAACACATCCACTGGAATAGCTAAAATTCAGACTGACAACTAATGTTGGTGAAGATTTGGAGTGACTAGAACTCTCATATGAGCCACTTTGGAAGATGCTCTGGTGGTTTCCTATAAACCTCAATATCAAAGATTCTTTTATCAGCTTCATAAGCATCTGAGGTGTCCCTAATAAACCACTGGAGTGAAGTTAATTCAAGAAATAGTATGCCTGAAATTTGCTTCAAAATATTCCAGACTGAAGGAATGGTGAAAACATAAATTAAAATTAGTCATTATTGAGAATTGTTGAAGCTGGGTAACAAGCATATTATACTATTCTCTCTACTTTGGTATATTGTAAAATTTTTAGAAAAAAATCTAGCTGTTTATTTGTGCTAATGATTATTGTCTGTATAAAGCACAGTGTTAACATAGCACCTCAAGGCTAATATTTTGGTGGGTAGACCAGGTGTATTGATTTTTCAGTGTTTGTAAACTAACAAACTGACTTTAGAGACTTAAAAGTTATTAAAAAACAAGCAGTGAATATGTTAAATCTCTCCCCAATTTTTCTAAACTTCAGAGTTTAAGGATGAGTTCTGTTTCTCCTTAAAAAGATGATTGCTATTTGTTGTGCTATTTATTTTTTAGGTTCATATTGACTTTAGTTTGAAGTGTTCAGTCCACCCTGCAGAGGATCTTAAACTTGATGTCCGTCTTTATGGAAGACTGAATGAGTAGGGGAGAGAGGGAGATGGGAAGGGAGCGGTGCTCTTTCATTGGGTGTTGCGGGACTCTCCGTGATTCACGGGGAGGTGGGCAGTGGGTAGAGATGGGATTACATTATCACCAGTGGATTTTTCAGAACAGCAACAGTATTTCTTGTGCCTGGAGATGTCCTCTGGCTATACTTTGATCCGCATATCCTCTTCTGCTACATGCCAAAATGACTTTTCTCCCCACTCCATCTTTGAAGTGAGACATTTTCTGGATGTTCTGACTTTGTTTTCCTGGACGTTGTATAAAGTTTGGTAAGAATTACCTGGTACGTGTATATGTGTATTTCATAGGAATTCCAATTAAGCAGATTTTACAATCTCCATCAGCAGTCCCTCATTACCAAGATAATCTAGTTGGGTAATTACCATGTTTCATTGATTTGAAGACACTCTTTCACACCTTACCATCTCTGATATCCAGGTACCTCATACAGACAATAATATCTTACAATTGCACTTGGCCAGTAGTTATGATGGGTTGTCTTTTCTTGCACATGTGTGAACTTGGTCAGAGCTGTTCCTGTTGTCACTTCAGCTGAATTATGTCCACATTTGGTCCTGCGTATGCTGTCATTTCAAATGATATTAGCTCTCACTGAAATGCCAATAACCCCTGACCTTCTTTCTCTCCAACAGAAGCCCTCATATTTCATATCCCAGATAAAATAGCCCTTCTTCTTTGATGCTCTGAATCTTTCACTGTAGGATTAATTGTTCCTCTTCTGCATTCCCATGGCGTGTTATATCTAGTTCACTTATGCCCTGAAGGGATACACCTTGATCTCCTTCAACTTTATATCCCCGTGACTAACAGTGTCTGGAAAATGATTGATGCTTACTAGAGATTTGTTGGATTAAATGATTTAAATCAAATATGGCATGAGAAAGTGTCTTGGTTTGAATTCTAACTGAAAGTTTAAATCTCATGGATGTATCTGAAACCTTGTTGTTGTTTTCATTGATATTTTTATTCTGTGATTTTCTCAAATGAAACAGTCTTTGCAGTGAGGAAAATATAGTATTTCAGAAGTACTGAAGTTTTCCCCATTTTTTAACCATAATAAATAAAATCATCTCTAACAAAGAGCACAGCAGGGGTGCCTGGGTAGCTCAGTCCATTGAGCGTCCAACTTTGGCTCAGGTCATGATCTCACAGTTTGTGAGTTCAAGCCCCACATTGGTCTAGCTGCTTGTCAGCACAGAGCCTGCTTCAGATCCTCTGTCCCCCCACCCGCCCTTCTCTGTCCCTCTCCTGCTTGTGCTCTTTCTTTGTCTCCCAAAAATAAACATTAAAAAAAGAGCACAGCAGCATGATATTGTTATGTCATTACAAAGTACTTTAATTTTTCAAGTTCAAAATAAATTTGTGATATGGTCAAATTCAGTGTCTAATAATAATCAAAAGGCTGACCCATAGCACTGGTCCTATAACCAGTTAATTTATGTTTGTCCTGGTCAGACAAAATATTTTTAACTCTACACAAAAGTTTGTATAAAAATATTTTAATCTAGAAGACTTTAAAAACACTTTTAAAAATGTTTCAGGTTTGTTAACCGTATGTCATTCATGGTTTTACTGATTACCAAGTAAGTCAGAGCAATGAATAAGAAATACTTACCTGTTGGGGAACCTGGATGGCTCAGTTGGTAGAGCATGTGACTCCTGATCTCGGGGTTGTAAGTTCAAGCCCCACATTGGGTATAGAGATTAAAAATAAAAGTCTTTAAAAAAAAAAACAAAACAAAAAACTTACCTGTTGCCCATAAGGAAATAGGAGGTTTTAATGGAAATGATGAGGCTGGAAATTGCACCTGTGATGACCCAATGCTAAACTAATTTACTTGTTTTCTCATGTTGTTTTAGTGATACTGGATTTCTTATTTTTAAGGGGTGGTCTCTACCCCCTTTTAAAACAGGGAAAATGTAGTCATGGGTAGAGGGAAGGAGGTGAGAATGGCTCTAGGGTAATAATTGTCAGTATTGAGGATTAGAATAACAAAGGGCAGGAACGTAGATGACAAAAAGAAATGCTTACTTCCAGGGAAAAATATATATGAGTACACACAAGGATAGAAACAGCCTCAGTGTTTTATAGAGGAAGGCAGAGATAAATCATGGCATCTCAGCTCAGTGGATCAGGCAGCTGTTAAAATGATTAGAAATGAAGACCTTGTAGCAAAACAATTAGTATTTTAAAAAAAGTTAAGTGAAAAAAGTTATATATTTTTATCTACCCTATGTACATAATTACATAGAATCATATGTACATTTACAGGGAAATATAGGAAAATGAGAATTGTGGGAAGCAGTTTTTGCAATTTTGTTGTAGTTTTTGTTATAAATACTGTGCTATAAAAATAGAGAAAAATGCGGGGCACCTGGGTGGCTCAGTCGGTTGACCATCCGACTTCGGCTCTCACAGCTTGTGAGTTCGAGCCCCACGTTGGGCTCTGTGCTGACAGCTCAGAGCCTGGAGCCTGCTTCGGATTCTGTGTCTCCCTCTCTCTCTGCCCCTAACCCACTCGCATTCTGTCTCTGTCTCTCTCAAAAATAAATAAACATTTATAAAAAAAAGGTTTTTTTTTTTAAATAGGGAAAAATGCAAAGAATGTGTTCAACTCAAGGATGAAAAACAAAACAAAAAAGGAGAAAAAAGTGCTAACTGGTCATTTACACAGTCATTTACTAAGTCACGGAATTTTTGAGCTGAGAAGTCTAGCACAGCAGTTCTCAAACTTTTTGGTCTCAGGACCTCTTTACAATAAAAATTATTGAGGACCCTAAAGAGCTTTTGTTCATGTGAGTTATTTCTATTAATAGTTCTATACTAGAAATTAAAATTGAGAAATTAAAGATAGTGTCATGTAAAAATAACAATGAGAAGTCTGTTAAATCTTAAATGTTTTTATGAAAAAAAGCTATATATTTGAAAACATTTTTATGAAAAACTATATATTCGAAAACATTTTTATGAAAAAAGCTATATATTCCAAAACAAAAAAATTTAACAAGAATGCCATGGTTCTACATTTTTGCAAATCATTTTAATATTTGGCTCAGTTGAAGATAGCTGGATTGTCCTGTCTGCTTATCCTTTCAATCTGTTGTGATACGTTGTTTTAGTTGAAGTGTAGAAAGAAATCTTGCCTCACGTGGCGAGGAGTTGGGAAAGGGAGGAGTGCTTTAGTAGCTTTTTCAGATGGTTGTGAATCTGCCGCCTTGCCTCTGGAATGCCCACTGTTTGCCTATAAGAGAATGAGATTGAAAAGGGCAAATAATGCCTGAGAATTCTATGAAAATAGCCCCAGCCTCAGGGACTCATTGCAAATGTTTTAGGAACCAACAGGGCAGCTTCTGAACACACTTGAGAACTACTGCTCTACCTTTGATAGGTGAGAAAACTGAAACCAGAAGGGTAAGCGATTTTCCCCAAATCACATGGTTTATTGAAGACGCTACTGGGACACAGTTCTGGTTTCATTCCTCATGATTTTGGAGGACTTCACATCACAGTATGACCTTAGAACAACTTTTGTAAGCTGACCCTGAGCATTTTTATCAGGGTCTAATGAGATGTCATATATAATTGTTCCTTTTCATCTCGAAGATTAAAAAAGAAGCCTCCGTGATAGGTGAGTCAAAACTTGTTAGAGAAAGTAGCATTAGAATTACAGGTAGACTTGTAAAAATTAATTTTAATGTAAGATATAAAATAACAAATTAGATATAAAATATATAGAAATATTAATTAAAACATACATTTAAGTTTTGGTTCCTACCTCTTGCTAGCTAAAAAACACTTCTTAGTATCTTCTTTCTCAGTAATGTTACGGGGACACTTTTCATTTTTTTGTTGCTTTGTTACAGTTATGTGCATATCCATAGGAAGAGGCATTTTCTATATCTGGACCTCCATTCAAATGTTTGGTGGCTTTCTGGTTTTGTTTTTAATGTTGTTCACTCATTCCTCCGAGATTCCACTGAGGTGTCAGAAACGTTAGGGACTTGGATGCCTGAGATGGAAAACACTTTGGAAAACTTTATTTAGCCTAATTGAGTAGATATTTTTCAAATTTCACCCACACACGGGTATCTATAAAGGGCCTTTGTATGGTAGGTTCTTACTATTATCACCCTCATTCAGCCCTCTTGCTCGCCCCTTCCCTCCCTTAATTCAGTGATGGCCTCCAGCCTCTGTCCTGAATCTGAGGCTTTCCTTCCTCTTTCTTCATCTTTTTTGAGTTTTATTGCAAAAGCCTTTCTTGTTCTACATCTACTTTATCCTCCCTTTTCTGTTCCCTACTTACCAGTTTCTTTTTTTTTAAAGATTATTCTTGATAAGAATTATCTCCAATTTACATACAATGAAACCAAGATTCTCATATTTGCCAAAAAGATACACAGAAGTGAGTCTGTAGTCTCCTGTTTGCATGATGGAACCATCACTGCAAAGGTGTCGCGGTGGATCAGATACAAATGCTGGAGGCCGCCATCCTCCTGACTAGCCACCCCGGTGCCTTCACTTGTTGCTTCCAATTTGAGGTGAACGGATTAGTGGTAAAAATCACTTGTTTTATAATATACTGGCAAAATCTTTGAGTCGGCTCTAACCAATTGTGTCCTTTTTTTTTTTTTTTTTCCTTCCTGAAATAAAGTATTTTAAAGTTTTATGGGGAAACACTCCATTTCATATACCCTGTTTTTCACCTCAAGAAAAGGTGGTGGGACTGAGAACGTAGTTACTTGGGAGAGTGAGGTGAGATTCTGGCTGCCTTTTGGTGTCCACGTGCTCCGGTCCTCATTCCCTCCCCCTCTGAATGGTGAGACCAGGGCTTATTAGAAAAGCACTACTTACTGGGCCTGTATCTCCTGCTCTCCTGTGTTCACCCTTTTGCCTCTGCCCTTCTTTAGGAATAAAGTTGGAAGTGGGGGCCTCCGTGTCCAGGTTATAATCATAGAGCTCTCCCGTCTCCAAAGCAGGAAAGGTGCTTTGTGGGTTAGAGGAAATAAGGAAAATTCATTAATTTGAAAATTTTTGATAATCTGTTCTATCTATATCTCATGGCTCTATTTTTTCTAAACTGTTTTCTCATTTTTTTGTATCCAGTGGAATGTAATTATACCGGTGTTTCACATACAGTGGAAGCTTCGTATGTATTTGTTTAAAAGAGAGAAATAAAGATGAAACAGAAAAATGCAGTCTAGCTGGGGAGATGATGTAAGGGGGGGGGGGGGAGTGATGGACATTGGATGTTTAGGCTCTAATT
This sequence comes from Panthera onca, assembly GCF_046562875.1. Classification (NCBI taxonomy): domain Eukaryota; kingdom Metazoa; phylum Chordata; class Mammalia; order Carnivora; family Felidae; genus Panthera; species Panthera onca. The sequence goes on along the minus strand of NC_138341.1, from coordinate 20,339,754 downwards.
TCATCCAATTCTTCCCTTTAGTTTTCTTTCTTTCTTTCTGTACAAGAAAGTTGTTAAATGATGTTTAAGAGTGTTTGCCCCTCACTGCAGTATTTATTTAGTGATAACACACCAATGTTATGAAATGCTGGAGATACGGTAAACAATAAATGGAGTAGTTCTGCTTTCACTGATTTTTTTAATGTTTATTTATTGTTTTATTTTGAGAGAGAGAGCGAGCGAGAGCAAGCATGGGAGAGGAGCAGAAAGAGAGGTAGAGAGAATCCCGAGCAGGCTCCACACTGTCAGTGGGGAGCCTGACTTGGGGCTTGATTCCATGAACGGTGAGATTATGACCTGAGCCAAAATCAAGAGTCGGGCACTTAACCACCTGAGCCACCCAGGCGTCCCTCACTGATGTTGTTTTATAATAAGGTGTGGGATGTCTGTCTCCCTCACTGGTTAACATAAATAGTAGTTTGAAGGACAGCTGAGTTCCTGTGCTGGCTTTGTGTCCTGTTTGAGTAGGACCTTCACAAGTCATATAAATGCTTCTTTATTTTCTCATCTGTAATATGAAGTTAGTAATAATACCTAACCTATTTACCTGGTACAGTTGTTTTAAGACTCAAAATAATGTGTGTGGAAATGCATGTGACTATTGTAGTGACATACAGTATGTTGCATTGTCTCTAGTAATGTAAAATATTGTATTTTGCTATGGAACTTCACAAGGATTTCATTACAACTTGGTTGGGAGAATTCTAGATCAACATAATTTTGGAATTCATTAATAATATAAAGTATGTTTGCTCTTCTTCTCTTTACAGAAAAAGATCATGCTAAATATGTTTTTAGACACAATGATGGCCGATCCTCCCCCCCAGTGCCTTGTCTGGCTACCTCTCATGCATAGGCTTGCCCATGTTGAGAATGGTAAGCAGAACTTTTATCATTCAGTTTCTTGTGCTATAGGAAATACACGAGCTGATAGTATTTTGTAATGTCCTTAGCTATTACCATTGAAAATTATAATTGACTTTGGTTGTCACTCTGTCATTTGGATTTGTGATTTTAGCTTTCAAAAGAGGGATATTTCTTTCTTTTTTTAAATTACAAGTTCATTTATTTTTTTAATGCTTATTTTACTTTTGAGAGAGAAAGAGAGAGAGACAGACAGACAGAACATGAATGGGGAGGGGCAGAGCGAGAGGGAGACAAAGAATCTGAAGCAGGCTCCAGGCTCTGAGCTGTCAGCACAGAGTCCGATGCGGGGCTCGAACCCATGAACTGTGAGGTCAGACACAGGTGAAGTCAGACACTTACCCTACTGAACCACCCAGGCGCCTCGATGGATATTTATTTCTTAAAGAAAAGTAAGGGAAGGGGACTTATTACTTAGGGTACCAAGAAATAGTAATATCAAACTTTGTGGTTCACACTCTTGGCTTTTCCCCCTGAGATTTCAGGTGATTGTTTTCTACTTGAACCGACCTGATTTACCTATGCCTTCCTTTTTTCCTTTAATTTATAAAATTCATAGTTCTAAAAAATTGCATATATGCAGTATCACCCACTAAAATTATAATGCTTTTAGAGTAGTTTCAAGGAGAATAGCTAAGGTAGGATTTGGTACTTCATACATCTTTACTTCTTCCTTTACTATTTTACCTTGAATTACTCTCGGTATCTTTTCCAGGAATTTGACTAAATCTGTTTTGCTTAAAATGACAGTTATCTCTTAGTAACTTCTTAATTTTTTCTTCTGCTGTTATCCATTTATCTCATTGTTTAGGTTGTCTGAGTTTGTTAAAGGAAAGGCTGAAGTTTTTTATGTAACCTCCCTCCTTCCTCTCCGGGCCTTTGCCTGTATCTTATTCCACCAAAGAGAACCAGTAACAAGTGAAAGGAGCTAAAAAGCAGAGCCCTTTTTCCCTTTGTAAGAATGAAATACACTTCCATACTCGTTTTATCTTCTCTCTGTCCCATCCATATCTTCTGTTTTTAAACCTCTCAGCCTTTTGCCCCACTGTGGCTTTAGTTCACAGGTACCTTAGATTCAGGATTATTTAATTAAAGGTCTAGAATCTCTTGACTAAACTAAAACAGTTAAATAATTTTTTAACAAGATTTTTGGATAGAGATTTATACTGTTAAATTATTACAGTATTATCAGTTCTTTTGGAGGCAATACTTTTAACCTGAAGTGTTTTAGTACTTTTATATTCAATTTGTTTTCATAAAATCATTTTGTATTTGCTATGCCAAGTAGAAAGAATCTCTTTTGTTCTAATTTTTTTGTTATCATTGTGAACATTTTACTGTTACTTTGTATATAGTGTATTACTTGTTGATTACATTCTTATGAGGTTAGTGATATTTTCCTCAGCGACAGAGAAATAGTATGAACTCATTGCAATATCTTAAAAATAAAACATGTTATTTATCACGGTAACATTTATCTACATATCTTAATTTTTATGGTGGGAAGTAAATTCTAAAATTATGGTATTTCTATATATTTCTATATGGTATTTTTGTTGTTGTTTGGGCTTTTTCTATGGAATTCATCGCTGGAATCATATTGAAGTTACTATTAATAAGGACAGATATCTATTTGCTTAAGCAGAAGTTGCACTTTTTTTATTGAAAAATCCAAGCATATAATATATAAGAAGGTACAACATGATGTATTCTTCCAAAAAGAATACTTTTACCAAAACTTGATCTTATTTATAATTGACCCAGTACATAGGTGATCCTTTCCTTATTCTGGCTCTCCTTTCCATCTGGTCAGCCCCTTATACTGTCTAATGTAAGTGTTGGCTCTTGACTGGTGTAGAAGAAAAGAAAAATCACATAGACATGCATATTCATCCAAGATTATCAGAATATACTTGATAATTTAATATTAATATACATATATTTAATATGTATATATTTTTAATTTTTTTGAATGTTTATTTTTGAGAGAGAGAGAAAGAGAGACAGAGCATGAGTGGGGGAGAGTCAGAGAGAGGGTGACACAGAATCTGAAGCATGTTCCAGGCTCTGAGCTGTCAGCACAGAGCCCGATGTGGGGCTCGAACTCATGAGCCGTGAGATCATGACCTGAGCTGAAGTCGGACGCTCAACCGACTGAGCCACCCAGGTGCCCCTATATATTATTTAATATTAACTGAAAGTTATGTAGAATTATAAATTCTGATATGCTGATGTTGACTGTGTTGATATTAGCTCCAGATTGATTTGAGAGTAGTGTTCTTTGGTGGAACTTTACTAGATTGTATACTTTTAATTTGGAGCACAGAGTCTTATCAGCACTTTCATTATTCCTTAGAAATATCTTGATGACAAAATGCTTGAATTTCTTAGAGGAATTATGTCCTTTGGAGTTCTTATTCCTGATTTTACTTTTTATAGTCTTTAATGATCTTGTTACATTGTTTTCTTCACCAAGTGCTCCTTTTTTTCCCCCCCCCTTGAGTCTTGATGTACATTTTTGGAAACAGAACCCAAAATCCTTATTTTATTTTTTTGAGAGAGAGAGAGGGTGCAAGTGAGCGAGGGGCAGAGAGAGAGGGAGAGAGATGTGGGGCTCACTCGAAGTGGGGCTGTAGCTCACCTGATGTGGGGTTCAAGCTTACCTGAAGTAGGACTTGAACTCACGAACTGTGAGATCGTGACCTGAGCCAAAGTCAGATGCATAACCGCCTGAGCCACCCAGGCGCCCCCAAAACCCTTATTATTGAAATAAGATTGGATTTGTATACATATTGCTAGAAAGAGTTATTCAAATGAAGATTTGAATACTATATGCCCTTTTCCTATTGACTTCCATTTCTTGTGTTCAGAATTGAATTGCCAGAGGGAACAATTATGTTACCAACACTTAAAAGAATAAACAACTGTCTTTAATATACAGTTATGCATTGCCCACTTCCCACTCAGTGAACTGGATGTTCAGGCTGTAAGAGAATCCCAGCAATCTCTATGAATCCTGACTGTTACCTGACAGGTTTGCATAAGGTGACATGCTGTATGAACGGAGAAAAGGGTGACAGGTCCCTAAGATTCCCTTCCTCCAAATCCCCGCTGCTTTGTTGGTCTAGAGTACTTTATTTTACTGTTTTGCTACTTAGAACTCTTACCTAAAACTAACATGGCAATATGTCTAGCCTTACTTTTTTTACCAGTAACCACAAACTTGTGCCCAGGCATGTTGTAGCATTTAGTTCAGCCAACATTTGAAGGCCTTCAGTTGAAGGTGCTGTGTAAAATACCATTTTCAGGTAATAGAGACCCATAGTATATCATTCCAGGTGTTATTAGCAAAGGAAACAAATGCCTGTACAGCTGACAATGATAAATCTCTTTAAAAAGCAATGGGTTTGAAAAATAAATTTTAGACTGAAAGTTTCTCTTCTTATATATTTATCTGAATTTGAGAAGCATGAGTCTCGTTTTAAACAAATTGGTTATTTTCTAAGGTGAATTGGAATGTAATAGTCTTCTCTTTAATGTTTATTTATTTTGAGAGAGAGCGAGCAAGCGCGTGTGCACATGCAACACATGAGCAGGGGAGGGGCAGAGAGGGAGGGAGACAGTCTCAGCAGGTTCCATGCTCAGAGTGGAGCCCGACAGGGGGCTCAGTGTCACCGCCAGGAGGTCACGGACTAAGCCTGTATCAAGAGTTAGAGGCTTAACCTATTAAGCCACCGGGCACCCCTGGAATATAATATTGTAACTTGAAAAACTTTTCTCATTTATTGTTTTCCCCCCTTATTCTAGTAAATGGCGGCTCAGTTAACTAGGAGACGCTTCAGAGTTTTCAGTGTTAGTGTTGTTTTCACTTTTGCTTTTTTGCATTAGGTGTGGTTTTCCAGTGTATTGACTTGACTCTCCGAGTGAAAGTAAGATAACTTGCTTCTCCTCCTCTCCCGCCCCTTCTCCCCTGCCCTGCTGTCTGCCTGCCACAAGTCTTCCACCCCGTGGAGTGCTCCTATTGCCGGTGTGAGAGTATGATGGGCTTCCGGTACCGATGCCAGCAGTGCCACAACTACCAGCTCTGCCAAAACTGCTTTTGGCGTGGCCACGCCAGCGGCCCCCACAGCAACCAACACCAGATGAAGGAGCACTCCTCCTGGGTAACTGCTTCGTGTGTCAGTCCGGGTCCCCCGCTGTTCCTCTTTCATCGCCAACAGCACCAGGAGGGTCTCCCGATAGGTCCCTGGCAAAGAGGGACGTGGTGCAGTCAGATCTAGGTGCCAACACTTGGGATGGGTTGCGAGCGTGTTGCGCTTCATCACCTGATTTTAAAAGCAGAATCTTTAAAGTTTCAGGAGCTGGAGGTATTATTACAGTTGAAATGGAAAAGTAAGCGAGAAGTGTCTTCTTATTTTAAAACTGTGCAAAGGGTATTCTCCCAAAGCTTCCTCTCTGAGCTTTACGTGGGATTGAAAGTTCTTTTTTTTAAAGCATATTTTCTTCACGTCTGTAGGGCTTAAATGGGGTAAAGAAAGCTGCATGAAATAAAAGGGTTAATTTTGTCTCTCTGAAGTTGGGGAAATACTGTATTTTACAGTTGCCACATCAGTGTCCTTATTTTCAAAAGTAGTCTTTTATTTTTATTAAAAAAAAATTTTTTTTAACGTTTATTTATTTTTGAGACAGAGAGAGACAGAGCATGAAGGGGGGAGGGGCAGAGAGAGAAGGAGACACAGAATCGGAAGCAGGCTCCAGGCTCTGAGCCATCAGCCCAGAGCCCGACGCGGGGCTCGAACTCACAGACCGCGAGATCGTGACCTGAGCTGAAGTCGGACGCTTAACCGACTGCGCCACCCAGGCGCCCCAAAAGTAGTCTTTTAAGTAACAGTATTTGGGTGGAGGTTGATGTGTGATTTTCCTATAGTGTTTACAAATCATGCAACAAGCTTAGCATCAATCATTTTTCTTCCTGTCTCTCAATTTATTTTCAGAGTCTTAAAAATGCCATATATTTTTTTAATGTTTATTTTCGAGAGAGAGAGAGAGAGAGAGGGGTGGGGAGCAGGGAGGGGCAGAGAAACAGGAGGACAGTGTAGTCTGTTCACTGACTGCAGAGAGCCCGATGTGGGACTTGAACTCATGAACCATGAGATTATGACCTGAGCCGAAGTCAGGTACGCAACCGACTGAGCCACCCAGGCAACCCCCACAAAATGCCATACTTTTATTTCCAAAAAGTTGTTTTAAAAACTTTTCCCTCTGGTTTTCATTTGTTGGTTGGTTGGTTGGTTTGCTAAAGGGTAGAACATATAGAGTGTCATAAGTGTAATTCAGGATTTAGGTTCTTACCCTTGGTCATCCTACTGGACTTTAAGTATTTAGAAAGCTTCAATAATCAGGATTTTTTTTTTCTTTCCCTTTTTTCTAATTAGTCTTTTTAAAACTCAACCAAGAACAAAAAGAAGGTAAGTTCATATCAGGGATTAGTTAAAAAAAAAAAAAAAAAAAAGAACAACTTTCAATCCACGTGTGCACTTTACTTCCTACATCTCTGACATGTTAGAGGTAGTTTTTGTTTTTTGTTTTTTGTTTTATCAGATAGGTTTTCAGTTATACTTAACCATAAAATTTGTGTTAAACTGAACATCCTATCTGGGGTTTTGTTGTGTTGTAAATTCTAATATTGTTTTTGGTTGAGGAGTGATTATTTAAAAATTTTTTAAACAAGCAAAGGAAAAAAATACAACGTAGTAGTCTCTTCCCTTTTTCATTGAATAGAGATAATTTATAGATTTCCAAGTTGTTGCTTTTCCCTTTCTTAAAGTACAAGTGTCGCTTGGTGGTAAATGATTTGTTAATGTTTTTCCCACTGTTTTTTGTTTAGAGTCTAACTCTCAGCACTGAGATAGCTCTTTGCTCTGTTACCTTTTGTAATGATTGGATTCATTGGGATGTTTCTTTTGACAATTCTCATCTACATGTTGGGCTAGAGAATGAGGAGCTTGGGGTGCCTGGGTAGCTCAGTCAGTTAGGCGTCCAACTTCGGCTCAGGTCATGATCTTGCGGTTTGTGGGTTGAGCCCCACATCAGGCTCTGTGCTGACAGCTCAGAGCCTGGAGCCTGCTTCAGATTCTGTGTCTCCCCCTCTCTCTCTGCCCCTCCCCCGCTCACACTCTGTCTTTCTCCCCTTCAAAATAAATAAACATTAAAAAAATTTAAAAAAGAGAGAATGAGGAACTTGTTCATCTTAATTTGAACTTGCTCATTTAGCTAATTTATAACCCTTTTAGAAATGGGAATTTTACATTTTTTTAAAACATAAGTGACTGAATATTGCTTTATGATTTACAAAGCAGGTTTTCCTGTGCTTTATTTCATTGAGCAAAAGCATACATAAAGTACAGAAATCACAGTGAATTTTTGTGCTTTTGCTTGATTCTCATAACACTCTTGTGTAGTAAGTCATATCCCCATTTGTTGTTATTTTTATTTCAGCTTTGTTGTTTTTTAAATTTTATTTATTTTTGTTATAGTGACTTAAGATTTCAAGAAAAATCATGAACAATACGCATGCATCATTTTGAAGTTGCTGTCTGTTTTGAATTTTGATGAGTATGTGCATTATGTGTGATTGATGCATCCTGGTAAAGTTTTTTAGCAGTGTGTGTGTGTGTGTGTGTGTGTGTGTGTGTGTGACTTGTTTTCAGGATTAGAACTCTGTATGTATAATACCCTTGCTCTTTGAGGAAGATCTGAATGAATTTTGAGACTGATGTGGGTAAAGAAGTTTCTACTAACAAAAAGATGTGTAATCTCTTTAATAGTCATTTCTTTGACATTTGCCCACTGTGTTTATACGAGTATTTGAATAACTATTTCTCTGTGTTCACAAGGGATAAATTTAGTGTACGTTTAACAAGTTTGTATATGAATTTGCATTGTAGATTTGATAGGTGTTATATTGGTGCTTGGAAGTTTATTTTGATTTTTCCAAAAGTTTAATATTTTGTCTAAGTAACTATGCGATGTAATTCATTATTCTGTCATGCATCAATCCATTCATTTGACTTTACTTTAGAAGAAAATGCTATATGGTGATTAATTCTGTGCATTCATTATTCGTTCAAAAGATATTATTTGAACTCATGCTGTGCGTACCAGGCACTATTACAGGCATATGAGATACATCTACGAACAGAACCAGACAAAGATTCCTGCTCAGTGGGGCTTGAATTTTAAGGGGTGTGAAAGAGACCATGAGGGCTCACTGACATTGCTCTTTTCCCATTTTTGCTTGGCATGCATCTAGACTACATTTCTCAGCTTCCCTGTATCTAAGAAAAACCATGTAAATACCAGTTATCAGTGGAATGTGAACAGAGTGATATGTGTCTTCCCAGAATAAGACCATTAATAGCCGAGGGCCTTTTCTGTCCTCTCTACCACAGCTTAGGGGAGAGAACTTCATTAGGACCCAGAGGAAGATGAAACCATAAATGAAAGGAAACTGGGTCCTTGAATGATGGGTGGAGAAGAATATCCTGCTCCCCTGCTTGACTTTGATCAAGAGAGCTAGGAGCAAGAGAGAAACCTTGCGTTAAGCTACTGAGGTTTTAGTGTTGGCTGTAGTAGCTGGTTCTGGAAGTAAGTTCTATTACAGCAAAACCTTGAGATTTGTGTTGTTGGCTTAGCTGTCAGGTAACCCTGATAAGGACACCAATGTTGGAGGTGGGAAGGACAGAAATCTATGTTATGCAGTGGTGGCCAGTGGCTAAATTTGTCATCCATAATAACTTAGAAGGTCCACTTCTTGCCACCTGAGCTCTGGGTCAAATGTTGGAAAGGACTGAAGTGCGAGTGTGTGTTGACTGTCTTTTGTTAGGTCTTACACGAAAGAGATGAGCTTAAGAAAGAATTGTCTAGTTTCCAAGCAAAAAATGAAAGGGAATAGAGAAAGTTCTGACAGTTGGAGCAGTGACAGGAAAAACAGATTGCTTGTAGACCCTAGAGAGCAATAGGTAAGAGTTGAGAAAGGCTTTGAGCCACAAAGGCCTAGTGAACCTTCTCAGTCAAAGAAAGATGACAGTCCTATGGCAAAGATCGGATCAGGGCATGAGTTCTCATTCTTGGCTGTTCATCAGAATTACCTTGCTCTCACTTACATAGCTTCTGATTTAATGGGTCAAAGGTACATGAAACCTAGATAAGACAGTTTTTAAAAGTTCCCTCAAGTGATTGCATCGTGCAGCCAACGTTGGAAACTGCTGACCTGTTGTTTCATCTGGACTCCAGGTGGCTTCTGTTAGTTCAAAGCGAGAGGAACGGAGGCAAAGACATAAATCAGCCTTAAGAATGATGTCCAGGAAAAGACTTTGTGTGCGGTTACTGGCACATGGAACTGACTGGAAACAAATAGATCAAAGGCCTACTAAGTTTTTGAGGGAATTATAATTTTTTTTTTTTCAACATTTTTTATTTATTTTTGGGACAGAGAGAGACAGAGCATGAACGGGGGAGGGGCAGAGAGAGAGGGAGACACAGAATCGGAAACAGGCTCCAGGCTCCGAGCCATCAACCCAGAGCCTGACGCGGGGCTCGAACTCACGGACCGCGAGATCGTGACCTGGCTGAAGTCGGACGCTTAACCGACTGCGCCACCCAGGCGCCCCTTGAGGGAATTATATATTGGCAAAGGAACTAGGAGCCTGCACTTAACAAGCCCCTGACTGTTCTAACTGTAAGACTACTTTCTAACGACCCAGAACTTGCTCTGGAAAGAGGTGGTCTGTGAAGGCTGTACGGCCTCTAGGAAGGGCATGCCAGAGCCCACTTTGCCAAGGAGGATATTAGATAAGGAAGAACCTTGTGCTTGTGCTCCTCCATTGTGTGTTGGGCCTGGGGAGGGTGGGTGTGGATCATCTGCCCGATCCGTTCATAGGGTCCATCATTTGGAGCTACGCATGATCCTGATGAAGAAGACTGTGATAGACCCAGACGTCCTGGACTTGTCTTTAGATGCACTGACTGAGTGGTGCTTCACATTTTCTTTTTGGAGAGGTTTGAGTGTGTTTTGTTTGCAGGAAAAGGGAGGAAACATATTTTGTGATCACAAGTACTTATCTATATCCATGTTTTGCTTTTCTTCCTGGACCTGTACCTGGATGATCTAGCCCGTCATCCTTGCAGCCTGACAGGGCCATATGACTTGTTCTGACCAGTGGGATTTGTTTGCAGGTGATCTGTGTTACTTCTGGGTCACGGCTGTTTAAAGCAGATGTGTCTCATCTTCTCTTTACCCTTCCCACTCCCACTAGACATTGGCCACATGGAATGATCTTCGAAGAAAGTAATAGCGGCAGAAGCCCTTGAATGAAAGGGAGCTGGGTATCTAGTAGATGGATCAGAGCCCCTCTGCCAATTTACACTAGACTTGCACATGAACAAGAAATCAAAAAGCAGAATCCAGAGTATAGGGTCATAGAGGCCTTGTTGAGAAAGTGAGATTTGAACAGAGTCTTTGGTGTATGATAGTAGACATCTGGGGAAGAGGAGGCATTTTCAGCATGAATCCTGTGAGTAGGAGTGTGTTTCTGAGTTCAGGGAACAGCAGAGAAGCTTATGTGGCCAGAGTGGAGTGAACAGGAGGAGGTCTATAGGAAAGGAGGACAGCTCACAAGGGCCTTTCTGACCATAATAAGGATGTTGGCCTTAACTCTAGTGGAATGAGGAGTCTTTATTTTTTTTACGGGAAAGAGAGAGAGAGAGAGAGAGAGAGAGAGAGAGAGAGAGAGAGAGAGAGAGAACGAATGAATATGAGTAGGGTAGGGGCAGAAAGAGAGGGAGTGAGAGAATCCCAGGCAGGCTCCACATTCAACACAGAGCCTGACTCAGGATCCCGGGATCCTGAGACCATGACTAGAGCCAAATTGAAGAGTCAGGTGCTCTGGGCATCCAGGTAGCTCAGTCAGTTAAGCATCCAACTCTTGATATCAGCTCAGGTCATGACCTCACAGTTGGTGAGATCAAGCCCTGTGTTGGGCTTTGTGCTGACAGCACAGACATTGCTGGGATTCTTTCTCTCCCCCTCTCAGTGCCTGCCTCTCTCTCTCTCTCTCTCTCTCTCTCTCTCTCTCTCTCAAAATAAATAAACACTAAAAAAGAATAGTTGGACGCTCAACCAGCTGAGCCACCCACTTACCCCAGAATGTGAGTCCATAGGGTTTTGAGTAGAGGAATGGCATGGCTTGATTTATCTTTTAAAATGATCAGTCTGGATAACATGTAAAGAGTAAAGTGGGAGGAAAAGATAGAAGCAGAAAGAGCATTTCAGGAGAGATAACTGCAGTAATCAAAACAAGATACGGTAGGATGGTAGCAGTAGAGGTGGTGACAAGGGTAGAACTAGAATTTACTTTCTGAATCTGCCTAATGCGTTGGATGTGGCTTGTGAGAAGACAGGAGTGAAGATTTTGTCCTAAACAGCTAGAAGGATGGAATTGTCATCAGCTGAGATGAGACAGCTGTGGATGGAGTACATGTAGAGGTTAGGATTGAGAGTTCACTCTGGGAATTCAGTTCAGTTGGATTTAAGTTGCTTACTAGACATAGGGAGTTGTTGGATAGGCCATGGCATATGAGTCTAAACATAAAGAAGTCTGAGATAGAGATGTCAGCTTGGGGGTCATTGGCAAGTGGTTGGTATGTAAAGCCATGCAACTGAACAGTACCACCAAGTGAGTGGAGATAGAGGCGAGAAGAAAGAAGAGAAGAGGAATGAGAACTGCCCTCAGGGCTCATCATTAAGAGATCTTGGAGAAGAGGAGGAACCTGTGAACAGTGACACAAGGTGAAAGCCAGGAGACGGTGGTGTTCTGGACTATGCGTGAAGGGTGTTTTGAGGAGGAGGGATTGATCCTCTGTGTCCAGTGCTGTGACAGTCAAGGGAGAAGATTGAGAAGTGGCCCCTCATCTAACAATGTAGAGGTGGTCTTGCAAGAACAGTTTCTGTGGAGTGGTGGGGACAAAACCCGACGCAAGTGGGTGCAAGAGGGAGAGGGGAGAGAGATGGAGACAGAGAGTATAGACAACTGTCAGTGAATATCTATTTCTAACCTTTCTTTCTTTCTTTCTTTCTTTCTTTCTTTCGTTCTTTCCTTCCTTCCTTCCTTCCTTCCTTCTCGTTTCTTCCTTTCTTTTCCTTTCTTTTTTCTTTTTTCCTTTCCTTTCCTTTCCTTTCCTCCTTTTTTCTTTTCTTTTCCCTCTTCTCTTCTCTTCTCTTCTCTTCTCTTCTCTTCTCTTCTCTTCTCTTCCTTTTCTTTTCTTTTGAGAGAAAGCGCAAGCAGCAGAGAGGGGCAGAGGAAATCCCAAGCAGGCTCCATGCTCAGTGCAGAGCACAATGCCGGGCTTGATTCCCTGACTCCGGGATCATGATCTGAGCTGAAATCAAGAGTTGGATGCTTAACTGACTGAGCCCCCTAAGACTTTTTTTCTAATAGCAGTTCTTAGCAGGATTTTAGGAGACTCCATTAATCCCACTTCACTTTTCCCCACTCACAATTGCAGCCAGAAGTTGGGCACATGGCAGTCTGTTCGAGAAGGTGGTTTTAACTGTGAGGAAATAATGGACTGCCAGTAGCCCCTGAAATGAATATAAGCCAACCCAAGGTGGGCCTTCCCAGCACGCAGCGGAGCCTGGAGGCTCATGGCTCTGGGAGCAGAGAAGCATGTTTGCTTTCTGTAGAGCTTGCGGATACCAGCAAACAGGGGAGGGAACGAGGCTGAGCTAGCATGTTCATTCCTTCTCTAGAACCAACCAGTCTGGTCCGAGGAGGGAGGGGCAGAGAGTGACCACCTGCTGGGGTCCTCCAGAGAAGGTCCTCCACATGGAAATAAGACAGTGGGCCATGGAATCAGTATGGATTTTTATATTCCAGTTTGCAAGGATATAGTCGTCATCTTCTCTTGGTCTTGGGTCATATTTCAAGTAACCTTGCCATTAGGAGGCCTGCACGTACAGTATTTCAGTTGCTACAAAATAAACCACTGCCAAACTGGTCACATAAAACAACCATTTTTTTTTAACGTCTTATTATTTATTTTTGACACAATGCGAGAGACAGAGTGCAAGCAGCGGAGGGGCAGACAGAGGGAGACACAGAATCTGAAGCGGGCTCCAGTCTCGGAGCTGTCAGCACAGAGCCCGACGCGGGGCTCGAATTCACGAACCGTGAGATCATGACCTGAGCTGAAATCGGACGCTTAACCGACTGAGCCACTCAGACGCTCCCAAAGAACAACCATTTTATTTCACCCATGGGTTTGGTGTCAGGAGTTTGAATAGGGCAGGGGGGCTGGGTTGTCCCTGCTCCATGACCTCTGAGGTCTCTGCTGGATGACTGAAGTACCAGTGGGGTGGGTGCTTCTTCACTCGCTTGGCCAGTGTCTGCCCTGGGATGGTTAGAAGGCTGGACTCAGCCACACTGTAGACTGGAGCCACCTGTGTGGCCTCTGAACATGGCCTCTGCTTTCCGCAGCATGGTGGCGGTGTTTTCAGAGACAGCATCCCCTGAGGGAGCATCTGGAGAACCAAGTGTTCCAAGAGGACTAGGGGAAACCCGTCAGGCCTTTTCTGCCTGAGCTGTGGAAGTCACTCAGCCACATTCTGCCAACTTCTGTTGGTTACAGTGTCAAGGCACTAGGGCCAGTCCAGCTCAGGGGAGGGAGAGGATGCTGGTGGCGGTGGTGGGGGTAAAGTCCCATCACAAGGAGCATGTGTGGTGTGGTGAGTGGGACGGTGCAGTTATGTTTGGAAATAATTTCCTGGCCTATAGTTAATGCTCAGTAAGGATCTGTTAAATGGGTGAATGAAAGGACACCCAGCCGTGCATCCAAGTCTGCCACACAGGAGGAAAGCCTTACGACCTGAACCAAGCATTTCTGTTTAAATGGTTAATTCAGCCATAGAGACTACCCTATTTTTCTACAAAGTTAGGCTTTTTAAAAGAGCACTTTGTTATTTTTTTTTTTATTTTTTATTTTTTTTTATTTTTTAATATATGAAATTTACTGTCAAATTGGTTTCCATACAACACCCAGTGTAAGAGCACTTTGTTAAAACAACGATGCATAATGTTTACTGGGACTTTTATTCCCTTATTTAAATGATTCAGATTTGGAGAAAGTCTTTTAAAGTATTTCAAATATAGTGCTGTTGTTTTTAATCCCTGTTTAATGATCTTAACCCTGACCTTCATTTTCCTTGGTTGGGCATCCATGCTTTTCTGATTTACTGTATGCATCCTTCCCTCCCTCTTTTCCTCCCCCTCTTCCTCTTCCTCTATCTCTCATCTCTGTCTTTCAGTTACTGTGAAATATGTACAACATAAAATTTACATTTTATCTCTTTTTAGGTGTCCACTTCACTGGCATTCAGCACATTCATATTATTGTGCAACCATCACCACCATCTGTCTGGAACTTTTCCATTTTCCCAAAGAGAAACTCTTAACCCTTTCTAGATATATGAGGAGGGCTAGAAAGAAGCCATTTCCTGACCTTCCCTGTGCTTTACATTCAGATCTCTGCTTACCCTGGTCTTCACTTTACCAAGAGGTATTTGACTGATTTCCACTTGGCAGGAAGTGTGTGTGTGTGTGTGTGTGTGTGTGTGTGTGTGTGTGTGTTTATACAAAATACACTTGTAGCACAGCTACCATTTGTTTAGCTGAGTGCCTCAGTAGAGGCAGTTACGTAATATGGAATATGCGGAAGTTTTGCCTTTCTTCCCAGCAGAGGGCAGACTCCACCTCTGAACAAAGTTACTTCTCTTGTTCTTCAAAAATCTATAAATAAGGAAGTACTTGGATTTGTTTAGCAATCTGTTAACATTATTGCATCTTTTTAAAAAATAAATATTAACAGGCAACACACGTGTCTAGGATACTTGTTTGAGCGTTAGTGATATTAAATAATTTACTTACTGACTCAGAACATATTCTGTTGTCAGAGACCAAGACCTCTGTCAGGTATTTAATTCTCCTGTGACTAGTGCACCTCTCCTCACATCTCTTGAATTCTGAGAGAATATGCATTCAGCGAGAAGAAGGTATGCCGTGCCTCTTGATACACTTCTGCCCAGTTCCAAATAGTCACATCATAATTAAATAACTCCTTTGTACAGAGTGTAAAACTAGGCAGGAGGCTTTAAAATTTTTTTTAATTTTTTAAAATTCAAGTGCAGTTAACATACAGTGTTGTATGAGTTTCAGGTGTACAATCAGTGAGTCAACAACTTTATACCTCACTCAGTGATCATCTTAATTGTCCTCTTAATCCCCTTCACCTATTTTGCCCCTCTCCTCACCCACCTCCCCTCGGGTAACCACCAGTTTGTTCTCCAGAGTTAAGAGTCTGTTGTTTTGTTTGTCTCTTTTTTTCCCCTTGTTCGTTTGTTTTGTTTCTTAAATTCCATGTATGAGTGACATCATATAGTATTTCTTTCTCTGACTTATTTCACATAGCATTATGCTGTCTAGATCCATCCATGTTGTTGCAAATGGTGTTCTTTATTCTTCATTCTTTATTATGGCTGAGTAATATTTCATTGTATCTATATACCACATATTCTTTATCCATTCATCTGTTGATAGGCACTTGGGTTGCTTCCAAAATTTGACTATTGTAAATAATGGTGCAATAAATGTAGGGATGCGTGTTATCTTTTTGAGTTAGTGTTTTCGTTTTCTTTGGGTAAATACCTGGTAGTGGAATTATTGGATCATATAATAATTCTATTTTTAATTTGTTGTGCAGCGTCCATGCTGTTTTCCACAGTGGTTGCACCAGCTCATCTCCCACCAGCAGTGCATGAAAGTTCCTTTTTAGAAGAATTGGTTTTTTCAAAGGCATAGGGCAATATCCCCACTTGTGGCAAGTTACAACATGAGGTAAGGCAAATACATGAAGACATTCCGAACAAAATCTGTAAATGAGGCATTTAGCCCAACGTCCCACAGTCCTCAGAGGAGCTGCTGAAACTGTGTCCACCATAGCTCCCACCTCGTGTTCATGAGTCGCTGTCACCATTGAAGCTGTCTGGCCTTGCTCTTTTGCATGGCACTGCCATTCCAATCGTGATCTGTTGGTGATTCATTGCCCACCCTCCCCCCCCCCCCCCATCCTTCTTACAGTTCTCCACATCTCAAGAACCTTTAGAACTGCTGCTCCTGGGGCGCCTGGGTGGCTCAGTTGGTCAGGTGTCTGACTGGATCTCAGCTCAGGTCATGGTCTCACAGTCATGAGATTGAGCTCCAAGTTGGGCTCCATGCTGGGCGTGGAGCCTCCTTGGGATTCTCTTTCTCTCCCTCTGCCCTTCCCCTGTTTGCTCACTCTCTCTCTCTCTCTCTGTCTCTCTCTCTCTCTCAAAAAACAAAAACCAAAAAAACCCCTGCTGTAATCAGCAAGCTGCCCTCACTTTTACTGCTTCTTGAAACTTTTCTTTCACCTCCGTCTTAATTGAGGTTGACTCTCCTCTAGAACGTCCCCTTCTCCTGCATCCCTTCAGGTGGTAGCTGTTTATTCTCTCACATCTGTGAGTTTTAAGGGGTTGGGAAGTGAAATTATTGTTAAGGTGGCTATATAATTTATCATATAAAGCAGACTTACTTGAGAGTGAAAGGGGGCACTATTCTTTATTCAGGGACGACATGCATAGGCTGGGATTTCCTGGGTAAACAGTTTATGGACACTGTTTTGGTGTCCTGTTACTGCATAACAAATAACACAAAGTTAGCAGCTTAAAGCAGAAATTTGTTATTTTAGTTTCTGTATGTCAGGAGTCCAGGCAATGACATGACTAGATTCTCTAGGTCTTCCTGGGCTGAATTCAAGGTGTCAGCTCAGGCTGTGGTTATCATCAGTACTGGGAGGTCCTCATGCCAGCTCACTGGTTGTTGGCAGAACTCATTTTGTTGCAGATGTGGTATCGAGGTCCCCATTTTCCTGCTAGTTTCCAGCCAGGGATGACTCTCCTCAGAGGCCACCTGCAGTTCCTTGCCATGTGGCCCCATATCAGCTTACAGAACGGACATTTGCTTTCTTCCAAGCCTACTGGAGCACATATCCCCGACTTTCTTTTCTGTAGCTAGCCAGAAAAAATGCTCCTTTTAAAGGGCTCACCCGATTGGATCAAACCCATCAGGGTAATGTCCCTGTAACATAGTCAAAGGAGTGATAGTTCATCATACTCACAGGTTCCAAAGACGCTCAAAGGGGAGACATTTGATGAGGACAAGGGTTGCTGAGAGTCACCTTAGAATTCTGCATATCCTACTACTCATCCTGGTTATTTTCTTCCTTGCTTTCCACCTTCCACTTCTAGCCCATCACACCCTGAATCTCTTGGATCAAACAACGACAAGAAGCAGGATACTGCCTTGAGGCTCATGCCATTTTAACTCCAGCCCCCTTCTTCTTTCCTGACTGCAGTTAGCCCCTGACTTTCTGGTCATTTTCCTTCACCCCTGTATGGATTAGTACCAGAATTATGGTCACCTCTTGGTTGGTTTCGGTATCTGTATAGTCAGATCTTTTAAGACCCTGGCCACACAGTTTCTTGACTTCCCCAACTCTGTCTTCTCCTCCACTGAGCCTCAGACATCCACTCCCTCACTTCCACCTGGACCCTTTTGCCAACTCCACCTGCTCTACTTGAAAACCACTGATTTAGACACCCCATTCTGTGTTGGTACCCGTTGTCGTTCCAGCTGACTTGTTCATCATCTCTCCCTAAGACCGTCCCTCATGTCTTCCAACCTCTGTTCCATTGACCTGTCTGCTTTCGTTCAGTCCTCTCATTTTTCTTTTCTCCTTACCATTTTAGATACAGCGCTTCCTTCCTGTACCATAAACTCCACTGTCCGGTGATTTTTTATCCATATCTCTGTCAACTAAATTCATGGATGACTTAAATCTGTCTGCTTTCTCCTAAGTACTTCTGGAGAAAGCCATACAAAAGGGCTGACTAGTATTAGCATAAATTCATGATCCCCAACTTTGTATTGATTCTCAGTAGTGCAGTCCTATCACATTGCTCTGATCACCTTGCTTTCCATTCTTGGCAATAGTCAATTAAAGTTGTGTAGGAATAAAAAACTCCATTTGTTAAAAACCATCTACCCCCACTCTTCCCTCTCTTTCAAAGGATGACCTCCTTTCTTACCACACAGAGAAAACAAAAGCCAGTAGACAGGAACTCCCATAACGAATTCTTTTTAGGTACCTGCTGCATAGCAAACGTACAGTGAAAACTATGAAACATCATTGAAAGTAATTAAAGAAGACCTAAGTAAATAGAAAAGCCTACACATTTATAGATCAAAAGACTCAATATTGTTAAGATGACAGTACTCCCTAAATTTATCTACAGATTCAATGCGATTTCCATGAAAATCTCAGCTGCGTCTTTACATAACCCTATAAGCTGATCCTAAATGCATATGGATATGCAAGGGGCCCAAAATAGCCAAAGCAATCTTGAAAAAGAACACAGTTGGAGGACTCAATACTTCCTGACTCCAAAACCTATATTATCAGTAAAACAGTAATCAAGACAGTGTAGTACTTGCATGAGGGTAGATGTATAGATTAATGAAATAGGGTTGACAGTCCAAAAATAAGCTCTTACATTTGTTGTCAATAGATTTTCAATAAGGGTGATAAGACCATTCAGGAGGGGAAAAATAGGCTTTTCAAGATATGGTGCTGGGACAATTGGATATCCACATGCAAAAGAATGAAACCAGACGCCTACCTTATACCATATAAAAAATTAACTCAAAATGGATTAGAGACCTAAATGTAAGAGCTACAAACAGGAAACTCTTAGAACAAAACACAGGCATAGATTTTCACGACCTTGGGATATGCTGCACCTTCTGGATGTGACACTAAAAGTACAAGCAACAGAAGAAAAATAGATAAATTGGACTTCATTGAAATGACAAAGTTGCTGCTTCAAAGGATACCAGCAAGAAAGTAAAAAGACAACTCACTGAAAAGGAGCAAATACTTGCAAATCACTTACCTGATAAGGGACTTGTATCCAGAATTATAAAGAACTCTTCGAACTCAACAAAACCACCAAATAACCCAATTTAAACATGGGTATAGGGAAAGTAGAGTGGTGGTTACCAGGAGCTGGGGGTGGGGGAAAGAAAGAAGGAGAGTCGTGTAATCAGTTTCAGATTCGCAAGATGAACAAGTTCTGGAGACGTGTTTCACAACAGTGTGAATATACTTAATACTACTGAAGTGAGATGGCCAATTTTCTGTCATGTGTTTTTGTAATGAAAAAAAAAAAGTAAGGTAACTTTGGGGGGGAAATGGGTAAAAGGTCTGAATAGACATTTCTCCAAAGAAGATATACAAATGGCCAATAAACCCATGAAAAGATGCTCAACCTCGTTAAGTCATTAGGGAAATATCTAATCAAACCCACCATCACATGCCACTTCATATCCACTACAGTGGTTAAAATAAGAAAAAACTGACAATAACTAGTGTTAATGAGGGTGTGAAGAAACAGGAACCCCGGTACACTGCTGGTGGGAATGTAAAATTTTTCCATTGTGGAAAACAGTTTGGTAGTTCCCCAGAATGTTTGTTTGTTTTAAAATTTTTTAATGTTTATTTTTGAGAGAGACAGAGTGTAAGTGGGGGTGGAGGAAAGGCAGAGATGGGGAGACACAGAATCTGAAGCAGGCTCCAGGCTCTGAGCTGTCAACACAGAGCCTGACGCTGCAGGGCTCGAACTCACAGACCGCGAGATCAAAATCACAGACCTGAGCCAAAATCCGACGCTTAACCTATTGAGCCACCCAGGTGTCCCTTTCAGAATGTTAAACAGAGTTATGATGTGGTCCAACACTTCTAGGTGAAAATTGTCCTTTGGGAGAAAATACATGTCCACACATACACTTGTATATGAGTGTTCATAGCAACATTATTCAGAATAGCTAAAAAGTGGAGATAATCCAAATATTGGTCAACTGACAAACGGATAAAAAAATGTATGTCAATATAATGAAATATTATTAGACAATAAAAATAAATGAAGTACTGATACATGCTAAAACATAGATGAACCTTGAAACTATGCCAGGTGAAAGAAGACAGATACAAAATGTCACATATTGTAGGATTCTATTTATCTGAAATTTATCTGGATCGGCAAATGCAAAGAGACAGAGAAGTGGTTGCCAAGGGCTGAGGAAAGGGAGGAATGGGGGTTGACTGCCAATGAGTATTGGATTTCTTTTTTGGGGTGAAGAAGATGTTCTGAAATGACATATTAGTTATGGTGGTATAACTCTTTTGGTATACTAAAAACCACTGAATTGTAATATTAAAAGGGTGAACTTTGTGGTATGTAAATTATATCTCAATAAAGCTGTTATTATTTTTTTTTAACCTGGTCAGGGAAAGCCTTTTTGAAGAGATGACATTTAAACTGAGATTGGAATGACTAACTTGAGGTTGGTGGTTATAAAATCCAAAGTCAGACCAGTCAGCATAGTTGTGTATTTACTTCCCCAGTGTGTAGAGGGTAAAGGAGCAGAGTGGATAAAGTTGGGGTTTCGACAGAGAGTCTGACAAAGGAAGAGCTGGCAAGAGGGGTTGGAGAGTATGCAAAGAAATGAATATAATAATGGGCCATGGAGTGTAGGTTGGTTAAAGGAGAAATGAGGCCATGAGGTTAGATAAGGAACAATGTGAAGGTGGTAGGCTCAGTGGAGTAGTGGACCTGCTGGCATTGAAGTTCTGTTGAAGGAGTGAGCTAGACAGAAGTTTGTAGGAGAATGAAGCACTTGAAATTGAGATTTTAGGTGACGTACGGTAATTGGCTATAAGATGTGCCAGGATGTGACTCTGAGGCTGGTGGCCGATGTAGAGTGAGGGAAAGGTTGTTGAAGGTGAGTTCCAGGAATCCCAGTGTATAAGTTTCCTATAGGTGCCAGAACACATTATTATTCACTTGGTAGCTTAAAGCAGGAGTTTATTCTGTCATAGTTCTGGACACCACAAATTTGAAATCAAGATGTCAGCAGGGCCACACTCTCTCTGCAGACTCTAGGGAAGGATCCATTTGTATTAGAGTTCTTCAGAGAAACAGAACCTATATATATATATATTTATCTGTAAAGATTTATTATAAGGAATTGGTTTATGCAATTATGGAGGCTGACAAGTCTCAGGATGTGCATGATGAGTCAGCAAGCTGGAGACCCAGGAGACCTGATGGTGTAGAGCCAGTGTGGGTCTGAAGTCCTGGAAACCAGTAGAACTGATAATGTAGGTCCTGTCTGGGTTTGAAGGCTGGCAGCCTCCAGACCCAGATAGAGCAGATGTTGCGATTCAAGTCTGAAGGCAGGAAAAAGCCAGTGTCCTAGTTCAAAGACTGGCCAGAGGAATACTCTCTTATTCGGGTGAGGGCCAGCCTTTTTTTCTCTTCAGCTCTTCAAACTGATTGGATGAAGCCCACTTATAGCAGGGAGGGGAGTATATGTTAATCCCATCTAAAAACACCCTCACAGGAACACTCAAAATCTGACCAAATATCTAGGCTCCCGGTAGCCCAGCAAGTTGACATGAAACTAACCATCACACCATTCTTTGTCTCTTCTCACTTTTGGTGGCTTTTCTTGATTTGTGGCTGCGTCACCGCAGTCACAGCCTCATTGGTCACATTTCCTCTTCTTTCTCTTTTCCTTTGTGTGTCTATTTTATGAGGATACAGGTAATTGCATACGGGCCAACCGGATAATCCAGGATAAACTCTTCGGTCACAAGATCCTTAACTTAATTGCATTTTGCCATAGGAGGTAGCATTCACTCTTTAGCCATATAGAGTAATATTCTCAGGTTCCAGAGATCAGGGTGTTGGACTTATCCTTCGGGACCACCATTCAACCCCCTATAACTAGCATATGGGAAGGGTCAATTCTATGTGGATGTTGGAATCAACAAGAATTATGGCAGCCGTAATGGTGGACTCCACTACAGAGGGATGTTTGATGCTTTGGTCCGATGACGTGACATTCAAAATTGGGGTTTTAAGAAAAAGAGAAAATGATCTGGGAGTGGCAGTGAGATTCTAGGAGCACGTATCCACAGCTGGAGATCCAGCAGTTTGAGGGTGTGAGAGAGAAAGCAGGTGCATCTTGAATGGCTGTGAAGGGGGGGAGGGTTGGTTGGGTGGGGGGGAGTTGAGCCCTCAGGGAAAGCCAGGTTTCCTCCCAGGGCAAGAAGGTGAAATAAGACTCAGAGAAGAGGATTCTTTGCCAGAGAAGGGATTTGGGGGATGGGGACTATGAAGACAAGTAGAAGGATTTGAGAGTGAGGATTAGTGAGATGGGGTCATGTAAGGGTATTGCAGAGCCTTATGAGAATCTAAGTGGGAGTCTTGGATTTCTTGTGGAACAAGCATGGTGTGATAACCTTATGACAAAGGTTGTGCTGGAATCAGCCCCAGATAGTGTCCAAGGCAGACCGTGGTGCTGTCGCTCTGAGTGTTAGTTGGGAGAAGCCTTGCTAGGCACTTGCAGAGCTCTGGGTGCCTATCTTTCCTCCTGTCCCTGTGGTATGAAGGTCTGGGGAGAAGGGCCCTGAAGTTCTCCTGACTGATGGCTCAGCTGACTGCTTCACTGACCAAGCTCCCTCTGAAATTGTGGACTTTCTGGTGCCAGCTGAGAGATAGAAGGAATAGGCTGGAGATATCCTGACAGCATTTATCAACATTTTCAATAGGTTGATCGGGATGTTTAAAATATTGCTTTTTTCAGCATCTGAACATCGCCCCCACTCTACTATGATATTTGGATGCACTATTTATTCTTAAATCCATTTACAGCTGCAAAAGTGCTGAGTTTTTGAAAGCAGAATATTTGAAATGGACCCAGCTGTTTAGAAAGATGGATGCTTATCAAAGAAAGGATTGGTGTATAGTTTATGAACAATAAGGCACTTTTTTTCCAACCAGCCTGAATATTCTTAGAGCAAAGAGATGATAGGGTGGTTTTCCATCTGTAGAGAAATGAATGACTTAACCCGAATGGCTTCTTCAAATGAGCGGTCTCCTCTTGGTGGTCATGACTTCCCACAGCCCTTTGTCCAGCTTTAGATCGTTCCTGATTCTGACAGCTGGCCACCAGAGCGGAACTGGAGAATGTATACCCTACTTCCATGTGTGGAGAGAATTACAGAGGTCCATGTGATCCAGCAATGTGAATTGCCTGTTTCTACGTGAACTCACATATATCAGGAATTGTCGTCTGGTGCTTTCTGAGATCTGTTGGTGCAGATTTAGGGGAGAACTTTTTCTGCAAAGAAGTTTAATACATGTGTATTGTATATTCCTCACATTCTCTGTCCACTTAGTGACTACAAAGTATTCAATTATGGAATGTTCATGTGTTATTGATTAAACCTTTGATTACCTCTGATAAACCAGATATGTGTTCCCTGGCATTCTCTCCTGAACTGTGTTTTCTTCTCTTTCAGTGCCCTCCCTCTGAATTTTTCACACAGTTCTAGGTTTTTAAATGATCCCCCCGGACATGGATAGATTCCTGCAGTTCTTAATTTCAGCCCAGTCTTCTTATCCAGGTTAGGACTCCTGTGTTCAGTGGTCTAATAGACATTTCCATCTTGAGGCCTTACTGACTTTTCTCTCAATACATGTTTCTAATAATGTTTCAGTCAGTTTGCTTCCACTTCTAAGTAGACAACTGTATCACTTAGAGGAAACTAACTTAGTAATTTTCCAATCGTTACAACTTTAAAAAACAAAAACAAACAAACAAACCTCTGCCTTCTTAGGAACTTCTAGAGTAGCGGTTGCCCAAATTTGCCTGAAAAGACTGCTGGGCAGCTTATTAAATATACAAAGTACCAAGCCCCTACGCCTGGGAATTTTATCTTAGTAGGTCTGGGTTGAGGCAAAAGAATCTGCCTTGTTTTGTTTTATTTTTATAACGAGTACCCCAGGATTTCTTCTTTTAATCTTCAGGCAAGTTTGAGAAGCTATTTGAGAGCAGTGTTAGGTAATAGTGGTGGTGGTGGTCTTCGGTCCTGACTTTGGCATGTCTGCCTCATGGATGCTGTTAATTGACTCCTGCCTCGACTTGTGGCAGTATTTGTGAAAGTCTCTGCAGGTATTGGGTGACCAGGTGTAGTCATACGGGTGGTGATCTAAGCCAGGCAAAGAGCCCTCTGCCCTGGTGATCCTTCAATAAACATTTCTAGTACCTGTTACATTCCAGGCTCCGGACAGCGCTGCTGTGCACAGAAGCACATGGCAGGTCTTCTGGGTTCTTTCGCCCCATGCTTTCTGCCCTCCAGCCTCTCTTTCCTGGGGCCCTGACTGCCTGTCAGTCTACTTCCATAGTACTCGGTGCTCTGCTTCTTTTTGTTTTAGCTGACTAGACCCTTTGTTTGCTGAAACCTGAAGTATTGGTCACCTTTTCTATTTTGCCATGCAACCTGTCACTGCTTTTGAGCCAGAGAACTGTCCGCTCAGTCTATGCTAGAAGCAACTTGTAAATCAAATGATCGAGAACACACTGAAGTTCTGTCTTACGGAGTAATGTTTGAAAGCTTTTACAAGTATCTTTGGTCTGGGACTTTTATTTATCGTTTCCACTTGCAGGCAGCACTCTATCAGTATTAAACTACTTGCAGGTGCTTTTCCACCATGTTTTCTTACCTTTCTTTGAATCTGTTGTTCTAGGTGCCCCTTTCCTCCTCTCCTCCCCATCTTCCTTGCCACCTTCTGTAGAGCCTCTACAATTCAGCTTAGCTGCTGCCTCTTTTCCTGGTTTCCCAGGCTGATTTCTGTATCTGTGCTCTGCTGTGGTCCACTGAACACCTCTTTCAAAGCACTCACCACCCCACTGTAAGTATCTGTTCATTTGTCTGTATGTTCCATTATATCGTAAGTCCTCAGGATGTCATTAGTCTCTATACCTTAGTGTTTATTAAAGAACTTTCTAGGGGCTCCTGGGTGTCTCAGTCAGTTGAGCGTCCGACTTCGGCTCAGGTCATGATCTCGCAGTCTGTGAGTTTGAGCCCCGCGTCGGGCTCTGTGCTGACAGCTCAGAGCCTGGAGCCTCCTTCGGGTTCTGTGTCTCCCTCTCTCTCTGCCCCTCCCCCACTCATGCTCTGTCTCTCTTTCTCTCTCTCTCTCTGTCAAAAATAAATTTTAAAAAAATAAGAAAAAAAAGAACTTTCTAAAAGTTGGCCTTCCCCACTTGTTCCAGTTTTTAAACTACTTTAGGTCATGGACATGTTCATTTTATGCCCACCTGACTCTTTAGAGATTGATAACATCCAGTTCTGGTAGCAATGTGGAGAAGAGGACTCTAGAAGATTCTTGGCAGGAGTGTGAATGGATACATTTGAAAAATAAGATTTTTAAATGAATACAACCTTTGACCCAACAATTCCCCATCTAGGAATTCTTCCATAAAAACATTTGCACCAAATATATTAGGATCTCTGTATGAGGCCCATCCCTACCCCCCAAAAAGGAAATGGCCAAAATATCCAATAGTAGCAAAATGGTTAAATTTTGTTATGATATATAATAACTATACCTATGAAATTCTGTATATGCAGTCAAAATAAGTGAAATAGATTTTTGTGTACAGATACGGAAAGAAATCTGTAATACATACCCATTCTCCTTCCTCCTCAGAGGTAACCTCTACTGTGATTTTGGTGTTTAGTATTTCCATTCATATTTTTGTATTTTTTTGTTATACATATGTATGTGACTATTAAAATATATAGCATTCTTTCATATATATATATTTTTTTTACATTTAAAAATTTTTTTTAATTTTTATTTTTTATTTTTTAAAATTTAAATCCAAATTAGCATATAGTGAAACAATGATTTCAAGACTAGATTCCTTAATGCCCCTTACCCATTTAGCCCATCCTCCCTCCTACCACCCCTCCAGTAACCCTCAGTTTGTTCTCCATATTTATGAGTCTCTTCTGTTTTGACCCTCCCTGTTTTTATATTATTTTTGTTTCCCTTCCCTTATGTTCATCTGTTTTGTCTCTTAAAGTCCTCATATGAGTGAAGTCATAAGATTTTTGTCTTTCTCTGACTACTTTCACTTAGCATAATACCCTCCAGTTCTATCCATGTAGTTGCAAATGGCAAGATTTCATTCCTTTGATTGCCGAGTAATACCCCATTGTATATATATATACCACATCTTCTTTATCCATTCATCCATCAATAGACATTTGGGCTCTTTCTATACTTTGGCTATTGTTGATAGTGCTGCCATAAACATGGGGGTGCATGTGTCCCTTCAAAACAGCACACCTGTATCCCGTGGATAAATGCCTAGTAGTGCAATTGCTGCGTCGTAGGGTACTTCTAGTTTTAGTTTTTTGAGGAACCTCCATACTGTTTTTCAGAGTAGCTGCACCAGCTTGCACTCCCACCAACAGTGCAAAAGAGATCCTCTTTCTCCTCATCCTCGCCAACATCTGTTGTTGCCTGAGTTGTTAATATTAGCCATTCTGACAGGTGTAAGGTGGTATCTCATTGTGGTTTTGATTTGTATTTCCCTGATGATGAGTGATATTGAGCATTTTTTCATGTGTCGGCCATCTGGATGTCTTCTTTGGAGAAGTGTCTATTCCTGTCTTTTGCCCATTTCTTCACTGGATTATTTATTTTTTTGGGTGTTGAGTTTGATAAGTTCTTTGTAGATTTTGGATACTAACCCTTTATCTGGTATGTCATTTGCAAATATCTTCTCCCATTCTCTCGGTTGCCTTTTAGTTTTGCTGATTGTTTCCTTCACTGTGGAGAAGTTTTTATTTTGATGAGGTCCCAGTAGTTCATTTTTGCTTTTGTTACCCTTGCCTCCGGAGACATGTTGAGTAAGAAGTTGCTGTGGCCAAGGTCAAAGAGGTTTTTGCCTGTTTTCTCCTTGAGGATTTTGATGGCTTCCTGTCTTACATTGAGGTCTTTCATCCATTTTGAGTTTATTTTTGCATATGGTGTAAGAAAGTGGTCCAGGTTCATTCTTCTGCATGTTGCTGTCCAGTTTTCCCAGCACCACTTGCTGAAGAGACTGTCTTTATTTCATTGGATATTCTTTCCTTCTTTGTCTTGGCCATACGTTTGTGGGTCCATTTCTGGGTTCTCTATTCTGTTTGATTGATCTCGAGTGTCTGTTCTTGTGCCAGTACCATACTGTAGTATGATTACAGCTTTGTAGTCTAGCTTGAAGTCTGGGATTGTGATGCCTCCTGCTTTGGTTTTCTTTTTCAAGATTGCTTTGGTTATCCAGGGTCTTCTCTGGTTCCATACAAATTTTAGGATTATTTGTTCTAGCTCTGTGAAGAATGCTGGTGTTACTTTGATAGGGATTGCATTGAATATGTAGATTGCTTTGGGTAGTATCGACTCTTTCTAATATTTTTAAACTTATCAAAATAATATCACAGTACATATATTTTTCTGCAGCTTCCTTTTTATCCACATTGTTTTTTAAATGATCTCTATGTTGTAGTTATTGTCATTGCCATATAGGATTTAATTCTGTTAATATACCACATTTTACCCTCCTATTGACTGACCATTCAACTTGTTTCTAATTTTCTACTTTTCCAAACAAAGCTTTAATGGATTTTCTGGTGCAGGTCGTCCTGTGTGGTGTGGAACTTCTCTCGGGTGTGTTTTTAGGGGTGGGATCCTTGATTTGGGGCACTGTGCACCCTCAGTTTTACTAGATATTGCAAAATTGCTTTCTGAGGTGGCTTTACCTCTGTGTACTCCCACCAGCAGTGTATGAGCCTTACTGTTTATCCACATCTTCATTTATAAGGAATATATTCGTTTTAATTCTCTTATAGAGCAACAAAACTCTTAACAAATTGTTTGAAGAGGAAGGGAATATGAACTGCCAGTTAGAGCTACAGAGAAGGAAGATTCTATCCATGGCATCAAACTGATGTTTTATAGGACAGTCCACACTCAGCACCACATTTTTCACTGCTGTGTAGACTGTGAAGGGGGCCACCTCCCACACAAATACAACGCTTTCCACTCAGGTCAGCTTGTTATGGCAACTCAGTTGGGAGCAAGGCGTGGTGTTGAACTGTGTTTTTGTCTATCCGCATTCACAACTTTTTCAGTTTTAATTTACTTGCGTTTAATGTAGCACTCGTTTGTGCTTCAAGTGCCACTGTCACCCAGTGTGTGTAGAACCATAAATACTGTGTTGGCGATCATGGCATCCCTAAGTAGTCAGTCTGTCGATACTGACTTCCCACAGGTCTGTCTTCTTTTTCTCCTGAAAGAGGGGCTGAAGCTGTTCGCTGCTCAGACCAAGGTACTGCTGTTCTTTGGTAGGTACTGCTTCCTGCCCCATCTCTTGGTGGACCAGCTGGAATAGCAGTGGTTCCTTTTTTGTGGGTTAAGAGGTTGTTGTAACTTACAAGCATGTTTCAGAAGCCATATGCCAACTAATTACATTTTATTTTACCTAACCACACTTTCATAACTGTCAGAGAGCTAATACTCTTACATCTTGGAAGAGTAACAAAAATTACATGGATTACATTTCTCTCATACATTAATCAATTAAAATTATAGCTTTACAAACTAAGTTAAACTGGAGCTTAGCAATTCGAGTTTTTTACTTTCTGAAGTAGTTATTCTGAAGACCAAAAGTAATAATATATCACAAGAGATGTTATAAAATTTTCAAAATAAATTTTTATTGATTTTAACTTAAAAAAAGAAGTGGGCATTCTGTTTCAAGGCAGTGGACTGAGGTCCTGCTGTAGCCGTTCCTTCTTGTCCCAGCTACTTAGAAATGGTACATTGGAATTTTAAAAATAATCTGCAAGTATACTAGAGGGGGTAAAAAAAAAAAAAAAAAAAAAGGAAAACCCGTGGCAGGCCCTAGACTGTGAAGAATCCCCATGAAAAGCACATGGGATCCATTTGCAAAAGAAAACCTTGTTCCAAAACAAGGTCAGGAAAGTATTGCTGCTCAAGATAGGAATAGCATCTAGAAGAATAGTGTCTATTTCCACTTGGAAGCAGTTGTTATAGGGAGCTGTGAAGGGCTCAGCACAATGACAGAGTGACCCCAGTACCATTGCATGGTGATGGAGGTGTCTCAGGCAGGTGTAGTGTATATAGGAACTGGGGTTGGAGAGACAGGGCTGAGTTCCAGGTGCTTGATGAATTCCAGAATAAGAAGCTCCCATGCTCTGAAGACTAGATACAAAGTCTTTCCATGAGGTGGTACCTCCTGTGCCCCTGCCACTCTCACTGAAGACACGTCTTCCTTCTGAGTAGGTAGTGCACACAGATAGACTGTCTGAACAGAGCCTTGACAACAAAGACGAGCACTTTGCTAGAAATCACCAAAAACCAGAGGAACACAACCTTGCAGAGGAGATAACAGAAGAATTTATCTCAGACATAGAATTAATAGAATAAATAGAACAGATTTTATAATATGTATAGTTGAAACCTTTGGAGAGAGGTGATCTGTTATTTTATCTACCAAACACAATTAAGTATTGATCTGGGAAATTACAATTTTGATTGTCAAAATAAGATTCATTACATGGGCTAATTGACAGTGTTTCCAGCTAAAGAGCAAATTTGTGAGCTGGAAACTAGAGCAGAGAAATGTTCCTAAGCACATTGCAAAAGGATAAAGTAATAGAAAAAAACAGTTAAGATGTGGAGGATAAATGGAACATTGCCCTCCCAGAAAGAGGCTGAGGAGAATGCAGACAGACTATATTTAAAGAAGTAATAGATCTAGTTTTGAGATGGTTGACCAAACACTACTTCTTCCTTCTTCTGCACCAAACCCATAGAAATGATAAAACTTTAAGTTAGATGAATAAATTCCCTTTAAAGATTGAAAAGAAAAGGAAGGGTGCCTGGGTGGCTCAGTCAGTAAAGCGGTTAAGTGTCCGGCTCTTGATTTCAGTTCAGGTCCTGATCTCACGGTTTGTGAGATTGAGCCCCGTGTCAGGCTCTGCACTGACAGCGGGGAGCCCGCTTGGAATTCTCCCTCTCCTGCTCTCTCTGCCCTTTCCCAGCTTGCACGTGCATGCTTTCTCTCTCTTTCAAATAAATAAGTAAAAACTTAAAAAAAAAAAAAAAAAGAAAAAGAATGTTCCAGACCTGAAGCCATAAGACATCTTTAAGCAGAGAAGGTATACATTAAATGAGAAGTTGCAGAAATGAGCTGCTCCCACTGCCTGTTTGAGGTCATCACTACTGCCGGGACCCCGAAGCTGATCTGCCTACTTTGTCAGAACAGATTTCGCATGAGATCCTCTGGCCGGAAGGCCACTGCTGGCTAAGATGGCAGCTGAACAGTCCCTGTGGGAGATGTTTGCCTGGCCAAGAACCATGAAACACCAGAAGAAGCCTAGCACTGTGAAATAAAAATAGGAGAACAACACGTTAGGAAGCAGAACAATGAGAAAGAAACTTTAAAAATAGGTCAATTTAATTTTCCTAGAGGACCAAGGATAGACTTCCATGCTTCCAAGCATGCTTCCATGCTTCCATGCTTCCAAGAAACAGAGGTTATGAAATGGTCAACAGTAATTAAAATGAAAAATATGCTTGTTGAACAAGCTCATTGGATAGGTTATAGCAAACTGGATATAACTGTGAACAAATTAGTGGACTAAAATAGGGTGAGAAATTCTCTCAAAACTCAGCATCAAGAGATAAGAGTTTGAAACAAAGGTTGAGGCCTTTAGGACCATGTAGAAGTTACAATATTTATCTAATAGGAGTTGCAAGAACAGAAAAAGGCAAGCCCTTAAGTGTAAAGAGCCTACTACATGTCAAGAAGAATATATTTTAAAAGGAACAACACAAAACAACACCTATATACATCCCGGTGATAATGAAGAAGAGAAATTCCAAAGAGATACCAGAGAGAAAAGACTGATGGTCTACAAAAGAATGAGAATCCAGATAATATTAGATTTAATCTCTGGTTTTAAGAAAACAGTAGCACAGTGTCTTAAAGATGCTGAGAGAAAATAAATCAGAACCTAAATTCTGTTTCTGCCCACACTATCTTTCAACAGTGAGGGCACTCATAATAACATTTTTAGACTTGAAGGACTTTGACAGCCCTTTGCTGAAAGAACTAATTTAAAGATAGATACACTTAGTGATACAGTAAGAAAAAAACAAAAAATGAACCAAGAAGGTAGCAATAGGATAAAAGAGAAAAGAAGAAGCAGAGAAAGCAGGAAAACAATGTTAAATCTGAGTAAACATTGGTTGTAAAAGAGAAGATGACTTTTAGCAAGTTGTAACTTTAATCAGCAAAGATAGCAACATGGAATTTGTGCTTAGGTGGAGTGAAAAGGAAATAAAAGCATGCATGGGATTGCAGGAGGAGGATGACAAAATGTAATCAACTCTATAAGAAAATATGTGCATTAAAAATGTAAGGGCAGCTACTAGAATCCTATATAAAATCTAGACCCTTAGAAGGGAACAAAACTTAAGAGACTCTTAAATATGGAGAACAAACGGAGGGTTACTGGAGGGGTTGTGGGAGGGGGGATGGGCTGAATGGGTAAGGGGCATTAAGGAATCTACTCCTGAAATCATTGTTGTACCATATGCTAACTAACTTAGAGGTAAATTAAAAAAATTAATAAAAATTTAAAAAAAAGAAATCAAAAGAAAAAAGAATACATCAGTCATTCAAAGCAAAAAAAAAAAAAAAAAAAAAAAAAAACTAGACCCTTAAAACTATTAGAAGAAAAACTGTAACACACACAAACTGGAACAATCCAAAAGGAGATGTGAAAGTAGAAAAAAAGACCATGGTAAATACAAAGCACAAAATAAGTTGCTATGAATGAATTTAAACATACATATCAATAATTACAATAAATGAAAATGAATTAAACTCACCTACTTAAGAGGTAAAAACTCAGAGATAACAAAACAACAACAACAAAAAGCACACAGTATACTGTTTTAGGCAAGGATTCAAAAGTTGACAATAAAGGGACAAAAAAGGCAGTATAAAATATTAATATGAGACAAAACAAGGCAAACAACATTGGAAGGGACAAAATGGGAGTTCAAAATGCTACCAAAAGGTATAATTTACAAGAGTTGCTCTCAGTTGTGAGCCTATTTGTCTTGCTTTTAATAACTGCATGTCTATTTATGTATGTGTATAAATATATACATTTTGAAATTATTGTGGAGCCTTTCTCCATGGTGTCCCTCATTTCTGCACTTGTGACCTTCAATCTGTTCTAAGTATAGCAGTCACAACGATCCTATGAGACACCTCACATCCTTGCCCGTTCCACACACTCCTCCGGCTTCCCACCTCATTTGGGGTGAAGGCCCTACACCACCCAAGCTCTGCTGCCTCCTCTCTCCTCTTTGCTCCGCTCCCAGCACACTGTACTTCTTGCCATTCCTCCCACTGACTCCGCTTGTGAAGCTTTTTCCTTCCAGTGTCCCCATGCCCCAGCCCCTCCTCTCCTTCTGACCTTGCGTCAGAGTGGAGCATTCCCCGACCCCAGTGCAGTAAAAGTAGAAATCAACAACAGAAAGAAGAAATAACCTGTATACACATCTGGAATTCTAAGCTTGTGGGGTAAAGATAATGGATAATCAAAATTATCAAAATTAAATGACTGGAAAGCACATGTCTAAGCCTACGTCCTTAAATTATACACAAAGGAAGAATTATTATACCCTTAAGTATATAAGTTAGCAAAAAATTATAGAAAATAAACAAAATGAGATTTCAACTCAAACTGAAAAAGTACAACTAATAAACCTAAAAAATATGACTAAAAGAACTTTATGCAGATGAATCAGAAGACCTAAATGAAACGGACAATTTTCTAGGAAAACAGATACTAACAAATTTAGTATAAAAGGTAGAAAATCTGAATAGGTTACAAACCAGTCATAAATATTGGAATGAGAATCACAGATCTACACACTAAAGAAAGCCTCAAGCTCAGACTGTTTTACAGGTGTTGTTCTCTCAAATCTCAAGAAATCGATAATTTTCATTTTATACCTGCTATGGTGGAGCACAAGAAAATACTGGAACCCATCTAACCAATTTTACTAGGCCAGCATAACTTCCATGTACAAACAGGCACCAGAAAACACCAGAAAAGAAAACAATAAGCCATCCTTACTTAAGAATATAGATGCCCAAGGGGCATCTGGGTGGCTCAGTCGGTTGAGCTTCTGAATTCAGTTAAGGTCATGATCTCACAGTTCATGAGGTCGAACCCCGTGTGTGGCTCACTGCTGTCAGCACAGAGCCTGCTTAGGATCCTCTGTCCTCCCTGCCCCCGGCCCCTCCCCTGCTCATGCTCTCTGTCTCAAAAATAAATAAATATGTTTTAAAAAGAATATAGATGCCCAAATCCTACATAAAAAAATTAGTAGTGGCACTTGAAAGGCTCAGTTGGTTGAGCTTCCAACTCTTGTTTTTGGCTCAGGTCATGATCCCAGGGTCGTGGGATCAAGACTCCCATTGGGCTCTGCACTGAACATGGAGCCTGCTTAGGATTCTCTTCTCTTCCTCTGTCCCTTTGCCCCTCTTCCCCACTTGTGTGTTCTCTCTCTCTCTCTCTCTCTCTCTCTCTCTCTCTCTCTCAAGAAAAAAAAAAAGTAATTTGATGCATGATGAGTAGCATTTATCTTGGAAGCAAAAGAATAATTCAACTTCTGAAGTTCTGTCTGTTGCTCCAACTTAAAACTGCTGGCTTCAGCAACATGGTAGACTGAGCTAACTGTAGTCTCCCATCCCCAGTGACAGATAAGCATGTTGGATTAAATGTAACAACAACAAAACTAAAATGCAGAATTGAACTTGAATAAAAGAGAAATATCTGGCTATCAAAAATTAAACCCCAAATTGTGGTGTCCCAAGGGGTTTCAGACTGGATACTGGATTTAGGCCAGTGGTTGGGGTTTAATGCCCCCATGGCATGGGAAATCTAACTTGGATCCATTCAAGATGAATAGAACTGATATTTTTGTAAAGGCTGGGACTTTAGAAGAGCAGCCTCCTTGAAAAAGAGGGACTAAAAATACTCCAGTGGCTGGAGAAGGTACAAATGGGACTCCCATACAAAAAGCAGTCTCTGCTAAAGGTGAACTCATTATTAAAAATTGCAAACTGAGTTATGAAATTATCAGCAAGAGAAAAATAGGAGTTTTAGTGTGCCAACAACTTTAGAAAATTCTACATTTAAAAAGATAAAAAGTACATTTAGGAAGAGTGACATTTTAGAATGGAACAAGCCAATATGAAAAAGAACTAAGTTGAGCTTCTAGAAATAAAAATATTAAGGTTCATTAGAGGTTAAATGGCAGATTAGAGACAGCTACAGCAAAAATTAAGAAATGGGAAACAGATCTGAAGAAATTAACCAGGATACAGAATATTGAACACAGATACAGGGAAATGGAAAATGTGAAAGGCAATTAAAGGATAGAGCAAGAAGATCAACTTAGAATTCTGTACTTAACTAATCTATTCAAGAGCAAAGGAGAAAAAAGATCTATTTTTGCAAAGATTCTTAGTAGCTTTGCCCCCATAGGCCATTGCTGAAGGAACAATAAAGTATATACTTTTGGGAAAAAATAGATTGAAGCAATAAGGAAGAAATGGGATACAAGAAGAATTGGTAAATGTGGGTAAATGTAAATAAGCATCATGTGTAAAATAATAATAATAATCAACTAATTTTGGTGGGCTTGACATAAGATGCAGCTAGAGAACTAATCAACGATGACACGAATGTGGCTGAGGCATGAGTAGAGGGAAAGGATTTTAAGGTAACAGAGTGAGAGTACAGATGCTAATTAAGATTGTGGTAAGTGTTCATGTTAAAATAGTTAGTGGAGGTTCCTGGCTTGTCTGAGGATTTAATAGGCTTATGTTTCTGCTTGGATCCCCTCTGTGGTGGCTTGGAGCTCAGGATGATGGACTCAGAGAGAGTAATTTGAAGTGAACATGACAGAAATGGCCTCCGAGGCACCAATCCTGAGCTTTTTCCATTAGGCTGTTGTGCTCCCAAGTGTCAGGGCCTGTCAGCATGTGCCCTGAGCTGAGCTGAAGCCTGTGCTGTGCAAGCAGTTAGCTTGAGGCTGATTGAAAATACCATCAGCTGAGCTCAACAGCAGCAACAAAAATTGGGGGGGTGTCTTAGTGCCTGGTCCACAGTTATCTGAGGAAAGCAAGTTTTAGCCCTGGTGCAGGAGCATACAGGGCAGCAGTAACAGCGCAAGGCACTTCTCCCTCCCTAACTTGGAGTCTGCTTCTCAGTTGGAAACTCTGTGTCCCCATCCCTCAGCCAGGCTTCTCCTTACGACCTCCATGCTGGTGCTTGGTGTCCCCAGTCTGTTGCTGACTCCTTGCAAGAAGAATGTCTCACTGTCTGGGGCCGTCCCTCCTAGTCTCTATGTGTTCTTTTCTCTGAGTGATTTTACCTGTTGAGGGGCTGTGTTATACTGTGAAAAGAATCAGACATGCCTAGTTTATATGAGCTTTAGTTTCTACACCTATAAAATTGAGACTGTTAACACCTAATTCATAAGACTGTTGGGAGGGTTAAATGAGCCTTACTTTGTGTGCAAAGCACCGTCAGGAACTTGACCCTACATTCTTTTTTTTTTTTTTAATTTTTTTAAATTATTTTATTTTTGAGAGAGACATAGTGCAAGCTGGGGAGGGGCAGAGAGAGAGGAAGACACAGAATCTGAAGCACATTCCAGGCTCCAAGCTGTTAGTCCAGAGCCCGACACAGGGCTCAAACTCATGAACTGCAAGGTCATGGCCTGAGCCAAAGTTGGATGCTTAACTGACTGAGCCACTCAGATGCCCCGACATTACATTCTTAATAGCCATTGCTTCTAGTTCAGGAAAAAAAACAAATAACAAAAGGCAACCACTAAAAAAGTGGACTCAAAGAGTATAATTGCCATAAAAGGAAAACAAAATGAGAAAAAGAAAAAACCTAAAAAGTAAGAAAAGATAAAGATGTAGGGAAAATAATGACATAAATAATAAACCAAGTGATATAATAAGGTATAGAAATAAGTAAAAGTATATTAGTAATCAGCAAATTAAATTTTCCAGATAAAAAGCAGCAGATGTCAAATAGATATTTAAATTTTTTTTTTTTTTTTACATTTATTTATTTTTGAGAGACAGAGACAGAGCACAAGTGGGGGAGGGGCAGAGAGAAGGAGACACAAAATCCAAAGCAGGCTCCAGGCTCTGAGCTGTCAGCACAGAGCCCGACGAGGGGCTCGAACTCACAAACTGAGATCATGACCTGAGCCAAAGTCGGACACTTAACCGACTAAGCCACCCAGGCGCCCCTTGTCAAATAGATACTTAAAAAAATTTTTTTTTTTAGTTTATTTTGAGAGGAGAGAGAGAGAGAGCACGTGCATGCACAAGTAGGGGAAGGGCAGAGAGAAGGAGAGACAGAATCCCAAGCAGGCTCCAGGCCATCAGTGCAGAACCTGATGTGGGGCTCGAACTCAAAAACTGTGAGATCACGACCTGAGCCAAGAGCCAAGATCAAGAGTCAGATGCTTAACTGACTGAGCCACCCAGGCACCATTTGATAATAATCAAATGGTTATTATTATTTTTCTATTTGACTTTATGCTGCTTATAAGAAACAGTAAACAAACAAACAAACAAACAAACAGAAAGGTTGAATGTTAAGGATAAAAAAAGACATACCACGCAAAGTACCAACCAAGAGAAATTTAGTGAAACTATATTAATTTCAGAAAATAGATTTCAGGGCAAAAATTTTTACCAGAGAGGCTAAAATGGTACATTTTACACTATGCTTGATCACAATAAAGTTGTTTTTTGTTTTTTGTTTTTTTAACCAGAGCTAGTTTGCCAAAGGTAAAGGATGTAGTTAACAATTCTCCACATGGGGCACGTGGGTGGCTCAGTTGGTTAAGTGTCCGACTTCGGCTCAGGTCATGATCTCACCGTCTGTGGGTTTGAACCCACATCAGGCTCTGTGCTGACAGCTCAGAGCCTGGAGCCTGCTTTGGATTCTGTGTCCCCTCCACTCCTCTTTGGCCCTCCCCCGCTCGTGCTCTGCCTTCCTCTGTCTCTCAAAAATAAATAAATGTTAAAATTAAAAAGTTCTCCACAAATACACCTTTACTAATGTAGCTGTAAAATACATAAATAATAGAGGCACAATAAGAAGTTGAAAAATACGTTGTTAAAATGGGTAATTTTAACACACTTCCCTCAACAACTGTTAGAATCATTAGACAAAACACAGACCATAGGAAGTTTGAGTGTATCCATTAATTACACATTTTTTTCAAACACAAAAAAAATTGACCACATTAAGGAAGCCTCGAAAGAATTAGTATCACAGACTATATTCTGTGACTATAGTACATTTGACTTAAGAATCAGTAACAGAAAGATGACAAGAAAACTGGTACGTTGGTTACTGAAAACTTAGTTGAAATGAACAAATTCCTAACACAATCCTTCTTACCAAAACTGGTTCAAGATGGAATAAAAACCCCAAATAGTAGTATAATCATTAAAGAATTTGAATTAGTAGCATAAAATCTTTACAGAGTAAACAACCAGGCCCAAATGACTTGACATGAGTTTCAACAAGCACTCAAAGAAAAGATGAATTCCAATATTATGTAACATTTCCCAGATTCCAGAAAAAATAATGAGCATTCCAGTTTCGTTCTTGAGGCCAGAAGAACCTTGATACCAAAACCTCATAGGACAGCAAGAAAGGAAACTTATAAGATGTTTTCATGAACAGAAGTAAAAGCCTAAACAAAATACTATGAAACTGATTCCAGCAGTGTGTACAAAAGATACTACAGCCTGATCACCCTGGTTTTATTCCAGCAATTAGAGATAAATTATTATAACAACCAAATTCATAGATTGATGGACTAAGTCCATATAATCATTTCAAAAGACTTATAGAGGACATTTAATAATACCCGATATCCATTGATAATTTAAATACACACAGACACACACACACACACACACACACGTACACACACACACCCGAAAACAGTTTCAAAAAAAAAACCTTAGCAACCTAGAAATAGAAGGAACTTCCTTAACCTAATATAGGATATTTATAAAAACTGATAGTATCTATTATTTTTACTGGTGAAATGTTGAAATTATTTAAGATTGAAAACAAAACAAAGAGGCTTGCCATCACTGCTTCTGTTTAGCATTTTATCGGTAGTCCCATGCCGCATAATAAACAAGGAAAAGATGTTTGAATTGAAAGGAAACCAAATTGCCATTATTTGATGATGACAGTGTAGGAAGCCTGAAAGAATCTCCAGATAAATCAGTAGAACTAAAAACTTCTTTGTATCAAAGGACATAAACACAACATAATGAAAAGGCAAACGATGGAATGGGAGAAAATATTTGCAAATTGTATATCTGATTAGGGGTTCATATCCAGAATTTATAGAACTCCTGTAACTCAGCAACAAAAAACAAGCAACTCAATTGAAAAATAGGCTAAGGACTTGAATGGACATTTCTCAAAGATGATATAAAAATGGGTAGCAAGTGGCAGACAACCTCTCCTTTGCTGTCCAGCTTGCTGCTTCCTTGTGATGTATGCAATAAAACTTTTATTTCCTTAAAAAAATAAGTGGCTGGGGCACCTGGGTGGCTCAGCTGGTTAAGCGTCCGACTTCTCGGGTCGGGTCATGATCTCACAGTTTGTGAGTTCAAACCCCGCGTCAGGCTCTGTGCTGGCAGCTCAGAGCCTGGAGCCTGCTTCAGATTCTCTCTCTGACCCTCTCCTGCTCATGCTCTGTCTCTCTCTGTCTCTCAAAAATAAATAAACTTTAAAAAAATAAATAAATGGCTAACAAGCATATGAAAAGATATATGACATCACTAATCATTAGGGAATTGCAAATCAAAACCACAATAAAATATTCCTCACATACATTAGGATGGTTAGTATTTAAATAGAAGTGTTGGTGAGCGTGTAAGGAAATTGGGACCCACCTTTGGTGGAATGTAAAATGATGCAGCCACTATGGAAACCAGCATGAAGGTTCCTTAAAAAATGAAAAATAGAATTATCAATAATTCTACTTGTGGGTATATACCAAAAGAAAGCATAGTCTTGAGATACTTGTACACCCATGTTCGTAACAGCATTATTTACAATAGCTGAAACTTGGAAGCAACTCATGTGTCCATTGATGGATGAATGGGTATACAAAATGCAGTATATATGATGGAATATTTTTCAGCCTTGACAATGGGAGAAATTCTGATACATGCTCCAACATGGATGAACCTTGAAGACATTATTCTAAGTATCTGAAGCCAGTCACAAAAAGGCAAATACTGTAGGATTCCACTTATATGAGGTTATCTATAGTAATAGATAGATAGTACAGAGTTCATAGGACCAAAAAGAAGACTGTTGATTGCCAGGGGCTCAGGGCAGGGGGAAACGAGGGGTTGTTTAATGAGTATAGAGTTTCAGATTGGCAGAATGAAAAAATTTTGGAGATTGTTTGCACAACCATGTGAATGTACTTTACTGGTAAACTGTACACTTTAAAATGGTTAAGGTGGTGGGAAGCCTGGATGGCTCAGTTGGTTACACATCCAACTCTTGATTTCAGCTTAGGTCCTGATCCCGGGGTTGTAGGATCAAGCCTCTTGTCAGGCTCCATGCTGAGCGTAGAGCCTAGTTAAGATTCTTTGTTCCTCTCTCTCTCTTTTCCCCTCCTCCCTCCCCTGCTTTCACACTCTCTCTCTCTAAAATTAAAACCAAACCGAACAAAAACTTCCTAAAAAAATATGATTGTTAGTCAAAAACAAGTGAAGTAGGAGTTATTTGCAAGATCTAACTTCCATAGGTCTTCCGCAAAAAAATATAAACAACTCTTACAAATCCATAAGAGAAAGGCAACCCTATGTAACACTACACCAAAGACAGGAGTAGGCATTTCACAGAGGAAGGAACCAACTGGCTTGTAAATATTGGAAAAGATACTCAATCTTTTTGGCAGTCAGGGTTGCAAATTAAAATCATTTATCACTCATTAGATTGGCGAATGTTAAAATGTCTGACAATAACAAGGGTTAGCCAGAACGTGGAGATTTAGGAAGTCTCTCACACAGCTGATGGGAATGGAAATTAGTGTAACCACTATGTAAAAACAAGTGGCGAGTGCCTAGTAAAATTGAATGTGTATAACTCGATCCAGTAATTGCACTCTGATAAACTCTTACACATGGCTACCAGGAGACTTAGACAAGAAAGTTTATGGCAACACTGTGAGAGGGAAAAAATGGAAACATCCCAAGTGTTTATTAGCAGTGGAATGAATTATGATATAATTAAGCAATGACATACAGTCAGTTGGTGAAAAAATGAATGTGACGTGTATCGATAGGGATGATTTGTAATGTCATTTTAAGCGAGAGCAGCGAGTTGTAGAAAAATATATCTATGTAAGTCTATATAGGTTTTAAACGTATTAAATCATGTATTTATGCATAATCACCAAAGTAGTAAAATCAAGGACATGATTAATACAAAATCCAGAATACAGGTTACCAGCAGAGGAGCAAGTGAGGTGGGAGGGGGCTCTTAGCCTAAGATCCCACAGCAAGGCTTCAGAGTGACAACCATATTTCGGTTTCTCAGGCACACTGGTGGGTAGGTAGGTATTTGTTTTATAACTTTTTAAAGTGCACATACACATTTTATACACTCTTGTATAGACTTCTTTAATCGTACCCTGTAGTATTTTGAAGAAATGGTAGGAAATGTTTTGAAATTGACTAATGTGGATTAAGGTATCGAAAACGGACGAAGTTTGAAAATCATCACCTCAGAGTGTTTAGAAGAGATTTACTTTTTTAGGTTAAGGCTTCTCCATATATTTATCAGTTTTAGAGTCCAAGTGAGGGGAAAGTTACAGAGACAGAAAGTGGCATCTCTTGCAGAGTATTTTACAGTGGAAGACACCAGTCCCTGCGCCTCGCCTGCCTTCTTCCTTCCTCACTCCCTTCTTCACTTCTGTAAATATTTGGTGACTGACTGCCAAGTCCTGGGCATTGTCCTACAGGTCCGGGAGCCTGAGAGGTAATGTCCCTATCTTGGTGCTTAAAGCCGTTTTTGGATTCATGCTTACAGGCTTTATTAATCTTAGCCTCCTAAACTACCTAGATAGCAAAATTCACTTCAGGTCCATATCATAATTTATCTTTGTAAGGAAGTCATTTATTTACATATTTAGACAACCTAACTGAATGAATGTCTTTAAAATTTTCGGAGTAAGGGCGCTGGACTGGCTCAGTCAGTAGAGCATGCAACTCTTGATCTCAGGGCTGTGAGTTCAAGCCCTACGTTGGGTGTGGAACTTACTTAAAATAATAAGCAAATAAATAACATTTTCAGAGTAATATATCCTCTTTGGTTTGGTCCTAGCCCTTAGTTAATATTGTAATTCCTGAATATGTATATTTATTCTCAGTCTTTTTCCCTTTCCATACATTTCAAAACTCATGATATGTTCTAATCATTTAGAATTGACTTTAATGTATTAATTTTAGCTTCCTATCTATATTTTTGAGACTCAAAGTTGGATCTGATCTTAAGCCTTGACTTTAAAGCAGTATTTTCAAATGAATTACAAGCACACTACTAGAGATTATTAGGTGGTACAGAGGGAGCCATTTTTTATTTTAATAGTTATGTAGTTATTTTAATGTTCATTATAAAATATACATGTGAAACCTGTGATTTCATGGTTGTTTTTGCTCAGGATGCAGCTAAAGCAGTCTATATGATAATCCATCTCATAGACTACACGAATTAATGGCCCAGGGGGTTCTCAGACATAGCAAAATATCATGAAATTAATACATGGATCACAGATGTAGTGTTTAGTTGTAAAGGTGAATTAAGGTATTCTCTGATGTCCTCTCTCTCCTACTTGTGTTGTAACTCAAGAAATAAGTTTATATGGTTTGATCAGGAAAAAGCAGTCTAGAAAATTCATCTAGGCCCGTTGTTCAAATAACATATTCCATTATGGAACAGATCCTGGAACTATACACATGATTAACATGTAGAGCCTACCTTTCAGGAGCACCAGTTTCACAGAAATAGGCACATAATTAAAAAGTGCATGATAGCATCGTTAGCATAACAGTGGAAATTTGTGCACAGTAAGTGGGTAGCTTGGAAAGGTGGTCTCTGGCTTATGAAACTGTGAGAAAAGTCTGCCCAGAGCAAGACTTGCAAGCAGTCTTGAGAGATGAGCAGAAAATTTACAGAAAAATAGACTGGCAAAAGGTGATCTCAGAAAGGCACACGCCAAGATACAGAGACCTAAGAGAACACGGTGTTTGGGGCTAACTGAGCAGCTTGTCATTTATGCTAGTGTGAGGAGAGGCAGGAGCCAGGTAGGAAAGCTTTTATGTGGAATGTGATAGTGGGTACTTAGATCTTATTCTATAAGTGATTAGGAGTCTTTGAAAGATGTTAAACAGAGAAGTGATGTGAGGTCTGGGGACAGTGTAGAAGACAGAGGGGAGGATCAAGTCACATTTCAGCCTGTTGGGCAAAGGGGAAATGGAGAGCACTTAGGGGGGATGTTCAGGTTTTTGCTTTGTTTAGCTTCATACGCTTTTTAGGAAATACTACATTTAGGCTTTGCTCAGAAT
The DNA here is from genome assembly GCF_046562875.1 of Panthera onca. Classification (NCBI taxonomy): domain Eukaryota; kingdom Metazoa; phylum Chordata; class Mammalia; order Carnivora; family Felidae; genus Panthera; species Panthera onca. The sequence continues at coordinate 20,296,933 of NC_138341.1, read as the reverse complement.
TTAATGTGTTGAAGGGGTTAGTGGTAGGTGATTTGGAGCCAATATATGAAGTTTCCGAAGAAATTGGTATTATTTAGTCTGTGTTATAAACAAGGTGTTAATTAACTTTCCCTGCATAGTCTTAAAGGCAAAGAGTTTTGCTTGTTTTGTGTTAAATACGTGCAAGCAGCATATAAAAGTTAAGTGGAGATGTGATATCGATAAGGCACATGGCTGCAAACAAGTTCTGTTTTTCAATTAGAGTGCTACATATGGTAACATGTTGCAGAGGGAGTAGAATGAAATATTTACACCTTTTTGCAGTTAACATCCTGCCAAGAAAATTTCAGACAAATGTGTTATTTAAAGGGAATTGGGTGGGCAATAAAATCAATATATGAAGAGCTTCCTTTATATATGGGTTTCCAATGTGAATGTTCTGAATAATTTAATTGTGGCATATTGTTTACTAGTGTGTATATTTACTGATACATCTTAGACTTGATAGTCTTTGGATTTGGCGTGTGTGGTTCTACCTTACAGAGAAATGTATTAGTATGCCAACTTATTCTTGTACCTTCCGCATATCTGAATTTACAGTCACGGGTCTGATGCTGACTGCCTGTCTATGTGAGGGCACTCATCTGTGTCTGTATACATAGCCAGACCCTTAGCACCAAATGTTCTGCCTCACGTTTATTTTGGGAATATTCTCTTAATAGGCATGTTTTGGGATGTGACTTAGTCAGCTAATTTGCTAACATTCAAAAGCCACGAGCTCTCAGCATTATCTTAGCCTTTTAGTATTTTAGTCCACCAAAAATTTCTGACTCTGATTGGGAAATTAACTGTAACATCTTACCAAAAATGATCTAGAAGCATCAGAAGAGAGAGTTCATGCAAAGGGCACAGAGAGATGTTCAAAAGGAAAGTTAACGTTAACTTTATAGTCTGACTGCATGGTAGAAATGAGGGAGTAAGTATAGAAATGAAGGACCACAAATGACCTTGGGACAACTGTAGATCCCATTCTGTAAGGCCCGGTAAGGTTGATTATAATGCAACTTAGCTTGTATTTAAAAGATATTTTCTTTAGTTCTTGTCACCATGTTCTTTGGAAATTCCTTTTCATTATTTTGAAGATTTAATTTCTTATTTCCTTATTTTCTACTTTGACACAGAAATCCCCTGCAAAGAAGCTGAGCCATGCAATTAGTAAATCTTTGGGGTGTGTACCCACCAGAGAACCCCCACATCCTGTTTTTCCTGAGCAACCCGAGAAACCACTTGACCTTGCAAATATAGTGTAAGTATACACCTGGTTATGGATATGGATTATACTGAAATGGAGACCTTGCTGAATTCTTTTGGATCACAGCCAACTTACCTAACATGAACATTTAACCTTCTGGTTTTTACTTTACTTTTGGGGAGCTTAAGACTTCAAGATTTTGGGGCGCCTGGGTGGCTCGGTTGAGTGTCCGACTTCGGCTCAGGTCATGATCTCACAGCTCGTGAGTTTGAGCCCCGCATCGGGCTCTGTGCTGACAGCTCAGAGCCTGGAGCCTGCTTCAGATTCTGTGTCTCCCTCTCTCTCTCTGCCCCTCCCCTGCTCATGCTCTGTCTCTCTCTGTCTCAAAAATAAATAAACGTTAAAATAAAAAAAAATAAATAAATAAAAAAAAGACTTCAAGGTTTCATTTATTTAAATCACCATAAATATTTACATGGAAGCATATAGCTCCTGAGCCCTGAAGTCTAAGTGATAATGATCACAAACAGAAACTTTAATTAATATATTGAAGAGTAATTATTGAACTGGTTTTAGCAAGGTTACCTTTTGTTGTTAGCGTGTTCTTCCTTAAATCAGCGGTAGTGATCATTTCTTCTGTATGGCTGTAATGCCCACAGGGGTGTTTAAAACTGGTTCAGACAACATGGAAATGAAAATCAACTTAATTTGTTGGTTTTTTTATTTTTATGTTTTGTATTGAGAGAAAATTAGGAAACACAAGATTGTATTCTGTAAATAAAACTGGTGTTTTATTTTTACTTTCTTTGAATATTCATGCTAAATGAAAGAAAGCCAGACAGGATCAAAAAAGAGAAGTAGAGAAAGAGGAAGAGTAAGGAAATGAAAATCAACTTAATTTGTTGGTTTTTTTTATTTTTATGTTTTGTATTGAGAGAAAATTAGGAAACACAAGATTGTATTCTGTAAATAAAACTGGTGTTTTATTTTTACTTTCTTTGAATATTCATGCTAAATGAAAGAAAGCCAGACAGGATCAAAAAAGAGAAGTAGAGAAAGAGGAAGAGTAAGGAAGAGGAGAAACGATGAAACTTTAAGATTCAGCCTCTAAACTGGTTTCTTCACTTTGAATTAAATGGTGATGTTATGTGTCCTCCTGGATAAAGTCAGTAGGCTTTTGATCATTAGTCTTTATCGGGTGTCAAGAAGTTTTTCTGTTGGAATAGACATCTGTTTTCTTTAACCTCCTTAAAAAAGCAGTTAGGGTTCTTGATCTTTTATTTTCTTTCTCATTCAATAATCTGAAAAACTTCTTTTAAAATGATACATACCTATAGATTAAAAATTTTAGAATACAGAAGAGCATAAAATGAAATGCAGCACATTCTTCCACACTTCGTTGTGTGTTGTCTGGCTTTTAGATTTGCTGGCGGATACCTCGATATCTCTGATGTATTCAGAGCCCCATTTTTTGACTTCCCAATTTTGGACACTGTTGAATTCCTTCTGTTGTGTAAGGAACCAGTCTCACTTATAACTCTACATATCAACCCATCCCGATTTTTCATAATTATATTACCATTTTTAAAGTTGATTACCTGTTATTTTATTTTACTTTTACCTTTGTAATTTTAAATACTAATCCTAAACCTCTATATCTTGTAACTTCTTTTGACTTGCACTGTGTGAACTGAGGAAATTAGTACCTTCTCTCTACTTCTCCCTTCTCTTTTTGCCTCCTGACTTCTGTCATCTGTCTTTCGTATTGTCAATGCTGATATTTCTGTTCTCTTCAGTGATCATAGCTAAGTCTTCTGAGATTCATTAAGGGTCAAATCTAAAAGTTGAAAACCCGACAGCAGCACTTACAGTTCATGTTCATTGCAGAGTCAGTGCGCTTCGGTTCTGTGAACTCTTCCTCGTGGTGCCGGCGCCCCCGTCCCTGTGCAGGTACCTCCCGTCGGGGTGCAGGGGGGTCGTCTCCCGTACACACCACTGATTGCTCAAAATCAGACCTGTTGACTTTATAACTGGATTGACTTTCTTGTACTGTTTTTTTGCTCGTCTTTTGGTTTCTTCTTCTTGCTGGGAAAAAAATAGATACTTTTGTTCCCCACTGTGTTCCATAGTGAATTTTACCTATTGCTTGTAATCCACTTTTTGATTAAACTTTTCAACCTTTCCCCTTTTTGGTTAGTGTTTGTTACATTTTTTGATTAAAAAAAATTTTTTTTTGCTCCTCCAGTATTGTAGTGGTTTTCTCATTCTCTCTCTCTCTCTCTCTCTCTCTCTCTCTCTCTCTGTCTCTCTCTCTCTCTCTCTCTCTCTCTCTCAGTTTTGAAGATGTCCCTTTCACTAATGTTTTTAGTTTATGTAGAATGGACTTTTGTGTATGGTGTGGTATAGAACATCCAGTTCTCTTTCTCTCTCTCTCTTTGCATTTGAATAATAACTTTGTCAGGGCCATTTATTGGGTGATCAGTCATTTCTCCACTGACCTACATTGCCACGGTTGTCATAAATGAAGTGTCCAAATGTGCATGGTCTGGTTTTGGACTCTCCTGTTCCTTTGGTCAAATTGTCTATCCTTATACCAACATCATGCTATCTTAATTACTATAAGGGATTAAGTAATTTTTTTTTTAGAATGTCTTGTGTATTTTTTTGCCCTTTGCTCTTTCGTATAAATTTTATTGACAGTTTATTGAGTCCCTCATAAAATTTTGTTGGGATTTTGACCTGAGAATCATGGAATCTAAAAATCAAATAGAGGAGAATTGACATCTTTATAGTATTAAGTCTTCCATGTCATGAATGTGTTGTATCTTTGCATTTATTTAAATATCATTTTGTGCTGAGGTATCTGGGTGGCTCAGTGGGTTAAGCATCCAACTCCTGATTTCAGCTCAGGTCATGGTCTCATGGTTGTTAGATCAAGCACCACATCGGGCTCTCTCCCTCTCTCTCTGCCCCCTCCCCACTTGCCCACTCATTTTCTCTCTCTCTCTCTCTCAAAATAAATATTAAAAAAGTAAATATTAGTTTGTGCCTTTCATTAAAACTTCATAGTTTTCCCCAGAAAGTTATTATATATGATAGATTAATTCTTAGGTACTTAAAAAAATTTTTTTTATGTTTATTGTTTTTGAGAGAGAGACAGAGTACAAGCAGGGGAGGGGCAGAGAGAGAGGGAGACAGAATCCGAAGCAGGCTCCAGGCTCTGAGCTGTCAGCACAAAGCCCCATGCAGGGCTTGAACTCACAAACTTTGAGATCATGACCTGAGCCAAAGTCGGACACTTAACCGACTGAGCCACCCAGGCACCCTGATTCTTTGGTACTTTTAAAAATTCTTCTGTATATTTGTTGCTGTTGCAAATAGTGTCCTTTTTTCTACAGGTTTTTTGAGATATAGTTTACATATGATAAAGGCACCCACTTCAAGTGTACAATTGAATGAGTTTTGTCAAATGTATATACACAGTCATGCAAATGGTATCTTTATTGAATTATGTTTCTTAACAGTGTGTTGCTGGTATGTGGAAATGCAAATTGTTTCTGTATTTTAATCCACTATCTAGTCATCTTGCCTAATTTGCTTATTAATTTTAGTAATTTTCACTCAGATTTTTTTGGATTTTCTAAAATAATTATATCACCTGCAAATAATGATAGTTTTATTTCTTCCCTCCCACTCCTTGTACTTTTATTTTTATTTTTTTAATCTTTATTTATTTTTGAGAGAAAGAGAGAGAGGCAGTGGGAGCGGGGGAAAAACAGAGGGAGAGAGGGAGACACAGAATCTGAAGCAGGCTCCAGGCTCCGAACCGTCAGCACAGAGCCCAACACAGAGCTTGAACTCACAAACCGCAAGTTCATGACCTGAACCGAAGTCAGACACTTAACTGACTGAGCCACCCAGGCACCCCTCACTCCTTGTGCTTTTAAATATTAATCATCTGTTTTTTTTCTTTTGGTCTTCTTAAGTTGGCTAGAGCCTCCAGTGCAATATTAAAGCAGTTTTTTTTTTTTAAACATTTATTTATTATAGAGAGACAGAGCATAGGAGGGGCAGAGAGGAAGGGAGACACAGAATCCGAAGCAGGCTCCTGGCTCTGAGTTGTCAGCACAGAGCCTGACGCGGGGCTCCAACTCACAAACCGTGAGATCATGACCTGAGCCAAAGTCGGACGCTTAACTGACTGAGCCACCCAGGCGCCCCTCCAGTGCAATATTAAATAAAAGTGGTTTAGTAGGCATTCTTGTATTGTTGCTGATCCCAAAGAGATGGCTTTCAGCATTTATTAGTATGGTATTTGATGTAGGTTTTATAGAAGAAATTGTTTATCAGGTAAAAGAGATTCCCTTGTATGCCTAGTTTGCTAAGAGTGCTTTTTTTTTGGGGGGGGGGGGGTCATGAATGAATGTTATCAAAGTTTTTTCTGCATTGACATGATCATATGAGTTTCTTTATTAATGTAGTGAATTACATTGTTTTTTAAACAACCATATATTCCTGAAAGAAATACAAGTTGACTCTTCTTTTAATACATTGCTAGATTTCATTTGCTAATATTTTATTTAGACTTTGCCTATGTTTAGGAGTTCCAATTGTCCTGTAATTTCCGGGGTTTTTTTGTTTGTTTGTTGTTGTTTTGTTTTATTTTTAGGACAAAGTTTTCCCCGTGTGCTATCTTCAAAAAGCTGAAGAACATTCTCTCTTTTTATATTTTTTGGAAGAGCTTTTCTAAAATTGAAATTATGTACTTGCTCCTTCAATATTTGGTACAACTCACCAATGATGCTATCTCTGCCAAAAGCCTTAGTGGGAAAATTTTTAACTGTGAATTCCATTTTTAAAAGCAATTATAAGACTTCATTTTTTATTTCTTTTTGAGTCACTCTAGAACATTTTATATTTGTAGGAATTTGTCAATTTCATTTGTATTTTCAAAGTTATTGGGACAAAATTCATGACGTTTTATCTACAGTATATGCGCTAATGTCCCGTTTTCATTCCTACTCTCACATAATTATGGTTTTTCTCTGTTTTTTTTTTTTCCCCTCTTGAACAAATCTTGCCATAGGTTTGTCCCATCTAGTGGACTTTAAGAGGACCAACTTTTGGTTTTGACGATTCTCTTATTGTATGCATTGTATTTTTGAATATTATTTGTTTCTACTCTTTATAATCTCCTTTGTTACAATTTCTTTGGGTTTATCTTGCTACTCTTTTTTTTAACTTCTTTAAAGATACGGTTAGCGTATTCATTTCAGGTTTTCCCCCTCCTTATATAAGCATTTAAGGCTGTGAATTTCTCTAAGTAGTCCCTGAGTAGTGTCCAAATTTTCTTGTGTAATTTTTTTATTGTTCTTTGAGAAGTATACTTTCCTAATTTCCAAACATGTGAGGATTGTCTAGTTTCCTTTTTTGTTATTAATTTTTAGTTTAATTTAATTTTGGTCTAAAAAGCGGTCTGCACTGTTCAGTTCTTTCAAATTTGTTGAGACAGGCTTATATGTAGTATATGATCCAGTTTTTATTACACTCTTAGTAAGCATGAAAACATTTATTCTATGCTTGTTTGGGTTTAGAGCTCATAGTGAATGAATGTACGTCAGGTCAAGTTTGTTAATCATGTTGCTCATATCTTCAAAACTATACATATTTCACTAGGAAGTTGAAAATTTGTTCTTACCTAGTAACTCTTCATTCCTAATAATTCTGTATGTTCTCAAGTCTATTTTATCCGCTACACCTCTTTTAATATCTTCTGCTATATTTGCATAGCGTAACTTTCCCCACCCTTATACATTCAGCCTTTCTGTGTCCTTAGGTGTTCAGCATGCTTCTTGTAAATTAAGAGCTGGATTAAAAAATGTCATCTGACAACCTGTCTTAACTGGCGAGTTTTTTCCATTTAAATGTATTATTATAATATTATTATTATTATAGTTAGTCATTATAAGTAAAATTGGCTTTCATTATTACAGTTAGAAGTATTACACCATGATAATTGAATTTTTTTCTCCTCTCTTATTTTGTGCTATTTATAATATTTAAAAAATTCCCCTTTATTTGCATATCTCACTCTGGTCACCCTTTCCCCAGGACTAATCATTCTAATTAGAATGCTCATTGTATATCTTTTTCCCAGTACATGTTCTTGAAAACTACGTAGTGTTTTGTACCTCCTTTTAAAAAATTTATGTAAAGTGGCCCTATGCAGATTATACCTATTCGTTCTCCCTGTGATGGACATCCAGTTGCCTCCATGTAAAATGCTGCGGTAAAGACCTCAGATGTTTTTTCCCAGTGGAACAGGGTAAGACTTTCTTTAAACCTAGGGTACAGTTATTGGGTCAAAGGTTGTGTGTTTCCTGACCAGAGGAAGTGTGTTGGGGAATCCAGCAGTTTAGTGTATTCTTGCAGTTAATCTCTCGCATCTGAATTCAGGCCCCACATGGCCATCTCTACCTGGTGTGCCTGGGTTCAGAGACTTTCTGGTCAGTTTCACTAGAGAAGAACCTCTAGCTGTTTTACCAGGCCTAGAAAAAAGTAGTCATTTGGTGTGTGGTATTGGGGACTGGGGTGCTCTGCTTTGTAGGTGGACTTTAAACCAAACCTCTAATTTTTAATGCAGCCACTCTCCCTTCTTTCAGAGGCACCTGGCATCTCTAATTATTGAACGTTCCTGGTCTTCTGTGGCTCAGGAGAACGTTCACCTCAGGTTTCTTCTCTCTATATTAAAAAAGCCCTCCTCGGGGCGCCTGGGTGGCTCAGTCGGTTGAGCATCTGACTTCGGCTCAGGTCATGATCTCATAGTCTGTGAGTTCGAGCCCCACGTCGGGCTCTGTGCTGATGGCTCAGAGCCTGGAGCCTGTTTCAGATTCTGTGTCTCCCTCTCTCTGACCCTCCCCCGTTCATGCTCTGTCTCTCTCTGTCTCAAAAATATATAAACGTTAAAAAAAAAAAAATAAAAAAAAAAAAAAGCCTTCCTCATCTCTGCTTTCTGTTAGAAATTTAAGTATGAATTCAGTTTAGGACTGAGGGCTAAGAATCTGAACCGTTAATATTTCTTATTGATTCTTATCATTTTATTATGTTTACCTCGGATCCTTTTTTAAAAAATTTTTAATGTTTATTTATTTTTGAGAGAGAGAGAGTGTGAGTGGGAGAGGGGCAGAGAGAAAGGGAGACACAGAATCCGAAGCAGGCTCCAGGCTCGAGCTGTCAGCACAGAGCCCAACGCAGGGCTAGAACTCACAACGCGTGAGATCATGACCTGAGCTGAAGTTGGACACTTAACCCACTACGCCACCCAGGCGCCCCAGATCTTTCTTGTTGTTGTTGTTATTAAGACTTTATAGATAAAGTTGTGGTTTCCTGTGTTTTTCCTAATCCCATTACCCTTTCTCTCTCCCATAGAGTAGCCCCTAACATTTATTTGGTATTTATCACTCTATACATATTCTTACACTTTTACCAGATGTTCATGCATCCATAAAATAGCATTATAAAACTTTATATAAGTGGTTATGTTCTACATATCCTTTTGTATGTTTATTTATTAAATAGTATGTTTTTGAGATTTATTGAGAATCTCAAATGACATTCCACCGAATGACTATACAATAAATAATCCATTCTCCTGTTGACAGACATTGAGGTTGTTCCTAGTTTTTCACCACAATCTACAGTACTGGTGTGAGCATTCTCATACAGAGAATTTCTCTAAGGTATGAGTGGAACCACAGGGTCCTAAGATATGAATATCACATAATCAGGATAGATTAGGTGATAATGCAGTGGAAAATTAACCCTCAAATCTCATAGTTTAATGCATGGATGTTTATTTGTCACTCACACGAAGTCCCATGTGGATGGGAAGGACTCTAGAGCCGCTGAACTATGGACAGTGGCTAATGGTTTAGGCTGCTTCAATCTTTGGCTCCACTATCTTAACATGAGGCCTTATTGATCCCTGCAGCAGGGAAAGGAGCTTATCGGGAACTCATACCCATCTTCCTGTGCTTTGGTTCAGAAGTGACACATGTGGGGTGCCTAGGTGACTCAGTTGGTTAAGTGTCTGACTTCAGCTCAGGTCATGATCTCATGGTTCGTGAGTTTGAGCCCCACATCAGGCTATGTGCTGTCAGCATGGAGCCCACTTCTGATCCTTTTTCCCCCTCTGTCTGCCCCTCACATGCTCACTCTCTTCCAAAGATAAATAAACATTAAAAAAAAGGGGAGGGGTGCACCTGGGTGGCTCAGTCGGTTAAGTGTCCAGCTTCGGCCCAGGTCATGATCTCACAGTCTGTGAGTTCAAGCCCCTCATTGGGCTCTGTGCTGTCAGCTCAGAGCCTGGAGCCTGCTTTGAATTCTGTGTCTCCCTCTCTCTCTGCCCCTCCCCCACTCATGCACGTGCACACGGTCTCTCTCTCTCTCTCTCTCTCTCTCAAAAATAAAGCATTAAAAAAAATTTTTTTTAATAAATAAAAAATAAAAGAGACGGGACATGCTAGAAAGTCTAACCTTGTCAAGATGGCTCTTAGTGTAGAGAATAATGTTTCTTACTAAACTTTTTAGTTTAAAGATCAAATTTGTTATTTTTGTTTGTTTGTTTCTGGCTTCCATTTCATATTTTACATTAATGTGCTCCTCTCAAAATTAAAAGAATATCTGTGTCTATAAAAAAATTCTTATTTCTGGATTTTTTTTCTTTTTTTGTTGTTGTCAGATAAAAGATAAGAATTTAAGGGTTTTCTAGGGCACCTGAGTGGCTCAGTTGGTTAAGCATACACCTCTTGATTTCAGCTCAGGTCATGATCTCACAATTGGTGGGATTGAGCCCCGCATCAGGCTTCATGCTCATGACAAGGAGCCTGCTTGAGATTCTTTGTCTCTCTCTCTCTCTCTCTCTCTCTCTCTCTCTCTCTCTCTCTGCCCCTCTCTCTCTTTCTGTCCCTCTGTGTCTTAAAATAAATAAACTTCAAAAAAAAAATAATTTAAGGGTTTTTCTTTCCCAAAATGGATAGCCATTAGTCCCAACTCCATTATTTTCCTGATTTGTTGCAGTTTTAATTTTGCTTTTCTTTTAGCAACTGATACTCACCTTAACACCCTGAGAAATAATATAAATCACATCTGTGTCTATATTTGTAAAATAATTCTCTAGTAAGATGCCTTTACCTTATGGTTTGTCTTTATCTTAGTGGCAGGTTAAGAAAAGCTTTTGTGAAGAATAACATTTTTGGTGAAGCCTAAAAGATGAATGGGGATTAGCCATGTTGGAGCTTAGTGGAGGAACATTCACAGCAGAGGGGGAACAGTAGGACAGAAGAGAGGGAAAGGCTGCAGAGGTGGGCAGAATCCAGCTGAGATTTTGGACATGATACTAAATTGGAGAGTTTTAGGTAGGACACAGATATATTTGCATTTTGCATTTGTAAAAGTCACTGCCTGCATGGAAATAGGAGAGTAGGACAAGAGTGAAAAAGAAGAGGCCAGCTAGGAGGTTTTTTTCATAGGCCAGATGAGAGATGATGGTGGTTTGGATTCTCATGGTGATAGTGAGAAAAGTTTGTGAACACATAAAGAATGTAAGGTTTTACCATTATTGGACACCTAGAAATAAAATTAGAACCCCAATGGAAATGTGGGACAGGAATTGAAGTTAAGTATGAGATAAAGTATATTTTAATGTTAATTGCTTACATTTCATGTTAGATGTAGAGATTTATCCAGATCCTCATAAATTCAGGACTCAAGTGTTGTTGATATTTGTCGAGCACACATAGTATTCCAAGCCCTTTGCTCACCTCTCCTATATACATCATTTCATTTAACTCCTATAGCAACCTTTGCAGTATAAGTATCATTAACCATTAATGGGTCAGGAAACGGCATTGGTGAGTTTCAGTGACCTAAGATTACACAGCTCAAAATGATGGAGTTGGGACTGGAGTCCACACCCAGCCTCTTTCCATCACACCTCACTTTCCTAACAGGCAGACCCAGTAAGAAATTTTTACCCTGGAAACATACAGTCATCGGACCATTGTTTGAGCCCTACGGTTAGTTCTAGAGTGAAGAGAGAACATTGAATTGCTGTATGTTGGTTGACTGAAAAATAGAAGGGAGGCAGTGTGGTATGATAGAAGAAAAACTAGATTAAATATAGAGACATCAGGTGCACCTGGGTGGCTCAGTCAGTTGAGTGTCTGACTTTGGCTCAGGTCATGATCTCATGGTTCGTGGGTTCGAGCCCCGTGTCAAGCTTTGTGCTGGCACTGCAAAGCCTGCTTCAGATTCTGTGTCTCCCTCTCTCTGCCCCTCCCCACTCACTCGTGCATTTGCCTTTGCTCTCTTTCAAAAAAAACATTAAAGAAAAAATAGAGATATCAGTTTGCTTTACTGTAAAGTGGTAATAGTAATACTTAATTATCTCAGGATATTGTTTAAGGTTAATGTATTTGAAAGTACTTCTAAGAGGTTAGGATGCTGTAATACTGTATTCTAAACTTTTAAAGTCTTTTCCTCAGAATTAAGTAAATCATATCACAAAAATGTAAACTCCAGAAAAGCTGGGACTGTGTCTGATGCTTCGCTGAGTTCCCAGTGCCCAGAATAGTGCCTGGTGCGTAGTCAGCGCTTCAAATGCATTGAATGAATGAATGACACTAACATGTTCTATCTAAACAGACACCTCCCTCATCCCCTCCCCTCTTTATGTTTGTTTCTTCAGAAAATAGTACAGGTCACGTACCTACAGTAAGTCTCCACTAGATGTCAGGCATATTTCCTTGATTGGCTTATTGTGGGTTTTTTTTTTTTTTTTCCTGGAGTTGAAAATATTAAGTAAACAAGGTTTTTCAAATAAACCTCAAACAAAACCAGTTCACTTATCATCCGTACTCTAGCAACTTTTCTTACTTGTAAGTCTCTCAGAGAAATTAGGTATTTCCTTTGGCCAAAACATCTTTATAAAACTTCTGATTCTTGATGTCTGATAGACTTTCTGCTAGCCTAATTCAAGCAATTTGCTGTTGCTTAAGATCTAATTATCTAAACACACAGTCCTTATACCTAATTTCTTTAATTAGCGGTTAATCACTATTACATTTCAGTTTATGGTATTTATTTCTGAGAGAAAGCAAAACTTCCTGGTGTTGTCTTAGTGTATGTATTCCTCTGAATTTCGTCAGGGAAGAGCATGACCAGTGTCCCACTGGACACACCTGTGACTGATGTGTTCTCTTAAACAGGGATTGGCAAGCTACAGCCTGCAGATTAGACTTAATCTTAATAGGTTAGACTTAACCTATTGGCTGTCTTTGTGTGGCCCATGATCTAACAGTGGTTTTTATATTTTTAAATAACTGGAGAGAAAAAAAATAATATTTTGTGAAATAAATAGAAGAGTAACATCGTGTGGAAATTATATGAAATTCAAATTGCATTGTCCATAAATAAGTTTTTTGGGACAGTCCACACTTACTCCTTTACACATAGTCTTTGTCTGCTTTTGGGCTGCAGTGGCAAAATTGAATCTTTGTAATAACTAAGGTTGAATGACCCTCAAAACCTAAAATATTGTACAGCCTAGGAAATATAGTCAGTGGTACCTGTAATAGCAATGTGTGGTGACAGATGGTAGCTACATAGTGATGAGCATAGCATAACATACAGACCTGTCCAGTCACTATGCCATATACCTGAAACTGACCGACTGAGACACCCAGACACCCCGCAGTCTATTTCAATTAAAAAAAAATGAGGCGCCAGGGTGGCTCAATCACTTATGCGTCCACCTCTTGATTTTGGCTCAGACCTTGATCTCGTGGTTTGTGGGATCGAGCCTCGTGTTGGGCTCTGCGCCACCAGTGTGGAGCCTGCTTGAGATTCTCTCTCTGCCTGTCTCTGCTCCTCTCCTGCTCACATGTGCATGCACACATTCTCTCTCTCTCAAGATAAAAATAAATAAACTTAAAATAAAAAATATTTATTATCTGGCTCCTCATAAAAAAAGTTTGCCAGCCCGTGCTCTGAAGGAAGTGTTGGTAAAAACTGCAAATTTAGAGTACTTTTTGCTTATTGGTATTTTGTTTTTCTGAATGCTCATCATCATCTTTGATGGTCCAGGTTGTTTTTTCAGCCCAAGGGTTAAGGTTAATTGATAACTTCTTCTGTTGAAGCTCTTGGATAATGTTTGTTACCTAGAAACCAGACTGCCTTATTGTTTCTTGCTGCTTATGCAAATATAAATATTAGCCTATTTGAACTGAGCCAACTAGTTTTCTCTACACTTAGCATCAAAAGAGAATTAACCTAGATAATAAAAAAAGTTATTTAAATTGTAATTAAAAACTTTAATATGGTTCTATTTTGTTCAATTTTAACTGCCCTTCTATTTAATACTTAGACTGTCTATGCATTATTTTGATTTGATCAAAACATATCCTCTCTTTTATTTCAACTTCATAGATTTTTTATAACTTTAGACAATTACGCTTGAAACATCTCATCCTTACAGTATTTGTGAACTTATTAGCATAATATGATAATTCTGCCTGCTTTGTTCTTATTCATGACTTTAAGTAAATCAGTAGAAATTTGTGAGACCAGGAATAATGTAAGACCATTTATTAAAACCCTATGAAATTTGTAAGACTCTGAAAAAACAAGTCTAACTACTTGTTTATGTTATTTAGATATTAAGGCACATTTTTGTGATGCTTCTTTTATTTTTTTATTTTTAAATTATTTATTTTTGAGAGAGAGAGAGACAGAACGTGAGCAGGGGAGGGGCAGAGAGAGACAGAGACAGAGACAGAATCCAAAGCAGGCTCCACACTCCAAGCTGTCAGCACAGAGCCCAACACGGGGCTTCAACTCACAAACCATGAGATCATGACCTGAGCTGAAGTCAGACGCTTAACTGACTGAGCCACCCAAATGTCCCATGATGCTTCTTTTAAAATGATGGATAAATCTGGATTTGGAGATGGCTTTTGTGACCAGGATGCTTCTGGGTAATTGTCCTGTGCCAAACTCAGTGCCTCATTGTTTGCAACTTTTTTAATACACTAAATTTGGGTGTTTTCAAAGAGAGTTATTAACTGGCTTTAACTGTATTCCCAAACTAAGTGTGGGGTGCAGTAGACTTTATAGTACTGATTTGTTGGTCTGGATTGAAATCACTGTCTTCCACAACTATTTACTGAATGTGTACTGTGACTGGGGCTCTGTGCTTGGTGCTGAGGATAGTCTTATTTGAGAAAACTGACAAGATGATACTTTTCTCTTAGATCATTGGATGAGTCTGATGTTCTCGTCACTTGAAGGGAGTATCACATTCATTCTGGGTGTCTTGGTCTTTTAGATTGAACCTATTGGGAAGGTTATAATTTTGAGCTGTTTCCAGCAGGTTAAGTATTATAATTTGACTCTTAGATCATAGCTCATCCGATACTAATTCTGTCTTGCATTTTGCTGTAGTGATTTTGAAAAACCTAGGCAATGGTGACATAATCTGCTCACCAGTGGGCCATCAGACACCTTATATTTCAGGTCTATCTAATTTAATCTTTGGAGAAAAGAAAAGCTGCTTTTCATTCTCCTGTTCATGTAGCCCGGAATGTGAAAGCTCTTACGGTTCTTAAGGTAAGCTCTTAGCATCATCTGACGCTAATTCTGTCTTAACGTTTGCTGGGATGATTTTGAAAACCTAGCACCTGAGGAATACAAGATTCTCTCAGAGCTTTGAGCCTCTCTTCACCCTGGTTTGGGTGTTCTTTCCTTGGCTCCATTTCAGGAGGATGGTCCAGGGAATTATTCGCTTCTGGGGTTGGGGCCACTTGGTAGCCCTGGAAGTATATCCTTCCAAAAAGAAAGATGGAGCATAGAGAGCACTGATACCAAGGGTCATGTGTCATGTTAGGTAGTCCTAGAAATAGGATAAGATTTTTGCCTGAACTTCAGTGTGGAGCTGTAAACACGAAGCCACACATGTGAGTATATGTGTACCTATCTGTGTGTGTGTGTGTGTGTGTGTGTGTGTGTGAGTGTGATGGTCAGGTGAACAGCAAATGTGATAACTGATTATGATGCAGTAAGGAGAAACAATTATTTAATGTAACAAACCTCAGGGTTTAATCCTAGGAGGGTAACTATTTACAAGTGGCTGTGACTTTGGTCTGCTGAGTTTCACCTCCCCACCTTGGGATTTTCCTCACTCTGTTTACCACTACCTGTGCTTAACACAAGCTGTGCTTCTAAACTCTAAATTTAACATGGTCGAAACATCATCCCTTGTTTTTTTTTTTTCTCTCTCTTCATTGTGGTAAATGCACATAACATAAAATTTACCATCTTAACCATTAAGCGTGCAGTAGTGTTAAGTATATTTATATTGTTGTGAAACAGATCTCTAGAACTTTTACAACTTGCAAATCTGAAACGACACATCTATTAAACATCAACTTTTTGTAGTAAAAAAACTACAAGCCTGTGGTAACCCCCATTCTACTTTCTGTTTCTATGAATTTGTGTACTTTAGATGCCTCATCTAAGTAGAAGCATGTATTTTTTTTTCTTTTTGTGACTTTCTTATTTCACTTAGCATAATGTCCTCAGGGTTCATCCATGTTGTAACATGTTTCAGGATTTCCTGTTGTTGTTTTTTTTTAAGGCTGAATAATATTCTGTTGTATGTGTATATACCACATTTTGTTTGTTCATTCCCCAGTGGACGTTTGGTTTGCTCCCACCTTTTGACTGTTCTGAATGATGCTCCTCTGAAGATGGGTGTACAAAGAACTCTGTGAGACTCTGCTTTCAATTCATTGAGACATATACCTGGAGATGGGACTGCTGGATGTTACAGTAGTTCTATGTTTAGTTTTGGAGGAACCTCCATAGTGTTTTCCATTGCAGTTGTACCATTTTACATTCCTACCAACAATGTGCAAGGGTTCCAGTTTCTCTACAAACTCACCAACGCTTGTTTTCTATTTTTTATTGTTTTCATTTTATTGAATTAGTCACCCTAATGGGTGTGAGGTCATATCTCATTGTCATTTTGATTTGTCTTTTATTTTTTTAACAGTTTTACTGAGGTACAATTTACGTACCATAAAATTCACCCACTGTGACAATTAAATAACTCCTAGTAAATTTATATAATTTTGCAACTGTCACCATCATTCAGCTTTAGAGCACTTCTGCCATCCAAAAAAGTTTCCTGGTACCGATTTTTGGTTCATCCCAGCTCCTACGAGTAGCCCCAACACAACCGCTGATATACTTCTTATTTCTATAGCTTTGTCTTTTCTAGCAATTTCATATAAATAGAATAATGTGTGGTCTTTTGTTTCTGGCTCTTTCATTTAGCATAATATTTTTGAGGCTTATCCATGTTGCATCCAATATCAATTGTTCATTCCTTTTCAATGCTGAAAATATGCCATTGTATGAATATACCACATTTTATTTATTCCTCAGCAGTTGATGGACATTTGGCTCATTTCCAGGTGTTGCTTGTCTATGAATAATGCTGCTATGAACATTTGCATCTTTGTGCGGACATAATGTTTTCATTTCCCTTGGGTGGATACCTAGCAGTAGAATTTCTGGGTCATGCAGAGTAAGTGTATATTTCATTTTTTAAGAAACTGCCAAACTGTTTTTGAAAGTGACTGTACCGTGTTGCATGCCTGCCGGCAATACATGAGAGTCCCAGGTTCCTCACATTCTCACCAGCGCTTCGTACGCTGTCACGATTTGGATTGTAGCCATCCTACTTAGTGAGTAGTGGTATCTAATTGTGGTTTTCATTTGCATTTCTCCAGTGACTAATGATGTTGAGCACCTTTTCGTGTACTTACAAGCTACTCATGTGTCTTCTTTGATATGATGGTCTATTTAAGATCTTTTGCCCATTTAAATAGTCTTGTTTTTGAGTAGTTTTAGATTTACAGAAATGTAAAGATAGAACAGGGAGTTCCCGTTTACCCTGCACTCGGTTTCCCCCGTTGTTAACATTTTACAGGTGAACCAACATTGGTATCAGTATTACCTGAACTCTATTCTTTATTAAAACTTCATTCATTTTGCTCCCAATGTCTGTTTTCAGTTGCAGTTCCCATCCAGGATGTCACATTCCATTTATTCATCATGTACCCTTGGGGTCCTCTGAGCCGGCACACTTTCTTTCACCCACTCTATAACTGGGTTGTTTATCTTACTGAGTTTTTAAGAGTTCTTCATATATTCTTGTCGTAAGTTCTTCATCAAATATATGATTTGAAAATAATTTTTTCCAGTCTGTGTCTTATCTTTGTATTTCCTTAATGATCTTTTGAAGCAAAATTTTAATTTTGAGGAAGCCCAATTTGTTTCTTTTTTTTGTTTGTTTTAAGGATTATGCTTTTGATGTTACATCTAAGAAATCTTTGCCTGACCCAAGGTCACATAAGTTTTCTCCTATGTGTTCACCTAAAAGTTTTATATTTTTAACCCTTACATTTTAGTCTGTCTATAATCCACTTTTGTGTTACTTTCGAACTAATTATGATTGCTAAAAAAAATCCTTGAAAAGTAATCATTCTTAATATTGGAGAAATCTGCTTTTATTTGAGCTTTATTGCTTCCCAAGCCAAATCTAGAGTATAACTATAAGGTAATTTCATGTAGACATTGAGCCTCAAAATTATATATTTCATCGAATGGAATTTCTTTTTTTAAGTTTATTTATTTATTTATTTAGTAATCTCTATATCCAGCGTGGGGCTCAAACTCACAACCCGAAGATCAAGAGTCATATGCTCTTTTGACTGAGTCAGCCAGGCACCCCTCAAGTGGAATTTCTCAATAGAATGTGTATACTGTGATCTGGTTGCAATTTAGAATAATCTGAATATTTCTTGACACCTTTATAGGTCTTTATATTGCCCACTTTTGATTAGTAAGTACCTGAGTTTAGTACCTACTAAGTTAGCCCTTTTCATTTTTCTTAAACCTCAAATCTATCTACATGTTTCTAACAAATTAATCTTCTTGAGTTACTGCCTTTATCATATTACTTCCCTATTTAAAAGTCTGCAAAACTCCACTGCCTGTGGAATTAAGGGGCACTCCTCATGTTGGAATTCAAGGCCCTGTGTAATCAGGACCCACCTTACTCTTTGAATCTTATCTTCTGCTACATTTATGCAATATGAAGCCTGTGCTTCAGCCAAACTTGCCTCCTTCTTTCCCTTTAAAATTTTGTATCTCTTCCTGCCTCTCTGAGCAGGCTCATGAACTTTCCAGGCCAACTGCCCCCTTTCCTCAATGCCCTTCTTTGCCTCTTTCAGACTTTTCCACTTTTGTATATCCATGAGCCAAGCTTAAATTCTGCTCTATCCATGAAACCTTTGAATCCTAGAAACAGCTAACTCGTATGGATCTCTTCTTTCCTTCCCTAAATTCCTTTAGCTTTTGTTGGTTTATCAGTCATTTGAACACCAAAAGTGCTGTTCTTTTCTCTAAGGACTTTTTGATTCTGTATCAGGCCTGGATTCCTTAAAGTTGTAAGCACGTGCTTTGCATCTTCATTTTCTTAAGGGCTCTGATCGAATGTCCTTTGTGTCTGCTATGTTCCAGGTGTTTGTGGGACTAAACTGTACTGACTTGTATGCTTCTGGAGTATGAAGCACAATTGTAAATTCTTGTTGAATTAGGTTAAGTTTGGCAAGTTACTTGTAGTCATTCTCTTCAGGGTCACATTTTGGGACCTGGCTTGTTTATTGGTTATGACTTTGCAGACCTTACTGAAGCTTTGGAAGGCAATCAAGGAAAGGCTGCTTAGATTGTAAAACTCTGTATTTTTTATGAGCTTTTGGAGAGGTTTTATTTTACTATTCAGAATAATCCTGGAGGTCAAGATAAGGTCAAAATAAGGCATCTTCTCCTTTGGTAAAGTAACCTTTCTCTTTTGTCTTACTTATTTTTTCCCTTTTGGATAATGCTAATGGATCATCTTCAGGGTAAAACTGGGTATTTTATCTTCAAGCATGAATTTCAGGAACGATTCTGTTGAATAGTATTGAATGGTCTTCCTCCTTGGTTTTTCACTTTTTTAATGGAATTCATTTTGGAATTTAAGTGACTTCTTCTTTCTCTTCAGTCATTTCTTCCCAGCTGTCACCACCTCACGTTTAATTCTCTGTAAGTCCAGCTGTTATTTTTCACTCATGTCCTGTGTCCAGTTTATCACCAGAAAAACATTCTTGTTAACAGCTTCTCCATAGAGTTTCTTGAGATGAATATTTAACATCTTCATTTTAAGAAATTGATTAATTTGCCATGGATATCATCTCTGTGAACCTCAGACCTTTTGAGAGCTTAAAAGTCTAGAAGTGGTGTAACATGGAGGGGTAAAAATGTTGCTGACAGATTGACACTGAGTATGAGAGAAAGAGAGAAGTCAATTTGGCCTGAACAACTGGAAAAATAGAGATCGGGATACCTAGAGGTGAAACAAGTTTGGGTAGAATGGGAGCTCCATTTGGGTTTTTTTGATACCCAAATAGAGATGTAGGCAGTTTATATATGTCTGGAGGGTGTTCATGTGTATAAAGTTTGGAAGTATAAATTTGGAAATTGACAATTTGGAGGTAATGTTTAGATAGAGAGGAGAAGCGGCGCCTGGGTAGCTGAATCGGTTAAGCTCGGTTCAACTTCAGCTCAGGTCGTGATCTTGCAGTTCGTGGGTTCGATCCCCGCATTGGACTCTGTGCTGACAGTGTGGAGCCTGCTTGGGATTCTCTCTCTCCTTGTCTTTCTCTGTCCCTCCCCTGCTCATGCGTGCTCCCTCTCTCTCAAAATAAATAAATAACCTTAAAAAAAAAGAGAAGAGAAAGCATGTAAGAATCAGATCCTGTTACTAGTTTCTTTATTAGATGATCATTCAGTTAATTTATTTTTTAAAATTCTTTTTTCCTAATATGCAGAGTTAAGGCAATTTTTTATTTTTTTATTTTTATTGTTTTGAAGTTTATTTATTTATAAACTACACCCATTGTGGGGCTTGAACTCACGATCCCCAAATCAAGAGTCACATGCTCTTCTGACTGAGCCAGCCTGGTGTCCCTAAGGCGATTTTTTAAATTTCCAAACACATGAGACTTTTAGGGGTATTCCTTGATGCTTTCTGATATTATTGAATTTTGGTCAGAGGTGGTATTCTGTGTGGTATAGATTCTTTGGTAGAGTTGAGATTTCTTTTAGGGTTAAGTATGTGAACAGTTTTTTCTAAACATCTTGTGTTTGTTTTAAAAGATTCTCAGATTATTGAGTGCAGTGTTCCCGGTATTCCCATTAGATCAAGTTTATTAATTATGTGTGTAAAAAAGATTAAATTTAATCTTAAAAATAAAAAATGCATTAAGTGTCTATAGATGGAAATGCCAGCTGGCTGAATATTATGGGAGAAGCTTTTGGTACATTTTCCATTAAGAGCATTAGATACAGAGGAATTGTTTCTTAGCAATTTGGACAGAAATGACCATGATGTACTCTGGAGAACTGTGTGATGACTCAGAGAACCTTTAGTGATGACGAAGACACAGATATCAAAGATGCATTCAAAGAGTTTGGATGAAATTGAGTCATGAAAGTGAAACAAAATTCTGTTTCTAAATTACTGTGTCCTTAAATGTTAAGTAGTGGCAAAAGGAAGGAGAGAAATGGGATAAATAGAAGTGCAAGTAGCAACAAGCTTTTGATATATTTTTTCTCTTTTAAAAATAGGGGAAGGCGATCTTTCCCAAGAAAGGATCTCCAAAAACTAACTTGAACATGTAAACCTTTAAATGAATCCAGTCAAATGGCTTCCTGGTGTGGATACAGTGGGAGTAAGTTACAAATGAGAAAGTACTGGTGGATCTAAAAATTTAACATCTTCAAAATGAAAAACACCCTAGACTCCTCCTACCACGTGCTCCTGTCTACGGGAGCTGAGCTTCTGATGATTGCATCCGTCTGTCATTTTCCCCAACCTTTGTTATGGTGGCAGAGGAGAAATAGTGACGGTGAAGACCTTGGGCGAGGGAGCTGTACCAACGCCATTGTCAGCTGTACTGACAGACAAAACAGAGGCATGGGGTGTGGAGCCCATAGCAGTGAGAGATATCACTTAGGTAATAATTAAAAGGCCTTCACGATCTGTTGCTCAGTCTTTGCAGTGTTTAGGTTTAGAAAGTTTTTCAAAGCCAAATAATGTCATATATTAGGGATTTTTCTGTAACTAGAGAATAATGGGTTATTTATGAGTATCTCTGAACCTTTGAACATACTAGTACAAGTTGAAATTGGGAGATACGTATCCTGCAATTTTGTTCTTTTGAAAGATTGTCTTGGCTATTTTATTCTTCTCTTATTTCTATATGAACTAAGGATCAACTTGTCTAGTTGTATAAAAAAGGCAGCTGTGATTTTGACAGGGATTGCAATGAATCTGCAGGTCAATTTGGGGACTATTACATCTTCCAGTCCATGCACGTGGAATGGCTTTTCTTTATTTTTTTAGACCTTCTTTAATTTCCTTCAATGATATCTTATAGTTTTCAGTGTACAACAAGTCTTCCCCTTCTTTGATTAAATTTATTCCTGAGTATTTTGTTCTTTTTGATGCTGTTGTAAATGAAATTGTTTTCTTAATTTCGTTCTTAGATTACCCATTGCTAGTTGATAGAAATGCGACTGATTTTTTGTATTGACCTTTTGTTATGTGGCATTGTTGAACTTATTAGCTCTAATAGTTTTGGGGGGTTTTATTTGTTTTTTGTTGGATTCTTCTTTTTTGTTTGTTTTTAGCCCCACCCCTGTTTGGGGAGTTCTTTAGAGTTTTCTATATATGGGATCATGTCATCTGCAAATGGAGATAGTTTTACTTCTTCCTTTACAATTTGGATACATTTTCTTTTTCTTGCCTAATTGTTGTGGCATACCCTCATTATGGAATAATAATTTGGCTGGATTTAAAATCTAGCCAAAAGATGTTTTCCCTTCATTCTTTGAAGGTATCATTCCTCTGTTATCTTGTAACCAGTTTTGATGATAACAATCTGATTCTCCTTCCTTTCTGTTGAATCTCTCATATTTTACGAGTAACATTAGTTTCCTTTATAACATTAGTGCTATAGTTTTTACTATAATTAAAAAAAAAATTTTTAACGTTATTTTTTTTGAGAGAGAATAAGAGAGAGAGCGCACGCGTACAAGTATGGGAGGGGCAGAGAAAGAGGGGGACACAGAATCTGAAGCAGGCTCCAGGCTCTGAGCTGTCAACACAGAGCCCGACGTGGAGCTCGAACCCAGCAGCCATGAGATCATGACCTCAGCTGAAGTTGGACACTTAACCAACTGAGCCACCCTGGCGCCCCTACTATAATTTATTTTTTTATTTTTATTTTTTATTTATAACAGTTTTACTATATAATCTATCTGGCTATGAGCTCCTTTTCTTCAAAGTTTATTTCTATTTAATTTGTTTTATTACTCAAAGGATTCTTATTCTCTAAAGGCTCATATCTTTCATCAGTTCTGAAAAATTCTCAGCCATTATCTGTTTCAGATACAATTGCCTCTTCATTCTCTTTGGTCTTTCTGGAACTCTGACATAGAGAGTTTAAAACTGAATTTCACTCTCATGTTTCTTAACTTTTAAAGAAAATGTACGATCCGCCTTCCATTGGATTCAGTATTATATTAATCCTGTGTTTGGAGTGTTTTTTTTTTAAATTTCAATAATTATGATTTTCATTTTTAAAATCTCTAATTTGTTTCTTTTCAAAACATTTTATGGATATGGGGTACCTGGGTGGCTCAGTCAGTTGAGCATCTGACTTTGGCTCAGGTCCTGATCTCATGGTTTGCAGGATTGAGCCCCACGTTGGGGCTCTGCACTAACAGTGCAGAGCCTGCTTGGGATTCTCTCTCTCTCTCTCTCTCTCTCTCTCTCTCTCTCTCAAAATAAATAAACTTAAAAAAAGAGAACATTTTATGGATGCTATTCTATGCCTTAGGTGCCTGAGGATATTAAATATATTAATTTTAAAGGCTTTTATAGATGCTCTGTTTTCTCTGTTTCTTTGGAGGGAGGGGGAGTTGAGGGTTTGTTCTTCCAGCTTCCTCAAAGGAGGCAGCAGTCCTTGTGTGGGGGTCATGGAAGCTTTGCACAACCCTTGCTCACCACAATGGCTTCTTGTTTATTTTCTTCCTTGGGGGATACTTCTTTTTTTAGATTTAAAGAGTTTCCTTTTTTTGCGTTGCTTCTAGCTATGTATACATCAATTTATTTTTATATCTTCAAATCATTTTTGTTTGGTGCAGGAGGGTAAGCTCTCTGCATGTGCTCAACCTGCCACCTTGAACCTGAAGTCTCTCCACTACTTCTTTAGCTGATTTATAATTCACTGTCACAGCACTGTCTTCAAAGGTCTCTGTGTGGCCTTTCCAGCAGAGACTTTGATACACATTTAATGAATGGTGTGTGGTTCTTTATTCCCCTTGCAAACTCCCTAACGTATTAGGGCATTTCAAATTACTTTTAGATTCTTTTGGCCCAGAAATTAAATACCAAGACTGCTTTAACAGGCATCGCTGGCCTGATGTGTTTAGTCCATATGGGAGGGAAGTGCTGCTGTTTTCATGTGCTCAAGTGCACCCCTGAGCACACTGTTTCATCATCATTAGGCCTCCTGCTCAAGTGTTCTCACCATCCCAAATGGCCTGACCATTAGCTATCCTTTGAATACATATTCTCAATTTGAAATTCAGGTGAGGAGGTGCCCGAGTGGCTCAGTCAGTTAAGTGTCTGACTCTTGATTTCAGCTCAAGCCATGATCTCACAGTTCGTGGGATTGAGCCTCACGTTGGACTCCCAACAGCATAGAGCCTACGTGGGATTCTCATTCTCTCTCTCTCTCTCTCTCTCTCTCTCTCTGCCTCTCCCCCTCTTGTGCTATCTCTCCCACTCTCAAAACAAATAAATAAAAAATAAAATTCAAGTGAGCCCTGCACCAGTTTGCACTTTTAGGTTTAGCTAATCCATTGTTTCAAGTAGATTAGAATTATAAGTAGAATCATAAAATGTCATTATTGAACCAGTATTTGTTGAGCACCCACTATATCCCAGCCGTGGTGTTAGGTGTGTGGTGTGAACCCAAGGGTGCAGTCAACTCTGTGGGCCCCATTCTCAGGAAGTTGACAGCCTCTTAAGTGAGACCAATCAAGAAGTCAACGCGAATCACATATAATTGCAAACCGTGATAAGTCCTATAAAGGAAAAGAACAGGCTACTATGCATGAGCATAGCAGAGACTTCTCATTTAAATTGTATAATAAGGAGAGGAGTTTTTAAACTTTTTTAAAAAGCAGCAGTGGAATATTTTGTTTATATGACATTTTATGTGGAGTGGAGTGGAGCTGCTTTTATGGAAATGAGGTTGAGATCTGATCCTCTTGCCCTCCTTCATGGTGACTGAAGCACCTCATGGAATCCTTTGGTGCCCAGGGAGCATATGTGGAAGCCACTGTTCTAGAACCAGCTCCCTTCATTTCACAGACCAGTTAGCTGAGGCACAAAGGGCTTCATTGTCCAGAGTCATGTAGGTCACTCAGTCTGCTTAGTGCGGAATCAGAACAAGAACCCACCTCTCCCAAACATGCATTCTTTTCACTCCCCCCCTGCCTTTCTTCCCCCTTCATGTGTTTTTATTATAAAATTAAGGTATTTCGATCTCTGTTGTGCTGTGGTTCTTTTTTTCCCCCGAAATTAATTTTAACCCATTGCTGTTCACATTGCCCTTCACATTCTGTGCTCTGCTCCCCCTTGTCTGTCTTCAGCGTTTGTAACCGTGAGAGATATTATCTCACTGCTATTTTGTTTTTATTTTATTTCTGATATATCATCTAAATCAACTCTTTCATTTTCTGCCAAGAATTCAAACACATACATCCGTTTTATTTTTCAGGTTTTTAACATCAGTATCAAAGTGTTTATATTAACCAGTTAGCTGTCTGATGTGTCTTGTTGTCTTTTCTTGCCTCTTCGTGCATCTTAGCAAATGATAGAATTTTTTGCTAGGCACTTAGGTTTTTAGTCTGGGTTTCATTTTGACTTTCCTGTTTTTAGTGTAGTATTTGTATATCTTTTACCATTTTGTTTTGTTTCTTGTTTTACTGTGGCAGAGAAGTCAGGGCCTATGTAACATTTTTGCTCAGACTCTTAGGAAGTATAAGGAAGTGGTAAAATAAGACGGACTGGGAGACTGAGGCTGTAGTGTCTGGGCAGTGACTGCAGAAAGGAAGGTGTTTGTCCTCATTTGGGAGACTGGTAGGGAATCAGTGATTTGAAGCAGAATGGCACGGGAGAACTGTTCTTAGGAAAGCAATTTTAGCCATGGGAGATCAGATGAGTAACAATCAAAAGTTCTGTGGACACCAGCGGACTACCAGAAAGCCCTTACGATGTTATTGACGTTACGCCGGCCAGCCACGGCAGTGTGGTGGTGCCGATGGAGGTGGAGACCGGGGCCAGACGGATGTAAGGGCTACTGAGGAGATGAAAGAGATAGGAGGGCACAGGATGACTCAGAGTGTCAGGGATGTCCTCATCCTGGGAGTGCCCTGTTGGAGGTGTCCCTGAAAGCCCATTCGGCAGCTCACACTGCACAGCCCTTCTCGGCTGCCCTCTGATGAGCTGCCCCTCTGAAGCCAGGAGCTCTTCACATCCAAGGGGTAGGTAGACACCACCGTCTATTTTTTTCACTCTGCCACCGTTCCCATTAACTCCTCCTCAACAAAACGAGACACCAAGCCTTCCTAACTCTCCCTTCCTCCCAATCCTACCTACCCAGCTTGCTTGGCAGGTACAGTACCGCAGGCTGCTTTCCTGTCAGGCAGTTGGCCATTAGGAGAGGAGGTGGGGGATGCTCCTTAATGGCCCCGTCAGAATGGAATTGCCGACTGGATTAATTGGGTCAGTAATTTGCAGCGGAACTTGGATTCTCTTGCAAGAGGTGTGTTTCATGTTTCCGCTTCCAAGGAGCGGTACCTACTCTGTGTGTGACATCTGCCTTTCTGTCATTGGCTGCACCCGACTGCTTGATGGGCTTGCTGACGGATGCAGACGTGTGTTTGCCTTCTAATGAACTGTGCACTCGTACCTCCTCTCCCCAAGATGCTCCGTGGGATAAACTACCTTGTGGAGAAGATTCTTCGTCATGCGATTGTTCTGTTTCCTTAGAGACAACAGCAGTGTAATACACTAGATGTCAGATCCATAGAGAAAGAAGAGGCATTTGCTACAGAACGTAAAGGTTTGATAGCTTTTCCTTGCCTTTATGTTTTTGCTGCTTCAGCTGCTGGGCTGATGACGATTATGTTTATTTTTGGCAGGGTGCAAGGGCCTCTGGAACTTCCCAGGCATTTATTATAAAGGGAAAGCCCACTGTTATCTTTTCCTGTCTGCTTCGTTATAAAAATACCTGAGAATCAGCGTGTCTTCTCTAATAATGTATCTGTTTCCATTTTTGAACACAGATTTCAGTAACGATCACGTGAACAGTCAGGAAATGACAGTGTTGCACCATGCGTTGACCCTTCTGTGAACAGAAACTTGTTGAAGTTTTTAAGTTGCTGTCTTTTCTCATTTTTCTAGAAATACAGGAGTTAACATCTATATAAAGTATTGACAACTTCCTATCTAAGTTTAATGAATAAAGAGAACAAAGAGAGAGGGATTTAGTGTGGAAAGGTTTTTGAAATAAAATAATACATTTCTGTTGATTTAGTTATCTGTCTTATTAGGACCCTTCCCCTGCTTTTTCAATATAATAACAATTAAACTGATCCGTAGTGCTAAATAATCTAATTCAATAATTCATTTTATAATTCTGTCCTTTTCCAGAGTAGAGCAGGATATCCAGGTTCCTCAGGGTCCCTCTAGCTGTCATCTGGTGGTGAAAGTTCTGTATAAGAATGTGTTTGTGGTAAACCTTTCCTTCCTGAGAAATATTTCATTATAAGTATTATACCACAAATGGCTATGATGAACTGCTAGAAACAGAAATTGAAGCATGTATATCTTATTCATAGGTCTTTATTACACTGATGAATTAGTCGCAATGTGTTTAGATTAGTAGTTGGTTTGGAAACTGAAATCTTTCCTCTTGCTTAATTAATTGTAAATGACCAATAATATCATGAGATGTGCTTCCCTAGAAGTCAGAGAAACTTCATTGTAAACAAGTAATATCATATTTATACTACGTTTACAATACCATATATTTTTTTTTAACCTTATGGTTTTCCAAAAGGCAGTTTTGTTTGTTTGTTTATTTATTTGCTTTGGCGGATAATCATAGAATATAGTGGAGTAACAGAGATGGTTGGTCTGGTACATAGAAACAAAGAACAAAAAAACATCACGCTACTCGAGGAGCATAAAAATGATCTCCATTTGTCATGACTGTTGTCAAGAGGCGGGGTGTTTTTTGAGAGAGTAATAGAATCAGAGAGATAAAAGGGATCTTAGAATCTGTCCTTCTTCATATTTCACCAGAGCTATGGTGTGCCATTATTATAGATCATTGTAACTCTCGTGTATTCTCTTCATAATGGAATAATTAGATAAACTGGTTTTCTCATTAGATCACATATTGTCTCAGTGTGGGGTCTGTGAATAGTTTTATAGACTACTAAATTTTGGAAGTTAGTGACGAAGAAGACAGAAACATATACTACCTTCATCCTAAAGTAGTGTTCATCTAGGCTGATCATCCCAGCAGAGATCCCACAGTACCTGGACCCTAGACACTGACAGCTAACCTTGACTTTGGAAGAAAGTTAATCTTTAAATAAGTGAATATTTTTCATTGATTTGCCCTGCAACCTTTTTTTTTTTTTTTTCCTGGGAATAATAACCTCTTTATAGAATTGGTCCTCTCTCAGACCTAGGTGTGCTGTTCTGAGAGAACTCCCAATCAAAATATTGGGCCCTCTGTCTACCAGAGTGGGCAGATGACTTGAGGTGTTTTCTGGGAATTTCAAATTGGAATTAGGGGAAGAGGTTTTATTCTCCAGTGGTGAAGCTACAGTATTAGGCAGAAACTATTTCTTGTTAAGCATAAAAAGCCATGAGATCTGTATAGACTCTGACCCAAAATGAGATCTCAGCAAAGAGTCAATGTCCTAATGACGTTCCAGTGTCCTGAAAGCCAGCTGTACCCCCACCCTTCATGAAGTTGACTTATGAGTTTGTGTTATCATTGGTTATCATTTGGTGATGATACTCAGGAAATTCCCCTTTTTTTCCTAAGTTACTTCATGTTAGATTTGAAGCCAATGGTCCTGTTCTTCCCTGAGAGCTCTAATCTGAAATTTTAATTTGGGTAATATAGGAGTGCCTGCTATAGGATGGTGAGTCTGTAGATTTGAATTATTCAGTGAGTTCAGAACCAGAAAAAAAGTGGGTTCCAATTCTGATTCTGCCACTTACTAACGTGACCTGGAACATGTTAATTCTCTTCTTTGACCTTTATTTCCTTATTAGTAAAATAGAAATACCATGATGAGCAGTAGCAAGAATTCAGATAATGTATCTGAGGACCTAGCTCAATGCTAATGCAATGCTTGGACTCAACAAGTGTTAGTTCATTGACCCTTCCCTCCCCAACCTTCTCCAGTGTTCTAAAAGTGAAGAAATAAATGTAAACTATTTAGCAAATCTTCTAACTTCATAAGATTTTTCATTCTATTTTGTGGTGCTGGTCTTTAGTTAATTGTCGGAAATAATTAAGTTGTTGTCTTTGTTATAAATGATTTTACACATTTTTGGTTGTACACGATAATTGTCAAATCAGATTTGACTTAAGAATTACAGTACATTAAGCTGAAACCTAAATGCCTGTTGTTGCGACGACTGATGATTATGAGGACTGACTGGTTTATAAACTTGTCAGCAGAGACAACCTTCAACTTCATTTTGTTTTTTGTTTTTTTCTCAAAGTGAACAGTGCTAGGCATGAATGAGCCATGGATTTTGGTGTGTTTCTCTATTGATAAAGTCCTTGTTTATTTATATGGAGTTTGTAGTGATCAGAAGGGCTTTGTGGTGATACTATAACTTCAGGAGCAATTTCTCTGGTAGGAGAAGTGAGAAAGTGTAACCTTGCCGAGTCTATGAAGAAGGACATTCCAGGTAGGTATCAAGGGGAAGACTTGAAAGCAGGGGCTGAGAATAATTTGCCTGAAAGATATGAAAGGCCTAAATAGTTTGATAGATTAAAGAATGAAGTAGTCTTCAAGGTAGGTTTTGAATCTGTCTTAAAGTATGGTGGAATCTGCTGCATAATCTTGAGGATGAGAATAGTATGATCAAAGTGAGTAGGGAAGAGCGGTTCAGAAGCAACACAGGGGTCTAGAATTGAAGGCAAATAGCTGGCTACAAAAATAGTTAACTAAAATCGTTAAGCACTTCATCTGTGAAGCATCGTTGTGGGCGATCATCAAGTAAATGAAAGCATACAGCATAATAAAATCTTTTTCCCTTTCACACTAACAGTAATAAACAGAAACCAAAAAATCTGGTTAAGAAGTCCCCAAGCATGGGGCGCCTGGGTGGCTCAGTCGGTTAAGCGGCCGACTTCAGCTCAGGTCACGATCTCGCGGTCCGTGAGTTCGAGCCCCGCGTCGGGCTCTGGCTGATGGCTCAGAGTCTGGAGCCTGCTTCCGATTCTGTGTCTCCCTCTCTCTCTGCCCCTCCCCCGTTCATGCTCTGTCTCTCTCTGTCTCAAAAATAAATAAAAAACGTTAAAAAAAAAATTTAAAAAAAAAAAAAAAAAAAAAAGAAGTCCCCAAGCATGTGATTGAGCTGTCAAGGTAAAAGAGAATTGCAGGATCACGGTCTTAGCCTCTACAAACAGGAGAATATTCTGGGAAGAAGAGCAAGATAATGAGCAAATACTTTTAAAAGTCTAGGGTAGGGTTAAAAGTATCTCACTGTCTGGATGACTTCCTACAGAATAGGTTCTGTCAAAGGACCTACAGAAGTGACAGCACTTACAGGTGCCCAGGACCTCAGTGTTCTCTCAGGCTTCAGTTGGCTTTGTTCTTGTGTCCCTTCATTCACACATAATTTTTAAGTAGCAGTTTTGCTTAAACAACATTATACTTTCACATCCTTGGTTAGAGAGTTCCACCCAAAAAGTATTTACCTCTGGACCTAGGTCAACTTAGAAAACCAAAACAAGTAATTACACGCAATGTTGGTCCTGAGCCCAGTCTTAAACTCTCTCTCTCTTTTTTAATCAGTCGTTTGGCTGATAGAATAGATAATTTGCTCATTAAACCTATGTATTTTGTTAGACTGAGATGAGGAATCCATAACACCTTTGAAATTAAGATTAGATTTTAAATTCATCTTAATAAATTAGGATCTGTTTTGAAGGATCTGTTTTGAAGGATCTAACTTACCCAGTTTTCCTTGGGGCAGCCTAGAGGTGGTGAAAGATGAGAGCTCTGCAGCTAGATGGTTTGAGTTCAGATAGGCATTCATGATACAGAGCTTTAAGGATGTGATAGGGGAAAGAGTAGAGCACCCCAAAACTACTCCAGGTGTATATTGTTTTACCTTCCTATAGAAACAGCTTTTTAAGAACTTTGATCTAACACCATGCTTTTGTTTATAATTTATAGACTAAACAGTCTTAAGTAAGCTTTTCTGAAAATGCAGTAATCAAAGGTAGTAGAGACACTACACCATGGTTAAGAACAGACCCAAGAGCAGTACCGCCTTGGTTCAGATCCTCCTTCTGCCAGGATTTGGCTGTGACCTCAGTATGCCTTAGTGTCTCCATCTGTAAAATAGCGTTAGTAATAGTATCTGTCTCATCGAAGGCTGTAAGGTTTAAGTGAGTGAACCCTTGGGAAATGTTTGAACTGAGTGTGACACATATTAGGCACTCAACAAGTGTTGCTGTTGTTGTTATTTAAGACACCCCATTCTGCTGATTCCATGACACAGTCACAGATGAAAACTTGCTGTGGCTGCAAGCAATACCAATATACTTACCCAATATAACAGCTAATAATGTCATTATTTCATTCTCCAAGAATAGTTTCACCAAACCTGAATTTAACAGAAAGATTACTTCTTATACACTGCACTCCTCTGTATTCTGCATCATGGTGCTAACTTGTGACCAACAAATATTTCCCAGAAGCCTGCTCCATGTCTCATACTCTGCCGGGTACTTGAAATACAGTGATTAAAAAAAAAAATCACACAAATTTCTCACAGTCTGGTAGAGGAGATAATGTGCCCTGATCTAATATGTTATATTAACTTTCTTTTGCAGGATTGTGGTGGTGAGGGTGCTGAGGGGATGTACAATTTTGCATCTACTCAAATCATTTAAAGGTCTTTTGTCTACTCACAGTCCCTCAGTTAAACATCTTCCTTCAATTTACTTTCTTTATGATAACAAAAAATAGTATAGGCTCACTTTAGACAATTTGACTCGGTGTTATAGCTTCTTTTTTTTTTTTTTTTTTTTTGGTCTTTTTTTCCTGCTTTATAATTTTTTTAACATTAAGCATCTTTTTCTCTGGAAATCAGGAAAAATTAAACCGGAGAATTTGGGGAAGTACAGGAAAGTATAAATAGAAGGAAAACTAGCCATAATTCGACTTCTCTTAACATTTTGACATATTTCCTTCAGTTACTTTGTTTACTTTTATTATTTAGCTGAGAACATGCTGTGTGTATATATAATTCTATTTATAGGGTTACTGTGAAGATAAAATGATATATTTACAGCTCTACACACAGTGTCTGATAGGTATACATCAAACATTCAATAATTGTTAGTATTACCGTAGTTATCATGCCCTTTTTTACCTCTTATGTGGTAAGCATTTAGAAAGTCTTCATAGGGGCGCCTGGATTGCTCAGTCGGTTGAGCATCCTACTCTTATGTCGGCTCAGGTCCTGATCTCAACCTGTCTGTGTTGGTGGGGCTTAGTGCTGACAGTGGGGAGCCTGCTTAAGATTCTCCTCTCTCTGCCTCTCCCCTAGCTTGCGTGCATACATGCTCTCTCTCTCTCTCTCAAATAAATGAACATATAGAAAATCTTCATAAACATTGTACTTTATTTTTTAATTTTTAAATTTTATTTAAATCCAAGGTCCTTAATATATAGTGTAATAATGATTTGAGGAGTAGAATTTAGTCATTCGTCACTTACATATAACACCCCGTGCTCATCCCAACAAGTGCTTTTATGCCTATCACCCAATTAGCTCATCCCCCCATCTAGCACCCCACCAGCACCCTCAGTTTGTTCTCTGTATTTAAGGGTCTCTTATGGTTTGTTTCCCTTTCTTTATCTTATTTTTCTTTCCCTTCCCCTATGTTCATTTATTTTGTTTCCTAAGTTCCACATATGAGTGAAGTCATGATATTTGTCTTTCTCTGATTTATTTCGCTTAGCATAATACACTCTAGTTCCATCCATGTTGTTGCAAATGGCAAGATTTCATTTTTGATCGCCAAATAATATTCCATTGTTTATATATACCACATCTTCTTTATCCATTTATCAGTCAATGGGCATTTGAGCTCTTTCCATACTTTGGCTATTGTCAATAGCACTGCTATAAACATTGGGGTGCTTGTGCCCCTTCAAATCAGCATTTTTGTATCCTTTGGATAAATACATGGTAGTTCAATTGCTGGGTCGTAGAGTAGTTCTAATTTTAATTTTTTGATTTTTAATTTTAATTTTCCGTACTGTTTTCCAGAATGGCTGCACCAGCTTGCATTCCCACCAACAATGCAAAAGAGACCCTCTTTCTCCACATCCTCGCCAACATCTGTTGTTGTCTGAGTTGTTAATGTTAGCCATTCTGACAGGTGTGAGGTGGTATCTCATTGTGGTTTTGATTTGTATTTCCCTGATGATGAGTGATGTTGAGCATCTTTTCACGTGTCTGTTGGCCATCTGGATGTCTTTGGAAAAGTGTTCTTGTCTTTTGCCCATTTCTTCACTGGATTATTTGTTTTTTGGGTGTTGATTTTGATATGTTCTTTATAAATTTTGGATACTAACCCTTTATCTGATATGTCATTTGCAAATATCCTCTCCCATTCCATCAGTTGCCTTTTAGTTTTGCTAATTGTTTCCTTCACTGTGCATTTTATTTTGATGAGGTCCCAATAGTTCGTTTTTGCTTTTGTTTCTCTTGCCTCTGGAGACATGTCAAGTAAGAAGTTGCTGCAGCCAAGGTCAAAGAAGTTGTTGCCTGTTTTCTCCTCTAGGACTTTGATGGCTTCCTGTCTTACATTTAGGTCTTTCATCCATTTAAAAAAATTTTTTTTAACATTTATTCATTTTTGAAAGACAGAGAGAGACAGAGTGCGAATGGGAAAGGGGCAGAGAGAGAGGGAGACAGAATTTGAAGCAGGCTCCAGGCTCCAAGCAGTCAGCAAGGAGCCCGACGCGGGGCTCAAACTCACAGACCGCAAGATCATGACCTGAGCCGAAGTCAGCCTCCCAACCGACTGAGCCACCCAGGCGCCCCAGGTCTTTCATCCATTTTGAGTTTATTTTTGTGCGTGGTGTAAGAAAGTGGTCCAGGTTCATTACTCTGCATGGAGCTGTCCAGTATTCCGAACACCATTTGCTGAAGATTGTCTTTTTTCCATTGGATATTCTTTTCCTGCTTTGTCAAAAATTAGTTGGCCATACGTTTGTGGATCCATTTCTGGGTTCTCTATTCTGTTCCATTGATCTGAGTGTCTGTTTTTGTGCCACTACCATACTGTCTTGATGATTATAGCTTTGTAATACAGCTTGAAGTCTGGAATTGTGATGCCTCTAGCTTTGGTTTTCTTTTTCAGGGTTGCTTTGGCTATTCGGGGTCTTTTCTGGTTCCATACAAATGTTAGGATTGTTTGTTCTGTCTCTGTGAAGAATGCTGGTGTTATTTTGATAGGGATTGCAGTGAATATGTAGATTCCTTTGGGTAGTAGCAACATTTTAATAATACTTGTTTTCCAATCCATGAGCATGGAATGCTTTTCCATTTTTTTGTGTCTTCTTCAATTTCTTTCATAAGCTTTCTGTAGTTTTCAGTGTATAGATTTTTCACCTCTTTTGTTAGGTTTATTCCTAGGTATGTTATGATTTTTGGTGCAATTGTAAATGGAATCAATTCCTTGATTTCTCTTTCTGCTGCTTCATTATTGGTGTATAGAAATGCAACCAATTTCTGTGCATTGATTTTATTTCCTGCGACTTTGCTGAATTCATGGATGAGTTCTAGGAGTTTTTTGGTGGAATCTTTTGGGTTTTCCACATAGAGTATCATGTCATCTGTGAAGAGTGTAAGTTTGGCTTCCTCCTTGCTGATTTTGATGCCTTTTATTTCTTTGTGTTGTCTGATGGCTGAGGCTAGGACTTCCAACACTATGTTGAATGACAGTGGTGAGAGTGGACATCCTTGTCATGTTCCTGACCTTAGGAGGAAAGCTCTGTTTTTCCCCATTGAGGATGATATTAGCAATGGGTCTTTCGTATATGATTTTTATGATCTTGAGGTATGATCCTTCTATTCCTACTTTCTTGAGGGTTTTTGATTGAGAAAGGATGCTGTATTTTGTCAAATGCTTTCTCTGCATCTATTGAGAGGATCATATGGTTATTATCCTTTCTTTCATTAATGTGATGTATCACATTGATTGATTTGAGGATATTGAACCAGCCCTGCATCCCAGGAATAAATCCCACTTGATCATGGTGAATAGTTCTTCTAATTCTCTTGATTCTTTTAATAACTCTTGCTAGTATCTTGTTGAGAATCTTTGCATCTATGTTCATCAAGGAAATTGGTCTGTAGTTCTCCTTTATAGTGGGGTCTTTGTCTGGTTTTGGAATCAAGGTAATGCTGGCTTCATAGAATGAGTTTTATCTCAGATGCGATTGTGTTTCAAAACCCCACACTTCAGAGACCCCTGTGGCTTGGACCCCCGCCGACTCTCTGGGGGAGGGTCTTGCTGAGCAATGGCCGGGTGCCAGCTTGCCCAGAAAATGTTCCTGCAGTCTGACAGCAGCAGAAGTTCAGAGATTATGGCAAATCACAACACACAGCTAGCATGAGGTTTCACCACACTCTGGCATCTTTGTCCCAATACCAGCAAATGTGGCTGCTCTATGGGGTCCACTAGGACCTTTGCCTGTGGGAGGCCATATGACCTCTACCAAATGCACTCCATGCAGGAGAACCGCTTCTTCCCGCATGGCACCCGTGTGACAGAGCCTGCTGCCTGCTCCTGGGGATTTGCCCTGGTTCCCCACCAGAGCACCACCAGGACTGAACTCCGGAACTTCAGACTCTGTGCTCCACTGTTTTTAGAATCCTGATGCTATTGAAAAGCACTCCTTGCTTCCTGTCCGTGGTTTTGGGGAACAGATTTCTTGTTCAGTCACCTGCAGGTGTTTTTACTCTCTCTCTCTCTTTCTCTCCAGCTACTCTCGAGGGAGTGTTTTTCTTGCCCTCTCCCAATACACCATACTCTCCCTCTTTCTCTGTCCTCTGTCTGCAAAAACAGCTCCCTATGCTCCACGGCTTTTCTCTCCCCCAGTTCACCTCTCCGCACTGGGTACCTGCCAAGTTCTTTGGCTCAAGTTATGCAGATTGTTGTGTTAATCCTCAGATCAATTTCCTAGGTGTGTAAAATGGTTTGGTGCTGATCTAGCTGCATTTCAGGGATGAGACAAGCTGAGGGTCTCCATGCTACCCCTCCATCTTAACTTGAAAGTCCATAAATGATTTTTAAAGGGGGTATGCATTAGGAAAAAAGTCCTTAGGGCACCTGGGTGGCTCAGTTGGTTAAGTGTCTGACTTTGGCTCAGGTCATGATCTCATGGTTCGTGGATTTAAGCCCCGTGTCGGGCTTTGTGTTGACAGCTCAGAGCCTGGAGTCTGCTTCAGATTCTCGCTTGCTCTCTCTCTGCCCCTCCATTGCTTGTATTCTCTCTCATAAAATAAATAAATAAATAAATAGCTTTTTTAAAGAAAAAACTCCTCTTTCTCCTCAAGATTCAGGTTCATTAAATTGAGGGTAGAGCTTGCATATCTTATTTTCAAAGCTTCTCAGATGATTTCTATGCATACCCTTGATTAAAGTCAGTGACTTATTCACATCCTTTTTGGGTCACCTTTTCAAAGCCCATCTATTGGTACATCATCCTTTGGCTTAAAAGCTTTCCATGTTTCCCCCAATGCCATTGGTATAAATTCCAAACTTCTTAGCTTGTGGTAGAACAGGCTTCATTCACATCCTGGCCCTAATCTACTTTTCCAGAGGCATTTTCAGCTATTCCCCTTCAAGTGCCTTTGAGTCCAGCCAAATAAGTTAAACCCAAATATGCCATGTACTTTTGGGCTTCTGTGCCTTTTCCCATACCATTTCATCCATCCAGGGTACCTTAACTTTTTTCTGTATCTGAGAAACTCCTCAGTGTTACTTCAGCCTCACTCCCATTGCCCCCCTCCTTTCCTCCAAGAGTAACTGCTCTTCTTTGACTCCTCAATTTTAGCTGCTTTCACTACTTTGCATTATGATGATCTGTTTATATACCTGTCTTCATCAATATGTAGTTAGGTTATTGGGATGAAGATAGCCTTACTTATCTTTTGTGAGTAGGTACCCAGGAAGAATGCTTCTTTCTTTTTGATTAAGATTTTAAAAATTCTCTCCATGTCTTCTTTTGTATCGACTACTTCTGCCTAGCAGATTGCCTTCTGTCTGTATCATCCATCTATCTCCTCAAAAAATTGGCATGTCTTATGAACAAAGAAGGAACCTCCCAAATTTGTACGAAGAGATGGTTGGTGGTCATTTGGGTATCAGGGAACTCATTTGTGTCTAAGGATGCCTTGTTGAGATCTTCATCAAAGGAAGATATAAAACATCTGGTGACATGTTCAAGGTATTCAACACGGTTTTGCACGTTAAAGAAGACCAACAAAGCTGATCTGATGAGTTGTGTCAATTCTGCCTTGTAAGTTTCTGAAACTGGTACTATTAATGTCTACTTCACACCTGGAAGCATTTTTTCAGCTGTGTCCTACTGGCCATATGAAAAAAATTTTTAAGCCAGAAGTCATTCTTGGTGTATTACATCTCCTAGGACCACATCTGAGTTGTTGGTTTTCACAGTGAATTGTGGGTCTAGTGGTAGATCCTAAATAAAGACTCCCTTTATGTTTTCAAATTCCTCTTTCATCTTGGACTACGAACACATAGTACCTATTTCTCTGGGAAAATGTGCTAGAAGTTCACAAAGGGTATGAAGTTTTGGGGGGAGTTAAGATTAGCTTCCAACTTACAATGTAGTCATTACTGTCTGGTTCTGAGGTTAGAGAAGAGGCTTTGATGTATGTGCTAAAAGATAATAATTGAGCATGGGGCCCTTTGTTTGTTGAGCATCGACTCTTGATTTTGGCTCGGGTCATGATCTCACAGTTTGTGGGATCAAACCCGGTTTGGGATTCTCTCTCTCCCTCTCCCTCTGTCCCTCTCATTTGCACTCTCTCTCTGTGTCAAAATAAATAAACATTAAAAGAATGATAATAATTGAGCATGCTATCTGCCAAGAGATAGAGATGATTGTTAACAAGTCTTGTGGCATCACACCAAACAAAATACTACAAATCATGAAATTTTATCACATGGATCCATGTGTAAGACATTTTTTTAAAAAATTTTTTCTATTGTCATTTTTCCTCTGAGAATGTCAGAAAGGAAATTGAATGTAGTAGTATCTTCAATATTGAAAAATACTAGGTATCTGTATTAGTTCTGAAAGCATGAACATGTCCTTATCTTATTTGGGAAATGGGTCACTAATAATAATATATTAAACGAGCAAAGCCCATTCTGTTTTCAGGACCAGAATGTTTCTGGTGCCCTCAAGGATGAAAAGCTGTGATGTTGGATTTGTTTCTTTCATAGGAATTGTCTCCTTGTTCCATTTGGACATTTAGTCCATTAGAACTAGAGTTAATCTCTGTTCATTTTTATTATTAGCCTAAAATGATTGATTGATTGATTGATTGATTCATTGATTATAACTCAGCACAGCTACTTGGCATTAATAGGCTTGAAAGTGTGGGAGGCAATATTGGATATCTGCCTGGAAGATAGGTGGGGAAATATATAATGTAGAATTAAATTCTAGCCTAGAAAAGCATATTTCAGTTCTGAATGTCTTACTTTGCAACTTGTCACATAAAGGGAGGAATGTGTAATAAATAAACATAGTACTGTGGCTTAAAAGTCAAGAGACCTAAATCTGTTCCCTGCAAATTACTTTCCATTAATCCTCTCTGTTAAATGGAAAACCATTAAAAATATTTCCCAGGGTGCCTGGGTGGCTCATTGGTTGAGTGTCCAACTCTTGACTTTAGCTCAGGTCATAATCTCAGTTTGTGGGATCAAGCCACATATCAGGCTCTGCACTGAGAGCACAGAGCCTGCTTGGGATTCTCTCTCGCCCTCTCTCTCCCTCTCTCTCTCTCTCTCTCTCTCTGCCCCACCATGTGCTTTCTCTTGCTCTCTCTCTCTCTCTCGCTCTCTCTCAAAAATAAATAAATAAATAAATAAAATATTTCCCTACCCAGAAATAAAATTGGTTAAAAAAAAAAGAGGCGTGTATAGATAGATATAGAGATAGGTAGGTAGGTAGTCCTTGGCTTAACCTGAAAATTTTCCCTTGCGTTTTTGAGTGTATTATAAAACCTGCAAAACAGTAAAGGCTCTGGTCCCTTAATATTCACCAAGACTTGCTAAGTATAACCTCTACAAAATCACTTTACATAATTAACTCAGCACTTAAATATAAGGAGAAACCAGGAGCTAGTTCCCAAGCACCTAAATATGAAAGAAGGACTTTTTTGCTTCACTTTTTGGCTTTGATGGACAAATTTCTCTGAAAAGTACTTCTTTCAACTTAGGAAAGGAAGTGAGAGATTTCCCAGGAGTAATATTTAGCAATAGTCATGTGGCTCCGATGCAAGACAGTAACCCTTTGTAGCTGAACTTGGTGGGGAGGAAGAAGAGCAAAATCATAGATTCCTTTTGGTAAGTTTGGATTCATTCTTTTAAGACTTTCTCAAAAAGGAGCACTAGATCTTGAGTCCAGAAAACCAGTGCTACAGACGAGTTATCAAATGTACTTACCTTAAAATTTAAATTTAGATTATGTTATAAAAGAAAGCATTCTAGGGGTACCCAGGTGGCTCAGTTGGTTAAGTGTCCAACTCTTGATCTCAGTTCAGGTCTTGATCTCAGGATTGTGAGTTCAAGCCCCACATTGGGATCCACAGTCTGCATGGAGCCTACTTAAAAAAAAAAAAAAAAAGCATTCTGATTAGAGGATAAGTATAAAATATGGATTGATTGTTAAGATTCTAGTAAAGCATTAATAAAAGAATTTAGTATTTAACAGCCTGTTTTGGTAAAAAGTATGCAAACTAAATCCATCTTGTTCATCTGTGATCTTCCCTTTCTTGCCGATGACAAACGTGTGCTATGGCTATAGCATCTTTTGGCATCAGAGTCTCCCCATCACCTCCCAACTTGCTCCTGTGTTTACGTTGGTCTATTTTGATGGGCTTTTTCCATCATTCTTTTCTGCCCTCCCCCTGTGCCCACCTGCCAGTTTCTTGACTCTGCTGTGCTGCCTTCCTGCCCATCTCTTCTTCCATCACGGGCCCATTTTTGACACATTGTCCTTCTTTCTGTTCCTGCTTTGTCTCACTCCCCTCCTCAGGCTTGCACTGTGCTGTCACCTGATTCGGGTATGCCCAGGAAACCTAATCCTTTCCACTGCCCTCATCATCATGTCTGTCCACCCAAATCTAAGGGAAGACAGTGAACTCTAACCAAATCAGGAACAACGTGCAAGTTGCCATTGTGACCCTCATAATATACCACAAACGTCAAACACCTCGTAACCCTGGAAACACCTAAGATACAAAGATACTAATTAAGTAGCAGAACTCAGCCTCTTGTGCACTAAAACTACGGAACAAAATCCGGCGAAATTACATCCCTGTCATGGTGTGTGTGTGACCAGTCGCTCCTCTTGGTGCAGTGCAGCTCTGTGGTCCTTTGGCTTTGAGTGAAAGAACCCTTCTTGTTGAGTTTGCTTGGGCTGCACCTATCCATCTCCACCCTTCCTCCCTGTGAATCCTACTGTGCTTATCAGAAGCAATGATAGTTGGTTCCTTTGCCCCTATCACTCTTTCATTTGTTTCCCCGGTCCTGTTGGTAATTATTAATACAATGTAAATGTCTTTCCTTTCAGTCCTCCTCGTCCTCTGGCCAACATGAACGACACCATGGTGAGCCACCTGTCCTCTGGGGTGCCCACCCCCACCAAGAGGTATGTAGGGCCTACGCCTCAGTCACTGCTCAGAGTTGGGTACAGGCCTGGCCGGGGAAGCAGAGATTCCACAGGGCAGAATTCTCCTCCTTTAACTGTCTTTTAAAATTATTTTGTGATTTTTTTTTTTTCTTCTTTTTTTCCCCACTAACTCGTAAATGTAGCACCAAAGGAGTCTGCTTGTGAGTGGTGCCTGAGGTGGAAACTCTTCATTTGTGACAAGCAGTGAACACAGTGTCAAAGCAGATTTGGCACTTTGGAAAGCCTCTTCTTTAACATTAAATAATATTTTGATGATCATGAATTTCAACAATTTTGCATTTGCATTCTTTAAATGTTGAAGATCACTTCTGCTTCTTGATTAGACTGTGTAAACTGAATTAATCCCTGATAATTCTCCTAAATCAATGTGTATATGATTCATAAACATTTAAGTTGAAAAGCTTGGGTCTTTTAGTTTTACAGAGAGTCTCCTTTAGGGTCCTACAAGGAGCTAGAACTGTGTAGTCCTTTCTCTTCTTTATTTAATTTACTCTTCTCCAAAATTCTCTCAGGCAGGACTTAAAAGAACTCTATAAAATGGCTTACTCTCTGTTTGATTTAAGCTGTTCCATAATGAGAGTATTGCAGAAACTCCCTCAAAGGCACAGCCATTAAAGAATCCTTTCTAACAGTCATCACCCAAAAAAGAACAAAAAAACAAAGACATTCCAACCAACTCCCCAAGTTCTTCCTGAAGAAAAACTACTTTGTGCCATATGTACTGATTGCTTTGGATTAATTCAGCTATAGAAATGTCATCTGCTTAATAATACTGTGACTTAACATATAATATATGATACTTAAGATCAACTGTGTTTGTTTTCATTGGCTAAAACTCCTGGAGCACTCTTTCCCAAACTTGACTGCTGAGAAGATTCAAAAGAATCACGTGGGTCAGTTATTAAAAATACAGTTTTCTGGGACCACATCAGACCCAGTGGATCCTGAGATCTTGAGAAGTTACACCTCTAACAATAAGTATTCCAGGTGATTCTTATCATCAAGCAAGTTTGGGAAAGAGCCTTAGAAGGAAGCTATGGAGTAAACTGGAATAGAGGATTTAGGGATTAAATCAGAGTGACCTGATAATGTGTTGTCCACTAGGAAACTCAAGACGACCAGGTAAGAATCCTTGCCTACAGCCTTGTTGAGACACTACCGCTTCTTCTTCTTTTTTTTTTTTTTTTTTCCATGTTTATTTTTGAGAGAGACAGAGACAGAGCATGAGCAGGGGAGGGGCAGAGAGATTAGGAGACACAGAATCTGAAGCAGGCTCCAGGCTCCCAGCTATCAGCACAGAGTCCGACACGGGGCTCGAACTCACAAACTGCGAGATCGTGACCTGAGCCACCCAGGCGCCCCCCTTACCGCTTCTTTTGAGCAGATTTGAGTGGTATTCTTGACTACAGCATAGACTTGAGCCTGACTGGCTGCCTTTAAGTCCTGGCTCTCACCTGACCTTGAACAAGATTTTTATCTTCTTTTTTTAAATATATAAAATGGGGACAATGATAGTGTCTACCTTGTGGGGTTATGCGAAAATTTAAGATATTGTTTTCACTATTTAAGAGGTAAACTGATGAGGGGTGCCTGGGTGGCTCAGTCAGTTAAGCATCTGACTTCGGCTCAGGTCATGATCTCACAGTTCTTGAGTTCAAGCCCCACATTGGGCTCTGTGCTGACAGCTCAGAGCCTGGAGTTGCTTGGGACTCTGTCTCCCTCTCTCTCTGCCCCTCCCCCGCTAGTCCTCTGTCTCTGTCTGTCTCAAAAAATAAACAAACATTAAAAAAAATTAAGAACTAAACTGATGAGAGAAGAGGTGGTGAAGAAACAATAACTTATAGATGACACTCTTTTTAGCAAAGTCTAGTAGACTTGGTCCTTCCTAGAGGTGGTTATCACAGACTTTGTAGGCATTGACCAGCAGAACAAAGGCAGCCAGAGCCCTTAGCAGGCCAGAACGGAAGACTGAGCGCTATAATTTATTAAGAAGAGTAGTTGCCATATGGGAACAAGATGCTCCCATCCTAACAATTTAGTCCTTAGAATTTTAGATTTCATTTATATTCAGGATGAGATTATGATGTAACACGTGGGCATCAATTGCATAATCCATAGATTTGGCTTTTTGTGGCCCAAGTTACCAAACCAATGTAAATTTCCAACTAGTATTCTGTTTACTTCCTTAAGGATTCATCAGTTTTTCTTTTTTCCTCCAAATGTCATTAGACGTGTGTCTCCAGAGTCTGGTGAAAGCTAGGAACCCAGCACATCATCCCAGTCATACAGAACCTTCCTCTGCTGGGGCAGAGAATCCTCAAGGAGAATAAAGCTACTCTCCAGAATTAAGAAGTTTCCTTTAGGACTCAGCATACGACATAAATCACTGAATCAGACAAGAACATGCACAGTAATAAAAATGCAGGAAAAATTTATGAGCTACAGTTTCTGTAAGAGCTACAGTTTCTGCCTTTTCAGGAGGCAGTGCATATGAAAGTAGTGATAGCTCCAAGGGTCAAAAATACTATGTGAGTCCAAATAGAAGATGCTCACAAATGTAAGAGTGACTTTTTAAAGAAGAAAAACTTACCAATGGCAAAGATGCTGGCTGTCATGTGAGATGCTGTGAATTATGTTCCTGAGAGGGTCCACTGTAGGGATTTGCTCTATATAATATTCTTCTAGTATTCCTATATTGAAATTTCTATAATTGGAAAGAAATTTCATCTTTGCTTTAGACTAAATAGTTCCTGGAAATTTGCTTTCTTTAAAAAAAACCAGAAGAGGGTTTGCTGACTGGCTCAGTCAGTTGAGCGTCCGACTTCGGCTCAGGTCATGATCTCACGGATAGTGAGTTTGAGCCTTGCGTTAGACTCTGTGCTGACAGCTCAGAGCCTGGAGCCTGCTTCGGATTCTGTGTCTCTCTCTCTGCCCCTTCCCCGCTCATGCTCTGTCTCTCTCTCTCTCAAAAATAAATAAACATTAAAAAAATTAAAGTAAATAAAATAAAATAACGAGAACAATGTA
Organism: Panthera onca; assembly: GCF_046562875.1. Classification (NCBI taxonomy): domain Eukaryota; kingdom Metazoa; phylum Chordata; class Mammalia; order Carnivora; family Felidae; genus Panthera; species Panthera onca. The sequence continues at coordinate 20,253,129 of NC_138341.1, read as the reverse complement.
CTTAAAAACAAACAACAAAAAACTTTCAAAACTTTAAAACAGGCTTAAAGTCTCCCCCTTCTACTGGATTTCCTCCAAGGCTTGTCTGTCCCTCTTTTTCCCCAGGGTTCAGAATGTGAATGGTGGTATTAGTCTCTGGACTAAGGTACTGTATTATTTTATTTATTCATTCATTTTTATTTTGAGAGAGAGAGAGAGAGTGAGCGAGCCGGGGGGCGGGGCAAAGAGAAAGGGAGAGAGAGAATCCCAAGCAGACCCTGCTCTTCCAGCACAAAGCCTGACACGGGCCCAGACCCATGAACAATGAGATCATGACCTGAGCCGAAACCAAGAGTCGGATGCTTAACCAACTGAGCCACCCAGGCACCCACTATTATACTGTTTTAAATCATTACATATATTCAGACCAATATCGAAAATTATGCCAATATATTCTAATGTCTTCTAAAGCCTTAGCGTTATTTATGAATATTTAAACTTTTACAATTCTGTGGGCAGTTCATATAACTATGGCAGTAACAAAAACTTCCAATATGACACTTTTTGCTTTGTGCATTCAGTTGGTATATTAGTATTAACTCTTTTAACTTCGTGTATTAAAATTTAACTTAAAATGCACAAACCCAATTAAGCAAGATGAAAAGGTTGTAAATGAACTGCTCTATAGCATTGTGCTCGTAGTTAGTACCAGGTAGATCTTATGGTATGTGTTCTTACTATAGTTAAAAAAACAAAAAGGAAAACAAAAAGAGACAAACCCACAAAGACAAAGGCAAAAGCAGAAGGCAAAGGCAGAAGTGTCCACGGATCACAAAAGTAACTTAAAAGCCGTCGGGATGTCTATCTGTGGCTTCTCCATCTCTTGGTTAGTCACAGAATGCCATCTTCCTTCCCTACTGCTGCGAAACATCTACTTCTCAATACCGCCGATGGCTTCAGATGCACAGCCACAGCGTTGGCACTCAAGAAGTTATGCTTTTCCTCCCTTCGATTAGAAAACTCCAAGGAAGGGTTCTCAACTGTCCTGGATTGGATTACTGCCCACCCTTGTGTATGTGGTAGGCCACACCCATTAAACCTACATCATCAAAACAGAGGAGGGAGTGTGTCCCCAAAAGATGGTCATACTGTCAAGAACAGAAGAGAGAGATCGTGGGAAGGACAAATAACAGAGGCTGTTGGCAGACCACCGTTTTGCTACCGAGCACACAGATGTGTGCAAAAGTATATACATATACACACCTTCTCATACAGGTTTCCTCTCCTAGGGTTTTCCTTCCCATAATGTAGCATTCCACGTACAACTGCAAATGGGTGCATGCCTCTCCCAGGAGTCTGTCCACGTGCTGTAACAGCCCTGGACCCTGGTTACATAGATTATGTCCATTCACCCAGGTCAGGTCTAGGTGTGTCTTTCTATGACTCCTTATCCCCTCCTGCCCTGAAGCAAATGATAAGTTGTAAGCACTTTGCACCCAGTCCACAAAGGTAGAGATCAGAAAGTAGGAGAATTGTAATTCAGACAGCGGGAAAAGGGAGGTGACGGAAAACATGGCATATTAAGCCACATCTGCTGTGTTTCCTTGTGAAACACCACCAAAATGACAGTGTGGGGATTATTTTGAGTAAAAACCCGCAAAAAAAAAAAGAAAAATGAAAGAGGAGACCATACCAACAAGAATTTGGAAGCAGCAAAGCAGGTGGGTGAGTGGAAAGAGATTTTACAGACTGGAGAAGACTACAGCGTAAGCAGATGGGGAGAGGAGCCCAGAAGAAGGCCCGCTCCAGGAATTAGAAGGCAAAGGGAGGATGCAGAGCGTTTAGCTGGTAGTCTGTACAGGAAGCGCTTCGAACCACAGACTATCCACATGACTGGGTAATTGTCCCTACCCCACTCTGCCAAAGAGTTGAGGTTTATATTTGGGGTTTTTGGAACAATACAGCCCCCACGAGATCCTAATTGTCTTCATTATCTCACCCTTGGTGGGCTGAAGCAACTGGCTTCCAGACAACCCATCTCCCTCCCTTCGTTCTGAAGACTTCGGGAAATCACTGCTCCATCCTGTTATTCCTCTCCGGTGCCTGGAACTCCAGCCATCAGGGGCACAAGATCGAGTCCCCACGATCCTTAAGATCACGGTTGAACCAGTTGCTTTTCGTAGTGGCAAAGATAGATGTGTCCCCTCCCTGGGATGAAGTGTTGCTACCATTCATTCCTCAACCCGACTCAGCTAGTTCCACTCAGTGTTTCTCCCCACTTCTAGTATCAGTTTCTATTTTAGTCAGAACCCTTGGCTATAAGTGACAGAAGCTCAGTTTGGATGAGCTTAGGGAAAACAAGAAGATTTTTTTGGTTTTGTAGCCAAACTGGGGGAAGAAGAGCAGGGCTGTACGTGGCTGGGCCTCAGGGATGACCAGAGCCAGGGGGGCTATAACTCACTTAGGTGTTTCCCTGTCTCCCTCTGCTACCCTCATGCTCCTTGCTCCTCCCTGTTGTATGTCAGCTGATTCTTCCCTATAATAGTTACCTTTCACACAGCAGGGAATATATCCGTGAGACCTGTGTGTTCATATTTCATAACCTCAACCCTATAGCTATTGCCTTTCTCTTAGTTCCGACTTGGAAACTCCCAATGAGAGTTCTTTTTGGTCCATCTTAGATCATGTTACCCATCCAGGGGTTTTCTGTTTGGTGGCCCTACCTAGATTACCACGGTTGAATGGGTAGGGGTCGGTTTTCCAAAGAAGGGGGTCTGCTCTCTGTGGAGAAGGTAAGGATGCTAAAGAGACATTAGCTATAGACTTCTTTTTTGGGTGATTTCTGAAAAAAAAATTGCATACCTAAGTAGATTATATCACTCCCGCATTAGCATAGATTTGTTTCAGGAGGCCCTTTTTACCCCCCTACCACCTCATTTTTATTTTCCTCAAATATTAAATAGTGCTTTCTAGTCTGTTTGGTTTATAAAGATGTATTGTGTGCCACCATCTTTGGGTAGCAACATGTAGATATTAGAGCCACTAATTCTAAGAAGTTACCAATTACTAGGAATCATAAGTAAAGGCACGATTTTATCAGTCAAAAATTTTTAACTTAACACATACTTCACAAGAAGGAGAAGTATTTTTTAAAGGCCAGAAAATGCCATGTTCTATATTATTTCTGAGATGAAGACACATGACCAAGTTAAGAGATGCATTGCACTATAATAGTATTACAATGGCTTTCTGAGTGGGTGCCAAGGCAAAGGTTTTATCTTGTTATCTACAGAATACTGAAGAACGACAGAAGCCACAATCTGTTGTTTTTTAGACTGACAGAAATATTGGCAAAACGAAGAAAGGAGGCAAACTGAAATTGGTCAAGCCAGAAATTATCCATTTGTGGACTCAGGCTATTGGTGCTCTTCCCTCCTGTGAAATGAGAGTGAGTTTGGTTGAAAAGCAAGAATTAATGAGGGTTTAAGCACGATCATGAAACAACTTAGCTTGCATGAATTCTTCATGAGAATCTGAGACAACACAAGAATTACTTTTTTCTCCAATCTATTTTTGAGAGACAGAAAAGCAGAGTAATTGAAAATTAACACATAATTTTATGTGACTGCAGGGTCCTCAGTGTTGGCAGATCTCCAAAGTCCATCTGATGGCCCAGGCAGTCAGCCAGGTTTTAGCTGCCTCTGGGTTGGGATTAAATTCCATTTCCATTCAAGCATTTAAGGTAAACCTTCAGCAGTTCTAACTCAGGTTAGTACAAACAGAAAGCTTGAGTATTTCCAAGTCCATACTTTAAAGCTTAAGGTTGGAAAATTGAAGCTTACAGAAGCATAGTAACTCCTCTCCTTGCACTGAAGTAATAGTTACCTCCTCTCATTGGACTGAAGCTGGAGGTCCTCAACCTGAGCAAGAATTACATCCATTATGGACTGTCAGCAGACCAGAGGGGAAGAAGGAACAGGTCTGGGGAGAAAAACTGTGAGTTCAGCATTGCGTGTTCAGACTGAGATGCCTGAGGGATCCTGAGAGTGATCCACAGAGTGATCCAAACTCTGTGGAGTTTGGATGTGGGGGGCCAAGGAAAGGAATAGATGATTCTCCTCCAGGTTCCTTTCTGGCTTACGGTACTTATGGTCGAAACACGGGAGGAAGATTTGGGCAGGAAGATAGCAAGATTATGTTGAATTAGAAGTGCCTGTGGGACACAGAGGAACCAGACCATAGCATGAGTTCTTGTCATCCAGATTCTTCCAGCTACCTCACATTCACACTAGCAAAGGGCAGGCACATACTCATCCAACAAATGTACAGAACCCACACACACACAATTTTACACATTTTTCACATTTGGAGGCTGTTAACTTGAGTCTCTTGACCATATCTGCTCTTAAGAAGCTGACTCAGTGCAGGGCACCTGGGTGGATCAGTTGGTTAAGCGTCCAACTTCGGCTCAGGTCATGATCTCACTGTTGGTGGGTTCGAGCCCCACGTCAGGCTGTGTGCTGACAGCTCAGAGCCTGGAACCTGCTTCAGATTCTGTGTCTTCCTCTCTCTCTGCCCCTTCCCTGCTTGCTTGCACTCTCTTTCTCAAAAATAAATAAGCATTAAAAAAAAAAAAAAAGCCGACTCCGTGCGGTATGCTGCTTTGTAGTGAAAGGGGTGTGCCAAAGGCTTGCACTTATAATGGAAATTCCTATAGCAATGCTGAAATTCCTATGGTGATCCAGTTTAACCATGGCTCTTCACTCCTTCTAACATCAAACTATTACAGTATTTTAACTTAGCCATAGTAAAGCAGATATTTAAAACAAATCAGTGCTGTGGTATAAATTCCTACTTTTTTCATGGATCTTACTAGGAAATCTCCAGTCTACTCCCCACCTCACCCCCAATCTAGTCCTTTCTTTGTTACCAGACATTTTACTGAAATGCAGATCTAATGATGTTACTCTCCTGGTTAAAACTTTCCAGTGGCTCTTTGTTTCTACAGCACTGTCCAATAGCATAGAAACCAAAATGGTAGCCATTAGCCAAGTGTGGCTGTCAAGCACTTGAAATGTGACAGAGGAGTGAATTTTAACTTAATTTGAATTAATTTGAATGTAAACAGGTACATGTGGCTAGTGGCAACACAATTCTACAGGATTAGGCCCACATTCTTCAGTGTGGCTTTGGAGGCTGCTCCAAGGTGACGGTTGCTAGCTAGTCTCCCCAGCCCTACCTTATTTCATTCTTTTTATTTGGCTTCTACACCCAGAATTACTCAAATCACTTACAGTTCCCCAAGCAGGTTTCTGCACCTGCTCCTTCCTTTTTGTGCCTTCCCTTCCTTTTTCCTTTTATGTCCCTCTCTTTGTCATCTAATTCTTCCTTCTGAACTTAGCTTCAGCTCCTCCAGGAAGCCCTCCCTAACACCCTACAACTAGGTTAAGTGTTCTTCCTCTGTGATTCATAGCATGTTGTACATATCAGCGTATCATAATTACCTGTTTGTTCCATGCTTTTCTAGACTATACGCTCATTGAGAGTGAGGACTCACGAGGCTTTATCCAGAAACATACTCCTTTTCTTCAAGTCGTGCTGCTGTTTTGTATCTTAATCAGTACTTCTTCTGTTAGGAAAGGGGTTTTCTTCTTCAATTACTTCAAGCATGTGGCATCTTATTAACATTGCCTGCTTATTCCATTCAGGGCAGAGAAATAAAGGACATGAGTTCTACTGAAGTATCTGGTTCTACTCCAGTACTGCATGATTCACTATAGCTGCCCCCACCCCTGGTTATCTGTAACTTTCCTCTGCAAGAGTGAGAAACCCGGCCCCCATCACCCACCATCCCTGTGCCTATTTGTTTAGCCATGGTAGCATGGATAGTGGTTTCAGAACTGTTTATTTATTTCTTTAATAGATTACTGAGACATAATTCATTCACCATACAATCCATCCACATAAAGTGTACGATTCAGTGGGTTGGGGTATGTTTACAGAGTTGTGTGGCCATCACCACAATCAATTCTAGAACATTTTCATCACCCCCACTACTAAAAGATCACTCACTGTGGTGTGGAGAATCGACTGTAGTGGGCAAGAGTGGAAGAGGAGGGCAGTCAAGGGCTGTTGGGTGGCACTTGGTGAGACGTGCCAGATAGAAAGGATGGCAGCAGTGGGGGCAGTGAAGGGGGCTGGTTTTGGAGGGCAGCCAGTAGGACGGATTAAGGAATTGGATGTGGGGCACGAGGAAGTGAGAAGAAGAAACAAGAAGACTTCTGCTTTGAGCTCGGTGACTGGGTGAGTGGTGGTGCTGTTCCTTTCAACTGGTCAGCCTGGGAGAGTGGCAGGTGAGGAAGTGGGTGGAGAGAATGAGCTCTGTTTTGAACATGTTCAGTTTGGGATGCCTGTTAGGCAGCCAAGGGGAGATGCTGACTAGGCCCTCTAATACACAATCTTGGAGCTCCAGGGGGAGGTCAGAGCTGGAAATGTAAACTTGTGAGGATTACAGTAATACCTTTTGGTGAGATTATTCTGAGAATAAGCAAAAGAGCATATGTGAAAGTCTGTGATAAGGTCACAGGTACTCTGCTGATAATGACTACTACATTATCTTCTGTAATCCTTCCTGTACTCTCTAAAGTCAGTAATACATGAGGTAGATTTTATATTATTATTTTACAGATGAGGGGACTGAATCTCTCTGTGGACAGATTAAAGCCCAAGTTCACATAGCAAGCAGGTATCAGAGTATGGATTAAACCCAAGCCTGCCTCACTCCAGAGCCCATGCTCTCAGATGCTGTGCTCTCCTGCCTCCTGCCAAGCAATGAGCCCTGCTCCGGGGCTACAAACTGCCACTCCAGAAGCAGCCTCTGCTTCTGACCTTGTCCCACCACAACTTACCCTTCATCCCCACCCTCACCGCTCACATCCCTTTCCCTTGTGTCCTGACCCCACAAGTGTGTCTCTTAACTTCTGCCAAAGCACCCTCTCTTGCTGCCACTGGAGCTTCTGCTGAAGCCATGAGACCCTCTGCCTTAGATTCAAAGGCCCCCATCATCTTGGAGAGCAGGTGTCACCCTGGAGTGTGCATCTGGAGCACCTAGAAGCTTGTTTCAAATGCATAGAGCTGGGAGGGTGTCTTGGGAAGGAAAGTATGCTGCAGAGAGAGATGTGCTCATTTCATTGTCACTCCTCTTTTTTAACTCTGGTTTATTCTACTCACCCTTGCTTTTGCTGATCTCCCTAACTGGACAACATTCTATTCTTATGTCTTCTTCTTCTTCCTTTTTGTTTTTTTTTTTTTGTTTTGTTTTGTTTTTTCTGTTTTGTTCCTTAAGTAAGCTGTACACACAATGTGGGGCTCGAACTCACAACCCTGAGATCAAGAGTCACATGCTCTACTGACTGAGCCAACGAGGAACCCCAATTAAGTTTTCTTAGCGAAGAACAGTGTCCCTGTCATCTTAACACTTACTATATTAGCCATTTTACATTTATTTGTGCGATCATCTCTTTTTCTACTAGACTGTTAACATCAAGAGAGCAGCAGCCGTGTCTGGTTCCTGCTTACTGTGGTATGTCTTCCTCTCCTGGCACGGTGCCTGACATCCAGTAGGTGCTCCAGACATTGACTCAAATGCCAGATTTCCATCAGAAATACTACTAGAACTATTGTATATTCTGCCGTGAAAATCACTTACTTTTATGGATGGAATTGACATGTGTCAGCCTAGAATAGAACAAATTATTATTATTATTATTATTATTATTATTATCATCATTATTACTATCGTTATTATCATTATCATTATTTTATGTATTTATCACTTGTGTGGGGTTCCAAACTATTCCAAACTACTGACTCTGCTTTAGAAAAACAGATTTCTAAAGCAAAACCTACTTATAAGTTGGGGGTTGTATATAGATTTATATTTTATCAAAAGGGAAGAATTTAAAGGAAAAAAATCTGGAAACACAGGTACACCTTTCAGTGGAGTATATATTATCACATGTATATCTAACATAACACCCACACCCTGACACAGAATTGTCAGAAAATATATGGACACTTAAGTGCCTTATTTACTGTAGATGGCTACTGATAATGCCTTTCATTTTGGTTTAGATTCCTCATTATCCGGCCAAAGACACTAGTTCTGAATAGCAGTTTTCATAGAAAGTTAAAATGGAGTTTAGTTGGACTATTGCTTCTATAGTGAATGCCTACAATTTCTTTTCTGCCACTCCCTTTGGAACGCACCTTGGTCAGATTTTCACATCCTGTTCGCTGCCAAACCAGTTCTTTCAAGGAGACCAGTGACTTCCTCAGTGTTAAATTCACTGATGAATTCTCAGGACTTATCTTAATTGATCTATCCATGGCATTTGACATAGATGATCGCTCCCTTCTACTTGAAACGCTTTCTATACTTGCCTCCAGCTATTGTGCTCTTCTGCTTTTCCTCCTCTTCCTTCTTGGCCCCCTTTGCTAGTTATTCCATACCTCTTTGAACTCTAAATGTTAGTATGCCACAGGGAGCACTTCTCTTTTCTGTTTGGCCTCACTGTAGGTGATCCCGTCCAGACTCACAGTTTTTAATACTGTCTACATACCAGTGACTTCTAACCTTATTTTTCCAGACCAGACCTTTTTTGCTGAGCTCTAACCTCATATATCTCCTCCTCAGTGGTATCTTCACTTGGATCTAATGCATACCTTAGTTAGATGTCCCAAGCTGAGTTCTGTATCTTCCCAACCAAACCTACTTCTCTCAGCGTCTTCACCGGCTCAGTTAATGGCGGTCTCATTCCTGTAGTTGCTCGGTCAGAAGTCTTGATGCTTATTTCGTCAAAAATGTCAGATTATTAGATCAGCTTTATCCAAAAACACTGTCAGAATCTGTCCAAGATCTTGCTATTTCTTACACCTCTACAGCTACTGCTACTTTGCTGGCCACTCTTGTCTCTCATATGGAACGTTGCAGGAAGCTTCTAATTAGCTGCTGCCTCCCCATTCTCTGACACTTTATCTTCCATAGTGCAGATGATCTTATTAAAATATAAGTTCTTTCGTACCCTACCTCTGCTCAAAACCCACCAATAACTTCTCATATCAGAGTAAAAGCTGAAACCCTTATGATGGCCTTATATAACACTGCTACTTTTCAATCTGTCTTAGAAAGAAGCACTTTTGTTTTGTTTTGTTTTAATTTTTAGTTTGAAGTAGACAAATACTTTACAAAAGTATGATACAAAATGAGTTACTATGGGAGAGAATTCCACGCTGGTCATGGTGAAGTAACTGCTATAAGATGAGCTCTTCCACTATAAACGTCTAGAAAACTATTCTGAATATAACACTCTTTTCAGAAATTAGACAGTAAGTAGGGCAGGACTCTTCTCCAAGGGAAAGGAAGTAAATGAGGAGAGCCCTATGATTGCCCAGGCTTTCTGCTGGGAGGCATTTACCAAACTCCAGTGCCAGAGACAAGCAGAGTAAGCCTTATTTGCTGAGAATAAGAAGACAGAGATTGGAGTTTAGGGAGGCTATAATTTGCCAAGTAGAATACCGGAGGGGAGGAAGCATTTAGAGAAAGAGCTCCATAAATCTGCATACAGGTCTGTTAAGTCTTTGGCTGAAAACAAGCTGCTTGTGCATAGAATGAGATTTCACAGGACCACCAAAGAACAGCTACCTGGGAAAGAACAGCTCAACTCCCAGGGATTTGAAAGTAGAACAGCTACTCAAGCTCAGGCCGTTGTTTGGGTTCCAATCAACCAGAATAGAGACATCATGGAACACTTGGAGCACCCCGGAAAGGCCACACCTTGCGAGCAGGGTGAAAATAGCCCTAGATAAAAATTACCATAGATCTGCACTAATGAAGCTTTAACACAGGCCTCAAAAGGACCAAACTGTCCACAGGTAAATTAACTGACTACTAAAGTCTTTAGAAGAAGACAACAAAATTCAGACATTCAACAACATACTACTCACAATTTCCATCATCCAGTAAAAATTTAGAAGACGTAGGAAGCAGCAGGAAGGTATGGCCTGTAACCAGAATTAAATTAGTCAATACAAACAGAGCCAGAAATAACAGGCATGATGCAGTGAGCAGACATGGACTTTAAAACACTCACAATAAATAGAAAAATGTAAAGGAAAATATTAACGTAATGAGAAAAATGAAAATAAAAAAGAACCAAGTGTAAACATATTGGAAGTTTCTGAATATATATTCTACTTCAATGACAAAGTTTTAAATTGAAAAATAGAACTTCTAGAGTTGAAAGGGATAGTACCTGAAATGAAAAATTCCATAGATGGACTTAACAGTAGATCAGAAATTGTAGACAAAAAAAGTCCACTGAACTTAAAGACACAGCAATACAAACTATCTAAAATGAAACACAGAAGGGGCACCTGGGTGGCTCAGTTGGTTAAGTATCTGACTTCGTCTCAGGTCATGATCTTATGGTTCATGAGTTCGAGCCCCACGTCGGGTGAGCTCAAGCCATGCTTCTCTCTCTCTGCCCCTTGCTCACTTGTGCTCACTCTTGCTCTCTCTAAAATAAATAAATAAATAAATAATAAATTGAATGAAACACAGAAAAGTGGCTGAAAAATTAACAGAGCTTCTCAAGACCTACGCAACAATGTCAAGCAGTTTAAAAGAAGGAGGAGAGAAAAATTATTCCAGGAAATTTTTTTTCCAAATTTCCAAATAAATTTTTGCAAATTAAATGAAAACCATAAACCCATAGATAAAGAAGTTCAGCAAATTGTAATCAGGATAAACAGAGAAAACCATACCAAAGTACATCACAATCAAATTGCTGAAAACCAATGATAAAAAGATATTTAAAGCAGCTAGAGGAAAACAAAATGTTATATACAAGGGAACAAAGATAAGGTTTGTTTGTTTTTTTAACTTTCTTTAAATATTTATTTTTGAGAGAGTGAGACAGAGTGCAAGTGGGGGAAGGGCAGAGAGAGAGGGAGACAGAATCTGAAGCAGGCTCCAGGCTCCGAGCTGTAAGCACAGAGCCCGAAGCGGGGCTCGAACCCACAAATGGTGAGATCATAACCTGAGCCGAAGTCGGACGCTCAGCCGGCTGAGCCACCCAGGTGCCCCCAAAGATAAGGTTTTGAAGTGATTTCTCAAAAACAATTCACGCTAACAGAAAATTGAATGGCATCTGAAAGTAGTGAGAGAACCTGTTTTTATTTCTTCTAAAATACATAGATTTCCTAGCTTTATCCACTGAAAAGTTCTAGAAGCAGTGATGATACTCCAGGAATAAAGAGCACCCTAGTACCCTGACTGTGGTCTCTAAATACTCTTTCCTAGTAACGGGAACCTGGAATCCTTGAAAGAATAGTTGATTCCAGATGTGGGGCAGGACATGCACAAGACAAGACTGGGACATCATACTATGCCAAGCAAGGAAGCTGATAATATCTAATGGATATATTAGATTAACACAGGAGCCTACTTATAGGGGGCTCCCACTGGCCAAAGACAGGATAATTTGAGCATCTAAAATATTATTATAATGGATTGAAGCAATCAGGTACATAAAAATCTATGAGATCATAATGATTAAAAAAAAAAAAAAAAAACTCCTTGGTAATCATTGTAGGTTACTAGGGCCCTAACTCATTGTTCTGAAATTTGTTAAGTAATAAATGTCAACCATTTGTTTTACCTTTCTTGAATGAATGATATTTCATGATAAACAGAGAAAACTAATAAATGCAGAAAAGATGATAAAATTGGAAACTGGACATGTGCAACCCCACAAGAACTAATGAATCTAGGAAAGACTCATTAGTAAATGCTAAAGCCAGTAGGTGAAAAATTGGTGGGGAACTTTATACTAGAGAGATGTGACCAATAACTTCTGAATTCACTGATCAATGTTTATATTCCATTATGTGCCCCTATTTGATTTGTAAGTGCACCGTATTACCTATGACAGATTCTAGCCTCTTCTCAAAAATGAAACAAAAGCAAAAACATCAAATATCCAGATCCAGCCACAGGGAATAGAGAAACAAATTGAATGGCAACAAAGAAACAATCAGTTAAATCCAGAATGTAGGATATGCTGTTTTCTTCACAAATGACATGAAAGAAACAAGGAAAAGGAAGATTAAAAACAAAAACATACAAACCAAATGCAAAGTGTGTGAACCTTGCTGGGATCTTAATTTTAAATGTAAATGGATATTAAATTGGAAATTTTTAGATGGGCTGAATTAAAACTTTTTCTTAAATGTGTTTAGGTGTGATGATGGCATTATGGCTATATAAATTAAGTATTCCAAAATGAAATAATAAACTGGGATTTTCTCCAGCCACCCCTTTCAAGGCAAAAAGTTGAGGGATAGACTCAGCAAGTTGACAAAATGTTGATTTCTTTGAGGTTGGGTACGTGAAAAGTAGTCATTAGTTTATTTTGTGCATGTTTTAACATTTCTGGAGTAAAAAATTTTTAAAAACTCATGTGCAGGGTCCTACGGAACGTCTATAAAAGAGCCTCACTCAGAATGTATACAGTGTTGTTTTACAATGAGAAACAACTCTGACAAGTTTGGTTTAAGTATCAGTTTTATGGGAGAAAATAGAATGATGCTAAAGGCAGTATCCTTATAAAAATAAAAAGGTTTAACTGGTATCATGAGGTGACACTGAAAATCTTTTAATGTGTAGACAAAAGCTGTAAAAGCATTAGAGGGCGTTTAGTGATGTTAAATAGACCCAGGCTGCCTGCCAGAGGGCATTCCCTAAAATGGTGCGTCCATCCCAGAGCCCAGAACCTGGGTTAAGACTGGTGGGCAAGGCTCCTTGGCGACCCCTCCTTGGTTTCTTCTGCTCAAAGGCTAAAGTGTCAGTCAACCAAGGCTGTTTCCTGAGGGACTGCTTTTGTCCAAAGGATTTGTGAAATGTATTCTCTATGGTCTAACACCATATTCCATTATGCATTGTGTTTTTTTATTTTCCTTATCATGATTTTTTTTTCTATTTTTCTTTGAAGTTTGCCCATTTTAATCCATGTTCATTTCTCGCTCTATATGTGTCTGTGTCGTGCTTGCTGTCTTTGCCTCCATTGTTCCTAGGTTACAGTATAGCCAGGATATACCCAGTCACTTGGCCGATGAGCATGCGCTGATAGCCTCCTATGTGGCCCGTCTGCAACACTGTGCACGGTCAGTGGTAGCGCAGCAGCAGCAGGCGGGTAGCCAAGGGCTGATCAGAGGGAGGGAGAGCTATGTTACCTGGGGTTGCCAGCTGGAAAAAGCTCTGCATGTGGGGTTTTTCTTGAGAAGCTACCAGCTATGTTTGGCAGAGCTTAAATAATTGCTAAAGCATTAACTTCTGAAAGAGAAGGAGCCTTGCCAAGCCCGGGCACTTACCTAAACATATAGTCAGAAATGCTCTTATGAAGTGGAGTTCGCTTCCTTCGGCCCACACGTAAAGGCTGAGCAAATCTCAGACAGATGTGCAGTCTCAAGATGCACATGCACAGAGTTACCTGATGCCACGTCTCACTGTTCATTCTTGTCTAAATAATGACCCCTTTCTGTCGACATTCAGGGCTTAAGGTTGATCAACCCACAGATGTCTCACTTTGTCTCGTCTAAGGTGCCATCACCCTAGAACGTCTTTACGTGCTACATCTTCATCTCTGTCTCCCAGATCCATCATTGATTAACTAAACCAGTGGTTTTCAGCAGTGATATTGGATCATTGTCACCCCAGGGCCTTTTCCAAAACATATATCCCTCCTCATATTGTATGTATTATAATAACTCCATGTACCCCTTTCTTTGACAACTGTGGTAGGGACTCACTGTTAATGTGAGAATATGCCTGGTTCCTCAGTGGGTTCGGATGGAAAAACATTTGATAACCACTAACTCTAGCAAAGTTAACCCTTTAAAAGGGTTAATACCAATCTAAGTGCTGTTACATTCAGGCAGACACAAAGCTACCTGTCCACTCTGTGCCCACACCTACCACCATTCTGCAAGGAGAATAGCAGGTAACGTTTAAATCATACAAAGCCATCCCTCCACTTCACCTAGCAGCAAATAAGAGTCACTATGCCAAACGGATTCTTAATTTTAGAGAGGAAGCCATAATTTATTAACTGAGCACATAAGAGAGCTGGAGCCTTGCATTTTGATCTTAGTTTTGCACAGAACCTGCGATGGCTTCATAGGAAGGTCATTTGAGCTTGTTTTATTTCCTGCGATGACAAGAATAATTAATGTGAAATACATATCTTTGAAAAGGATTGTTTTTTATATTTCATACCATTTCCCGTAATTTTACCAGTGTGACTAAATAGCATTGATATGTTTAGGCATTTATCTCTAAAGTCTACTTCTTTACTTCCCAAGTATGTTTAATATAGGCCTATCCTATGGGAGGGGAGGGAAGGCCTGATAATTATGCATTGTATCACAAAGAGTGTCTCTTCATCCAACAGATGATTTCTGTACACTCTGTCTCAGCTCCTTGGATCTAGGAATAGAGGTGTCTCACCTCTGGCAGGACAGCTTACTTATTATCAATAAGGGCATTTGTGTAGGTGATTAAAAGTTTCCATGGTGAAAATAGGAGCAGAATGTTGGGAAGGGACTGCTACCTGGTATTGCAGCCCAAAGAGATTTATGGTGGGTCTAGCTTAGGTCCTCAAGCCTCCTCGCTTAGGGATTAGGCTTCCTGCGCAAGAGCTGGTGGCTGGGAGGCCTGGGGGAACATGAGGATTGGGTGAGTACTGTATCTCTTCTTGAACCTAGCTTCATGCTTCCTCAAAGAAGTCAGAAATTTCCTGGCTAATTCTGAAAATGAAAGTTAGCTCAAGCAGAAAAATAAGGAACCTTTCTAATTTTCCTCTTAATTTTCATTGACCTTAAAACCTCTGATCAGCATAAAGTTCTAGTTTCTGACTGGAAAGCATAGCCAAATAAAGCAACCGTGTCGTCCACACTTGTGTATAAATGACAAACAGAATTAACCTTCCTAGGGGGTGGAACATGATGGAGGAGAAAGGAGCTCTTTTGCACAGAGGGAAAAAATGAAGTGTTTGTTATATCCCTTGCCAAAACAAAGGGCAGACACTTTAAGTCCCATTTCTTAGGCTGCCACTCCCTCTATAATATTATCCACTTGTATTATTAAATGTTCATTTTTGTTGTTTATTCAGAAGATAAAGGTAGTTCTCTTATTTCTAACAAACATCTTTAAGGCACAAATATTACAGTTCAGCCTTGACCTTGGGGCCTTGGCCCTAATGTATTAAAGCCAACTGATGCTAGCATGTTCTTATTACAAGATCATCTTTTCAGAGGATGATGAGACATGCTGGAGACTGATACTTGCATACCTGAAATTATCAAATATTCTAAAGTGGCACAGGCAGAAGACTTAAAGCACCTTAAAAAAAAAAATCCATCCTAGAAGAAAGACCAAGTTAATCTTAAAGAATTAGCCACAGAGATTAGAAATATAGAAAGGTGAAAACATCTAGGAAAAATACATAAATAAGGTCAGACACATCTCTATAGATTTAACATCACCCTTCCCAGATTCCCCTCAGTAATTATTACAAGATAACGTAATGGATAAATGACAGTTGATGTAACATGCTAAATTAAAGGAGTGAATTATTTCATAATCCAATCCGAAGTTCATTGCATCACATATATACAGAGCTAGCTTCTTTCATCCAGGTGCAGCAGTATTTGATATCCCAACTAGGTAGGTCTTTCAGTTTTGGGGGTACCAGCACTCTTATGAAAGAGTAATGAAGTAAATTAATTTACTCGAAGATGAGGCTATAATGGTAAGAAGCTTGGTAAAAGAAGAAAAAGGAGCGTTGAAAGGGAAGGTTTGATACCATGGATTCTTCTCTGACTTTAGCATATGTTGGACATGCCCTTGCCTAGGCTTCTTACTTCTGTTCAGCCAGTGTTAAGTACTTTTCCTTAGCCCTGTTTTTCATGGTGCTTTACTTTTCTCTTGGTCTTTTTAAATTCAAGACCTATGTGTAAAAGTCACAAGTTCTTCCAAAACATTTGATTAGAAATCCCTCTTTCAGATTTTGCAGATGGTCTGTCTTTTCTCAGACCTTGAATTCAAAAAGAAGTGCCCCTTCTGATGGTGTAGGAGCAGGGAGATAAGTGTGGCGTCTGTGGCCTCATCATTTCTCTAAACCCCCTTTCTCTCAGAGGACCATTAGTATCTATGACCCAGGCTTCTGTTTCTTTTGCTACCATACTTGTTTACAAGCTTTCTCCCATCTGTTCTTTCTAAAAGAAAAACAAAGGTAGGGGATGTTTAATGCACACCTATTGAATTTTTGTCTCCTTGGTAGTGTCCTGGACAGTCCTAGCCGACTGGATGAGGAACACCGGCTTATAGCTCGCTATGCTGCCCGGCTGGCTGCAGAAGCAGGAAATGTGGTGAGTAAATGGAAGGTCCTAGCAGAGTAGCAGAAATTAGCATTATTTTAATATGCAAATGGTAGAGGGATGGTAAACTTGAAATTTAGGAGAATAGATATAGGTACCTCAGGAACAAAAGGAGAGGCATGGGTTTAGGGAAGGGATTACAGTGACCTTTAGTTTTATCTATAATATCCTCCTTAAAAAATGAGTCAAGAGAAGAAAATCAAAGAGCTAGAATTTGGTTCTTTAAAAAGATTGAATAGGGGCACCTGGGTGGCTCAGTCGGTTAAGCGTCTGACTTCGGTTCAGGTCATGATCTCACAGTTTGTGAGTTTGAGCCCCACAAAAGGCTCTGGGCTGACAGCTCAGAGCCTGGAGACTGCTTCAGAGTCTGTGTCCTCCTCTCTCTCTGCACCTCCCTCACTCATGCTCTGTCTCTCTCTCTCTCTCTCTCTCTCTCACAAAAATAAAAACATTAAAAAAGAGGATCAAATAAATTAATAACCCTTTAGAAATCCTGATGAAGAAAAAAGGAAAGAAAACACAAATTACCAATATCACAAATGAAAGAAGGGACATTGCTACAGATCCTACAGGTATTTTAAGGATGATAAGGAAATATTATAAGCAGTTTTTTGCCAATAAAGTTGGCAACCTAGATGAAATAGACAAATTCCATGAAAGACACAAGTTAGGGGTACCTGGCTGGCTCAGTTGGTAGAGCATGCAACTCTTGATCGTAGGGTTATGGGTACGAGCCTGATGTTGGGTGTAGACATTACTTAAAAATAAAATCTTAAAAAAAAAGGCAAATTAACAAAACTGACATAAGAATAAATAGAGGTCACGATCTCGCGGTCTGTGAGTTCGAGCCCCGCGTCAGGCTCTGGGCTGATGGCTCGGAGCCTGGAGCCTGTTTCCGATTCTGTGTCTCCCTCTCTCTCTGCCCCTCCCCCGTTCATGCTCTGTCTCTCTCTGTCCCAAAAATAAATTAAAAAAAAAAAAAAAAAAAAACAACAAAAAAAAAAACGTTGAAAAAAAAAGAATAAATAGAAAATCTAAATAGTCCTAAATCTGTTAAAGTGATTGAATTCATAATTAACTTCACACAAAGAAAACTCTAAGCTTAGAGGGCTTAACTATTGAATACTATCATGTATTTAAGGAAGAAATAATAACAATCTGACATAAATTTTCAATAGAGGAAGAAGAAACACTTTCCAAGTTTTATCAGGCCACTCTAACCTGATACCAAGACAAAAAAGGCCATTACAAGAAAAGAATATCAATAACCAAATTCTCTCATGAACATGAAAAAATCTTTAACAAAATATTAAAAAATTGAATCTAGTAATATATAAAAAGGATAATACACCATGATCAAGTGAGATTTATCCTAGGAGTGCAGATTTAACTAATACATAAAAATCAGACAATGTAATTTGCCAAGTTAGCAGTTTAAAAAAGAAAATTATAAGATCATTTCAGTAAGTGCAGAAAAAGTATTTAACAAAATGCACTGCCCTTTCTCTTTTCTTTTCTTTTCTTTTCTTTTCTTTTCTTTTCTTTTCTTTAATCTCGGTAAAGATTATTGACATTGAGAATTTTTTTAAAAAAGGAAATAGTTCTATAAAATGCCAATTATTACGGACATTAAGAGTCACGAGTCATGAAAATATCTAAAGCCTTTCTCAACTTACTTATATTTTCATTCTTACTGCAGGTAGTGTGCTTGCTTTCATTTGTCCTATTTCCAAATAGAACAGGATTTTACTATTTTGGAAATTATTGAATAAGGCTTTGACCATTTTTTTTTCTATTTTTTTATTGTTTATTCACTTTTTTCTATAATTTATTTATTTTTTATAATTTACATTCAAGTTAGTTAGCATATGGTGTAACGATTTCAGGAGTAGATTCCTTAAGCCCCTTACCCATTTAGCCCATCCCCCCTCCCACAACCCCTCCAGCAACCCTCTATTCTCTATATTTAAGAGTCTCTTATGTTTTGTCCCCTTCCCTATTTTTATATTATTTTTGCTTCCCTTCCCTTATATTCATCTGTTTTGTATCTTAAAGTCCTCATATGAGTGAAGTCATATGATTATTTGTCTTTCTCTGACTGACTGATTTCGCTTAGCATAATATCTTCTAGTTCCATCCATGTAGTTGCAAATTGCACTGCCCATTTTCAGTATACTAGTAGTAGAAGAAACTTCTTAAATCTGCTAAAGAACACCTACAAGAAAATCTACAGCTAATATAATGAAAGGTTACATTTTGGACTATTTCTCCTACCTAATATTGAGAACAAGACAAAGGTGTCCACTTTCACCACCTCTATTCAAAATTGCCCTGGAGATCTTAGCCAGTACAATATGGAACAAAAGGGGAAAAAAGGAAGAAAAGGGTGTGAATATTGGAAAGGAAGAAGTAAAGCTGTTATTATTTACAGATGACATGATGGTGTAGAGACTGTCCTAAGGAATCTACAAAAACACTGCTAAGACAGATACATGACTTTATAGCAGTGCTGCAAGATACAAAGTCAGTGTACCAAAATTGATTGTATTTCTATCTACCAGCAGTGAATAATTAGAAAACTAAATTTAGGAAAAACACCATTTACTATAACACTTAAAAACATCAAATACTTATGGATAAATTTCACGAAAGATGTTAAGCAATAAAATATTGCTGAGAGAAATTAAAGAAAACCTAAATAAGTGGAGAGGTATGCCATAAAATATTCAGATTTAATATTGTTAAGATGGCAAAATTTTCCAAATTAATCTACAGATTCAATACCAGTCAGAACCTCAGTAGACTTTTTATGGAAATTGACCAACTGATTTTAAAACATATTTGGAAACCAGAAGACTTAGAAGAACCAAAAGTCTTTAAAAAGAACAAAGTTGGTGGACTTAACCCTACTTGACATCAAGACTTACTATACAGCCACAGTAATCAAGAAAGTGTGGTATTGGCAAAAAGATAGACAAATGAGGCATCCATAAGATAAGCTCATATGTATAAGGTCAAATGACTTTTTTTGACAAGGCACAAAAGACATTTTGGGAAAGGAAAATCTTTCTAACAAGTGCTTCTGGAACAGCTGTATATCTATATGAAATAAAGAATCTCAAACCATCCATAGAAACCAACTTGAAATGTGTCATAAATTTAAACCTAAAAGCTAGAACCATAAAGCTACTAAAAGAAGGCTTAGAGAAATATCTTCATGACCTTGGAGCAGGCAAAGAATTCTTAGAGGGATCATGAACCATTAAAAAAATTTTTGATAAATTGGACCTTTTTGAAAATAAAATCTTTTGCTCATCAAAAGATACTATAAAAAAAATAGACAAACCAAAACCTGGAAGAAAATATCTGCAACACATGTCTGATAAAGGGCATACTATGTAAAGAATTCCTGCACCTCAATAATAAGACAACTCCCAGTTTTTAAATGGGCTCAAGACTTGTCCAGACCCTTCACTTCACAGAAGAAGTTATGCAGATGAGCAATAAGCACATAAGAAGGTGCTTAATATCATTAATCATCTGGAAAATGGCAATTAAAACCATATTGACCCACCAGAATGGCTAAAATGAAGAAGATTGACAACATCAAATGTTGGAGAGGATGTGGCACAAACAGAATTCTCGTACATCAGACACCAAAAGTGCGTACTGTTTGATTCCGTGTATATGAAATTCTAGAATAGGTAAAATTGATTTATAGTGATGGAAATCACATCAGGTACTGTTTCTGGGAACGAGGATATTGAAGAGAGATGAAGAAAATTTCTAGATTGATGGAAATGTTCTGCATTTTAATAGAGGTGTGGGTTACAAGTTATATGCACTTGTCAAAACTGATTGGATGGCGTATTTAAGATATGAGCATTATATCTCAGTTAAAAGAAAAAGGAACCAAGAATGGTGAATATGGAAGAGTTTGTATTGAAAAATGGCCAGGGATTTGCCATATGTTTACTATAAATTTGAAGTAATTTATAATAAAATGTTCCCTTTTTTCTTTCGTTTCAACCCTTTCCTTGAAGAGTTATATGCATATTAATATCCATTTCCCCTTCCTTCTGCACACATATTCATCGTATTCATTTGGCAACTATTTATTACTTATTTTATTTACTATGATGAACAAATGATTCCTGCCCTCAGGGAACTAACAGTCTAGTGAGAGGGACAAACATTAAACAAATAATCACACTACTAACGGAACTACAAACAATTAGGTGCAGTGGAGGGAAAATAGAAGGAGCTATGAAAATGTACAGCAGGTCCCTGCTTTATACTGTATGGCTTCTGTGAGAAAGTGTTACTTGTGTTGAGATCTGAAAATAAGTAGAAGAGAATTCAGTTTCCTAGGAGCTAAAAAGAACTGAAACCCAAAGCAGCCCATGGGCTGCTGTTGCTCCCACTCCAGCCCTGTGCTTGGATTTTAATTGTCTTGAGGTACAGTGGGCAAAGCCTTGTGCATATGCAAAGTGGAGAGTTGGAAATGAAGCTTTCACATTAAGCTAGGCCCCCAGAAGCACAACCTGGTGAAAGTATGATACAGAAGACATCCATCTGCTGGCACAAAAATAGAATCGGAAAGCTTACGGGTCTCCTCCTGTAGGAGCAGAAGAAGAGGTCTCCCCTAGGAATTCACAACCTTAGTCCTGTCTGTGTTCGTGTTGGGTGCATTTACATAACTTCATAGTTTGAGAAACACCCAGGTGAAATTTTAACATGAAATTAATCCTCTGGCATGGAAGAGAAGCAAAATATAAATCCTCTCCTAAGGTTAACGTTCACAGTTGAGGCCAAGCAGACATGAACTCCTGAGCATCTCTGTAAAGGAAGGAATCCAACTAGACATGAGAATCCCAACTAGACATGAACTCCTGAGCATCTCTGTAAAGTTAGACCCTCAGTGACTTTAGATATTAGAATTATTGGCTATAGAATAGCTGTTTAAAATTTCTTCAGACCTGAAAGAAGGAATTAAAAACGTAACAAAAGACTAAGAAGACCAGAGATGAAAACAAACCAAATAGAATATAAACATTTTTAAAAACCAAAGTTGTTGAAATGTAAAACTCAGTGGATGAGTTAAAGGTCAGATCAGACACAGCTGCACAGAGAATTAGTCTGCTAGAAAACATATGCAAGAAAGTTTCCCAGATGCAACACAGAAAGATGAAAAGATTGAAACAAGGTTTTCAGACTTACAAGATAACCAACAGCCATCTGATTGGAATCCCCCTCCCCCACTCCCCCACCACTAAAAAAAGGAAAATAAAATTATTTTCTATTAGGTGAGAAAATATTTAAAGAATTAATGGCTGGGGCGCCTGGGTGGCTCAGTCGGTTAAGCGTCCGACTTCAGCTCAGGTCATGGTCTCGTGGTTCGTGAGTTCGAGCCCCACGTCAGGCCCTGTGCTGACAGCTCAGAGCCTGGAGCCTGTTTCAGATTCTGTGTCTCCCTCTCTCTGACCCTCCCCCGTTCATGCTCTGTCTCTCTCTGTCTCAAAAATCAATAAACGTTAAAAAAAAATTTAAAAAAAAAAGAATTAATGGCTGAAAATTTTCCAAAATTGATTCATGACATGAATCCTCAGATTGAAACATAACAATGAGTTCCAAACTTGATAAATAATTTCGCACCTAGATGTATCCTAGTGAAACTACAGAATACAAAGACAAGGTACTCAAAAAGCAACCAGAAAAGATAGATACCTGCAAAGAATTGATAGATTTCTCAACGCCAACAACAATTCAACAGTTTTTTTATAAACAAAAAAAACCCGCTTTCTTTAAAAATAACACTTCCAATTATATCCACTGCTGCTGATGTTTATGTTGAAACTTTTAAGAATTTTCTTTGTGAAAAAAGACAGTTGAATATCATTAATGTACTGAAAGTAACTAACCCTGTCAAAGGAAAAGGGGAAAGACTTTCTGGTAAGCATTGAGAAAGGCCCCAGTGAGATTCATGCTGAAAGAATAACACTGATAGCTAACATTTATTGACAGTTTACTATGTGCCAGTCATTATTCGAAGTGCTTTGCATATATTAGCTCATTCATTCTGCAAAACAGTCTCATGAGAAAACTAAGCCTCAGAAAGGTAAGGAAACTACTCAAGGTGACAGTTGGTCAGTGGCAAGCTGGGACTGGGGTACTAGTCAATCAACTCCTGAGATTTAGCTACAGAAGGTTGTAGTTCGGGAAGAGCATTAAATCTGGAAGAAAGAGCAAGACAAAAGGAAGAAGGATCTGAGGCTGAAACAACAGACTGTGTGAGCATTAACCAGGTAAGGAACACCCAGTGTGTGCCAGGGGGATGTTTCAACCTAGGTAAAGGCCCTGAGGTTGGAGGTTTCAGCACCGAAAAGATGTCTGTGAGGCTGGAGGCCAGAGAACAATACTTGGAGTGAAATTAGGCTGGACAGGCAGGCCAGATCTCTCAGGACCGTCTTCTACAAACACAGTATACTAATTTTAGAAATGTGTGCCAATTTATGTTTACTTCTTCATAGAGAAATAGTGCTTCCAGTGGAGAGTCTGGCTTTGTTTCTCCCCCGAAAAGTAATTTATTCCTTTAGATTTGTTTAGGCTTCGACATCTTTTCCTTGAGTATCTAGTATTAGGTCATATATCTGACTCCCAACATTACAACTCTAAAGGTTAGTGAAATGGAACAGAATGGAGGACAGGTGGGGAGAAGTCTGAGGAAAAGAAAAGTTCCATTTAATTAGTTAAACCTTACATGTGTCCTCAGTCACAACCATTTAAGTTATTTTAGAAATTAATTAAATTTGTTGAGATAGCATTGTGGTTGAATGTTTAAAATTAAGTATATTTAATGCCATCATGTAGTCTTGTTGACTTTACATAGTACTTTAAAAATACTGTAAATAAAAGCTCCAAAGCCACTTGACCCTGAAAAGGAGGTCACGTTCTCCTTTCCTGCAAACAAGATAAGTCTGTTTACACCTGATAGTTTCTGATGCCACTTCTCTAATTCGTGTGAAAATGATAATTGTTAGAATGGTCTTGAGTGGAAATACTGATAAGGTCCCTTTCATCTTCAGTTTATTTTCCAGTGTGTGGTTATCTTCTAAATATTGGGCCTCTCAGGAAGGATTCTTCTTGACTAGATTTCTGTTAAACAGAGGACTATTAATCTGCTAATCTCTTGCCGATACAAGTGCTTTGCATAAAATGGGTGTAGTGCTCGAAAGAATTTATTTATAGCCTGCCAGATAGGCTTTGTATTGACGTTTTACTTTTTTTTTTTTTTTTAAACCTTCTTTCACAAAAAAAGACCATTAAATCACTTAAGCAGCCAGCATGGCACCCTGTGGAGTACCTCAGTGTCAGAGCCATCCCTTCTCTTTTAGT
This sequence comes from Panthera onca, assembly GCF_046562875.1. Lineage (NCBI taxonomy): Eukaryota > Metazoa > Chordata > Mammalia > Carnivora > Felidae > Panthera > Panthera onca. The sequence goes on along the minus strand of NC_138341.1, from coordinate 20,229,258 downwards.
TGACAACACGGCCACTGGAAACCTCTTCAGGCTGACCCTTGAACAAAGAAATTCTAGGTTGTTTAGATGAGCCAGGAGAGTTCATTTGTTTTCCTGGAGTGCCTAAATTCCTTTAAAAAAAACAAAAAAACAAAAAACTACAGTGTGTGGTAAATCATAGTAATAAGAGCAAATTCTTAAAATTTCATCACAAACATCAGCAACACTAGATGTAATCAGAGGAGAGTTTTTTGTTTCTTTATTTTTTAAGTTTTTTTCTTTATGAAAAATGTGAAATTCCTTATGGAAGACTTGGAAGAAATGTGAAAGGAAGGGGAAACATTTTGTTGTCATCCCACCCAACATGTTTTCAAGAAGCTTTTTTTTTCAGATAGCCCAGCCTTCACAGCCTTATCATCACATCGACTGCTCCAGGCATGCACCATTCCAGAAATATCCTTATGGCTTCTTGCAAGTAAAGATCAACAGTATCCATGTGGTGTTTTGCACACACTTAATGACTCAAAGCCCCTGTAGAATAGTAATTAATTGTCAAACGTGGGTACATGCTATAATCGTGTGAAGCATTTAAAACGTAGAGATCCTTGGCTTTGCTTCCAACCTACTGAATCAGAATCTCTGTGTTTAGAGCCCATTGATTTTTTTTTTTTATTTAAAAAGGAAAAACAGAACTTTTTGTAAACAAAAAGGTATAGCTAGCTAGGGAACCACTGCCCTAAAAATCATTGGGTTTTTGAGAGGATTAGTAATCCACAGTCTTCTAGTTAGTCTAAGTGAGATTGGGGTGATGGGAGGGTGCCGCTGGAGTATGAAGAAAGCATAGCTGATATCAGGCACATCTCTCTGGAACTCCTCCTGCCAAGCTCATACAGATGGGAAGCCGCCAGCCCTTTTTTAGGAGGCTTCAGAAATGCATGCTACCAGATTGCAGTTTGCTGACTGCATTGGCTTTCCTTGGTTTTTAAAAATTTGCCCAGGTTTACACAGAGGGATCTTGTTTTTACCCTGTATTTTTCAGATGTATTTCCATCTCATTAAAGATGATGGAGCTCTCTGAGATTACCTAAATCTAAGAGAATGCTAAGTGGTCCTCTTCACATCTCTTTCTGTAAATATTCCCATTTTACAGCTGAGAAAATAAAGGTGTAGGAAAATAAAATAAGTCAAGGTCTGCATAGTGAGTAAACAGCAAAATTTAGGATTCCTCACTAGCCTCTCTACTTCCATTCTTATCCCACTACAGTAATAAACTTTATTATAGAATACTTTTAGATTTACAGAGAAATTACCAAGCTACCACAGACTTACATAACCCATGCTGTTTTTCTTCTTATTAACATCTTAACATTAGCATGGCATGCTTATTGCAATTAATGAGCCAATATTGATGCATTATTATTACCTAAAGCCCATACTTTATTCAGATTATTAGTTTTTGTTTCTTTTTTTAAACACTTACTCATCTTTGAGAGACAGAGCATGAGCGGGGAAGGCGCAGAGAGAGGGAGATACAGAATCTGAAGCAGGCCCCAGGTCTGAGCTGTCAGCACAGAGCCCGACGCGGGGCTCAAAACGAACCGCGAGATCATGACCTGAGCCGAAGTCAGACGCTCAACCGACTGAGCCTCCCAGGCACCCCAGATTTTGTTAGTTTTTATCCAATGTCCCTTTTCTCTTTCAGAATTCCATCAGGATAGCACATTACATTTAACTGTCATGTCTGTTAGGCTCCCCTTGGCTGTGACAGTTTCTCTAACTTTCCTTGTTTTTGATGACCTTAACAGTTTTGACGAGTACTAGTCAAATGCATTGTAGAATGTCCCTTATTTGGGATTAGTCTGATGTTTTTCTCATGATTAGACTCAAATTATGGCTTTGGAGGAGGAGGAGGAGAAAGAGGAGGTAAGTGCTGTTTTTCTTCCATTGTACCTGGGGTACATAGCGTCAACATCATTTATCTATCACTGTTGATGTTGACCTTGATCACCTGGCTGAGGTAGTGTTTGTCAGGTTTCTCCAACATAAAGTTACTCTTCCCCTCTGCCTCCACACTGTCTCTTTGGAAAGAAGTCTCTGCGGACAGCCCACGCTAAAGGAGTGAGTGTTAAGCTCCACCTCCTCGAAGGCTGAGTATGTACCTACAGTATTTGGAATTGATTCTGTATTTCCTTGTTTAGAGCCCTACAGTGGCTTCATACTACATTCAGAATGAAATGGAAACTCTTCTCCAAGGCTAAAAGGCCCTTGGCGATCAGGGTCCCGGGGTCATCTCCTAGAGTCAGCCACCATTTTCACCAAAGCCCACTTCCACTCCATCAGTGCTGACCTAAACACACCCAGATGAAGCAGCTGCAGGCCTTGCTTGGCCTTTACCTAGCACACCCGTCCCTCAGATCATCACCCGGTTAGCTTCCCCGCTTCACTGAGTCTCAGAGAGCCTTTTCAGAACCACCTTATTCAAAAAGAGTCTTCTGTCTCAGTTCACTCTGTTTTATGACCCTGTATTTCTTCATTGCATCTATCACTACTGATGGTATGTACTGTCTTTGGTTCCTTATCTTTCTCTCCCAGCATAATGTAAGCTACCTGAAGGTAGGGCTGTATCTTATTCACTAATGCATCCTAGTTCCTAGCACATAGTAGGTGCTCAGGAAATATTTGTTGACTAAATGAATAAACTTGTTAATTTTTGAAAGAAATCATCTTTAGGTCTCTTGTGGTTAAAGTATTCCATGTCTTTGTGAACTAATAATTCCCTTTCTGTCTTGTTCCCTTCAGTATCCTAGAGGCATTTTAGGAAGAGAGACCTGGCTTTTTTTTTTTTTTTTTTTTTTTTTTTTTTTTTTTCTTTTAAGGAGCACTGTGAAGTTTAAGATAGTAAATAAATACAGTCCCAAGTTTCTCTGTTATTTAACGTAACTTGACTGTGTTTCACATTTGATTGGGGGCAATCAGCCGTCATCAACACTTACCACTAGGGGCTCTCCTTGTTGTCATCTCCAGGTGGAGAGGCTCTGAGCTCCAGCTGGAACTGCTGCCTCAGGATAGAAGTCTTTGACCCGCACTTCTTTGTACTCGAGTAACAATACTTCTTGGTGCCTAAGAATCTCTCCTGGTTAGGAACTGCGGATAATAACTCTTGATTCCTGTGTTAACCTCTTCTTTGAAAGAAGCCTCAGCCTTGCAGCAACTCAAAACTGAAAAGATTCTTTAGAAATCGCCAATGAAATACTATGAGGTTTTTGTTTGTTTGCCATGATGAAGCCAATTCCTTTTGAGAGTCCATTTCCTCATCCAAATTTTCCCCAATCTCACACTAATAAGGAGCCATTCGCTTCAACTCCAGTTTTCAAGAACTGGAAATCTGTTATTCACAGCAGATTTAGTCTCAGGCAAGCCACTTTTGTGAGGCTCAGCCCTGGCTCTCACAAGAGTCTGAAAAGAATATAGAAAATTTGTTCAGTTGGCTGTTGGTCCACTCTAGAGAAAGAAACATCACCTTTTTTCCTTCTTTTAAGAAAAAAAATATTTGGTAAAAAAGCCTCCCACCCACATTTGCTGTGCTGTTTTGCCCCTGTTTATTTAGGAAATGCCACATGAAAAGAACTATTTATTGCATCTTTAAGCTCTAGACAGGAAACAAGGTTTCTGCTTCACGGTAGGTCATGTTTTGGGCAGAACCAAGAATGTGCAGTGTGAAACATAGCCATCTCAGAGCCTTCATTTTGGGCTTCCGTTCTGGTTAATCAAAAAAAGGGAAACGTCATCTATTTATCCATTTTCCTAGTTTGTGTTGATTGGCTTTCATATTCTTAAAGGAGGCAACAAGGGTCAGAAATGTCAGTGGATATGCAAATCATAACCACAAATGATTTCGCCAGAGAAGATATGCAAATGGCCAGTAAGCACATGAAAGCATGCTCAATATATTAGTCATAGGGAAAATGCAAGTTGAATCCACAATGAGATACCACTTCACACCCACCAGGATGACTATGATCAAAAAGATGTACAATTACAAGTGTTGACAAGGATATGGAAAAAATGGAACCCTCATACATTGCCAATGGGAATGTAAACTGGTGTAGCCACTTGGAAAAGCGGTTGCTGTATAACCCAGCAATTCCACTCCTAGATATATACCCAAGATAAATGAAAACCTATGAGTACACAACACGTGTCCACAAATGCTCATAATGACATTATTCAAAACAGCCAAAAAGTGGGAAGAACCCAAATGCCCATCAGCTGTTGAATAGATAAACAAAATGTGGTATATCCACGTAACAGAATATTATTCAGCTACAAAAAGAAAGTATTGCTACATGCTACAACACAGAGGAACCCTGAAAACATTTTGCGGAGTGAAAGAAGCCAGACATGAAAGATCATGATTCCATTTATATGAAATATCCAGAGTAGGCAAATCCATAGAAATAGAAAGTAGGTTAGCAGTTCTCAGGGTGTGAGTGTAGGGGGAATAGGGAATGACTGCTAATGGGTACGGGGGGGGGGGGGGGTTTGAGGTGATGAAATATTCTGGAATTAATGGTGATAATCTCACAAGCTTGTAAATATACTTAAGTCCACTGAATTGTACACTTTAAAAGGGTGGATTTCATGGTATGTAAATCATGTCTCAAAAAACCCACAGTTAAATATTTCACATGAACTAGAATGGTTAAAACAACAAAAGAAAAAAGACAATGACAAATGTTGGCCAGGATGCGGAGAATTCAGAACCCTCATTCATTGTTGGTGGGATTCTAAAATGATACAGCTACTTTGGAAAACAGTTTCATAGTACCTCAAAATATTAAATACAGGGGGCGCCTGGGTGGCTCAATCGGTTGAGCGTCCGACTTCACCTCAGGTCATGATCTTGCGGTTTGTGAGTTTGAGCCCCACTTCGGGCTCTGCTGACAGCTCAGAGCCTGGAGCCTGCTTTGGATTCTGTGTCGCCTCCTCTCCCTGCCCCTCCCATGCTCATGCTCTGTCTCTCAATAATAAATAAACATTAAAAAAAATTTTTTTAAATATTAAATACAGGGGCACTTGGGTGGCTCAGTCAGTTAAGCGTCTGACTTGGCCTCAGGTCATGATCTCACATTTTGTGTGTTCGAGCCCCACATCAGGTTCTGTGCTGACATCTTGGAGCCCAAAACCTGCTTCGGATTCTGTGTCTCCCCTCTCTCTGACTCTCTCCCACTGGCACTCTGTCTCTCTCTCTCTCAAAAATGAATAAACATTAAAAAAAATTTTTTTTTTAATTTTTTTTTTAACGTTTATTTATTTTTGAGACAGAGAGAGACAGAGCATGAACGGGGGAGGGTCAGAGAGAGGGAGACACAGAATCCGAAACAGGCTCCAGGCTCTGAGCTGTCAGCACAGAGCCCGACGTGGGGCTCGAACTCACGGACCGTGAGATCATGACCTGAGCCGAAGTTGGCTGCTTAACCGACTGAGCCACCCAGGTGCCCCTAAAAAAATTTTTTTTGGATATTAAGTACAGAATTATCAGATAACTCAGGAATTCCACTCCCAAGTATTTACTCAAGAGAAATAAAAATATATCAACACAATGACTTGTAAATGATCATTTTTAGCAACTTCATTTGTAACAGTCAAAAGCTGGCAACAGTGGAATACTATTCAGCAATAAGGTGGAAGGAGCTCCTGATTCATCGAACAACAATGACAAACCTCAGGAACATCACGCTTAGTGGAAGCCAGAAACTAAAGACTACATGTTGTATGATTCCATATATATGAAGTTTCTAGAAAAGGCAAAACTGCAGACAGAAAGCACGTCAGTGGTTGCCTGTGGTTGGGGATGAGAGTGGCAATTGACTGCAAGCCAGCATGAGGGATTTTTTGTGGTGATGGGAAATGTTCTAAAACTGGACTGTGGTGGTTGGTTGCACAACTGTTTAAATTTACTAAGTCTCATTGAATGGTATACTTAAAATGGGTGGGTTTTATGGTATGTAAATTGTACCTCCAAAATCTGTTTTATTTTTTAATGTTTATTTTTGAGAGTGAGAGACAGAGAGACAGAAACAGAGCATGAGTGGGGGAGAGGCAGAGAGAGAGGGAGACACGGAATCCAAAGCAGGCTCCAGGCTCTGAGCTGTCAGCACAGAGCCCGACGTGGGGCTCGAACTCACGATCTGTGAGATCATGACCTGAGCCAAAGTTGGACACTTAACCGACTGAGCCTCAGGTGCCCCAAAAATCTGTTTTAAAAAATCAGTAGTCTAAGTTTCTGGAATATTTTAATTACACACACACACACACAGAAAAGAAAAAAACCAAAAAACCCTTTGCTTTCTTCTCACTGTAGACCCGTCCTCCTACTGACTTGAGCTTTAACTTTGATGCCAACAAACAACAAAGACAGCTTATTGCAGAACTGGAAAACAAAAACAGGTAAGAATGTAGAGGCCAAGCCAGTTTCTAAAGTCCAAGACTGTCATGTGAGTATCTGATTCTCCTTTTCCTTGCAGACTAGTTGTATTTTGACCATGAAGGAGGATCCCACCTTAGTGAATATAGGCCAGACCAACTCATGGGAATGCCCCTACTCTGATTTGGAGATCTCTGCATGCTGTACATTCTGGTAGCCCAAAGCCCTGTTCCTGTGCCCTCATGGATTCTTTTTCCCGTGCCTTCTCCCACCTACCAGCTCCCCTCTCATGATTCCCTTTTCCACCCCACCCCTCTTTCACTTTATCTGGTCATCTTATCCTGGCCCACTGTGCTGTATGTGACTGTCTGCTCTCTCCCCACAAAGCCATTTAAAGTCACAGACACCAGACGGCACACCAGTATGCCCTGAATAGTAGAAACCGGGACAAGGAGATTAGATGTAAAGTAACAGGTTTTGGAAGAAGAAATGGCAGCTCTTATCACTCGGGGGCTCAAGAGGAAGAAGGGAGATGGGGGGAGTTAGCATAGGACCCACATTCAGAGATTGCAGGGAGTTCGTTTTTCCTTTCCCTAGAAAGAAAGAAAGTCTTCTAGTGGCTGTTTTCCTTTAGTGGAGATTTTTCAAATTCTTGAGAAGAGTGTTTATATGACTTTCTCTACCACAAAAGATTGTTTCATTGAGTAAATATGAAGTGTGGAAATGTCAAGAAGGTGGCTATTCCACATCTTGGTCATTTGGAAGCAGTCAGAACAAGATTGGTAGAGGCTGTTCTAGAATAAAAAGACCTGACAGGAAAGAGCTGTGAAGCGCTGTGCAGCCAACTTTCTTTCATCTGGCCTCTCCAGGGAGATCTTGCAAGAGATTCAGCGTCTCCGTCTGGAGCATGAGCAGGCTTCCCAGCCCACCCCCGAGAAGGCCCAGCAGAACCCCACGTTGCTGGCTGAGCTGCGGCTGCTGAGGTAAGTAGGGATACTGCACCACTGTCTGCAAAGGATGGTCTGCGGTAGGAATTTACGTGTCGGGAACAAAACGAGTAGGATAGAATCTGTTTCTCAATACAACTAGTCCTGTTAGAGCAAACAGTTAAAACATTCCAGTCATTCTGTTACTGCTTCAGGTGTTTGGATTCTGAGAACTTCAGCCATCATGGCAGAACTAGGTCAACACCAGTGTCCAGCTCCACGACAGGCAGAGCAGTGTTTACACTTTTATGATTGCTTTAAGAAGACTGTGCTCCGATCCGTCTTCTTATTTTGTTAATTAGTCTGACTTTGAAGACCCTTGGCAGGAATAATGCTCCTCTGTCCCATAAGTATATTCTCCCGGTGCTTCACAGTCAGAGCAGGACTCTGTTGAAGGGGAAGGGTGCTTGTTACACAGGCACATCTCTGAGATGCAAAACCACGTGGGAATCCCTTGCACCACCGCTGTGGAACCTTCCCACTTCAACATAGATATAAACGGCCTCAGGGTCCGGAGACTCAGGGCTCAGGACCCGAATGCGGGCAGAGAGCTGCTTCAGCCCCCACTGAGATGCTATTTTGGAGCGAATGAGGAAGTCTGCCGGAAGAGCTTAACATGAGAGTGATCTGATCAAAGTTATTAGGCTCTTATTTCCTATCAGTCTTAAAAAGATGTGTGTGTACTCTTTGGTAAATGCAGACATTTTTTGGACGCTAAGTTAGTGGCTGGCTTCTCACCAGACCTCTAGATGTCCAAAGAGTATCCTTTCTGTGTAGGTTGTAACATTTGACATTGCACAGTTGATTTTTAATGTGCCATCATCTGGGGTTCTGCATAGCCGAATATCCTTTTGTAATTCTTCCTTTGGCTTAGGTCATGTAGCTTCTCAACCATCATTTCTTCTCCTAGAGAATGGAGATGATTGTTTTTCTATAACTGTCTTTCTTTCTAGATTTATATCATCAATAAATAAGTCATAAAGAATTTAAACTGTGCAGATGAAAATCATTAGAGATACAGAGATTCCCATTCTTCTGAAAATTCACTTTAGTTCCTAAATTTAATTGGGCTTGAGGATTTGGTTCCTAGGCCCTCCGTTGCATGTCTGGGATGTTAGCAGCTTGGTGCTACTCTCCAAAGTCTGGGAGAGCATGTGCAGCTGACTCAGGCCCAGTGTTAACTCTGAACTCTCGGCGTAAGATACAACTGTTCCCTTTTCCTCACCACAGCCCAGGCACAAGTAACTGTTTTATATCTAGCAAAGCAAAAAATGATTATACTCCAATCTTAACTGTTGCTGGAAGTGGGATGGCTAAAAGTCCTTAATTCAGCCGGAAGTGTCTGGAAAATGTCACTGATTTAGTAGGCAGAGGGCTGAGCCCAGGGATGTCATGTAGGCAGCAAGAAGCAAGAATTTACCCTAAATCTGAGGAGGGTCTAAATCTTGAAAAGTCCGGAAGTGTTTAATCTGAAAAGCAGCTTCTGTTATCACTAAAGAAAGAGAGACTATTTAGTAAGCGTGCAGGATCAATTGCTTATGCACACAGACAAAACATATTGGCTCTCCACTTCACACTATATACAGAACACACTACCAGATGGATTAAACATGGAGACAAAACTTTAAAACTTCTAGAAGAAAATGTGAGAGAATTTCTTTAGGATTTTGGAATAGAAAATAGTTTCTCAGAATCACTTACCGTGAAAGAAGTTGGTAAATTCATCTATATTCATATTGAGAACTTTTGTTTATCAAAAGACACATAAAGGGCAAGATTCATTTCTACGTATCTGACATCCTTCTGGTTTTGATCAATATATACGAATCCAGGAGCTGCCAGGTACCCAGCTAGTGTAATAAAATGAGATAGAGAATTTCATTCTTGGGATTAGTGGTTATGAATTCTGTCTTTCCCCCATGATTGTTATTTTTAATTTTTACTTTTTTTTTAAGTTTTTTAATTTATTTTTGAGACAGAGAGAGACAGAGCATGAACGGGGGAGGGTCGCAGAGAGAGGGAGACACAGAATCTGAAACAGGCTCCAGGCTCTGAGCTGTCAGCACAGAGCCCAATGCGGGGCTCGAACTCACGAACTGTGAGATCATGACCTGAGCCAAAGTCGGACGCTTAACCAACTGAGCCACCCAGGTGCCCCATGACTGTTATTTTTAGATGGTATATTCATTTCAATAATATATATGACAAATGTGTAAGATATGAAGCATAAAGATAAAATGAATACCCATGAACCCATACCTTTGTCATGTGTTGTTAAAACCATGTCGTGTGTGTAAGTGCCCCCAAGCCCATTTCCTTGCTTCCACGTTCCCCACAGAGCTCTCCTCTATCCAGAATTTGGTTTATCATTGTCTTGCTTTTTAAACAGTATCTATCATCAAATATATGTGTATTCCCACATAATAAAGTGTTTAGTTTTGCTTTTTGTTTTTTGCGCTTTATAGAAATGTTGTTATATGCATAGAGTGGAACCTTTCTCCCCTTCAGTACTACGCTTTAGGGTCCTTCCATGTTGTTGCTGTAGCTACATATAGTTCCTTCATTTTCACCACATAGTGTAATTATTTGGTTGTGCATAGCACAGGGAAAGAGTACCGCATCCAGTCTTGGAAGTTCAGAGAAGAAAGGCTCTCTAGAAAATCGAATGAGTCGGTTTTTCTTTATTGAATTTATACCTGTGGTGGAAATTTAGGGAGTATGAAGACTAGAAAACAATGATTCCATCTTACAAATTTGTGATCTAGTTTTGGAAATAAACATAAAATAATTTTCTGGTCAGTTAACTAATATTATATAGTGTTAATAAATAGTATGGGCATTATGCTATAAGAAATCTAAGTATGAAAATATATAGAGAGGCTAGAAGCAATTAGACCCATGGAGGTGGTGGAAGTTGAGCTAGACCATGGAAGGTAGGGTTGATTTGGATGGAGTCTGGGACAAAACATTTCAGATTAGAAGTGGAGTTGGGGTTCAGCATGATCCCCCAAAGAAGTATGATACATTTCAGAGAAGGGAAAGAGTCTTAGAACTAAGAATTTGTTTCAGGCATCCATTGAATTAATCTTTAGAGTGCCAGTGATAGGAGATAAAATTAGTTGAGGAATTGAGACCAGATTCTGGAGAGCCTTAAGTGATAGGTGAGTGGAAATCCTTGGAGGATTTCAAACAATGATGGTGTTAACTTCACTAGATGTTAATTGAGTACATACTGGATGTGATGTTCTCTTAAGCATTCGATACATGCAAAGATGAGTAAGACTCATCCCCTAACCTCAAGGATTTTGCATCATGGTAGGTATGACAGCAACGCAAGGTGAAATAAATTAGGTGCCACAGGAGCACCAGTTGTTGTAGTGATTAATTAAGCAGGATCTGATACCTGCTGAAGTAATTAGGAGTAGCTTCCCGGGAAGAGTGACATTTGGGTGGGACACTAAGGAGTGAATAATATTTGGAAGAAGTTGGGGAACTGCTGGGATTCGTAAAATGATAGGATCTGTTTAAGGAAAAGTGAACCATCAGCTGGACCTCCAGACGTGGAAGGGAATAGAAGGTGAGGCACTAAGGATAGGCATGCAGGTGGGGTCTGGAGCAGCACTCTGATAGAAATAGAATGTGGGCCACACATGTAATTAAAAACTTTTCTAACAACCACAGTGAAAAACTAAAAGGAAATAGGTGCCATTAATTTTATCTTTCATACCCATGGTCTTATTTGATCCTCCAGATATTGCCATAGTTGTTTGTATGTAATTAGTCCCATTTTAGTGAAGAGAAAATTGAGGCTCTTACAGGTTAAGTGACTTGTCCAAGGTTGCAATATTTAGTAAATGGTGGGCCTCAAGCCTCTTGATTTCTATTCCACTTCACCATAACAGATGAAATCAGGATTAATCAGGCTGAGAGACCATTGCACATGTGAGGTAAGGCGTGCTTGGATAAAGTGAGAGACGGGAGAGAAAGACACATACATTTCTAGGAAAGAGTCATCTAAGTCGGATGACTGAATATAGGGTATAAGCAGGAAAGTATCGAAGAGGACAGAGGTTTTCAGCCATGACAGCTAGAAGAAATGAGGAAAGAGAACCATTTGCGGACTAAAGTCTTAAGTTCGGTTTTGGACTTATTGAGCTAGAACTGACGCGAAACCTGGCCTCGGAGAAAAGTGAATTCTCTCAGACACAGAGCCACCCTGATGTCAGTCTCACTCTTGAGGCTGGCGTCTGGTGCTGGAAGCATCAGCTACTGAACCCTGTTTCCCCTGAGCAGTTTTCATACGTTTTCTCCACTATCAATTTAAGTTCGGACTCGTTTCATGTATCTTTCTAAAATTGACTTCCTGAGGAATTTTTAAAATCACTTTAACAATGATATTAATCATGCTTTGTTCTGTATATGGCCATGTGCATTTTCCAAAGCATTTTACATACTATTCTCACAACAGGAAAGTGAGCAAAACAGATATTATCACCATTTTCTACATAAGGTATCAGAAGTTCAGTAACTTGCTCAGCATCGCAGACCCCAGTAAATAGCGGAATCGGGTCTGAAGCCCATTTCGCCTAGGCTTAGACCCTTCCTTGAGGGTCCCTTCGTCTTCAGAGCCTCATTCCGGATGGGCTTCTCCTCTCGGACAGGCAAAGGAAAGATGAACTGGAGCAGAGAATGTCGGCGCTGCAGGAGAGCAGGCGCGAGCTGATGGTTCAGCTGGAGGGGCTGATGAAGCTGCTGAAGGTAAGAGAGAGCCCTGGCCGCTCCCCCACACCCCCCCCACCCGCCTCCCTCCCACCGCTTGTTCCCCTTCACCTCCAGTTCAGCTGCTGCCGCCCCCCCCAACCCCTGCCGTGCTGCCTGAACAGGGTGCCGCTAAAGGCTTAAATGGCGCTGCCCGTAAAGTTAGACACGACTCCATAAAGTCATCTAATTAGTGTAAAGTCTGATTATAAAAAATGAGTAACTGGAATTAGCGTCATGTCCTTAAATAGTGGTAGGCAGGTTTATAAATAGGATATTAACTATATGTAAACAAATGTTTCTCAACTATTTGAAGTTTCTTTTAAAACAAATTTTCAAATATTTCGCCTAAATACTCAAGAAGGATTAAGAGTCCTATTTTAGTAAGTATTATCGCCGCAGACCAAGCTAATCAGACTAATTCTAATGAATAACTTTATTAGGAGGAACAAAAGAGCATCCCAGCTCTATGTTTGTTATCTTGGGGCTTGAATAAATTTGGAATGATTCAGATGTCACTATCGTTGTTGACATATTACAACATGCGACAAATATATCGCAGCCCCTATACCCCAGAGGAGAGAAAGGCACATTTGGCATTTAAGTGTCCTCACCTGGACAGTTTGACTGGCACTCCACAGAAATATCTACCCAGATACGTAGCAGCAATACCGGAATACATTTGTTCCTGCTGTTAGTTCCTTCAGTCTCTGTGTCTGTGCTGGGAAACCACTGTGTTTTGTGGTACCACACTGAGTTCGCAGCCAGAGTGGAAATCACAAAGTGTGGATTACCTCAAAAGCCAGGCTGAGGGGAGTAGATTGAATCCTGTGGTAAGGGAGTCACTGACGGTTTGGGAAATAATAGTTTGGGAAAATATGTAGAGCGGATCAGAGAGGGAAGAAGCTAAAGGAGAAATGGAGATAAATATAACTGTCTAGCCCAGTGATTGTGCTGCATCACAACCTGTGAGTGTGAGTGTGTGAGTGACAGGGGTCCAGACTAGCAGTGCGGCTCAAGGAAACATCAGCTTGAAGACTTTTCTTCAACTTCTCTATGCTAAACGAGTCCCTTCATAGTGAAGCAAGTGGTATTAGCAACTTGGGTGAATGTAGCGTTTGTGTTTTAAACTGACTTTTGGGGCGCCTGGGTGGCTCAGTTGGTTAAGAGTCCGACTTCGGCTCAGGTCATGATCTCACAGTTCGTGAGTTCGAGCCCCGCATCGGGCTCTGTGCTGACAGCTCAGAGCCTGGAGCCTGCTTCACATTCTGTGTCTCCCTCTCTCTCTGCCCCTTCCCTGCTCATGCTCTGTCTCAAAAATAAATAAACATTAAAAAAAAAAAAAACTGACTTTTGACTTGCTCAAGACAATCACTTCTTTTAGTCTTAAGCTGAATCTCTTTTTCTAGCTTTGGTCCTGGGTATTTGGGTTGTTTTGCATGGACGTGTTTCTACATTAACCCTGTTAACGGAATTTCTCTTGAGAAGTATTTCGTGTCTAAATGGGTCTTGTTTAAAGAAAACCTGGCCCAGATCCCTCTAATAGTTGTCAAGTATCCAGCTAATCCAACCCAATCACCCACTCAAGATGGCAGAGAGGGCCTTAAATGCATTTGGCCGGTATAGCATCTGGAGCCATGTGGGGCTTTGAAAGTCCTGCCATTGTGGGGTAGTCCCCTGCAAGATGGGAGATAATAGGGGATCCACTCATCCCTGGCCTGTGTCAGACTTGCTTGTAGTAAGTTGCTTTCAGACATTGCCCAAACATAGGTGGGAAGATACCGTAGGGTAATTTTTGTAAAAGGCAAAAGGTTTATGCAAACTGAAGGGAAGTCAGAATGCATTTCCCCCAAAGTCCCACGGTGTGCTTTCTCGTTAGCTGCGCCGCCCTCAGTCTCCGTTAGAGTTCCTGGTTCAGAGCCCTGTGAATATTATTGTGACCTGGTTCACTTCTGATGCTTGTATTCAAGGGCTGGGCAGAATGAGCTGAGGCCTGGAACTCTGATCCCAAACGCTGAGCTTCTTTGTATTTCTAGCTACTGTCTTACAGTTATAATTTCCTAAAATAAGCAGGATCCTTGTGCCCCATTTTGTAAAATCCCCTGCCGGCTTCTTAAATGCCTTATAATTTACTTACCAGATAGGCTGAGGCCATTCAGACTGGGAGGAAGAATTTGCAACACAGAGCAGGAATGTTGTCTTTTTACCCATTGATTAGAATTTACAGTTGAAAATTTCATGCCTCTCTAATGTCCAGCTTCCTAAAATGATGACAGCACAATCCTAATTTGTGTATTATATGCACTCCTAGAAGGTCACCCATAGGAATCATTGACTTCCATGAAAATTTCAAAGATGTTTTCCTACTATTAAGAAAATATATTCACTAACCCATAATAAAAATACGCTTTAGAATCCTAATTTTAATTTCAAAGGACTGTCCTGCCCTCGTTGATGTTCAATCTGCTAGCATTTAATTCTCTCATAAAACAGCTGTAAGCACTTAGTCAAATGGACAATGAAACCACATGGTCTGGGATACTCATAAATTAAAATACACTGCACAGTAAATTTCCATTTCACAGGGAGTTCTTTCTACTGCTTCAGTGAAATATTGTGTACATTATCTATTTATCTGAAAAATGATAATTTAAAGAAGGATGTATATGAAGTGTTCCCATTGTTTATTAATTTATTCAATAATAATCTTAAGTCCTTTTTTGTAAGAAGGCAGGGTAAAAATTAATCATGCATTTATTTAACAAGAAAATATTGGTTCCTAACTGTCACATTTAGGTATTTGGCAGTAAGACCAAGGAGTACCAGGGACCTTCTTTCTTTCTTTTTTTTTTTTTTAAGTTTATTTATTTTTGAGAGAGAGAGACAGAGTACGAGCAGGGGAAAGGCAGAGAGAGAGAGAGAGAGAGAGAGGGAGAGAGAGAGAGAGAGACACAGAATCTGAAGCAAGCTCCAGGCTCTGAGCTGTCAGCACAGAGCCCAACGCAGGACTCGAACTCACGAACTGTGAGATCATGACCTGAGCCAAAGTCGGACACTTAACTGACTGAACCACCCAGACACCCCTCAGGGACCTTCTTAATTGTATTTTTGGTTTTTTGGTGGCATGATGCAGACTGACACCCAGGTACCCATGGTGAGAAGGTATCTTTTCCTTACATTTCCCCCCCTGATTAATGTGTATGGATAACCTCTGTCCCAAACTTATTTAAGCTGGAAGTGGTTGTATGTTGGTATTTTACTTTCTAAATCATGTTTCCAGTATTTTTCTGCCTCATTTTTCATTTTCCTAATATTGCTTTTGAAACAGAGTCACCAGGTGAATTCTGCAGTTTTGGATTTCAACCTTATTTGCAAATGAGGTTTAAAATATAAATTATCATGTAGATAACTGCAGTACTTACGGTGTTACTTTGGCCACCTAGCCAGACATCCCCCATGTGGAAAAGTCTCACATGTTTTTAGGTGACATAAGCACTTTTGGATTTGTGATTAAAGTATTATTATTCCCTTTAAATCAACCTTGGCTCCTGTGCCAGTTGCCATCAGTCAGTGTTTACTGACACGACTGACTGACTGAAAACAAAAACCTTATATCTAAGGCCTCGTATCTGACCTGTTAAGTGTGTTGACAGAGCCTTCAAGGCTTTATCTGAGCAACTTCTGTGAGTTTAAATTGTAAAACACCATCCTTAGTAACACGTTGTCAAAGCCCACCCTCTGCCAACCCCAGTGCACAGCAGAGGCCCCTACCTCCTGAAAAGGCTGCCCTGTCCACCATTCCCATCCTAACCTGACATGTGTCTCCTGCAGATTATCATGATGTCATGTCCTGGGACAAACTATCCATAGCAGAGTTCCCAAATGTGCAAATGGGAAACATTGCTTCCTGAAATTTCCCTATTCTGTTGAGCCAAAGCACTGTTACCTTGCCTGGAGAAAACAGTAAAAATAGGGAGGTGTCTTAGAAACAGTCCTGAGAACTTTTGTCCTTGTCTTCTGACCTCAGCTGCAATTTCAGCCTGTCAGGATTGCCTCATCCCTCCCCCACCATCTCAGTGTCCATTTCAACACTTAGTGCCAGCAATAAACACACATTTTAAATGGTTTAATAACTCTTCCTATGGCTCTTTGCCCTGCCGAGTGAATGGAGAAAAGTATTCTGCCTTACAGGGAAGCCTGGCTAGGAAGGGAAGGCTCTTCCCAGCTGTGGAATTCTAAGCCCTTCTGACCAGAGCCACGTGCCAGATGTAAAAACTGAAAGATGCTAACTTCTTTTTCTTTTGTTTTAATTTTTTTAAAGTAATCCCTGCACCCAAGGTGGGGCTCGAACTCACGACCTCAAGATCAGGAGTTGCATGCTTTACCAACTGAGCCAGGCACCCTAAGATGCTAACTTCTTAAGGCTTACTGAGCTAACGCTCAGGGCCTTCTTTGCCTGGGCTCCTGTGAGTATAGGTTTGGTCAGGCATCTAGCAGCTGGCTCCGATTATGAAGAACATCTTCTTGTGCTCAGTTGGAGTCTCCAGAAGAGAGTTCTTGGTGCCTGTTTAATTTCTAGTCCATGTCTCTTCCTTGCAGGAATAAAATTTTTTTTTTTCCAATTTTTTTTACTTCCTCTCTCCTTTTTGTAACTGGTTGGATTTTCTGAAACCATTCTTACCATTGGCCCCAGATCTGCAGACCCTGTAAAAGCAGAAGCACCTGTCCGTCCCTAAGACTTCCTACACACATGTTCAGTAAAGACTGCCTGCACGGCTGGATCCGATTTAAATAGAACCATTACAGCAGCTTTTAGATTTGCACACCCTGGGCAAAGAGCAGAGGCTCCCTGACCACAGTTACTCATGATGAGGCAGAGAAAGAAGAAGCAAAAAGGCCCATTAAAAGACAGAGTAGCTGAAGAGCAAAGGACCACGGAGAGACAGACTCAGAAGTGTTTCTCTCGTCTTTGCTGTGCTTCTCCCCGCGGCTCCCAGTGGTGCATTGTGATAGCTGAGAGTTGGCAAGTACCCACTCTGCCCGCCGTCACTGTGAGGCTCTAAAAGACAGAGACCACATCTTATCTTCAGGTTTCCAGGGCCTTATGCATAAGAAGTACTAAATGAACCTGTGTTGAATTAGTGGAAAACTGAGGTCGAGAGTTCTTTTTGAAAAGCCTCTCAGGGCCCTGAAGCAGCTTCCAGTTTGTTGGAGGAATGGGGATGGGATGTAAGCGCATCCTTGGGACAAAACCACAAAAAAGCAGCCCCAAAACAAGTGGAGAGGAGGGGACTAAGGAAGAGAGTCTGGTCAGGTGAAATTGCTAGTTTGGGGGAAGTTTTTAGGGCAGTGGCTCTCAAACCAGCAGGCATCAGAATCAGCTGAAAGGCTCTGAAACACGTTGCTGTGCCCCACCCACCCCAAGAGTTTGGATTCAGGTAGTCTTGGCAGGCGCCCAAACTTTGCATCTCTGACGAGTTTCCAGGTGCTGCTGCTTTGCGAACCATTGGCCTAGAGGAAGGTAGCTAACACATAGGAATATTAGGAATGGGGAGATTGATTATTGGGCTTCTGGGTCCTAGTTGAGCTATTTCTTTCAGTCTACCCTAAACAGCTATGTGAGCTCGGGCGAGTCAGGCTCTCTAGGCCTTTTCTGTCCATAAATGAGGAAGTTGGATTAGATGGTTTCCCAGTTCTAGAGGCTAGCCCTGAATGAACTGGGTGGGACGGAGGCCTGCCATTCGCTCTGTGCAGCTGATGGTGCCTGATGACCGTCTGGGCCTTTGGTCTCTGAACCCGTGCGCCTGGCCTGGTTTGCCTGATTCTTCCATCATTTCTTCCAGATGTTTTGTGGTGATGGCCATTAACCTCTCTCCTTTTTCCCTCTGCCTTTTTTTCCATCTTCAACACCTCTAGGAGGAAGAGCAAAAGCAGGCAGTAAGTGAACTTGGGAATTCTCCACCTGATTCTTGCTCCTTTTGCATGTTCTTCTCTTCCTCAGAGAACTGTTACATTCTTTCTCGTCTCCTCCCTGCACAAGTTCACCTCTGCAGAATTGGTTATGTGTAAAACCCTCAGCCGTTCGCTCCATAGTCGTGTAAAACGGCCTGAAAGTCCACGTCATGTTTACTTCATTAGCAGAGCATGTTCTTACTTGAAACCAGAGCTCGTTGAATTTTTGTTAAAGTACACATCTGTTGTGTTTATTTAACTATGCATGATTAGCCAGGCTACGATTGCATTTCCCTGCTTTTGCATTCGCTGCTGCTTCATGTCTAGAGTGACTTTAATTGCCTGAAACAACTTTCAGGGTTGTGGGAGTGACCTCAGGTCTAAATACTACATCATGAATGATTGTGCATGGAAATGTATAGTTTTTCTGATGACTTCAAATGTCCTTTAGTCTCGAACAGGCTTCTGGATGCTCCAGCCCCAGGAGCCTTCTTAACAAAGTTACCAATGAAAGCTAAGTGACTGGTTATGCCCTCAGTGATTTCCTGTTCAGAGTCTGCTCCAGGGGGAGCTCTGGTTTTTGAGCTGCATGGCTGTTGCATGGTGTTTAGGGAAGGTTTATGTTTGTTTTTATTTTTCCGGACAGCCCTTAACCCACACAAGAAAATCAATTGAGGGCCTATCCACAATAGTAACACCATATGTTTATATAACATAGTAAGGTTTTCAAAGCATACATTTTTTTATACAAGCTAAAGCTGATTTTTAACTTACCTCAGGGCTTTAATTTTAAAAGAGAGAAATATGAATGTTTAATTCAAAAAATTTACTTGTTTCTTTTTCAAAAAACAAAGTGATCCATGTTTTAGATTAAGAATAGGAATATACAGGGGCGCCTGTGTGGCTCAGTCAGTTAAGCGTCTGACTTCGGCTAAGGTCATGATCTCACAGTTAGTGAGTTCGAGCCCTGCATCGGGCTCACTGCTGTCACTGCAGAGCCTGCTTTGGATTCTCTGTCTCCCCACCCCCCCCCCCACCCCTACTCCCCTTACTCCCTCTCTCTCTCTCAAAAATAAATAAATATTTAGAAAAAAAAGAATAGGAATACCCAACAGTATATTTATTATTTTCAGTTAGGAGGGCAATGAAATAATAGAGTGCAGAGGAAAAGATCAAATGGGGGAAGAGGCAAGAAAGGAGCAAGGGAGAGACAGACTGTCAGAAGGAAAGCAGATAGATTATGGGATTAAGATAGGTGATCGACCCAGAAATCTCAGTGGCTTTACTGTAACAAAAGTTTGTTTAGTGTTGTTTTTGCTTTGTTTGTTTGTTTGTTTTTTTCCTCATTGACATGTAGTTTATTGCTTTGATCTTATGGCACTTCCTCAGTAGGTACATTCATATGGGCAAAGCAGGAGAAGACAGCATGGAAAGTCAAGCCCCAGGAAGTGACACTCATACTTCTCTTTCCCTCCCTTTCATTGGCCAAAGCAAGTCATATGACCACACTTAACTTCAAGGGGGGCATAGATGTATAATCCTCCAGTTTGCTTAGAAGCCACAGAGACGCGGATGCTGGTAACGCCGACCACAAATAGGAGGATGAGTGCGCTTGTGTTGAGGGAAGGAAAGAGAACATCTCTCCTTCCTTCTCCTTTCTCCCGCTGTTTGCCTGACAGTCTCCTCTCCTTCGTGGTGCTCCAGGGCATCACCTCACCTGTAGCTGCCGACAGCCACTGTTCCCCTCCTTCTCTTCTCTCCTCTATACCCCAAAGATGCACGTTGCAGCTAAAACCACTTGCTGGGACCTTACTCCAACAATCTGCCCAGACTAGCATCTCCTCCCTCTGGGAATGTGCCGGCTCAGAGTGAAGAACCCTACACCTTACCTGAGAACTCTCTTTCCGAAGAGGGCGGGCTTTATGAGTATCTATTTTAATGGTAGCAGTAGAGCTTCCAATAGACGTTTCATTCTTAAAAAACATTATGGATTGCCATGTAATCCAAGAACGAGAAATTGCCACTGCTGGTATGTTATTTCTCAGGTCGCTTTAAAGCTGACCTTGAGCAGACAGGGACTTAAATAACCTGTTCGCTTCAGTGACCTTTCAGTCTGTGTGAGATCATCATGCCCTTGAAGTTGGCAAAGTAAGAGGCTAGACCCAGACTGCTGAAGCTTGCCCCTAATGAACCACTTGTGTGTATGTCTTAGAAGTTCTCCATGGCCATGGTCCTGAGTTCATGACCTTGTCTTCATACTCTCTTAGGACCGTCCATGGCACAAATTGGTACAAATTGTCTTTTCCCCATCTTTCTCCACTATGATATAGGTAAGACATTCTGCTCTGTGGATATAGGTTTAAATATCCTCTGTTTACATCACAGGTTTAAACTGGACCCACCCAAGGCTCAGTGCTGAGGCTCAAATTTGAAAGCTCAATAGCTTTATATAATTCAACATTTTAAACAAGTAGACACATAAAGCTTCAGAACTAGTGCTTCTGTTTTAGTCTGTCTCCTTACTGAGTGAGATACAAAAAGGTATTTAGCACAGAGCTAAGTTGTAACTTTTTCTTCCTTCCTGGGTTCTGGCTGGTGTAGTTTAATTTCTTCCCCATCATAATGTGTTACCTATATGGGTGATTAAATAGTTGTGAGAGATTCCTACAATGAAGAATTTACTAGACACGCTTCCCAAAATTGGCTCTATAAATCCATTATAGAGAACTTTTCATGTAGTCGTCTTCTTGCTTCTTTCCTCTTTAGGGATTATTTTAGCTTTGGGGGGATTTGAGAGGAATAGGTAATGACTGTGACTTAACAGCTTTGGTGCTGTGGGTCCACCTTCAGCCTTCAGCCACTTCTCCAGGGCTTTGAGTGGCATCAGCACCTCAGCTGATAATTCTTCTGTCTTTCCTCTCTCCCTCCCTCCCTCCTTCCCTTCTCTTTTCTCAGATCCAAGAGTTATAATTAAGGGAAGAACTGCCTGGCTATTTCAGATAAGACTTCACTGAGTGACTCTTCAACCCACAATATACCCTACAGTTTAACAGGCTCAGGAATTAGATTGTATCAACTGAGTCAGGGTTAATCAGGCCCGTGATAATCATCAGACTGTAATTAAAGGACTTTGTCTGCCTTTTTCACTACTGCCATTCCCAGTCGCTAGCTAGTGCCTGCCACAGAACAGATACTCAATAAATAGTTGCTGAATGAAAACTAGTATTAACCAAATTTACAAGATTTCGAACTAAAAGTGGTGTGAATTTATAAGTTTATTGATTATAAGGCACAGAACCGCTTCGAGTACTTAGAGCAGTGACTTTGCTCAAGGTACTCCTGTTCCCTACCCATTCAGAAGACTAAATCATGGTTCAGAAACGCCCTTTATAAAAAGGAATCAGAAAAAGGAATTTCAGGGTCGCCATTAATTATGATTAATGCTATTACCATTTCTGTCTAAAGAACAGATGTTGAGTATGTAGAATAAAATCATCCTCTCTTTTTTTTAAATACATATAATCTATAAAATGTGGGATATATGTAGTTATTTGTATCACTTGAAAGTATTTTGATAATTGCTTAGTAAAAACCTGGCCCCTGCAGCCTGGTTAGGGGATTCACCAGCATGTTACAGAGGAACTCACTAAGGTAACAACAGACTGACGAGTAATGCTGGTGATGGTATTTACTGCCATTGGTGCACTTGAGCTGTGGGCTGCTCCGGTCCTAGTCTGGAGGGGTTTCGGATGTCTAAATTCATGCGAGTTACATCTCAGTGTTCCATTTTTCCCAGTGACTCAACGCACCATAAAATTGTACTGCTGGATTGCTAACACCAAATAAAATGAGCTATCCAAGGCAAGAGGTACGGTTTACTCATGAAAGATGTTGCCTGGAACATTTCTCTGAATTCTCCTATTAGACATCACTACTTTTTATATACAGATCAACATCAGGCTTAAAGACTCTAACTTTAGATAGTAAGATATAAGAATAGAGGGCTCCCATGGGGTTGCCTTGATCCAGATTAGTAGTATGGTAATGGTCCAGAGGGTTAGATAGATGGGACTCTGAAAATTGTGTAATTAGAGGAGTCTTGGGGATTCCACTAAGAGAGCATTGACACGCTTGGAACCTTTCCTTTTACTTCAGTAAGTTGGAATATCAAGTGGGATCTTGCCACATGCCCTTTCTGATTTCCAGAATCAGATGAATAACCCACTACAACTACACCAAAGAAAGCATGGTGTGAGCTGGTTCTTAAAAGCCTGCGTCTCTGATCTGGCTCCCCCAAATATACCTCAGAGGAAGGGTGCTCAATATTTAGTTAGCCACGGTTGACCCATGAGGGTTCTAACAAACTTCATGAATATCAACTTTGTAAATTTAAGAAAAAGTACTTTTTAAAAACCCTATACAACAACAAATAAAAGCCTCCTTTGTCCATTAAAGAGATTATTGGTGAACCCCTCGATGTGCTCATGGACCACTTCTCCTCTTGCTTCACTTAACCTTTAGATACAGTCTCATTGGGAAGTGATTCAAATTCACATGCCTCTAAATCTTCTGGACTCTCTGACCCCATCATACCCTAAAATAGAAGGCTGAATCTACTTCTACCCCGAGGCAAAGAATTGCCGTTCACTTATTTATTCAGCAGTGTCTTACTACATATGTTCAAGACAGTGAACTTGGCGTTTTGGAGGATAACAAGAGGAATCCTACAAAAATACCAGCCTCAAATAGTATGAACATTATTTCATCATTGGCATCATGCCTTAAATACAGAAACACATGCCAGGTCAGTGGTATCCTGAGCTATAGGCACCACTGCTGTCCCTCTAAGTTTGTGAACTCCACAGATGTCCTTTGGTAAACAAAGATCAGTGTGATGTACTGTGTGACTCTGCCATAGACCTTCAGCCTGGGTTCCAGTCCTAGTCTGTCTAGATGACCCCATGTGCTAACTGCACGTAGATTGCCTTGTGGGTCTGTGAAGTGTGCTCATTCACCAGTCCCGGCTCCTGTACTCACTATAGGAACCTGGTAGTTTGTTGCTTTGTTTTTCATTCAGTTTTTTCCCCAAAGGAGAAAATATTGTTACAGTATTAAAAATAAGATTTGTATTTCACTCCCCCAGAACTCCTTGAATACCTACAAGGAGTTTACAGTGTGAGGATATAGGGGGAAATCGCTTTGAGTCTCCGCAGTATTTTTCATCACCCTCGTCAAGGACACACTGAGAGGTTTCCTTCCCTGCTTTTCTATTTCCCTCCTGCACTACATTTCTGTCTTTCCCTCTCTTGGACAGAATGCATGCAACATATGAAAACTATCTTCCAAAGTCTCCAGGGAAATTCTCTACACACCAAGCTGGAGAAATTGTCCTTCCGCTGGAACAACATTGAATTCCTGGGACACACTGTCTCACCCAGAATACTACAATCTGAGTCTCAGCAAAGCATCAGCAGAAAAGAATGAGTGAAAGGTGACTTTTTTAGGTTCTGAGCCTGAGGATCTAGGAAAATGATGGGAACACTGACTGAAGAAGTAAGAAGAGGAGATGATCTGGGTTAGGGAGGGGACTTTAACCTGTTTTTGAACATACTGAGTTCTGAAGATTAGGCAGGCACTCAGGCTTTTTGCCTGATCTACCATATATTTGGGGATATGCAGCTGGAACTTCAGTGGGAAAACATGGCTAGCATTGTAGATTTGGAAGTCTTCAACATAAAATTAGGGTTGAAACCATAAACATGAGGCTTAGGGAAAAACCATAGTAGAGAAAAAGAAGAAAGAGGAGGTGGGAGGGGTAGGATTGTGGGTTCTTGGTGAAAGCTCAAGCTTTCAAGAAGGAGAAAATTAATAAGACAATAGGATAAGGAAGCCCTTGGATTTGCCAATCAGGAAGTTACCAGCAACCCTGGAAAGAAAATTTTCAGTAGAGTAGTAGTGTAGATAGCTCTGAAAAATAGGCTTTGTTTTGTCCAGCCACCACCCTGCTTTGGTTTCAGCCCAAAGAAGGAGAGGGAATTAAATCTTCAATCCTCCTTATTGAATTACATATGAATGGATTGCTCTTGTGATTCAAAGGTCCTTCTCATCAAAACCACTTTTCTGTCTAAACATGTCCATAGACTTTACAAACCTGTTTCCTCATCTGCAAACTTCAGCTTCACAGTCCTTTGATGCTTTCGTCACCTGTACCAGCCAGTATGTTGGGGAAAGGCTAAAGCCAGAAAGGGTCTATAGAATACCAACTGGGTTCATTAGACTGGTGTCTCCTTTTGTGACTTTCAAATGCACTGGGCTTTTCTTTCAACACCCAGCTCCTTCCTCAGTGTTTCTTCACGCCAGCCTTCTACCTCCTCCTTTCCAGACAAAAGAAAGCATCCTAAGAAAATATCCGCTGCTTCCCTGAAGCCCCCTCCTTTGGTTTATCTCTCGGGCTTCCACAGGAGGAGAGGAATCCCTAGTGCTCTTCCTGGTAGACCTCACCCCAGCATCCTCTCTTGGCGTGGGATTGGATCTATGATCCTTCACTTGGAGAGCATCTGTAGGCATTTCATCAAATCCTGATCCTGCACCAATCTCTTGGGTCTTATAGCTGACCTCGGGCTGGTTCTGATGTTCCGTATTAACAATAACACAACAGTAGGGAGCCTTCTCTCCTAGAGTCCTTAACTGAAATGAACATCTGCTTAGTTTCAGCTACAAGAAGCATGTTATAAAAGGTACACTAGACTTTTTTGCACTCTTCTCCATTTGCTGCCAATCATAGTCTGGCAAGTAGAATTACTGTCATTTGGCATTACCGTACGGATGCCACGATGCTTTAAAAGAAAGAGAAGGGGGAGGGGAGAGAGGGAAGAAGGGAGGAGGGAGAGAAAAGGAGGAAGAGAGAGAGAAAGAGAAGAAAAGAAGAAAGAAAAAGTAGAAGCTTGTTTTATAAAATTAGAGGCAAAGAGAGAGACGGTTAACTGTAGCTAATGCGGTACCTTTAATAAGAAACCACACCAACTCACCACAGCTCTACAAGCTGGCTAACCGTAAATCCTTCAATACTTTTATTATTTTGTGTTCTTATTAACTTAAATATATATGTAACATTCACTATTTATTCATTGCTTTCACATCTCCAATTTCAACTGCCGTATTTAACCAGCTCAGACCTGAGGAAACCAAGAGACAATCTAGGAGACTCTGAGGCCAGTAGCCGCCCCCCCCAGGACATCTTCCAAATGTGCAGAAGATATAAGAGTTTATTCTTGGGCCCCTTGACGATCCTAACCTAACCCGAGGCTACTGGTGACCTGCCCTTCCTTCCACAGCAGCCTGCCGCCTGGGAAAAGATTCTGACTCACCTTCAGCCAGGTTTCTCATCCTCAGCACTGTGGAACTCTGGGCCACATAACTCTGGGGAGTCTGGGGGTGCTGATTTGTGCATTGTGGGGTGTTTAGCAGGACCCTTGACCTCTACCTGGTAAATTCTAGTGATATCCCCCTCCCCAAGCCCTAGCAGGTGAAATTACCCCCAGCTGAGAAGCACTACCCTGAGCTCAGAGAACCTTGCTCTGCGATACAGCCTGAGCCGCCGAGGCATTCTCAGAATCCCTGATTCTGAGGTTTACATGTGGACTGGATGGTGAACGATTCCCAGGCACCTTCCCCGCAAATCAGTCCTCTGGCCATATTTCCTGTCAGCTCCCTGTCTGCACACTGTCTCAGGTTTCTGCTCATCCACGCACTTGTCAAGGTGCAGGCAAGTTTTTCTCCAAAAGCCTGCTTGTGGCTCTCTCCTTCCACTTCCTACCACCTTTCTTCATTCCAGCCTCCATCATCTGTCACCTGGTCTGTTGGAAGAGCCTCCGCATAAGGGCTCCTTGTGCCCTATCTCTTCCTCCTCAGTCCCTCCTTCACGTTGCTCCAGAGCCAGAGTCCTAAATGCATGGCACTGGCCATGCCATTCTCTCCTCTGGAACCTTCCCCTAGCTCCCTGTGCCGCTGCCCCCAGCAGGGGTCAGTAGGCATTTTATTAAAGGGTTAGACAGTATGGGGCGCCTGGCTGACTCAGTGGGTAGAACATGTGGCTCTTGATCTTGGGGTCTTAAATTCAGGCCCCACACTGGGCATCGAGCCTACTTAAAATTAAAAACAAAAAAAAATTTTTAAAAAGGGTTAGACTGTAAATATTTTATGCTTTGTAAACCAAATCAGAGATATTATGTAGGTACTTATATAACCATTTAAAATGCAACCATTTCAAAATGTGAAAACCATTCTTAGCTCATGGACTGTAAAAAACAGGTGGTGAGCTGGATATGGCCATAGGCTGCCGTTTGCCATCTCCGGCCTAGTAAATAAACTAGGTGACTATTTATTTAAGGCTCGGATGATGGTAGGCCACACTGCTCTTTCCTACCACGTGTCTATGTGCTCCCTATATGCTAGCCCCCCCACACTGCTCCTTACCCCCCGCAGGCAGCCTCCCCTCCCAGGCCAGCGGCCTGTGTTCATGCCCTTTCCTCACCTGGATTGCCCTTCCCGAGCCTTTTCTGCCTATTGAAATTATAGCCCTCAAGATACTCTCAGATGCCACCTCTTCTGTGAAACCTTACCCTGTTCCAGAAGCTCAGAGTTACATTCTCTCGATTCTGTGCTTTTCCTTTGTGCCTCCACTAAGGCATGGATTTCACTCTCCTTTGTATGCTAATTGCATACATGCCTAACAACCCCAGGGGACCGTGAGCCTGCTAACAGTGGACACTTTGCCCCTTTGTGACCCCCAGCACCTTTCAAAGTAGAATAATGGCAGGTGGTCCTCTTTTGAGCTGGTGTGTGAAGCATTTTATGTTCGTCCACACCAGCCTGTAAAGATATTATCTCCATTTTGCATATGAAGTAACTGAGATGCAGAGAGGTTAAGTAAGTTACCCAGGTGCATGCTGCTAATAAATGGTAAAGCTGACATCCAAACTAGGTCTCCCTAACTGCAAAGCCTGGACTCTAACTGCTGCATTGGGTACAGCAGGGACTCAGCAAAGAATGGTGCTGTTGAATAAGGGTGCCATACCTCACCATATGAGTTTTGCATACCTATAAGTAGCCTTTAAATTTGACTCATTGGAGTTTAAAATATCCCTGATAGGTTCTGGCTTCTTGCCTGATCACCGATTGAGCTGTCTGAATAAGGACCATGCTCTCCTGGCAGTTTATTCTCTTTTTGTTTCTAATATGCAAGCTGAGTGTTTTGTGTTCATTTTACAGGGATTTTCCCTTCAGTGAGGTCCCTGATCATTTCACCGAGAACTGGCTTTGAAATCCTACAATGAGAACTAAAGGAATACCATTCTCAAATAGAGTCGGACAGACTAGGAGAAACAAACAGAAAGAGGGTAATCTAGTCTTAGAATTTATGAGCTTCCCTATCTGAAAGTTTAAATTTCAACTTCTTTTGATCTTTGGGTTTATGGTGAGTTGTAGTAGGTTGTTCTTTGTCCCTGGAGCTTAGTATGCTTTCCTCCTCCTACTAAGAAAGATAGCTAGACAACTTGCTTCCCACCCCTCGAAGCCTTGAGGTAAGCTTTGTCTTCTGCAGTGTAATTGGACTTGAACAGGGACGGAATCTACCCACTGCCAGTACCGAGACCATAAACATCCAGCAGTCCCATGGGAGCTGTTTCCTGTGTTATAGCAACTTTTGCTATAACTTACCCCATGAGCCACCACAGTGAACAGTGAGTGACAGGCTGTGTGTAAGCCCTGAGTTTCCTGAAGTGATGTGGGAACAAACGGGTGCCAGCCCTCTGCAGAGGGACTGCTGGCACACTTTTTGGTGGCCCCATCCTATCCTTCCAACAGACCTACACAGTATGTAAATGTACGTTCATGGTATCTGTGGTGGAAAGAAAAGAGAGACATCGTAAAACTCGTCAGCTCTTCTCTCTGGTGTTTAGATGCAAAGTTTACCTTGAAAAGCTACACAACACTTAAGTCACACAGCACCTTTGCTCAGATAGGAAGGTCTCCTGGCGTGCTCTTTCGCTGTTTCTAATTCACCCCGGAGGGAATCACAGCCTGTTTCTTTGCTCGCTGCCATGCGCTTGTCTCTCTCGTCTCCTCCACCTCGTTCTCTGCTGTCTGCTTGCTCCCATCCCTGGTGCTAACTGCTAGCGGTCTCAACTGTTGTCGTGTTAGGCACGCAGGACGGGCAGTGCGGCCTCCTGTCTCTCTCCTTTCAGCTGCACATTTGATGTGATGGCTGCATTTTCCGAGCAGAGCCACCCAACATCAGATCGATATAGTATGTGGGGTTTGTTTTACCTTTTCTTGAAGGGAGAAAAATCTGCCCCAAGTCCATTCTTTAGGGGCACCTGTGTGGCTCGGTCGGTTGAGCATCCAACTCTTGATTTTGGCTCAGGTCATGACGTCTGGGTCATGAGATTGAGCCCGGAATCAGGTTCCAAGCTGAGCACAGGGCCTGCTTGGGATTCTCTCTCTCTCTCTCTCTCTCTCTCTCTCTCAAAGTAAATAAATCGACATTAAAAAAAAAAAAAGTCCATTCTTTATACATCCCATTCCTCTATACAGTCAGGGTTGCCTTATCTAAATTTCAGACTTGCAGCTCCTTTCTCCCAGGGTTGATTTTTGTGGATTTTGTTGTTGTTGCTGTTTTTCTGAGAGGGCCTCTGAAAATCAGCAGCAAAGAGGCCAGTTTGTTTAATTTAAATACACTGCAGCAAAATGAAGGTAATTGTCCACAAAGGCCATCTGCTCCCTGGCAGGTATCCACGAGTCAGAGAGACAGATGGAGGCTAAAACGCCTCCTTCTGGTACCATGATAACAGCTTAGCTCAGAGTTTCAGGTGGGTCTGTGTTTGTGCAGAGGATACAGTTATCAGGGCTCCATAGAGGGCAGTAACTCAAAATCAGGCTTTTTGCCACAAGCCGCTCCAGGCTCGATTACCTAACTGTAGTGTGTACCAAGGAGATACGAAAAAATTCATACCTGTCCCATGAAGAAAAAGAAGGGAAGGAAACAGTATTTCTGGAGCCCCTCCTGTGTGCCAAGCACCATGCCGAGGATGCCTGAACACAGCTGAGTGTGGTGCAAATCACCCTTCTGCTAAGGACAGTGCCTTTCTCCCTTTGGGGCCGGCTCTCTCTGCCACAGCCTGTGAGCTCCTGTCTCTGCTCACAGTGTCCTCAGGTCACCTTCTCTGGCATACTGTGTACCTGCTTTGGCTCCAATATTAGATTTGTGTCATAGACAAGAGACTAAGTCATAATCACTGTACTCTCCTTTCGGGTCTCGACTGAAACATGGGTTCCTCCAGGCCTCAGCAACACCGTGCTATGCTTTGGTTTTCTCCTAGCCATATGAGGCCGTTAAAAGACCCGGGTACCAGTCGTAGCCTTCCTACTGATTTATTTGGAACCTTGTGGCTGCTCTAGGCCTCAGTCTCTTCAAATATAAAATGAACGTTGGACTAAAAGAGAGGCTATTTTCTTGGGGTCATGAACATTCTGAAATTGTAAGCATAATCTGTGAGTCCTTTTCTTAGAATGTGATACCCAGTTTTCTCAGGTTTTTAAACTCTTTTGCTAATTTAGAATAAGTGAAGAGCCAACAGACCAGAGAGCGTCTCAGAATGTATTTCTCGAGCTCTGTATTTCTAGCAGAATTGTTTCTAACTACAAGGGACCTCTGTATTCAGAGAACCTGAGTGACAGGGCATGTATTGTGTTCAGTCATTGGTGACTGGCCCGTGCTGCATTCAAGCCTTTGTTATAGGTCGTATTACAGCAAGATCCCACTGTCCTTGCATCAGGAAACCTTCGAACACCAAGTAGCGTATTGCAGACCTTCCCTAGCTTCCCCAGGCTAACTGCCCCTGTCCTGGCAGCTCAAACCCAGAGGTGCAAGATGGTTTTACACCCGCATCGGAGAGTTTATCCCCATCCCCTGGAGCCGCCTGACTAGTTCCTCCACCTTTCCTGATTTCTGTGTGATTCGCAGGTTCCCCATAACTTCAAGGTTCCAACTGCGATGCTGCCCCCAGCCTGCTCCTGTGACCATTTATTCTAGATTGGTTTGCAGTGACTGGAGTGCTTGGCAGTCTCTGTGGGGAGGTCCTGCCTGCCTGAATGTAAAGCCCATCTGCGCTTCTGAGACATGGTGAAATTTCACAACGCAGTGCCCCAGGCAGATTGTAGTGTATCTGTCTGGCCCAGACCTGTCGAGAGGGCAGAGAGTGAACAATCCCTACCCGGGATCGTAGGTAACTGACAGCACGCCCAGAGTGCTGCGCTGCACTGCAAACAGGGTCTCGAACTCTGTGTGCTCTGCGCACTCCAGCTTGTGGGCGTGTAACTAGAAGGGGCTTATTGAAATTCTGTGCGTCTTGAGCTAGAATCATCCTTGTTGCAGTCACCTGCTCCCTGCACCTCCGTAGAGGCTCTGTGTGCATGAATCTAAATGGACAGCATCTCTGGTACTCACCGTACTGGTGAGAAGGGTATGTTCGGGGGCGCCTGGGTGGCTCAGTCGGTTAAGCGTCTGACTTCAGCTCAGGTCATGATCTCACAGTTCGTGAGTTCGAGCCCCACGTCGGGCTCTGTGCTGACAGCTCGGAGCCTGGAGCCTGCTTCGGATTCTGTGTCTCCCTCTCTCTGACCCTCCCCTGCTCTGCTCTGTCTCTCTCTGTCTCAAAAATACATAAAACATTAAAAAAAAATTAAAAAAAAAAAAGAAAGGTGTGTTCGGTATAGAACATGCCGTTATCTGACCCTGAGATGGCTGCCGGGAACCCTCAGAAGATCCTTCACCGACGGCCTCTTTGTGACTGGAGCAAAGCCGTGATTACTTGACATCACTGAGATGACGTGACTTGGCCAAAGGCATAGAATCATAGAATTTTAAATCAGAAAAATACTTCAGAGATCATCTGCTTGATGCCACTCAGTTTACAAATGAGAAGACTGAGCCCCAGAAAAATTAAAAAGCAGGTGCTGTATGGTCAAAAGAAAACCCCAGGTCTCCCGACTTGCAGGCCATGCCCTTCCCACCGAATCACACCTCCTCTTTGTGTGTCTACCCCAGAGTGGTGGAGAGAGCTAGGATTCCATCTCAGAACCTGCAACTTCCCCCTCCTCTTCTGAGTCTTTGAATTGGCAGCAAAGAATCGTCTCTAAGGCCTGTGATTATTGACAAAGCAAAGAGGTTGGGACTTCGGCATCAGGACAGGCTCATTTACTACTCAGGGACTTAGACACATTCTCTGATCGGGTAGAATGTTTTTTGATTATATATCCTTGCGCCTATTCTCATTCACAGTCCTCTTTCCCTGAGTCTCTGGGCTTGATCTCTCATGTTCCACAACCTTCCCTCCCATTCCTTCTCCATCAAATGTCCTTCAGATGGGACTGACCCAATAATGTATCAAGAAGAAAATCAACCTGAGAATATGAGTTACCTGTTGCTGTATCACAACTTACCCCAAAACCTAGTGGCTTTGTGGAATAAATATTTATTACTTCACAGCTTCTATGGGCCCGGAGTCCAGATGCTGGTCCTCACAAGCTGAGGGTCAGGGTCTCTCACAAGGGCTACAGGCATCTCAAGGCTCAACTACTCACATGTTGTTGGCAGGATTCTTCGTGGGCTGCTGGACTGAGGGCCTCAGTTCAAGCCAGCTGGCGGCTGGAAGCCGCCTCAGTTCCTTGTCACGTGAGCCTCTCCACAGGGTGGCTCACAAGATCGCAGCTGGCTTCATTAGACTGAACAAACAAGAGAGAGAAAGAGTGTATGGGCAAGACCTAAGTCACAGTCTTTTATAACCTGATCTCAGAAGTGACATCCCATTCTCCTGACTCAGTAGCAGCAGTCACTATGCCCAGACCACATTCAAGGAGAGGGGATTACACAGGAGTGTGACAGCAGGGAGCAAGGTCATTGGGAGCCTTCACAGAGGTCTGCCTACCAACCACATTTACTCATCTAGTTAAGTATGTCACACAAAGCTTTATTGATGACTGATAGATTTAGTGCTCCCTGGAGATTACTGCCTGCTCTGGCTCCATTCCCACTTTCCATTACTGACGAAAAAGGGTCAGAAACTTGATATACCTCATTGTCATTTAACAAACATTTATTAAGCATTTACATGTGCTTAGCACAATGGTAAGGAAGATAAAATTTGAGAGGTGAGGTTAATGCTGTCAGAGTTCTGGGGAGCATGTCAGGAATCTGACCCTAGAGGAGGTGACCATGAAGCAAATGCCCCGAGGGGCAGCAGGAGCTAGTCTGACCACACTGGGGGTGGAGAGCTTCTGACCAGAGGACGACAGGCAGAGAGGCCTGCAGGCAGGGGAGAACAAGCCTTTCTGTAGATGTAGCACCTGTCGCCCGTCCTGCTTCTTTATGTCTAAACCACCCAGTGGCAGCCATGGGCATGCCTGCACCCATGTGTACCTCCTCCAAGACCAACCCCAGTCTCTAGGCCTTCCTGAAGCCGTGGCCTCGGGCCTCGAGCCTCGGGCCTGACTTGAAGTATGTGTGTATCGATTGGCTGTGGTTTGTGCCTCTCCCGGGGCAGTTGGGATTTACTGACCTACCAGGATGCCAAACCGGTGTTGCTCTGCTGGAGCCTGAATTCACACAGGGCTCTTGATGGTTCCATCCCAGCATTGCTGTAATCCAACGTGACCCTAAAGCCAAGGGCTGGTGCTTGAGATTCACTGGGGAGAATCGTGCCTTCCCAGCAGTCTTCATTTTTCTCTTTCTACTGCTCTGAACAAAGACAACTTCTGAAGCCTGTTTTTTATCTTCCTCGGAAGGCATGTCCTGGGCACTGATCCCAGGAAGAGGGCTTGATTATTTCCAAGCTGATGGTGGGCAATAGGTTTCATTTTCTGATCCTAGAGTTTTAGCCACATGTGGCTTTAGCTAGAGTTTTAGCCACATGTGGCCGGCCACCTCGTGCATCCCTTTTGCCTCATCCCCCATCATCATTTTCCTATTAAAATGCTTTCAGAGGTTCGGTTTCATGTTCTTAAAAAGCAACCTAGTTGCTCATCTTGGGTTTTGCGACTCTGACATTCAGTCCTCAGGCAGCGGTGCCTGGCCCAGATCGCACTGAGGGAGATTTAGGGAATACTTGTGTGCTTAATGCTGGGTCAGCCCTCTGCGGGGACGACAGACAACTGTCACACAGTGAAGTGCATTTGAATTTCACAAGCCACATAGATATGCAAAAAAGAAATCTTTAGCTGGACTTCATTCCTCTTGAGTGCTTGCTGTCTGAGCTGGACACAGTCTGGGCATCTCCAGGCAAACTCTGAAGCCAGTCATCCCAGATTCTGGCACCGAGATGGGTGCTGTGCCCTGGGGACTATGCTGAGTGCTGTGGCATCAGGGGAGGGGTGTCCGCGGCTCCAACTCCATGTGTGGTGAGGCAGCCCGGTCCTTTGCTTGTGGCCAAGCCTGGTTCTTCTAGGCAGCACTCCTCACTCCCCGGCCGAGGCAGCCGAATTCATAGGCTCTCCCGGCAGCCAGGGTGCACACGTGATCTGTTAGGCTCTAACTCTTCTGTGACTGAGAGACCACTTGAGGCTCGTTGCCTCTGCAGCTGGGAAACCATGGGCTACAGGGGTGCATGGGGTCCTTCCTTGATGCTGTCCGAGCAACCCAGGCATCGATCTTCCTTCCATGCCCCTCAGCTCTTGGAAGCCCAAGAGAGGTTGGGGCTTGGCCCGGGTCCACCGCGTCTGCGATCTCCTGCATCCCACACTGTGCTGGCTGATAGGACTTCCCTGCAAGGGACACACCACTGCATCAGACTTTCTTGCTTTTCTGCACATCCTCTTACCTCTCTCCCAGCTTCATTATCTCACTTGGATTGGGGCTGGAACTGCTGGATCTGGCTGTTCATAAGCACTTTCCAAACCAGAGTTAATTGTATACTTTATTATTTGTCCCCTCCCCCCCAAAAATGGCCAAAAGTCAGGGATGATGGTAATTATAGGGTAAAAGACAGAGGTGATTCCCCAGGATACAGTGATTAATATGTGATAATGATTTATATTAATACAGTGATTAATGTGTTATCCAACCAAAACGGGATTCCTGAGATGTTTATAAACTAGTTGGGAAGAAAAAATATATACCCTGAAAAAAAAATAAATGATAATACATGTTTCATGTACGCTGACAAAAATAAAATATTTCACAAGATAGAACATGTTTAATTGTCAGAGGAAAATTATTATAAAAGTTAAACAGCAAAAAATAGCAAAAAGAGATTTCGTAGTATTTCCTTGAATGGATAAACCACATTCTGTTAATCTATTCACCAGTCAATGAACTTTTGGCTATTTCCTCTTTTGGCCTACCAGACCATAGCTACTGAACATTTGTGTCTGAGTTTTGGGTGGACATATGTTTGCGTTTCTCTTGGACACATACACAGGAGTCAGATTGCAGGGTTATATGGTAAGTTTATGTTTACCGTTTTAAGAAACTGCTTACCTGTTTTCCAGAGTAGTGTACCATTTTATGGTCCCATCAGCAACATACAAGCGTTTCGGTTTTCTCATGTCCTTGTTCGTCTTTTTGATTATAGCTCTTTCAGTAGGTAAGTGGTATCTCATTGTAATTTCAGTTCTCATTTCCCTATTGATTACTCATGTTGAGCATTTTTCATGTGATTGTTGCCCATTTGTACATCTTCTTCAGTAGAATGTCTGTTCAAGTCTTTCCCTGTTTTGTAATTGGGTTGTTTGTTTTCTTATTATTCAGCTGTAAGAGTTCTTTCTATGTTCTGGACACAAGTTTCTTTTTTATTTTTTTAGTTTATTCTTGGTGTTTTTTTCCATTTCTGCTTTATTGATATACAAACTTGTAAGATTTTTTTTTAATGTTTATTTTTGAGAGATAGAGAGAGAGTGAGCACAGGGGAGGGGCAGAGGTAGAGGGAGACATGGAATCCAAAGCAAGCTCCAGGCTCTGAGCTGTCAGCACAGAACCCAACGTGGGGCTTGAACCCACGAAGTGTGAGATCATGACCTGAGCCAAAGTCAGACACCCAACTGACTGAGCCACCTAGGCGCTCTGTCGTTTTCATTTTCTTTTAATTTTTTGAAGAACCTCTACTCTGTTTTCTCCAGTGGCTGTACCGATTTACATTCCCACCAATAGTACACAGGGGTTCCCTTTTTTCCATGTCTTCACCAGTACTTATCTCTTACCTTTTTGATAATCATCCTAACAAGTGTGAAGTGATACCTCATTGTGGTTTTGATTTGCATTTCCCTGGCTACTTTTTCATATACATATTGGCCATTTGTATGTCTTCTTTGGAAAAATATTTGGTTCCTCAGTCCATTTTTTTAAATTATTTTTCTAAACAAAATGTTCATTTATTTTGAGAGAGAGAAAGAGTGAGAGAACTTGAGTGTGAGCAGGGGAGGGGCAGCAAGAGTGGGAGAGAAAGAATCCCAAGCGGACTCCTCACTGTCGCCACAGAGCCCGACACGGTCTCGATCCCACCAACTGTGACATCATGACCTGAGCTGAAATCGAGAACTGGACACTTAACCACCTAAAGCACCCAGGCACCCCTGCCTTAGTCCATTTTTTAATTAGATTGGGTATTTAGTTTTGTTTTGTTTTGTTGCTGTTGGGTTGAATGAATTCATTATATATTTTGGATATTAACTCCTTATCATATATATGATTTGTAAATATTTTGTCCCATTTAGTAAGTTGCCTCTTCATTTTGTTTTGTTTTGTTGTTTTTTAAATTCTTAAACATTTATTTATTATTGAGAGACAGAGCACGAGTGGGGGAGGGGCAGAGAGGGAGACACAGAATCTGAAGCAGGCTCCAGGCTCTGAGCTGTCAGCACAGAGCCCGACGCGGGGCTTGAACTCACAAACCGCAAGATCATGACCTGAGCCAAAGTCGGACACTTAACCAACTGAGCCACCCAGGTGCCCCGACCTCTTCATTTTGATGATGGTTTCCTTGCTGTACAGAACCTTTTTACTTTTGATGTGGTTCCACTTGTTTATTTTTGCTTTTGTTGACTTTGCTTTTGGTGTCATATTCAAAAAAATCATTGCAAAGACCCACAAGTTCTTTATCAGATATAATTTGCAAATATGTTTTCCCAGTCTGTGACTTATCTTTTTTATTTTTTCTAGTGGTGTCTTTTTTATAATATTTTTGAGATAAAATTCACATACCATACAGTTCACCATTTTAAAGTCTATCATGCAGTGGTTTTTAATATATTCACAGAATTGTGCAACCATCACCACAATTGACTTTAGAACAATTCATCACCCACTGAAAGGACCCCACATCCATTAGCACTCACTCCTCATTCCTCCCAAGTCCCCAGCCCCAGGCAGCCACCAATCTACTCTCTGTCCCTATGGGTTTGCCTGTTGTGGACATTTCATATAAATACAATCAAACAATATTCTGTCTTTTGTAACTGGCTTATTTCACTTAGCATAATATCTTCAGGGTTTGTCCACGTTGTAACATGTATCAGTACTTATTCCTTTACTTGCCAAATCGTATTCCATTGACCCTTGAACAATGGTGGGGGCCTTAGGGGTACTGACCTCCTGCACAGTTAAATATCTGTGTATAACTTTTGACTCCCCCCAAACTTAACTACCAACAGCCTACTGTTGATCCATATGTTACCCATGACATAATCAGTTAACACATATTTTGTATGTTATATGTATATGTATTCTTACAAAAAGAGAGTTAGAGAAAAGAAAATGTCATGAAGAAAATCATAAAGAAAATACATTTATAATGCTGTGCTGTATTTATCAAAAAAAAATTTGGGGTGCCTGGGTGGCTCAGTTGGTTAACATCCAAACTGTTGATATCAGCTCAGGTTGTGATCTCATGGCTGTTGAGATGGAGCCCCACGTCAGGCTCTGTGCTGAGCGTGGAGCCTGCTTGGGATTCTCTCTGTCCCTCTCTCTTTCTCTCTGCTCCACACCCACTCAACATGTACTCTCTCTCTCAAAATTAAGTATGGTTTTTTAAAAATCCACATATAAGTGGAGCCGTGCAGATTAAACCCATATTGTTCAAGGGTCGGCTGCATCCCACATTTTATTTAAATCATTCATCAGTTGGTAGACCCTTGGATTGTTCCCACTTTTCAGCTCTTATGTATAATGCTGCCATGAATACTTGTGTACAGATTTTTGTGCAGACCTGTGTCTTCATTACTCTCGGGTATATACACGAGACGTGGAATTGCTGGGTCGCGTGGCACTCAGTGTTTAATCTTTTGAGGAACTGTCAGGCTCTTCTCTAAAGCAGCAGGAATGCACCATCTTCCGTTCTTGCCAGCAGCGTGCAAAGGTTCCAATTAAGCTGCATCCTTGTTAACACTTGTTATTGTCTACCTTGTTGATTGTAGCCATCCTAATGGATGTGAAGTGGTGTTTCATTGTGGTTTCGATCTGCATCTCCCTAATGGTTTATAATGTTGAGCATCTTTTCAGGTGCTTATTGGACATTTGTATGTCTTCTTTGGAGAAGCATCTATTCAGGCCCTTCGCCCATTTTTAAATTAGGTTACTTGTCCTTTTGTTATTGAGTGTAAGTTTTCTTTCTGATTCCAGATAGAAGCCCCTGATCTGATAGATGATGTGTAAAAATCTTCTCCCATTCTGTGAAGTGTCTTATTACCTTCTTAAAGGTGTCCTTTGAAAAAAGTTTTTAATTTTCATGAAATCCAATTTATCATTTTATTTTGTAGTTTATGTTTTAGGTGTCATATCTAAAAAGTCATTGCTTAACCTTTTCTTCTAAAAGTCTCCTGGGTTTCATGACCCATTTTGAATTAGTTTTGATATACAATGTGAGGTAAGGGTCTAAGTTCCTATCATTTGTATCATGGAAAGATCTCAGAAAGTATGCTAAGTGATAAAAGCAAATTGCAAAATGATATGCACAGTATGATACCATTGATGCAAAATTTTAAAGTATGAAATATCATACATTATTCATAGTTATATAGGTACACATAGGAAAAAGAATTCACCCCAAAATCTTTGATGATTGTTGCCTCTGAAGGGATGAGAGGAGAGACTGGGACTGGACACTAATAGGTCTTCAGACTTCTCTGCGGCGTTTCTAAGTTGAAATGAATTTGACAAACTAAGAACAGTTTGCAATGTGGGTGTTTATCATGTTATGCTTTTTAGCTTTCTGTATATTTTAAATGTCTCAAATTAAAATACACACACATACGCTCACACAAACCAAAGGGTTAGAGAACAGACTGTTTCTTTGTGGCGCCGCTCGCACGCCGGCCGAAGCGCTGAGGTGAGGCTTTGTGCATGGAGCCCGTCGGCGTGTTTGGGGCAGATTCTGTCGTGCGGGGTGTTTCTGAGCTAGATCCCCAAAAGATAAATCTCTTCATTTGAACTCATTTGCCCACTTTGGCTTCTATTTTCCCAGTTTTGCTTCCACAGAAAACCTGCCCTGTGTCACACCCAGTGTCCCTTGTTCTGAAGAGCAGCATCGGGGCCCAAATCTCAGTGAGCTTCCTTTAACTAGAATTTTTAAATGTGATCCCCTTGCTCCAAGCTTCCTCCGAAACCGTACCGGAGCCTTCACAGGGAAAGTTCGGCTTCCACCAGGTGTGTGTCCGTCCTCACCTGGTCCCCATGGAATGGCCCCGACAGCCTCACTGTGTGCTTTTGGCAAGTGCGGCGACCCGGCCCCCGGGAAGCAGCCTGCAGCGGAGCTCGGACACGCGCTCAGGAGCGTGATCCCCTCGGGCTGGGAGTTCAGAGGTGCCGGGTGCCCGCCGTTGCCCTGGGAGTGGAAGGGGCTCTTCCGGCATCTCCGTGAGCTGTGTTGGCCTGACACAAAGCTCTTCCGCTTCCCTCTGTGTTTTTCTACCATAAAATGGGCACAAGAACATACACCCTTTCTGTTCATTCACAAGTTATTGTGAGGGTCAAGTGAGGTCATGTCCATAAATGTGTTTGCAAACAAAAAAGAAAGATGTTTGTGTATCATTTTCCAACTGTGTGGCCCCAGCCCCTCTCAGATCCTGGACCCAGCTACTCTGCTCAGGCTGTCTGCCTGCGAGGACCCCCTCTCCATGCTAGCCTCTGCTTTTCCTCCCACTTTTAGTCCAGTCTAATGGGATTCTCTCTCCTTCTCCCGCCCCCACCTTCCTTCCTTTTTTCCTTTTCTTCCTCTCTGCAGTCCTAGAGGCAGCCTGACTCCTTCCTTTCAAATGTGATCACGCAGTGCACTGGCCCACTGAACTGAGCTCTTTCGGCTGGCTTAGACTGACTGAGTAGAAGGACTTTCTCCTTCCTCAAAGAGGTAAGATACCTGAGGTAACACGTTTCATCTCTCTGATTCTCCCAGGCTCAGGCCACAGGATCACCACATACATCCCCCACTCACGGAGGCGGCCGCCCGATGCCCATGCCTGTCCGCTCAGCGTCTGCTGGCTCCACCCCCACCCACTGTCCGCAAGACCCACTGAGCGGAGTCGGGGGAGACATGCAGGAGGCCTTTGCACAAGGTGAGATTTGGGAGCAGAGCTCACTGGAGAGCTAGAGGGGTTTGGAAATGTGAATGAGATTCCTACTGAGATTTTTCCAGTTTCTTTTGTGAGCTTAGCTGTAAACGATCAGATTTTCATATACAGTATAAATAAGTCAAGTGCTGGTCCCTTCTCATTTAGATGGGCTGGTCTCCCAACGGGAGGTCTACAGGCTTCGTATGTTTGTGAAGAGCAGGCCTCCGGGGCTTCTGTGCTTTTTTTTCCCCTGGGTTACGGGAAGTGCCTTGTCCTTTGGGCTTTGCCTCCTCTGGAGGAATTGGGTGGTATCATTCCTGGAGTCATGCTTTGCCTGGAAACTCTTTAGAGCAACTAAGAGAAGGAAGAGTGGAGCTCTAAATAGGGCCTTGCTGAAGGCACACTCAGCACAGGATCACTACAACTGTCTGAGGGGCTAGCAACCAACTGTGTCGTATAGTTGGGGGAAGACGCCGTGGCTAAGGAAGTCCTGTCAGGGAGACAAAGTACTGCCTGGTGGAGCTGGTGGAGAGTAAAGTCCTACATCAGGCCAACGAGCCTGGAATCCGACTCTCATTCTGGAATCCAACTCCCTTGACCGTGGCTGAGAAGCGTGCCGCTGATGGGTTCCTACTCCTCAGGTGGAAAAGAAGAGGGAGGAGAAGGAGGACTTGGGTGCCTCGTGCCCCTGATGTGCCCGGGAGCGGGTGGAGATGCCCCATCTCCCCTAGGTGCCCTGCACCGCGTCTAGGGCCTGGCAGACCGAGGCGTGCGCTCGGCTCTTTCTCCACGCCCGCCCACCTGCCATCGCCGTCTGCTCTGACTGTCCTCAGGTACGAGGAGAAACCTCCGCAGTGACCTGCTGGTGGCCGCTGATTCCATCACCAACACCATGTCATCCCTGGTGAAGGAGCTCCACTCAGGTGAAGCCCAGAGCTCCTGCCCGGCCTCACGCGCCCCTTTCCATCCCCACGCCCTCCTCACGTCCTCGCCACGTGGTAAAACATCATCACGTAGCACACGCCACCTCAGTTCACCACTCAGCCTTTTTGCCTTCTAGGAACACACTGGACGTCTTGGCCCAGGGAGCCTCTCTGCCACACGTGATCACACAGAGACGCTGACACGTTATGTTTCTCTCAAGAATGCTCCTTGCAGGACAGACCCAATCCAGACTTTAAAGAAGTTCAGAGCCCCACGCACACACAGTTAGCCCCTTTCCCTGCTTCATTCGTCCTCCGCCAGCTCTCCGTCCACAGCCTCTCTCTCCCCAGGGCTGCGCGACCGCCTCGTTCTGAGGCTTTCCTGGAAGACTGGAACTGAATCAGCCACAAAAGCTTCTGGACTTTCTCCCAGTTGCCTTTCTGCTCTCTCCTATTTGATTTGGTTTTGAAACCCTATTCTCTCCTTTTGTCCACGACTAGGCTCTGATTTCATGTGACGTTTGTGACCTGAGTCTGTTGCTCCTTCGCTCCTCTGTCCAGTCTCCCCTGTGGCTCCTTCCTCAGTCTCTCCATCACTTAGCTATTTCACTGATTTTCCAGACACCCTTACCTCATTGTTCTTCTTACATAAAACCCATGAAAGAGAGAAATAATAAAAGGCCATTCCCCTATCGTCATATTTTCAAGACTCCCCATGACTCTCTTCATTTTATAACTGCTAGCTACTTACTAATCGGTTTAGAGTAGTCAGATTCCCATGTTCCGTATTAAACACATAGGTTCCCTTCCTGAGCACTACATATGGCCCTCCTTTGTTCTTTTCACCTAATATAATGCTTTTGAATACGTTGAAGTCGCTTAACAAGGTTATTAAATAAAAATATAAAGCAGTGTTTCCATGGACTGTTCAAACACATCCACTGAAATCATCAGTCCAGGCTCTTAGGGAAGGGAAGCCTTGGGTATTTCTTCAGACCTTTGAAGGAGAAAGCATACACCTTTAGTGTTGTCATGGGTCTGGCCCATGGCTTCACTCTCAAATCTGCCTGATTCCACTTAGAAGAGAGTAAGCGTATGGCCTAGGTTGGTTTTTTCAATGCAATTAAGATGCCAGTTCTCCCGTGGAGGGGGTGTGAAGGTGACAGAGTCTCCATTCTGGTCCCATTCCTCAATCCTCAGAAGCACGGCCCCCTCTTTATTGTATGATAAACACACATAAATACAAGAGGTGACTGCCTTTGAGATGACTTCATGGGTGATTAGAGATTCCCTTCCCTAATAGAACTTCCCACAGATGCCAGAAATCCCACTTTTTGAAAGAATTTCAGGCCATGAACGTTAATCACACTGTCCCTTGTGACTACTTACTAGGGTTTGGGCAAAATCAGTGGCTCATGAGCTCATCACACTAGATGAGAGGTAACCGGACACCATTAAACACACGGCACACAGAGACCAAATAGCTCCACAAAACTAACAGGTCACAGGGATACCCAGCAATCTCTTATGGTAGGAAAGGGTGGTTTTAACAAAATGATGTGATGTATTTGGAAGGCGCCTTAGAGAGCATGTCGTCTAGTCCCCTTCAGAAATGCAGTGAGTGATTATCAGAAGAGTGATTTGCTTCAAGGGGTGAAGCTGGTCCTAGAACTTAGGTCTGAAGAACCTGAAGCCAGGGCTCTTCCCACCACAGAGCCCTTCCGTCCACACGGGACAGGATGTCAGATTCACAGCCCCACGAGGGCCCCTTTCACTGACTCTGTTCCCTCCCAAGCCCTGAAGTCCACAGGTAGATGTGGACTAAGTCCACACATGACAGCACCTTTACAAAATTCAGAAACAGATTCCCTTTACACGCGAGCTGCCAGTTTCTCAGT
This sequence comes from Panthera onca, assembly GCF_046562875.1. Classification (NCBI taxonomy): domain Eukaryota; kingdom Metazoa; phylum Chordata; class Mammalia; order Carnivora; family Felidae; genus Panthera; species Panthera onca. Next base: position 20,186,744 of record NC_138341.1, on the reverse strand, counting down.
GAATGGAAGAGGCTGGCCCAACACCCACACACGTTTACTGTCACCACCAAGGGTTTTGTTAGGATGAGGTGAGATGTTCAGATTGTCTCTACGTATTTTCCATACCATGTGAGCATACTGTTTATAGGTGTAGCTTGTCCTCCTCATCTTTTTCAAAATACTTTCACAAATAGTAGAATCTAAAGGTTGGAAAACATCTTAGAAGTCATCTAATCCAGGTTGCTGCCCAGTGTAAAAGTCCTGTTTGAATATTTCCAGTGAGCTCATTCATGACCAGCTCTCATCATGAGGAAGTTCTTTCTTATCAGGGAGCCAAAATTTGCCTCTCTGTAAGCACTTTATCCTCATTCCACCCTCTGAAGCCACCCAGAGTAAGTTCAGTCCTTCCTACTCCTATTAATTTGGCCTTTCAAGTGTTTGATGACAGGTAACATGGCTGTCCCTATGCCTTCTCTTTAGGTGGCTGTTCGATGTTCCTTCAGCCATTCTTTCTTTGAGAGAGAGAGAGAGAGAGAGAGCAAGCAGGGGAAGGGGCAGAGAGAGGGAAAGAGAGAATACCAGGCAGGCTCCGCGCTGTCAGCACAGAGCCCGACAAGGAGCTCGATCTCACAAAACGTGACCTCATATGACTTGAGCTGAAATGGAGAGACTGAAACGTAACAGACCGAGCCACCCAAGGCGCCCCTCCTTCAGCCATTCTTAATGTGACGTGGTTTTCACTTCACCATTTTGCTTGCCAACACTGGGATATGGTCGAGAGTTTCAAGGCCCCAATTCAAAATGAGCTCCCAGAGCTGAGCACACTCCTCCCTATCACGGGGGATGTGCTCCCTGCAGAGCCCAGCTCGCTGCTGGCTCTGTTGCTGGCTTCCCTGCTGACTGCGCTGGGGGTGACACCTCTTCTCCATGCCTGCTTTCGCTCAGGGAGACTCCAGGGAAAGCAACCTTTGAGGACATTAGCTTTTAACACACAGCCACTTTGCTGTTCAGTCATTTTAAGTTTGTTATCAGCCAAAACTTCTAGTTTGGGGTGGTTTTTTTCTTTTTAAAAAAAAAAAAATTAAGTTTATTTATTTATTTACTTATTTTGAGAGAGACAGACAGTGTGAGTGGCAGAGGGGAAGGGAGAAAGGGAGAGAGAGAATCCCAAGCAGACACCATACTGTTTGCACAGAGCCTGACATGGAGCTCGAACTCACCAAACTGGGAGAGCATGACCTGAGCAGAAACCAGGAGTCTGACCGAGCCACCCAGGCGCCCCCTTTTGGTGGTTTTTTCTTTTTTCTATTAAAAAAAATTTTTTTTTTAATGTTTTATTTTATTTTTGAGAGAGAGGCAGACAGAGCACAAGCGGGGGAGGGGTAGAGAAAGAGGGAGACAGAATCTGAAGCAGGCTTCAGGGTCCGAGCTGTCAGCACAGAGCCCAGCACGGGGCTTAAACTCATGAACGAGAGATCATGACCTGAGCCAAAGTTGGAAGCTTAACCGACTAAGCTGCCCAGGCACCCCTGGTTGTTTTTTCTTAACAGAAGCCAGTGTTAATCTAGGTATTCTCCCACCATGTACTTTTATGGTTGCTTTCTTGAACCTGAATGCAAGGTATTAGATGTATCCCTAGTGGGTGTCGTCACCTTAGGGAAAGCGGGCATGGAGAAGAGGCAGCCACCCCCGACCTAGTCACCAGGGAAGCCAGCAACTGAACCAGCAGCAAGGTGAGTGACCTCAGCTGTGCTGCCCCTAAGGGCGTAGGGCTTATGGGTAAACAGTGCTAGGGCGTGCACCACGCAGGGCGCGTACTAGGTGAGCGTCAGCACCCGTGCAGGCCTGGGACCATGAGCCTTTAGCTAGGGCTTCGTCCCAAGCCTTCTGAGTTACCGCCTTCACCCTCCCTCTATGCTTGTGCTGTGCTGAAGGGTCACTGGCCTCCTTGGACTTGTTTTCACAGCAGAGGAAGGTGCAGAGGAAGAAGAAAAGAAGATGCAAAGTGGGAAAGAAAGAGGTAAAGGCAGCTCACAGGACCCCTAGTTTGAGTGGGAGGCAGAGCTGGACAGCCCCTGAGGGAAACTCCCCTCCCTTTTGTTTCTGCTTTCCTTCCTGCTGCCCCTTCCCCCAAAGCTTTCCAACCCCCACAGTTCCTTCTGCCTACTTTTCCCAACCGACCATCAAGGTTTGCCCTGGAGGTGGCGGTGTCAGGCGATCAAGAAAAGCCTCCTGATTTCCAGATACTGTGATAGATGGTTCGGATATAGGAAGTAGATACCAGCAGAGCACAGAACATGACCCTTTGCCTCCAGGAGTTTATAATCTAGTCAGAAAGGCAAGACAGAGATATGCAGAATAAATAGGAGATAAAATGAAGTAGCAGGAAAAGTTAATCATCAAACTTTTGAGTGTGTGATTATAAATACAAGAAACATTTCTGAAAAGGAAGCGATTCTTGTGGGCAGAATAGCCAAATGGTTTTCTGGCCTCGATGGAAGAATTAAAAGCAATAAAGAAGGGTATCAGCAAAGGACAGTAATGCCTTCCTCGTTTTCTTGTATAGAAAACTTGCTTAATAACTTGTTACGAACAAGGAGCTGTGCTAAATGATGTCCACGTATTATCTCATTTGGCACTTAACAACCCTGTGAGACACATAACAGTGTCCCTATTTTACCACTGAGAAAATAGGCTCTCAGAAGTATAGATCACGTAGCTGTAAAGCAGCAGAGATTCAGTGTGAACTGGGTCCTTCTGACCCCACTTCACACACTTAATCTTCATGTGTCTGTGCCATGCTGAACAAAAAACATTTGGGAGTTGTATGAGCTCTTATTTCGGTCCTATATTAATATGTCTATTTCTGGATTCCTCCAAAACATAAGCTCCACAACGTAGAGATTTCGGTCTGTTTTGTTCAGGATGTATCCCCAGTGCCCGGCACATAGTGAGGTGTCAGTAAATTCTCACATACAAGGAAGTAAGCCAGGTGATGTACCAGAGAGTGCTTCGTCAGGGACAGAGCGGGAGCGGCCCAGAGGAGGCTGGGCTCTGGAAGGTGCGCCCACTCTCTCTACCCCTGCTGAATGCTCTGCACTGAGCACACCCTTCCTGTTTGATTTCACAGCCCCCGAGCAAGGATTCGAGACAGGGCTCAGAGCGGTTCAATAACCTGCACAGGTCATAGCTGGCAGAGCCGGGAATCCATGCCCATGCGGCTGGTAGACGAGGCGAAGTGAGAAAAGTCGTAAGGAAGGGTGGGAAGAAGTGGAGTGGGAGTTGCAGGCGAAGAAGGTGGGAAGGGAAGGGAGGGGGGTGCCTGGGGGTAGGGTCTGCCGTGCTGCTTGCCACGGGGGCTCGCGGGGCAGGAGAGGCAGGCCTTCAGAGTTTGCCACCAGACTCTGAGACTGTCCAGGATCCTGGGAGGAGTGGAGAAGCGGAGTCCGGGTGCCACAGTCCTCTAGAGAGTCAGCGAGGCCTGCGAGGCAGTGGACGGCAACTGTGCGGGATTGAGGACCACGGCATATTTGGCATGGCCGCCCAAATGTCAGAAGTCGAGGTCAGCTGTATTTGAGACATCTAGCAGTGTCACAGGGAATGGTAGAGAAGACCCTTTCCTTGCCGAGAGCAGACCAGGGGGAAGGCAGAAGGGTTGTTGTGCAAGAGACGAAGCAGGGAGGAGATGCACAGAGATAAGTTCACACTCCGTAAACACGTGCTCCAGTCCCACGCGTGCACACGCACGCGCGCGCACACCACACAACTCATCCAGATCCTAGCGTTCGTGTGGAATGTTCTTGGCTGAAGACGTAACATCTGCTGCTTTGGCCTCTCTTCCCATTGACCCTCCCTTCCCAGTAGCTTTTCCCATGGCTTCTCCTCAGCCTCCCTGTATTCTGTGCAGCACACGGAGGGCGGCCCTGACCGCCTGGGCCTTGCCATGACCATGGACTGCAGCCCAGGTCCTGGTTCAGGGCTGGGTGTGGGCTGCATCTCACACGTGGACGGGCATAGTTCCCATTGCCTGGTGCCCCCTGGTCTCAGGGGCCTCTGTCTGCACCTGTGTTCTCTGCCAGCATCTCTCCTCTCTGCCCCTCTTGCTCTTAGTGTCTCCCCATCTCTCTTCCAGTGCACACACCAACATTTCTGTCTGTCCCCGTGAGACCTTGTGGGAACACCTGAGTTTCCGTTGCTGTGGCTTTAGGTGCCATCCCAAGAAAAAGAAAAAGAGTGTTAAGAGCCAGGGTGAGACTTGAGTAGGGTTTTAAACAAATGTTTGACTCTTGGCATTGTACATACAGGTCTCAGGATATGTCTTCTTAGCTGAACTGTGGCAGGTATGTGGGTGGAGGTACAAGCCAGGTATTTTTACAGATGGACCTTCCGATGGTCTGCCGTGGCCTAGACATGAGATTTTACTACAGACCAACATGGTGGTAACTGCGGTCACCGAGGCGTTGGAGAAGAGTGACTGTCAACCGTAGAGAGAGAGGAGATGTGCTTCTTTGGGGTTGAAGTGATGCTGACCTAACATAAACACAATTTGGTCAGCACCCCACCAGGCATAGTCTGCTCAGTGCAAAAACCCTAAGAGCCAAATGGGCACTTTTGAAGAATTCGTGACCAAGCCAGACTTCACCAGCACGTTCGCCCCTACCTCAGCCCCCTCACTGCCTTACCCTGGATCTCTGGCTGGCTGCATTCTGGGGAACGCTTCTGCTCCCCTGGGGTGCCGCACTGACTTCGCGTCCCCTCACTGCTCGCCTGGGGTGTTCAGAGTCCTTGTCTCCAGGACTACACAGATGAAACAGACTGACACGGTACTTCAGAGCCCGAAATTCATCTCGGCCACTCCAGGGCCTCATGTTATGCTCCTTTGTCCTTCAGAACTGCCTCTCCCAGAACCTGCCACCCATGGTGTTGGGAGCTGTAAATCCAGTTTGCTCGCTCAGAGTACGCTGGTGTATGTCCAGTAGGCTGACAGCAGCAGCCCTCTGTGAATTCTCAGGCTTTTGTGGGTGCAGTCGGTGTTCAAGATTTCAGGGGGAGCAGGAGTGATTGAGCATCCCCAAGCAGACACGCCTGCAGGCAGGAAACACCGCCAGTATCGAAATTTAATTCCTTCTCACCTTGGTCACTTTCAGAACCAGATGGGCTGCGCCCCCAGATATAACCGCTCCCTAGATTTAGGGTGGCTTCATTTCCATTTTAGTAGTAGTATTTTCCCTCTCCCGAGAGACACTTGTTTCTCCATGGTTGTTCTGCATCCGTTGCAGGTGCTGGTTGTAGGTAGCGTGACTGTCCTGGCCCTTTTCATAGTTGTTTGGGAAAAGCCAGCATAGGGGGCAGAAAGGGGCGAGTGAAGTCCAGAAGCCCGTGGGTGTGTGGGCCGGTAGTCCCCGGGGAGAAGATGCAGGCTGGTGAGACACCCCAGGCGTGACTCCGTGTGTTGTTTGTATCCGTGCTGCACAGGTTAGCAGAGGAGCCGGGACAGAGAGGAAGCGCGGGTGAGTACAGTGTTCTCTGCCCTCCCCACGGCCCCTTTCCCTTTGTACCCACGGTCTTCCTTTCCCTCCTCCCTTTCCTTGGTCTCACTTTCCAAGCCAGCCACCCTGAAGGGGGGAGATTCCAGTTAAAGCTTTTCTTAAAGAGCCCAGTTCACCTTTTCGCTTTGCCTCGGCCCCGCTATCATACCCTCTTGGCCCCTCTTCCCGGCTCTGGCCCATCTTGCTCTACGCTGGGTCTGGCCTGGGCCTCCGGCATCGGTTGGTATCACTGGTGTCTGGATGCAGCCGGCAGACCCAAGAGCTGCCAGCCGACACGGGCTCTGGGAGCCAGTGGCCAAGGCTGTCCCGGCCACCTCTGCCACCTTGCTGGTTGCCCACAACCACCGTCATTTCTCTCCCAGGGTCTGTGCCGGCGCCCCAGGGTTCCGACACCCAGAGCTCTGATCTGCCTCGGAACCTGACCACAGACACGTATTTCCGTCCTCCAGGGTCACATCCACTCCAATAGAGCCAACCAAGCCATTTCCTGTGGTGCCTGCCAACCCGCACCCCCTCGTCCTAAAAAATTAATGAAAATACAGATTTCCCTCTGGGACAGTGCTCACTGCTTTAGGAGGTAGTCTTTCACGTCTTTCCATCTGAGGACCTTGACTCTTCTCTCCTCCCAGTTCCAAGACAGTGAGGCTCCGGGGCCTGCTTGCTAGAAAGAAGGGATGAAAATAATTGGACAACTAGTCTGTTCAGAACAGTTCTTTGGAAGATAGATGTCTTTGGTTTGACCGCGAGATGTCTCTTTATTTGTCAATCTTTCTTTCCCTCCCCTCCCCCACTTCTTGTGTTTAAAAGTTAGGCCGTCTTCCTCAGTTACAGATCTTCCAGGCAGAAGAGCCAGGGCTGCAGCCCCATGATCCCAAAAAAGGAACATCTCCAGGCCTTTTCCTGCCGGCCCCACCCCCCACGTGCACCCGGCCCTTGAGGGGCTCTGTTCTGCCAGCGCTGCGGGACCTGCCGTCTCGGAGCCTGCACTGACTCAGGGATTGTGCAAGCCTCTATGGGAAGCACCCAAGCTGCAGAAGTTCTCTCGCTGCCCTGGAAATCTCAGGGCCTCCGGGGCTTGGGCAGGGTTTTACCTAAATTCACTGCACATTCAGGCAAGGCTCTTCCCAACAGCAGGCCTAGGCCGCTGCAGCCAACGAGGGAGTCAGGAGCTGACTTGCCCCTCGGGAGCTTGCCAGAGCCCCCCTCCCCGGGGGCACAGAGGAACTGGGGGATAAGGATAGGCACGCCAGAGCCGTCTGGCCCCCCCCTCTTCCTGCAGATGAGGGAATGAAGAAGGCCCACGGCCTGGGAGCTTGGTGCCAGAACTAGAAGCGGAGCTGGGTCTCCTGACGCTGTCCTCAGACCTCAGATCGGGAGTTAGGAGAAACTCATCAGGAGTAGAGAGTCAAATGAAAAGCATAAAAACTCAGGTGGCTCAGTTTCACAGACCCTTAAGTTCTGCCCTCTTCCGGCCTGAATCTGAGGTGTCGTCCCTGCCACCCAGTGTTTGTAAGCACCTCTCCAAGCTCAGTGCCCTTCTCCTCGGTCACAATCCTTCTTCCCAAAAAAGCACCACATTCCAAACCTCGCACTGTAAACCCCGTTCTTTCTTCCCAGAAACGTTTCCTGGCCCTGTGACCCCAGCAGCAACTCCCAAAAAACTCTAGGTACCCCCCACAAAAGAGAAAGCCCCTTTCCCTAAAAAGGAGCACGAGTGTTATCAACTCTTTGCATCTTCTGAGTTGAAAGCTAAGCATCCCGACAGCCCCATCCCAGGACATTGCCTTGCCCCAGCAGATGTTAGCAGCATTTGCTTGGAGACCCTCTGCAGCACCCGTGAGTAACAGCGTGTCTGTCCTGCACAGGCACAGGGGACATGCAGCAAGCTGGCGTTGACATGAGGAAGGCGAGATCTTCCCCCAGAGGCGCATTCCTGTCCATCTTTCGGCTGCACACCTGGACCAGGCTTGCAGGCTGCCAGACGTCACTACCTGGCAGGAAGAGGGGAGCCCAAGCCGGTGGGAAATGGGAGGGACTGCCTGATGCCGCTGCCGCCGGTGGGCCTCCCCCTTGCACAGTCCTGCATGAACTAGCATCTTCCTCACTCCCCTCGGGCCACGGTCTCATCTCTGCAACAGGAATTTACCGGGAGGTTGAAAAGAGAAAAGAAACAGCACGAATCTCCTGTGTGTGTGACCTGATGGAGTTCTTGCTGGAGTTCTTGCTGGCGTCTTGCCGGCACATCGCGTGCTCCCTGGGGTGGGGGTACAACTTTCCTCACCACCTTTGACCTTTAAAAAACAACAGGTTTTCTTCCCTGTGTCGTGCAAAGACAGCTTCAGGCTTTACTGAGTTTTACAGATATTCACACCCTGGCCACAGTGCTAAAAATAGCCTCCTTCCTTTCTCTCATACTGGTTAGCTAGGCTTCCGCCCCGGTTGGTGCCGCTCGCTGCTCAGCAGCCTAGGCGGCAAGGGGGAGCAGAGAGCAGCCCAGGAGAGGATTCTTTGCAGCAAAGCCCGCCGCCGGCTGGCCAGGGAGCGCTGACCGGTGACCACCAGAGGGAGCACTGACCCCCGGGCGCTGTGCTCCCGCCACCTCCCCCTTCTCAGGGTTCCATTCTGCTCTGGCACACATGATAATCAATCCCAATTCCCGGTGATTTTCATTTATTTTTTTTCTGCTCCCTGGGCTCCAGGATGTTATTTTTAGTAGTGGAACGGCTATAAATATTTATAAAGGGCAGCGACTGGAATGAAGTGAGAGGCCCCACAGCTGGCTCTCTCATCCCCCCAACACACACGCCCCTGCGGACCCCTGCCCGCTGCCTGCGGAGCCAGTGGGCTCAGCCCGTAGCCACCCACGGAGGGAGTCACGTGGAAACCTCGTGAGGGCGCAGCCAGGGTGAAACGGGTGGGGTTGACTCTCCATCCTTCCCTCTCACTGTCCCCGCTTCCTCATTACTCCCACCCAGGAAGGAGGTCAGGGCTTATTCCGGGAGTGCTGTGCGCTGCTAGGCCCAGGGCCTCCATGTCATGAATACTACGTATGAGGGGCAGGTGCAGCCTGGATCGCTCCAGCTGTGTGAGAGCAGAGAGGAAATGGGAGCCTGCGGAGAGGCCCCACGCCCGTGGAGGGCTGGCCTTCCACAGCAGCTTCCGAGCGCTGTCTTGGCCCAGCCGTGACCAGCAGTGAGCCGAGGCCCCGGAGAGCCAACAGGGATTCTGGTAAAACAAAAGCACTGGTGAAAAGGTTCTCCCACACGCTCAGGAAACAGGGATCCAGCCTTGCCTGGAGGGCCAGATGGGGCAAGAATGAAAGTAACCATATGGAAAGTTCTGAGGGACACTCCGTGCCAACCAGTGGTGAGATTAGGTATGGGATGGGGGGCAGGGTGGGGGCGGCAGGGCTACAACAAGGTCTCAGGGATGACTGTGTGCTCCCCCCACAATCCTGACGTCCCACACTTTGGACCCTGCCCCTGAGGACAGAGCAGGACCCCACTTCCCGATTCCTCACGTGAACTGCTTGCTTCTTCCAGAGCAGAAGGAGCCAGAGAACAGATTAAAAGCACCAGTGGCTCCAAAACAGCCAAGGGCTAAGGTGCACATGGTGTATGGCAGTGTCCTCTGGGCCCCCTGTGTGTCCCTCCACACCTGAGAGGTTGCCCGAGCCCACAAGGCCCCCAGCCCCTGCTCGGCAGGTTCTTGCACCAAGGAGCAGCCTTAACGTCCTCAATCGCAGGAGAGGCTCTGGACTCCCAGCCTCTCACGTGTACTTGGAGGACGATAAAAAGGACTAGAGAGAGCCACGGCGATGAGCTCAGACGCCAGCATGACAGTGCATGGGGTGTTGGGTTTTATATAAACTCTGGTTGACAAGTGAGTTCTTTTACAGCTAGAATATCCACCATTGTCTAAGGCCCCTGAGGTGCCTCCTGACTTCTTGGCATGTGCTGTAGAATGTAGATCCGTATCAGGAGCTTGAAGCTGGTCCCTGTCCTCAACTCTGACCTGGAACACAGGTGTCACCCTAGGTAGGGGGCACTTCCTTCTTAATTGCTCTGTGACCATTTAGGAGTCTAATTTAACCTGAGTAGATGATCTTTTAAGAGAAGTGACGTATACTGTCAGCATCATAGGCCCCCTGGGCTGCTGTTTCGTAGCCGTGAAGACCCCTCGAGAGGTCCTAAATGCATCCTGGGTCTTGAGGAAGCCGCAGGCCCACCAAGTGCAGATCCCAAAGTCCCAGCCGTGCTGAGGTTCCATTTATTTTCACAGCCCCCTCGTCTGCTGCTTGCGCTTTCTCCACCGGCAGACTCCCCTTCTTTTGCGTTGCTTACTCCCTGCTCCTGCAGTCCGTGAAGGCTTCAGAAAGGTACAGTTGCTATGGCAATGCCTAGAGCCATCTGAATTCCTGCTGCACCTTCTGGAAGAAAAGGCCTTATGAAGAACCATTCAGTGGATTCCAAAGCTAGCCAGCCTCCCTGGGCCTCTCCTCTGCCAGGGGCCAGACGCCTGTTGCAAACTGGAAGTGTGGGAGATAGGTAGCCCATCTTCCTTGGGATGAAACTCCCATAGCTGCAAGCCACACGCACCTCAACAGGCTCTCCACGTGTGGATCAGAAAACTAAGGCTTCCTACCTGGGGCTCTCAGGGAAGATACAAGACCAGTGGTTCTGAAACTTGGAATCCCCCGGAAGGCTTGTAATGTATGGATAGCTAGGTTCCACCCCCCAGTTTCTGATTCAGTAGCAGTTGTAACAAGCTCCTGGGTAGCATTGGTGCTGCTGGTCCAAAGACGACGTGGTGCGGACCACAGTACACATTTACGAGGAGAAAAGGTTCAGGAGCCATCGCCAGCAGGTGGAGAAAGGCCAGAGTCGGTGGTCTATTCTAAAGGAAGAAAAAGAGGGGCCTCAGCAGTCCCTTTTCTTGGTTAGGTGCCCTGGGGAGCATGTGCCAAGACCAGTGGTCTTAATTTTTTTTTTTTTTTTTTTTTTTTTTTGTGGTCTCCAACAAGCAATTGGACCTGCCCCACAGACATGTTAAGAGAGGGCAGCATTACAAGACAGGCCATGAAGGCGTGGAAGAGCAGTATCCCAAATGCCCAGTGACTGAGTGGGTCTTGCACGGTCTGGTCTTAGCAACGGGGGAGGCTGAGGGCCTGCCTGGCTCCAGAGGGAGTGGGGGGGGGAAGTGGCATAACAGTCCCCCGGCCCCCACAGGGGGGGCTTTTACACCCAGATGCTTTCCCCAGAATGCAAACACTATATTCGATGTTAAACCGTATTCGGGGCCCAGCTGGGCTGCTTACTTCCAGCCTACCTGAAGCTCCAACTCCCGTGAGCAGAATCCATTGCCCAAGAGGAAATGATTACTGGAGGGCCCAAGGTGAGGGCGGCAGGCCTTCCCAGTTATGAAGAGCAGATCCCAGGGGTTGTGATGCCTTCTCTGCACACTTAGCCCTGCCTGGAAAACCAGGTCTGTGGGTGGTGTGCCGGTGTCTCTCCTGCCCGGGCATGGCTGCGAGCAGGTGGAGTGTGCTGGCACCATCTGCCCTCTGCCTCCTACTCCAAGCGGGGACGGCCAGGGCAGGGCCACAGGGTAAAAGGAGTGGACATCGAACCAGTTTACAAGTTCCAGGAAGCGATACCAGCTTCTCAGTTGTGTGAAGGTTTGGATGGGCGGTGAGCGCTTTTGTTTTTGAAAGTGGGTAATTCCTGAGGGAGGCCGTGAGGAGAACTGGGACTTGCTGGTGGTGGGAGGGCTCTTGAAAGGCAGGCACCAGAGAGCGTCTTGGTATTTCTGAAGTGAAGGGAGCCTAGCCCTGCTAAAGGTAGAGATTGAGAAGTGACACGTACGAGCGCCTGGCTGGCTCAGTCGGTAGAGCACGTGACTCTTGATCTCTCCGTGAGTTCAGGCCCCACGTTGGGTGTAGAGTTCACTAAAAAAAAAAAAAAAAAGTGGGGAGAGGACAAGTTAGCTTGATGTGGGACTGTCATTCATTCGAGAAGATACTTTGGAGCTCTGACGGTGTGCCCAGCCCCAGGCCCCCCTCTCCAGGCCTCAGTGAACATGGGGCCTTAGAGGTTAAGGTTGAAGCCTGGTCTGAATTCATAACTAGGGCATGGGGGTGGGCTGGGGGGGGGCTGCACTGCCTTCTGAAGCCTGTCAGACTGGGGACACAAATGGGACAGCGCACCGGGGAAGGGAAACAGTCACACCAGAGGGGTTCTGGATACTTGGAAGTGTTGGTCTTCAGGCCCATGAACAGGAGAGGAGAAGAGGACGGATGCGTCTGGTAGAATTAGAGCCTGAATCCCCTGCAGAGTCCTCGACCAGAGGAACCTCTTAGGACGTCGGCCTGCAGCCATTGGCGCACCTCCCGGCCGGAGTTTGAAGGCCCGCAGCCTGTGGGAGGATGGTCGGCGGACTCGCTCCTCCCCACCCCCACCCCAGCCCTGCTGAGGGGCACGGTGAGTCCTCAGTGCACCTGCACATACGTACAGGGGGGGCCTCTGGCTTTCGGGTTTTGGCCACAGGTGCTGCAGCTTTCCCCCCCTCAGGAGAGTGAATCCTCAGACGAAGCACATGATCTGGGGTGGGGTGGGGTGGGGTGGGAAATGTAGCGGGTACGTCTACACCAGCGGGCCTCAAGATCACCTGTTCACCGTGAGCTGCTCATTCAAGTCCCAGCTCCTGGGTCGTGCTGGCTCCACCATGGCCCGAACCCAGGACTCCTGTCACTTAGTCTTTCCCTCCCTCCTCCACCACAGCTGCCATCCTGGCCCACCAGGCGTCCACCCCCTACCAGCAAGAACTCTATCTGGAGTTGGACCCAAAGCCTCTGGAAGTCCTCCCCACCCACAGCTCCTCAGAATCCTGGGCCTGCTGGTCGGAGCCCCAGTCTTCCTGATCCCTCAGAAAGCCGGCCCTGGGGCTCCTCTTCCACAGAGCCTGATGGCCATCGGTGGCAATGGCTGATGTCTTATTCACCAGCGTGTGAATGGCCTGGGTGAGGCCCTGCCTGCCAAGGCTCCTTGGCCTTTGAGATCTTGCCTCTGTGAAGCTCCCCTGATGGGGTTGGCCCTGTGGAAGAAGGTGTATGCACCTGGGGCTGCCGAGAGGGAGGGCACGCAGAGAGGAAGTAGCGAGCCAGGCAGGGCCGAGGAGCAGCTTGGGGACAGGGCGGGAGCCAGGTGCAGGTGTCAGGTGCCCAAGGGGTCAGCCTGAGCTTCCTTCCAGCTGGATGAGCTTCCAGCCAGCCCAGCTCCTCGGAACCAGATTCGGACTGGACAACGGAGTGTGAAGAAGGAGGCTCTGGGCTTGGGGACCTCATTGGGTTCCCCGTCTTGCCATGACGGCTGGCCGGCATTCATCCTACTTTGCTCGTTGCCTAGGCAACCACCTGGGTTCACCCTTTGCCACCCACCTACCCTGGGAGCCCACTCAGAGGAGGAGAACAAAGGACAGGAATACAGAGAGCAGGGCAGAGTGAGGGACATGTGAAAGACCAGAGAGAAGAGAGTAAAGAGGAAGGAAGGGTGGGAAGAGGGGCAGAGCTCAGGTGAGGAGGGGAGCTTTTCACCCTGGGGGCGCAGGGGACAGGACTACAGGTGGAGACAGGACGGGATTTGGGGAACAAATTCTCACTCCTGAGCCCCAGGCTTAGGGGATCTCATTCCTGTCCTGTTGCCACAACTCACCCCCACATTTTACCCTAATTAGTCCCCACTGGAAAGCGAAGCATACGCCTTCCTCTGGGATTCCTACCCCCAGCGTGGCCCTTGGCCCAGAAGTCAGAGGCCTTATCTCGCCTGCCCTCCCTCCTCTCCGAGTCCCACCCTGCCCCCAGCCCAGTTTATAGAGCTCAGTTGCAGCCTCCAAGGGGGTTGATGGAATTTCCCTGGGGGGTGTCTTGTTCAAGGAGTCTCTTATCTTCCTGCCTTCAGCCATCACTGGAGAGTGGAGGGGACTTAGATTGGGGTCATTGGGAGGCCTCTGCAGCCAGACTTTGCAAACGGGGGGTTTAAAGCCAGGGTGGAGTTGAGGAGGCCTTGTTTAACATTTCTGTTTACTGAGGCCCCTACCCTGACCTCCCACAGGCCACCTCACCTAGCTGGTCTCTCCCTGCCCCCATTTTATGATGAGATTGGGTCTTTCTTCACCTGCATGTCCTTTCAAGCAGGGACAGCAACCTGGACAAGGTCACTCTCTGGCCATATTGTACACACAGAGCTACCTTCAAAAAGGCTTAGTACACCCAGGCACACCCAACACAGGAACTCGCTTCGAGCAGGGACCTGGAGGAACTCAGAAGTCACAGTCAGCCCTGAGGCCCCATGTCTGGAGAGGACTGTCCAGGCACCATGAAGAGATACGAGCAAAAAAAAAATGGAACTCTACCTTGAGAAACCAGCCAACAGAGCTGCTTGAAGACATCTAGGAGGGAGTTAATGAAGCAAAATATTGGAACAGGAAAAAAAAAAAACAAGAGAATTATGCACATAAGCAACTGTCGAGCCCTAAGATGCATGAAGCATCAGGCGTCCTGATGTCGCCGGGTGATGACAATCAGGCAGGTTTCTTAAAGCAGGCTTTGCTCTAAAGAGGAGTGAACAGAGTATGTTAGATGCCTACTGTGCGCCAGGTGTGTTCACACATGTGGCTCTGTGTAGGGTCATCCACTCAACCACAGCTGTGATGTAGGCATCCTCAACGCAGAGAAACCGGGCTCAGAGCGGTCAAATAACTTGCCCAAGATCACAGGATCCTCTCTGTCTGCCTGACTGGGACGCAGCTCTCCTTCCCACCGTGTCAGACTGCTGAAATGGCAGAATTTCAGCACCGTTTCAAGGAAGAGGAAGAATATTCCAAGGTGGGGGGAGGAGGAGCAGGGAGATGGTTCAGGGGAGGAAGTGAAGTGTTGAATCAGTTGACTTCACTACAGCCTGGTTTGCCTACTTTGAAAAACCACAATGAAGAAATAGTCACCCAGATTTCCTTATATATATAAGCATATATATATTATATATATATAGCATATATATATTAAATATATATTTAATCTTAACCAAGATCGTATCTCTAATTCCTAATTTCACCTCTGCCTCTGGGTGTGCCTTTCTCCTATGCTCCCCAGTCTGTGCAAATCCAGCCTGTACGTGCCACAAACACTTGAGTTTGTCCCCCACTCCACCCCCCGCCCTGAGACCCATAAAGGCCCCATGAGACGAAGCCTAACAAGAAGAGAAGGTGGAAACGTTAGCGTGGACCAGCCCGTATATGTCATGTACGTGTGCCGACACTGTTCCAAGCACAGGGACTTAATCCCCACCACGCCCCTTGAAAGCTACTAGCACCGTCGTCCCCAATCCACAGATGAGGCAGCTGAAACAAGGAAAGGGTTTTGCCCAGGGACACAGGGACAACCAGTGGTGGGGACGTGAATCCAGGCAAGCTGTCTCCGGAGGCATCTCCCAGCCACCATGTCTCTCTGGCTAACAGTGACTGAGCCAGATGTCTGTGCCTGGCGCTGCGATGTGCTTTCAACGTGTTACCTCACGCAGGAAACGAAGAGATAAAGACTCCGCTCTGGTTAAGCCGACTGGTCTTCCGCTAAGGCCCACCCTGCATTGTGGGCACATCACTCACAGGGGCCAATATTAGCATCGGGGGCTCCCCAGCCTCCACCTGACTGCAGGGCAGGATTGGAGAGTTCTCCATCCACTGTCACATCTGGCCTTGACTAAAGGGACTTGCGGGGGAGGGGGTTCCACCAGCAGCCCCTGGGGATGGAAGCAGGGGGGAAGGCAGGCAGAATCCCTGACAGAAACAGTGGGACGGGAGGGTGGGAATCAATGGGAGTTTAATAATTGGCCCCACCGAGACGCACCGGAAGGATGCGCCGGCCTTCCTTCCTTCAGTTAACATGCATCATGGGAACTGGCTCCGCTGCTTAGGGTCACCCTGAACCTTAGGGCAGGGGGTTGAAAGACACCCCAAGAGAACACACTAATCCCTCTATGCCTCACTTTGTAGCCTGGTCTTAGGCTAAGTGAGCATTCACCATACCTACTCGGCCTAAGCCGCATCACAAAGCCTCCTCATTAACTGACAACGATGTTTCTATCTAATCACCAGGTTTCCCCAACCCTGGAAGGAGGGTCCCTTCCCCACCCTATTCACCCTAGCGGAGGGAGGTCTGTCTGGAGCTGTGTCATCCAGTGACTGACCGAACTGGTCTGGCCAGTCACAGGAGATCCCCCTCCTCTCTGCTTCTCAATTGCTTGCAGAATCAGAGGAGTAAATAAGTACGTATTGCAGAGTTCTTCATTTGCCATCCACACTTGGTCGTGTGTGTAAAATGTCTCTGTCCCCAAGGTGGGAGGGCATATATGTAAAAAGGCAAAAACACAAGGTGATGCTTGTTAATCACCAAACACAAGGTCCAGAAAAGCGCCCCGGGGAATCAGGGAAGGCGGAGGAGTTCAACCACAGGTAAATCAAATGATAGGAAAAGACGAAATAACAGAAAACATGGTGTCTCTTATTACGTGAACTCATTCCTTCACTTGCTCACTCAGCCTGTCCAAGGCTGCTTTTAGATAGAATTCCAGTGAGTTCTTTTACTGTTTCCTATGCTTATAGGGTCTTAAATATGCCTGGTCAGCTCCTTTAGTGTCTTCATTTTTTAAAAAACACATATTAAAAGCTATTTTTGAAGCAAAACCCTTCTCTTGGGATGAGACTTCCCATCACTGGCCCTTGCCTTTGAAGCCACACGTCCCCTGCTCTGAGCCAGTGTACCTCCTCCGAGGTCTCGCTCAGTCTGGAGGCCTGCGGGGTGGCCTTGTGCCTCATCTGTTTTCAATTAAACCCTCAAGCTGAAGCTGGGTACATGGCTTTAGCAAGTTGAGTTTCCAAAGGGTCTCAATCTTATTTTGAACCAGCACGTCAAAACAAAATCAACTCAACCTAAAACACCTACAAAGCAAATAAATCCATCTGTTTGGAGATTTACTTTTAAAATGCTAGGGCAAAGCAAGGTGCAAAGGGCCCAGGCAGCCTCCAGGGAGGGGAGGGGGATCTGTTTCAGCTTCCCTAAAATAGGAGGCGAGGACTTGGCAGCCCAAACCAGGATGCTGGCCTCGGGTGGTTAAGACTAAGGCCTGGGGTGACTCCTGCCTCCTCCCCTCCTCGGGCCCAGGACTGGGGCAGGTGACCGAGAAAGTGCGCACTTCACCCGCTCAGGCCTCCTCATCTTCGCCCACTGCCGATGCCAGGCCGGGAAGAGCATTACAAGGCCACGGGCATCAGAGGCTGGGAAGGGCAAGGCTCACTCCTCAGACCCACACCGGGCTGACGCCTCATGGGTGGGGTTAGCTGGTGACTCCACGGTGACACTGACGCTTGCTCCTGCCCCAGCCTCATTTGCCCGCTTGGCCCTCTGGGGAAGGAGCACTTTGAGGATCATGACACCATAGAGGTCGGGTGCTCATCATCATTTGGACTGAGGACATAGACACTCTGCTTGCTGTTTGGGGTCTAAGGAGGGTGTAACAGAGAATGGCCCAAAGTCATTTGCTTTGGCCCGAGGGGTGTTTTTAAAACAATTTAATGGTCTGCAAATGGTGAAGCATCAGAAGATTTCACAGAAAAATCCAGATTTACAGCTTCTCTGGAAATGTTAGACTATCTGGCTATTCTGGTCCCACAAGTCCCCCCGTGGCAACGATTCTGCTGAAGACCGCCAGACCCCTCTCTCTCGAGACTGTGCCTGCGCATCCCAGGGCAGCTGTGCCGGGGGCTGCTGTGGGCATGGATCCTGCTGCGTGGTGGTGTCCTTGCACCCCCTGAAGCCCCGACCAGAGAGCACCCACCCCCTGACCCCCACTCCCACCTCCCCACCATTCCCGAGCTGCAGCCTGGAAGGAGCCTCCCTGGCCCCACCGAGAACAGCCCTTTTAATAAGGGCCAAGGCAGCTGAATTTCTGGGGAGCACAGACTTGTGGGAAAGCATCCACACCCACAGGTACGCCACCCCCTTTACCATGCAGAGCCAGAATTCTGGGACAGAAGGGTCAGAGAGGGGCCTCGCTGCTGAGTCAGAGACAGTCCCCTTTGCCGGGGTCAACTGCTCCTGGTGGCTGCTGTCACTGTGCCTTCAGCCACCATCACTCTGGGGGAACTCCGACAGCAAAAGCCCCACACCCCAAATCTATATGTGGACCACTGTTTTGCTCATCAGCGGGCGATGTAAAATTTGCATAGGTAAATGCCGAACTATGGTGTTCCTGGCAGACGTGACTTTGGGCCACCCCGTGGTGATGGCAGGCCTGGTAGTGACTGTCCAGGATGGCCCTGGGCTCTAAGCAGGAAAGGAGAGGTAGTTTTAGGGAAACAAACAACTGAGGAAGAATATGAGAGACGCTTCAATGTTGTCACAATCAGGAAGTCAGCGAGCACCCAGCCTAGACACTCACCTCCCTTGAAACATTTATGCTTTGTGTCTCCATTCATTGAACACATGTGACCTTGAACCTCGGAGCTTCCACCCCCAAGCCCACTCTGAGTGGGGCAGAGGGAGAGAGAGAGAGAGAGAGAGAGAGAGAGAGAGAGAATCTTAAGCAGATTCCACACTCAGTGCGGGGCTCAATCCCACAATTCTGGGTTCATGACCTGAGCAGAAATCAAGAGTTGCACGGTCAACCGACTGAGCCACCCAGGCGCCTCTTACCTTGGAGCTTTTTAACATGCGCTCCCCTCATCTTCCAGAATGGACTGTAGGCTCCCTGAGAGCAAAAGAAGACTTCTTCAAGTCTTCTCACAACAGGAAATACTACGTTCTCCGACATTCCCAGTGACGAAAATGAGTGCGTATGGTCAATTACCTAAAGCACAAATGATTTCATGAATATAGATGGATATAATGTAGTTACATTTCTGCCCCTCAGCCAACACCCATGGAATCCTAGGATAGTATCTGAACAAAGTTTACAAGTAGTATTGCTATTTGTTGCTTTTTATTTAAAAAAAAAAAAAAATCCATCTAGGGCGCCTGGGTGGCTCAGTCAGGTTGAACATCCGACTTCGGCTCAGGCCATGATCTTGCAGTTGGTGGGTTTGAACTCCGCATCGGGCTCTGTGCTGACAGCTCGGAGTCTGCAGCCTGCTTCAGATTCTGTGTCTCCCTCTCTTTCTGTCCCTCCCTCCCTCACACTCTCCCTCTCTCTCTCAAAAATAAATAAACATTAAAAAATTTAAAATAAATGAAAAAAAATCCACCTGCTGTCACCTATCTTCCCGATTGTCCTTCTCCACCCGCTGCCACTCCCAGCCTGGAGCTAGAGCGTTGAAGCCAGGTGTCCTCTCCTAAAGGAGCCTGGGGACCTCCTCAGGATTCCATAGGCGCTGACGCCTGCCCTGGGGGTGTGTCCTGGCCCACGTGAAGCAACGATTTGTTCTGTGGCAGTGGCCGCTGAGGATATTCCCACTTGGGAACACCCAGAGGGGGTAAAAACCTTCCGAGACACACCAATCAACTTGAGGCATAAGAGAAGGAGCTAGAAGACTAAGTGCTGAGAGCATATTGGGCGCTGACTCTGAGCAAACAAATGGCCGATGTATGGGGACCCGGAGAGTGCACTGGCCTGGAAATGAAACTTAAATAGGAATCAAATTATTGTGTAGACTGTGCCTAACTAATATGGGCAAAAGACTGCTTTTCAGTGCAGTTAATGAATATGTGGTTTAAGATGATGCAGAGAAGCATCCGCCCCTAGAAAAAACTCCGGGAGGCTAAAGGGGAGGGTGAGGACCACGTAGAGAGGAAGGGGGAGCCAGTGCTTGAACTATCTGGCATTCTCCCGCTGCCCAGGAAACACAGGCTGCCTGTGGACCCGGGCCTCCCACTGGTCATCTGGGGGCTCCCCCACCCTCGCTCTAACTCTCAGCTCTGCCGTCCCGAGTGCCTCTGCCTGCACTCTGGCTGTTTATGCCCTCCAGCTGACCTGCCCACGGATGTGACCGGCCCAGCTCCTGGAGAAAGTCTGCTCCAACTCAGTTGGAAGCCATCCAGTCCTGTTGGGGCACCTCAGGCTCCCTGGGCTTCCCCCGTGACCTCCCCAGACCTGGCTTCGGTTTATCCTTTTGAATCCTCTCTCTTTTCTCTCTCTGTGAGCCTGCCCCCTGCGTGTCCCTCACTAAGGCTCCTCCTTCTGCCCCATCTTTCCTCCCAAGCACCTTCACCGGCAAGGATCCTGCCCTCTTCTCTGAGCTTATGCCATCGTCTCTCAGAGGCCTGGGTGAGGTCCCGTTCCTCGGGGAACCTTCCTTGGGCTCCCCACCCCTGTCCTAGTCTTCTTGGGCAGCCGTAGGGTAGAGTGGAACAAACACGGGCTTTGGAGGGCAGCCGTGCCTGCATTTGAATCCTCACACAGCTCCTTTCTAGAGTGTGACCTCAGACAGGTCACGCCTTGTTCTCTGCATCTATAAAATGAGGATCGTTCCAACGTACATGGTTGCTATAAAGATTGGGGCGCCTGGGTGGCTCAGCTGGTTAAGCATCGGACTTCGGCTCAGGTCACGATCTCTCAGTTCGTGGGTTCAAGCCCCGCATCGGGCTCTGTGCTGACAGCTCAGAGCCTGGAGCCTGCTTCAGATTTAGTGTCTCCCTCTCTCTCTACCCCTCCCCTGCTTGTGCTCTCTCTCTCTCTCTCTCTCTCTCAAAAATAAACATTTAAAAAATAAAAAAGATTAAAGGTCCGAATGGCACTCAGCACATAGCACCGATCCATAGCCTTTCCTTTCCTTCCTTCCTCTGACCCTAAGCGCACCACCCCCGCAACACTGCAGGTGCTGCCCCTTCGGAGCCTCGGCCTCGGGGCGGGCTCCTGAGCCATGCTGGGCGCTGGGTGGCCCCCAGTCACCCCCGTGATGCCTCCCAGGGCCAGCGAGAGCTGCGAGGGCTTGGGGACCAATTCATCCCCCTGCACAGACACGCGAGGGGCCACCGTCAGGTCCGAGCATGGGGTTCTGAGGGCCGAGCGGAACCTCTGCTCGTACCGCAGACTCCACCTCACAGGAGGAGCCACTTCTGGGCCAGGGGTTGCTCCAGGGGTGTAGGGAAGGGCCAGGACAGGACGGGAGTGCCACCTCACAGGCCGCACCGCCCGCCACCAAGTACCTGCACACCCCTCTCTGGTGACTGCCTGCCCCCTCGGTTGGCGAGGCAGACTTTTCAAACCTCTGAAACAGCAGAGTCTGCACCAGCCTTCTCTCAGGGCAAAGGGGCCTCTCAGAGCAATTTATCCTTCGTTGGAGGGACCCGCTCCGTACATTCCACGTTTAGGCTGAGGGAGGTTTCTCTACAGGCCCAGGAGAATCTGCTTCATTCATACATTTAACAGATATCTATAGGGCACCCACCTACTACGGACCAGACATATCCCAGGCCCTGGGGCTACAGCAGAGAAGGACCAGGTACCTGCCCTGTGGAAGCTTGTATTCCAGTGCGGGAGCCAGGCAACAGATGATCGTGTAACGTCAGCAGGTGGAAGTTGCTTGGGTGGGGGAAGGGAGGGGGGAAGTGTGGTGAAAGTTTAGAGACTACGGGGCGGGGAGGGCAGCGTGTGAACTTTTCAGTGTTCTCAGTCTCTGCCCCAATGCGCAGGAACCGGCACCTTTTTAGAGGAACAAAGAGAAAACACAAGTATACTTGGCAGGAAATTCCTCTGGTCGGTATCCAATTGCGAACCAGTTCAAAAGAGTCCTGGCAGGTTATGACCCTCTGGGTCCTGTCCCACCATTGCCAGCCACCCAGGCCAGACTCTCCCAGCGACTGATCCGGTCTCAGACTAAAACCCTCCTGCCTCCTTTTTTCCTCCTTCTTCTCTCTGAAGTCCACGCTGTGTTCTGGACTCCAGGCCTTTGTTTCCCTGACAGGTGTCGTTTGTTTGCTTATTTGTTTTGTCAGCCCTTCCTTGGCCACCTTCTCCAGGGACAAGGTTTATAGTTCCCCTGTCACATCCAATCCCAGAAGATAGCTTTCTAGCTGGAGCAAGAAAAGAATATTCTGGAAGCTACATACTTTCCAGTGCTTTCCTCCACACCAACCAGACAAAAGCCCAGACTGGCCACCTTGGCTACCAGAGAGTATCTACAAAACCACCTCAAATCTCCTTCTACTCCTCCCTGGCTTCCCCATCTTCACAAGGGAGCCCACCGGTGTTCTAGAACGAGATCAGTTACACTTCAGTTTCATACTCTTTGGGTGAGTGGCTCTGTTGCCTGTACTCAGTACTACACTTCCTCAAATCTCCACACTTCTCTCTCAGAGCACCAGCCACTTCTCATTTATTGCCACAAAGGAGTTTTGTGTTTGTTAAAATTTGACATGGGTGTGCTTGCTAAATCATGTCTGTGAGCTCCTTGAGGGCAAGGCCCATGTCTGTTTTCCTCACCGTTGACTCCACAAAACCCCACCCAATGCCTGGCAGATCGTAAAAGCTTAACCAACAGCTGTCAAATGTGCAAATAAACTATACCCAAGATGCAATTATTATGTTGGTAACACACATACGACAGAGACTAAGGAAACAAAAAATGGTAAGTCTGAGTGGTAGATCCTAAACCTTAACTCCCTTATAAATAAGTGATGTATTTACATTTTTTAAAGTTTGTTTTTATTTATTTTGAGAGAGGTAGAGTGGGGGAGGGGCAGAGAGAGGGAGAGAATGAATCCCAAGCTGACTCTGGGCACTGCCAGCACAGAGCCCCACGAGGGGACTAGAACTTCCCAACTGTGAGATCATGACTTGAGCTTAAACCAATAGTCGGAGGCTTAACCCACTGAGCCACCCAGGGACCTCATAAATGATGTATTTATTGTAAATAGGTGTGACCAAGGATTTTCCCTGATGTGCAAATTTATGAGGTGTCTTGTAAGGGTATGAGAAATGGAAACTCGGTTTTAGTTGTAAAGAAAAAAACAAAACAAAACATGAAATACACACGCGCTTCCTCTCGCCCCTCCCTAAAACCTGCTCTGGACACGAAAAGAAAGCGAGACTGAACTCAACCAATCAGAAGTCAGCATTGCCGAGGCCCCTCCCCGCACATGGGTGACAGACAGCGTGCTCGGTACCAGCCCAGCGCCACCTGGAGGTCGAGGAGTGCAAATGTGGCGCCTGCCGAGTGGGTTCTTTGCCCAGCCAGACCTGGCCACGTCCCTGGGGCCCCTAGAGATGCTGGCCTCCGGTCCCCACGCCCACTCCGTCACACCCACCCCCAATCAGACTGCTAAGGGGTCGTTCAGGCAGGAACCTCTAAGGAGCTCCCGACAGCGCCGTTTATCTGATTTACTCCAGTGACATCCCACAGCTTTCCCCTACTTTGTTGCGAATTATCCCTGCTTGACCGGAAGAATGGATTTGGTGAGTAAAAGTGTCTCAGAAAAGTGATACAATAGTGGTTTTAAATGCTTCCATAGCATCTCCTTTGGGCCCCACCTCCATTAAGCAGATGGATGTGGCGAGGGAGTGGCACCCTTTCCCTGGTCCCCGCCCCCAGCTAGTGGCCCAGAGAGCCCAGGGCTGGCCCTGCACCCTGACCTCCAGGTCCCCCTCTCTGACGGGCCTTGACTGTCAGCCCTGCTCTCCCTCACCAGGTCAGGGCACAGAACTTAATCCTTAATCATTTCATAGTTCCTTATTCCTCATTTGAAAGGAAGTCTGAGCAATACACCTTCCAAGGACACTGAAGATTTGCTTGGCTCAAGGTGGATTTTCCCCTTGTGTCACTCAGCACAGCCCCTTAGGTGCTGCTTGCCCTCCTCTGCAGGAGAGGTTTGTTCTGGAAGGAGGGCTGCCCAAGATCCGGGAAGTCCAGGTGCTCTCAGGAACCCCCTTCACTGCCCGCCCTCCCCAGATACGGGGAAAGGCAAGAGGGGACGAGCGTGGGGAAGAGGGATTTTTATTTTATTGAGTACCTGCTATGTGCCAGCTACCGTGTTAGATTTCTGGCCGGGACAGCGGCATCCTCACAAAAGCCCAAGAAGTTTGGTTTAAGAAATATATTTATCATTGGAATGTCACATATTAATTTTATACAAAGAAGCATATCCCTTTAGGCTCTTCCTTTATCACCTAGCCCTACTTTTCTTGTCTGTGGCCAAAAAGAAAAAAAAAGGTGGGAGTCTATGGGTGTAGAATGGAGAGGCTGAGGTACGCCACCAAAGTCACCTGAGAAGGGATGTGAGGTCCTGTACCGGAGGGATTGTGAGGACTGGAAATGAGGTTCCAGGCCTTTCCCTGGTGGGCCAGGAGGAAGCTCAAGGTTTCTGAAGAAACTGGCTCTGGAAACTCCAAGATGACGTGCCCTGTCACGGGGGAGTAGACAGGGCAACTCCGGGTGCCCCGCTCACCGCTGGCTTCTGGGAAGGGATGGTCTGTGTCAGCCACCAAATCTGGGAGATCTTCTGAGCCCGGGGTCCACTGGGGTTGGTGGGGGAGCCACTTGGTCCAAGATCACCACGGTGGTGAGAGAGGACTTGCTTCTTGGGTGCCCGAGTTTGCTCTGGCAGAGCCAACAGCCACCCCGGGACTAAGGCCATTCCTGCCACTCCCGGAGTGAGAGGCCTCACACTCTGGAATCCCTGGGTATCAAAGTAAAGTAGACTGTGCTGGGGGTAAACTGAGGCAGGCACAGCTGTGGGGGCGGGGAGGGGGATACCTGAGAAGTCCCAAAGCTTAGCTTTTCCCTCTTTGGTGCAGCCTAAGCCCTGGTCTCTATTTCTTTTCCTCGTTCCGATTTCCTCCTGGCTACTTTGTTCCCAGGAACACACGAACCCCCGGTTTGGGTCAGAAAGAGCTCCCAAGGCCCAGCTTCTCCTTCCCCTCTCCCAAGCCTCTTTTTCCCTCTCCGCTGCTCTCTTGCCTTGCTCATGGCCTCCCATATCACCACGGCAACAGGTGACATTCAGCTCCTGGGAACTCACTAATTGTGGGATAAAAGACATGGTTGGTCTCCAAGTAAAGAAATTTCAGGATGTCTGGGGATAGGCAGGTTTTCTGAATGCTCCTTGGATGCTGGGAACCTAGGACATTTGGGGGGAAGGTACTGCAGGGGCAGGGCGAGGGTGCAGCGGGCCCCGGGACGGAGCTGTGAGCCCAAAGCCCCACATGTGGCATGGCAACAGGTGAGCCGGCGAGCCGGGTGCACCAGCTTGGCCATCCTCCCGTGCCCAGAGGAGCCTGGGGCCCCTGGAAACTCCACGTGGGCACCGAATGTGGCTGGGAGTCCAGGACGGTCCTGCTGGCCACTGACTTGCCAAGAGACCTCTCTGCGCCTCCGCGGCCTCATCCTTCAAACTGGGATAATGGTCTCTGGCCCGAGGGCCTTCAGGTTTGTGGTTAGGATCTAATGAGAGCCTAGCCGGAAAGCCCACCGTAAACATTGTGTCCCGTCGAGGGAATTTTCGTTATTCCTCTCTCCCCTTCTGAGACGAGGGACAGAGAGAAGTGGGAAAGCAACTCATAAAGGCACTGTCAGCACACCTGAAACTAATATAACACTGCATGTTAATCATACATCAATTAAAAACATGAGGCTTGCGTTAGAAATTAACAAACAAATGAAAGTACCGTCCGCTGATGTTTGTGGAGCGCTCGCTGTGTGCCCGGCTCCGCCCGGGGCACTCAGCGTGCCGTTAAATTCTCCCAACAAGTGCAGGAATCGGGCAGGACCGTCACCCCCCCCATGTTACTCCCAAGCATGGCCAGGCCAGCACGCGCATCCATATCTGCCTGAAGTGAAGCCCCTCCCCTTTGCCCCAACACCATCCAGGGAGCTCCTGGCCTGGGGACGCACCCTCCTGGGAGTCTGACCTGGGTTCCGTGCTCTCTGCAGCTCACCGTGGGGGCCTGGGCAACATGAACTTCTCTGGGCGTCCATCGTCTCCTTCGTTTATAAGGAGTTTGCTCTCCAAGTCCCCTGCCAGGTCCTCAGGGGGCATGTCTGTCATCCCTGCCCTCGTCCTCTGTGTGGTTAGAAAAGGAATAGATGTGTAGAAGGGAGGCAGACCTGGGATGGGGGGCGGGGCGCTGAGCCCTAATGTGGACCTTGGGATTCCCGCAGCCTTTGAGCATCGCCACCTGTGGTCTAGACTCAACCTCCCGGGGGCTGGGGGCTGGGGTGGGGGGCAATGGAGGCTATTACCAAGCCCATGTTTCAGAAAGCGAGTGTCCAATAAGGAAAAAAATGACTTCCCAGGTGGAAAAGCGAGTTAGCGGCAGAGCTAGGGTTGGAAGCCAGATCTCTCAACCCCCAGGCTGTTCTCAGCTCCCTGGGCCCAGGCCTCAGCTCGGAGCAGAGGAGGGAGAACAAGGCAAGTGGAACTTTCTGAGACCCTAAGGGAGAATCCTGGCCTTTGCCAGAGTCCAGAACCTGCCTACAGCTCTTGGCTCGAGGCCCCTTCCTCCTCCTTCAAAGCCAGCAACGGTGGGTGGAGTCCTTCTCATACCTTGTAATTCTGATGTGACTCTTCCATCTCCTGCTTCTAAGGCCCCTGTGATTACACTGGACCCCCTCCCCTGGGATAATCCAGGTGACACCCCCACCTCTAGGTAGGCTGATTAGCAACCTCAATTCCTCCTGTCATGTGACCTAACATTTTCACAGGTCCCGGGGATTAAGATGTGGACACTGTTGGGGGCCATTATTCCGGCTATCATATGCCCCTTGTCCCAAAGGCGGCATCCCCAAATGGTCACACATCCTGCACATCCGTCGGGTGGGCTGTGATGTGCACCTGCGGCTGTCTCCTATGCACCTCTCGGAAAAGTCCGTGTCCAGCCCCAGCCTCATCCTTTGAGGATTTCCCCTCCATTCCACTTCTTGCCTCCTGTGTGCCCCCTGGAAGTGTGCCCAGGAGGTGCCCGCTGCTGATGAGAAGGCCCTGGTTCCCATCTCCTCGGCTCTTCCCTTTCTGTGTGTCCCTCCAACAAGTGGACCCACGGCCTCTGGGCTGGAGGAGGGACAGGGAGACAGGTCCAGATTGCTGGCCAGGCTCAGCAGGGGAAGGCGGATGCCTCTGCAGATGGGACGGGGAGACGGTCACTGCTGGTGCATCAGTCAACAGGCCGCCAGTCCAGGAGTGTGCAAAGGGCTATGGAATCGGTTCCTGCCCTCCTATCCCCTGAGGAGGGTCCTGTGCCCCCCCTAGCGAAATGGAGTTGGTTTCAGTTGGCAAAATGGAGATGAGGGGCCAGGCGCTGCCTGCTTGTGTGCTCTGCTCTGCTTGGGGGTGAAGGTGGGGGGTGGAGGAAGCAGACCCGGGCAGACAATTGAGCTGGAATCATCCGGGGACTGGGGTGGAGGCCGTGAGTTTGTTCATGTCCCCTGAAGTGCTGGGCCAGCTGGGAATTCGGCATCACCACTTGTCTCCCTCCGTTCTGTCCCCTACCCCTCGCACTCTCCTGACACCAAGCTCTCAGGGGCCACCTGGGGCAGTCTTAGGTCAAGTGCAGACACCTTGTCTTTGCTCCCTGTAGTAGGCAGCTTCTAAAATGGTTTCCTGGTACGCACACCCTCATGGAATCCCTTCCCCTTGAGTGTGGGCTGGTCCTGGTAACTTGCTGTTTACAAAGACAATAGGACGAAACTTCTAAGATTCTGATACAAGAGTCTGTGTCTCCGCCCTCTCCCTTTCCTGAACACTGTCTCTCGCTCTCTCGGGCTTGTCACTCTGATGAAGGCAGCCGCCATCTTGTGAGCTGTCCCGTGGAGAGGCCCACATGGCAGGGAACTGAGGGCTGCTCTCAGCCTCCAGCCAACATGGAATACAAGGCCTCAGTCCGACAACCCCCAAGGAACTGAATCTTGTTAAGGACTCCCACATGAGTACACTCAGAAATGAATCTTTCTCCATGGAACCTGGAGATGGCTGGAGCCAGCTACCTGTGGGAGACCCTGGCCCAGATGACCCCACTGAGCCATCCACAGATTCCTGACACGCAGCATCTGTGAGACAACGAATGTTGCTGTGTAAGCCACCGAGATTGGGTTAATTTGTTATGTGGCGACAGATAACAGATACAGCCCTTTCTCCTTGACCCTGTCGCCCCATCATCCCCTTGTCCTTGGCCTTTGCGTACTCATCTGGTTCTCCCCTGGCCTTCCTGAGTCTCCTCCTCTCTCCTTTGCCATCATCGCTTCCGCCCCCAGGTGGAGGTCCACTCCGGTGTCTCTGGTCTCCACACTCCTCAGGGAGAGCCCACCTATTTCCGGCTCCAGCAATGTGTAAGTACCACATCTATTGCGATGTTCTTCCAGTCGTCTCTCCCCTTCCAGCAGCTCATCTGCATTCAGCTCCATTTCTCCTCTGGCCCCTGAATATATATTTTATCTGGATGTTACTATAACAACCCAAACCAGTGAATATGTCCCTTCTTGTCATCTCTGTTTCCAGTCAGCAGTAGATGTTCCTTCTGGAAGGCAGCTGATAGCTGGCCCAGACCCCCTGCCAGAGCTGAGCACCAGTCTCCTCGCCTCTGAGCTGCCTCACTCCAAAGCAGCACACCTTCCTTAAACACGAACCTCAAGATGTCAGATTATTGATCACTCTCGCGTCTCCATATTCGTTCCCATTGAACTTGCCTGATGTTTCCCACCACTGTCCCCCCCATGACTCCAGCAGCCAGGCCAGGGTCTGCAGGCTGGTTCTACCATATTCCGCCTGTGTGCGGGTTGGTTCTCCTCCCTGGCCTCAGGTTTCTAACCTGAACCTAACAACTGGACGGGCCCCAGATAACCTTCAACAGGTGAATGGTTAAACTGTGACACATCTGTACCATGGAATTCTACCCAGAAAAAAAAGAAATAAAACAAAAGAGCTATTGACACACGCAACAACCTGGATGAATCTCCAGAGACTTATGTTGGGTGATAAAAGCCAATCCTAAAAGGCATGACTCCATTTATATAACATCATCGAAACGAGAAAACTAGAGAAATGGAGAATGGATTCGTATTGTCCAGGGTTGGGGAGAGGCACAGGGGAGGTGGGTGTGGCTGTGAGGAAGCCAACGTGAGGAGATGGAAATGTTCTGCCCACTGACCATGTCAGTGTCAATATCCTGATTGTGAATAGGACACTTGAGTGTTGAGAGAAGTTTTCGGGGGGGAATCGGGCAAAGAGTATGGAGGATTTCTCTGTAGTAGTTCTTACAACTGCATGTGAATCTAGAATTATCTCCAGAAAGGGGAGGCTGGCTGGCTGCTCAGTAGGTAGAAGGCGCGACTTTGGATATCAGGGTTGTGAGTTCCAGCCCCACACTGGGCGCAGAGCTTACTTAAAAAAAAAAAAAAAAAAAAAAAAAAAATATATATATATATATATATATATATATATATATATATATATATATTTATATATATCTCCAGGGCACCTGGGTGGCTTAGTCAATTAAGGATCTGACTTTGCCTTGCAGTTCATGAGTTCGAGCCCTGCATTGGGTTCTATCCCATCAACACAGAGCCCACTTTGGATCCTCTGTCCCGCCCCCGCCAAGCCCCTCCCCTGCTCGAATTCTCTCTCTCTCTCTCAAAAAAAAATAAACATTAAAAAAAAAATCTCCAAAAAGTGTAATTAAAAAAAGATACCCTTTTATTGAGTTGCATGGAACTCATCTTAAAACCTGGAAGGTACGTTACTAATGAAATGAAATGAATGAAAAAAATATTTTACTCACAAAAACATCTGTACCCGCAAAGTACTGACACAAACACAGGTTTCCAGTCTTTTATCTTGACATTGAATTACACGCCCCACAGAGAGCCAGGTGGGCTGTGGGGTGGCTCAGCTGCTCCCCGGAGCCCATGAGACCCTATTCAGCAGGTAGTTCCTTTCTTTCCCCTTCCCTCTGGAGGAGCAGCGAAAGGGGGAAACGATTTGGGTGAGGGGAGGCTGCAGAAGAGAGAGGAAAGTTCTGTAAGGCAGGGTCACCCAGTCTGAGGGTGCAGGCCAGCATCAGAGGGAGAGGGATTGAGGGGGAGTGGCCCCAGTCATCATGTTCTTACCCTCCACATACCTCCCCAGATACTGCCCTCTCGTCCCTGATGCCCTCACCTACCTAATCCCAACTGGCCTTCAGCTTGGCTTGTGTCTCAAAGGGATGACCTCTGATTTATGGAGAGGTAACACACACACACACACACACACACACACACACACACGAAGAAAGAGACACACAGCCTGAAAGAAAAATGGTCAAAAATAAACTGATAGTTCTTAAATACAAAGGGCCCTTAAACATATGAAAAGACGATCGACCTCCTCAAAATGAGAGACATAAAAGGCACAATGTGTGGTGAGACCACTGCTCACCCACCAGGGGGACGGCATTCTCAACTGGCAACATGCTTTCTCATACATGGTCATTGCGGGAAAGCAAAATGCTACAACCCCTGGGGGTGATTTTTTTAACTTTTTGTTTAAATACAATCAAACTGGGGCTCCTGGCTGGCTCAGACGGTAGAGCATGCGACTCTTGATCTCTGGGTTGTAAGTTTGAGCCCCACATTGGGTGGAAAGATTTAAAAATAAAATCTTTTCTAAAAATGCATTAAAAATAAGTAAGAAGAACATCTTAAACTTACAGAAAAGATGCAAACACAGTAAAAAAACTTAATTTTTTCTAAACTTTTCATGAATGTGTCAACACATTGCCCAATAGCCTCCAAAAAACTGTAGTATATATTTCTTTCAAATACGGGCATTCTCTTTCACAATTAACTACAGCATAAACATCAAAATCAGGGACGTAACATTGACCCATTACTACCAGCTATCCTCAGACCCCATTCAACTTTCTCTTATTGTTCCAATAATGTCCTTTATAGCAAAAAGATTCCATCCGAAATGCACACATACACTTGTTATGTCTTTAGTTTCCTTTGATCTGGAAAAACTCAATCTTTCATTGACTTTTGTGACCTCGATATTCTGGAAAAACACAAGTCAGTTATTTTGTAGAATATCCCTTGTTTTGGATTTGCTAGGGTCTGATGGCTGTGTCCTCTCAAAAGCCATACGTTGAAACCTACCCCCCAAGGTGATGGAATTAGGAGGCGGTGCCCTCATGACTGGGATTAGTACCCATTTAAAAGAGCCCCCAGAGCGCTAGCTTGTCCCTTCCACCATGTGAGGACCCAGAGAAAAGATGGCTGTTTAAGCACCAGGAAGCCCTCACCAAACATTGAATCTGCTGGTGTGACAATCTTGGATTTTTCAGACCCCAGAGCTGTAAGAAGTGAATGTTTGCTGTTTATCGGCCACCCAACCCATGGTACTTCGTCACCACAGCCCAATGGATTAAGATAAGGTTTGTCTGATGTTTCCTCAAGATTAGATTCAGGTGATGCATCTTGGGTTGGAATATCAAGAGAAATTGTGCCCTGTTGTTCTCACTGCATCCTGTTAGGTGGGATACCATTTCAGCTTGGCTCATTACTGATGATGTTAACTTTAATCACTTGATTCAAGGGATGCGTTTCAGGTTTTTCCATTGTAAAGTCACTCTTTTTCCCTTTGTAATTAGGCAGTATTTTGTTGGGAAGTACTTTGAGACTATGTAAATATCCCCTTCCTCATTAAACTTGCGGTGTATTCATTTATTTCTAGCAGTGTGGACTGATAGATTCCTATTTTATTCAGTGTTGCTATCATTGATTCTGATGCTCAAATTTTCCCACATCTTGCCAGCGGGAGTCCCTCCCCTGGATCCCATGATTCTGTGAGCACTCCCTTACTTTTTTTTTTTTTTTTTAATTTTTTTGCGCTTCCTTACTTTTAAGTGTGACGTGTTCTGGCCTCATCTCGCTCCTTGCTTGACCCATCTCGGGAATCTGCCATTTCTCCAAAAAAATTCAGTTCCTTTTAGTAAAGAATGGTATTTAGAAACTAAGATCTGGGCATGAGGTGTGCTCATTGCTATGGAGGTTTTAGTACTTGTAGGTGCTCTCAGTGAACAGAAAAATGGAAAATATAGGTAGATACACATACACACATGTGTATATATATATATGTATGTATATATGCATACATTTTACATCCATATTTATTTCCAGATCTGTCAACACACAGTGTGAGGCTCATGCTGGGGTGAGAGGTAGAGGCTGAGGAGTCTCCTGGGGGAAGGGGCTGAGCCAGCATCTCGAAACGGGGGAGGTTTATGACAGTTGCTGTGGGAAATCCAGTAAGAGGGTAGAAGACCTGAATAAAAGGACCGTGTATTGGCACACACAAAACCACACCGAATGAATTTGTGTCTTTCTGATTTTCTCTGTGAGTGAGAAGGATGACATTTTAAGGGTTACAAAGCATTTTCCTAGCCGCTCTTTGTATTTGTGCTTACGACTCCTGTGGGGGGCTGGCAAAGTGGTCCACCCAGTGCTTTGGGTCTTTGGGAGGGGGTGGCTAGTGGCTGGTCCATGGAATGCCCAGAAAATGAGCTGACTGGCCACTGGCTGAGGCCTTACGGAAGTGATCTCAAATTCCCAGAGCCAGGGATTGCTCAAGGTCTAAAGGAATCCCCAGGAAGCCATGATCGCGCCAAGAGGAAAGCTGGCCCTCCCCCAAAGAGACTTCCTCCCTGTAGGCCCTCCGGCCCAGCCATGGAGGACCATGAACCTCCATGAGATTCTCCCAGGACCCGCACCTGGATCCACTGTGGAGAAGTGGGTGTGGTGGAGGCCGCGGTCTGGCAACCCCTGAAGGCTCTTTCCCTTCTCCTCTTGCAAAGTCAGTCCTTACTGGGGATAATCTGTTTTCTGTCCGCCATCATAATTTCGGTGTTTTGGGTGGTTAAATTTGTAATTTAGCCACCGTTATAGAAAAGGAGCCACATCCAAACCTCATTGAGAGAAATGCACATTACTCAGAGATCCCGATTTTAGAGCTGGTCATGACTTGGACTATCTTCTTTTGGGAAGGAGATCAAGTGCATTTTTAGTTGTAGATGGCGTGGGTTCTTCATTTGAGGAGGAACATTTTAAAAATGTCTTTTTTATTGAGGTGAGATTCACATACCATCAATCATTGAAAAATGCACAATTCAGTGGCACGTTGATGTTGTATCATGTATATATGTATATACAACATGCGATGTTGTACAACCACTGCCTCAATCAGGTAGGCAGAGCATTTGGGAAGTGCTCACACGGGGAAAGAAGGATGCGTAACGTGTTTGTCCAGCCCCCTTCCTTGGGGGAACAGCTCTGCTCCTACTCCACGGGGTGCTGGCTGGATCCCTCGGCCCCAGCCACCGCCTGTCCTCACCTAGGGGGGTGGGCATGTGATTCATGCTATCCTACTGGCTGTAGAGCCGGGTTCGGGGTGGGCTTGTGACCAAAGCCGGAACAACCGGAGTAACCCTTGGAACTTGTCTGCTAGGCACGGCACCTTTAGTGAGGGTGGCGATGAAAACCAAAATGGGACAATTATGTGTCTCAGACCTTGAGGCTCGAGGTGGGGGAGGGGTCGTTTCTAAAGGACGGGGAGCTTTATGTCCTGGAAGCATTCGGGGGCTTCCTAAGGGAAAACGATGTTCTTCCCCTGGGATTCTAAGCTGGGAGGATGTATACCTGAGGCTGTTGGCTGCCATCTTGGGGTCTGTTTCGAGGAGGAGAGAAAGTGCCAAGGCAGTGGGGGAGCAGACAAGAGTGATGGAGACAGTGAGGCCTGGAGTTAACATTCGAGACCCTGGATTCACCTAGTCCTGAATCTCCAACCCTGGGTTTCCCAACTGTCTAAACTCTAAACTACTGAATCCCTTTGTTTGTTTAAACCAGTTTAGGCTGGGATTCTGTCCCGTGTGACTTGAGAGTCTTGACTAATATAACAACCCACATGGAAGGTAGGTGGAAGTGTCACCATTTGCTATAGATGAAGAACCTACGTGGATAGCGGTCCATGATGCAGCTCTCCTGGTGGGTGTGACGAGCGGTGAGTATTAAGATGGCCTGAGTGATGAGTCACTGTGGGGTTGAAACCACCGAGCGGGATGGAAGGTGAGCCGGGTCTGGACGTTAGGACGAGGTGCTGCAAAGGCAGGTGGAATGGTTTCGGAAGCCAACTGACGTGGAGGACATAAGGTCTACCGGGGTGCGGGGCCCAGGGTAGACTCTCATCTGAGTCAGACGTGTGGGAACCGAGTCTCACCCTCTAGAATCCCTGGGTGGAAGATGTTAGAGGAACATGTTGTCAGTGAAGGAGTTGGAAGGGCCCCTGCGGTAGTCATTGGTGCTGGTTGCTAAATACGTCTGATTCTCACTGCTTTAAGGTCTGTGGTAGTGATTACTTCCTGGATCCTGAGAGCTGAATGGAGCCGTATGACTGCTTCCAGCCAATGAGTGACAAATGGCTCTTGTCAGTGTGATACTCTCCAGTGCTCTCCTTGAGATGGTGACTCTTCCGTCAGCCAGGGTCCCAGAATATTCCACGGACTCTACCCTTCTGCAGACTTGCCACAGACACGTAACAGGAACGAGAAAAGAAACTTACGTGATTTTTTTTTTAAGTAATATATCTAATAGATTTAATTTATAGTTGTACCATGCTCAACTTTTGTATTGTGGTAAAATATGTATAACATAAAATTGCCATTTGAACGATCTTTAAGTGCACAGTTCAGAGGCATTAAGTACATTCGCATATTGTGCCACCATCACCCCCCTCCATCTCCAGGACTCTCCCCATCTTCCCAAACTGAAGCTCTGGACCCACGAACACTAACTCCCCACTCCTCCTCACCCAGCCACCCCGCCCCGCAGCCCCAACTTCCTGGCAACTACCATTCTGCTTTGTCTCTGTGACTTTGACCACTCTATGTACCTCACGTAAGTAGAATCGCACAATTTTTGTCCTTTGGTGTCTGGCTTATTTCACTTAGCATAATGTCTTCGTGGCTTATCCGTGTTGAACAGGTGTCAGAATTTCCTTCCTTCTTAAGGCTGCATAATATTCCACTGTATGTAGGTGGTACATTTACTTATCTATTCGTGAACATCTTCACCTTTGGGCTATTGTAAACAAGGCTGCTATGAACGCTGGTGTACAAATGTCTAGAAGAGTCTCTTTCACAGAAGGGGAATTGCTGGGTCATATGGTAATTCTAGGTTTAATTCGTGTGAGGAACCATCATGCTGTTTTCCATAGAACTTTTGTGATTTTAAATCACCAAAACTTGGGGTTGTTTGTTATCGCAGGATAACCTAGCATATCCTGACCCACACTGCCCCTCGCCCCGGATAATCTAGGATCAACCAGGGTTCTGCAGGCCACAGTGGAACAGACAGAAGTGAGGGGGTATAGGGGCCCAAAGGCTAACTCGATCTGAGCCAGACCCAGTGTGACATGGGGTGTGGACCAGTAGGGTTTGCCACAACTGATATGCCTCTTCTTGGGACCACCTGGAGGGTCCTTCTCATGCCAAAGACATCAGGGCCACACTCTGGAACCAACCCTGTAGCCACATGGTTGCTTCTCACTGGACACAAACCCCTTCTAACATAGTCAGCTTGGGCCTCTTGACCCCAGCACCACAGATATCCAAGGTCACACACATCATGGGCTCCATCATTATGGATTCCATCATAAATAGTACTAATCAGCAGAAACTTATATTTGCCCTTCTAGATCCTGAGGATTTCAGCTTGTGAAGAGTAACTATAATGTGTTAAAAGTATGGTGTGGTGATCTCAGAGTCAGATGAACCAGGCTTTGAATCCTGATTCTGCGGCTTCCCGACTGCATGGCTTTGACTAAGCCTCAGTTTCTTCATTCGTAGAGTGAGGATAATAGAAACTACCACACAGAGTTGGCAAGGGCTAAGGGAAATGTGCCAAGTCTGGTGCCTGGTGTACAGGACATGCTCGGTAAACAGTCGCTATATGGGGGCACTATTCCGTAAGCCTTTGAGGAGGGGAGAGGTATGGTGCCATCTTTCTAAACATGGTTTTCCCCTTCGCCAAGCTTTAGACTATTTGTGGATGCCCGCCTTGACGTGGAAAGCAAAGTGGCAAGGAGCTTGCAATGTGCACCTTCATTCAACCGATGTTTATTGAGAACCTACTGGGTGCCAAGTGCTGGGCTACATATGTGGTTCCTATCCTCATGGAGGAAACAGTACAAGTTTCTAGAACTGGCCAGCTGGAGTCCATGCATACAGGGCCTGCCATCAGTGGCATGGGGGCGGGGGGACACTTGAGTGAGGCCAAGACAACTGTGTGGAGAGTGGCCTCTGACCTTGACGCTGGGGAGTGGGGGAAGTGTACAGGATCTGGAAGCATTACAGAGCTTCCAGAAGGAAAACCTCTTGGATGAAAGTTCAGCTCTGTGTCTCAAAGAGTTAGGTAACTATCTGTTCCTGTGCCCTCCACGGGGTGAAGCTGGTGGGGGAGAAGGGAAAAGTAGGACTGGTTTCAGCAGCGAGGGCCTGAGTGCCCATTTTCAGTAGCCCCCACCCACAAGTGGGAGGGTGGGTGCCTCGGGAAGGGAGCACTCCATGTCCCGGGTGAGGGAACTCAGGGCACTGCCATGTAGCTGAAGTGCTAGGTGAAATGGGGGTGCACAGTGGAAGGGGCTGATGGAGGTACAGGCAGAAGTGGAGAGCCAGTCTGGGGGGACTGGGGGCCCGGCACCAAGCCTTAGAGGTAGCGATGAACAGAGGGTGGCTGTGCTGATGGAAGTAGACAGAGATGCCCCAAGTCAGAAACCAGGAGCGGGAGAACTCTCTGGGAAATGAGAACAACCCCCGCAGGGAAGGGGTGAGTAAGCGTGAGGGTGGAGTGTAGGTGTGCACAGAATCTTAGAGCTGGAAGGGATCTTCAATGTCATTTAGTTCAACCTCCCACCCCACGAAGTCTTTCAGTCTTCCACTGTCCAATTGAGGGCACTCAACTCTACTTGGACGCGTCAAGGTACGGGGAGCTCACTCCCTTTAAGGGGACTCATCCTATAGAGGTGCCCGAGCCTCTAGGACGGCCTGGATGGACCTGGCGCCCCGACCTTGGCCCTGTTGAGTGGGCTGGCCTCCACTCGGCGGCGGCACCTGGCGGGGGTGGCGGGTCGGGTGGGGATTGCTGTGCGGATGGGCCGGCGCTGCTGTCCCCAGCCCCAGTGCTGAGGCAGGCAGAGTGCAGTGGGCTCTGGTGGAGGTCGGGAGAACTGCAGGGTGAAGGCCGCCGGGGGCTCCACGGGCTGCTGGGGGGGAGGCACTGACACCGGCCCAGGGAGAGGAGGGGCCGCTGTCCCTGCGGCCAGTGCTGGATGCGGGGACCCAGCGCAGAGGCAGCGCCAGGTAGCGGGGCACCCCGCGGGGGGAGGGCTGCAGCAAGGCCCCCGGCGGAGTGGCCCGGAGAGCGGCGGAAGCTAGGTGCCCAGGCCCAGCGCAGGGTCGGGGCGCTGCGGGGTCTGGCCCTCCGTCTCGCAGCGTGCGGGGACTCCCGGCGGGGCCGCAGAGGCCGGGAAGTCGGGCCGAGGGCGCTAGGACCGGCCGCGCGCCCAGGCCGCTACCGCCGCGGCGCCCCGGGGCCCCCCAGTCGGCGCTGCCTCCCGGGCCGGCTCCGCAGCGCCGGGGCCGGGGCCAGCGCGGCCGCGGGGGGCGAGCAGCGGGCGGAGGCCTGGGCCCGCGGGCGGCCGGAGGGAGGGAAGGAGGAAGGCGGAGAGAAGGGGTGGGAGGGGGGGGACCCGGC
Source organism: Panthera onca (assembly GCF_046562875.1). Classification (NCBI taxonomy): domain Eukaryota; kingdom Metazoa; phylum Chordata; class Mammalia; order Carnivora; family Felidae; genus Panthera; species Panthera onca. The sequence goes on along the minus strand of NC_138341.1, from coordinate 20,149,461 downwards.
AGAGGAGGCGGAGAGAGGGAGCGCGACAGCGAGAGCGGAGGGAGGGAGCGAGCGAGGCAGGCGGGCCGGGAGGGAGGGAGGGCGCGCGGGCGGCGGCGGCGGCGGCGAGAGCAGAGGACGAGCCGGGACGCGGCGCCGCGGCACCAGGGCGCGCAGCCGGGCCGGCCCGACCCCACCGGCCACACGGTAATGAGCGCCGCTGCTGGCGGCCCGGGAGGCCGGCCCGGAGGCGGGCGGAGAGGAGGGGAGGCCGGGCGGGGGGCACGGCGGCGGGCAGTGCCCGGCTTGGGGCACGCTCCCGGACCCCTGCAACTCGGCGCCGGGCGCTCGCGGGGCCAGGGCTGCGGGAGGGGACGGCGGGCCGGGCTGGCCAGGGCGGCGCGGGGGATTTGAGGGTTTGTTTATGTCCCCGCGGGCTCGGCAGGCGCCCCCTCCCGTCCCGCCCGCTCCCGGCGCGGAGCCCCCTCCCCGCCCCCGCCCGGCTCCGGGCTCAAGTTCAAGTCTATACAATGCCGCGGGGGGCCCCCTCCACCGCCGGCCTCAGCCGCGGTGCCCGGTTCGGCGCTGCCGCAGGGGCCCCGGCCTGGCCGCCCCCGCCTTCCGGGCCCTGCCCCCGCCCCGGGGCCCCGCCTGGGGCCTGCGGCCGGGGCGCTGGAGGGCGCGGACCCCGACCCGGAATGATCGGCTCCCGCCGCGGCCCGCAGGGAGCGGGGGAGGGGGCGGGGGCCGGGCCCCGCGCAGGCTCCGCGGCGGCGGCAGAAAATGGCAGCCTGGCACGACCCGGCCCCCCGCCCCTCCCCCCGGCTCCCGGCCCTCCTCGGCCCGGCGGGGCGGGGGACCCGGGAGGCCCCCGGGGGCGGGCCGAGGGGTGATCCGGGGGCCGGGCCGAGGAGCGCTGCGCTGCGATCCTCCTCCGGCCACCTGTGGCTGGGGGTGCGGGGTGCCAGCGGATCTGGGAGGGGCGGCGGGGGTGGGGAGAGTGCCACTCGGGGGGCACACCTCCCCGCGGAGGGCCAGGCGGCGCGCGGGGGGGACGTCGTGCCTGGCTCCTCCCTGCCCCCGCCGCGGGCCGTGGGAGCCGGGGCGGCGGCGGCGGCGGCGGCGGCGGCGGCGGCGGCGGCGGTGGCGGCGGCGCCGCAGTGTGGGGGCGGGGCGGGGGCGGGCGAAGATCCCGGGCCCGGGCCGCTGGGGCCGGAAAACGCGGGGATGGGAGCTGCGGGCCGGGGCCGGGAGCGGCGCGGGTGGGGGCGCCCAGGGTCGCCCCCTGCAGCAGCACCCCCAGTCGCACACACTCACACGCACGCGGGCACACTCACGCACACGCACCCCCGCTGGGCCGGTGCAGACGTGTCCTTGAAAGCTTCGCATCTGCACAGTGAAGGACGAGGCCTCGCAGAGGCTGCCGAGCGGGGTCTTCGGCCCCGCGCCCCGGGAGACCCCGAGCTTCGGAGCCGCAGGCGGCCGCGGTCCGTGTCCCGCCCTCACCCCGGCTCCCCTCCCCCAGGCCGCCCTGCCCTCCCTCCCCCTCGGCGCGGACCGAGCTGGCGTGGGTCCAGGGCCCGCCCCCGGCCTCCCCCAGCCCCCCATCGCTGGGGCCCGCGGCCCTCGGGCTGCCAAACTGCATTTCGCTTTCCTGGAACCTCCCTTCTTGGGGGCACCCACTTCCCTCACTCCCCCCTCTGTGATTTCCCACTTTTCTCTCCATCCCCAATGTCCTTCCACCTCTCTCTACTGCAAAGCCAGTTGAGTAGGTGTTGCTGCCCTGGAAGGGGGCCGGGGGGGCTCGCTCAGTCTCATTGGCTTTCTTCCCCCACCCCCCCACCCCCGGCTCATGAGGGGAGCCCCCTGTGGCTGCACCTTGACCCAAGATGGCGTCCAGCACCCAGCTGGGCAGCCCCGGCCTGAGGGCGGGGGGAGGAAGGGCCGGGCCCCAGAGCCACGCCACGCGCCCCCTCCCAAACCAGCAGGGACAGGAGCCTGGGCGAGAAGCGCCCTCTGCCCTGTGACCCAGCTTGCCCCCCTCGCAGCCTTGCCCAGAGACTGCCATCAGCATCCCCGCGGGACTGTTCAGTCTTCATGTTTCACCCTGGGCTTGCCAGCGGCTGAACCGGCCTCCGGCCTCCTGGGCGGGCGGGCTGCGAAGGGATCCTGGGATCAGGTGCTGCTCTGCTGTGCCTCCTCCCTTCCAGGCAGATGTGACAGCTGCAGCCAGGGAAGCTTTTCTCCTTAGGCGTTGCTGGAGTGTTAGGACTGGCCTGTGGGATTTGGGGAGCCCAGCTGTCAGGCGGAGGGACCCTCTTTGGGCTGTCTTCTCTGCTGGCAGGGGCTATCTTCTGGTGGTTGAGTAAACCCCCCGGGGTTTGGAGACTTGGGTTGTCAGGAGGGAGTCCCTGCTAGGTTTCTGGGGTAAGGTGGTCCTGCTCTGCCTCCGGGTCCCGTTGAGCCCCCGGTTGAGCTGTTTGACAGGCAACTGTGTGAAAGTGTGAGTCTGCGTGTGTGTGTGTGTGTGTGTGTGTGTGTGTGTGTGTGCGCATGTGAGTGCATGCGCTGCACCCAGGCAGGGGCCCACAAACTTGTGCGGCGAGTCTGGCACCTGCCTGACTGCCTCCCTTCCCGGGCCCCACTTCTTTGGGCCCTGGCTCCCTCTCTGCACTCTTGTCCAGCTGCTTGGTGCTTGTCTTCAGCTACTCCTCAAAGCTCAGGCTGACCGAGGCTCTCCTCGTTTTCCATCCCTGGCGTGGGGTCTGCAATGAGAGGTCGGCCTTAGGAAGGTGAATTCCTAATTCCTTCTAGATTCCCTGAGTGCCGGGTGCACAGTGCAAGGACTGCCCACCCCCACCCCCCCAACCCCAGCACTGGAGAAGACGACCGGACTGTGGCCATCTGTCAGGGTGTCTGCGGACAGGATTCCTCTGTGGGGTGGGGGTTGGACTGGAGCTTGGAGGTCCATTCCAACTTTGAAATTCTATGGCTCTGATTCTAGTGGTGGAATTTCAGACCCAGGAATGGGGGCGGGGTGGTCTGTTTTCACCACATGGCGGTAATCCGGAAAGGCTTCCAAGGAGAGGAGGTCTGAGAGAGCAAGGCCTCCTGGGGGATGGGCCTTTGAAAGGAGAAGGTGGTGTGAGGGGTGGGGGCCCTGCAGGGAGACAGGTTTGTCACAGGTGACTCCACAGAGGCTGTAAAAATGCAGCCTCCAGTTAAACCTTCACACGTGTGTGATTTACGTGTAAATCTGTGTGTGTACATAATTTCTGAGGGTTTTGTTTTGCTCTGAGTCCAATTCACAGTATGCCGACTCCCTTGTGGGTATTTTCCTATCACAGTCACACACATCACTGCTGATGGTCCTCTGAAAAAGGCCACAAGGGAGACAGGACTTACAAAATACTTGCCCAGGGTGACCTGGCCCCTGGGGAACTTACACTGTCCCCCGCTCCAGCTCTCCGGGGCTGCTGCTCTGGGTGACCGTCTCTCCCGTAAGCCTGTGATCTCCACAGGACAAGGACCTTGACTCGGCTGCCTCTGGGTCCCCCATCAGACATTTAGTGGGGCCTCCATGGGTGTCTGCTGAATGGCGGGGGAGTTTGCTACACATCTGTGTTTTTGGTCCCTGTCCTCTCCCTAGCCGTGGCCAGGCAAGGCTGCGTTTGTTGGAAGCACAGAAGAGCTTCCTCAGATCAGTCTCACTGGCTCCTGAACGAACGGGTCAGTTAAGAATAGACCACCCACTCCCCATCCTTGGGCCTGAAATGTTACCATTAGAATACGAGCCTTACAGTTTAGGGTTGAAAGAGAACTTGAAGCTCTGAGAACACTTAGAGCTGAGTTGGGGGCTGTCTGCGTGTGGGGCCTGGCTGGGCTTGGAAGTGCTACCCTGAGCCTGAGGCCAGAAGAGCCAATAATGGCCTGTCACGTGCTCCTGCTCCTTTCCTTCGTCACTTCCTGCTGCCTGTAGGGGCCTGGGGACCCTGACTCGGGTGTCCGGCGCCCTTGGGGATTGTTTCCACTTCCATTTTGGTATCTAACGGTGGAGTCAGTCAGGAGTCTGCCTCCACCTGCCCTTTGAGGCTGGGCATCTCTATGGGCCTGAGTTTGGCCGCTCCTGGGGGCTTTCATGATAAACTAAGGTGCCAGATTCCGTTCCCTGCAAATCTTGAGGGCTTGTTTTTAGTCCTTTCTCTCCTTGACTGTTTTTCCCTAAAACAAAACAAAACAAAATAACAAATCTGAGGCTCATGAAGTGTCACAGGTGTGTGTGTGTGTGTGTGTGTGTGTGTGTGTGTGTGTGTTCAAGCCTGCTTCCACTTGGCTGAGTGTTCTGGGCAAGACAGGGTGTGGTGCACGTGTGTCTGTCTGTGTGTACTTCTGTGTACACGGTGTGCAGCCGCGTGGGGAGGGATATGACTTGCTTAGACATGAGCCTGTTTCGAGGCAGCCGAAGTGAGGCCCCCCCCCCCCCCCCCCGAGACAGCCGCTTCCCTGCTGTGAGATCTGGGGCAGCTAACTTAATTTCTCTGTGCCTCAGTTTCCTCACCTGTAACGCGGAAATGAGACGAGGCTCTCGTCAAGGTGGTGGTGAGGATTCCAGGAGAGAGAGTGCACTGCCTTAGCAGAGAGCCAGGGCTCAGTGTTAGGCAGCTGTGACTGTCTTCATCACGTGGGCAGCTTGGGTTGGACCGGCGCTGCAAAGCGCTCTGGGAAGCCTTGTCCACCCTCCTCTTTTGCCTCTTTTGCAAAATCTTGGACAAAGGAGGAACGTGCTGATTCTGATTGGATAATCTTCAGAGGTGGAGGCCCCTCTGTGCCACTTAGCTGTCTGTTCCTGAGTGTAATGGATCCCATTGTCAACAGGTTGTCTTTGTACCCACCTTCGATCCCTCACGCTGCAGTTCCAGGCTTTATTCTCAGCCTGTCTTCAGTGGCCCATGTGTGTTTGCTGAGCATTTCCCGTGGGCAAGGCCCTGGGCTAGGATTTGAGGAGACAACAGAGTGAGTTTACGATGAGCCCAACTAATTAATGACCACAGACCGAGGTCACAGGAGAGGGAGAAATAAAGTGCTCAAAGGACGGTGAAGTCACAACCATCTGAGGTCGTCTGGGAAGGCTTCCTGGGGGTGGCGCCTGAGAGGGGCCTCAAAGCACTGAGGTGGGGTTTCCAGGCTGAGGGGAGGAAGCCAGGCTGCTGGGGGGGGGGGGGGGCGGCGGTTGGGGTGGCTGGAGTGTAGAAGAGCCGCTGGGATGTGGGATAGGCCTTGGCTGTGCTGGGAGCCAGACGGAGACCCCATATTGATTTGAGGAGAGCGGCCCCTGTGCTCTAACGCCTGCGTGGCCTGTGGACAATGGCTTTGAACTACCCTGCTTATAGTGGCTTTGCAAGGTGGGGTGGGGAGAAGACAGGGACAGAAGGGAGGGCAGGGAAGGGGCCAGCTGATTTCATTTGGTATAGGCTCTTAATGATTTCTTTATATTCCAGAGACTAGCACTTAAGAGCTCAGACTTGGAGGGAAACAGCATATTTAAATCACACTAACCCCAGGGGGGCTGTGGCCATTAAGGGAAACACCAGTTGGGGTAAGGATTACATGCCAGTGACAGCAACCATGGTATGAATGGGGAGGAGGGGGGGGGGTCCCTTGCTTGGCCTCCCATGGCTTCCCCTAACCCAAGCTGAGGTGCCCTGGCATCCAGAACATTCCTGCAAGGGGCTGTGAGTAGGAAGGGGATGGGGGCAGGAGAGGCTGACTCTGCCCTTCCCTCCAGTCTCCCTCCCCCACACGCAGCAGAACTGAGAGCCCAAAGCCCCCAGCTGGGGGTGAGGGTGGGCGTGAGTGGGATATGACCAAGGTGTGGCTGCAGGTGCCTGGCAGCCCCCAGCAAGGACAGCCAGTGCTCAGGGCCCTCCAGGCCACGTCTCCCTTGCTGATCACATCAAGCCAGGCCTGTCTGGAGGACAGCGACAGGGGGAGGAGGTGCAGACGTCTGGGGCTTTCCTAACTGAATCCCAGTAGGGAGTGGAATTTTTTTCAACCATAGCTCAGCATTGTCCACTCCCATCCTGCTGTGGTCCCCTCTGACCCCTAAGGCTTCCCAGCCTTATTTACTTCTATAACCAGTTTCCTATTTTCTCTTTCCTGCGGTCATGGCCCTGCTCACTGTCATCCCTATTGATCTTTCCTCTCTGTTTCCGTTTCAAATGTCAAGGTCATTTTTATTCTGAGCCAGTTGTTAGCTGCCCTGTCTGGGTGCACCGAGGGGACGGAGGACCGTCTGTCTCTGCTAGTAAGCAGAAGGTCGGAACTTGGGTGTCCTGACTCCCAGTCTAGTACTCTGCCTGCTTGGCTGTGTGGATGGATCTGGGCTTTGGTGCAGATGTTCCGGACCTAACAGATCGTCTAGATCCCTGTGTTTCAGTGGTGCTTACTTGAACAGGTGAAAGATGCTCAGAGGGGACATTATGGGACAATGGGGTCAGATCTATGGTTTACTGAGCCCTAGACTGGACGTGGGCCATGTCATGGTGACTGTTTGGGAATGCTGGGGCTTGGGGCTCTGGAAGTGTGCCCCCCCCCTCAGAGGTTCCCCAGAGGACCCTGAGAGGGGCCGGGGAGGGCACCCAGGCCTGTGCCTGGCGGGTGAGATCCTCTAACACTCCAGCAAACGGTACCTGTCGGGCAGGGACTTCTTGAGGGAACGGTCCTGTGTGATTAATTTTAGAAATCCTGGAAAGGTAAATACATTTGTGGATAAAGGGGAATCTAAATAGACCTAAGTCTTTGAAATGACTTCGTAGCATGTCTACTCTGATGTGTTAAATGTCCGTGATACGGTGCTGGGTTACCCGCAAAAGCAGGGTGCAGAGTGTGATCTTGTTTTTGTAAAATCCCTTAAAAGAAATACAAATATACGTGGACAGAAAAAGTTGCTCTGGAAGGACACACAGCAGACCTGTCAACAGAGACTTTGCCTTTTTTGCTTTATATGCTTTATACGTCTTTTGTAATCTTTGGAAAAATGTAAACACACGTGTGTTGCTTTCTTAATGACAACAACAAAAATAAATAAAAGCACACTTTTGAAAGCTTCTGGAAGAATATGAAAAAAATTGAGTCGTGCCAGGGCTGGGAGAATGGCTTTTTTTTTTTTTTTTTTTTTTTTTTTTTGGTAATGGATAAGATACGGGCTTGGAGACTGACAGCAAAGGGTAGAGCCACTCAGGTACCTGTCTTTTCTGGAAAGGTTGCAGGAAGAAATATTGCAGACGCTCTAGGCAAAGGCCTGGGCTAACAGGGATTGGGTGAGAGTGGAAAATAGGCAGCTGGCTGAACTCTTGGTCCATGCCAGGGCCAGTGGCCTGAGTTAGTTTTCTAGGGTGGTGACTAGAACTCTCAGTTCACCCAGGATGGCACACAAGTCATCGAAGATCTTCACAGAAGGCTTCGATCTGGTGGCTGTTGTGGCCCAAATGGTCCTCTGGGAACCAGAGGTATAACCAGGCCCTGGTCCCAGTACGGAGCTCAGGGGATCCAGCCCTGGCATAGCATGGACAGCATGGGGAGCCGCACACAGGGAGGACAAAATAGGGCTTCAGGAGACCCCCAAGAGGGATGGAGGGGGTTCTGGAGAACTCATCCAGCATGTGCCCAGCTCTGTGATCTGGAGGCCCATGAGTGGGTGGCAGTGACCCCGGTGATGGGGTGGAGAGGTGAGGAACGGCAGGTACAAATTCCTCGGCCTGTTGCTTGGCAACAGCACCCACCTTCCCCTTCCACAGCCTCCTCCTCCGGCCCTACCCCTGCACCCATGGGTGCCCTCTTGGAGTTCGCTTTCCACTCTGAGGCTGCCCCTGTTTAACGTGACTTGAGAAAGGGTATGCGGCCTTGTTTGTCTCTGCCCCCCCCCCCCCCCCGGATTAAGGCAGGAAGATAAATACGGTAACGTGTGCTGCAAGCAGGCACAGAATGTGTCCCTCTGCTGCACCCCCCGCCCCTCAGCCCCAGGCTGGTAGGGGGACGGATGTGCTGGGCAAAGCAGAGCCCTGGCAGGCAGGGGGCGGGGGCACACCTTGAGCATCTCAGCCCCGCTACCACTCACTCACCGCGGGCCCTAATGTCTCTGTGCCGCAGGCCCTGCATCTGTGAGCCGCAGGGAGAATAGCCTGCCCACCTTCCCGGGGTTGCCCGCGTCGAATGAGATACTGTATGAAAACCAGCTGGCGCTGTCCCCGACACGCTGTAGGTGGTGAGGAGATGTGCGTTCCTTTGTTTTAAGTGGGGTCATGACAGGGCTGCATGAGGGTGACGGTGGGCACCGGGTGAGATGACCCCCGTGAAGGCCTTGTTGCTCTGTACGACCCTACAGATGTCTGTCGTTCTCGCTGTCGGGGTTTCAGGGCCTCCTGTGGGAAGCTAAGATTCAGCTGGGTGGTTGATCTGTGAGCCCTCTGGCCCTGGCCGCCTGATCTCTGGGCCTTTCATCTGGATGCGCTAACTTCAGTCTTGTCGGAGTCCGTGCCCGCTGGGGACCTCGAAGGGCCCCTAAGCCCTGGGCCTCTCTCTCTCCCTGCCCTCTAGTCTCTTTGGGCCCAGAGCAGGCAGTGACCTCTCTGCCGGGTTCTGGCCCTGCCCCCTGGCCTGGAGGCGTGGGAGGCTCTAGACCACAGCGGGCTGGCAGCTGGGACCCAGCGCTGGTTCCTAATGGTTTCATGTCCAGCAACAATGGTGGTGCCTATTGCCATCCTCTGTCCGGGCCTGGTTCCCCCCGCCCATCTGCTGGTGGCCTGAGGGCCTGCCTAGTACTGGAGGCTCAGCTGGGAAGCCCAGTGGGGCCGGGCCGTTGCTTCTGTGTTTTTTCTGTCAACACCCTCCACACAGCCTGGACTCCGAGAGAGCCGGGGTTCAGCAGAGTGAGATGCCAGGGCCCCGCCTTGGCAGGTCTGGCAGCTCTCGAGTTTTCTGTCCAGAGGTCCTTTGCTTCAGATCCTCAAGTCACGTTCATCTATTCATTTATTAAAGACCTACTACGTGCCAGGCACTGGCCACAAAGATGAGAGAGGCTGAGCCGGTCCCTGTGGGCTGAGCCCACAGTAGGTGAATCTGACCAGGATGATGATTATTATCTGGCAGGGGAGTGGAGGAGTGGAGAGAGCTCCGGATACCACAGGGGCTCAGACGTCTCATTAGAAGGGGAGAGAAAAACAGCAAAGGCTTTTTTTTTTTTAATTTTTTAATTGAAATTTAGTTGACCTATAATATTAGATTAGTTTCAGGTGTACAACATAGCGATACGACAATGACAGACATTATGAAGTGCTCATCAGGATACTGTTCTAAAGGACGTGATGCTTGAGCTGAGTGTCAAAGGGCAGGGAGCGGTCAGCCAGGGGGTCAAGGGCATTTTCTGACGTCACGGGATGTGAGGAATGGTGGGATGCGGGGTGGAGCTGGACCACGGAAGGCTGGGGTGTTATCCTCTGGCAGATGTCGAGCTTGGAGTAACATGTCCACGTTTATACCCGAGCGGGGGGGTCCAGGGGCCTCGAGGCAGAGAGACTGGACAGAAGGAGGGGGGCAGGGAGCCTAGTCAGAAGGGGAGTGGCAGTGCGGGCATGGAGGTGGGGCTAGAGGCTGGGCAGTGTCACCTGGCCAGCTGTGTGGGGGGAGGCTACAGCCACTGAGAGGGCACCGGTGGGGGGAGCCTGGGGGAGCCCTGCGGAGGCTTCCCATGGGGGACAGGACTGGGGCTGGAGGGAGGGACAGGGCCCAGCATGATGGATTAGAAGGGCCGGCACATTTTCTTCCGTAGCTGGTAGCAACTTCTGTAGACTTTTCGGAGGGAAGTAACTGGGGGCTACTGATGTTTGAGGGCCTGAGCCGGACCTTGCTCGTCTCAGGAGCCCCCTCAGAAGATGAGCCTTAATGCCTAGGCTCTGTCCCCGGGCTCCCTGGCTGCAGGGCCCCAGGGTGAGTCCCTTCACCCTGGAAAATGGTACGCGAATTGCAGAGTTGGCGTCCACCCTTCCCTTTAAGGCAGGGCTGCCGAGATAGGTGGGGATAAGCCGGGGACAGCAGTTTGGAGAAGCAAACGAGAAACAAACAAAAACCATTTCTCTAAGATAGAAATGAATCTGCCTGTCGCAGGAAGGGCCATTTCCAAAGACCTTCCAGCAAAATGACGTGAGCTGAGTTAGCACCACTGAGACGAGAGGCAGCGTGGCATCGTGCCAGGGCCAGCAGACCCGGTGCTGGACAGACAGGGGTCTCAGCTTGGCCCTGCCACCTCCTAGCCGCGTGCTTGGGCAGATCACTCCATGCTTCTCAGTCTCGGTTTTGCCATCTGCAAAGTGGAGACAACCTCACAGGCTTGTGTTTGCTTCTTTGAAACGCTGCTTCTTGCGCTAACCCTGGATATTTGATGTCACTCGTCACACATTTTATGTCACTCGTCTTTGAAAAGAATCCTTATGCAGTTGGCCTCACAGGTGTTCGAGAATTAACATTCAGCTGCGCGTGTTCCCTTCTGGTGCTGTGGAGGCACACACGTGCGCACCCCTTCCTTCCCTCTCTCAGCGGCTGAGTTACTTCTTGCGCTTTGCCTCCAGGAGGCCCGTGTCACCTGCCCGCAGTCAGTTTTGAGGAGTTCCCTGTCCTGGGAAGGTCCACGTATCACGTTCCATTGACTCTCCTGTTTCTCGAGCCTGGGTCACCCCACTGTATTTGAAGAGCGTCTAGTGGGCTAAGTGGGAATCAGGGGAGTCGGTTCCTTTTCTCTTTAATAAAGAGGGGGCAGGACTGTCCACGGCCGTGTGGACAAGAGAGGGAGAAGCTCTGCACCGTGCGGGGCCTGGGCAGTGGCTGGCTCAGTGTGCCAGGAGGAGGGGTGTAGGGCCCTGGTGGCGTCTGCAAGGTGAGTTTGGGGTGGCCTTGTCTGGACAGCGAGGCCAACTTCCTCGTGAGTGGCCACGCCATGGTGACCATTGGCTGTATCGTGGCCCCTGTGACGTGTAGCCATGGCTGCGGGGAGACCTTGGGAGGTCAGCCTTCTGGTGGAGGCTCTGGCGGGAAGATGGCGTCTCGGCCTGGGCTCCCGTGGTGGTGATGTTGGCGGGAAGGCCTGGGCCAGAGTCAGGCTGGCTCTGGCTGGGGCAAGAGGTTGGGGTGGGGACCACGATCGACTTCAGAGTGGAAAGCAATGTTTCTCTGGTTTGTACAGACCTGTGCTTGCACCCTGTCAGAGGGATGGCCCTCTGGAAGCCGGGCGTATATGGACGGAGGGTGTGGTGGTGTAATCAAATGAAACATACAGCATAATTCATCTGGCATGCCCTTAATGGTATGCATAATTGTGCTGCATGGTAATTAGGTGTAAATGGTAAGCAGTTCACATAAATGTTTTTGTAATTGGTATTAATTTTGCAGAGGCAAACTAAGTGTATGCGGTTTTCTCTTCTTGCTCGGTTAGTTTTCTAGCACAGGCAATTCCTAGCTCTTGGAGGAATTCTATTGCAAATGTTTGTTTATCGGGCAATGTTTTGTGTTTTCTATCAGAACAATGTTATGAATGGTTATGAGGTTCCCAAGCTGGTTTCCAAATGCCTCTTTGGCCCATACAGTAGGTGAAATGTGTGATGCATGTGCAGGGGGCGCCTGGAGCGTGAGGAGAGAGAGAGAGAGAGAGAGAGAGCGAGTGTGTGTGTGTGTGTGTGTGTGTGTGTGTGTGTGTACATACGTGTCTGTCTATATATGTGTGTCTCTGCGTGTCAGTGTGTGTCTGTATCCGTCTGTGTGTATGTGGAGGGGTGAGTGTCTGTGTGTGTCTGTGCACACACGCATCTGTCTGTATCTGTGTGTGCACATGCATGTGTATCTGTGTACCCGTGTCTGTGCGCACACGCATGTATATCTGTGTATGTGTGTGCATGCATCTGTCCTTGTATACATGCCCGTGTGTGCACATATGCACCTGTCTGTGTGTATCTGTGTGCACACACGTGTGTGTGTGTGTGTGTGTGTGGCCATGATGATGGCTTTGGGGCCCTGGTGAAGAGGTTGCCCATACTTGTGGCCAGGGGCCTTGGACTGGGGGATTAGGGGCAGACGAGGGCTTTAGCTGGGAGAGATGACTCTGGGTCAGGCCACCATGAGCAACAGGCACTTGTAGATGTGATCTTAAGCCAGAGTCTAGGTTTTCTAAGGACACTTCACTGGCCTTTTGCCCTGATTAATCACATAATACTTTTTAAAAGACTTAACATTTATTTAGTGCCTACTGTGTCCCAGGCGCTGTGCTAAAAGCTTGACTTGGATTCTCTCATATCCTTTGTTTGTTTGTTTGTTTGTTTGTTTGTTTATTTTTGAGACAGAGACAGAGCGTGAGCAGGGCAGGGGCAGAGAGAGAAGGAGACACAGAAACTGAAGCAGGCTCCAGGCTCTGAGCTGTCAGCACAGAGCCCGAACCAGGGCTTGAACTCACAAACTGTGAGATCGTGACCTGAGCCAAAGTCAGATGCTTGACCGACTGAGCCACCCAGGCGCCCTGGATTCTCTCATATCTTAAAATAGGGGCTCCTATTCACTCCACTGCACAGACCAGACACCGCAGCCTGTGTCCGTGACTGGCAGGGCCAGGGTTTGAGATGGAGTCTGGCTGAGCCTCCCTAGGGCTGAAGTTGGGTGGGGGGGGGAGGGTGGTGAGAGGCCCCAGGGCTGCTGCCAGGGGCTAGTGACTCCGAGAAGCACTGCCCAGAATCTGGAGCTCTACTTCCTCCCCTTGACCCCCTTCACAAAACGTTTGGTTTTGGTTGGGGCAGAGGGTGAGGAGAAAGCAAACCAGGGACAAGTGAGTAGTTCATGTAGCAACAGGTGGAGAGGAGCTGTGCCCCGATAGCAGCTCCCAGGCCCTGAAGACCTTTTCAGGGACATCTTAATTGTGGCCTGGAAGGGGGTCAGCTGGGTGATCACTTGATTTAGGAGGAGGGTGAAAAAGCGTGAGTGGAAGAAGCATGTGCGTAGATGGTGGGGAGAGAGTGGCAACAGGCCATGTGGGGACTCAGCCTCCAAGGGCCCGGAGGGGTGTGGGAGGCCATCCCCCCTTGCTTCCTGTGGTTCACTGACACCCTGACCTAGGACCCTCATGACCCCCTTCACCCTGTGCATCTGGGGGCCAGTGGGGCCTGTAGACCCCACAGCAGGTGTATGTTCTGGCCTGGGAAAGGTGGTGCAGGAAGCCAGGAGCTCCCGCAGGGGGCCTCACTGTGGGCAGAGTCCCTTGGGGGGCTCTGCTGAGCGACCCCTGGAATGGGGCTTGTGGGGGGTCACTCGGGGCACCGCAGCACTGTGCTGGGGATGTTGCAGCTGCCTGGGAGTGATTTCACACAGTCCTCTTTGCCTCAAGGGTCACCCGGAACAGGGAGGAGGGGGGAGGCAGCTGTGAGCTGTCTGGGGGGACAGCAAGGTGCAAGACATGAACTCTGACCTCCTCTGTTTGGGAAAGCAGACACACGCATATACGCATGAAAAGCGAAATGACCACGTGACAGACACTGATTAAAGACCACTGGATGGGTGGTCGAGGAGAAGCAGTGGGCATAGGGGGTGCTGAGGGACGGGGGGAGGGGACTCCCTCAGAGGAGAGGACGGGGTGGGTGTAGTCACAGGTGTGGGAACGGAGGGTGTGAGCTGGGGGACAGTGACCGGCCCTGGAATGATGGGGTCGGCTGGGAAGGTGGGGGGTGAGGCCACGCGGTGGTGAGCCATCCGTGTAGGTCTGGACCAGGGTTCAGATTTTACTGTGCGTGAAAATCATAGGCCCGATGGAGTTTTAAAAAAAATAACGGCTGAATTGAGATATGATTCACATACCATACAATCCACCCGTTTAACGTGTGCAATGCGATGGTTTTTAGTACATTCACAGAGTTGTGCGACCATCACCACAGGCAATCTCAGAACGTTTTCATCAGGCATCATAGGTTTTGATGGAGGAGGCCACGTGCTGTGGAAAATCTTTGCTGAGAGGCCGGGGTGGGCGGTAGATATGCAAGAGGCAGGGAGCCCCATCGTAGAACATCCACCAAGGTCGAGACCTGTGGCACAAAGGGCCCGGAGGGCAGAGGTGGAGGATAGAGGCCCGAGGACAGGATCAGGTGCCGGGTGGACTGAGGAGGAAGGGGGACCTCGGTTCTCTTCAGGCTTTGGGACTTCGGCGGCCGAGGGGGGGTGGTGCCACTACCGCGTAGGGAGAGAAGCCAGAGGAAACATGAGGCATCTGGGTCTAGAAGAGTGGGATTTTAGGTGGTTGCAAACCAGCCAGGTGGAGATGTCCAGAAGGTGAGGGTCTGTACTGACCCCGGTGCCTGAGCATCTCCGCAGAGGGGACCGTGTGCCCCACGGGGGTGCCCGCCGTGCAGTAATAGCTGCCCCCCGAGACAGCAGAGGGGCCCGAGGGGTGGGAGAGTCAAGGGCATGGAGCCAGGGGGAGGCATGGGCAGAACTGAGAGCAAGAGAGCCGACTGGCTTGGAAGCTTCCAGAAGTAGGGTGTCTTGTGGCTCAGCAGTGGCACTCAGTAAACGGTGGCCGATCGAGTGCTTGAAGCAGGGTAACGGTTAGCTGGCGAGGAGGCTGAATTGAACTGAAGGACCATGAGGATGGAAAATGGTCCTTTGAGGCTGTGCGTGACCGTATCAGAGTCCATTCAGAAGACAGAAAGCACATCGTGATCCGAACAGGTTTTACTATCAAGACGTGTTAACTACAACTGGGGTTGGGAGTAGTGAGAGACTGGCCGGTGAGACGTAGAACGAACTACAGAGAATCTAGAAATAGCACGTGTGAGACCAGCCGCTTCCCTGGGGGGTCACCATGGAGCGCCCGGGGAAGAGGCCCACGCCGGGGCCGATATCCCAACCTGGATGGAGAGGGCACGGCTGTGGCTCCCTGGATGACAGGGAGCTGACTGTGGAGACACGTTGGAAGACCTTGCTGGAGACTTGCCCCTGGAACTCACTGGAAGCCATCCTTTGGGTCCCAAGGAAAGCTACGCATGGGTCACACTGCCACTAAACTACCCAAGGGGAGTGTCGGGTGGAGATGTTGGCTGCTGCCGGCTGTTAGGCACTCCCCAGACCAGGCGCTTCAGAAGCCCCCTCGCTTCAGAAGCCCCCTCGCTGCAGGAGCCCGGGGCCTGGGAAGTTGTGTACAGAGCTCCGGGAGAGCACCCCAGGTCTAGGAAAGAAGACTCCCTTTTCTTCAGTGTCCCTCCAGTACCCTCTGGTGGCAGAGTCTAACGCCGTGCCTGCTGGCAGAGGAGAAACACTTCAAGGGCCTGGTTCCATTTTCACCAAGCAGGAAGTGAAGGATGAATAAATCGCTAACTGGCAGTCTACCTACCCCTTTGGCCGCACAACTGCATTTGCACCTTTCACACCTATTTGGGCTCCCCTACAACTACAATCGAAGCCGTGTTTCTACCTAGCAAGACACGGCAAGCAATTCTTCTCACCCTTTCCCCGAAGAGTCCCACTAAGCACTGGATCAGCCACTGTCTACGTGAATGAATAGCTTCTCAAGTTCAGCCACAGTGCCACTGACTATTCTGTTACCTAAAGACTAAAGTATAGGGGAGGCTGGCTGGCTCAGTCGGTGGAGCATGTGACTCTTGATCACAGGGCTGTGAGTTCAAGCCCCACGATGGGTGTAGCGATTACTTAAAAATAAAATCTTTTTTTTTTTTTTAAAGACTAAAGTATAAATTTAACTTCCAACAGCTTGTATATGAAATAATGGGAAGAAGGAGGAAAAAGAAGAAAAACGGTTACCATGTACAAATGAACACGTATATGTATCCAGTAAATAGAAAGTACACAAAACTACTACTGTTTTCATTTCTGTGTTTGTTCCCAAGGCCACATTTGATGTCTGGCTCCTTTCTCCCGTTATCCACCCTAGATTTCCTCTGTGCTCTACTGGAATGTCAGCAGGCCAGGCTTCTTTTACATGGTGCAGGGGCCTGAACCTTGATTCTCGAAGGATCCGAATCCCTCGTTGGTCTGTCTTTTATGTTGTTGTTATTGTTACTCTAGTTTTTCCATTAACCCTAACTTTGGGGCTTGGAAGTTCTAAGAGGTGACTGAGAGAATCCTCTGGATTCCGGATGTGGTCTTCCTTGTCTCTGTTACGAACCAGCAACTCAGCGGTGTGGTAACTAGGATCGATCACCCAAGCCAGTGGAGTAACTCCTTTTTGGGGGCTCTTGGTTCAGTGGCGCAGGGGTCCAAAAAATGCCAGGCTGTGGACTTGCTTTCCAGTGGAACCATGGTGGTGTCCCCTTCGGGGATTATGACATTTCGCACTCCTTGACGCTTTCAGAGACAGGAGGTAGGGGCCACAGGCAGGGGTCAACAGGGAGTAAGTGAAGAGGTCCCGGCGCTGGCAGGTGTGGACCATGGGCTACCTCCAGGGGAGGACAGGACCGGACCCACGCTCACGGCTGCTCAGACAGCAGGCCCTGCCAGGGCCCACGTGGCTGATTCTCATGTGGACCCTCAGCCTGGCCACCCTGGCTCTCTGATCCAAGGCCCGGGACGCCCATCTGACTGCTCCAGCACGCATGGCTCCCCACAAGTCAGGCATCTCCTGACCTGTCACACTCAGAATTGCATGCTCCTTAACGGAAGTCTGTACTGGTTCTTTTTAATGCCCAAGGACAACTTCGGCTCCTTACCAGCATCTATTTTGGGTATAAATCTTTTTTTTCCCTCCTTGCTTTCGGGTCTGTGTCATGGTAACCATTAGTATGAGCACAGGAGTCTGATTCAACTCATCTCTGCCGGTGTTGCTACCATCGTGGCAGCAGGTTTGGTGTGATCATAAATGCTCACACTGGTGGTGCCCTGGCCTCGAGGGGAGTGTGACAACCACAGGTCATCTTGTTGTGACTCCAGAGCCAGACAGATGGGCTTTGAAGTGGCAACAGGATGGCAGGACTGTTGGCCTGTTGCCAATGGCTTTTGGTATTCTCTGTGCAGCTGGTGGTTTGGATGGGAGGGATGTTTCTGGAAGCCAGAGGAATGGTATGATGATGTGCATCTCACTCACGCTGAGAGGGAATGAGCAGTCCAAAGGAGACCCCCCCCCCCGCCCCCCATCCAGCTCAGTCTTGTGACCGAGAGAGGCTGTGGTAAGGGGAAAGACTTGGCAGATAGACATCTCTGTCTAGGAGGCCCTGGTTGCTCCCCTCAGCCTCCTACCGGCCCCCAGTTTACTAGGCCCGGAGCTTATCGCCACCCTGGCAGATGATTAGGTGGCGAGGGGCACACGATTACTCTCCTGCCTTTGGTCATCCACAAGGTGCATTTGTAGCTCTGCCCAAGCTCCAGTAGGAAATTCAGCTATGACGCTGTTATCTCTGGGCTGGTGCCACACCAGGGGCGTAGACAGATGAGCTGCGGCGTAGGCTCAGCACGTTCATCCGTGACCAAGTGCTGCCATGTTTGTAAGGACTCTGGAGTTAGATGGACCTGGCTTCATAATCCTGCCCTGGAACTTTCTACCTGTGCTCCCTTGGAGAGGTACTAAACCCCTCAGCCTCAGGTTTTCCTTCTATAAGACGGGAATAACAAGAGAACCATTTCATACATTTCACAGGATCGTTGCAAGGATGAAATGGGACCATACGAGTCTCTTAGCAAGTGCCGAGCACATGGTAGGTACCCAGTAAATAGCTGAATGAATGATTGACGCGTTGGGCAGAGCCCGGGCTACTATGATTAGAAAGTTGTTTACCACCACGCCGACTCCTGCCCTCCCCGCAGACAGGCCTCACCAGGAAAGGGAGGCTAACTGGAAACTTTGCTTTCAGACCAATCTGTGCCCAAAGTTAATATGTCTGCAACAGCCACATGTTAATTGTAAGAGGACATGATGAAGTGGAAAACTCTGGACTTCAGGGTGGGACTGACGTGGATGTGAATCCAGCTCCACCACTTAATAATGACCTTGGGCAGCTTTCTTAACCTTTCGATACTGCACGTTTCTCGTCTGGAAAACGGGGAGGGGGGAGGGGAGAGGCCCCACTTCAAAAGGTCGGAGTGAGGCGTGACGATGAACAAGATGTTGCGGTTGTAAAGCTCTATTCACAGGGGCTGGCACGTCGTGGGAGCTTCGTGAGTACAAGCTCCTGTTTGAGTGACGTCCGCTCACGGGCACTCGGGGGATTTCAAGAAAGGAGAGAAAACCGTGGGCTGGATTAGTCAGGGACTAACAGTTGTTTAAATGTACTGAGGATTTTCTTTGTGCCAGGCACCCTTGTAAGCATGTTCAATGAATTTCGTTTGAATTCTCACAACAACCCTGTGAAGTGGCTCCTATTATTACCCCATTTTACAGCTGAGAAAACTGAGGCCGAGGGCCATGGTTTTGCCCCAGGTCACACAGCTGATAGAGTAAGCAGGTCAGGATTTGAACCCACGCAGGAAGAAGCCCTTTAGGAGGCTGAGATTAGCATATGAGTCAGGACTGTCAGCCGCACGGCACAGACTCACTCACACCCAAGCAGGGAAAGGCTTCCATTACTGCGAGTTTCAGAGATGCCCTGCCTCCAGGTACAGCTAGATTCTCGGGGGCCTAGACAATGACCTCAGTGTGCCATCCCTCTGTCTTCAGCTCTTTGTTCTCAGGCAAGCCCTCCCCCGCAGGCAGCCGCTCCTGACTCACATCCTACCCTGTAGCCTTTCCATTGCACCACCACGGTCCCCGGAGGCGTCCGGTTGGCCCCGCCTGGTCACGTGCTCACTCTGCCTGGAGTGAGTTGTGGGGTCAGGACAAATACGCCCCAAGCCCCCTGGTGGGGAGGGGTAGATAGCTGGAAACAAGCAAAGTCCACAAGGGGAAAAGTAGACTTTAGACGGAAGGGGAGGAAGGGCCTGCTCCAGAGATGGTCTATGTTTTTCAGCTATGCAGATCGAGCACTTGAGATGGAGTGGAAGGGGCTCTTACGATGATGACATCAAGATTGTGTTGTTTTTTTAATTTTTAAAAAATTTTTGTTTATCTTTGAGAGAGAGAGCGTGAGCAGGGGAGGGGCAGAGAGAGAAGGAGACACAGAATCCAGAGCAGCTCCAGGCTCTGAGCTGTCAGCACAGAGCCCGACAGGGGGCTTGAACCCACCAACCGTGAGATCGTGACCTGAGCCGAAGTCGGAAGCTCAACCGACTGAGCCACCCAGGTGCCCCGGGATTGTTTTTGATGGAGAAAGGATTTAGGTTTGGGGCAATTCTGGTTTTGTTCCTGGAAGAGAATCGTTCTGCGCAGGCTCTTGTTGAGGTGACATAGCGGGGTGACGGTCTCAGTGCCGGTGGGCGCAAACCTGGAGGGGAGACTTGGGGTGATGAGCTGGGGAGGTGCTGATGGGGTTGGGGTTGGTGAGGAAGGTGGGGACGGTGCCGGGGACGGTGTGGTGGCAGGCTGGAGGCGGGGGGGGGGGGGCAGGTGACGTGGCAGGGATGGCTCAACTGTGGGTGTTTGGCTGAGGTGGGCTGTTGAATGAGCCGGTGTTGCGGTTAGGGACGTGGGCAGCCATGGCGAGCACAGATGCACTTTGGGAGGAATGGAAGGGACGTGCAGCACCCCGGGCAGGGGCTGTGCTTGGTGGAAGTGATATACGGGGAGGGATTAGACACGTTCGGTGAGGGGTGGGGTGGGGGAGCAGGGAGGGAGGCACCCCTTTTATAGCTGGTGATGGAACTGTGTGTGGGCGTGAGGCACTGGTCATGGTCATGCTGTGGGAAGTGATGGTTTCACAGAGCAGCAAGGTAGAAGGGCTTAGACGCACTCGTAGAGGAGGATAGAAGCCAATGCCAACCAGTGGTTGAAGTTGGGAGGTAAGCCCTCTTGCCCTTCCCTATTGCCTCTTTAAAATAATTGTGTTAATGTTTATGTATTTTTGAGAGAGAGAGAGAGAGAGACAGACAGACAGACAGAATGCAAGTGGGGGAGGGGCAGAGAGAGAGGGAGACACAGAATCCGAAGCAGGCTCCAGGCTCCGAGCTGGCAGCGCAGAGCCCAACGCAGGGCTTGAATCCCCGAACCGTGAGATCATGACCTGAGCTGAAGCTGACGCTTAACCGCCTGGTTAACCCAGGCGCCCCATAACATTCCTGTCTTATTTCCTCACAGCAGTACATATGCATCACGTAAGACGTCAAGACCAACATCACTTCACCAAAGAGACCCTCCCACCCTCTCCTTCTCAGAGGCGACCACTTTTAGCTGTTTCTTCTAGCAATTTTGCATCTCACGTTTCTGAGGCATGTGCATATTTTTGATTCTTCCATTTTAGACATTTCCCATTGATTTCCTATTTAGTAAGTAGGCATGCAGCTCCCTTACACGGCCAGCCTTTCTGCTCCGAAATCGCTCTCGTGGTAGGGCATACTATTAACAGTGCTCTTTCAAAAATGTTTTATGCACATATGAATGTATGTGTGTGTATACGTGTCATAGGCAGGATATTGCCACGTCCCCACCCCCGCCAAGAGGGACGCATCCTAATCCCCTGAACCTGTGGATATGTTACCTTATGTAACAAAAGGGACTTTGCAGGCAGGTCTGATTAAGTTAAAGATCTTGAGATGGGGAGATCATCCTACATTCTCTGGGTGGGTCTAGGGTAATCAACAGGGTCCCTAGAAATGAAAGACAGAGGTGGGAGAGGCAGAGGAGATGTGATTCTGGAAGCGGAGTCAGAGTAATGCGTTAAGAGAGAGACTGGCCGTTGCTGGCTCTGACGATGGAAGGGACCATGAGCCAAGGAATATGAGTAGCCTGTAGGAGTCGAAAAAATCGAGGGAATGGATTCTCCCTAGAGCCTCCAGGGAGGGGAGTGCAGCCCTACCAACATCTTGATTTTCAGTCCAGTGACAAGAACCATTTTGAACTTTTGTTTCCCAGAACTGCAACATGACACATTTGTGTTGTTTTAAGTCATTAATTTTGTGGTAACTTGTAACAGCAGCAACAGGAAATGCATATATATATATATATATATATATATATATATACACACACACACACACATATATGTGTATATATACATATACGTATATATACATATATATACACACACATATATATGTGTATATATATACATATATATACGTGTATATATGTATATATATACATACATATGTATATATACCCACATGCATTACATAGGTGTGTATACACACACACATATTTGTTAAATCAACTAATGCATCTGTATTCACAGCTAAGCCTTATAGTCTACTGCAATCGTTTCCTTTTTTTTTTTTCCACTGAAGTTAACAATGATCTGGTTTCTGCACCTGCCTTATTTTCTTTGTACTTTTTGCTAGTTGCTGTCTCACCTTCTAATAGCTGTTGGTGTGGCTTTCCATAGGGCAGTCACATCAAATATTACATGCTCCAGACCCAGTTTTCCAGTTCTCGCTGGAAAGTTCTTTCCAGTTCTAGCTGTGTGGCACGTTGTGGCTGCCATTCTGTGGCTTCCTTTTGTGGTCCTCCGTGGCATTCCCTCTGCCTTCTTTCGGGTCGAAGTTCCTGTTTCCTGGATCTCGCCTTCTTCCTCTTGTCTGGTTTACTCCCCCTTTTTGGAGCACATCGTCCAGGACAGATACCGGTCAATATCCGAATCCGTCCAGTTCCTGAGTTCAGATGGCAGAGTGGGAACAGGGAGTGACACCTGTAGTCTTGTCGGATTAAAAAGACCGTTCGATGGTCAAGGGCATGGCAATGACAGCAGTCAACAGGCCTGAGGCTTAGGTGACACTGCTTTGATCCGAACAGTGACCCTCGATGGCTTCACCTGGCCTGTTTCCACCTCAATCCCGGAGATCCCCTTCCCTTGTCTCGTGTGTCTTAGAGGACATCTTCCTGTGTTCCTGAGAAAGGAGCGTCTGGAAAATATATTCTCCTATCACACGTAAATGATGATGAGGCTGCGTAAAGAATTCTAACGGGAGAATTATTTTAAGAATTCCAAAGGTATTGGTCCTTTGTCTTCTTGCTTTCCACATTACCGTTGAGCGATCCGAAGCCATTCTGCTTCCTGGACCTTTATGTGTCACTTTTTCTCCTGGTCTGCAAGATCCTCTCTTGATGTCAGTGTTCTGAGATTTCACGGTGACGTGCCTTGTGGTGGGTCTTTTCAACCAGGTCACTCATGTCTCGGTTCTGGGAAATTCCCTTGAATTATTTCATTGGTAATTTTCTCCCGTTTTTTTTTGTTTTTGTTTTTGTTTTTGTTTTCTGTAACGCCTGCTTTTCAGATGAAACTTCCGGACCAGTTCTCAAGCTCTCTTTCCCGTCCTCTCCTATTTCCATTTTTCTCTTTGGAGTAGCTTTGTGTTGAGTTCTGCATCTTGCTAGCATGAGTTGTACCTTCGGCAAATCTGTTTTGTTCTCTGAGTGTTCTCTTCAAATCGCGCCACGTTCTTGTCTCATGAACGCGGCGTCTGATCTGGGCCTGAAGTCTAGGTTTTCCAAGTTGTGGTTTCTGCGTTCTCGTCTCTGTCTTCCAAGTCAGAGACTTCCCTCTGACGTCTACTGGTCCATGATGGTCCTTTACAGGATTAAGCACGGGGGACGAACAAGCGGATTAGAAGACCTGTGCATGATGCTGGGGCTTGTTGTGCGGCAGACCCACCTGGTTGACCTAAACAAGCCATTTGGACACCGTTTGGCTTCCGGTGGCAGCATCTATGTCCGCAGGCCTATCCCCTTGGATAATGAGATTCTCCAGAAAAGGCGAGGGTCAGGCTGCCAGGGGTCTGGGAGCCCAGTGGGGAAAAGCTGGGGGCACTCGACGTCAGCGTTTAAAATAATCTTCATCTCCCGGATTTTGATATATTACCTTTGCTCTCAGCTGCACCAGTCAACTCTGTGCAGAGACCCCTCTGTTCTGTTCTCTCCAGAGAGTAAACCTTCGGACTCCATGGGGACAGGACCTAGGGCTTTTACTTCTTTCCTTCAGTCTTCTTCATTTTCCCTTGTCCGTCCCCCTCACCCCTGGTCTGGGAGGTAGCTGGTGCTACTGTCTCAAGTGTCTTTTGAGGATTCTTGTCATAAAGCAGGTCTGATCTGATTTGATTTGAGGTTGATTTGAAATCAGTTTTGTCTGAAATTTGGCAATCACGAAGCGGCTTTCCAGACCCCAAAATGTCGTGGGGGTGGGGGGGGGTGTCTCCTCTCTGTTCGGCCCCAGCCCGTGACTGTACGTCTTGAGAAACAAAACAAAAAAAACTTTTTACCAACTTGGATTTAGACGGTGGTGAAATTTGGTGTGTATATTCAAAATCCCTGTCCTCTTTCCCACAGCGGGTTTGTAATTGAAGAGTGATAATGGTGACTGTGTAGGTTGTGATACCCAGATATTTTTCTGATGGGATTCCTTAAGCATTTTTTAAAGATGTTGCTATACACATTATTTACGGCCACTGTGGACATTTAGAAGTGTAAAGAAGGAAATAAAAGCTGCTTGTCCTTGGTGGTAGCGTTCCTGGCATGGATTTTTCTTTGGTGGTGGTTTTTGTGGCACAGCCCTTGGCACCGGTGAGAAGGAGGCTTCGGCGCCAGGAGCAGCAGAGAGCCGTGCTTGGCGAAGGACCGTCGTCGTGGTGGACACATGCCGCTGGGTTGGGACCGGGGGCCCAGGAGCTGGTCGCTCCTCTCAGCAGGGCTGCTTGAGAGAAGGAAGCTTCCAAGGGCAGGTGGAAAGCGCCGTGTCGAGTCCTGGAGCTTGGCCACCGCCGTGGGCCCCCTGGGCTGTGCGGTGCGTGGCCTGCCTGACCATATGCCGGATGGTTTTAGATGATGCTGGGTGATTCTGAGGAACACTTTCTGACAGATCTGTTCCATTGAGTAACACAAAGGAACCTACAGACTGACCCAGGTCAGCTGAGTTTGCGGTGAGTTTGTGCGTGCAGCTCAGATACCAGGGGGATATGTGGAGGAAGGGGAGGAGGAAAGAGGTTTCCTTTCCTTTCCGGGGTGTCTGCCCTCAGGGTCAATGCCTTGTGATGTTCCGCTTTTCCCTCCTACTTCCTACTCTTTTCAATGGCAACCAGAGGTTCTCTGAAAGTGTTTTTTTTTTTTTTTTTTTCTTGCAGAAGCTCCCTGGGTGTTTCTGGGCCTCAGGGCAGTGTTGACACAAACATCTGGTGGAGGGTTATCTGCCTCTTACTTACTTTGTGCCTGGGTCTTCACCGACTCCATTCTGGGGCTCTGGGGCTCCTGAAGTTATCCCAGCCTTGTCTGCATCTCCCCTTTGGCCTTGGAGCCTCCAGTAGCTTGGCCGGGAGGGGCGAGAAGACACCTTGTAGATAACGGAGTCTACCTCGCCCCATTTCACGGTTGAGGAAACTAAGGGTGGGAAGCCCGAGTCAGGACTAGAACCCACATCTGCTGACTCTGGGTTCAATATTCTTTCCAACCAGATAACTCCCTTATCCTTTTGAAGGTTTTAATGTGGTTGGGGGGGGGGGTGGTTGTAAGGCCATTGGGCATGTTTGTGCTAACAAACGGGGTGTGGGTTTGAGGGGGAATGACTGGCTGATAATGGAGGGAAGCTTTATGGAGCTCTGGGTTGGACCAGTTCTCTAATGGGCTCTCAAGAGTTGTTTCTGTGGGGTGGTATAAGCTGGGGGACAAAGCTTCACAGACAGTCCCCCCAGAGCTTTAGTGAGAGAGATCTGGATTCAAGTTTCTGCTTTGACTCTAGAATATGGACAAATCCTAACCTTTTTGAACATTAGGTTCCACTGTAAACATGGGATAGTAATAGTACTAGAAGCTCCCCGAAGGAAGGAAGGAAGGAAGGAAGGAAGGAAGGAAGGAAGGCAGGCCAGCATGTCACGTGCTTAGCACCGTGTCTGACACTTAAAGCAATACTCCTCCTGCTGTCTGTGCACTCAGTGCATTTGGGCAGCAAACATTCATGGAGCTCAGTACTGTGCCGAGCTTATGTGTCTGCATAGCACCTGGGGTTTCCTTCGGGTTCACCTGTGGGGGCTTGGAGCATCTACAGCCCACTGGGGTCTGAACTTACAGCCCCTCCTGTGCTGGCCCTAAGGAGGCTCCTCCCAGCCCCAGCCTGTCCCAACACACCCTGGGCAGAACCCACCTTCCAGCCGCCGCCGTCCCTGGGGGAGGGGCCGTGCCCGTGGGAGACCCAAGCCTGTGCTTTCTCCAGTGCCTGGTTTTCCAGGGAGCCTTGGCTGGAGGGGGATGGGAGAAGGAGCCCGAGAGGGAGGGGAAGCCCGGGAAGCAGAACGGGAACTGGAAGGGGAAGGGTGTGGGTGGGCCCAGATCCAGCTGCCTCCCACTTTCCTTCTCCTGCCAATCCCCTCCCCGCGGGCGGGTGCACTGGAGGCAGGGGCTTGGCCCGGGTTTCCTCCTGGGGGGTGGGGAGCCCAGAACTCAGTGTCTCCGAGCAAAGGGGGTTGAATCCGCAACACCCCCACCCCGAGCAGAGGCCTGCGGCGGGGGCTTTGTGATTTCACTGGCTTGAGGCCCGCACCTGAAGCAGGGAAGATGAAAAAGCCCCTAAAATCAAGCAGGGTGGGTGCGGAGGGCCCCCCTCAAGCCCACCAGGTTCCCCGGGCAAATGGTGCCGATCCGTGGGGCTCGAGTGGGGGTGGGGGGGGAAGCAGCCTCCCGTCAGCCGTCACCGTGGCCTTGGCTTCGGCCTCTCCCCACCGGGGCGCCCTCCAGACTGCACTGCAAACCTAGGCCTTCAGCCTGGCCGCAGCCCGAGTTCAACCTCAGCTCTCTCTGGGCCCAGGCGCTGGTCCTAAAGTGAGCTGACATTCATTTCACATCCTGTGACTGCAGCTCACTTCCTCCACGTGGTGGGAGCGGTGTGGGGGCGGGGGCGTGAGGGGAGGACAGATTAGAAGGAAAATGTAGCGGGGCTGGGGACCTCTGGGATTTCCCAGGGGGTGGCTGGGTGGGAGGGAGGGTGCGGGAAGCTTTCAAAGGAGAGAACAGACGTGAATGAAGAAAAGGGAGGAGGCAGGAGGCAGTTAGAAGTCCCAGAAGTGGCGCCCACTGCGCCCCAGCAACGCGGAGGCCCCGGGGAGACTGTTGCCGCCTCGCAGGCAGGAGGTGGCCCTGGGGGAAGCCAGGCGGTACCCTGCCAGCTGAGTCGGCCTCGGTTTCCCCTACTCTCTGGGGTGCTAGTTTGGCCGGAGCTGCTGGTGAGCCTGGGAAGAGGAGTGAGGTCAGAGGAACAGGCCTCACAGGCCCCGGGGCTGAGGTGTGTGTGGGGGGGTCAGGTGGGGCTTGGGTTGGGGGTGCCCTGCCCTGCTGACCCCTCTTGTCTTTCCCCCACAGGTGGAGCCACTGGAAGTCCACACCGCAGGCAGCAGGAGTCTCCCTCAGCACCGGGATCTATGTCTAAGTTCTAACTCTTGCTTACAAAGACCACGATAATTCCTTCCCCAAAGCCCAGCAGCCCCCCAGCCCCGCGCAGCCCCAGCCTGCCTCCCACCGCCCAGCTGCCCGCCATGCCCTCCAGCGGCCCCGGGGACACCAGCAGCTCCGCTCCGGAGCGGGAGGAGGACCGCAAGGTGAGCGGCTGGCTCTGCCCAGGACCCCCTAGGACCCCAAACCCAGGGAAGGGGAGGGCCCGTCCCCGAGCAGTGACAGCTCTGGTGTGCTGAGCGCTGGACCGCGCAGCTCAGCCTTCGCGCTGGGCGGTGGAGGGGGGGTGATGTCCCCCTTCGGGTGATGGCTGGTAGAGGTTCAGTCCTGGTGGTACGGTGGGAATTTGAACCACGTGATCAGGCTCCAGGACCCAGGCTTTTCACCTTCCTGGTGTCTGAGCAGAGGCTCAAGCCCTGGGTCTGTACAGTGTTGGCAGTCGTCCTTGCAGCGTGTCCCCGGACCCAGATTCCTTTCTGGATTGGCCTCCTACCAGCCCTGTGTCCTCGGGTTGGTCACTTTACCTGTCTTAGCTGCCTCTGCTTCCCCAGGGTATTCGGTAGCTTCTGGGAGGCCAAAGACAAGTTCAGGGAGGTTGGTAGATGTGAGGCCGCGTGAGGGCTCCCCCTCCCACACAGGGTGACACCAGTCATCCTGGAGATGGTGATTTCCTGCTCCTCACCCCCCCCCCCCCCGGGCTCTGAGTGAGTGTCACTTGTGACCATGGAGCTAATGACCTCCTTGTTTTCAGAGCCCCATGAGAGGTGACCTCATCACCCTCTGCTGAACTCCAGGATGAGCCTAAATCAGAGGAGATCCCAGCAGACCAGTAGGGATCCCTGCTGGGTCCCCACAGGCTGCCTTGGAACCTCACCAAGCCGTGTCCACCTGTAGGCAAAGCCACCCTGAACCCCCAACGTTGGGATTCTGTGTTCCCCCTCTGTCAGTGAAATGGTAAACCCCACCACCACCTTTCTGGGGAAGCTGTGCCAGCCACGGGCCTTTCTGGGGTGTCCTATCTGCCGTGCCCTGGTCCCCACAGTTTCCTCTGTCTGCTCCCCTTTTCCTGAGCAAGGAGCGAGGGGTGGTGATGCTTGGTTGGGGGTTATAGTTTGTCCTTCTGGAACTACAGTGGACACCTGGCACCGGGCATGCCCCCCCCCCCCCCGCCCCCGGCACTCTGAGGAGTGTCCCCTCTGCTTGGCCACCGTCAGGGGCGGCCCTGAGACCCGCTCACTGCTTACCCTCCCCCATGCGTACTCAGCTCCTTCCTGGGGTTGCTCATTCTTAGAGCCTGTTTCGGTTTTCTGAGTGGTTTCCATCCATGTGGTTCTTGGAAGCAGCCCTTGAAACAGGTGGGGCAAGGGCAGATGGCCCTAGTTTACAGGTGAGGACGCTGAGCCCAGATACTCAGTGGTGGGTCCAGATGAGAGCCTGGTGGGTCAGAACCTTTCTCGCTGCCCCGCCTGCGTCAGTCCTCGTGTGGACACACGCACAGGTGTGCGCACAAAGCGCAGGCACCTGCCTTCCCAGCCTGGAATCCGGCAGAATGCCCCGGTTGGGGGTGTATACGCAGCAAACTGGGGAGAAAGTGCTTGCCGTGGCCCACTGAGCCAGGCTTTCTAGGCGCTACCGGTCCCCTTTCTCTGACCCCCACAGAAAATAACAGGTAGTCCAGGTTATCCCGTGGGCCTTCTGGGCCACTCCTATCTCGGGCGGCGGTAGACCTACACCCTGCCACCACGGAGTCAGGGCCACCTGCAGCTGGCCACCTGTGCTCTTGAGTGGAAGCTATGGGTAATTCCCTTCCCTCCACCAGCTCTGCTTTGCTCCTCTGTTGGATTAGGTGACCCTGACCTCCCGACGTGGCCTGATGCCCTGACTGGTGCTGACACAGCTCCAGTCCACACGCTGGCAGGTGGGGAAGGTGGGGGGGACAGTCAGGCCGGACTCCTCTTGTTACTGAACTGTGCCACCCTGGATAGCAGAGGCCCTGGCTCCCTCACATGGAAAGCAGCAGATCAGGCTCCCTGTGATGACAGTTCAAGATCGAGAAAGAGCACTGGACAGAGTCAGAAGTCCCCGGGCCCGGGCCTGAGTACGCCACTTCCTGGAGATGTGACTTCAGGCCATCCGGGCTTGCATTTGCTCAGCTGTGAAGTGGGGATCACGACTCTGGCTGTGCCTGTTTTACAGGGTGGTTGTGGAAGTCAGATGAGGTCACGGGCATGGAAATGCCCTGCAAACAGCAAAGTCTGGTCCAATTATGAGGGATTACGATTGCTATTATTATCTACCCATAGTAACTGTTCTGGCTTATGCGGCAACAAACACACACCCAAGCCCCAGATCCTGGTGCTGATAGAGCGGCCGATAGACGGGGGCTGGGGCATGGCGGGCGCTCCTCCCCAGCCGCCCACGCCCACAGCGCGCATGCCGGCTCACCTGGCACACCTCCCTGGCACCTCTGGGCTGGCTCCCACAGCTCCAGGGAGCCACCGGGGAGGGCGGGTAGAGACACAGCCGCCCACGCTGGCCCGAGAAAGCCAGGCCTGGGGCAGAGGTGCCTTGTCTGCAGAGGGGGAAGATGGGCTTGGGCTGCGGCCCAAGGAGCCTGGCAGAGTTGCCTGGGGCACCTGGCATAAAGGAACTGTTTGGTGAGCCAGAGGGAAGGGGTGTGGCCACGCACTGGCCCCTGCTCCACTGGGCCCCACGCCCCTTCCAGCCTCCTTCCCGGCCACGCCTCCACGCACCTTCCACTTGGGTACTTCCTGGAGCTGCCAGGCGTCTGTTTCTGTGGTTTCCTCTGCCCGGTGTGCCTGCTCCCTAATCTTCACTGCTCCTCTCTGATCAAAGCCCTTGCTTCCTTCTGTCGGCCTTGAATTATAGTTTGTAGTGGACACGCGGTTCTCAAAACGTGACCCCCTAAACCGGCAGCCCCAGTGGCCCCTGGAAAGGTTAGAAATGCAAATCAGAAACTCTGGGGCAGGGGCCCAGCAATCTGTTTTAACTAGCTCTCTAGGGGCATCTAGGAAGTACTGGTGTGGATGATATCCAGGGGGAGGGGAGGGCAGGGCCTGACTAGCCTCGAGTAGATGCTCAGGAAATACATAGCGGATAGCAGAGAAAGGGAAATGAGAGGGGTAAGACCCTCCCACAGAACAGCAGCCTGGGGCCTGGGTCAAGCAGGCTGGGTGCAGTGGTGGCTGAGTCAGAGTGCGTGTGGCTGAGGCAGAGTGCGTATGGCTGGGAGTGCATAGAGGGGTCTGCCCAGCACCTCTTCTCCCTGTGGCCTCCCCTACCTTGCCATCCGTATGTTAAGTGGGGAGGCTGGGACAATGCAGATTTGGGGTGGGTAGAGCTCTGGGGTTCTCTCCAGGGTGGGTCAGCTGGGTAGGTGTAGCCACATGGAGGGAGGGGGAGCTGGCCTTATGGGGGATGTGTGTGGGGCGGGGGGCACGTCCAACAGCAGGGAGGCCCGGAGCCAGGGTCCTGGCTTGCGGAGGAGCATGGAGGTGGGGTGTCAGGCCCTGCATGGAGGGGAGGGGAGGGGCAGAGGGAGCAGGAAGGGGCTGGAAAGGCCTCCTCAGTTCCCCAAATATGAATCAGCGCCTGGCCACGAGTCTAAGCCCCAGGCTGGGCCCCCGATCACGCCGCTCCCCTCTTTCTTTCCTCTGGCCTCAGAAACACAACAGCCAAGATGCACTGAGTGCTATCTGCCAGGTGCTACTTTAAGCTCTGTGCTTTGCATTATCTTATTTCATTCTGACCATTGCTCCATAAGATAGGCTGTATTCTTTTCACCCTCCATCTTATTAACGACTAAATGGGTGCTTGGAGAGGTGCGGTCACTTGCCTAAGGTTACACAGCTCGTCAGTGGCTAGCAAGTGGGCTTGGAACCCAGGCAGACTGTGCTCTTGGCTGCTGACCACCAGGCTGCCTCCTGCATGAAGAGGTAGAATGAGTGGTGCCTCCAAGTCGGGATAGCCAGGGAATGCCTTACTCCTCGCGACAGCGCTCTTGCCCCAGGGTGGGTGTTGGGGGCACTTCATCTCCAGTAAGAATTCACACACAAGTCTAGTGGGCACGATTGTGGGTATGTGCGTGCGCACACACACAGACACTCCAGACACACGCTGGTCAATGAAGACAGGGCTGTGGACACCCTACTTCTTACCATGCCTCCTTCCCTGCCTGTCTGCCTCCCTCCTGCACCCATTCTCTTTCCTTCTCTTCCTCTCTTTCTTTCCAGGTACCTCTCCAGGCACCTAGCACATAGTAGGGCTCCATAAGTCTGTCAGATGAACTAAATAAACATTCCTGTAAAGGAATGGGGATAGGAAGGTACGAGCCGTGCCTACCATCCGGGGGGGAGAAGCTGGGTGGAAGAAGCAACAGCAGTGGATGCATATTTGTGCCGGGGAAGCACAGTGAGTGTGCCCGTGTGCGTGTGTGTGTGTGCGTGTGTGTCCACCGCTGTGGCCAGGGCTCTCTCCTCCAACCCAAAGGCCTGGCCCAAAGGCCTGGCAAGTGCCGACTTCCCTTGGGCACTGACTACTTCCTGCATTCTGGTACACAAACTCAAGGGCACCCTGGCTAGGCTTCCCCTAGCTCCCCTCTGCATTGTTCTTGCTGGTCCACAGGTCTGTTGCCCACTCTGGGCACACTCTGCCTTTATCACACTCAGATGCCCACACATCAATGCTTAGGGCCGGCTCTTTGCTTTATAATAGTCACTATAGGGGTTGTTTAAATAGCATCCCTCTTAATTCATGCAGACGGTAACAGAAAAGGTAGCTTTACCCTTACCTCTTCAAGAACACAGCTACGACTAAGGGCACATCCGTTTGTAGTTCAGTGGAGTCGATTAGATGCTTGGTCACGTAGAGTGGACGTGTGACGTAAACAGTCCACCCCTGAGCCGACTGGGACCCATGTTTTAGGTCCTCTAAAATTCTTTACGTTAGATATGACAGGCGTACCTTGGAGATACTGCACGTTCCTTCCCAGATCCGCAGGGCAAAGTGAATACTGCAATAAAGCAAGTCAAATGAACTTTTTGATTTCCCAGTGCCTAAAAGTTACGCTTGGGCTATACCGTAGTCTATCAAGAGTGCAATAACGTGTCTAAAAAAATGTACAGACCTTAATTTTGAAACATTGCTAAAAATGCTAACCATCATCTGAGCTTTCAGCAAGTCGTAATCACTGATCACCATAACAAATAGAATGAAAATTTTTGAAAAATTGCAAGAGTTACTAAAACGTGGCACGAAGTGAGCAAATGCTGTCAGAAAAATGGTGCCGGCAGACGTGCTTGACACGGGGTTGCCACAAACCTTCAATTCATAAAACACGTGCTATCTGTGAGGCACCGTAAGAGGAGGTAGGCAGGTCAAGTTTAGGTAACCTGCAGTCACTACAGTCTTGAGAAGGCATCACTCGGACTCTGGAGACAGACCTGTGTTTGCGTCTGGAATGCGCCGTGTGACTCAGCGGCATGGCCTCTGAGCGGGGAAAAGAGAGGTTTACATGGTGTGTTTTTAACACAGGGACCTGACGTGTTAAGTTAGTCTTAAGACTTATTTTGGATAACTAGCGAGCTTGCTCTCTACCTACCTACCTACCCACCCATGTATTTGTCTACCTGCCTGTCCGCACACTGGTGGGGTAGGTGCACTGTAGCCCCCAGGATCTCAGGAGCTTGGCGTGACAGGGTGGAAAACGCAGGCGGGGTGTGGTGTGGGTTGAAAGTCCACTGAGAACCTGGCATGGGGAAGGAAGGTTATTCCTGGGTCCTCAAAAACAGGCCTGAGGTCCCTCTTCCCTTCATGCGTTGAATAGAAGCGACACTGAGGCAAGAGACAGGGAGCCCCAACTCCTGACGGGAAGGGCTGTGGCTACCTTCAGAAGCTCAGGTGAGGTTCCCTAGGTCCCTCGTGGCTTAAATGGTCAGGCTGGGGATGGAGCTCCTCCCTGCCAAGAAGCACGTCCCACAGGGCCTGGGCGGGAACAGCCGAGCTCGGCTTTGCAGAGGAGAAGGGCAGACTGGAGTGGGTATTCCAGGACGTTCGGGAAATGGGGACGATGCCCTTCCTTTCTGGCACCTGGGCCTGGTCGTGCCCTGCAGAGAGCTGCGGGGCAATGAGGGATATTGCTTGTGATCATCCCACTTAATGTCTGCACGCTGTGGTGGGGCATGTAAAGGAGCTTCCTTGGCTTGGCAATTAACTCACTCAATCCCGCAACAACCCAGGGGGCATCTCCTCGTCACCCCCATTTTAGAAGGAATGGAGGCATAGGGAGGCTAAGAAACTTGGCAAAGGGTCACATGGCTGTGAAGTAGTTTTACCTGGATTCTCTCCCTCTATAAATCGAGAAAAATCATGCCCCACGTAGCATTCTAATGCCTCCGGAAAGGGGGTGCCTGGTGGGGTGGGGATGAGATGGAGCACTATGTAGAGCTTGGGTGGGCTTGGGGTCCACGGAAGGGACACTCTACTGAGGTGCTTTTTTATTTATGTGTTGTCTCTCTCTAAACTGAGTGCTCTATTTGCTTATCTTTGTATCCAGCACACAATAGGTGCTGGATAAATATTTTTTGAGCACACCCATTAGCCTGGCCTCACGTTGGCCTTGAGGCCACGGAGGTTAACCTGCCGGGCTGCAGCGTGTTGGGTATGTGCTTAGTGGAGTCTCCATTCCAGAAGGCAGTGAGGCCCCATCATGGCACCCAGCTTGTCGGGGAGGGCTGCACCCTGGCAGGAGGGCCTGGAAAACCCCAGGCACCACCATTTTGAACCATTTGGGGTTTCCAAATAGCATTTATGGGGCACTGGAGCTGTGGGAACCCCTCGGGGGCATGGCCTTTTGGGAGGGATGGGGCCTTCCTCAGTATGTATAATATGAAGCAGACCGATGGGGCAGTGAATACTTGTCGAATACTGATGAATAATTGGAACAGAGGACTGATAGTTTGGGAGGTGACTGAGATCGTTAAAAGCAAGGGACTTTGGGGGGTATGTGCAGCCATTCCTGGTGCCACCGCGTGGCCACTCACGCTGCAGCCTCGTCCTCCCCGTGCGTCCTCCGGCAGCGTGCCCTGCCACCCACCTGTCTGTGGGCCCAGCCTGGGCGTGTGGCACCTGTGAGCACATGTGCGCAGTGTGGTGTGCAGGGTCCTGTGGCTGTCACTCTGCAGAGCTGGGACTCGGGCCACCGAGAACGGGGCTGGGCCTGGCGGAGAGGCCAATCGGTTCCATTGAATTCCACGATCACAGACGGCCCCTGGAGGCCAGCCGGCCAGCTGGCCAAGGCTGTACGTGCCTCTTGTCCCAAAGGGTCTGGGCAAGTGGCTGGCTAGATCTGTCAAGGTCATCCCCTCAACTCAAACACCAACTTGAGACATCTGCTCAACGGATGCTGGGTCGGTAGCATCCTCTGTACGCTCTGGAGGGAGCACGTACATCTTGCCGGCTGTCTCTGGGTGGGACGTAGATCTCTTTAGGGGAGGGGTCCTGTGTCTAGGCTTGAGCCTCCTGAGACAGCTGTGTAGATATGCACATGTGAATGCCGGTGTGTGCCTTTACCTTGGATCGCCTGCACGCTCACGGTTTCCCTGTGACGCACACGGTGACACACGTCAGCAGCACGTGGCGTAATAGGGTGTAATGGCACGTGGCAGTGGAAAGACCCATGAGCTGGGCGTCGAAAGATTGAAATTTTGGTTCTAAAGACCTTTTTTCCTGGCTCCCTGATCTCTGTAAGTTAGATAACCTCTCTGAGCTTCAGATTTCCCGCCTGTGTAATGGAAAAAAAAAAAAAGAATAATAATAATAATGCCGGCTCTGCTTTCTGTAAAGCAGAAGAATAAAATGAAATAATGTATGTGAAAATGCTCTGTTAATTACCACCTACTGTACAACTGCAAGAGATTATTATCGTCATAGCCCAGCTCATCAGAATGAGAAGTTGTATGTGGCTTAAAATAATCCATCCAGTGAGCTGGGTTAAAATCTAGGTCAAATCATAGCCTCAGAAGTTTAGAAAGGCTGATGGTAACTACCTAACCTAACAGGCCACCAAATGTGAAGGTGCTTTGAGAGCTGTAAAGAGTTACATAAATGTAAAGTGACATGACTCTGTGTAAGCCTAGAAAGTACACGTTAGTCATCCTGTTTCCTGATTTGAAATCATAAAGCTCAGGGCAGCACCGGAGCCTCATGCACAGTTATCTTCACGTAACTGTAGGTTTGTAGATTTGCATGTGTGCCTCTCTCGGTGTGTATGGAGTCACCTACTGAGAGTACCTACTATGTGACAGTCACTCATCAAGTGCTTTTGAGTGCCTGCCTCATGCTAGGCGCATCGGTCTAGGCTTTGGGGATGCCAAGGTGGATAAGACATAGTCCCTTCCCTCAAGACACTCACAGCCCATCCAGGACAACTGCTGGCCATTGCAGTGCTGGGTATTTGGTGCCATGGGGAGAAAGGACCTATGGACTCCGTCAGAGGAAGGGACCAAGAGGAAGGAAATCCAGGAAATTAGGTTGGAAAAGTAAGGATTTGCTGGTCAACCTGAGGGGGAGGTAGTCGGGACAGAAGGAATGGTCTGTGCCACGGCACTGGGGAAGGAAGCAGCCCACTTTTGCAGCTGGTGCAGTCTGTTTACGGTGAGTGGGAGGAAGGCGGTGGGGAGGGGAGACCAAGGCGGCTGGCCAGATCCTGGGGGACTTCCTTCACACGGGCTAAGGAGCTTGGTTGGATCCTGCAGGCCCCTGGGAGCCCCCTCAGCAAGGGCTTAAGCTCTGCAGAGTGACATAATCAGCTTTGCATTTTGGAAAGATCAGAGAGCCGGTGTTCCTGAGTATCCCACTGCAGTGGTACCAGCCAGATGCTGGGCTTGGTCTGTAGCAGTGAGTGATGGCTGCAAATGCAGGGCACTGGGTTCTGCCTGGGGGTGGGGAGGGAGGGGGGAAGGGGAAGAGGGAGGGATGCACTTTTGTGAATAGTTCTGGTCAGGACGTGTAGAGCGGGAGTTAGTAGTTCTTCAGTGACTCTCATGTGTCAGCTCTTGATATATTACCTCATTCAATTGTCACGGCATCGCTGTAAGGTAGATATTATCAGCCTCGTTTCATAGGTGAGCAAAGAGAGACTCAGGTTAGATGGCTTGAAGTTACTAGTGACTCAAGAGCAGGACGGGAAGGCCAGCTCATCCCTGCCCTCTCCAAATCCCACCCAACTAGAATTTCTGTCCCCTTCCTGCCAACCCCCACTATAGGAATTGACTAATTCAGTCCCCTTAGTTGAGTTGACAGATGAGGAAACCAACCTGGGCTCATGTCTGTTCCTGCTAAATTTGTTACTGTTTTCCAGCTGCTCCAAGTCACTGGGGATCAGATTCTTCCCTTTCAGAGTATTAGTGATGCTGCCTAATCAGGGCTGCTTACAGATTTGATAAGCATATTTTACATTCCTTTGCTCAACCCATCAGCAAAGATATTGAATGAAGCCAGCTCCGTGACAGATGCGAGAATGGACCTCTTGATACGCCTCCTTGAGGGGCACGGCCCTGAGCCATCTGTTCTCCTTCTCTGTGTGTCATCCCCCTGACTGTGTGTGTGGACTCAGGCAGGTCCCGAGCCGGAGGCCTTACCGCCCTTCTCCTTGCCCTGTGACATCACTACGTCACGGAAGAATGATGTGTTGGCCCCAAATAACATGCTTTTTACAAAGCCGTACTTAAGGGTCTGATGGAAAGGGCATGGGCCAGTTGTTACCCGGACCTGAGTTCGAGTCCCGACCCGGGCTCTTGGGGAGATTGGGTTTCTTCATGCACAACCCAGGGGTGAGGCCTGAATGCCGGACCGGGCGTATCGCACTTTGCCCTGCACCTGGGCCAAGGTACGGGCTCAGCATGTGGCAGCCTGCCCTGGTGATGTCCACACTTTCAACATGTCAGGACCTGGTCAGGTGGCATGGCATTTCAGGCATCCCACCCCTTCCTCCGGGGGTGTATTGCACTGAGCTGAATTCAAACGGGGGGAAGATACGTGGAACATCTCCTATGCGTCAGGCATAGCCAGTGTCACTAAGGGGCCAACTTACAGCAGTCTTCGGGTAGCACAGCAGTTGCCTCTCAGGGGCCCCTGAAGGCTTCTGCATGGGCTGCACCGGCCTCACGGGTCCTGAAATGTCAAGTGTCATTGTTTTTAGGTCATCGCAGTGTGGTGATTGTGGTTCCTTAGTGCCGTTCAGGGGCTCTGAATGACTTTCACTTCTCAGGTTAGTTCAGAGTAAAAGTTAGAAAACCAAATGAATCCCTCTGTAAGAAATGCAGTTTGTTAAAGAAATCATTCGTAGCCCAGAATTTCTGGGCAGTAGGAGTCTTTCCAGACCCCGTGGCCACCCAGCCTGACCCTGATCCACATCGGTGCCTCGTTCTTGCCTGTTGCCTTGTGCATTCCAGTCCCATGGGCCTGGCCGTGAGGAGTGGTCAGAGGCTTGGCTAGGTCTGGCCCAGTGCTTTCCAGGCAAATGCAGGGGCTGAGTAGGCCTCCTGCTGCCAGGGATTATGTAAGCCCCTCCTGTGGGGGGCATGCGGAACACTCACTGAGCGCCGGGCCTGTTCTAGGCTCTGGGAAGTCAGCAGCGGACAAAACAGACAAGGGGACAAAACATTGGTTCGGTCCTCTGAAAAACTTGAGAAGCAGGCAGAATGGACACCTTCAGATTCCCCTTTTATGGATGAGCAAAGTGAGGCTCAGAGAAGATGGTACTATAGCTAACGGATAAGCCGGGCTCAGCCCCATTTTGGTTTGCTCTAAGTCCTGCGCCTTTGCATGACTTCACGTTGGCTGTGCTTTGTAAACGCCGGGTTACCTGGTCAGAATGATTAAGATGTTGCCCAGTTAGCAGTGGTGGAGTCAGAACAAAAGCACTGTCTCCGCCTGAAATTCACTGCCATTCTGTAGCTTCGACTGAAACCTTCACAGAGACTAAGCTGCATGGGTAAGATTTCCTCTGTGATCCAAGCGATCGTTTCTTATACGGGGTATCTGCGAGGTCTCACCAAGGACAGCTCAGAGCCGGAGGGCTGGCCTCCCATGGGGGCACGTGCCCTGGCCCCCGCACTCAGGCCTCCCAGAGCCCTCGTGGAACCCTCCCCACCATCTGGCGGTCCACCTCTGTGGCCTTTCTGCTCTCACAGCTTCTCTGCCGTGTCTTCCTAAAAAGAGCCTGTCAAGGGTCTCTGGTCCTGGTGCAAACTCTCTCTTTCCACCCTGGACCCTCCCCTCCCGCCCACAGACAGGCAAACCACAAGCTATTTTGAAATCACAGAAAATGAAAGTTGAGTGGGATGTTGAGGGACATCTTGATTAAATCCACAGGGAACCTGTGCACCTTCCCTTTCTCTTCTGTGGCACCAGCGCGGCTCTGGGTTGGCACCCTCCCCAGGGTGGACTGGGAAGCCATCTTTGGCTCCTGACATCATGGAAGGTTTGAAGAGCTGCCTGAGATCCCTCTGCGGGGTCAGGGTCCCTTTCTCCTTCCCCATCATTGTTTCTGTTTGTGATTAGTCATGCTGGAGCCGGCTGAGTCAGAAGAAACCCGTGGG
Organism: Panthera onca; assembly: GCF_046562875.1. NCBI lineage: Eukaryota > Metazoa > Chordata > Mammalia > Carnivora > Felidae > Panthera > Panthera onca. The sequence continues at coordinate 20,111,382 of NC_138341.1, read as the reverse complement.
TGGTTTGTGGCCAGGCTGGAGCAGTGAGGCAGGAGGACTTTCTAGGTTTGTGTCTCTGTGCTCCATGAGACGACAGTGCAGGGCCCGGCTCTGTCAGGTGCTGGGGGAGGTGGCTCACAAGACCAAACTTCTGGTCCAGAGCTCCATGAACGCAGGGCATCGAGATGAACCAAGATGGTGTCCCTGAGATGCTCCTGTGGGGTGACAGGCATTCATGGCAAATGCTTCAGGGCAGATACATCACAGTGACTGTGAAAGTCCTCCATTGTTTGCCACAGTCCCCATGCCAAGTGCTGCCCAGATGTCCAGTCGCCAGATTTACAATGTCGTGTCATGTGACTTTATGCTTTACAGGACAGGTGATTCATGAAATACATAGCTAATTTAACTTTTGTACTTGTGTAAGGTTGGTTTCATATAAATAAATTCCTATCCAGAAATACACTTTTTGTCAGAGCATGTGTTGTGACCCTGTGCTTGAGAAAAACGTGACCGCCAGGAAGCAGAGCGGCACAGCGCTTGGGGCAACAGCGTCTGCCCTCAAGTCTTCCCCAAGGTTTTGCTTAAATGGGACTCTGAGGGGCAGCTTGAGCTTTGCCAGGCAAGAAATGGATGAAGATCATCCCCACCCGGGAGGAACAGCCTGGCACGACCCCGGGAATGTGGCTGTCACGGGGGTGGGTGGGACAGGGGAGGAGGCCTCTTGGATCCAGCCCTGGCTTCACAGGCTGTGTCTGTACCCGCAGGAGGGAGAGGAGCCGGAGGAGGCTCGTGGCAAGGAGGAGCGGCAGGAGCCCAGCACAACCGCACGGAAGGTGGGGCGGCCTGGGCGGAAGCGCAAGCACCCCCTGGTGAGTGTCATGGCATCCCCTCCCCCCCAGCGCGCGCACACACGCACGCGCACGCACGCACTAAACAGCAATGACGTGTGTCCTGCGGGGACCAGGGGGCGTTAAGACTCGGCAATGCGGTGCACGCCTGCGGGTGCAGAGCTCGCTGACATTCCCTGTCCTTTGAACCCTACCGCCACCCTCACGCTTTCCTGTTTTCTACACTGAACTGGAAACCCCTAGAGACCAGAGGATTTGCGCTGCGAGTCGTGGCGGAGCTGGGACTTTTCTGGAAGGGCAGTGGCAGTAAGAGAGCCTGAAACGTTCCCCAGGCCAGGCCTGTGGCTTTGACAGCAGGACTTGCTGTTCCCTGGCCAGCCTGCACAGGCCCCTCCCCATCCACCCCCCACCCTGGGCTTCAGCCCCACCTGAGGACCCGGAGGAAGGGAACCCAGGTCTGGACGTCTGATCCAAGTGAGTAGGAGAGCTGCAGGCTGATGGGTCCCTTCAGAAGAAATAAGTAGAGGGGCTCCTGGGTGGCTCAGTTGGTTAAGCGTCCGACTTCGGCTCAGGTCATGATCTCGCGGTTTGTGGGTTCGAGCCCCGCATCGGGCTCTGTGCTGACAGCTCAGAGCCTGGGGCCTGCCTCAGATTCTGTGTCTCCCTCTCTCTCTGCCCCTCCCCTGCTCATGCTCTCTCTCTCTGTCTCTCAAAAATAAAATAAACATTAAAAAAAGAAGAAGGAGAACCTGACGCTGTTTAAGTGTGGGCTACAGGGCCAGTCCCAAGCCCAGGCTTCTGGGGGCCATAACCTCTGAGTCTAGGGAGAGTCCCGGGGTTGCCCAGGATGAAGAATGCTCCAGAGGGCATGCCCTGGGGGCTCTAAGAGCTGGCCTGCCTATGCCTTAGACTCAGAGGCAGAGCAATAATTATTTGCCAGCACCGAAGACAGCTGGTTCCTTTCTTTCAGTTCCTTCCAGCTGAGAATGGGAGAGTCAGAGCAAGTAGGCAAGGGAGGGCTGGGAGCTCAGATTTGTAACTCAGCCCATCAAGGAAATGTTCTCAGCAGGGCAGGGTTTTCTCCCTTGGGGGAGAGAGTCGGGGTGAATGGTGGCCATGGTGAAAAGGACAGCAGAGGGAGGGAGGCCTGCACCAGGGGGAGGGGAGGGGAGGTTCTTAGAGCCAGGAGGTTTGGGCACCTGTGGGTACCAAAGCGTACACTGCCAATTCTGTTTGGAGATGGGGGGGGGGGGGGGGCAGAAGTTAAGTCGTTTAATTGGTAAGTAATTTTAAGTATTTTAATATTAAAGCAAACATGGATATTTTATGGCCTGTGATGAAAAATTCACATGAAGTTGAAAGATAAAACAGGGGACTTCAAAGGAATTTCCAGCTTGCAGCAGACTCCAGGCTGTACTCCCAGATTCCCAGGGTGCCCCTCCACTCTCCTTCCCCATGGGCATCTGGGAGAAGGTGGAGGGCCCCAGTGCAGGCTGGAGGGAGGGGGCAGGGAGCCAGGCTGAGTTAGAGCCCACCAGTTATTCCTCACCTGCACATGTGGCCATGATCTGTGGCCGAGAACTCGGCCCCCACCCCCCATTCAGGCACACCTGGGACAAGAATTACCACCTATAGCAAATAAAGACCTGGCAACCCTTTGCTCATCCTTGTGAGTCCCCGGGACCAGAGGGAGGGCATATCACTGAGAGGGGAGGTGAGGCCCCGGGAGAGAAAGTGCAAGGCATTCAGGGGCAGGTTTGTGGAAATGTGTCCAGAGGTGGACGAACGCGAGGGAGGAGGGGCAGGGCCAAGTGGGTGAAGGGTCAGTGGGTCGTATGCCCTCCCCACCCCTGCCTGGAACAGGGGCTAGTGTGGAAGGAAAGGCACTGTCTTTAGACTATAACAGACCCGGGTTTAAATCCTGGCTCCACCACTGACCACCCGTGTGACCTTGAAGAAGTCACCGCCTGAACCTCGGCTTCCCCCTTGGAAAAATATTGATGATAAGGATTCACTCCTCCTAGATGCCTGTGGGAGTTAAATTGGTGCAAGCACTGGAGAGCCAGGGCTTAGCAAAGGTCGGTCTTCCCTTGCCCGGCCAAACCTTTCCTCTTTAGGAGGCTACAGCAACCTCAGTTTGATAGAAGAAACAGATTTACTGCTTACCAGCTGTGTGACCTTGAGCAAGTTACTGAACTTCTCTGAACTTCTGCTGCTCCATCGGGAAAACTTAACCGCCAGGAACACTTGTCCTGTCCACCTCCAGGGATGCTTTGCAAACAGCCAAGTGGATCCAAAAGGGCAGGGCAGACAGTGGAATAAACCTGCTCCTGTGCGGGGGTCCATGGGGCCGGGGTCTACCAGATCTTTCGGGTGGGAGCCAAGCATTGGCCTCTCGGCAGCCCTGGTGAGAGGCGGTGCAATACTGTGCAGGTCACAGTCTGCATGTGGCCCAGCCCATGCCCTAGTGGACATCTGCAGCCCCCAGACTCTCAAGAGAGGCCCCAGGATGGGAGAGAGACCATGGGGACGGCAATGCTGACAGGGGGACAGAGGGCTGAGGCAGCTGTTGTGAAAGGGACCCCTTGTACTCTGGGGCAACAGAGAAGAACTGACCCCGGAATAAAAGCTCACAGGCCTTCCCAGGCAGCAGGCCCCTGGCCCCCGGAGGGAGCCTGTGGGGGGGAAATCAGGGAAGTTTGTGCAGCCACTAGAGGTCGGCTCCCAGGACGGAGCAGGTGCTTGCCCTGGCCTCCTCGCCTCCCAGCAGAGGAGCAGAGCCGGAGGGCTTCGTGGGGACCCGGTACAGCGGCAGCCCTGGGGACAGACTGACCAGAGAGCTTTGAAGCAGCCGAGCCTGTGTCATCCAGCTAAGCCTGGAAACAGGAGGGAGCCTGGCTCAGATCCCGATAGGTGGCACGGAGGGGGAAGTGCGGGGAAGCTGAGCGTGAGAGCGAGCTGCAGCTGGGGTCTTAATTTGTGCATGTCCCGTGCTGAACAGGGAGGGGTGAGGTACGGCCACTACTGTCCCCGCTCTCGCCTGGCCCCAAGGCTAAGAAATCATTGTCTGCCTTCCCGTGTTGTCCACAAGGCCTGGATCTCTTCCACTCATTCCTGCTCTGGCATCAGCCTCCTGGCTGCACCCTCACCCAGACCAGACCCCAGCTGCCCCCAGTATACTTTGTAACCCCTCAGTGACAGATACTTCACACCCACTGAGCACCTACCAGGGTGAGGAGGCCACACTGATAAAGAAGACATACCTTTCAACCTAGTGTGTTAGAGAGAGGGGGCCCCGTGCAGTTACACTAAATACTGTCCACGGTACTTTTGTGTTCAAGAATCTTCATTTCTTATGGGACAAGGTCTGGAATGCTCCATCTGGCCCCTCTCCTGAACCTGCTCTGGTGCTCAGCGTCCACTGCTTTTGTCATAGAAACCCTGTCTGCCAGCTGCTCCCTGAGCACACCAGCCACATTTCTCTCACTACCTTGGGGGCTTGGTCCACAGCCTTCCCTTCTCTCTCCTGGCCCCACTGTCATAGCCCATCAAAGCCTGTCCTGCAAGGGAAGTCCCCTTTGGCCATCATGACCCTCTCTTCTGAGCTGTTTGTAAAATTAATCCCAACGAACACAAAGGAATAAAAGACAAGATATTAAGCCCACTGGGGCGCCTGGGTGGTTCAGCTGGTTAAGCATCCGACCTCGGCTCAGGTTATGATCTCACGGTTGGAAATTTTGAGCCCCACATCGGGCTCTCTGCTGTCAGTGCAGAGCCTGTTTCCGATCTTCTGTCCCCCCACCCCTGTCCGTCCCCTGCTCTCTCTCTCCCTCTCAAAAAAAAAAAAAAAAAAAAAAAACATTTAAAAAAATATTAAAAAAGGGGCGCCTGGGTGGCGCAGTCAGTTAAGTGTCCAACTTCGGCTCAGGTCATGATCTCGCAGTCCGTGGGTTCGAGCCCCGCATCAGGCTCTGTGCTGACTGCTCAGAGCCTGGAGCCTGTTTCAGATTCTGTGTCTCCCTCTCTCTGACCCTCCCCCATTCATGCTCTGTCTCTCTCTGTCTCAAAAATAAATAAACGTTAAAAAAAAAAAAAGATATTTAAAAAAAGATAATAAGCCCACTGATCATGTGCTTGGATGGCACTGGTCTTCAAACTATTACACGTCTTTAGGGAACTTGAAAATAAGTATTTTGAATTTTTGCCGATTCGATACTGTCACTACAGCCACACGCATGAGTTTGTATTTTAAAAAAGTACTATTTCTTGCTGGATTGAGAACTGAGAAAACAAAACCAAAAACCTGGCCTTTCCACCCCGCATAGTTGGAAGAGCACACGGAGAGAGCTCGTGCCTTCCACTGGACTTAACGTTGACTGCCACCCCACATCGCACTGAGCTGAGCCACACTGCACTGTCTACCCACCTCACTGAGGACGCAGACCAGGAGCAAAGGCGTAGTTAGGGTCGTGTAGCGCTTTATTGCCTACAAGGAAAGGCCTTGTGCAAGGGTGACTTACTTACCTGTGTGAGATAGGTGGGGCCTCTGTCATTACGATGCCCACGTTCAGATGAGGAGACTGAGGTTCAGAGAGGATGTTTGGGACTTGGACTCCACACCTCCCGCCTGCAAAGCCCACAGCACTCAATCCTCCTTACCACGCCAGCCACATGCTCTGGAAGCCTGGGTGTTCCCAAAGCCGCCTGAAGTTAAAATGTGAATGCAGGGCTGTTTGAAAGAAGTGGAGACCTGGTCTAAAAAGCATACAGAGAAATGCAAGTCAGATATAATAGGAGGAGGGCGACCAACCCAAGTACCAGGGAGCCTGGGGGTAAATGGGCAAGGCTGCAGCGGCCTTCAGAGCGAGAGGGGGGCCCATTAAAACCGGGCAGTGGGGCTGGTCTGCAGCGCTGGCCTCAGAGCCAGGATGCTTGAGCCGAGCAGGCAACAGGAAACAGGAAGCCCGTGCGGGGCTGGGCGTGGCTTAGGAAGGGAGCTGGCACCTGGGCTCAGGGCCTGCGGGCTGGCCGGTGCCCGTGATGGGGAGGAGGGAGAGCAGTGTGCAGGGCTGATTTCTGCCGGCCGGAGAGTGTGAGCCTGTGCGTGGGTGCGAGCCTCAGGGTGGGAGGAAGAGGCATCTTCCTGTTCACCAACTCCTGAGGACATAACAAGTGGAAGTGTCTGAAGCCGGGTCCTGCCTGGTCACAAGCCCCAGCAGCCCTGCAGGCACCTTTGTCGTTCATGCTGGTTACAACTGGGGGACTAGGAGGGACAGTTTCTGCCCTTGCCCACCAGACCCTGGGGAGTGACCAGCCCTTTAGGGCTCCATACCTTGTGTACTAGCTATATGTATTTATTCATTGAAGATTTATACTCACCGACTTCCTCCAGGGTTATTTTTTGCTCAGTGGGAGCATTCTGAGGTCACCTCTTGCTAAGAATAACCCAGAAAGGGAGGGGGAGGGGGAGGAGGAGGGGGTTGGGAGCAGGGGCCCAGCTCAGCCAGGCCAGCCCAAAGCCAACATTACTCACTCCACGTTGGAGGCTGAGCCTCTGACACAACGCCCAAATGAGTTCAAGAGGGCAAAGCTTCCCCTCTTCGCAGCAGAAGACTTGGGGTGTAAACTGGGAAGTTAGGGAGCCATTTCACTGCAGCTCAAGCCAGCTGGGGACAGTTTAACTCAGCTGTTGGGCGTTTGCAGTATTGGCTCATTTTCCAACCTAATACGAACTTTTGATTCGTCTCCAAGTTCAGACAGAGCTCAAATCCCGTCTTTGTGTCCAGGTCAGAATGGTTCCTTCACCGATCTTTGGAACCTTGATTCAGTGACTTGGTGCCCCCTGGGTTTTATGCACAAAACTTTCAGAAAGTATCTCCCAGTCCTGGCTGCCAGCCCCTCGGAGGGCTTCGCTGCCTGTGAGGGTGCCTCGATGCAGTGCTAGCACCCGTCTGTCCGTGGTTTCCGAAGTGTGGGGAGAACAGTTCTGTCGCTCATCTTAGGAGGTTAGAGACCTCTCGTAACTATGCCCTGCAGATTCATCTGCCCATTCCTGCACCTGATGGGTCAAAGCGGCACTTGCCAGTGGCATCCAGGACCGAGAGCCTGGCTGGTAGTCTGGTCTTCAAGTGCCAAAGACATGCTGGGGGGGAAGGAGCTGGACTTGGGCCTGGGAAGGGAGGTAATGTTTACAAGTCCAGGGAAAAGTGGGAGACTTTCCTACCTAGGACCTTCCTGAACAAAGGTGTGGAGGGAGGAAGGCGCACTGAAGGAGGCACTGAGAGCTGACTGGTGTGGCTGAGTGGCTGAGGGTTTCATTTATGAACACATTAGATAGCGGTTGGAGAGGTAGTTGGCAGGCGGCCCGAGGGGTTTACACTTTATCCTCTCAAAAGTGTGTTTATCTAGGAGATTTTTGAGGGGGTGGGGGGCGTGAAGCAATGGGGGTCATGTTTTGGGCAGCCGGCTCTGGCATCCATGAGCATGGGGGGTTGAGCACGAGAGACTGCAGGGAGTAGGAGGGTGAGGTGGGGCGGTGCCAGAAAACACCCCCAGAGCCTGCCAGGGGAGGCAGCGTGGGACAGAATTGGCGGGGCCCACACTGCTGACCGCTGTGGACCGGGGAGAAGGAGGGGAGAGAGGAGATGCTGCAGGCCCCATGGATGGCATCAGTGTTGTTGTGAGAGATGGAGGCGTCTGGAAGAGAGCAGATTTGGCAGGGGCCCTCGCAGAGGTCACTCTAGATAGCTGGTCTCAGCGAGCATCTGAGTGAAATCCCAGAATCTCTGTTTTGTTTTTCCAAAATTCCCTGTTTCTTTTCATCCCGCCTTGGTCCCTTCCCCAGAGTCACACATTCCAGGGCCACCTCCAGAGAAAGCCCTGCTTCCCTCCAGGGGTGGCCTCCAGGGGGCTTCCTAGGACCCCATGGGCCTCTCTGGAACCCGCCCTGCACCTGCACCACTCCTGTGCTCCTGTGGGTGCTCGCCAGCACATGCACCCGGACAGAGTTGTTGACGCTGGTTTTCTTTCATCATCATCACCTAGGGAATTGTGTGCGTTTTGGTCCCGCCACCTCGAGGAAGATATAACCGAACTGGAAAAGTTCCAGAGCAGGGCAGCTAGCTTGATCAAGGGGAAGGCAGGGCTGCCAAGTGAGGACAGACGAGACTGTGGCTCCCCAGTCCGGAGAGACGAAGGCTAGAGGGGATGCGATTGAAGTTGTGAAATCATGTTGAGGGGTGGGGCGGGGGGGGGGGTTGTGGTGCACCCCAGTGGGGCGGGGTGGGGAGGTACCCCTTTGAAACTTTAGAAAGGTACAGGAAGCACAGAGAAAGAAAGCCCCATTTTCCATGGTGGATTTCCTTCTTACCAAACCCCAGGCCTGGATGGTAGGGGTTGAAAATAGAAGTAACTTCAGAAGAGATTTACCTAAATATGTGGGTCTTCTATACCTGGTGGCTTTTTAACGGGAGCCTCCAGCTCATCCTGAAATCCTTTGAGGTTGACTTCAAAGAGCACAGCCAGGCCCTCTTCCAGGTGGACAGGTGTCCCTGCTGGAGGCAGAACTCCGAGTGGCTTGGCCACCACCAGGCGTGTTCGTTCTTGCACGCACTTGCCATGGCCAGCAGGGGCGCAAACTGTGTGACCTCTGAGGCTCTGCTGAGCCCTGAATTTGTCTCCTAGAATCAGTGTCTGTCCGTCTGTGTCTCTTTCTCACACACACACACACACACACACACACACACACACACACACACACGGTAGAGCGATCTGCTTAGAGTCTGCCTCCATTCACCTCAGGAAGGCAGAGCAGGGAGGCTTTGGGGACCTCTTTTGGGAGTTGGCAATGCGTGGACCTCTCTGGCTCTCCCTGCCTCAAGGCCACGTCCGGCCAATCAGATCGAGGGCCGCCAGGAGAAGGGGCTGCAGGAAGGCCTGGGGCAGAGGCGAAGGGGGGAGTGTGGGGCCCAGCGCCAGTGCTGTGGGACAGGCCGCCCTGCAAGCTGAAGTCAACCTGTAGCAGGAGTCAGCCTGGGAGAATCCAGGGCTTGGTGGGGGGCTGACGGGCCCGCGGGTACAAGGAGAGGGGGACTGTGTGTGTGTTTTTGTGGACACCGCTCTGCCGCCTCCCCCGCGCATCTCCCGGGCTGTGCCTCCGGAAGGTGGCGCACCCCTTGTGTGTCTGTGCGTGTGACTGTGTGTCTTCAATCAAGAGGCCAAGGCTGGCGGGATGCCAGGGTTCCCGGCTGGCACAGAGCTGAGTGCTGCCAAGGGCCTTAAAGGCACAACGGCGGTAACACGGGGTGGGAGGGGCCGCCCCACATCTGCCGGCCTCTGGGCTTCCCGCCCCAGCGCTGCGCTGGGGTGCAGGAGAGAAGGCCCCTTTTAGCTGCAGCCCTGGCCTCCAGGGCTGCAAGGGAGAGCCATTTAGGGGCCCAGAACCAGCCCGGGAACCTGACTCAGGCCTCCAGGGGCTTCCTGTAAGAGAGGCCGGGCCCTGGGCCGGCCCCCTCCACACCTGGGCCCAGGTGAGCCTGCACGCGGGGCTGCCCTGGACAGCTGGTCCCTGTGCCCTGGCACCCTCAGTGAATGGGTTCCTGTGCCCTCAGATGTCTGGGCCTCGCCTCCTTTGTATTGTTTTCCTCATCTCTTATTTGCCAGGTTTTAATTTTTTGTGTGTAAATATTATTATTATAATAAAGGGCCTCTCGAAAGTCATTTCCTTATTTGGAACCTCAGCACACTGCCCCACCTTGGGAGACGAGGCCTCATTCGGTGGGGGGGGGGGGTGTTCTGGGGTCTGGTCCAGACTTCCAGCAGAGGAGGAGGCGAACAGGGGCGGGGGCCTGGACAGGTTCACTGCCGAAGGTTGCTTCTTGCTTTGCCTCCGGCTTTTCCCTGCTGTGGCTGCTGCCAAGGAAACAGCCGGCAGCCTTTCCCTGGCCCTGCTTAGGCACATCAAAGCCTCCTTTTCCTCCTTGGAACCCTTGGGATTTGAGGTTGGGTTTTTCCAGAGACTCAACCCAAAGAGGGAGCTGGCTTTCAAATGCCTCTCTCGTACCTGGGTCATTCTGGAAGCTTTGCCACTTAGAAGGTGTGTGACCAGAGGCCTTGGTGCCTTTTTCCTCGGAAAAGTGAGGGTAACGCTACCCACCAGGACGACTGTGATAATTACATTTATTAATTGCATGTGCATATTTATGCCGCGTGCTCAGTGCTAGGGAGCTGTAGGTGGAGTCGTTGGAAGGGAGGGGAATGAAAAGAGACGTAAGGCAAAAAACTCTTGAGTCTACGAGGGAGACACATGGTGAATAATGAAGTGTAGCAGAGGCGTGCTGTAACGAGCTAGGGTGTGGAAGGCTCGGTAAACAAACGTGCCTGCAGTGGGCTGGGGGTTCGGTGACCTCTGGACTGGACTTTACCCCCCCCCCCCAACACCTTTACTGCCAGGCTGGGGTAGGGGGGCTGGAGGGGCTGACTGTGACCTGGGGACAGGGCCTAGCACAAATACCTGCCTGGCTGGGAGTGTGTATGTGTGTGTGTGTGTGTGTGTGTGTAAGAGACAGGCAGACCTTAAAATGTTCCTTAGAAGACACAAAGTAGAATAGTGGTTACCAGGGACTGGGGGCACAGGGAGTGGGGAGTTAGTATGTGGCGGGTGCAGTTTCCGTTTGGGATGATGACAAAGTTCTGAAGACAGATGGTGGTGATGGTTGTTCAGTATGAATGCGCTTTAACGCCACTAAATTGTACAGTTGAAAATGGTTAAAATGGTAAAATTTTATGTTAGGTGTATTTTGCCACAATACACTTTTTTTAAGACGTTTTAAAAAAGGGTTCTTAGAAAAAGGCAGTCTGCTCAGTGCCCCCCATTCAGCCCAGAGGTTTTCAACAGCAACACTGTTGATATTTGGGGCCGAATAATTCTTTGTTGTGGTCGCTGCCCTGTTTTTGTATGGTGTTCAGCAGCATCCTTGACCCCTACCCACTAGAAGCCAGCAGTAGCCCCAGCCCAGTGTGACAATCAAAAGTGTCTCAGACACATTACCAAATGTCCTCTGGAGGGCAAAACTGCCCCCAGTTGTGAACCACTGCATTTGCCAGCTTGAAATAAGCTGCTCACAGGAGAGCCCGAGGCGGGGGTGGTAGGCAGGGGGGTAGCGGTAGTGGAGGAACCATTGTCCCAGAGTGGAGGGGTCTTGCCTGGAAGGAAGGCAAAGGTCAGCAAATTCTGAGGGACCCCAGGAGGCGGTGGGCAGGGTTTGAAGACCCATAATGGGGCATACAGGCAAGAGTAGGTACATCGTGGGCAGTGGGATCAGGCTTTACCCATAACTGTTGCCCCCTGCCCCCAGGGGGGAGATGTGACGGGGCGCTAGCTGCCGCCATTCCCATTCTGCCAACTCTGCCGCCCCTCCCCCCAGCCCCACAGGTGAGAAGCAGAGGAAGCTGAAATTGTCACCTTCAGCTGCTGCTGGTGGCTTCTGAAAGGACCAGGGGCTTCTGCTGCTACCCCTCCCCCTCACCTCCATGGGAAAAAATAAGTGTCTCAGGGTGTGCCGCTGTGTCTCCTTTCAAGGCAACTGTGAAATAAAAGCAAACAAAAACCGAATTTTAAAGTTAACATCTGACCTGCAACTAAGTTGAAACTGCCTCTCAGCAGATGAGCAGGGTGTTCTGAGTTGTAACCTAAGCTTGGCATGCAAGAATCGGTTATGAATACTGAGTGCCCAGCAGGTGCCCTGCTCCTGCTGAGTCGAGCTGGATAAAGCAAACTCCTTGCCTCCAGGAGTGGACAAGCCCAAGGGTGACAGGGGACAGGAGAGGAAGGAGCTGGGAGGAAGGTATGGAGGTGGGGGCAGAAGGGTGCAGTTCTGGCTCTCCCGGTGGCTTCCAGATGTGGATCAGGCTGTGCTCCTCACCCGAGATGTCCCTTTCAGAGTGTACGCAGCCCCTCCAAGAGATTTGGACAGTCACTTCAGTTCATTTGCCTGTGGACCTCCTTCCTTCCTCTCAGAGGTTTCTTATAGGTGGATTCAACCTGCTCAGTTGCCTGGGCCCCAGAGAGGAAGCCAGTGAGGACCTACCGCTGGCTTGGGGAGGGGAGGGTTCTTTTTTTTTCAAGATTTTATTTTTAAGTACTCTCTATATCCAATATGGGACTTGAACCTGTAACCTGGAGATCAAGAGTCACATGCTCTACCAATAGAGCCAGCCAGGCATCCCAGCGTTGGGGGGCTGGGGGAGTCTTGAGTTGGCTCAGGGGCTGGCCTGGGCTGGAGTCAGCAGCTCCCCCGATTCCAGAGCTTTGGCTAACGCAGACTCATCTAGAACCAGAAAGAATGGGCAGTGGAGGGTGGTGTGGTTGGGAAGAGAGGAGGTGAGGACTGTGTGGGATCCAGGGGGGATTTCAGCCCACCGAACTAACCCTGGGGCTGGAGCTGTGCAGAGTGCTTCCCTTCGCCTGATTCGCCCACCTCTGGAGAGGGTGTGGGGTCTGCTGCAGACTGAGGTCCTCCCGGAGCGGGCCTGGGAGGGGTGTGTGAGCAGCGTGGGTGTTAGAACAGGTCCTCCTGGCTCTCTCTGCTGGAGCTGGCGATCAACAGGAAGTGAGTCCCAGGGTTAGAGCAGGCCATGTGGTTCCCAGGCAGGAAGTTAGTGACAGCAGGGTTGTCTCGAGCAGCTTTGGGGGGCTGGGAGCCTGCCCCAACTTGAGGTGTCTGTGGGCAGCAAGTGGCCAGAGGGGAAAAGGACGCGGCCACGGTAAGAGCTTGGCTCTGACCTGAATTTCCCAGCCTGAGTTGGCCAGCGGGACCCCCACCCCGTCTTCCTGGGAGTGCCATGTTTAGGGCTCTGTGGTGCCCGACACAGCTGGGCGTTAGGGGTGCCCTGAGGGTCCGGGTATGCCCTACTCTACCTGGGCTGTCTAGAGGTGAGAGGATTTGTACCAGGGAGGGGCGTGCTAGGCCAGGGAACCCTGTTGGCTTGAGCAGGGAGGTGGGAAGGGCCATCTGAGTCCTGGACAGAGTGTGTAGGTCCCAACACTCAGAGATGGAGGCTAAGGAGAAAGACGGGGCCTCCTTGCTCGCTTGTGTTCCTGTGTTTGGCCTCCTGGCTGTGGCTTGGGAGGCCCTCTGTGCCCAAGGCTAGGTTAACAGGAGGACTTCTTGTTCCTGCCAGAGGCCTCCTCTTTTTCTTGCTACAGCCCCCACCCCACCCCCAGCCTCTGAGGACTGCATACACTTGCAGCTTTCCATGGGAGCTTCCCTTCCTGGAAGCAGGCCTGCCCCAAGCTACCCCATTCGGCCGGTCCCTTTGCCTCAGGCTGCTCTGTAGGCCTGGCCTGGAGCCTTGTCCAGGGAAGACTCTGGTTTTTATTTTGATTGATTTATTTTTTTTTGTCCCCAAGACCCTTGTCCCTATTTGCCACCCTGGAGGTTCCTCAACAGATGGCAGCAGCGGGCTCAGAGTTGAGGATACAGACCCTTAGAGCAGAAGCGGCCTTGGAGATTGCTGGGGAGGGAGACCAGCGCTCTCTCTCGGGCCGTCAGGGTGCACTTGAGTGGTACAACTCTCTGGAGGGGATTTGGCCTATTTACTCACACTTAGGCAGGCCCTCTACCAGCCAGCCCACTTGTGGGACTCCAAGCTACAGAAATACACAGGTGCACAGAACTGTGAAGTGCTCGGGGTTCACTGTAGGTAAAGTAAATCCCCCCAAAGGCTCACTATTAGGGAACTGCTTGAATAAATTACGGAGCCTCCATTCAATAGAATGTTGAGCAGCTGTGAGATAGGAGACGGATCCATATGTACGGGTATGGAGAGATGCCCGCTCTGCTTGTTATGTGAAAAAGCAAGTTATAGAACACAGAGTAGTATGATACCCTATTAGAAAAAAAAAATCTGGATCTGGATGTGTGTGCGAATACATATGTATAAACATGTAACTCACACATGATTGTAGATGCATAGAAAAAAAAAAAGTCTAGAAAATATACTCACCAAACTGTTGATCAGGGTTTACCTGTGATTTTGGAAGTAGGGAATTGAAAAATGAGATTTAGGGGCGCCTGGGTGGCTGTCAGTTAAGCGTCTGACTTTGGCTCAGATCATGATCTCGAGGTTCATGGGTTCGGGGTCTGTGTCAGGCTCTGTGCTGACAGCCCGCTTCAGATTCTGTGTCTCCCTCTCTCTCTGCCCCTCCCCCTCTCACACTCTGTCTCTCACTCTCAAAAATAAACATTAAAAAAAATTATAAAAAAAAAAAGAAAAAGAGAAAGGAGCTTTAGCCTTTTAAGAAGACTCATTTTTGTGTGGCTTGAATTTTTATATGTGTCTGACTTTTAGAAACAGAAAAAAAAAAAAAAGACTTAAAAAGATGGGAAAAACCTCAGGGGACTAGCCTAAGCATCTCACCTTCTAGGTGGGGCACCCGAGGCCCCCTCCTGAGCATCGCCTAACTGGCAGGCCAGCGGCCCGGTCTCCCTTCTCATAGGCATTCCGCGGATGCGGCTGGCGGGTGCCGAGGGTGGCCTTGTGCCCGTGGGCATGGCAGAGCACTGATCACAGGGGAAGCTAGCTTTTTCTGCTCCAAGAGGACACCTCCCTTCCTTCTGAGATGTCTGGGCCTACTTGCCCCCCGGGGGCCAAGCACAAAGTGCTCCTCAGGCTCTCCTCCCCTCACTCTGTCCTTACAAAGTGTGTGGCCTTATGCAAGTCACAGAATTCTCTAGAGCCTCCTCAGGGAGGTTGAGTGGCTCTAACGGGGTAATGGTGACAAGGAGTCTTGCCCACCATGCAGTGACACTTACAAAGGACAGTCACGATTACCCTTGATGGGATTCTTACTACCTGGAACTGTAGCAGGCTCGGGTCTTAGACTCTTGGGATGGAGCGATACATTTCCTTTCAGAGGGGAATATGAGAACACGCGCCAGGGAGGGCTTACCGCAGAGGCTGCAAACTGCTTCTGTTGGGGTCGGGGGGGCGGTTTCTCCCGGGGCCTGGATGCTGGGAGAACACGTGGGGTCCAGAGCTGAGGGAAAGAACTGTGCCGGGCTTTGGGGCCCAGCAGAATGTATATTTGAGAGGCTCCCCCTTTGACTCTTCCGCTCCAGGGGGCAACTGGTCACTATTTGGGTCTGGGCCTTAGGAGGCCAGAACAAAAGCCAGAGATGTCGGACGGAAGTCAGATCAGCCCACAGTGCTGATGGCAAGGAGCTTGCTTGGGATTCTCTCTCTCCCTTTCTCTCTGCCCCTCCCTCCTCCCTCCCTCTGTCTCAAAATAAATAAATAAACATAAAAAAAAAAAAAAAAAGTCCGATCAGCCCAAGGTTAACAGAATTGATTTGGTGGCACTAGAATCTTCTGAGGAGTGGTCCTAATTTGCAGTAGGGATAGTGCAAGGGATGTTTGTTGTTTGTGTTTTTGTTTTTTAAAAAATCCTTGATTTTTTTTTCTTTTCTTTTATGTATTTATTTATTATTTATTTTGTTTTATTTTTTATTTTTTTAAATTTACATCCAAATTAGCATATAGTGCAACAATGATTTCAGGAGTAGATTCCTTAGTGCCCCTTACCTATTTAGCCCATCCCCCCCCCCACAACCCCTCCCATAACCCTCCGTTTGTTCTCCATATTTATGAGTCTCTTCTGTTTTGTCCCCCTCCCTGTTTTTATATTATTTTTGTTTCCCTTCCCTTATGTTCATCTGTTTTGTCTCTTAAAGTCCTCATATGAATGAAGTCCTATGGTTTTTGTCTTTCTCTGACTAATTTCACTTAGTGTAATACCCTCCAGTTCCATCCACATAGTTGCAAATGGCAAGATTTCATTCTTTTTGATTGCCGAGTAATACCCCATTGTATATATATACCACATCTTCTTTATCCATTCACCATCGATGGACATTTGGGCTCTTTCCATACTGTGGCTATTGTGGATAGTGCTGCTATAAACATGGGGGTGCATGTGTCCCTTCAAAACAGCACACCTGTATCCCGTGGATAAATGCCTAGTAGTGCAATTGCTGGGTCGTAGGGTAGTTCTATTTTCAGTTTTTTGAGGAACCTCCATCCTGTTTTCCAGAGTGGCAGCACCAGCTTGCATTCTCACGTTTATGTATTTATTTTAATTTTTTTTTAACGTTTATTTATTTTTGAGACAGAGAGAGACAGAGCATGAACGGGGGAGGGTCAGAGAGAGAGGGAGACACAGAATCTGAAACAGGCTCCAGGCTCTGAGCTGTAAGCACAGAGCCCGACTCAGGGCCCGAACTCACGGACCGTGAGATCATGACCTGAGCCGAAGTCGGACGCTTAACCGACTGAGGCACCCAGGCACCCCTTATGTATTTATTTTAATGAGGCTCTAGGTCCAATGCAAAGCTTGAACTCACAACCCTGAGATCAAGAGTCGCGGGCTCTGCTGACTGAGGCAGCCAGGCGCCCCAGAACATTTGTTTCTAACAGCGGGCTGCAGCGTCGGCTTGGAAGCCCTATGTCACCTCAGGGAGCGGGGGTGGTGGCCAGGGTGGCTTGGGCAGTGAAACCAGCCTGGCACACCTACCGGATTCTTCTCCCGCTTCTGAAGCTGGAGCGCACAAACCCCTTGACCTCAGGGAGTCAGGCCCACGAATCCCTTGACACTGAGAGCAAAACCGTGAGTGTCTCTGCTGGTACGGATGCTTACATGAACACGGTTTTCTGGACAAAGAGGACATCACTCACCAGAATTTCCAGAGGGGTTAGTGATCTAAGAGAGACAAGACCGCTGGTCTAATCCTCTCCTCCTGTTTCTTCATCTTCCAGGTGGAAAGCAGTGACACGCCGAAGGACTCCGCAGTGACCTCCAAGTCCCCGTCCATGGCCCAGGACTCAGGCCCCTCAGAGCTGTTACCCAATGGGGACTTGGAGAAGCGGAGTGATCCCCAGCCTGAGGAGGGGAGCCCCGCTGGAGGGCAGAAGGGCGGAGCCCCAGCAGAGGGAGAGGGTGCGGCTGAGACCCCGCCCGAAGCCTCCAGAGCTGTGGAGAATGGCTGCTGCACCCCCAAGGATGGCCGAGGAGCCCCCGCAGAAGAGAGTGAGTCTTGGGCACAAGGGGCAGCCTCTCTGGGCTCCGCAGGATTCCCCCGAGGGTTAGAGACTTGGGGCCAGCAGGTCCGGTCCGGGGAGGCATGGGAGCTGAAGGTCGGTGGGCTTGCCAAGGCTGTGCCCTGGAAGCGGCTGGCTGCATGCAGCCTGCATACGTATTTTATTTGGCCCATGTAGTGTTTTAAACATCTAAAAAAAATTAGTTGCCAGTATTTAAAAATCAAGAAATTTCACATAAAAATCTGGAGTTTTGGCTTCTCGTGAAGAAAAAAAAAAAAAAAGCCAGATCTGGAAGCAGTGGCTTTGCAGAATGCTAACAGTTGCGGGACTGGGGTGATGGCTGTCCCCCCACCCCGCCCCCTACCCCTTCGTAGGCTGGGTGTGCACCTCAGTTTCCTTCAGCCCTCACCTGGCGCGCAGCTCTCAGGGATGGTTGTGTCTGTAGCCTCTGGGCTCTTCAGGGCAGTGGATGCCCTTGTAGGTGTTAAAAGCCCAGTTAGTCTTCCCCAGCACAGATGTCCTGAACCCACCACAGTTCAGCTGACCCCGCTAAAATGTGGTTGTGACTGAGCGGGGCGGGGGAGGGGTGGATGGGGTGGCCAGGGCGCTGCCCGGCCCAGGCCCCTTTCTCCCTGGACTTTTTGGCCTCTCCCTGGAGTCCTGGAAAGTTGCCTACTTTTCTCTTTCAGGTTAAGCCAGTGATTTCAGGGCCAAGCGAGCTGTAAACATGTTGGTAATGAGGACAACTAGCATTTGTACAGGGTTCACAGTTTACAGAGCGCTTTCTCATATATTATCACATTTGATCCTCCCAGGGCCCTGCCAGGTTGGTTTGCATATGTGCATTTTAAATTCAAAACGTCTTCTTTCCAAGTGTGTATGATGGAATGAGTAAATTGATTAATTGGCATCGCTTATTTTGCATGGATCCAAACCCAATATTCATGCAAGATTGAGCGCATTTCCAGAAAAGAGAGTTCCAAATTTATTAAAAAATATCTTTCATTCATTTATTATTCAACTAATACTTTGATGTTCCCATTATGTGCAAAGCGCTTTCTGGGGCACTCTGTATTCGTTGTTTTAGTCCTCCAAACAGTCTTCCGGAGGTATTATTATCCCCATTTTAAAGCAGGAAAAACTTGCCACTTAGTGAGAGGAAGTGACTTGCTCAGGGACCCTGAGCCTGTAAGTGGTAGATCCAGGATTCATTCCGTCTTGGTCTCTGGCTTCAAAGTCGGTGTGCCCTTCCACTGTCCCCTTTTATTCTGCAATGGGGCTCGGGGTGGGCTGGCCCAGAACTGTCCAGGGCTCCTGCCCTCACCCAAGTGCCTCATGGGATATGTCCCGACACTTGGCAGAATTGTTCAAGGGGCCTGAGTGGGGGGGAACTGAGGAGGAAAGGGAGAAGACACCATCCCTCCCGTTAAAGAGACCAGGTGTTCCAGAGCAGAACCTGGGAGCCCATCAGCCCTGCCCACCAAATGTGCCACTTCCCGTGGGTACATCTTGGCTGACTCCCAGATTCCTGGGATCTCACCACGACTGGCACCAAGCTGCTGTGCAAGGTCAGGGCAGGTCCTTCCTGCCCAGTGGGGTGGAGCCAGAGCTCTAAAGCTGCTCTTAACCCTTAAGGGTTTGCTTTCAGTTTGGGATTTCCCTGTCTCCATTTCTGTTTGTTCTCAGGAGTTCCTTCTTGAGTCGGTCAATAGGCGTTTGTTAAACACCTATTTGGTGTGTGTGTGTGTGTGTGTGTCAGGATCTGGGGAAACCATCATGAACAAAAACCTGGTTCTTACCTTCAAGGACCTCACAGTCAGCTGGAGAGACAGACATGAAAGAGAAATTCACACTTAAAAGCTTGTGATTAGGGGCGCCTGGCTGGCTCAGTCAGTAGAGCATGCTGGAGTTCAAGCCCCACGTTGGGCATGGAGCCTACTTAAAATAAAAGTTTTTTTAAAGTTTAAAAAAGAGAAAAGCTTGTGATTATACAGGGAGATATGTTCTCTAAGAGAAAATAAGCATGGTTCTGTAAGGAACGGTGACCAAGGAACCTCAGCCGGTCTGGCCTGTTACACAGAAGCTGAAGGATGAGTGGGGGCTCGCCACGTGAGGGGTGGTGCAGGATGAGGGAAAAAAGGTACACAGGCTCCCAGGTAGGAGGGAGCAGGGCACCCAGAGACCTGATAGAAACCAGCAGGGCTGCAGTGGAGAGAGCAAGGGAGAAGGGTGTGAGATGAGAGCAGAGCAGACAGGGCCGGGGCAGGTCTTTGAGGACACCTTCGGGGCTGGGGAGGGGGGGGGGGCGGTGACACGGTCTGCTTTGTGTTTTGAAAAACAAATCACTTTGTGCTCTGGATCCTGGAATGGAACAGAGGGGTTGGGAAGCAGGGTTAGGACGCTGCTGCAGGCGTTGAGGGCGGGGGAAGGTGGCTGTGACAAGTGAGGTGGCAGCAGAGATGGAGAGAAACAGACAAGCCCCAGAACACCAGGGGAAAGGGGAGAGAGGGTGTCGAGGTGACTCCTGGGTTTGGGATCTTCACACGTCAGGCGGACCTTCCTCAGAGTCTTAGTGCTGAGTGTGGCAAGCAAACACTCCGGGCCTCCCCGACCGCCCAGCTACGGCCTCAGAGCGCTCCTGTGTGCTGCAGCTATCCAGGAGGGGGAGATACTGGCCGCGCTCAGAGCTGGTAGGACCCCTGAAGGCCACTGTGCATTGCCCGGATGCTGAGACCCGTGAGGTGCTACCTGGAGGCATGGGCAGCGGTCTGCCAGGCCAGCAGTCAGCCACACAGAACACATACTCAGCTGCTTAGTTCCAAGGAGGAAGGAGACTAAGGCCCCAGGGGAGGAAGTGAGTTAGCCATGGTCTCCTTTCTATTTCCCTCATTCCAGATCTCTTGCGGGGGGAGGGGCATCCATCCCCTCTGGAACCCCTTCCGTTAGCTCTTATACAGGAAAGACAGAAGACTTTAGGGCAGCGTTCTTGTGCACATAGGTGCCCCAGATCCTGATAGTACAGCCAGGAGAAAGAAGGAAGAACAGGGGAGATGATGAGTAATCAGGACAAGAGCCACCTGGATAGGCAGGTGGTGGCCTTGGGACCGCTCCTGCATTCCTAGCATTAATGCCGCCATGATTATAATAGAAACGACGGTAATATGGCTTTCTTTTACTGAGTATTGACTATGCGCTGAGTGTCCTATATCCTCATTACTCAAAGTGGCCCGTGGACCAGCTCTGTCACCGCGGAAGTTAGAAATGCAGAATCCTAGGCCCCACCCTAGACCTGTGGGATCAAAATCTACATTTCAAAGAGATCCTGATTTCGATGCATATTCAAGTTTAAGAAGCCCTGCTTTTTATGTATTCTCTTGTTTCATCTTTGTGATCACGTGAGGAAGACTCTTATTGTCCCCATTTTTCAGCTGGGGAGACTGAGAGTTCGGAAAGGTTAAGTTACTTACCCGAGACTGTACAACTAGTACAGGACCAGATCAGGGTCAGCACAAAGCCCCTCTCTGAACACTCACTATTGGGCTAGTGACTGCCCTCTGAGGCAAGCCTGGCCTTAGCCTTGTCATTGAGATTTGGGTTCCTTTTCAAGGGAATTTGGGGTGGCCCCCAGCTGGGTATAGGCTTAGACCGACAGGTAAGTGTTGGAAACATCCCGGCCTCTCCTGCCCCCAGGACCTAAGATACTCTAGGGTCATGTCTGAGTCTGCCAGGGCCACCCCGGGAGGCATGCAGCCACCTGGCCCGCCTGTGACCCTGGGTCTGGGCCAGGAGCAGATGGACCGCAGAGGGAGTGTTGAGAGAGCAGCTGACCCTCCTTGACTCAGGACAAGAGTGGCATTCTGAGACAGCCCAGTTTGTTGTTTTGCTGGGCCAGGCTGGAAAGTGTGTGTGTGATATCACTCAGTGGGCATGTGCAGAATCTGTCAGGGAGAAAATTCCAGAAAGAAGCCAGTTGGAAACTGCATGAGGAAAAGCAATTCTGTTTGGGGGAGCATGGGGGCCAGGGAATGGGGAAGGGGAGAACCTGAAGGTGGTACAGGGTAAAGTGAGCTGGCTTGGGGTTCAGGAGCCCCGATATCTGATTTCGGCCCTGGCAGTAAGTCACTCCACACCCACCCAGCCACCCACCCCCCAGCCTCAGTTTCCTCATTGGCAAAATCTAGGGACTGGACAGGTTCTCCAGCATCTCTACAGTCCCCTTCAGCCCTGATTTTCTTTCATTCTAATAAATGTATGATTCCCCATAATGAGATGCCATGGAGGGCCCCCCCATAGGAAAAGCTTGAAAGGTCCAAGGGACCCTGGGTCGTAGCCTGGTCCGAGGGCAGGCTCCCCCTTCTGGCAGCCCAAAGCCTTGCTGGGAGAACGTGCAGGTCTGAGAGGAGGGGGACCCCCGGGGGCGGGAGGGGCACCCTGCTCCAGGGAGAAAAGTCCGGGAGCTGGCCGTGCTGAGCAGAAGCTCAGAGGAAGAGACAGAAAGCCCCGGGTGAGACACACTTAAAAAGCCTGTCGTGTAAAGTGTTAGCTAGCACCCCCGTTCCCACTGCGCACACCCACGACAGACACTCCTGCTTCCTCCCACGCCCCCTCCCCCACCCAGGCAGCCAGCTCAGCACCGTCCCTGTCGCATGCCGGCACGTGGTGCGGTGCCCGCAGCCAGGGCCCTTGTGGGCGCTGCCCCTGCCTCCCCTCCCCTGGGCTCTGGGGGCGCTGTAACCCCGGACTGCCCCTGCCCCAGGGGCACACACAAAGAGCCCCAGGTCTTCTCTAGCGAGAGAGAGGGAAAGAAACTTCCTCTCCGGGGGCCGAAGAGGCCTTCAATGCTGTGTCTGGTTTCCGCTTCAGAGCCAGGAGATGAAGTAGGGGCTGTTTTTTCCGTTTTGGGCTCCCCCACCCCAACTACCGTGAACCAGCCTTAGTGACCTTCCTGCTTTGGGCCCAAGCTCAGTACTCTTGGCTTCAGAGAACCGAGTCCAGGGGCCCAGGTGAGAAGGGGCTCACTTGCCCACCCCCACCTGCAGGAAGCTCTGGAAGGCATAATTAACCCAACCCCGCCGCCAGACTGCCAGGTGTGTGCGGGGCCTGGGAAGGGCATCTGGGTGAGGACCCCGAGAGGACCGGGATAGGAGCACAGGATATTCTGGAGGAGTGTGGCTGTCCTCCTGCTTGGGGCCCAGAGAGGGACAGGGAGAGGGTGAGACTCCCCTATAGACAGAACTTCTGGGGCTTCTGCTAGGGGGGTGGGGGGCTTCCAGGAAATGGCATCTGGGCCCAGTGAAGGAGCCACAGGGTAGAGGAGCAGGGAAATGCCTTGGGGACAGAGATCCAAATGAACGTTCATTGAACACCTACTATATGCCAAGCCCTGCCCCAGGCACTCAATGTTGCCAATCACCTAAAGATATTAGAACAGTTCTCTATCTTAATGCAGTGAGGAAACAGGCTAGGAGAGGTTACAGAGGTCACACAGAAACAGCCGGAATCCAAGTCTACTAGAATAGAGGCTTAGCTCAGGGACCTGAGAAGGGGGGTGGGGGGAGAATGGAGTACAGAGGCAGATATCGATAACAGAACCACAATATTGAGAATTGCAGAAGGACCTTAGAAATCATCTCCAGCATCATTATTTTCCAGATGAGGAAACCGAGTCTCAGAGACAAAGTTGCTTCACCAGAGTCTTGCTCCAGTGGCTCTGTACCCACTGCCCCCCAGGGTATCTTTGCCTGACTCCATACAGGGAAGAGAACAGCTCCCTTCCAGGGTAGGGGAGGCTGTCTGGCCCCTCCTCTGGGGGAGAGAGCTGTTTCTAGACGACCCCTTTTGTGTGCCCGAGACAGTGTCTGTGGGCCAGAAACAGTGGCCCTGGCTTTTCTATTGTTCCTTCAGATTTGGGCCTCCAACCCCACACCAGTCCCTTCTCTGCTCTAGGCCCTGCTCTGAGTCCTTGGGGCCAACACCGTGCCTAGCACGCGGTGGGCCAGCAGGTTTGACACACGAACAACTGAACGGCTGGAGGACCCCGTCTCTGTGGCAGGGACCCCAGGCACAAGGTGGGGCCTCTGAGCCACTCCTGTAACTCTGCGACAGTCCCTTTGTTCTTCCCTCTCCACAGGCAAAGAACAGAAGGAGACCAACATCGAATCCATGAAAATGGAGGCAAGTGTTTTCCTCAACCCCCAGGGGCTCTGTGGATCCTGGTTCTAGGAGAAGAAAGCCACCTCTCTGACCAACTGTGGCCAGTGTGTGTGAGGGGAATCCTGAGGTGGCCCTGCCCCCTTCTCTACCTGTCCCCCATGTTAGGAAGAAAGGAAATGGGTGCGGAGGTTAGCAGTCCCCCAACGAGGCAGCCAGCTGGTCCCGCTCTGAGACCAAGCACCTCCCCTCGTGGTTCACGTCCACGTGCCCCGTTACCCCACGGCTCACTCCTCCAGCCCAAACAGGGGCTTGCCCAGCACTTGCAGGGTCGGCATCTCTGGCCAGGAGTCAGAGCTCCTGTGTCGTGTTCGAGGTGAGTGCCTCCTCAGTTTCCCCTTAGGAGGAAGAAACCTTGCAGTGGGACTGTCGGTGCCCATCTTAATGCCAGTCTGTCTCTGTCGTCTCTCTGTCCTAGGGCTCCCGGGGCCGGCTGCGGGGTGGCTTGGGCTGGGAGTCCAGCCTCCGCCAGCGGCCCATGCCGCGGCTCACCTTCCAGGCGGGGGACCCCTACTACATCAGCAAGCGCAAGCGGGACGAGTGGCTGGCACGCTGGAAAAGGGAGGTGAGGTGCCTTCTGGCCTGGGCCCCAGCCCGTCCCCCAGCATTGGAAAACCAGAAGTTAGCTTCAGCCGCCTTCCGGAGCTGTTGTCGGCCCCTGGCTGAGCCTCAGTTTCCCCTTCAGGTTAACCTCTTGCACTTACAGGGAACCGCTCAATTAGTAGGCAGTGACTGGTTTCTTTGTCCGTTCAACAAATGTTTCTTGATCGCTTACTGTGTACCAGGTAGTGTTCTAGGCTCTGTGCCTATATAATTCTTGGCCTCGTGGAGCTGACATTCTGATGGAGGAGATAGAACAATAAAGACAGAAAAGTAAAGAAGGGGCTGAAGTAGAGGATAACAGAGGCCTGCTTTAGGTGAGGGTGGTCACGGGAGGCTTCTTGGAGGAGGTGGCATTTAAGTTGAGACCTAAAGGAAGAGGAGAGCTGGCTCTTATCGGGTCGCTCCTTGGTCTTTCAGTCTCCACTGCCTCAAAGCCTCTTGCTGCTAAATCCCTCTACTAGCTAGCTTCCACCCCTCACCCCACGACCCCCGCAGAAGGTGTCTGGTGAGGAGCGGAGTGGGGTAGTGTTCTAAGAAGAGGAAACACACAAGCAAGGCACTTTGTTTGGCAAAGTGAGAGACCAGTATGCCCAGTGTGAAACAAGCAAGGGAGGAAGTGGGACTGGACGAGGCTGGGAGGTCGGCAGGGGTCCAACCACATGGAGCTTTGCAGCTCCTGGCCAGAAGCTGGTATAGTTCTGAGGACATTGAAGGTTTCTATGCAGAGGAATGATCTGATGTGGATTAAAGGGGCAGCAGTGGACACATCGGGATGTATTTTGGAGATAGAATCAGTAGGGCTTGCTGATGGAGGGGAGAGGCGGGGGGGAGGGGAGGACATGGGGGGACTCCGGGACAACTCCCAGGGGTCTCACCTGAATACTAGTGATGGTTGGGCCATGTCCTCATATGGGGATGGCTAGCGGAGGGGCAGGTTTGAGACCGGCAGGAATTCTGACTTCAGTCTGAGATGTGGAGGTGCCTGGAGCCTGGGGGGCAGGGAGGTCTGGGCTCCAGATGCAAAGGTGAGAGGGCGTTAAGAGCAGAAGCTAGTGTTTAAGTCCAGGGAAGCTGATGAGCTCACCCAGGGACAGGGAGAGAGAAGAGACAAAGTCCCAGGATCGCAGCCACAAAACCCCACTATTTATGGGCCGTGTAGAGAGCAGGACTGGCAGGCTGCAGGGACTGACGAGGGGCTTGGGGGGTAGCCGAGGGGAGAAGAGCCATGACTCAGGAAGGAGAAGGCTTTCCCGAGAGTGTTTGCCTAGCCCTGTGGAAGGTGAATTCACTGAGACATGCTCATTGCATCTGACGCCCTGGAGTTGGCCAGCAACTTTTCTAAGAGCAGCTTCCGTGGCGGGTGGAAGCCAGCCCGTGGAAGGCTGCAGCCGAGAGAGGAGCTAAGGAGACTGCAAGACCAGGGAGGCCCCAGTCTATGAAGCCTGATTTGTGGGGCTGCTCTCCTTCCTGTCTGATTAGTAGAGAGAAGGCGGTTGACCTCTGGCACCAGGATTGGAGCAGAAATGCCTTGAATTGCCACCATCTGGGACATGGCCTACAAAGAAAGGCCTTATCCCGTTTTACATTGTGTGAGAGCTTGCTCTAGAAGAGGTTCAGAACAGGTAGGGGTTTGGCTACTTGATTGTTTCCAGTTCCTTCGGGATCCAGGAAGGCAGAAATTTCTCTCCGGGAAGAGCCTGGAAAAGGGGCAGCCTGTCTGAGGTCTGGGAGAGGAGAGAAGCACTTGACCCTGAGCACGCAGTGTGGTCTTTGGACTGGAAATTTCAGGAACTTGGGCTGTTTTTGCCATCTGGTCAGGTGCCCACCAATCAGTTCCCAGGGGCCAGCAGAGGGGGGCTTTGCTTTTTTCTGCTCTCCCTTAGCCCTCGGGCCAGAAGCTTAGACACGATGACTTTTAGGCCTGGTAAATTTATAAACTCTGTGGTCCTCAAACTGTGCTCCCTTGAAGAAGCAGTATGGGGGCCTGCCCTCAGTTGCAATAGAAAAGCGGATCTTTTCTCAACTTGCAGGAAACATTAAGATAATAGGTGTATTTTCTCCTAATTTTAAGTGTTCCACTAAAATTTCAAGACTTTATCATGGATGTCTTGTAGCATACGCAGAAGCAGAGAGAGTGATGTGCCGAACCCCCATGTACCTATCACCCAGCTTCAACCATCATCAAAAGCTTTTCTAGTAAATCTTAAACCTTTGGCCTCTGCTTCCCCACCCCCAGCCAACAAAGGCAACCAATGAGCATTTACAGAAACACGTACAAAGTTGAATTAATTTAAAATGTTTGAGGTATGTGCCCCAAAAGTATATCCGTTGGGCTCCTGGCTGGCTCAGTTAATAGCATACCTGACTCCTGATCTTGGGGTCTTGAGTTCAAGCTCTACATGGGGCATAGAACTTAGTAAAAAAAAAAAAAAAAAAGAAGTTAAAAAAATGTATTTCTTCTGCCAGTAGAACTGTTCCTCATTCATATTCTATAACTAAAGATGTCATAAAGCCTTCCGTGATTTCCAGTACAGGTGTTAGAACTGCTGATCTCCTCATTCTCAAACTAGGGGGCTGAGGCCGCACTTAAGCGCTGGCTACAAGCTCAGGCCCCCTTCGGGCTTCCTACTGCCCTCTGAGGCCTGGCCACAGCACCAACCCTGCCCCCCTTGGGCTCGGCCAGGGAGCTAGGAGAGAGCTAGCTGCGGGCAATAAGAATGTTGGGGAAACACAGGTAGCTCTCAAGAGTGCCAGGTTCCCCTCAGACTAAAGGGTAGTAACTGTCACCAGCAGGCCTGTCTTCCGAGTGGCTTCCCAGGGGTAAAGAAACCCTTCCACCTCTTGCGGCCTCATCCTCGTTCTCTGGCGTCCGAGCCTTTCTTCCGACACTGCCTCACTAGGCCTTCCTGACCTTGGCCCTGGGATCCTTCCCTGTTTCCTCCAATGGCATCTGCTTGACATTCTCCTCTGTCCCTTAACTATGGCATCCCCAGATCTCTGCCCGCCCCCGCCTCCTGCCAGTTTTGATCCACTTACCCCTTATGTGCTCTCCTAGATCCTACTAGGTGCCCTCCTAAAACCACAGTTCCAGCTGTTTCCCAGGCAGTGTCACTTGAAGGCCCAGCCGGCTCTTCCTAACCTCAGAAGGTGACACCTGCTCTTTAAAACTTCCCGCAGGGCACCATTTTTGAGCTACGAGAACCCTCCATGTCTCAGCACTGTATGAGATATTGAGGGTACCAGAAGCCTAGAAGATTCCTAGTTACCCCAAGATAGGACAAGGGTTTAGGGCACCTCGGGAAGAGCATCACCCAAAGGGCTTAGGGCGGTTCTGCCTGGATCATCCATGCATCAGCAAGAGGTGGCTTTTGGCTTCTAAAGAATGGACTAGAATTTAGGGAAGGGGAAAAAGGGCATTGCAGAAGGAGGGATACGGCATATGCAGAGGTTCTGAGGCACCAGGCAACATGGCCTTTTCAGGATCAGGAATGGAAGTTGGTGAAGAAACACAGGATGTAGGGCTTGAGGACTGTGTGTCTTGTTTTGGGGCTCCCACCAGACCCCAGTCTGCACCTGCTCCTTCGCTGGTCCACATGCCCCAACCTGTGGGGCCTGCTTCCTTCAAAATCCTCCTCTGTCAATCCCGTTACTGACTGAGGTTTACTCTTTCCTTTTCCATCTGAGATTACCTACCTCCCCAGGCTTTCCTCTACCTCCAATTTTTTTTTTTTTTTAAAGAAGGCTTAGAATATCACAAAATGAAAGAAATTTAAAATAAGCGGGTGAGAAAAATGAGACATGTGCTCCTTCCCTGAGACTGAGGTGGGAATTCTGGCTGAAGGTGGGAAGCTGTCATTTTCTGTCTGTCCTATCACATAGTCACTTCCTTACTAATCCTTTCAAGGGTTAAGCTCCCCTTGAATGCTGACTGGGCCCTGCTATACAACATACAATGGCTCCCCATTGTCTCCCTCATCTGTGCTAGAAATGCCCTGGCTGTTTCTCAAGGCATCATCTCTCACTGGGACCTCACAATCACCCCACCCCGTTTCACTGCCACTCTCTAAGAGGAAGGCCCTCTAAGAAGGACCAGTCCCCCTTTAGATTTGCTGTGCCCCTTCTTTCTTCCCTTTGTCCCCGCTGTGCTTTCCTTTATATGCTCTGCAGGACTGAGTCCACAAGGCTCTCTAGGATTTCTCCAGTTCACACTGACCTCCTCCCTTCTCTGCACCCCATTGCCCTTACTGCTAATGTTTTTGGATGAAGCACTCAGTTATATTTTGTAGGGTACTTTTCACTATTTCTCGTGTGTTAATCCTGTCTTCCCCCATCATGCCCAGCCTGATATTGGATAAGAATAGGCTCAATATATACCTGCTGGTTGGCCAAGCAGTTGAGACATTGGTGAATGTGGGACACCTCAGGGAGCTCAGGTCCTTGGATTTCTGCCTTGAGGCCCCAAGCCCTTGGTTTCCATATGGTTTCTCAGAGGTGCTGACAGGTGTACCTGGAGAACAGCATGGGGCAGGAGGACCCGTGTGATTAGACTCCCACGGGTAAGGTGGTGCCCTGATTCTTCTGCACTCCATGCTCCCGCTATTTCTGCCGGGCCTCCGCTGTGCTGGAGCCGATGAGAACCTTCCCTGCCCTGGCGGAGCTGGCCCAGGCCCTGGCAGCAGGGAGGGCAGAGGTGAGGCATTCCTCCTCCCAGAGGAGGGCAAGTCCTAGCTCCTCTTTCTAATGATTAACAGAACACAGTGACCCAGGGGAGTATGGTGGGTTTAGGAAGGTCTTCGCACATGTGTCACTTCATCGGATGTCACCACTGTGAGGCAGAAGAGGTGCAGAGGGCTGCTCAAGCAGCGGGGACGGTCGTCTGGCCAGAGGGGCCGAGGACTCCCACGGTTCCAGTTTGTGTGGTTTCAGGACTCCCTTGTAGCTGCGTGATGAAGAGTAATCTCTTCACCCCGGCCTGATTCTAAATTATGTCAAGGCAAGGACACCATGTCCTGCTGATCTAGGATCTGGTCTCTTTCCTGGCTCCCATCCTGAAGGGAGGGACTCATGCACCTTTACACTTACTAGATGCTTAATACATATTCAATAGTGATGATAACAAATAATCTGTGGTTCACATAGAGACCTCCCCTCTCCTGCCTATATCAGGCAGTTCCCCATCCCCTCCCCCTGGGCCCCCCAACAGGTGGCAAAGCTTTTATGTTCCTGAAAGGAAGGGTGCCTTTGGAGGGGACTTCGAATGCCACCTGGCCACTTACGGGATGTGGGACCTTAGGCATCACTTTTAACCTCACCAGGCTGAGAGCCCTTGGTTGTAGCTGGCCTTGGATGTGCCCCGAGCTCCCGGGTGTATCTCGTATGCACGAGAGCGGCTCTTGCCGGCTTGCTTTCCGCCTCTCCCCAACCCGAGCTGGGTAGATGCAGGCACTCTGGGCACCTCTGTCCCCAGGGGTGGCACTCAGGGGAGACTGGGGAAAGGTTTGCTGAATGAGTCAATAATTGTAATCTCAGAACTGGTGTGGGTTAATAAAATAATCCTTAACATTTAAAGCTCCTAGGGCAGGGGTAGCGTATAACAGGAGCTTGATACTTTTCTAAATGATTTTAAATGACATAAGTATTACACAAATGCATTCTTGTGAAAAACTCATCCCTCCCCCGTGATTCTAATTCCTCCAGCAGAGGTGCTTGGTGTTGTGAGTTTGGTGTATATACGACATGATTTTTTCTATCCATCTCTGTGTGTATAAATATATAATTTTACTTCACAGTTGCTTTTGTTTCTCTTCCTTTTTTACATAAATGGAACCACATTGTAGTTTTGTTTTACAGCTTGGTTTTTCACTTACAATAAGTCTCAACAATCTCGCCACGTAATCACTGTTCTATCCCAGCATATGGATTGCCACGATTTTACTCAACCGTTCTCTGAGTCGCGGGCATTTGTGTTGTTTATAGTAGTTTACTACATACGCGTTGCAGCAGCGAACATCCTTGGTCATGCCTCTTTGTGCATCTGTGTTCCTCTAAGACACCTAGAAAGAGGAATGCTAGGTCAAAGGGAATGTGTGTTTTGCATTTTATCGAACCTGCCAAGTTGCCTTCCAAAAAGGGCAGTGCCATTTGTGTGCCCATAAACAGGGTATGAGAAGACTTCCACCTTTGCCAACATCAATATTTTGCTAATCTAATGGGTGGGGAAAAAAAACGGTATCTTGTTATGATTTTAATTGGCATTTCCCAGATAATAAGTGAGGCTGGACTTCTTTTCATATGGTTATTGGCCATTTGTGCTGCTGCTTCTGTTGAGCTGAGCAAATGTTGCTTCCTCTTGCTTTATAACCCTGCAGTCTCAACAGACTGTGCTTCCTGTCCGTCCTGGGAAGAAACAGCCTGTGAATGTCGAGAGGGTCATCTCCTGCTGTGCTATATTCCATTTAATAAGCAATCACTAAGCGCCTACTAAGTAGGGGGCCATTGTGCTTGGGGCTTTAGGAATAAGGAGATGAATTAGGTGTGATTCCCCTGGGCTCTAGCACTGGAGACTTGAGAAATGGCTACGCTAGTAGACCATTAAGGACTAAAATCAAATTATTAGCAAACTACGCGGATAGCAGTTTTAGGGTATTCTGACCGGCAGGCATCCCTCTCTTATCCACCATACGTAAATTCATGACAACCTGAACTTTTGCAGGATGGCCTCAAAAATAACATCTCCTTCAAGGAGGTGATGCCATTTGGGGCAAGCATGACAAGTATGTACTTTACCAAAAGGCTGAACAGGTTTTTAAAGGTATTCCTGTGACAGCCTATAATCAGAGTGACTTCCAGGGCTGGCTGTGAAATTGTCATCATAGAGGCTCCCACTGTCTCCTGAGGGGATGGGCTGTTTGCACACTGGAGTGTTCACTTTATCAGGGGGCACAGAGAATAGCTCTTAGAACAACCCTCACTTTTTAGTGATGAGGAAACAAATGGCGGCGGGTGGGGGGGGTGGGCGTGG
Source organism: Panthera onca (assembly GCF_046562875.1). NCBI lineage: Eukaryota > Metazoa > Chordata > Mammalia > Carnivora > Felidae > Panthera > Panthera onca. The sequence continues at coordinate 20,080,623 of NC_138341.1, read as the reverse complement.
TGGTGGTGGTTGTGGGCGGGGTCTAGCGGCTGGCCGAGGCCGCGGAACTAGGCAAGAGGGGTTGGACTGTACTGAGCACCTACTTTGTACCAGGCACTGTGCCAGGAGCATTCACTTTCACCATAGAACTAAGATACGGTATGTTCCAGTGGCCCAGCTTAGGTCACGAATCCAAACCTAAGTTTATGCACTTACGGGAACCACAGGTCAAACTTAACATACACCAATCACAATCGTCCAGCTCAGCTTTCGTTGGCTCACCTTACCCTAGAAAATAGGACCTGCTAGCCTTATAAGGAAATTCCGCACTTCCTAGCCAATCATGCCTTGTTTCCGTGTTACCTCTTCTAAGAGTCTATCAAAGTCGCTTCCTGCCGGAATCCCTCGGGAAGAGTACTCCATTGCTTGTTAGGCACTGTACTCTCCGATCCTTGGATTCTTCTCCCTGGAATAAAGGACATCAAACGCATTACTGAATTGTATTGTTTTTGTCATTTGACAGATATATTATCTGCAGTTACTATAAGAACTATCTTTATCCCTATCTTACTCCTAGGAAACTAAGATTCCCCTAGATAAGGAGGTGAGAACCACACGGATATGCTTGTAGAGTGTTCCCAGGGGCAAAACCCATCCCATGCTGCTTCTGTTTTGCGCCCAAATGACTCACCTAGAACAGAATCTTCCTGGTTTGCTGATGGCTTCTCCTTAAAGTATGGGGTTAAAAGAGAAGGATAGTGGGGGCGCCTTAGTGGCTCAGTTGGTTAAAAGTCTGACTTCTGCTCAGGCCATGATCTCAAAGTTTGTGAGTTCCAGCCCTGCGTTGGGCTCTGTGCTGGCAGGGCGGAGCCTGCTTGGGATACTCTCTCTCTCCCTCTCTCTCTGCCCCTCCCCCACTTGTTCTGTCTCTCTCTCCCTCTCTCAAAACAATAAGCTTTAAAAAAAAGAAAAAAGGAAAAGAATCATACCACATCTTAAAAAAAGAGATAGGATAGAGCTGGCCCAGCCCTACCCCCCACCCCCTGCCCCAGCTGCCGCCTCCACTCCCCACCTCCTGGGCTGCCTGAGCCAGGTTTGGGTCCTTTAGGCCCTCAGGACTGCCCCCGCCCCGCCCCCCCTCCACTCACTTGGTCCTGAGCCCCTCCTTGAATCGCTGTTTTCTCATGAAGGTACCTTTGACATTGTGAGATTGGATTAAAACAGTGTTGGAACGAGATTCACGAGGCTTGGGATTCAGGAGGCTTGGTTTCCGGGCTCAGCCTCTGCCCCTGATCTATTTGAGAAGATCTTTCTCCTCTCTGCACTTCAGTTTCCTCATTTGTAACGTGACAGAAATAGACTCAGCTGACCCCAGAGATTCTAAAATTTTACAATTTGTGGGGACGAGGGCTCGAGTCATGACCTGTAGCACCTTTGTCTCCTGTACTACCTTGTACATGAATTCGAAATTAAATATCTGAGCGCATTCTCAGACCTTACGTACATGCCTCTTCTAGAAACACATATATAAAGTATCCCGACAAGGATTCTTAATAAAGACTTTTGTAATATTTACGTGTTTGGTGCTGGAACCTAGTTTTCCTTTCCTCTTCACTACTCTTGACTTGGTGCTCATCTTCAGACACTAGGCCCAGGCTAGGGAGAGGCTTGAGTTCATACAAAAAAGGCCATGTTGCAAAGTACACCCCTCCACCCCCGCCAGGTGACACATCTTCCTAGGGCATTTCCTTAGCTTGGGAATTCACATTCCAGCTTCTGGCTTTGGTGGCCCTCTACCTAGATCTGCCCAGTATTGCTAGTTTTCTTTTTATTAATCACTGATTCATTCATTCATTCATTCATTCATTCATTCAAAGAACCGTCGAACCTTATCTGAGCTTTAAGATAACACCACATGTGTCTGCGGATCTACTGCATTCCGACATTTTCTAGACACTACGGAAACAAATTGGAAGGAAAGTCAGAATCCCGGCCTGGGATGCCTCCTTCCCCTGGGAGACGTAGGCAGGTAGGTGAGTACCTTGTGCAACCCGGTACGGCCATTTTAGGACTAGGAGCAAACAGGCCATGGGAGCACTAACTAGCCTGAGGACCTCGGGGAAGGCTTGCCAAAGAAGGGACAGCACGCAGCCCTCCCCCTGGAACCAGCCGTCTGCCTGACAGGGATGGCGGGGGAAGGGCGTTGAGTGGGATCTTAAGGTAGGTGCCGAGAAATCCTCCGGGAGTTTGGGGTCTGGAGCACCTCCAGATGGCTTGCATATTTAGTCCCAACTTTGAGAAGCGTTCTTATAGCACCTTCTATGGGGCAGACAAAGGAGAAGATATAACAGTGATGTTCTCTCTGCTTTGCTTTAAAGACCAGACCATTTGTCCTGGAGACCCCAGGGATGTTGAAGCACGGGGTGGCCGGCTGGACTGTGTGACCCTATTAAGGAGCCAATAACTCTAGATGAAAGAGTTAATGGACTTGAATTCAGTTCTTACCAAACACACACAGCACTGTGCTGGTGCTGGAGGAGACTCATGGGCACAGCTCCCGTCCCGGGGACATGTGGCTAGTGGAGAAGGCTGGAGCGTTCACTGTGAACCTCGGTGTCGGGTAGAGCGTGGGGCTTGTTCTGTGCTCCCGGTACCAAGAGTCTGGTGAGCACAGTGGAGGGCAAGGGCACTTTTCCAGGGAATTTCCAGGAAGCTTCCTGGTGGAGGCCTCCTTTGGGAATTCTAGTAGGGATAAATGAGGAAAGAACCACCGAGGGGGCAAAGAGAAGGAGCCGTGAAGCTTCTGGGTTGTTCAGGGAACAGCGAGAGATCTGGTAACTAGGGTGTGAGAGTCGGGGAGGAAGCGTTAGGAGAGAGAAGACTACAAAGGAAGATGGACAGATCCGCAAAGGCCTTCCTGTCACGGTCAGGAACTGCTTCATTGTGCAGCAGAGAGCAGGAGTGTGAGAGAGGTGGCCGTGGCTTTTAGGAAGGTAACCCTGGCAGCATGGCAAGGGAGTCCAGAGCAGAGAAGTCGAGAAGCAGGACAAGTTAGGAGGGCATTCGGCTGGGCTTTGACTGAGGGTCCAGGTAACAAGAGGCGGACACGAGAGACTTGATAGAATTGTCTCCAGTCGGAGGACAGGGAGAAACTGGCCTCGTATTTAGGGGCTGGGGGTGGTGGTCATTATCTGAGCTAGAGAATCTTGGAGGAAGAGCGGGTTTGGGACTGGAAGGTGGTCTGGGCTTTTGATTTTCTTAAGGATGTATTGTGATGAGCAGGAGCTTTTAATTTTAATCAAGTCCAATTTATCCTTTTCTTCCCCCCATTTTATTGGTTAGCATGTGTGTGTATCTCTAAGAATTCTCTGCCCACCCCAAGGTCATGAAAATATGTTCCCTTAGGAGAGGGTGAGTTCGGTGTTGGACAAGCTGGTTTTGAGAAGCCGGCAGGGTGGCTGTGCGCTGGGAGAGGTGTAGCAGGCAGCTCTGAAGGTGGGTCCGGAACCAGACTCTGGAATCACTGCTGTGGAGGGCACGTGCTGCAGAGCTGGGAGGGAAGAGCCGGAAGCAGGGAGAGCAGCCTGTTGGAGACCAGGATAAGGAGGGGCAGGGACTTGGAGCTTCTGGGAACAGCTGGTGCCCAGGACTACTACGAGGGCTTCGGAATCCGAAGGAGTTCTGGAGCCCATTAAAGAACCAAGAAAGCCCCCTCTTTCACCAGGCTGTGGGGCCCTTTCTAATCTCTGTGAAGCATCTGGCCATCCTGGTCCTCCACCTCTCAGTTTATACTCTTCCATGACAAACATGTCGTGTGTGTGTGTGTGTGTGTGTGTGTGTGTGTGTGTGTGTGCGTGTGTGTGATTTTACCAGTTTTCAGATTTGCCATTTTTTAATTACAACTCCTTATAGATGCCTTATGACTCTTCCCCTATTCCTCCTTAGTCTGTAAATGGTGAGCAGTATACATATTTAATTTTTCATTTCCAACTCGGAGGAATTAAACACCAATAGGGATGAAAGAGCTTAGTCTCCTGTATATTTGAATCTAGATGCTGTTTCAAGGGCAACTCTATGGGGCAAACAAAAACCAAAAACTGAGTTGGGCTTGCTTTATACATAACAAAGATGCCGTCGGCATTCAGCGTGTCTTAGAGGGCGGGTTGCTGTGATACTACGTCAGAATCATGTGGGCTGTGCATTCAAAAAAGGCATGTTCCCAGGCCCCATTCAGAACCCAAGGAGGCACAATCTCTAGGGCGGTTCCTGAGAAAGCTGGTTTTCTAGCCAGGTCCCCAGATGATTCTGTGGCTTATGAAAGCTTGAGAACCACCAAGCTTTGGATGATTCCAAGTAAAGCAAATCTGGCACAGAAGAGATCCCCCAAAAGGTGCATTTGTCATTTCACCTACCGCCCTATCAACCGCATGGGGTGGGGGGCGCTCTGTGCACATTAGGATCACCTGGGAGTCTTGTTTTGTTTTAACCACCACCGCCTGGGCCCCTCCTCTGGATTCATTACATTTGGAATTTAGCGATGGGCCCTGGCCCACATTGCTGCTAACGCTCTCCCAGGTGATTCTAATGTACAGCTGTTGCGTGAGACTCTCTGATCTTGGAATACTGAACTAGGAAAGAAGTTCGGGCTCTAAGGCAGGCAGAGCTAGGGAACCGTTTCCAAACATGGGTGGGGCGGGGGGAGAAGACCGGAAAGGACTTGGTACAGGAATTCAAATTTTCCCTTTGGGATGGAGATGGTAGGCGTTCCTGCTGTTTCCAGCTGTAGTTTACTGCAATGCCTGTCTGCCGGGCTCCTCCTGGGTCTTCTCTTTGGACTCTGAAACTTGAGAGGGTCTGCATGCCTGAATCTGAATCGTGGTCCCTGAGCCCCTCCCTTTGACCCCCAGAGCCTGGAGAAGGGGTGGGGGAGGGGAGGGGAGAGCAGCGCAGCCCTGGCTGTTAGGGTTTACCAGGTTCCTTTTGACCCATCTGTCCCAGGTATAAAATTAACACTTCTCTCTAGGGTCGGGTTTCTAAAGCAAAGTGAACATCGACAAGTCCTCAGGCAAACCTGTCATAGGGTTCTTTCCACCTCTCAAAATGTTGCACCCTCATGACTTCCTTTTTTTTTTTTTTTTTTTTTAAGTTTATTTTGAGAGAGAGGGTGTGCGCGAGAGCATGAGCAGGGAAGGGGCAGTGAGAGAAAGAGAAAATCCCAGGCAGGCTGTACAGTGTCAGCACAGTGCCAGATGTGGGGCTTGAACTCATGAACCATGAGATCATGACCTGAGCCGAAACCAAGAGCGGACACTTAACCGACTGAGCCACCCAGGCGCCCCCCTCCTGACTTCCTTCGATCTTACCTGTACTAGTCAGCAGATATTTGTGGTCCTGTCAGACTGATTAGGAAATCAGGGTCCAAAGAGGCTAGGCACTTATTAAAGGTCTTGGCATCAGCTATGATCCCCTGCTCAGTCTGAGACCTCACATCCCGCTCTTTGATGTTGCCGTGGTAAGGTATGGGGACCAGCAGCACTGCCACCTGCACCCCTGCTCCCTGCCCGGACCCGCACTCCACTCACTCACAGGTGGAGCCCTGCACACCCAACAGCTCCGGGCTAGGGGCCGGGGAACTGATTCGCAGCGGGGAGCTGGCTTTGTGGGGGAAGCCTTCCCCTTATGGAGCAGACCTGGAGCGGTAGGGAAGGAGAAGGCAGATGGGTGCAGTGAGGAAGGAGGTAGCAGCTGAAGCTCCAGAAGCCTCAGGGCTGCTCTGGCGAGTTGGGGCTCCCAGGCACACAGCATTAGGGGGGGCGTAGCAGTGACTGCAGAGATTGAGGGGGCTGGGGAGGAGGGGAGGCTGCCTGGGAATGTGGCAGGAAGAGATGAGGTGAGGGGTCGGCCAGGAGGTGCCTCCCAGGCTCAGAAGAATGCATCTGAGTGCAAGGATGGCACGCAGGGGGGGGTGGGGGGGGAGCTGGGACTCCTTCTCCCTCATAGATAGGCAGGCGCCATGCCTGTGCCTCACACCCCTGCCCCTCTATCTGCCGGGGAGTCGATACAACTGCAGACACCCCTAAAGATCTGGCCACTCCTGTCTGAGAAAGCTGGGAGGCTGTGCCCACTCCTGGCATACCCTCTGTCATCCTCCCGTTGCTGCCTTTACTGATTTCCGTCTCCTCTGACTTCCCTCAGCACATGGAGACAGCATCCCTACCACATAATTTACCAGCTAATTGCATGCTGTCTTGCATGAGGGTTGTGGTTCCATGTGCGGTGGGTCTTGGGCACACAATTAGGCTGAGTAACAGAAGGGCGGAGGCCCGTCTCCCCCACCTCCGCAGTGTCCTCCCCCGGCCCAGCTACTGCAGGTGCTCAGAACTCCCGTGCTCCCGGATTCCGGTGTCTGGGTGTGTTCCAGGCGGGCTCCGAGGTCGGCTCCGGAGTACAGCCCGGCCTCCCTGTGGGTTCTTGGACCGGCGAGGGGGATGGGGCGCCCCTGCCCCTCCGGCATTTGCCTGAATACTGCTGCACCTCTCCTGGGCCCAAGTTTGGGAGGATGGCACAGAGCCCAACCAGGCCAGCGCACTGCAGGTTGCCATGGCGACCCTTTTGGTCTCCTTCCGAAGGAGGATAGTTTCTTTCAGCGCAGATCATCTGCCTGGGCCGCCACCCTTCTGTACACTCTGGGAACCAGACGGCCCAACCCCACTACCTCTGCCTTGTGCCACAGGGGATAGCTTGTCGAGAGAGGCTCGGTCCTAAATCACAATCCAGTATCGGACAATTGCATGTTCTGGCTTGAAGGGGAGGAGAGAAAGGCCCAGGACACACGGCCTCCCTGAGGCCTCTCCTCCGACGCTTGCACTGAGGGAGCTTCCCTCCGAATCTCCTTCCACCTACCCCTCCTGCTCCAGACCGCTTCCTCTCCCGGTACTGGCTCTGACCCTTTGGGTGGGCTCAGTTCCTGCAGGTTTCGGTTTCCTCGTTTGTAACAAGGACAGCCAGGGCCTTTAGTGGTTTCCACACCTGGCGAGAATCAGAATTACCTAGGGAGGTTTTAGCAGATTCCTGGGCCCTGCCCCAACCTGCTGATCTCCACAAGAGGGCCCAAGAATCTGTATTTTTAAAAACCTTGGGTGATCCTAATACAATTAAACCCAACCGATTTGGGGATTCTCCTAGCAAGATGATCTGTGGGGCTCTTGTGGGAAGAAAAGGAAGGCCTGCCCTGTGCTGAGGACTGACTGGCCTTTCTGGGTTCCCAGGAGCTTCTGAAGAGCCCCTTGCAGGTTACTCTTGTCAGGAAGCGGGTGTTTCCTGGTCATGCTGGCTAAGCCAAGACCAGGCCCCCACCTTTCCCCCACAGGAGAAGCCTGGGGAGAGAGAATGACAGGAAAGGGGGGGGGGTGTTGCCATAACAACCAGCTCTAGGCAGAGGCCTCCCTTCCAGGGGCTGGTACTTCACCCCAGTAATGGTGGTTTCCATGGAGATGGGTTACTGAGGGACAGGGGGAGCATTTGCCCCACTTAGAGCATTAGTCAGGAGCTGCCAGGAGGCTGAACATCTCTAGGTGGGAGCCTTGGACCCCTGTCAACTTCAAGCCCCCCCCCCCCCACCTCCCGCAACTATGGCCTCTGCTCTCCAGGTGCTGGTCTGACACTCTCCCTGCTTAGTTGCTCTCTCTGTGACTGGTCTCCCTAGCAACAAGTCCTGCTAACTCCTTGCTGTTGGCTCCGTGGCTATTTTTAGCTTCACTGCCAGCAGCCCAGTCCTGGTCATTTGCTTGCAACCTCCATATGGATTGCAGGGGAACAGGCAAACAAAGATTCCCGGCCTCTGGTTGGGGGGGGCGGGGGCAGACCTGGACCTCTTAGCACCTATTAGAATTTTGCTATGGACAGAATCTGTCCCTAACTGGGAACTTTGGCAGTGGATTCTGGATGAGGCTCCTGAGACAATGTTGAATTCAGTTCAGCAAACACTATCTAAATCCTCTTCAATGTGCAAGAAGCTCGAGTCCACACTGCTTCCATATGAAGCTGAATAACGTCCAGTCTCTGCCCTCTAGGAATTTTTAATTTGTGGAGGAGAAAGATGAGTGAGTGCACGATTGCCTTAGTATGGGCAAATATTGGCAGGTGCTAAGAGGATTACAAGGTGCTATGGGAGTACCTCCGAGTGGGGGCAGGGCAGTTTTTCAGTAGGGAAAGGTAAGGGGGAGGGGCCAGAGTACCACTGTCCAACAGAACTTTATGCAATGATAAAAATGTTCTAAGATCTGTGCTGTCCAATATAATAGCCCCAGCCACAGGTGGCTCTTGGACACTTGGAATGTGACCAATGCAACTGAGGAAAATAACTTTTATTTTTATTTAATTTTTAATTTATTAAAAACATTGTTTTTATTTATTTTTGAGAGAGAGACAGAGACAGAGACAGAGACAGAGGGCGAGCAGGGGAGGGGCAGAGAGAGGCGGAGACACAGAATCCAAAGCAGGTTCCAGGCTCTGAGCTGTCAGCATAGAGCCTGACACACGGCTCGAACCCATGAACTGTGAGATCATGAGCTGAAGTCGGACGCTCAACCGCCTGAGCCACCGAGGTGCCCCTAATTTTAATTAATTTAAATAGCACATGCAGTGAGTGGCTACCCTATTGGACAGTTCAGGTCTAGAGAAACTTTGATGGTGGAGATAACTGATGAACTGGAAGGATAGACAGGATTTGGGCTGGTGGGAGTTGAAGGGGAGGAGCAAGGAACAGCATGAGCAAAGGCACAGAGGCAGGAAAGGGCATATTTCGGGAATAGCAAGTGGGTGGGCTGAGTGGGCTGCGTGACATAAGCGCTATACGGCTTGTGGGGGCCTTGAATGCCATGCAGAGGGTTGACTGTAATCAGCAGGTAGTCAGAGTCTAGTGCGTAGCACTGAGTCTTTTGAGCTACAGGTAGGAGAAGGGCAGGATCGGAACAGACATCCATTTTGATCTCACGGCCTTTTGTGCGGACCAGGTCTCCTTGGGATGGCTGCGAGTGCTTTTGTGGCAGAGTATACACAGTGCTTCCTCAATATGTGGCTTTGCAGATGGCTTCATAGGGATCATGGCTTCTCTGGCTTTGAGTAAACGGACTTGTGGTTAAATGTCCTGTTTGATGGCAGCAACATGACCTCCCCCTGTCCTGCCGGCACCGGATTTCATGTCAGAGCGTACCGCAGAACACTGAACTTTGAGTTAAAACCAGCCCAGCAGGCCTGGTGTCCCCACCTTGACCCGTGGGAATTACTGCTCTTTACTGGTGGATCGTGGCCCTCGTGCCTCATCTCAGGTCTGGGAGCTGGAGAGTCAGGTTAATGGCACGTCTTGTGATCATGTTCTTCAGAAACACAGGAGAGCGACACATAGCAGAATGCTGAGATTTATAACAGGACGTGTCCTCGCCACACAGATCCTAGCACTTGTCCTGCTGTTTTCTGGCAACTTACTGGCATCGGAGTCGCTGGAAAATATAATTAAAATGAGAAGTTTGCTCGATGAGTGCAGGATCAGGGCGAAGAGTCAGGTGTCCTTAAGAGGTGTTTCATCAGGCCTGTTGAATCACTGCTTTCTGCCTGTCAAACAGGAAACGGCCCTCTCTTTCAAGTTACCCTCTCTTTTGGGCCATCCTGGATACTTCCTCTCCAACACTTCTTTTAGGCTCTTGACATCCACTAGATCTTTTCATCCAGCAGTTCCCCCTTTCAACATACTTTCTAACGTTTCCAAAAACCTGGCTTGTTTTATGTGACACTCCTATTTCAGGTTTATGATCTTTATTGCAATCAAAAGACCTATCTCAGGGCTCAGTTGGAAGAGCCTGCGACTGTTGATCTCAGGGTCATGAGTTTGAGCCCCACATTGGGACTACTGATTTCAGGGTCATGAGTTCGAGCCCCACATTGGGTATAGAGATTACTTAAGTAAATAAACTTAAAAAAAAAAAAAAAAAAAAAAAAAAAAAAAAAGACCAACTCAGTAACCAGCCTGGGAAGCTTCCTTTGGAAGGTCAAGGACATACATGACCTGAGGATCCTTGAAGGCTGCCCTGTTTTTTTCCTGCTAAAGTCACCTCGTGTCCTAGATTTGAGGCCTCTTCTGTTTTGGGGCACGTCTCTGCCCACTGAGCACCAAGAAGACATGAATCTCTGAGTGACGCATACATACAGAAGGGGGGAAACTTTCCTGTCCGCATAGCTACAAGAGGGGGACGGTGCTCTAGGTTGGTGAGGGGACAACTTTGAGTTGGGTCTTTCTTATGCTTAAGTTGGGAGCTGGGTGGAAGAGGTTAAGATTTGGGCTTAATTTTAAAGGATGAGAACAAGGAAGTTTGGCAGTTGGAGGGAAAGGCTACTTGATTAAGTGGGCCAAGAGAAAGTGAAACTGATAGTCCTTGTCCGAGGTGACACTTTGAATCCTGGCTGCATGCACCAGGGATCGTTACTACTGTCTGAAGAAGTCCCAAGGCCACAGTGTAGAGTCTAAAGTGTTTAACCTCGTATTAGTGGAAAAGGAGATGCCATGGATGAGATCTAGAGTTTTTTATTTTTATTTATTTTATTTTTTTTTAATGTTTATTTATTTTTGAGACAGAGAGAGACAGAGCATGAACGGGGGAGGAACAGAGAGAGAGAGGGAGACACAGAATCCGAATCAGGCTCCAGGCTCTGAGCTGTCAGCACAGAGCCCGACGCGGGGCTCGAACTCACGGACCGCGAGATCACGACCTGAACCGAAGTCGGACGCTTAACCGACTGAGCCATCCAGGTGCCCCAAGATCTAGAGTTTTTTAAAAAAGAGCTGGCCAAACCAGATCAGAAATTTCATTTTGAGAGGAGGCCTGGGAGGGGAGGTCTAAAGTGGCCTGTTTACAGGCCCTGGATGCCCAGGAGGCATCAGAGAAGAAGCTCATCCAGAAAGGATTCCAGCAGGCAAGAAGCACAAATTCAGGACTTCTGGTCTCTGCTTGGGGATCGCCTGAAAAACTGTTCCAGATCCCTCGACTGGGTTGAAAGATGGGTTGGAACAGAACAGCCTGACTCCTTCTCCTTGCTGTATGGATGGATTCTGAGTCTCAGTCAGGGTTGGGAGAGCGAAGTGTGAACTCCCCAAGTATTATTTGGAGAAAGCTCTCTGATTTGGAGTCTTCCTCCCTCTTCAGGGCTTGCTTGCTCTGATGGCCCTCAGAAGGGTGCCGAGCCCCAGGAGGGATGGTGGGCCGTCCTTCACAGCATATCTCTTAACCTCCTTATACCAGCACCTGTTCCAGCTGGTATGTTCCCAGCTGACTGTGGCTGGAAGCCAGGCACCTGGGGCAGTATCTCTTTAAGAGATGCTGGTATTCCAGGGCCTGGGAGGGCAGATGTTATCACTTCTATTTTGCAAATGAGAAAACCAGACTTCTTGGGGTTAAGTGACTTGTTCAAGGTCATGGTGATGGAACCAGAACCCAAGTCCAGATCTTCTGACAAGTGCTGCTGGCTAAACAGCTCTCTGCTGCTGACAGCATTTACCTTCAGTTCCTCTGCTCCTCCTTCTAATTCATCTTGCAAACGGAAATCAGGCTGATCTTTCCAAAATAACCATTCATCTGGTCTTGTCAGAAACACCTGTGTTATTCTTCACTGCTGTGGGATATATCCATTGACATCTTTCTCTGCACCCTTTTAGCCTTAGTTGTCTTGGGAGGTGGAGATGGGCAAGGATTTCCCCCCACCTCAGCCCTACATCTCTTATTTCCTTTCTGTCTTACTTCATTCCAAATCTGATTCATCTCTGCTCCACACTGACCTCTTAACCTCATTTATCATTCATACTAGCCATTTTTTTTTTGTTGGGCTTTCAAGCCATCCAAGTCCACGGGGCTTGGTATTTGTGGTATAGTTATCTTCACAGATGTTTTTTCAATGACCTTTTCCTATCTCTCCAAGTCTAGTTGAATCTGTCAGCTCCTTGAAGGTAGGGCCAAGAGGGTCTGCTTCTTTATCAGATGTGGGTAGAGAGAGAGTGTGTGTGTATGTGTGTCCCTCCTCCCTGGGATAGGGGCCTCTGCTCTGGAGGAGGGAGGTTGAAATGGTTGAGTCCGCACCTGGAGGCTCCAGAAGAGGAATGTAGTCTTCCTGAGCACCAGATGATTGTGCCTGGGAAAGAGGAATTGCTACACTTTTAAACTAGAGTGTGCCCCCCTGCCCCCCCGCAAACGGGAAAATGGGACATCCAAGGCAGATCCTGAGTGACGTAGGGGACCCAGGGACTTGGCCAGGAAGAGGTTTTCAAAGCCTGAACTCAAGCCACGCGTTTAAGGGACCCCTGTCTATCCACCTGTAGTATGAAGAGGAGAGCCCTCTCCCCAACAGTTCTTGTTCTGGAGCGCTCCCAATTTCTGCAGGCGCCTTCTGTCCATCTCTGTGTGCTTTGAGTTTTCCCTACAGCTTCCTGGGCCTCTACGCTCATCTGTAAGCTTTTTATTCTTCTTTTTTTTTTTTTTTTTTGGTTGTGCTTCCGAGAGACGGACTTTTACCAACTTTCTCCTGGCTCTCCCAGGCTGTCCGCAACCTCCTCTCTTGTTTTGCCGGCGCTCCTGGTACTCTCCACGCTCCCAGCTTACCTCCGCCGCTGCAGTGCAGCCCCTTCCCTCCCGGGTCCCCTTCCCAGCCTCCGCGGGCTCCCCGCCTCGCCCCGAGGCGTCCCTCGGAGCTCACGCAGAGTTGGGGGTGAAGGGGGCGGGAGGGCCAGCCCGGAGGAGGGGGCGGTGCCGCCTCCAGCCCAGGCCTGGGCGGGGTCCTGGGAACGGGCGGAGGCCCAGCCGCGCCCCCAGGCCCCAGCGGCGGCCCGCGCCCCTCGGACGGGAGGAGAGGGGCTGGCCCATTGCCAGCGTCTGAGAGCCGGCCCCCTCCCCCGGCCCGCTCGCAGCCAACCAGGCACTCCAGCGGGGCCCACGTGACCTGGAGTTCTAGACAAAGAAAATGTTCAAGCCCTCCCCCCCACCTCCCCCCTCCCCCTCTCCCTGGCCCCCTCCGCCCCCAGCCCCATCGCCCCCTTCCCCTCCCCCCAGACGGGCAGCTACTTACAGAGCTTCAGGGCCGGGGCTCACACCTGAGCCGGACCACAGAGGGGCTGCACCTGGCCTTATGGGTAGGTTCCTGGACGGAGCCCTGGGGAGACTGGGGGCGGGGAGGCGGCAGGGGCCGGTGGGAGGATCTCTGGGCCGCTGCAGCCCTCTGGATTTGAGAAGAGTCAAAGTCTGCCTCCCTGGCCCGCAGGAGCTGGCTGCTGTGCCTGGCCCGAGTTCTGGAGATGCTGAGTTAGTGCTGTCCCACCCACTCCCTCTTCAGGAGCCCCCAGCCCCACTTCTCCCTGTGCTCAGGTGGGGACTGGCGGTGCAGGGGCCAGAAGAGCAGCCCCAGCGTGTGTGCCCGGAGCAGCAGTCAGTGAAGCTGGGGGGCAGGCCCTGGCCCACGGGAGCTGGGAGACCAGGAGTTGGGCTGGAAGCAGCCCTTTGGCCGAAGTGGCTGGCTGATGGGTTGTCGGCATTTCCTTGCTGACCCGTGCTCTTGGCTGGCGGACCATGCTGTCCTCGGGCCATGCCAACCTTGCAGCCTCTTGGGAGGGACAGTTTCTTCTCCTGCGTGTCACTGGGAGCCACGGGGCAGGCCAGGCAGAGAGAAATGGTGCTGGGTAGCCCTGACTCCTGAAGGAGCAGTGTGGCCCTGACAGGGGCTGTGGCACGTCAGCGGCTGCCGTGGAGGGCAGCCTGACGCCGACCTGGGAAGGCAGAGGTGCCTGGGACAGCCTGGGATCTACTGCACCGGCAGTCCACATGGGCGCCCGGACCTCTGACCTTTAGAACGGAAAGCAGCCTGAGTCGCAGAGGAAGGTGGAGGCGGGACAGCTGCCCAGGAAGATGGGCCTGGACGCGGGGCCCTTGCTTCTACTAGAGCGGAGTTGCCAGTGGCTTTCCAGGCTGGACAAACTCCAGAGAAGTGGCTTCCTTGAGCCACGGTAGTGGGGGGTTGGTGCGGTGTCTCCCTGGCCCTGCCCAGTCTCTGGGCCGCTCTGGCGTGGGCTCTTGTGAACTGGGGGTAGGAGCCTTTAGCCCAAATGCCAAAGCCCTGAGTTAACCCTTCTTTCTCCTATTGTTTGCCTGGGGAGGAGGGTGGGAGTGAGCGTGGAAAAAAGGCATTCCCACACTGCCCTAGGCAGACTATTCTAATGAGGCCCCTCCCCCACCCAGCCACCGTCTCTGCCACTTCTTCCCCTTTCCTCTTGCCTCCTGCTGCTAACCCACCCCCATCCTCCTTCCCCCACCCTTGCTGGCCTCGTCCCTATGGAGGCCCCCTTCTTCCTCCTCCTCCTCCGCCTGCCAAAACCCTGCTGGGTGCGCGTTCTCCTGCACCTAGTGGGTTGGGGGTGCTTAACAGCCGTCAGCAGCAGCATCTGACAAGCTGGGGGAAGTTGTGGGGGAAGAATAATGTTCAGGAACTCACAGTGGAGGGGTTGAGAAGAGAGACAAAGGGGCTGTGGGGGAGTGAGGAGGGTGGCATCACGCACGATTCCCTTCTAGACCTGGGGAGCCCGGCACCCACCCTCTGCTGTTCTCTGTGCCAGTGGCTTCACCTTTCCAAAGAAGGCCCCTCCTGCCCTCTGCCACCCGCAACCTTGTTCTGGCTGAGGGGCCTCGTCACCCCCGAAGCAGGGTCTTTGGGTCTCCCACAGCAGCACCCTGCTGTAGATCCGTGCCTGAATTTCATGGAGGCATGGTGTTTCTCCGTGAGCGGATCTGGGGCTTCAGTAGTGTTGCCACAGCTGGTCCTGGAAGAGGATGGGGTTGAGCACACACCTAGGTGCACCTTCTTGTGGGGGAGGAGGTGGTAGATAATTGATGGTGGGACTGGGAGGGCAAAGTCCCGGCAGGTGAGCAAGGGGCTTGCGAGGGAAGAAAAGTTGCCCTGCCTTTTTCCACCGCTGGCATCCAGCTCCTTTTCCCAGCTGTTTGTGGGCTGGGGGCAAAGGATGCGGTGTCCCATCTTAGAATTTGTGGAGTCGGGGGAAAGAACCAGGACTTCATCCTCAGTGTTTCAGGACTGCACCAGAAGCAGGGTTGGTTGGTGGCCTGGAGGCAGACGGGAAGACCGAAGGGAAAGAAGGGAAATGAATCGACGACACAGTAGGCCTTTGAGCTTAAAACAAAGGTTCTTCACCTGGGACCCTGGCATCTGGGAGTCCGTTGACAAGCTTTGGAGAGAGAGTCCTTGGAAATCTTGATACTTATATACATCAGATTCTTAAACCAGTCAGAAACAGGTAGTGGAAATCCTTTAGATCAAATGCTTTTTTAGGTTGGGCAACTTGGAAGAGAAAGAAAGGACTGCTTAGAATCGGCTGTTACTGCCAGGCGAAGGCGGGAATGTAGGTGCTCCGACTAGCTTAGAGCTCTTCTACTCCAAGTTGCTTTGTGATATTCTTATGTAGTCTTGAGGACGGGCTTGCATTTACAGCTCTAAACTCTCTGGGAAAGCTTCATGTTGAAAGGCAGATTGAAGATGGGATGTTTTTCTCCGAATGTGGTGGAAACAGGTGCAGAGCCTTGAAGTTTGAGATTCACGTGTCCCTCAGATTCAGTAGCTGGGGTGACACTAGGGGAAATGGTTCTCAGAACTAAGGATCAAGGATTTTGTTCTCTTCTGTAGGGTGATGACAGTTTTGGAGCAGGTTTGGGGAAGGATGAGAGTGATGAGGCGAACGGATGGAGGCTGGCCACTTGGGAGCATAATTGGGTTTGGATTGTTAATTGGTCAGTAGGATGGCAGAGAGGATGTGTGGCTTGTAGGGTGTTGGATCTGAAAGGTGCGTGTAGAAAGAAGGGGGGAATCCGATAACATGCATTTGATAACAATGCTAAGAACTCCAGAATGACGTAGGAGCAGACAAGCTCTGTGGCTCTTTCTGTGGGGTTTGAGCAGAGAGGGAACACAGAACAGTGATTTCATCCTTGGTAGACATCACGACAAAACTGGATTTGTGGTCTGGAAGCCAAGACCAGGAATAGCAGGGGTTGATTGCCCAGGAAAATTACAAAGAAAAGGACAAGAGGATCCAATTCGTGCTTGGGAAGTAAGATTGAGGGCGGAGCCAAGGTCTGTGCCTAAGCTGAGGCACACAATTACTGTTTGAGTAGAATTAATCTTCCCATGTCCGAGGGTGGGCAACTGGTGATGCTGACCGATGAAGGAAGATTTTTGTGCGAGGCACAAGAGGAGGTTGGAAAGCAGCCAACTGTTTTGAGTTCACCAACCAACTTCAGATCTTCCCGTTTTCCATGGCAAGCCAGTTGAGTTGATGAGCAAAGAACTCAGCTATACTTCTGTCACTCTCTCCAGGCCACAAAGAGATTGAGAAGAGCCCTCCCGTGTCAAGCGGCCTTGCTAATTCCTGGAGAGGTCAAGGTAACTTCTGTTACCTTTGTTTCTCCAGGCTGAGAAGAAAGCCAAGGTGATTGCAGTAATGAACGCTGTGGAAGAAAACCAGGGGTCTGGCGAGTCTCAGAAGGTGGAGGAGGCCAGCCCTCCCGCGGTGCAGCAGCCCACTGACCCTGCGTCCCCCACTGTGGCCACCACACCTGAGCCTGTGGGAGCCGACGCCGGGGATAAGAACGCCACCAAAGCGGCCGATGATGAGCCAGAGTACGAGGTGAGCGGCTCGCTTCTTCACCTGCCTCGTCCAGCTCTTTCCTGGGTCCTTCCACTGCCAGCTCTTCCCGTCCTGCTCTCCTCTCTCCACCTGACCCCAGGCCTCTTCGTCTCCCCAGTCTTGCTCTGTCTCAGTCCGTTCAGATGGAGCTCCCTCCTGGCTGTCCTGACCCTCAGATGCCCAGGGCTGGGGTTGCCATGGGGGGATCAGGGTGGCAGGGCCTCGTGACCACCACGTAATGACTTCTGCTCCTTGGGGCTCCAGGACGGCCGGGGCTTTGGCATTGGGGAGCTGGTGTGGGGGAAACTTCGGGGCTTCTCCTGGTGGCCAGGCCGCATTGTGTCTTGGTGGATGACGGGCCGGAGCCGAGCAGCTGAAGGCACCCGCTGGGTCATGTGGTTCGGAGACGGCAAGTTCTCGGTGGTAAGTTGTGGGGTTTGGTGGTAGCCTCGGGGAGGGACGGGTCTGGGTCCCAGGGGCTATCTAGGCTTTTTGGCTGGGGGCGAGGTCCAGAAGTGGGGCGGGAGAAGCGGTCTCGGAGAGCTGGTGCGCCTGCCAGGCTCTTGCCTCCCAGGACCCTTTCTCCAGAACTCCTTTCCTGCTTGCATTCAGGTCCTCCCCCACGCTTGGGTTGGACTCCTCCTTTGAGCATCGTGTAATCATTTGTCGATGCATCTGGTCCTCTCAAGGGCAGAGGCCGAGTCCTCACGCCTCAGTACCTGCCTGTTGCCGGGCACGCGGTGGGGGCTCGGGTGTGGCCGGAGGAGCAAGGGGGCGTCGCTTGTTCCTCCAGGTGTGTGTTGAGAAGCTGATGCCCCTGAGCTCGTTCTGCAGTGCTTTCCACCAGGCAACCTACAACAAGCAGCCCATGTACCGCAAAGCCATCTACGAGGTCCTGCAGGTGAGTGCCCCTCCGAGGCAGAGGGGGCTTAGGCAGCAGGGACTCCTAGCTGGTCTAGAAGCTGGAGGGCAGACGTTAGGCCCAGGCAGGGGGTCCACCTGTAAGGCCCTTGGGAATCCTCTCTGCGCTCCCCTCCTCCAGTGTTCTCCTGCGGTCCTGCCCTGCCCCTTCTCCCAGCTCTTGCCTCAGGCCACCTTTGCTGTCCTCCAGCCTGTCCTGACGCTCTCCCCAACAAGTGTTGCCCTCCAGGTGGCCAGTAGCCGTGCGGGGAAGCTGTTCCCAGCGTGCCACGACAGCGATGAGAGCGACACTGCCAAGGCCGTGGAGGTGCAGAACAAACAGATGATCGAATGGGCTCTTGGAGGGTTCCAGCCCTCCGGCCCCAAGGGCCTGGAGCCACCCGAAGGTAAATGCAGGTGCTCAGCCCAGCCTTCTGGGACCCCTGCCAGCCAGGTAGCTCCATGCCAGGGCTGGGAAGGCTCTGCCTAGAGGCACCAGGTGCCTCTGTCGAGAGGCCCGGGGGGTGTGTCCCTTTCCCTGGGGTCAGCGTAGGGGCGGTGCTGCTGTGGGACGCAGAATAAGATGCTCCCGTTGGCTTGCTGGCACTGGGGGGCTGGGAGCTAGAACAAGTTGGGGACCAGGCTGCACCCCTTTGTAGGCAGAACAGAGTTGGGGAGGGAGCTGGCACTGCTTGTCCGTGGTAACCACAGTCTCGTCACCTGCTTTCCTTATCCAGAGGAGAAGAACCCCTACAAAGAAGTTTACACAGACATGTGGGTCGAGCCTGAGGCAGCTGCCTATGCACCACCCCCACCAGCCAAAAAGCCCCGAAAGAGCACAACTGAGAAGCCCAAGGTCAAGGAGATCATTGACGAACGCACAAGAGGTAGTTGGCCTGGCTCTGGAGAGAGTGGTGTGGCGAGGCTGGCGTTCAGAGGCGCGGGCGTGGCCCTTGCGGCCCCCTCTGATGCTGGGCTCTCCTCCCCTCCGCAGAGCGGCTGGTGTACGAGGTGCGGCAGAAGTGCCGGAACATCGAGGGTGAGTCCTCGTGGGCACTGACTCCCTGGGAGGTCCATAGTCTGTGGCTCCCGGCACGGGCAGGAGGGCTTGGCTCCTCGTGTGGTGCCCGGCACAGAGTAGCATAGGTATTTAGAAAGGTTCGAACGTCACAGGATGTCAGTACCCAGTCAAGGCCTCTGTCCTGTATGTCCCACCCCCAGCCTGCTTCACACGCTTTCCTGTCAGTGACACGGGCTGGTCCTTAGGGTTTGGGACACTCCAGTGGGTCAGAGCGAGGTGGCCTCTTGGATTTGCTTAAACCTGTGACCTTTGGGCCTTTTACTTTTCCTCACCTTCTCTCATCCCGTGGTCATTAGAGCATCTCTTGTCTGTTTCCCTTGACCTAGTCTGTCCAGCGTGGGGCTCTCAGGGCTGGGAAAGATGGGGCAGGAGCACGAGACTTAAAGACAGCCCAGGGACTGGACTGTCCCCAGAGTCACCCAGGGTCAGGGCCTTCTCCTGGGCGGGTTTCTGTCATTGAATTACACCTTTCCTGGGCGGTAGGCGTTGCTGCTCTGAGAGCTAATGAGCTTTAAGATTGGGGCCCTGGTGTCTTCCTGTTCCGTGGGTGCTCTCCCAGACTCCTGTCTGCCTCCTTTTGGGGCTGCGGCTCTAACACGCCCTTTTTTTGTAGCTTTTCTGGAGTGGGCTTTGGCCCAAGGTGGGAAGGGGCCCTTTGGTGACGTTCACTCCGCTTTCTCTGCTGTCCCTGCTTTCTAGACATTTGCATCTCTTGTGGGAGCCTCAACGTCACCCTGGAACACCCTCTCTTCGTTGGAGGAATGTGCCAAAACTGTAAGGTAGGGGCACACCCAGCAGAGACGTGGTTGAGAGTGACTCTGGGGCCCTGGCTCTCTGTGCCATCTCAACTCATTGGGCTTATAGTCGCCTGGGGTGGCAGCAACGTTGACCCCACAGTTCACTGTGGACGCAGAGTCCTGATAACAGACCCTGGGCCTTCAGAGCGTTTACTTGCCCTTATTTGTCCTCCCCGGAAAGATTCTTCCCCCTCTAAAGCCCATTCTGCTCCCCGGATGTGGGCTCACAATGTCACGGTCCCTAGTGTGGGGTGAGGGAGAACGGGCCGATGGATGGATGTCCTTGGGGGCCCAGGAGAAAAGTCCAGCACCGCAGCAAGGGACAAGGGGATGCGGTTCCCTCCCTGGCGTTGCTCTCGTGCCTCTTGATTCCACGCACTGCCGTGGGTCGGGAGACCTGCTGTCCCCTGCTCAGACCTGGGCTCGAAGCCCACCTTGGCCGTGGCTGTCCTGGGTGCTGCCTGATGGTCTCTGACCCTCCCCTCTGCTGTCTAGAACTGCTTTCTGGAGTGCGCCTACCAGTACGATGACGACGGCTATCAGTCCTACTGCACCATCTGTTGTGGGGGACGCGAGGTGCTCATGTGTGGGAACAACAACTGTTGCAGGTGAGGGTCCCTGCCTGGCCCGCAGCCCCCCAGCTGAGCTCCGCCCGGGGCCAAGCGCCACCCCCGCCCGGCCTCGGCCCCGGCCGCCCTCCAGCCCTGCTCCACTGGGCTTCCTTCCAGGTGCTTCTGTGTGGAGTGTGTGGATCTGTTGGTGGGGCCGGGGGCCGCCCAGGCAGCCATCAAGGAGGACCCCTGGAACTGCTACATGTGCGGGCACAAGGGCACCTACGGGCTGCTGCGGCGGCGGGACGACTGGCCCTCGCGGCTGCAGATGTTCTTTGCCAATAACCACGACCAGGAGTTTGTGAGTGCCGGGCCTGGGGCGCCTTTTTCCACCCCCTCCCTGCCGGACCAGAGGGCAGGCTCGGCCAGAGCCAGAGTGCTTGGGTGGTCGAGGGGCCTGGGCGTGGGTGCGGGTTTGGAAAGCCAGGGCAGCCCCAGTTTGCTGGGGGGAGGCCAGCCCCGGGTGCAGGCCTGCAGAATCCTGGCCGTTCACCTGGCCTGTTGTGCTCATGCCTAGGACCCTCCGAAGGTTTACCCACCTGTCCCAGCCGAGAAGAGGAAGCCCATCCGGGTGCTGTCTCTATTCGACGGAATTGCTACAGGTGAGTGTGTGGCACAGACCCCAAGATGTGCCACCGTCCTGGTCCCGGGACAAGGAGGCTTTGCCTGAGGGACCATGTGTGTGTAACTCCGGCAAAACGGAGTGATAGTTAACGTGACAGCTGTTAAAATATTACCTCAGAGAGGAAACTTCTGTGCTCAATGAGAAGTCAAATCAGTGGTAAACCAGCATGTTTCTCTATGGGGGAGGCACTGCAGCAGAGGACAGGGTGGTCGTTAGCCAGAGATCATTGAAGATTTTCACAAAGCCTCAAAGGACAGACTCGGCGACCAAAACAAAAACACAGGCAGTTCTGTTGTGTGATGGCTGTAACTTACAGTAAAACAAAAAAAACAAAAAAAAAAACAAAAAAAAAACTATCAACAAGGGAGTCTAAAGAATATTTAAATCACCCATAATTTCATAATTAGTGTTTTGGTGTCTGTCCTTTTATATTTTTTTTTCTGCGGGTATATGAATGTGTGTTTATATAATCATGCATAGATAGATAAATAAAACGAAAGGATAGTAAAATGCACACTGTGTTGTAACTTGCCTTTTCATTTGATACTATGAGTGCTTTTTCATGTTAACATGGACCTCCCTTACTGGAAAATGCTTCATAGGATTCCATTGGGTAAAAGTACCATCATTTATTTAACTGATCTCTGTTGGGTTGTTTACTGTTTTTTCTCTGTTACGAGTAGTCCTTGACAATATCTTTATACACACATACACACATAGACTGTTCTCTTGTAGGGAATGCCGGGTCACCGTATGGGAAGTTTTTTTCTTGCGGTTCTTGACCTTGCCAGAGTGCCCTCCCGAGAGGTGCTACTGACCTCTGTCCATCTGCCAAGCCCCTAGGCCGAGGGCTTCTCCGTTTTTGTTTTTGTTTTTTTTTAAAGGTTTAATTTTTTTAACATTTATTTCTTTTGAGAAAGGGAGAGCACATGTGAGGGGGAGGGACAGACAGAGAGGGAGAGAATCCCGAGCAAGCTCCACCATGCTAGTGCAGGGCTCCAACCCATGAACCAGGAGATCATGACCTCAACCACCCAGGTGCCCTGAGGGCTTTTCAGTTTTGTTTTTTTTTTAATGTTTGTTTGTTCTTGAGAGAGAGAGAGAGAGAGAGACAGAGTGCTAGTGGGAGAGGGGTAGAGAGAGAGGAAGACCATGAATCTGAAACAGGTTCCAGGCTCTGAGCTGTCAGCCCAGAGCCCGACGCGGGGCTCAAACCCACAAACTGTGAGATCGTGACCTGAGCCGAAATCGGACACCCAACTGACGAAGCCACCCAGGTGCCCCGGCTTCTCAGTTCTTAAGAAAGGAACAACCCTCTTCAGAACTTGTGACCAGAGGGAGACGGGCTGTCAGAGGGCCAGGGTGGGGTAGCATCCCGGGCCAGATGCTTATGTGCTCAGCTCCACGTTGGTATTAGGTGAACGTGGAGAAGTTAATTTACAGCCTTGGTTTCCCAGGCCAGAACCTTGAGGCCTTCTGGAACCACGTCACACCCCAACAGGCTGTAAATGCTCCTTGGTGGGGAGGCCTGTTGAGCAGTGGAGATGATTCTCCGGAAGCTCTCAGGGTCTGTTCTAATTGTTTCCTTGCCCTCAATTAGCAGGCATTTGTGGAGGGATCGTGGTAAGAAAGTGAGTGTAGCTCGCTCAGGAGGAAACACAAATGAGACTCCTCTGTCCTGAAGACCCTTTGCAGCCTAACTGCTGAATTAGAAATACACACCGTTGTAATGAGTTGGGGAGAGACGCAGAGTGCTAGGGGCTTCCAGGGGCAGGGAGGTGCTTCCAGGGGGCTGCGGGGTGGGGGGTGGGGGGTGTTGGCGAAACCTTGTAGAGCAGGTGGCATTTATTTATGTTGAGTCTTGGAGGCTGGGTAGAATTGCAGCAGGAGGCCATGGGTGAGGGGTGAGGAAGGCTAGTATATGCAGGATGTAGAAACAGCAAAGAAGAGGCCTCCCCAAAAGTCACCTGCTATTCTCTCTGGTCCTGAAAACCATCTGTTGTCTGCTCTTGACTGCCTTTTTGCTCATGCCAAAGTAGGCATGACAGAGGTCCAGAAGGATCCTGCAGCTTACCGGGCAGGGTAGGGTTCAGGCCTGTTGCTGACCCATGTGTCTAGCCAGCCAGAGAGCCCCCTGCGAAGACCAGGGTGCTGGGAAGGAGACCCAGTGACCGTGCCTTTTGCTGGCTGGCACAGGGCTTCTGGTGCTGAAGGACTTGGGCATTCAGGTGGACCGCTACATCGCTTCCGAGGTGTGTGAGGACTCCATCACAGTGGGCATGGTGCGGCACCAGGGGAAGATCATGTACGTCGGGGACGTCCGCAGCGTCACACAGAAGCATGTATGTCAGCGCAGTGGGACCCGTCCCGCCTTCTCTGCGTCCCTTGCGCTTTGCTCCTGGGGGGGCGGCAGCGCCCCCTTGCATTCTGTTCATTTGCTCTTTTCCTTTGTCCTTTTCCCCAGCCTCTTCTCCTCTTCCATTTTCCTCCTGTCTGCAGAGGAAGATGGGCAGCCCCCAGCTAGCTTTTCAGGGCCTTTTTACTAGAGCGCCTTGGTTCCCGTTTTTCTAATACTTTTGGCAACAGCTTTACCAGCCTCCATTTCTGGGGGGCTCTGGCAGCGTCTTGCCCAAGTGACCCTTTGTCTTTCCAGTTATCTAGCTCTACCCCTGAAACTGCAGGCCCTCGGGGATCCCCAAGGGCATTTGGAGGGTGTTCAGATGGCCCAGATACCCTGTCCAAAATGTGCAGAGCACAAAGTACCCTCAGATGCAGCTGCCCAGCCCGGACTGCCTTCCCTCTAAGTGGCTGCTTTTCCTGTCAGGAGCACGCTGTTTCCCTGCTGGCCTCAGAGATTATCCGGTTGAATCCCTTTGTTTAGGAAACTGAGCTCAGAGAGCCTCAGTGCCCATGGGGCGGTGTGTGTGTGTTTGGGGGAGGGGGGCATATATGTGGTATTAGATACGAACGTATGTAGTGAGCATACCAAGCAGCTGGGTCTCCTGTCTCCCATGCCAAAGCACTTTTTTGCCAGATTCACAGATAATTTCTTCCTTTCTGCCTCTGTCCCCGGACATCAGGCCATCACGTTACCTTTATCCTCCCAGATCCAGGAGTGGGGCCCGTTCGATCTGGTGATTGGGGGCAGTCCTTGCAATGATCTCTCCATCGTCAACCCTGCCCGTAAAGGACTCTACGGTAGGTGCCGTGCTCACCCCTCCACCTTCTGAGCTGGTGCTTCCGCACGTAGGTTTCCTACTTGGATATTTCTGCCCTGGGACAGCTACTCCCAATGACCCTGTCCTCCCTTGCCCTCCCTGTGCCCGAGCCACACCACTGTCTCATGCAGACAGCCCCAGCTGATGGCTTTCTCTTCCGACCTCTCAGAGGGCACTGGCCGGCTCTTCTTTGAGTTCTACCGCCTCCTGCATGATGCGCGGCCCAAGGAGGGAGATGATCGCCCCTTCTTCTGGCTCTTTGAGAATGTGGTGGCCATGGGCGTTAGTGACAAGAGGGACATCTCGCGATTTCTCGAGGTATAGCCAGCAACCTTGGTTTGGCCAGCTCACTAATGGCTTCTACCTTGGACTGCTGCTTTATCCCTGTCTCATCTGCATTGTGGAGCTGGGGACTGGTGACTTCTGCTTTGCAAGGGGCCTGTTTGGGAAGCTCAGGGCTTCCCATTTAGGGAGGAAACATTGCTAGAAGCCGACCCTGGAAAGAACCTGTGGTCTCACTCTAAGAGGTAGTATGTGGGTGTGGGCCTCAGGGCTTGAAGGACTGTTCCTAAGTCAGGTGGGGTGCCAGACTCCTAGAGTTGGGGTTCTGTGTGGTGCTTCACTGGGGGAACCTTTGAGATGGCCAGATCAATTTTCCCCAACCAGAATGGCTTGCCCTCACTCCCTGGCACCACGACAGATGCCCTGTGGCTTCTGAGAAGGAAAAAACATGGCTTACCGTGGGTCCCAGCTCAGCTCTGAGCCGGCTGGAGCCGTGCACTCAGGATCTCTGTGGCCAGAGGCATTCTTGGGGTGGGCAGTCTGGGAGCTCGAGCCCGTGCTCCCGCTCGGTGTTCTTACGTTAAGCGCAAGCGTCTGTTTGGCTCATAATCTGGACACACAGTGAACGCATCCACACTCATTGGAACTTTCTTACTCAGAGCCTCTGGGTGAGCTAGAGGTATGTAGTCCAATAGGGTAGCCATCAGCCACGTGTGGTATTTAAATTGACATTAAAATTCCTCAGTCGCTCTAACCTCATTTCAAGTACTCGTTAGCCACCTGCAGCTACTCCATTGAACAGGGCAGACAGAAAACATTTCCGTCATCACAGGGTGTTCAGTTGGACTGCAGTGGTCTAGAATGTTCTAATGAGAGCATGTGGAATGTGGCTGGGTTCCATTCTGGCTTTTCCTAGAGGCTTCAGGCTGTTCCACTGTGTGGCTTCCTGAGAGAGGAGTAAGCGCCTTTGAGGCTGTAAGGCTCTAAAACTAGCAAAATTTCCTGGCGCACTCTGATTTTCCTCTGTTGCTCATCTTTAATCTTTCTCCTGTTTTGTAGTCCAACCCTGTGATGATTGATGCCAAAGAAGTGTCAGCTGCACACAGGGCCCGCTACTTCTGGGGGAACCTTCCTGGTATGAACAGGTTGGTGAGAGAGCCCGGGTCTGGGGTGGCTGCGGGTTGGTGTGGACAGGCAGCTCAGGCCAAGGAGGAGGAGGTCACTGAGGGGCCCTCTTGGGCAGCCACCCCTGTTGACCAGCTTGCCGCTCTGCCATGTTTTTCTCTGTTTCCTTCTCCTTGAGGGAGAAGGCGAGTCAGGGCATAGAAAATACTTGCCTGAGAAATCAGAAACTAATGGCTGAAATAAGACCTTTGAAAGTGCACCCTTTACACAAAAGGAGAATCCCCATGCTGCTGAGCTACATAGTTTGCGCTCCCACGTCGGTGATGGATCCAGACTGCGCTTGTCCTTAGTCTTCTAGGTGAAGCCACGGAGGGTGGATGTGGGATGGGAAGGAGTGGTGCCCACACCTGGGCCACATCTGCTCCAGGAGAGGGACCCTCGAAGCAACACTGGGCAGCTTAGAGGGTCCAGCTTCGCTTGTCATCCCCACACTTTGTTAGCTTCAGGTCCTTTGTTGGAAGGATGTTCTTTGTTTAGGTTACATAGGTAGAGATTTTAATGTCCAGATGTTCATGAAGGCAACTTCATTTCTTCAGTGGAATAAATGCATTCTAAAAAGGCCTATGAGGAGAAAGGAATTCTGGTTGAGAGTCTGTTTAAGAGCAGAGTGAGACCCACCCAATCTAGATATCTGTTATGTAGGGAAATATTTTCCAGGATGTTCTTTTTTTCTTTTCCAGAATGTTCTAAGAGTGGATTATATACCTTGCTATATCTATAAATCAGAAACATCGTCTAACCTGGCCTCAGTCTTCTCCTCTTCCTCTCATCCATTAGCGTGAAGTTGTAGGAACATCCCTCGTCTCCTACCCATGTCTCAAAACTGCTTGCTGTCTTTTGTGAGGGCTTATTGATGGGAGGAGATGGGTCAGGAGGAGAGCTGGCCTGAAAACTGTTTCAGTGCCCTCCTCAGCTCCCAAGACGTATGTGTACTGGAAGGGCAGACTGGATTACACAATCCGGTGTTTCATGGAGCCACGAACTCAGTGTCTCCTCGCGGATCTTGGTCCTGTGGGATTATTCTCACTTGCTTCTTCCGACTCTAAAATTCTAGAACTCTGACCTTCGAGGAGGACCAGAGGTACCACAAGGGACCAAGTAGAGTGAGTGTGTGCGTGAACAGGGCAGAGGCTGGAGGCGCCCACTCAGGCCGTGGGTCCCTGTGGGTCCCACGCTGAGGTGGTGGACTGCCATGGGAAACCTTCACTAAGTATTCTGAAAGGTCAGAAAAGGTCAGCGCCGAAGGTGATGTTCAGTGATCTGCTCTGCCCTGTGAGAAGTGACACATTGAATGTCACGGAATTTTAGTCTTCTGGGGACTGTGCAAGAACGTAGGCCTTTTTAACTATACATTTAAGGTGCACACTTGGATGAATTTCATCCAGCATACACACCCATGGAAACCGTCACCATAGTCAAGATACAGAACCTTTGGTCACCCCCAAAGCCTGACAGATACTTTGAAAGCTCAGTATATTTAAAGATAACTGACAAGAGCGATTGGGTTTTCCTTCTTTGGGGCAGGTGTTACCTGCTTATTCGTGGATTGAGACCACTGTGGAACTTCCCTTTAAGGATTAATACTTGCCGCACTGTCCTGGGATGGCTGCGGTGTGTGTGCCTGTGTTTGGGGGGCGTTTGAAGGGGGTCACAACGTGTGCGGGTGACCTCAGCCCTCTTTTCCTTCTCCGTGTGAATCACGGCCGCCCGGCGCGTCCCCGATGCTCTCCTGGTCTCTGGCGTTACCTTCTCTTTCTGCCTCCTAGGCCGTTGGCATCCACTGTGAACGATAAGCTGGAGCTGCAGGAGTGTCTCGAGCACGGCAGAATAGCCAAGGTTAGCCCCCTGGCACCAAAGCCGTCTGCTGGGGGGGGCAGGGAGAGGGGCAGAGAGGGCGGGGTGAGCCAGAGTGGCCTCTGGGGCCGTGTCCACAGCTAGTGTGGAGGATGCACTTTGGGAGGTGACACGGGGTCACGCAGCCAGCCGGCCAGAGGGGCGGGCCCGGGGGACAGCTTGGAGGGCAAGGAGAGAGATCAGAAGTCCTTCCTAGTCTCCGGCGCATCCGTTGAGCGTCGCCTGCTGGTCCTGTGGGAAGCAGACACTCGATAAGACGTCTTTGCCAGAGTCCCTGGATCTGCTCGGGCTTTTAAGCTTTTTGGCCAGGGCCTGTTGCACGAGCCTTCGGGACCGCACGTCTCTCCTGTGATGTGGAAGCCGCATCTCTCTCTGGAGAAATCTCCTGGAGCGAGTGCACTAGGCGTCAGGGCCCACGAGAGCAGGCACCGACATTCGCCAACACTCTGCAGGGACCCCAGAGGTGTCCGAGCTCCCGAGTCGTTTGGCTTCCTTTTGCCTGCAAGTTACTTCACGTGTGCAAGAACCAGTTCTCAGAAGACTTAGGAAGTTCAGTCCTGGGCTCGAGCTGCTACTTCTCAAGTCCTTGGCCAGCGGGACTGGACTAAGGATGGCCGGGTGACCTCAAAGTGGGACGAAGAGCAGGGCGGTGGGATCTGCCGAGGCTCACGCCGGAGCCTCACCCCGGCCACCGGAACGGACCGGGCCTGACTTGTCAGTGTCGGACTTGCCTGTCCCGGCAAGGGCCTGGCACATGTGTTAGACGCACAGCCGGCAGATGAGTGCTCATTCTTTTCCTCTCCTTGTTTCTAGTTCAGCAAAGTGAGGACCATTACTACTAGGTCGAACTCCATAAAGCAGGGCAAAGACCAGCATTTCCCCGTCTTCATGAACGAGAAAGAGGACATCTTATGGTGCACTGAAATGGAAAGGTAGTACCGAGGCCGGGTGCTGGTGTCGTGGGGTGTGTGGGGTGAAGCGGTGGCTGTCTGTGAGGGAGGAGGGATCGCTGCCTCCTCCGGCCAGGCTCGTACCTTCCACAGGTACCCTGTGAGCGGTGGGTCCTCCCAAGTGTTTCCTGACAGGGCAGGTTCCTGGGGAGGACTCCTGCGCATCGTGAGGTTGGTCACACAGGGTAAGAGGGGTCTAGGAATCGGTTCGTGGTGCCTTGGCTCGCTCCCAGAGGTCCTTGCTCAAGCTGCTAAACCGCAGGATCTTCCTCCACTTGTGCTGCTCGTTGTAGGTACTTTGCACACCGGGGCAGCGCGGGACCAAGGTAGGCCTCGCGGCCTCAGCACTCTGATTTGGTGCAAACCAGACTCTGGGGCTAGATTACCTCTTCAATGTCAGTGTAACTGCAGCTTAGCCAGAGAGACCATTTACGCAAATGAACAGAACAAACAGAAACTTGAAGCTTCTGAACTCAGGCAAGAGTCCAACTCCTTTGTTGAGTCTGCTCTTGTGGAGAAGATACCAGGGGTGGTGGGGTGGGGGGTGTATTTATCTATCTAAATGTTTATTTTTTATTATTTTTGAGAGAGAGAGAGAGAGAGAGCACGCGTGCGTGGGGGAAGGGCAGAGAGAGAGGGAGACACAGAATCCGAAGCAGGCTCCAGGCTCTGAGCTGTCAGCACAGAGCCCGACGTGGGGCTCGAACTCACAGGCTGTGAGATCACGACCTGAGTCGAAATCGGATGCTTAACCGACTGAGCCGCCCAGGCGTGCCCTAGGGATGTGCATTTAAGTATATAGACTTCCATACCCGCCGTGCCTGTGTCTCCATCCTCTCAGGCGGAGGTGTTTTTCACAAATGCTGACTTTGTACTGGGAGGCGCCTCTCGGACAGCGATTTTCTTACTTTCCTTCAGGTCCACAGAAAGTGGCTGGGTGCCTGAGTCGTGCTTGGTGAAGAAGGGCAGAAGATTTGGCAGACTCGCCCACGCCCACATTGACCCCTGCCCTTTCTGCCTTGTGTCTCTAGGGTGTTTGGCTTCCCTGTCCACTATACCGACGTCTCCAACATGAGCCGCTTGGCGAGGCAGAGACTGCTGGGCCGGTCATGGAGTGTGCCCGTCATCCGCCACCTCTTCGCTCCGCTGAAGGAATATTTTGCTTGTGTGTAAGGGACATGAGGGCAAACCGAGGTAGTGACACAAAGTTAAACAAACAAACAAAAAACACAAAACACAACAAAACACCAACAACATGAGGATGGAGAGAAGTATCAGCACCCAGAAGAGAAAAAGGAATTTAAAACAAAAACCACAGAGGCGGAAATACCGGAGGGCTTTGCCTTTTGCAAAAAGGGTTGGACATCATCTCCTGATTTTTCAATGTTAATCTTCAGTCCTATTTAAAAACAAAACCAAGCTCCCCTCCCCCCCCCCCTTTTTTTTTTCGGTCAAACCTTTTGTTTTCTACTCTTTTCAGAGGGGTTTTCTGTTTGTTTGGGTTTTTGTTTCTTGCTGTGACTGAAACAAGAAGGTTTATTGCAGCAAAAATCGGTAACAAGACATAGTAACGATACCTTGCAGAGGAAGGATGGGAGAGAAGGAAGAAAGGAAATTCTATAGAAATCTATATATTGGATTTTTTTTTTTTTTTTTTTTTTTTTTTTTTTTTTTTTTACTATATATCTTTTTTTGTTGTTGTCTCTAGCCTGATCAGATAGGAGCACAAGCAGGGGACAGAAAACAGTGACACTCAGCGGCAGAATTCCCTCCCAGCCACTGAGCTGTCTTGCCAGCACCATTCCTGGTCATGCAAAACAGAACCCAACTAGCAGCAGGGAGACAGAACACACAAGACCCTTTTATACAGTATTTCAGGTGCCTACCACACAGGAAACCTTGAAGAAAATCAGTTTCTAGAAGCCGCTGTTACCTCTTGTTTACAGTTTATATATATATGATAGATATGAGATATATATATAAAAGGTACTGTTAACTACTGTACAACCTGACTTCATAATGGTGCTTTAAAACAGCGAGATGAGTAAAAACATCAGCTTCCACATTGCCTTATGTGCAAAGGGTTTTAACCGAGGATGGAGGAGGGAGGCAGCTTGAAGGTGAATCGTTAACCATGGCGGGCTCTCCCCTTGGTATTTTCACAAGGTGAAGGAGGAGACTCTGGGAACCGCGTTCTCCCGCTTCTCCCTGCCAAAAAGGGGGTGAGACGAGGTGGTCGGACCGTGGAAAGCTAAGAGTGGGATTCATCCAGGCTCACGCAATAACCTTTTGATTTTTTTTCAAAAAGGAGACTCCCTCGGCAAGATGGCAGGATAAGGGGTCTTCATTCCCAATTTCTCACATTAGCCGATTCGAGGGCTCCTTGTGGTGGGATCAGAAATAATCCAGAGTGTGGGAAAGTGACAGTTAAAACCCCACCTGGAGCAAATAAAAAAACATACAAAACGTACTGGTGCTTTCCTGTCTAAGTCGCCTTTTGTGTGTTCTTTTATGAGGCCCTCACCATCCACCCTCTGTGCACAAGGCGGCTTCTGGCCCCTGGAATGTGATGTTTTTGGTCATCTCCAAAGGCTGCAGTTTTATACTGGGAGGCTGATGACACCTTTTGTTATAATTATTATTATGGTTCTGGTTATAATTATGTTTGTTTTCAGATTTTCTTTAAGAAAACAAAAACCCAACCCCCCTCCCTTTCGGTTTCAAACCAAGGTGCGGGGAGCAGGGTGCTTCTAAGTTAGTGGTGGCCCTGGTGCCCTGGCTCCCCACCCCTCGGGCCAGGTGGGCCACCGGGCGCAGCGACAGCCAGGCGGCCAGAGGAGTCCCCGAGGCCGGCCTTCCGGGCGCGTCCCTCTTCTCTTCTACTCCCCTCCTCTCGAGTCCCGGGTGTCAGGGCTGGAGGGAGGACCGGGCCATCTCTCTCCTCGTGTGTATGATTGGAGTGGTGTGTATTTCTTTTCTAGTACTTGGTCTGATGATAGCTGTGCTCTTCGTTGGAGCCAGCAGCACCTGGAGCCCCCGAGTGCACTGACACCTCCTACCGAGGCGGGCAGCCTGGCGTTGGCGGTAGGCAGGGACAGCATTGGTGGCTCCAGGGTGAGGGCCCAATGGGCAGATGCTTGCCTGGATAGATGGGGTGTAGATATGTGGCATATAGAGATATATATTTTATAATGGGAGGGGGGATGGCACCTCCTGGGACTGGCAGGGCTGGGAGGTGTGCTGTCAAGCACATGGTCCCGAGTTCGCATCCCTAGAAAGATAGGGCCTACGGTGATAGGCGCTATATAAATACATAGATAGGGTCACGTATAAGAAATATTATGTAGTGGGGAGCGGGGCAGGGGGGCTCAGGATGCTGAGCCTCGGGTCCCACTGCAGACAAGCCCCACGCCAATCAATCAATCCCACACGCATACACAGGAACAGAATTCTACCGATGCAGAATGGACGCGTGCACGCGCGCATGCGTGCACGCACACACACACACACACACACACACACACACACACACAGCCAGGGGGCTCCCAGCGCCCTTCTCCCCAGGATTCAGGACTTCGTGGCGTCGGCCCTGCAGCTCTTTACCTCTGTTGCCCTGATTGCAGGTAGACTGTCAATCCCAGAAGTTGCTAGGTGCTGAAGGCAGGAAAAGGAGGAGGTTTTATTTTCGCAGGTGCTCTCCTCTAGCAGGTAGCGTTCTATCTCTTTTGCCCCTGGTGATGTCAAAAGATTCTTCTGTTAGCAACCTGTGATACTGACCTGCAACTCTAGGCACCAGTAAAGTCAGCCCTCGACTCCCCCTACCTATTCTCCCCCAACCAAAATAAAATTGACATCCAGGTCTGTCTCGGCCAAGGGGGCTTCCATTGGAAAAAAAAAAAAAAATGGGACAGTGAAACTCATCATTTGAATAAAGCAAATTAATAATTGGTGACAAAACTAAACCAAGGCTTTGAATCCCTTGCTCGTTGCTCAGGAGTCCGCGCACAGCTGGTGGCCGTGGTCTCCTGTTCCTTTTAGAGGTGCTTGGTCCTGGGCCTCAAGCTACTATTTCCTTGTCAGATTGGTTTTTAAAATCACAGCCAGTTGCTTCCTGCCGGCTCTGTGACACGGTGGCAGGTGGCGATGGTGGGCCCCCCTGGGGCTGGAGCAGCTAGGAGGGGGGATCCGTCCGCCCCTCCCTCGTTGGAATCCCTGTACTAAATCGTGGTGCTTGCCCGTCCCTTCCTCCAGCCGGGCTCCATCCTCCTGGCCTGGAGTTCACCAGCACCACTCCAGGAGGGCTGTGGGGAGGAGGGCTGCCTCAGGCAGTCCAAGGTGCTCCCTCCCCCACTGGCCAACACTAAGGTCTTCGCAGTCCCCAGCGTCAGGACCGTCTCTTCCGGGCCTTCCTTCTGCAAACAGACTTACCGGCTCTCTCTCGGCCCTCCTAGGCTTTTCGTCCACTGCTTACGCGAAGGGGTTTGCCTTTCCCGATGGCCCAAGCTCCACCCAGGGGGTCGGTGTGGGGAAGAAACTTGGCAGCCATGGATGTGGCAAAGCCTGAGGGCTTAGTGTGGGCCAGCCAGCTTGCTCGGAGGAGGCCTGGCTTTTGTGGGTGATAACCTAAGAGCACTTGTTCCTCCTGGTCTAGCAACCTGACTAGGCCCCGGAATGGGCCAGATGACAGTTCACAATCACCAGCTTTTCTTCCAGCCCAAGCCGTGGGCTTGGTCCCACAGTAGAATTTGAGAGGGTGTAGGGGACCTTGGGGATGTGCCAACTTGGCCATGCCAGATGCTCTCAGTCTACTTCCAGCCCCAGCAGGGGCGCTTCTGGGGACATGTATCTGGTCGCTTTCTAAAGGAGGGCTGTGCTTTGGCTGAGGCGGGGTCGTGCGAGGATTAAGGTGGGGATCGTTACGCTTGCTGTGGGCGAAGCCGAGGGTAGAGGCACGGAGCGGAGAAACCAGGAGGGCCTAGGGAAAATTCTGGAATGTGTCCCCAGTGGGATCTTCTTTGTAACGAAATTTACCCCTGGAAACCAGGGCTTCTAGGGACTGAGGAGGATGCCTCCCCATTTGTTGCAGGTGCCAAGTAGAAGGTGGTGCCAAAGAGATTGGTGGCTTTTGTCCGGGGGAGGTAGTCGGGGGCCTGTGCCAGGGTCACAGAGCCCTTGGTCGCCTGTCTCAGGAGGAGGTGAGTCTCCAGCAGGCGGCTGCTGAGCCCTGTGGGCCTCAAGCTGGCTGGTGCTAAGCCCCTTCCCTGTGGGCTGACTAGAGAACAGTAGGCTGAGGAAGCAGCAGGTGAGGACCAGGGGGGAGAGGGGTCTCGCGGTCAGTACATGACGACTTGAGTGCGTTACTATCTGTTTTTCTCTCTAGACCCCAGAACTCTCCTGCTACTGAACATTCTTCTAGAAAGCAAACTTCCCCAAAGAGCATCCAGGACCTCTTAGCTTTTGAGACAGGCCTGGGAGTGGTTGGCTGGTGGAGATGCCCCTGGGAGTCTTGGTGAGTCGCTAGGGTGTGGATTGGGACAGCAGGGAAGGCTGCTGGACCTTGAACTGGGCTAATGAGGCCCGGCTCCCCACTCCGTCCCTCTTTGCTGGCAGCTCTGGGAGAGCCTACATGGGAATACCCGCCATGTCCGGCTCAGGAAGGTCTGTAGCAGGAGCAAGGGAAGGAAGGTTTCAGTGGAGCCGTCTGGGAAATGTTCTCCAGGAAAACCACAATCAGTAGTCTTCCCGTGTTTGGTGATCTAAGTGTAGGTAAAGCAGATCTTGGAGGAGGTTTCGAATTCCTGTCGCTGTTCTGCTTGGCCAGAGTTGCTGTGGCACTGGGGTCTTTCAGAGGAGTCATTTTTAGGAAACTTGCAGGATCCCCCTCTGTGGGGTTAGGGCTGTGGGACCTGCCCGGCACTGTGATCTGAGAGAGCTGGCAGTTTCCTTTGGTCAGAGAAACAGCAGACCCAAGATTCTGGCGAGAACAGCATTTCTAGCCAGGCCCCATTTTGATCCCAGGAGGTGAGGAATCTGAATTTGTCTCTCCGCTCGCTCCCAGTGCTTGCGATTAGAGGTGACACTGGAGCTGTCCTTGGCAGGAAAGGCTTTCCTCCAGCACAGGCTTGGGGGGGGGGGGCGAGGGGAGGGGGGGGGGTTGCCAAGGACTGGCCTGGAGCTAGCATGGCCCTGCCGGCCTTTCCCTGCTGAGGCAGGGGTTAACTCCAAATGTGTGCAGGACCTGGGAGGAAAGAGGAGAGATTAATGGAAAAGATAGACTGCACGGTTCTCACAGAAGCTCTCGAATCTTTACGTTTTGGTAAAGGAAGCCTGGGGGTCTTTGGGAGGCAAGGGCAGCCCCTCTTGTCCCTGGGTGTCCTCAGAGACCTGGCCGAGACGGGCCTTTGCTTGGTGACCTCTGGCTCACCACAGACCCTGGGCAGTAGAGTTTTGGGGGTGGGAGAAACCAGGAGTGAGGACAAGGACGGAAGGGCCCTTGGCTCGTCGTGACTCTGCCCGAACGGAGGCCCACGGACTCCTGGAACTCTGGTAACTGGAAAACTCCCCCGTTCTGCTCTGCCCGAGGGCCGTGGGAGAGCGGCTTTCCCCGACCCCAGTCTGGCCGGCCTCCAGCCCGGCGCCTGAGGAGCTGAGCAGGGATCGAAAGCCTCGCCCCGTAGTCCCATTTCACTTCCCAGACCGATTCGGCTGCACAGCTCTAGAATTCACCAACCAACCAAAATGCCGAAATTTCTTAGAATACGCAGAGGGAGGAGGTGACTCAACAAGGTGCTAAAACATTTTATTAAAAATATATATTGTTAAATTAAGTCTGCTGTCTGGACAATGACTGTTTGTTTTGTTTTCTTGTAGTGGAGTTTAAAAGAGACTATTATTTTACTCTGATATATTATTATTAAAAAGGCATTTTAACTTTGTACTTGAAAACTAAATGGGCGGTTTCATGTGTTTTAGCTGAGGCATTGAAGTAGCGGGTGCTTACTTATTTGTGGGAAATCATGTATTCATACTGAAGAATAAACTCCGTAGCTGATTGGGTGATACCTTTTACTGTTACAGACGATTTCGCTTTGACCCCGGCGGCAGAGCACTTTTATTCCACATTCCACGCAGCTAAATGCAGGACTTCCTCCCCAGCCCCCCCTCCCCTGCCCCTTTTCTCTTCACTTCCTCTTTTCTCCTTTTTTTTCTTTCTTTTTTTTTTTTTCTTCGGTTTTGTTTGTTTGTTTGTTTTCCTGGTTCCAGCACCCTTTCACCACTGTATTTTTTTTTAGGGTTGCTTCTCTATTTATTGACAATAATAATGTACATTTCACAGTCTGGTTCTGGAACATCCGAGGAGGGGCACGGGAGAGGGCCCCCGAGCGGGTCCCCATCCCCGTCCCCCTGGTGTTCCGTTGTATCTCTGTGTAAGTGATGCTCGTGACATAGCTGTTTATGAAATAATTAAAGAGGTCAATGCGTACAGCAGATGTAGAAAGTCTGTCAGTTCCGCCTTCATCACATTTTTTTTGTGCCCAGAAGACTATAATAAAGCTCCTTTCTAATGTACTTGTGCTGGAGAACACTTGAATAAATGGACTGTTTTTGTGCAAAAAGAAAAACGGAAAAAGCACCGTAATAATGTCCTTTTGTCTTGCGTCTCCTTCCCCCCGACATGACTGTTCACAGCCTTCCCAGAGGGGTCAAGTACCCAAGTGGGGAGGGACTAGCTTTGGGTCCAGACGATGCAGCTTCTCCCTTTAAAATATCACCTGTGTGAGCATTAAGTAGGGGCTGTAAACTGGGTGAAAAAAAGGACGGTTTGGTCAACTTGAAGCTCAGACAAGCTACGTAGTGAGACGGGGGTGGGGGTGGGGGTGTCTCTGGAAGAGCACGTTCTGTCCTGGGCTGAGGGGTAGAAGTTTCCAGGCTGGAGCCGTGAGAGGAGGGCCTCGTGCCAGCGCCCGGGTCAGCCGAGTGGAGGGCCTTTTGCTTATGGGCTCTGTTGCCCTCTCCAGGGGGTTTCTCCAACACACAAAGGTGTTGAGAGGAAGGCAGCTGAGAGGTAGACAATCTGGACTGCACAAGGGACCCTGGGACAAACTGAGGCATTTGGCCTAGGAAGGAGGAGAGATGTTTGCAAACACTGACATGGTAAGCCTGAGGGGCTGGGATTGTTGGGGTAGTTCCACAAGGGAGCAGAAGTGGCCACAGTCGGCAGGAAGTCAGCCCATTTCAGCTCCGCTTAAGATCCTTTTTTTGCCCCTGGCCAGCAGTGCAGTTAAGAGGTACCGGGCAGCCATTTGGGGATGCCACCGGCCTTCCTTGAAGCCCCGAGTCTGGGTCCCTCTCACTGCCCCTCCTCAGAACTGTCTTGCTAGTGGCTTGAAGAGCCCATTCATATGCAATGTCCCCTTCATCCTTGCCACTCTTCCCCTAAAAGTCACTAGTTCCCGGTCTCCCGCCATCTAAAAAAAACAGAATCTAAGCACATACGAGAATTAGGATGTTCCCCTTACGGATCTCAGCTCTAAGAGCCTGGCATTCTGTGTGGCGTTTCTATCTCCTAAGTGCCAAGCAAGTTCGGCCAGTGGCTTCCTAAGGGAGGATTATTCAAGGTTTCTTTCCTACATTAGACCTAGGGAGAGGTTTAGGGCTGCACCATTTTGTTGGCTGCTTTGAAAGGAATTCTAAAGGGAAAATTTGAGAAAAGGGAGAAAAATCAGCTTTTTTTCATGGGCACTTTTCTTTACAAAATTGTAAATGTACACTTAACTTTTATCCTACTTTTTTTCTCTATTTTTCAGTGTTGATGTAGAATGCTTTTTTTCTAAATGGCTGCATGGCATTTTCTTGTTGGATATCTGTTTCTATATATATGCATTTTATTTTAGCTATAAATAGAGCTGCAATAAATATCTTGATGTGTTGGTTTTTTTCCCCCCTATATTTTGTATTTTTTCTCCATAAGCTAGATTCCCAGAAATGAGACGTCTTGGGGCCGAACGATGAAGATTTTGGTTGGCTCCTGACACATTGGCCTGATTGCCTCTCAGTGGTCAGCAGACAGATAGTGTGGATCTTCAGTCTGAGGCTCTCAGTTCAGAAAAACAAACACAGTCCTTAGTTTGACCATCTCAGAAACGTGTTAATCCCGGTGAGGAAGTGAAGGCTCAAAGCGTTTTTTTTTTTCCCCCTGAGAAGCTGGAAATCTGTAGCCAGAAGCAAGAGGTGGAAACAACACTGGTCACTCAGTTTGGAAAAAGAACTCACCTGGGAGTACCCACCTGGAGGCAGCCTCGGGAGGATGGAATTCACACTGAATCTTTCAGATGCTGGTTCCAAGGCTGAGGAGAAATGGGAGGGTGTCATGGGTACCCTCTAGCTCTGAAAGCCACGCTGGGACCTCCCAGTGCCACCTGAGCTGGAGGTGGGCGGTCTGGCCGGAGCTTACGGGAGGGAGCTACCGGGGACACTTCATTAGTAAAAACCATCTTGCGAAGTTCCTGCCTTTAAACCAGGTACCATCCGATGGTGGCGGAGAGGGACAGAGAGGGAAGGGCCAGGGCTGGGCAGGAGTCAGGTCGTTGTGAAGGGGAGGAATGCCCAGGTGGGTCTGCCCGGGCTGGGGAGGAGATGTGCCACGCTCCCAGGCTTGCTGGTTCAGGAGCAACTTCCTTGGGTTCAGCGAGGTTGACCTGGTGAATGCAGAGCAGAAGAGAGGAGAGAGGGAGACGAGAGGCTGTCTCAGAACTGGCTGGTGGGGAGGCTGCCATCCACAGCAAGGCCAGAGGTGGTGGGCACAGGCAGTGGGTGTCCGGTGTGGGGGGGTGTTAGGCGAGGGGCTTCAGCGAGGGGCAGAAAGTGTATGTCGAAGATGGGGGCACAAGGAAGTCCCATCCGAGGGGGACGGGGCTCCCCTGCAATGGGCTCCTGGCATCATCCCCCAAAGCTCCCTTTCTCTCTGGTTCTAGTACCCTGTAACAGAACGAGGCCCGCTGGCCTCAGCTGGGAGCCTGTAGGGGAGGCTGCTGGGCTGGGGGGGAAGTGCCTGGGCAGAGTCCTCTGATGGGTGGGTGGCTAGAACAACAGTTTTCAGAGCTGGATTCAAATCTCAGAAAGCAACCCAGCCGACCCCTCATTCTCAACGCTGAAGTCCCAGGTGCCCTGAACTGTATCAGAAGAAAGAGGACAGCATGTAGGACCCTCGGATCTGAATCCTGTGTGACCTCGGGCAGGTTAGCTACCGGTCTTGAGCTCAGTCTTCTTACTTGGAGGCCCAGGTTCCGTCTTCTTGTCCGTCAAGCATGTGGCTTTTGGCTCCCCCTCCCCCCACCCAGGTGTGGCCGTAGCTGTGGGGCCTGGGGAGACACACCCGCAGCCACCGCCACCGGCTGAGCCCAGGGCTTTGGCCAAAGTGGGTGTGCGGTGGCTGAGGGAGGGAACCCAAAGCCTCTCAGAAGCTTTTGCTCTGATGGAAGCGCAAGGCCCCACCTCTCACTGCATGACCATCCCTTGCCTGGCCCTGACTTGGCCCATGTGACAGTGACATGAGCACTGTAGATCACCTGGGGTCTGGGTTCTGCCTGGCCCAGCGTGAGGACTTCCGAAATCTCCCTGTCCCTCCCCGCCCCTCCCCTCCCCTCCTGCTTGGCTCGGGGATCTCCCTCCACAGGGACCGCCCTTGTCTGCTCTGAATCCCACTCTGTCCTCCTGCTTGGCCATGGCTCTCTCTGTCTGGCACCATTGGTCTCTGTTTCTCCCCGAGCATTTCCTAAATGGCACCCATCGATCTTAAACACACGTGCACACTTGACCTTGACCTCCCTCCAAATGCCCTATTTCTCTGTTCCTCTTTACAGCAAAACTCGAAAGCACTCCTGGGATCTAACAACTCAGCTTTCTTCCTCCCATTCTCCTCCATCCATCCCAGCGGGGCCCTCACCCCATCACCCTGTCACCTCTCAGGAGCTGGGGCCCGGGTGACCCCCTCCTCCCTGAACCACCTTGTTCTCTGGGCTCCTGACATCATACCCCGTGTCTTCCTATCCACCCCCACCCCCCCCCCCCCGACTTCTTTGACTCCTTCCTGTTCTCTAAATGCTGGAGGGCTCCAGAGACCCCGTGTCTGCTTTCACCCCGACTTCCCTGAAGCCCAGGTTCTCCTATCCAGCTGCCTGCTTGGCCTCTCTGCTTAGGTGTAAAACCGGCCCCTCAAATGTGACCTGCCAAAAACAGAACTCTTGGTCTCCTCCCGGCTCTCACACTTCACTACATCTTTGTAACTGGTGCTTAATTGGTGTCAAAACACTGGGGCTCATCCACCATTCCCCTCTTTCTGTCACAGCCCACTTCTCGGTCACCAGCTCGCACTGACAGACCCCTCTCCACATATACCCTCATTGGGCCACTTTCACTGTCTTACTTTTGCAGCTTTCCCCAAGTCTTCATCATCTGGCCCTAACCGGTCTCTGTCCCCATCCCATGACAATAGATCTCTTTGTTCTGTTCCCGTCCCTTTCGGTTTCGGCCCGTTCAACACGCAGAATGATCTTATTGAAAAATCAAACTCTTAAAAAAAAAAAAAAAAAAAATGCCCATCCGTTGTGTGCACCTGCAGGGAGCGTAAACCCTTCTCGCCCTGGCCTGCAAAGCCCCGCCCTCCTCACGCGCTCCGCCTGGGCCTCCAAGCTCTTTCCCAGCGCAGAGCATTTTCGAGGTGCCCTCCACCTGGAAATCTTGCTCCCCTCCTTCCTCGGCCTGTTCGGCCTGTTCGCTCTCATCCAGGTCTCGACTCAGAGAAACGCTAACTGCTCTTTCTCAAGTACTTTTGTGCCCACTGCTTTCTGTCACGTGTATTATCTTCCTAGCCCTCGCCCTCTCCGCTTCTGACTCAGTAGTTTGCTTTCCTGGCTGTTGTCTTTCTTCTCCACTCAAACGAAAGCTCTGCAAGAGCAGGGAACTTTCCTTTGTTTCTGCAGTGTGCCCAGGGCCCAGACCGGGTCCTTACATAACTATTGCATAGGAAACCTAATCATTGCTAGAGTTGACATGTATTGAGTGCTCAGCGTGTACCAGAAATCATTTCTGCATTACTCATTTAACCTGCTCAACCCTGTGTGCTGAGTGCTATTATCCCATTTTACAGACGGGATACATACTGTGCTTGTGGTTGCACATAGGGGCAATGCCCAAATTTCAAACCCTCTCTGCTTGCTGCAAGGCTGCAGGTCACAGTCCGAGTTACCTGCCCCTACTCTATCTCTCACACAGATTGGGCTGGTCCATTAGGGTCTCTGTGGCAGTTTCCGGCTCCCTCCCCAGAGGTCTGGGTGTGCAGCCCTCCACCCCTGCTTCCCTACTTAGACCTGGCTCCTCCTCCAGCCACACCCCCAGGGAGCTAGCTCTTCAAGGTGTGGGGAAAGGAGTTGGAAGACGGGGCATGGGGGCACCTGGGTAGATTTCTTATTAGCTCTTCTGTGTGCAGACATTCCTACTGGTACCAGTTCCTTAAGAGAGGCTCCCCTGGCTCAGATTAGGATCTCCTCTCCCCTAATTTTCTGGTTCAGCCCTTTATTTCCTTTGTAGTTCTTATCATAATTAGAATCGTTCTGTTTACTCATTTGTTGTGTCTCTCTCGCTAAAATGGAAATCCAGGAAGGCAGAAATAGAGTCGTCTTGTCCTTTGGTATACTCCCAGAGGTACATTGCATGTTTGTGGAATGAATGGGTAACCGCAGGCAGCCCCACACCTGTGTGATCTCCAGGATAGCGGCTCTCGAGAAGCCTCTTGCTGGGCTGAGCAGGGTTTCTGGAATTTTTTACAACGTATGGGCCTCAGTTAGTTCCAACTTGGTTGCATAAATGTTGGTTATGTCCACAGCGCACAAAGGGCAAGGAGAAGGGAAGCAAAGTTCATTATTGAGTGTCCACCAGATATAAGAAATCCTAGCCCGCAGCTGCCAACAGTGACCGGCCTTCCCATGGGTCCAGACTTGTGCCAAGTTCTTTACATGCATTAGCTCACTTCCTATGCAAAGACCTCATAATTGTGCCATTTTACAGATGGGAAAATTGAGGCTTATCAAGAGTACCCAACTTGCCAGGTAGAAGCTGGATGGAGGTGTGTCTGACATGCCAGCCCAGAGGCTGTTTCCACTCTCCAGGCTTCCTCAGAGGGGGGCTCTGCCCAGGGGAAGGAGATGTCTGTGCTCTCTGCATTAAAGAGAATGGACCATGAGTCTTTAAAAAAGTTAATCTGACTCCCTAGCCTAAAATTATGTTACTCGCACCTTCAAAGTAATCAAAAAAGGGATAAGTGAAAAATCAGTCATTATCCCAACCTCCCAAATTTAACTGCTGTTGGAATTCTTTTCTCTTTCTTTTCCATGAGGCACATATACAACTTGATTCATTTAAGACTGTATTATTCGTCAATATAGTGTTTTGAAATAATAATTACTTTTTGAGAATTCATTGCATGCTGGATACTATTTTTCTGTTAACATTTTACTGTGAGCATTTTCCCCATCACTATTTTGAAAACATCATTTTCAATG
The DNA here is from genome assembly GCF_046562875.1 of Panthera onca. Lineage (NCBI taxonomy): Eukaryota > Metazoa > Chordata > Mammalia > Carnivora > Felidae > Panthera > Panthera onca. The sequence goes on along the minus strand of NC_138341.1, from coordinate 20,038,856 downwards.
GCTGCGTATTATTCTGTCTCACAGATGTAACATAATTTTATTTCAGTTTTTCCTCTGAGCAGTAGGGAGGGCGGGAGAGGGGGGCGCGGGGGGACAGGGGTGGTGGGAGGGGACTCCTATCCCTACCACCCGGGAGCTTGGAGGAAGGGTTGGCCTCTGACCCCCACACACATGCCCCCATCCCACTGGCCTGGCCAGCCTAGCTGTCTTCTCCTCCCCTGGGCCCCCTGGGATTTCCGGGCCACTGGCAGGTCCTTCCCTCACCTGTGCGGGCCTTGCTCAAGGGCCTGGCGCCCTCATCTGCTGTGATGACAGGATACCCTGTGACTGAGATGCACCCTCCCGGCAAGGAGCACAGCCTAGTGGATCGTTTATTCAACCTGGTGTCTGTATGTGATCATTTTCTAGCATAAATGTTTGAAATGTGATTTCAGGTGGAAGGGCTCGGGACCCATATGAGTAAATTGGCCCTGGAAGGATTGTGTTCTCCTGTTGGTGGCAAGTGAGGGCACCCGAGCGCCCCCCCCCCCCCCGCCCCTTTGACCGGTGGAACAGCAGGTTGAGAAAGGGCAGGGGCATTAGGGGTTCACCCCTATCTGGGCGGGGGCTTGGGAATGTCTCCGTGCAGTTTTCAGAGGAAGAGTTCTTGGGTGGCACCACGTGAGGCGGTGGGTGCAGTTGGATGCTGGGGTGTAGTGGTGGGGTCCCGGATGGTTGGGTTGTAATCTCCCAAACTAGGAAGGTGATTTCACTGCTCTGAGCCTCTGTTTCCTCACTTAGGGAAATGGGGGTGATAATGAGATTATTGTGGAAATTACAAGGATGTTGTGTAAATGGTCAGCACCAAGGGCTGGGCTGGGCTATACAGAAGCACAAAAAAAATGCTGCGTATACGTGTGTGTGTGTGTGTGTGTGTGTGTGTGTGTGTTTGGTAGGTCCAGGAATGGACACAGGTTTGAGATGTGTACAAGGTCACCAGGGCCCACAGCCTCCTGCCTTGGTAGACTGAGGCTGTGAGGTCCCCCTGTTTATGTGCATTTTCCTCCATGTAAATCCTCCATACCTGGGCTTCTAGGTTAACTGAGCCAGAGGGAGGGCCCTGAGGACTTCTGGGTTTGTAGCCCCAAGGGACTCAGCTGTGAAGGGATTCCTTCTGGAAGTGGAGAAGAAATGTGTGTGTTGTGGGGGACCAGGGGTGCTGCTCTCTCTGTCCTGGCTTGCCACGGAGGGGAGTTTGGGACAAGGGCAAGAAGTGGGTCCTGCTGGCCGCTGCTCACCCCTTTTGAGTTTGAGTGAGGTGTTTATAGGATCCTGGAAGGAGCAGGATCCAGGAGGTCTGGGCCGGATTCACCATTCACCTCCTGTGGCCAGCGGGAGGGGGCAGCTATGCCTGAACAGGCTGCTGGCCTCATTCCCTGCAGCTCTGAGGAGCCAGGGACCCCCAAAGGCCTAGGAAAGTTTGGTCGGGCTCCCCCCACCTGGTGGTGTGGTCTTTTGTTGAGTATGGCATATGGAAAAGGCATTGGACTTGGGGTCCAAGACTATTCCCTGTTGGTTCTAACTGTACACTTAGTGGGCAGGGTACTTGACCTCTCTGAGCTGCAGTTTATTCGCCTGCAAAATGGGTTAACTTTCTGCTTTAGCAAGGTCCTCAGAGCGTGACTGTAGGAAGCCACATGAGGTGAGGGTTGTTGAAACCCCTGGTCAACCTGGTCAAAGGGGCCAGCCTCTGCTAGAGTGCAAGGTCAGAGACAGGTTCCACCCCACCCTTCAGTACATGCGTTATCTGATTCCTCAAGTCACACTTGTCCCACTGAATTAAAAAAATTAGAAATCAAAGAAAGGCACAAAGGAAAAAATAAAAATATCACAGCGGTTACCTGGGTGTATATTTTTGTCAAAACTGATCGAACTGTACTCTTAAAATAGGTACGGTTTATTGTATGTAAATTATACCTCAATAAAGTTTTTATTTTTAAAACATTTATTTTTAAGATTCCCACCGTCATTGGCATTTTAGTATATTTACTTCTAGATTTTTACTTATATGTAATATATATTCTATTATATATACATATGTAAATGTGTGCTTTTCTGTATACAAATATATGTACACAACTCTAAGCAACTCTCAAACTCTAAATGTATGTATGTGTGTGTGTGTATATATTTATTTGTTTTTTAAATAAAGATGGACCATGACGTGCATGCTGTTTGTGAGCAGAGGCTTTTCCGAAGACGTGGCCACCAGCTGGCACTCTCCACCTTCGGGAGGCCTTACCCCGCCTTCATTATGGGACCAGACAGTGCGCACTGGGCCCCCTTCCACACCACGTGCTGTCCAAACCAGAGTCACTCAGGGTGGGGAGCCAGCCTGCCCTGCATTCGGCAAGGCCTCTCTCAGGCCCTGAGAACCCTGGGCAGAGAAGGCACGAGGCCTGTGGGCAAGCCTGAGGCAGGACGCAATGCTGATTGAGTGACTTAGAAGCGAGAATATCTAGATCCTTGGCGATGGCGTAGGTAGGGAGGAAAGCCCACCTGGGGTGGGGCCTGGGGAGGGACAGCAGTGGCATGGGCTAGGTCTCCAGAGGTGTCAGGGAAAACACAGAGTCCTGTCTGGCTGATGGAAGGGGGCTCGGCAGAGCTTGGAATAGATGCGGAGGGTTGAGGGATGATGCTTGGGTTGGTGTGGGGTTTACCAGAGAGAGGGGGTCCCAAGAACTGCCGCTGGGATTTCTGTATGGCCGCAGCCCATAATGGGAAGGTCTGATGGACGCCCTGAGCCTCAGAGTCTGCCTGTGTAGAACATATCATCTACGTCCAAAGGGCGGAGTAGGCAGACGAGGCACTGGGGTGGCACTACAGGGGCTGACTTCACTTTCCCTCAGGAGTCCGGGACCCTCTGTCTTCTCAGCATGAGAGAAACTTTCTGGTCAGTTCATCCTGCATCCCTTGAGCTCCTTGGAGTGAGTTTTCATGGTGACATATTACAGAACCACACACTTAACAAAAAGGAAACAGACCCGCTCGGAGTTAGGAAGGATATGGGATTGGTCACAGAATTGAACAGGCGTCGGGGTTGGTGCCTCCGGTCTCTCTCTGTTTTTGTCTCTCTCATTTGCTTTCTCTCTCCTTCTCGATTTTCTGTCTCTCGCACTCTTTCCACTTCTATCTTTTGTTTGACTCTGCCTGGCTCCCTTCTGTAAACAGACTGATTCCAGATAGGGTAAAGGTGGTCACTGGCCGCTCCGAATTCAGGTGCTTGTAGCTCACAGCGCCAGGGGAATTCTCCCGATGGCCTTCCATCTCACTCATTACAGGGACGGTCGCTGCGTCCAAGGAAGGGCGTACGCTGAGTGGCCGCAACAGAGTGATATGGTTGAAGGAGATGGAATAGAATCTCCTTCCAGAAGGAAATGGGGTTGCCAGGGGCTGGTCAACCAAAACCAATAGCAACCAGATGCCGTCGCACGTGATTTTCAGGATAAAGTTCACAACGAAGTAGGCAGAGGGTCCGTATGGAAGAGCACAGTCTGTTCGAGATGACGGGAACACAACAGAGGGCACTAGAAATTACTAGTGGCTGACTCTCAGCCCTCGATGAGACTGCTTAGCTCTTGGAACAGTCAGAATACAGAACTGATACGCCTATTCTGCAATTGCTTGACTCACATTTCAAGGCTACAGCAGCCGGAAGAATCAAACTAGAAATATGGGTCTTAATTATGGTAACAGTACAGTGTGGCAAAGCCAGAAAAGCAGACAGACCAGAGAAGGAATACTTGCTCTTTACTAGCTGTGTAACGCCTTCAAACACTCAGTTCCCTCGCCTGTAAAACGGGAACAATTGAAGTCTCCTTCCCTGGGTTGTTGTGATGATTAAGACGCGTACATGGGGTGTTCGATAGAGTATATACACCAGCACCCAGTACATAAGATCCACAGTATGGTGTTAGTCTTTGACCCATTGCAGCTATCAGTGAAATTGCTGGAATCCCAGCCCAGCTCCGTCCCTCTGTTCTGGGGGATCCTTGCTTTCCAGAAGGCATCCCAGATGCCTTCCCTGGGCAGAAGTAAGTCCCGGAAGGTACGTGGGACCTCTTTGGATGGAGGAAGATGCCTTGAGGACTTGCCTTGGGCTGGGCCCATCCTGCCTTCCCTGCGAACTTGTCCCAGGGCAGCAACAAGGCCCAGAAGCCCACCTAAGCTATTTACATCAGGGGGACTTGGACTAAATGGTCAGAGCATTCAGGCACCCAGCCGCAGGAAGCAGAGCCGTTGTCTCAGCGAGGAAGGACGCCAGGCAGCAGCTTTCTCAGGCATTTCTTCTTCTCCGGGGCCATGTGCACTCTGCCTGCTGCCTTCTAGCTTATCTGTCCCTTCCCTTGCCTCTGGATGCCCATTTATACGTGCCTCTCAAGGCCCTTTTAAAGGCCCCGTGGCCCCGCTTTTCCAGCCTCCCAGTCTAGGCACCAGACCTGGCTGAGTCCGGTCTCTCCCTCCACACCAGCTTTCTCGGGTAGGTTCTGGCTGCCCACTTGGATGGGGCGGGGTCACCCCAGGCCAGTGAGCTCTGATGGGAATGGCTCATAGGGGGCTGAAGCCCATCTTTTCTCAGCGAAGGGTGCGGCCAGCTCTCTCAGAGGAACGGGTGGTGGGGAGGTGCGCTCACTGGAGGAGAGGCTCTCAGCAGCCTACGTGTATGTGCTGAATCCCAAGGCTGCTTGGTGTGGTTGACAAACGATACCAAGACCTATGTGGTTCGGGTGAACACTATACGAAATTCCAATCCAGTGTTGCATTAGTTTCCTGGGGCTGCTGTAAGAGAGGCCACAAACTGGGTGGCTTAGAACTACAGTTTCTTGCCTCACAGTTCTGGACGTTTGGAAGGCCAAGGCCAAGGCACTGGCAGCGCTGTGCTCCCCCTGATGCCTCAAGGGAGGATCCTCCCTTGCCTCTTCCTACTTCTGGTGTCCCCAGGATTTCCTTGGCTTGTGCCTTCGTCCCCACATGGCTGCCTTCCTTCCGTGTCTGTGTCTTCATATGGTGTTCTCTCTCTGTGTGTCTGTGTCCACATTTCCCATTTCTCAGAAGGACACCAGTCATATTGGATTAGGGGACACCCTGAGGACCTCGTCTTGCCTTGATCATCTGCAAAGATCTCATTTCCAACTCAGCTTACACTCACAGGTACTGAGGGTTAGCACTTCAAACAATCTTCCTGGGGGACGAAATTTAATCCACAACAAATATTGATAACTAAACCTATTTATTTTTTTAATGTTTATTTTTGAGAGAGAGAATGCATGCACGCAGGGGAGGGGCAGCGAGAGAGGGGGACAGAAGATCCAAAGCAGGGTCTGCGCTGACAGCAGAGAGCCCGATGTAGGGCTTGAACCCACGAACAGTGAGATCATGACCTGATCTGGTCGGATGCTTAACCAACTGAGCCACCCAAGTGCCCCGATAAATAAAATTTAGTGGGATCACCACCATGCTAGCTGTGACAGAGATGCTACACAAACCTTAATTTACTGTCTGGCCCTTCTCAGGAAATATTTGCCATCCCCCGCCTTAAGGGAGCAGGGTAGGGTTCACAGGAGAAGGCAAGGGGCGTCCTGGGATAAGCAGACAGCAAGGCTAACCACCAAGTCAAGGATCTTCTGGGCAACTGTGATCTCCGAGCTGTCACAAGGCATTTCACGAGGCAGCGTTAAAATACAAAGCATCGTCTTGGGGCACCTGAGTGGCTCCGTGGGTGAAATGTCTGACTTCAGCTCAGCTCATGATCTTGTGGTTCATGAGTCCAAGCCCTGCTTTAGATCCTCTGTCTCCCTCTCTGCCCCTCACCCACTCTCTCTCTTTCTCCCTCTCTGAAAAATAAATACGCATTAAAAAAAAAAAATTACAAAACGTCTCAAGTGAAAACCCCTTCAGAAACAGCTCACAGTTTCTCTTCCCTGTGGAGAGGGCAGTGTGGGAACCAGAGCCCTTTTGCACAGCGGCGCAGGGCACATCTGGAAGGGGGTCCCCTGGGAAGGAGGCTCTGCGAAGTCTGGGGAGGCACCTCCCTTCCCCTGCCCCTGACCTTGGGGGATCCCGCTGGAGGGAAAGCCTCAGTCAGACGACTTTCTCAGGAGCAGCCAGAGGAGGCCCCGTGGGCATTGCTTTATTGGCTCCTTTGCTATCAGATCCTGTTTGCGTCCGGCTGCCCCATGGGAGCCGGTCTTGAGCCTGCCCGTCCAATTCCAGAGTCCAGGCCTCTTTGGCTGCAGACATTTGGGAAGCCTCATGTCATATCTCCCGCTTGGTGGGGAGATTTCCCTTTTTGGCAGTGGTGGGCTGTGAGTGGTAAGGAGGCCGTGGGAGACACCCGGCCCCCCCACCCCGGGCTCCTCTGGCAAGGATGGTGAGTTGACTGTGCTCAGGGCCTGGATGATGACCTCTCAGTACTCAGCCTCCTGAGTACTGGCCAGGCCTCCCTCTGCTCGTCACCTGCCTTGTCCTGTCCAACCTCTCCTTCTCTGTTCATGGATAACGTAACGCGGCCACATTAAAGAGAAACATTAAGGAAAACCTCTCCAAATCCCACCACCTTAACACGTTTCTACATATTCAAGTGTTCTTTAAAAAAACAAAAAAACAAAAAAAAAAAACATCCCTGGGGCACCTGAGTGGCTCAGTTGGTTAAGCGTCCGACTTGCGCTCAGGTCATGATGCCGCGGTTCGGGAGTTTGGGCCCTGCATCAGGCTCTGTGCTGACGGCTTGGAGCCTGGAGCCTGCTTCAAATTCTGTCTGGGGCGCCTGGGTGGCTCAGTTAAGCGGCCGACTTCGGCTCAGGTCATGATCTCACGGTCCATGAGTTGGAGCCCCGCGTCGGGCTCTGCGCTGACAGCTCAGAGCCTGGAGCCTGTTTCAGATTCTGTGTCTCCCTCTCTCTCTGACCCTCCCCACATTCATGCTCTGTCTCAAAAATAAATAAACGTTAAGAAAAAAAAAAAAAAAAAAAAAAAATTCTGTCTCTCTTTCTGCCCCTCCCTCGTTTGTGCTCTCTCTCTCTCTCAAAAATAAACATTAAAAAAAATAAAAATAACATAAAAAACCATCCCTGTGTGATAAAATTGTATAGAACTGAACACACACGCACACATGACTGTAAGTAAAACTGGAGAAATCTGAACGAGGTCAGTGGAGTCTCTATCACTGTCAACACGCTCGTTTTGCAAGATGTTACCATGAGGGAAACTGTGTAAAACTGTATCTCTCTGTATTCTTTTTTTTTTTTTAATTTTTAAAATTAATTTTTAATTAGTTTTTTAATCTGACAGCTCAGAGCCTGACACGGAGCTCAAGCTCACGAACTCTGAGAACATGACCTGAGCCGAAGCCGGACGCTTAACTGACTGAGCCACCCAGGTGCCCCTCTGTATTATCTCTTACAACTGCATGTGAATCCACAATTATCTGCGTAAAAGGTCAATTAAAAAAAAAAAAGGAATTTTGAAGGATCTGTGATCCGTGAGTAGGGACCATTTCGTGTCAACCGCTTTTCATGGACATGATGTTGTGAACGTTTCCCCATGTTTCTACAACACTGGAAATAATCATGGAAAGACGGCCCAGCATTACATCTCGTGGCTGTCAATCTTTACTGAATGAATACTTCTCCCTTCCTAGGTTTTCAACTGTTTCCAAATTTCAAACACTGTCAACAATGCCAAATGAACATTATTATGCACATAATTATTTCAATAGGATCAACGCCCAAGGAGTGGGGCCACTGGGTGTAAGGTTTTGGAGCTTTATGGCTGTATTAGGTAGGATTAATTTCATATTATGATAACTTTATTATTGCTCTTCCTTTCTAAGGTACAGATTGGCTTTTTCCCAAGCGAACAAAAATCCTCTGCTGTGCCTTTCAGCGTTCAGATTTGTTGGAAAAAAAGACCAGGGTCCCCCAGCCTGTTTCCAGCTGCAGAATGTCACCTGGCATTGGGGTCGCAGAATGGGGGCGGCAAAGTTCAGCTGGGGGAACCGTCACTGGCGTTACCCTCCCATGGGGGCCTTGGCAGGTGTCCTGGGAACTTACAGACACAGGTGCCCTCCACGACCTGACCTTCTCCCAAGCAAGACAAGACAGCAGAGGCCAGGAGGCGGGGTGCAACCTTCCTGAAAACAGAGCAGTATTTGCTCACTCTTTGGGGGCTCCTTCCAGAGCTGCAGATAGCCTTTTCTAGAACACACTGGGTTCGGTTAAAAAATGGTGGAGAGGGGCGCATGGGTTGTTTCGTCGATTGAGTGTATGACTTTGGCTCAGGTCATGCTTTTATGGTTCAGGGGTTCAAGCCCTGCATTGGGCTCTGTGCTGACGGCTCAGAGCCTGGAGTCTGCTTTGGATTCCGTATCTCCCTTTCTCTCTGCCCCTCCCCTGCTGATGCTATGTCTTTCTCTTTCTCTGTCTCAAAATCAAATAAACATTAAAAAAAATTAAAAACCAGTGGAGAAAATGCTGCATCCTTCAGCCACCTGGTAGGGAGGACTCTGAGCGAGAGGTCCCTATTTTTCTGGGAGGCACCCAGGAGAGCTGGGTGAGCTGTGTGGAGACACAGGTGGGGGCTTGAAGGGCCAGGCAGGGTGGCACTGGGCCACCATCAACCTGCTGGACGGTTAAGGCACCAGGGATCACACAGGCCTCCACCCGCCTATTAAACAAACAGATTTAGGGGCACCTGGGTGGCTCAGTCAGTTAGGCATCTGACTTCAGCTCAGGTCATGATCTTTCAGTCCGTGAGTTCAAGTTCCATGTCGAGCTCTGCGCTGACAGCTCACAGCCTGGAGCCGGCTTGGGATTCTGTGTCTCCCTCTCTCTCTCTGTCCCTCCCCTGCTCACGCTCTGTCTCTCGCTCTCAAAAATAAATGTAAAAAAAAGTTTTAAACAAATTTATATTACATTTTATTTTTTTACCTTTATTTTGTAATGTTTATATTATATCTAGTTTATTTTATTTTCATTCTCTAAATTTTATGTTTTATTTCGTATCAGCTTTAAATTTTATCTTATTTTACTTTATTTTTTATATTTTATTTTATCGCTTTGTTTTATCATTTTAGTTTTACATTTTATTAGCTTAATTTTTTATGCATTCGAGATTGCCAGATAAAATGCAGGACATGATGCATTAAGCCCGGTTTAATTTGAATTTTAGGTAAACAATGGATAATTTTTTAGCATATGTGTCTCTTGTTTAATACATCTTGTTTTGTACAAATATGTCCCAAGTATTCTGTCTTGTTTTTTTATTTAAAAAAAAATTTTTTTTAACGTTTATTGATTTTTGAGACAGAGAGAGACAAAGCATGAATGGGGGAGGGTCAGAGAGAGGGAGACACAGAATCTGAAACAGGCTCCAGGCCCTGAGCCGTCAGCACAGAGCCCGATGCGGGGCTCGAACTCACGGACCGCGAGATCATGACCTGAGCCGAAGTCAACCGCTTAACCGACTGAGCCACCCAGGCGCCCCTACAGGGGGATGCTTTGAAGAGCATCACTTTCTTTTCTTTCTTTCTTCCTTCCTTTCTTTTAAATATCTTTAATGTTTATTTTTGACAGAGAGAGAGAGACAGAGCATGAGCAGGGGAAGGGCAGAGAGAGAGGGAGACACAGAATCCGAAGCAGGCCCCAGGCTCTGAGCTGTCAGCACAGAACCCGTTGCGGGGCTCGAATTCACAAACTGTGAGATCATGACCTGAGGCGAAATCAAGAGTCAGACGCTTGACTGACTGAGCCACCCAGGCGCCCCTTCCCCGCCCCCCAGATTTTAGAAGGGGGCCCACTGGCACCCGCAGAAGGAGCCATAACCTCTGCACATTGAATTTCTATAACTTCTACTGGACCACATCCTCTAAAAATGTCCGTTAGACTCATATCCTGTGAGCACCAAGCTCTGAGGGTGGGGCCCAGGTTGGCCACTGTGGGACATGGGCAAGCCACTGACACCTCAGTTTCTCCATCTGTGAAATGGGGCTGCTGCTGGGGCGACACAGGATGAGTGAAGTGAAAGTGTCTGGTGACCTGCAAAGACAGATGCCCCGTCTGCTCCGCTTCGTACCCAACGCTGGGCTGTAATTCACAAGCAATAACGTCCACCAACTCATCTACAACCCATGGAGTTCTGACCTGTGTCTACAGTTGGGTGATTGCCACAATTACAAATATCCCCCCCCTTTTTCTCAGGTCAACAAACATTCGTTGAGCATTGTGCCCTAGGTTGTGCCGGGCACTCTGGGCACAGAGATGAAACCCGAGGTTCTCTCTTGAGGACCTCAGAGTCTGGGAGAGAAGACGCACCCCACACACAGCTATGTGAGAAGCCGCACGTGCAGGGGGCACAGCGGGGCACAGAGGCCCATCGAGGCATGAGGTGGCCATTATGAGTGTGACCCCCTCGAGTATTTCCCAAGCTGGCTGCCTCTACTGCAGCCCGGCCAGGCCCTCAGCCCTCCCTGCAGCGGCTCGCTGGCTCCCATATACACCTACATCCTCTTTTCTCCTTTGTATCTGGTGGGAACGCGTTCCTCTTCGTGCTTCAAGGCCCAGCTCAGATGTTGCCTCCTCAGAGACACCACCCCGATGTTCCTGGGGGTTCTGGGACAAATCTGTGGCTCCCTGCTCAGTGGATTGGGGGCCTGAGCGGGGCAAGGAGTGTGGGGCCAGGGCTCAGGAATGCAGGTAGGAGTCTGGGCAGCCTTCTCCTGGACCAAGTCCACCCAGCCAGGAGAATCTGTGCTGGGCAGGAAGCAGGGTTCAGGCATGGGGGCAGCGAATGGTGGGGGGTAGGGGGTAGGGGGTATATTTGCTGGCACAGCCTTCTGGATCGGGAATAGGTGGTATCCATTCAAATACTTATCCAGCGGGTGCCAAGCAGGCTCCTACCGGGTGCCGAGGCTTGTACTCATGAAAGTGTGTGTGTGTGTGTGAGTCATTGGGGTCGGTGGGCAGAACCGGCTCAAACCCTTTCCCTGCTTTCCCTGGGGGTGGAGGGGGTGTCTCCCACTTAGGCCCTGAGCTCTTAAAGCCAGTGTTGGTGGCCACTGGCCTCCTGGGTCCTGCAGTGGAGAACATAACAGTCATGGTCTCTGTCCTCACAGAGCTTTTAGTCCGGTGTTGTGTGTGTGTGGGGGGGGAGGGGGAATGACATTTGTCATAGGGCAGAACTGAGGGGTGGCAGAATGTCTGTGGGGGCTCAGAACGACCCCACTCTCACCGGCCTGTCAGCATTGCCTTTTAGGTAAGTCTGCAATCCACCTATCTCTCAGCACCACGGCCATCCCTGCCACCGGCGTGCCCTCTCTGGATGGCCAAACGTCTCTCCACAGGCCCCCGCGGCCCCCGTGGCCAGTTCATTGCATGGCAGCCTGGGGATCTTAAAACAACAACAGCAGCCACAATTTTGGTACTATTGCGGAGGTAATACATGCTCAGTGTGAAAATTCAGATGGTGGAGGAGTTTATAAGGTGGTAGAAAGTGAAAGATAGACGCCCCCCTCCCCCCCTCCCCCGAACTCCAGGCCTACTTCCCAGAGGCCATCAGTTTCATGTGTATCCTTCCAAATTTTTCCAAAGCATATACATGCTTTCATCTACGTGTGTATACATAACGATATAGATAATTAGATGTGTGGGTGTGCGACCTCAAAACACAAACAATTCAGACTTCTGCACCTGCCTGTTTTTTTGCACCTTGCATTTTTTTTGAAAAAAAAATTTTTTTTAACGTTTGTTTATTTTTGAGAGACATAGAGAGAAAGAACGCAAGCAGGGGAGGGGCAGAGAGAGAGGGAGACACAGACTCCGAAGCAGGTTCCAGACCCTGAGCTGTGAGCACAGAGCCCGACGCGGGGCTTGAACTCACAAACCTGGAGATCATGACCTGAGCTGAAGTCGGACGCTTAACCGACTGGGCCACCCAAGCGCCTCAGAAAAAATAGTAACTTCCTTTTTTAATTTCTATTTTTTAAATTCTGAGTTAGGCTGAGCTTTTAATATGTTATCCACACGAATCTCTTTTCTCTGCTATGTGTCGTCTTGCTTGTCCTTTCTACGGGGTGCGATAGAAATATATGCATGCTTTCTTCTCATGCTTTCACGGTTCAGTTTTTACATTTAAAATTTTGATCCAGCCGCAATTTATTTGGGTGCAGAGAAAGGTATGGATCCACATTTAAGTGTTTTCAAAATGGCAAGCCATTTTCCCTGTGCTACTTACTGAAGAATCCTTTCCCCCACTGATGTAGTATCACCTCTATGATGTTCTAAATTTCCACATAGAGTCAGGGTCCATTTCTGGTCTCTCTATTGTGTTCTATTGTTGTTTTAATATTGTTCTATTCTGCCAATTTTTGTATTTATGTGTGCCAAGCTGCTTTATTTACTCCAGCCTTATAACATATTTTATTACCTGGTAAGATTTTTAAAAAAGAAATCTACTGGCTATTTTCACTCGTGCATTTTCCAGATGAATTTTAGTGTTCTTTTTACCAATGTAACGGGTAGGCAGCCGAAACACATATCTACGAAAATAATCTAATCGCACTGTCATACGTGTTGTGGAGGGAAAGTACCGGAAGTCGGAAAAGTGTAAAACAGGGGCCCTAGGATCCAAGTTATATTACATGCATGTGGCACCCATATAGGCAGATTTAAGAAAACATTATGTTTTCACAATACTGTCCTTTATTCCAGACAAAATGTGTCTTTCCATTCATTCGAGTCTTTTCTGTCTCTCAGGAAAGTTCGCAGCTTTTCTGTAGATCCGTATTACATCTTTCTTGATAAATGATTTTCTAAATAGTTTCTTCTTTGTGCTATTCTTATGAATAGATTCTTGTCTTCAGTTACACTTTCGAACTGGTTATGTTTGTTACAGGGGATCTTTCTAAAAGGCCTGTCTTTTGCTCAAAACACTCAAAACCCGGCAGTGACTTCCTGTAGCCCCGGGAGAAACCCCACACTTGCTCACCGGCTTACAGACTCCTGGGAGATCTGGCCTGGCCGTCCCTCTCCCCACTTCCTCCCTCTGCCTGGCCCCAGCCTGATTACTGTATATCCATGAGTTCTGAGCTTAATAAAGACCTCCCCAGGGATGTGGACCCCTCTGATGAAGTCAGATTAAGTAGGGACACTTGTTATATACTTTCATGTATGACAGCGGAGTTAGAGTTATTCTTGTGATGATGTGTTCCCCACCCCCTTCCCACAGAATCGTTCTCCAGGAGGCACAGGGTTCTGCCTGCCTTTTCCAGAGCTGCACCCCCAGCCTTTAGAATAATGCCAGCAGGTGGCAGTCGTTGAACGAGGGCAGGTATTTGGACGGCAGTTGTGTGCCCTTACTTTGGGTCTAGATAGAGCACCCATTCAGGACTGAGGACCTGGAGACAGTCAAAACCCACATGGGTGGCATTTGAGGCCGCTCAGCCAGTGGGACCTCACTCTTGTGACGAAGACACTAAAAGCTTCTCATATGCCTCACCCTGCTTTGAAGAAGAAGCCACCCACATACTGGACCGATGGCTGAGGACATTAACTCAGTGGGCTTCCATCTAGCCATCTGCAGTGATCTTTATGAAGGCCGTGCGGCAACACAGGTTACGATAGAAGTGAGCATATCAAGATAAAAAATAGAGTGATTACAGCTGGGAGGTTAAGTGCCGTGAAATACTTGATTGAAGGAATGAACTAGGTATGAAACAGGCAGGCCTGGAAACTCCAGTGGCACCAGAGGTGTTAAGGGTACGTGATTTTTATTCCCTTACTTTTGGGCTTCTCGGTTGTCTACAAGGGAGTCCGGCAACTTCTACGACGAAAAAAAATTCCCCCAATGGTTGTCTAAGCTTTTCCGGGGTGGCACTGCACTAAGTGGCCACCAGAGGGCAGGGCTGCCCTACTGTTGGGGATTGTAACCGCCAGACCGTTTCTTCTTTTTTTTAATATGAAATTTATTGTCAAATTGGTTTCCATACAACACCCAGTGCTCATCCCAACAGGTGCCCTCCTCAATACCCATCAGACCAAGTTTCTTCTAAACACTTTAACGTGCAGGCTTAGTTACGTGCCTGGGGACCTTTCTGATGAGAGGAATCAATCTCATTTCCCCCCACACCTAGATCTCAGTTCCCCAGATTGGGGGCAAAAGTATCTCTCTCTCTCTCTCTCTCTCTTTTTGTTTTTTCTTTTGTGCGAAGAACACAACCTGTTCCACTGGCCCAGCACCTCCTCTGAACCAGTCATTTATTGAGTGCTGAGCCCCTCCGAGTGTCTTCTCTGCTAATAGGACTCAAGCTCTACCTTCCTGGAGCTTGTCCCCGGCTTGCTAACCTTCAGATTTACACAGCAAAACCCAGGCCTGGAGAGATTCTAAGCCTTGCAAAAAGAGTCAAGGGCTTATTTAGAAACCTGTGTTTTTATTTGGGTGTCCATTCAAAAAAGCAGGCGGTACTGACTTGTGCGTGGCTGGGGCTTGTGGGCAGGTTCATTCATTCTCCCCCAACATGCACCAACTGCCTCGTCTCCACAGGCACTGCTCCGGGTACTGGGGAAGCAACAGACCAGGTGCTCGGGAAACTCACAAGTCTGGTGGTGGCTGGGGGCACAGAGAAGCACTCCATGTGAAGGTGGTGCTAAGTGCTCTGAAGGAAAACAAGCAAGAGAAGGGGATTGACAGCGATAGGCTGGGGTACTGTTTTGTACAAAGAGATCGGGGAAATACCCCAGGAGGTTGATTTTGAGCAGAGACCTTAATAAAATGAGGGAGCTAGACTAGTGGCCCTCTGGGAGAAGGCAGAGCAAAGGCCCTGAGGCAGTGTGTTCAGGTGGGAATGTGTTTGCTCAGCCAGGAGTGTGTGTGTGTGAGGTGTGGGTCCTGTAGGGGTGCAAGATCCCCCAGATCCCGTGGGCTGGCTCTTGTAGACTCTGCCTTCTGCTCCGCGTGAGTTGCTGCACTGAGAATAGTCTGTACAGGCACCAGGTGGCAGCAGGGAGACTGGCCATCCCGGCGAATGATGGTGGTGGCTTTGCATCTGGGACACGCAGTAAACTGAATTTGCTGAATTGGACTGAGCTGCTCCGAATAGAGCTTGCTCAAAATCAGTGACCTCCTGACCCCCTACAGAGAACGGAAAAACCACTGCAAGAGTAAAATCTCTGAAGGAAAAACGGTCTTGATTTTGGTGATTGGGGTGAAAAGGAAGATTTGTCCTTCTTCTCAAAAAGGAAATACAGATTTCTGAAGGGCATAGGATTGTGGCCAGAAATGCCTGGTCAGAACTCAGATTTGACAGTTATCTGAAGCCCAGAATGGTCAAGTGACTGATCCACGGTCACAGAGCGGCTTAGTGACCACCCGGGATTTCGGGATGAGGATTCTTGCCCTGTACTGTGTGCCCCCTTCTACTTTGTTCCTTCTCCTGGGCTCTCAGATGGGCTCTGTTCCCACAGTACAAATCACCTCGCCCCCAAGGTTCCCAAGGTCTGCGAGTTACTCTGGTACTTGCCCTCTGGGCCAGGTCATGGCCAGCAACCCAAACCTCGCCTTGTTCTCCCAGGCCCCTGAGCCGGCTCTGGTCCTCTCTCTACTTGGCGGGCACCCTGGTTCTCTCACTCCCCAATCCAGAACAGAAATAGGTTTTGTCCATTACTAATGTTTCACTCAACATTGATGAGAGGAAGAATTACAAGAACTCTCGGAATTACAAGGGCCCACGTCGTTTGACCCAGTTCTGCCTCTAGGATTTAACCTAGAGAAACAGGTGGAGACTCTTACCTGGGCATCCCTGCTTGGTGGACCGTATTTTGAAATAGCACCGTCTAAAATGACTTCTGCAGCCTGTGGCTCCACAGGCTCCTGATTTGCCCCCTCTCTGGCCTCCCCTTCTGGGTCTCTAATGGGCCCCTTCTCTGCCATGCACGCCTTAAATGGGGCTCTAAATGGGGCACCAGGCTCCCACCGCTTCTCCCCACTATGTGCTCTGTTGGTGCACCTCTCAGTTCCTGTGGTTGCAAATGTCCTCTCTGTGCTGATTCTCCCTCTGTTAGGTCTTCAGTCCCAACCTCCCAATGGCCCCAGTCCCATTCAGCCAACTGTCTTTTTTTTTTTTTTTATATAATTCACATACCATAAAATTCGCCATTTTGAAGTGTGTATTTCAGTGGCTTTTAGTATATTTACAAGGGTGTGCAACTATAACCACTGGATAATTCTGGAACATTTTTATCACCCCCAAAAGAAACCCCAACCCACAAGCAGTCCCTACCCATTCCCCTCTCTCCCCAGCCTCTAGGCCACCATGAGTTGACTTTCTGTCTCTGTGAATTTGCCGGTGCTGACGTTTCCTATAAACGGAATCACACAATACACGGCCTTCTGCCTCTGACGTCTTCCACTAAGCCTGTTTCCGAGGCTCATCCGTGTTGTAGCGTGAGTCAGCGCTTCATTCCTTTTTGTGTTCACATAAAATGTCACTTTATACCGCCATATTTTGGTGATCCATTCATTCATGGATGGACATTTGGGTTATTTCCATTTGGGGGCGATTATGAAGAGTGTTGCTATGGATATTTGTGTACACGTTTTTGGGTGAATACATTTTCAGTTCTCCCGGAGAGACACCCAGGAATGGAATTACGTTTCACTTTTTGAGGAACTGCTAAACCGCTTTCCAAAGCAGAGGCACCATTTTCCATTCCTGTGGGTAATGTGTGAGTTCCAGCCAGGAGGCTTTAGAGGTTCCCCCAAGAGGCCTCGGAAGACTGTGAGACTCAGTGAGTCAATATATCATGTGAACACTCTCTCTCTCCTTTGTCTTGGTACAAGGCACACAGCTAACCGTTCAAGCCACGCACTTGGGGACAAAACTGCCTACGTTCTTGACCCCAGTTCATCAACAAGACCTCTCAACTGGATCCCAACTGGATCCCAAACGGTTCGATCCATCTGTCTCCACTGCCAACACCCCATCCATTCACTTGAACGGCCTTCGCGGTCTCCTGTTGGGATCCCCATCTCCAGTCTTGCTCCCTCCAATCTACTCTCTAGCAGAGTTATTTCCTTAAAATACATTTAAAAATTAAATCAGAGCCATATATATACATATATATATACATATATATATATATATATATATATATATATATCTATATCTCTGGTGAGAAAATTCAACTCTTTTTTTAAAGTTTTATTTATTCATTTACTTATTTATTTATTTAGAGAGAGACTGTTTGCATGCGCAAGTGGGGGAGGGGCAGAGAGACATGGCGGGGGGAAAGAGAGAGAATCCTAAGCAGACTCCTTGCTGTCAGCGTGGAGTCCAACGCGGGGCTTGAACTCACAAACCATGAGGTCATGACCTGAGCTGAAATCAAGAGTCAGATGCTTAACCGACTGAGCCACTGAGAAAATTCAACTCTTAAGTGGCCCACAAGGCCATCCCTGATCTGGCGGCCAATTAACTCCCCGACTTTGTTTCCTACCTCTCTCTTCCTTTGCTTGCTCCAATCCAGCCTCGCAGGTCTCCTTACTGTTCTTCAGACCCACCAGGACCACTCCTACCCCAGGGCCTTTGCACCTGCTGTTCCCGCTGCTGGTATGCTCTTCTCCCAGACGTCCACGTGGCTGTCTCCTTTGCCATCTTCACTCATCTACTTACATGTCACTCAGTGATGCCATCTCTGGCCCACTTATCTGAAATTGTAACTCCTTCCCCCTCCCATCCTTCTCTCCTCTTCCTCCCCACCCCCCCACCCATAGTACTTACTATTCTGTAACACAGTAAGGATTTTATTTATTGTCTTCCCTTCTGGATATAAACTCCATCTTTTAGCTGTTTTGTTTATTCCTGTATCCCTAGTGCCTAGAACAAGGCCTTGCACCAAACTAGCTCAGCAAGTATGTGTTGAGTAAGTGAATGAATGAAAAGCAACTGGTCTACCGCTCACCTCTTTCCCAACACACTCCACTCCACTTCCTCAGAAATAACCACTTTTCACCGTGTGTTTTGGTAGTTAACTCCATTTCCCTAAATAACATGCTACCGCTGCTCGTTCCGAGTTACCCATTTAAAGCATCTGCTGACTTCCCCAGACCCTGCTACCTCCATTCCATCACCCCCAAACTTATATTTTACATTGAGTGAAATCATCAGGACTATGTAAATATTGTTCTCTGCAGAGACAAATTTGCGCTCTGATTATCTTTCTTTCCTTAAACAGCTCTCGGCTCTTCCCAGTACTAATTGCTTGTGCCGCCCCCGGCACTGTTTATCACTATTATCTTGATCCTTATAAGTTTCAAATGTTGCACCATATTAGAGATTCTTAGGAGTTATCTTTTTCCCTCCGTAGTATGTTTCACAATTTGTAACTATCCATTTATTTGAACATTTACTTTCTTTTTTTTTTAAATTTTTTTTTCAACGTTTTTTTATTTATTTTTGGGACAGAGAGAGACAGAGCATGAACGGGGGAGGGGCAGAGAGAGAGGGAGACACAGAATTGGAAACAGGCTCCAGGCTCCGAGCCATCAGCCCAGAGCCTGACGCGGGGCTCGAACTCACGGACCGCGAGATCGTGACCTGGCTGAAGTCGGACGCTTAACCGACTACGCCACCCAGGCGCCCCGAACATTTACTTTCTTAAGTGTCTGTCTCTCACTGGAGCGTAAGCTTCTAGAACAAACCCTCTTTGTTTACCAGAGCATTCCCAATATCCAGCACCTCACTGCATGCCTGGCACATAATAGATCCTCAATACATATTTAGTGAATAAATGAACAGTAAAAACTCACGATATATGTGGCTGTCAGTGGCTGGTTGGTTGCACAAATTGTAGAATTGTCTCTGTCATGGAATAGTATTTATTTAGAAACCATAAGCGATAAAGGCTGAATACTCTTCCGAATCATCGTTGTTTTGATTCTTTTTTTTTTAAACTTTGTTTATTTTTTAATAATCTCTACGCCCATCCTGGGGCTCGAACTCATGACCCCGAGATCAAGAGTTGCGTGTTCTTCGACTGAGCCAGCCAGGCGCCCCTGTTTTGATTCTTGTAACAGCTCAATCCCCCAAACTTAGCAGCTTCAAAGTAACCATTTTATTACAGTCAAGGATTCTGTGGGTCAGGAATTCACTTCCACATTATTGTTTTTAAAACTTAACATTGTGGGGTGCCCGGCTGGCTCAGTCAGAGGAGCACGCATCTCTTGATCTCTGGAGGATGTGAGTTTGAGCCCCGCGTTGGGTGCAGAGATTACATAAATAAATAAATAAACTTAAAAAAAATAAAACTCACCATTGTGCTTTTTCGTAGAAGACTGAAACGTGGCCATTACAGAAGAGTCGGAAAAGATAAATAAAAAGAATAAACAGACTCTATAATCCAATTCATCTGTCAATAAGCACTGTTCATACCTGCGGCGCGTCCTTCCCAAGCCCTTTGTGTTTTGCTTTCAGGGAAATTCTTCCAGACTTAAACAAACGCAAGTGAAAGCCCGCCTTCTTGGCTTGAGACCCGTGTTTGCCACTCAGCAATACACTGGCTGTCTTTGCCCATCTGCAGTAGCAGACCTCAGTGTCGTGCTTCTAAAATAGCTATTGTCTGTTCACTCATTTGTTCCTTCCTCGAACAAAGGAAGGGATGTGCCACGCACGCTCTGATGTGATGTTGAAGAGACAGGTACCGCGCCGGCTTCGTGAGGCTCGCCGTCCCTTCAGCATACGAAAGCACCACGGCCTATTAAAGCAATCCCCAGCTGATGGATACGTACGTTGTTTCCATCTTTTCCTCTTACAAATGCAGACACCCCTCTGCATAGATCTCCATGCACCGATTCGTGCACTTTCTGAGGACAAATCCCAGAGATGGGATTGCCGTGGTAAAGGACAGGTAGGTATGCTGACAGGACGGGTACATAAATCCAGATTTACAACTCAGCAAACTGGTTTCAGTTTACATTCCCTGAACTATGAGTGAGAGTCCGTTTTTGTGTCTGATACCCATCTTGTCAGTGCCTGCCAGCACTTTCGTCTCTGGGCACACCTGCCATCCGGCCCGTTAGGGAACAGACCGTCTTTCCAAACCGTCTCCTCATCTTAAAAGAGAGCCAACTCAGGGGCTCCTGGCTGGCTCCGACTCTCGATTTTTGGTTCAGACTAGGATCTCACCGTTGTGGGATCGAGCCCTATGTCTGACTCCAAGCTGAATGTGGAGCCTGCTTAAGAGTCTCTCTCTCTCTCTCTCTCTCTCTCTCTCTCTCAAAAATAAATAAACATGGGCGCCTGGGTGGCTCAGTCGGTTAAGCGTCCGACTTTGGCTCAGGTCATGATCTCGCGGTCGGTGAGTTCAAGCCCCGCATCGGGCTCTGTGCTGACAGCTCAGAGCCTGGAGCCTGTTTCAGATTCTGTGTCTCCCTCTCTCTCTGACCCTCCCCCGTTCATGCTCTGTCTCTCTCTGTCTCAAAAATAAATACACGTTAAAAAAAATTTTAAAAAAAAAGATAAAAAAAATAAATATTAAAACATTAAAAAAAAAAAAAGACTTGGATGCTCTACCGACTGAGCCAGCCAGAAGCCCCTAAAATTTATGATTAATAAAAATTTTGTCTTACAGAAGGACTATATGCTTATTTCAGAAAGTCTGGCAAGTAGAGACAAGCAAAAAGAAAAGAAAAACTTCCCCGTATTCCCCAGATAAGCATTGCTAACATGCGGCACCCTCCCCTCAGAGTTTTAAGTTTTCTTGTCTACACTCTTCGAAAACAGCAAATATGGGCTCACACCACAGACACTGACTTACGGCCTGCCATTTATCACGCAATAATAGCATGAGAATCTTTTCACATCACAACACATCTTACTACAACCTAGAGGCACTCAATGCCATCAATCTGAGGGAGAGGCTTCTGCGTGCTCATGTGGGAAGGAGCCCCTCTCGCGTCTGGCCCCCACCGACCCCTCTGGGTCACACGCTCCGGCCAATCTCAGGATTACCGGACAGCGTGCATCCCTGTCCCTTCCTCAACTATGAAGGGCACACCCCTGACGACCGCATGTGGGCCTTGGGGTTCGAGTCTGTCATTCCAGATGGCCAGGTAGGCCCCTGCAAGGGCAGCAGAAGGGGCCGGTTGTGGAGGAGAGAGCCCAGGCCCCCGAGAACTTGTGAGAGGTACCCTGCCCCGGCCTCCCCCCTCCACGCCCTTCACATCCCATTACCGGGGTCTGGCCGTCATTAGTGTCTGAAACATACTCCGGCAGAAAGTCACGGGGCTCCGGGGCCTTTGTCTTCCAGCCACTTTACCGTGAGTGCCATGGGCTGAAGGCCGCGGGCACAAAGGCCCGTGACTCCCCTGCCTGCGCGGATGCAGCCGGGCCAATGCCCTCTTGAAAGCCTCTCCCCTCCCCGGGTTCGTCTCCCCGGCAGCTCCATCTGGGAAATCTGCCTCTTCAGCCCGGTACCCAGCAAATCACTTCTGCTGGCAGTAGCTCAAGCTTTTTAAAAGCAGAGGGAAGAGACGGAGATGTGACTATCCCCTTTTATTCCAACCTCCCTCCCCTCCTCTCCCTATTTAGGCTGCAGAATGCAGGCAGCAACTGCTCAAGAAGAGGTCACGGCTTTGTTAGGGAAAGGCAGAGCCTGGCAGACCTTCTTTTTGCCCCCACCCCGGGCTTCCGCTGAAAAGGCAACAATTGTTTCCTCTCAATGACTGTCTCCGGTGGTGGCCGGTGCTTTCAAGGCAAGGCCACCAGCAGCCCTGGGGACCAGAGCACCGCAGACAGCCTGTGCTGCTCGGGTGGCTAGGTGTGTGGGCAACCCTGCCCTGCTCAGTCGGGGCTGCTAAAGAATCCAGAGACCCTTTAAGGGCAAACACGGCCACTAGTCCCTTCTCTTTCCAATTGACGTATAATTTACCTACCACGACTTGTACACCCGGTGAGTATACCTTTTGCTCGCTTCTGAGAACCGCAGACACATGTGTAACCCACAGCCCGTTAGGACTTAGAACATTTTCCTGACTCCAGAAAGTTCCCTCAAGTGTCTTCCTGGCCAGCCCTCCTCGCCATCGCCGGGGTCAATACTCATGGGACCTCTGTCACCCTAGATGAATTTTGCCTGTTGGAGAACTTGATACAAACAGAACCATACATCATGAATGCTTCCAACTTCTTTCACCCAGTGTAATGTTTTTGAGATTCATCCATGTCGTTGTATCAGTGGTTTGTTCTTTTTTCAAGTGGTATTTTTTTCTAGGAATACACCATAATTTTTTATAAATTTTCTTCCAAAATGATGCCCTCTCCACTTTTGTTGTTTGATCTTTCTCTTTCTTCTTTCTTTCTTTCTTTCTTTCTTTCTTTCTTTCTTTCTTCCTGTTTAATGTTTATTTATTTATTTTGAGAGACAAAGAGAGTGTGTGCACCCGAGTTCGGGAGAGGCAGAGAGAGAAGAGAGAGAATCCAAAGCAGGTTCTATGTTGTCAGTGCAGAGCCTGATCCCGGACTCGGTCTCATGAACTCTGTGATCGTGACTTGAGCTGAAATCAGGAGTCAGATGCCTAACTGACTGAGCCATCCAGGCACCCCACATGTATGTTCCTTTATATAGCAATCAACTGGATTTTTTAAACCTATCTAAAAATATTTTTTCCTTATAGATGATTCAAGTCCATTTACATATATGAATATGCTTTATTGGGTCCCAGTTTGTCATATTGCTTTTTTAAAAAAAATTTTTTTAAATGTTTATTTATTTTTGACAGAGAAAGAGACAGAGCATGAGCGGGGGAGGGGCAGAGAGAGAGACACACACACACACACACACACACACAGAATCGGAAGCAGGCTCCAGGCTCTGAGCTGTCAGCACAGAGCCCGACGCGGGGCTTGAACTCACAGACCGCGAGATCATGACCTGAGCCCAAGTTGGACACTCAACTGACTGAGCCACCCAGGCGCCCCTGTCATATTGCTTTATATTTCACACGATACCTCAATTCACACGGTATGTTATACTTACCAAACAGAATTTTTCACTAGATGGACCATGTTTTCTTTCTCATTCTGCGGTGTTGAACAAGGTGTATATTATCGTTCAGTGATTAGCACTGATGAATACTCTTATTATGTAAGACCTTTCATTACTTCTTTATTTAGAGATTCAGATATTGTCTCTTGGTTTCCCAATAGGAGTCATATTGGCATTAACCGTGAACTACTTCTCTCCCTCTCTTGCCCACTAATTTGCTGCTTAGGGTTTTATTTCTGTAAACGGAAATAAACATCCGTTACTTGATTTTTCAGTTTCGAGTGGTATTGTGTTCTTTTTCCCTAATACCCAGAGGCAGTCAGAGACCTTATTCTATTTTATACTTATTGCCCTCTGTCCAGCTGTATCCTCCGTCATATCCTCGATAAAACCATATGCGTGTTTCCCTGAGTTCTGTGAGCTGCACTAGCAAATTAACCCAACCTGAGCAAAGGGTCATGGGAACCTCCGACTTGTAGCCAAATCAGACAGAAGTCGGGGGTAACCAGGGTATCTGCAATGTGCGATTGGCATCTGGAGTGGGGTGGGGGAAGGCTTCTGGGAAGGACCCTTAGCCTGTGGGATCTGACCAGGTAGATAGTGTTGGAATTGAGTGAAATTATAGGACACCCGTTTGGTGTTATGGAAAATTCCTTGATGTGGGGGAAAAAAAAGTGATCAGAAATGTCAAAAGTGAAGTGTTCTGAGTGAGGAGACACACAGCAAAGACACAGGAGGAAAGACTGGGTGTTTTTTCTTATACAAAGGGATAGTAGGTCAGGGTGGCTTACATCGCCTAACACCCGCAGGATACCCTCCTCTTTTGTTACATTGAAAGATTTGATACATGCCTTTCTCTGTAGCCACATCTTTGTCTCTCAAAAGACTACCCCCTTTTAAATAACAGTATCATTGAGATATAATTCATAATTTATTCATTTAAAGTCTACAGTAAAATGGCTTTTATTATATTCACGGAGCTGTGCAATCATCACCACAATTTTAGAAGATTTTCGTCACTCCAAAAAGAACTCCCATATCCATAAGCAGTCACTCCCCATTTTCCCCAACATCTTCGAGGCAACCACTAGTCTACTTTCTGTCTGAATGCATTCGCCTGTTCTTTTTTTTTTTCTAATGTTTATTTCATTTTTGAGAGAGAGACACAGAGCATGAGCAGGGGAGGGGCAGAGAGAGAGAGGGAGACACAGAATCTGAAACAGTCTCCAGGCTCTAAGCTGTCATCACAGAGCCCAATGCGGGGCTCGAACTCACGAACTGCAAGATCATGACCTGAGCTGAAGTCGGATGCTTCACTGACTGAGCCACCCAGGCGCCTCCCCCTAGCAAAACGTTTTAAATATCCATCCGTGTTGTAGCATCTATCAGTACTTTATTTCTTTTGATTGCCAAATAATATTCCACAGTATAGGATATACCACATTTCGTTTATCCATTTTTCAGTTGATGGACGTTTGGGCTGTTTCCGCTTTTTAGCTATCATGGATAATGCTGCTACGGACATTCGTGTCTAAGTTTTGGGATATAGATCTGGGAGTAGAATTGCTTAGTCATATGGTAACTCTATGTTTAACTTTTTGACGCACCTCAAACTATTTTCCATTATTTTACATTCCCACCAGCAGCAAAACTCCCTTCTAAAAGGAAATATTCTGTAAGATCTTATTTACTACCTTGAAATTCACAGATAATATAACCTTCCCACATCCACCACAACCAGAAAAAAATTCAGTATACAGACCTAACTATAATATAAAGGAGAAATAAGAGGAATATAATGGATGCATTTTTAAAAATGTGACTTTAGGGGCGCCTGGGTGGCTCAGTCGGTGAAGCGTCTGACTTCAGCTCAGGTCATGATCACGGTTTGGGAGTTCGAGCCCCGTGTCAGGCTCTGAGCTGACAGTTCGGAGCCTGGAGCCTGCTTGGGATTCTGTGTCTCCCTCTCTCTCTGGCCCTTCCAATCTTGAGCTCTGTCTCTCTCTGTCTCTGTCTCTCTCTCAAAAATAAACATTTTTTAAAAATGTGACTTTGGAGTCAGAAGACTGGCCTTCTTGGGTGACTTAGAAACTGGTGTTGGGGCAGTTCTTTCAGAGGGGTCTGCAGGAAGTCCCAGCCCCGGCCCCACCACAGGTATCAAGAACGACAGGGGGATGCCTTTTTTTTTTTTTTTTTTTTTAATTTTTTTAACGTTTATTTATTTTTGAGACAGAGAGAGACAGAGCATGAACGGGGGAGGGTCAGAGAGAGGGAGACACAGAATCTGAAACAGGCTCCAGGCTCTGAGCTGTCAGCACAGAGTCCGACGCGGGGCTCGAACTCACAGACCTTGAGATCATGACCTGAGCCGAAGTCGGCCGCTTAACGACTGAGCCACCCAGGCGCCCCTACAGGGGGATGCTTTGAAGAGCATCACTTTCTTTTCTTTCTTTCTTCCTTCCTTTCTTTTAAATATCTTTAATGTTTATTTTTGACAGAGAGAGAACAGAGCGTGAGCAGGGGAAGGGCAGAGAGAGAGGGAGACACAGAATCCCAAGCAGGCCCCAGGCTCTGAGCTGTCAGCACAGAGCTCGTCGCGGGGCTCGAATTCACAAACCCTGAGATCACGACCTGAGCCGAAGCCAGATGCTTAACCGACTGAGCCACTCAGCTGCCCCAAGGGCATCACTTTCATCTGGACAGAAAGATTTAGGCAGTTTCTTAAAAACCAGATCAAACTACCTTCCAGATGTCCTTGCGCTGCTCACGTCCTCCCCCTGCCCCTCCCCCCACACGTGCACACCCAGGTTCAGGCGCGTGTGCGGAATAGCGGTCTCTTGGCGCTGTGGCAGATCAGGTCATGGTGCACCGGCACTGCCCAAGCCTGGCGTCACTCTCCCAGGGCAACAGGACTTGAGGGCAGGGCGTGGGCTCTCCGGACCTCCATTCCTTTGAGCAGGGCCTGAAATGGAAGCGGGGCACCAGCGGGTGGGGCTCAGAGATAGGGGCTGAGCTGAGTGCCTGTAGAAAGGCCACTTCAAGCCCCTCCACCGAAGCCATTGTTGGATCTGGAAGAGGAGGACAATTCCGGGCTTCTGAATGCCTCTCCTGTGATGCGCTAATGGATGTGCATTATCAGCGTCCTTCCTGGCCACCGAGTCACTTTCCTGACTTCAACTCCTGGCTAGAGAACTCCGCATTCTTCTGGAAAAGCAGCTGTCCAACAAAGGCATTTCCCTACAAAACGACCTTCTGACCATCACTGCATCAGAATGGTGGCTCTTGGCACCTGGGCTCTGTCTGGAACTGGTGGCTGCAGGGGGACATCACGTAGGAGAGCTTGGTGTCCCCTTAATGTCTGTGACATCTTCACTAAGACCCCCACCTCCAGGAAGTCCACTTTTTTTTTTAGTGTTCATTCATTCTTGAGAGAGAGAATGCGCCCACGTGCAAGCGTGTGCGTGCAGGTGCGTGCGGGGGAGGGGCAGAGAGAGGGGGAGACAGAGGATCCAAAGCCGGCTCTGTGCTGACAGCGGAGAGCCTGATGTGGGGCTCAAATTCACCAACCGGGAGACCATGACCTGAGTCTAAGTCAGACGCTTGACCGACTGAGCCACCCAGGCGCCCCCCGGGAAGTCCACTTTGACTGCAAAGGAACAAGCCCTCAGTTTGAAGAAAGGGATTAGGATAAGGGAGTGGTTCTGAAAGAACATACCCATGGTTCCATGTGGCCACATCCCCACGTACAGAGTGGGTGACATTTCTAACGTGGGACTGTAAATATGAATTCACATGCGTCTGTCCTACCCGGTGGCACTGACATTGGCCCTGTGTAGAGAAGCAATTTCAGGGGGCTCTCTGCTCTGGGGCTGGCTTTCTGTAGGCCACCTGGACCCCCCCAGGAAGCTGCCTGCAGGGCTCTGCCCAGTAGAGAAGAGAATTCATCAAGCCACCCCCTTGGCTTCCTTTGGAATTGGGGGAGAAGAGAACAGAGATCTGACTGGCCCATAGAGGGGACTAGAGCAGAAATGTCAAGAAAACTGGGAAGAGCATGACAGCGACCTATGAGGAGGAAGGACAGAGCTTTGCTCCTTAGCCCAGCATGCTCTGCTGTCCCCATTCGAGGCCACATTCTATAAAACCAGTTACTTTTACCCCAGAGTTTGCAGATATGAGCTTACAACCACAGAACATCGGGCCTGGCCGGGACTGAGGGGCCATCCACTCCACAAGTCCCCTCCCTGCCACTGTTCAGAGACCAACCCAGAGGTGCCGGCCCAGGTCTCGAGGCGTCCCAGCAGCAGACCTGGGGCTGGAAACTTCCACTGCTTCTTCCTCCACGTGTGATTCTGCCTTGGACCCTGAGGGGCCTGCGAACCGGTTCCTGGGAGGGGCGTGGACGCTGGCTCCTGGGCCCTCTCTGGCCTTTTCCCCCTCTGCCCGCCCCGCATCCAGACGAGGCCCAGGCTGCTGCGCTAATGCACGCATTAGTGGATAAAAGCAGTCTCAAGGGTCTCTTCATGAGGCCCCTTTGGCTGTAATAAAGCAAATTAAAACCCCACTCAAAGGTCAATTGAAATCGCTTTCATTCCGATTCTCTGCACAAATTGATTCCTCTCTGCCCTTGGGGTCAAACTGAAGGCCCGAGAAGTGGCCCAGCTGCAGTGCTGAACGGGCAGCTCCGTGAAAGGGGCTGGGGCCGGGAAGTGTGGGTGGCAGGGGATAGAGGGGGGCAGCGGGACCCGCCCCACTCCCTGGGCCAGGGGGCACCAGGACTTTCCCCTCTGCTCTGCTCCAGGTTTCAGGGCCCCTTTGTGGAGGCTAGCTCTTTGTCTGCCCCCTCCACCCCCATCAGGCTCCCCTTGGAGAATTCTTAGTGTTTCAGTTGCCGAGAATCTACTGGTAGTTAGCATTTCTCACACCTGCTCGGTGTGCAAGAACCCTCGTGAGCACTAGGAGATGGGGCTTTGAAAGTCCCCAGGGAAACTCGGAGGAGTAACTTGCCTGAGGCCGCAGAGCTCGAGGTTTCCTCCTTCAAACCTCCTCCATGGCCCCGGAGTCTTCCCCCATGTCTCTGAAGGCTCCCAGCTCCCACCGACTCACGACCAGAATCCGGAAGCTTCTTTAAGCTCTCCCTTTGCTTCACTCCCACATCTCCAAGTCCTGTTGATCCTGACTCTAAACGGAAGCCGTTGGTTGTTCGCCCTCTGCTTGGTTCTGTGGACAACAGCCGGGACCATGTCTTAGAGGAACTCGAGAGGATCCAGTTCCTCCCTTGATTAACAGCCAGCACTGGTTTCCCTCTGTTCTTGGCATAAAAATCTAAGTCATCATCTAAGTCAACATCACAGTCCTCGAGACCTGTGCCCTCACGTCCCTCCATTCCGAGGGTTGCCCTCCTCTCCTTCCTCCCTTTCCAGCAGCTCCTGGAACTCTCTTATCTCCTCTGACCCGGGGTCTTGGCACCAGCCGTTGCTTCTGCGAAGGAGCTTTGCCCTCCCCTCTCCCACTCAGTTGCCTGCCTTGTGCTTATCACAACTTGTAATTATTTATTGACGTGAAAATTAGTAATGGGAAACCTCACTGCAATGGAGTCGGGAGCTCTCATGCCCTACCACCTGTGGTCCATTGGCGACAGGAAGAGATCGACTTGACCTTACCTAGACCTGACCTTGCACATGGATACTACTCTACTACTCCAGCTGGAGGAAGAGAAGGTTTTCTCATCACCCAGGACAACAGCTCTACCAGTGAAAAGTCATCCGTCGAAGTCCCAGTTTACTCCAGTGTCCTTTTAGTTTATAACAGCTTTCCCAACTCACCCGTTTTGTCCTTAAAAACCACGCCTCTCCTTTATTCCTCAGACTTGCTTGTGGTTTTGCTGCAGCTTGTGTGCCCTGGAATGCCATCCTCCCCCGAATAAACCCATTTTTGCTGGCAAAATAACTGCCATTGCCTATCTTTTTTTTAAGAGTTTATTTATTTTTGAGAGAGAGAGCATGAGCGAGTCGGGGAGGGGCAGAGAGAGAGGGAGGGAGAAAGAGAGTCCCAAGAGGTTTGCGCTGTCAGCCCAGAGCCCGATGTGGGGGCTCGAACCCACAAACCGTGAGATCATGACCTGAACCGAAGTCGGACGCTCAACCGACAGAGCCATCCAGGCGCCCTGGCAGTGTCTGTTTTTCAGGTTAATACTGACTACTTTATTTTCAGTTTCCCTAGAGCTGAATCCCCCACAGGAGAGGTCTGTCCAGGCACGTGTGAGGGTCGATAGCCATTTGTCGAGTGAATGAGTGATAGAAGCAGATCTGGGCATTCCGGGCCAGCACTTGCCCACCACACCTGGTGACCTCCGAGGGAGCACTGTGTGGGCACCACGGGGGCCTGGGGGGCCTGGTTTGGGGCAGAGAGCAGACTGGACAGTAGCTGAGTCGGCATGTCTCAGCTTTTCCCCACCCCCAACCCCCTCCCTTGCTAGTCCTCCCAGCCTGCCCGCCCCCAGCCCCACACTAAATTCTGCCCAAATTCCCTCTCCGCGAACCCTGCATCCAGTCAGAGCCTAACTGTCCTAACCTAAGAGTCCAGGACAGACCCTGACTCTTCAGTGACCCTCCCAGCCTCTCCCCCTACTCCTTGCCCTCCCTTCCCTCCTCCGCTCCTGGGTGGGGGAGGGAAGCAGAATGTGCCCAAAGCGCCCCACCCTGGTCACCCCATCCACCTTGCTGTAACCTTCTCACAGACCCTCCTCTCTGCAGCACAGGGCCGGTCCACCGGGGCCTGGCGGGGTCCTGCTCCCTGGCTTCCCCCACCAAGAGGCTCCTCTTCTCCCAGGGAAATGTCCCCCATTGCCTGGCTCCAGTGCCTGGAGGCTGAGGGCAAGGCCACCCTCCCGTGTTGGGCTCCCAGCCACCCATCCTTGTTGCTGTCCTCCCAGCTCTTCCCTCGCCCCTGGAGGCCACCCCTGCACCTGTCTTTGTAACGCACTCACACCCCGGTGACACTGCTTTTTCAATTAAACCCTCAAAGGTGAAAAGCTGGGATGACGAGAGCAGTTCTGGCCCTGTGCCCACCTCCAGGTGTGGGTGCGTCACCTCAGCCCCAGGGTTGTCACACTCCGCGTCTCTAAAGGAGCCCTCATCTACCCTGTCCAGAGACCCCCTGTATGCTCCTTCCTTCTTTCCCTTCTTTCTTGCCTTTTCCCCTCTCCCCCTCCCAGGCGGGGTCCTCCTGGGCCAGTGCTTCTATAATAATAAGGACAAGGGCTAACGCTCCGAAGGGCTGGTCGGGCTCTGCTCTAAGACCTTTATGTGTGTTACCTTATTGCATCCACATGACAGCCTCATGGGTTCCTACAACCATTTCCCTCGTTTCACAGACGGGACAACTAAGCACAGAGAGGGTGGGAATTTCCTGCGAGTCACACAGTTCAGCAGTCGTTGAGGGGGGTTAGGATCAGGGAGTCTGGTGGTGGAGCTGTAAAGCCACGGTGTGGCCTTGTGCCAGCCACGCAGCCACAACAACCTTAGGGAAGAGTCCGTGACTCCCTCCCCCACATTGATGTACCTCTTTGTGCTTCATGCCCTCTCCTTTGTCTCATCTCCCCCCTCCCCGCTGCCACTCCTGGCTGCACTGGTCTCCAGGCCCTGGAGCAGAGCACTGGACTTCTCTGATCATCCCTTACTGTCTCCGGGCTCCCTCCCCTCTGATTATCCTCACTGCCATAGACATTTGGTCCGAGTGTTCTTCTGACTCAGTCCATAAATGGTCCTCACTTCCTCCCCTCCTGCTTCTGTTTCCAGTATTCTCTCTCTCCCTTTGCTACACGCACCCAGAGTGCCAGGAACATAACCGGATTTCTCCTGCCTGAAGCCCTTTGCACGTGCTGTTTCCTCTGTCTGGATTGCCTTTCCTTTCTTCGTCTTGGTGACCTACTGTATTAAGGCTCGGCCCGACTCAGCATTTGCTTCTCTGGGGAGCTCTTGCTGACCACCCCCACTGCCTCTACCTGGCAGAGCAAACCACCTCCAGGTGCGTGCTTGGGAGACATAAGCCTTGTGTAAGTCCAGTCCCCGCAAAGCAGCCACATGCAAGAGACCACGTGGCAAGGAGACACAGAGACAGAAAGGAGTGTCTGAGGAGCCCCACCTCTTCTTGCCCCCAGATGTTTGAGTCTTTCCAGCCCAGGAACCAGTCATGTGAAGGAGTGGCTTCAATAATCATAGACACCAGCCTTTAAGCTACCCAAGCTGATGCCAAGTGGGGCAGGGACATGCTGGCCCCTGATCATACTGCAGATTTCTGAGCAAAATGAGTGTTGTTTCAAATCACTAAGTTTTGAGAGTGGTTTGTAATTAGATAACCAGAATAACCACTACTGACACTTTGTATCTTTTTTAAAATTTTTGTTTAATGTTTATTTTTGAGAGACAGAGAGAAACAGGGCACGAGCAGGGGAGGGGCAGAGAGAGGGAGACACAGAATCCGAAGCAGGCTCCAGGCTCTGAGCTGTCAACACAGAGCCTGACGCGGGGGTCGAACTCACAGACCGTGAGATCATGACCTGAGCCGAAGTCGGCGCTTAACCGACAGAACCACCCAGATGCCCCAACACTTTGAAATCTTTTCATCTTTAGCTCAATTCCTATCTTTATCTCTATTTATATCTATATCTTACTATACTTTCTCCACTTAACAACACATAGTGGCTATTTTTTTTGTGTCTGGAAATAAATATCTACATTGTTTTGAATAGCTTCAAAGTATTTCATTACATGACTTTGCCATGATTTTTATAACTATATCCAATTATAGATGTTTATTTTATTTTATTTTATTGCTACTATAAACAATGTTGTATGAATAGTCTTGAACAGCATTTAGTGTAACTGTTAGGTAATTTCCTCAGGATAATTCCCAGGAAATACCGGGTTAAAAGGTAAAGGCTTTGGTTCAGAGAGAAGTCCACTCATCTTCCTATGGCTTATCCTACAAGTCTACTTGTGTCTGTACCTCCTTCTTCTCCTCCACCACTATTGTGGAAGAGAAGACCCTCTACTGTTCTAAGGTCAGATTCTTCCTCTGGATCTCATCTTACTAATACTTGGATTCGTAGAAGACTTGGATTATTTGATTCCCGCCTCTCAATCTCCCCCTCACCACTGGACTATTCCCATCAGCATGTAACCATGCTTCAGTACTTTCTGCTCTCTTTATCCTTGATCCTATATTACCCTCTACCACTGCCCCATATTCACCATTTGATTTTTTGAAAGTTATTTTTATGCCAGGACTAAAGGGAGAAGAAGATAAATCCATGAAAATAATGGGACGATTTAAAAATCACACTTTTATCAGTAACTAATAAAATAAAATGACAAATAATTAGGAATGATGTAGAGGGGTGCCTGGCTGGCTCAGTCGGTAGAGCATTTGACTCTTGATCTTGGGGTAATGAGTTCAAGCCCCACGTTGGGTGTAGAGATTACTTAAAATTAAAAAAAAAAAAAAAGAAAGGATATAGAATATTTAAGCAACCATAAAATACATATTATTTTGAAGTGCATACAAAACATTAATAAAAATGGGATATGTCCATCTATTAAGCAGCTCTCCCCACCCCCCTAATTTCAAAGGACTGAAATAAAATAGAGCATGGTCTTTGACCACAGGGTAATTAGGCTAAACATTAGTTTCAGAACATAACTAGAAAATCCCCAATGTTTGGAGGTTAAGCAGAATACTTTTCAGTAACCCACAGGTTAATTCAGACCTCTCAATGAAAATAAGATATTTTAAACTAAATGGCAATAGAAATACAACATAGCAAAACTTGTGAGATTAAACTAAAGCCATACTTTAAAACAAATTTATAGCATAAACATATATATCAAAAAGAATAAAGGTTGAATATCAACTATGTAAGTAAAAGCATTCATTTAATGTCCAACTCAAGAGGGTAAAAAGAACAACTAATTAGGAATTAGAAAGCAAAAAAGTAATAACAGTAGAAATTTCAGAAATAGATAAAAGTGTACATGCAATAGAGAAAATAAATGAAACTAAAATTGATTCTTTAAAAACACTAATAAATTGATAAACTCCTAAGAAACTAGTCAAGACAAAAAGAGAGATGTCATAAATTACCAACATTAGAGTTAAAAGGGGACCATAATTAGAGAGTCCACAGATGCTGAGAAGATAATAAGAAGATATAAAAAACAAATTTAAGACAATAAATTAGAAAACTTAGATGAAATGGATACATTTCTAGAAGCATGCATCCTGCTAAAACTGACACAAGAAGAAATCGATTATTAGAATAGTGTTATTCAAGTAATTGAATCTGTAATTCGAAGTCATTTAACAAACAAACATGATATTACTGATGAGTTATCTCAACCATTTCGGGAAGAGATAAACACCATTGACTACCAATTGTACCAAACTATAAAAAAAGAGTGGCGGGTAGAGATTTCCAGCTTGTTTTATGAGGACAGCTTAAATTTGATACCAAAATCTGACAAGCATTCTGCAAGAAAGGAAAATTACACGCCAAGCTCATAAGCATGGATAAAACATCTTAAATAAAATATTAGCAAATTGAACCCAGTGCTGTATAAAGATAACAGAGCATAATTAAATTAGGCTCAATCCAGGAGTAGACGGTTGGTGTAACACTAAAAATCAGCGATGTCATTCGCCACATTGTCACAATAAAGGGGGAGAATCACATTGCCACCTCAATCAAAGTGACCTGTTCTAGGCTTTCAAAGAGAAGCTGGTGCTAAAGAAACAGGTCAGTCCTTCCTGGTGGCATCTGCTTAAGTGGGAACAGCAACCGCCTACTTCAGGAGTGATCTGGTTTTCTTTCTAATTGGATCTGATCAGCAGCCTGCTTTGGGTCTTGATTCCAGCCAACTTTTGCCCCCCTCCCCCCCCCCCCCCCCCGCCCCACCTTTGGATCCTGGTTCCCCAACCCACCCAGCAATTCTATATGCAATTCAGAGGTCTTTCAGTTCTGCTACAGGGAATTAAGAACTCAGCTAACAAAGGAGGACAGAAGCTGGGTCAGTCTGAACTTTTCTTCGTCTGGCTTTTCTGCTACCACCAGCTGCCTCTCATTGTATTATGAAATAATACAAAGAACAATAAGAGAAAATCACAATCTGATTTAGAGTACTCACAAGCCTGGTGGTAGCGGGACAGGAGTAGGTGGGAGGGGAGACGGAAGACAGCATGGAATTTGTTCTAGCAATAAAAGCTATGCGTACAGGTGGGATGGGAATGGGGGTCTCTGGTGAGCAGAGAAAGCCGTGTTTCATGCCCCAGGTAGCACAATTAACCAAGTCAGGCTTCAGACAACAGGTGATAATTGACAAGGTAAATCTTAATGTAGCAGAGTCCAATTTTCCTGGGTGAGTGGAGACAGGAAGGAGGTCCCAGTTGTGGGAGTGGCGCGGACAAAGAGATGACGGCTTGAGAAAGTAGTGTTCATGAGAATGGGGACGTTGTGGATGATTGAAATGCCAGGAAGCAAGATGGACAGGTGGGAGATGACCCTGGAAAGAGGGCGAGACCAGCTGATAAAGTACAGTGTTTACTGTTTAGGAGCTTAGATTTTTTTCCTGGGTCCCAAAAGGAAAGGTTTGTGGAATCATATAAAGCCAAGGTCACTAATCAGAATTTCTCAAGGGAGTCTTGGGAATCCGAAAGAACATCTGACCGGGAAGAAAGAAAGCTCCTGCGATTGGCAGATTAAAGCAAGCTCCTTGAAAAATAAAAGAATTAAAAAAATAAAACAAGCGCCTTGACTGGAAGTTCTGTTTAGTTCCAACACTCCCTTCCACTCCCATGACTCCTCACAGTTTTTTCTGCTTCTTTACTCCAGGTTAAGGTAGAGGCCACAGGGAAAGTATTTCGCCTGCTCTTCACAGAGCAACTTCTTCCCGCTCCTCATTAATACTCAAAGGCAACAGCACCTTTCCCCCCCCACCCCCCGGGGATTTGGGGTGCGGGAGGGAGCCTGCTCTGGACTGGGACCCAGGAGGGGCAGTGCAACTTGACTTTGCACCCCCAAGAAGGTGGCCTTCCCTGGGCCTCAGGTGAGTGACTTCTGACCTTCTCTGGACACCCCCCCTTTCCCCTACCCCCCAAACTCCCAACCGCACCCCTAACCTGGAACAGAGGGATTGTGATTCCCCATGACATCTTCACCGCAGTTTCCAAACGATGGGGAAATCTGAGGCATTACAGACGTAACTCCCCTTTGCGGTGATATTTACCTCCAAATGCGAAGGAGGCAGATGCCCGTCCAAGCACGCACACAAGTAACTTCACCCTCTCCTCAACGACCTCAGCAGGCGCCCTAGGCCTGCCCCACACCGGGGTGCTAAGCCGCCTGCTCGTCCTACCTGGAGACCCAACACCATCCTTAATTAAGTTCTTTCCTGATGGCTGCCAGGTGCACCCTTCAGCGGAACAGTGTTAATTCCAGCCTCCGGAGGCAGAGATCCAGCCCCCTTTCCGGGCACATCTGCTCTGGCGCTAGCCCCTACCTGGAACTCCCCGTGGCCCCCCCCTTCTCATGGTCGCGGGAGTTGCTGGTTACGCTGCCGGGAAGTTCACGTCGGTTGCCCACCCGGGCGAGCCCCGCAGGTATATAAGGACCGAGGAGAGCGACCCGGACCAGGCGGCGGCGAACGGGGAGTAAGGAAGGAAGAAAAGTGACCTAGCGAGGCCGAGGAGCATCCCCGCCCGGCGCAGCGGGACTCGCCCAGAGCGCAGCCTCTCCACCACAGGTAAGGGCGCAGCGGCGCAGAACCTCGCTCTTACCCCGGAACCCCCGGCCCCGGGGCCTCGGGATGCTCTCTCCCGGTTCCGATCGCTGACTCGAGGAGCCTTAGGTTCGTGGCGGTCCCGAGTTTCTTGAAAA
Organism: Panthera onca; assembly: GCF_046562875.1. NCBI lineage: Eukaryota > Metazoa > Chordata > Mammalia > Carnivora > Felidae > Panthera > Panthera onca. The sequence continues at coordinate 20,002,859 of NC_138341.1, read as the reverse complement.
CTTTCTGTTTCCTGAATGCGGCGTGGGAAGCCGCCCAAAGAGGAGCAGAGAGGGCCAGGCTTCGGCTGCTGGGCGAACGCTGCGACGCTGAAAGCAGTGAGTGCCTTCCAGGAGCCTGCTGCCTCGCCTTCTCCGGGGAGTTGGGCTGCTAGGACCGCTGAGTCTCCAACAAACTTCTGGGGAGATCTAGGGAAAGCCCGGTCTTTTGGCTCCTCTTCCTCCCGATTTTCTTGGGTACATGTCACTTCTTAAAAGATACCATATACTCTAGCGCAGATGAACGTTGGGTATGGGAGCAGGAGAGTAAAGGCTAAAAGTTACAATAAACTCCCTGCATTCAGGTCTTTGGATTCAGAGCCCTGAGTCTCCGTTTCCCTGCCCACCTTAGCGCACCCGATGTGGCTAAGCTCCCATCAAGACACGGGTCTCCTCTACCCAGCTGGGGTTAAAAAGAGGTGGCCTGTGTGGGAACTGTCCAAGGTTCTGAACCACCTCGTGTGTGTGCCCTCCACGGGACCGCACAGTGGCTATTCCAGCCCCAAGACCCTAGATTGCAGGGCGGAAGCAGCCCTTTGAGCTGATGGAGTCTCAGGCAAAGGAGGTTTCCCGGGAAAGAGGGAGAGTCTGCAGGGCATTTGGATCCCCCAAATTCTTCGTGTATAAATGGGGAGGTGGTGGTTCTCACAGAATTGCTGGAAGAAGCCAAGGAAAGTACAAGTGTGCACTTATTTTGTCCATTGTGAAGATATGCCCAGATTACACCTTATTTGATGGTTTAATATGCCGTTGGCACTTTGTTTTAGGACTGAATGTCTGTGTATCATGGTGAAAGGAGAAAACTCTGCATCTCTGCTTCTCTGATCTTTACAGAAGGGCATGGCCAGTGTACAGCTTTAGACTGACAAACACAATGCTTTGTTTAGCTCAAAGAGCGTTCATCTACGCATATGAAATTCTAATAAGTATAGTTCCATTATAAAGTTAATATCAAGATTAGTAAATTACAAATTTCTATTTATTTTTCCAAGGTTTTCAATTATTGTATTACATATAACACTCTCCCTACCTACAAAAAGCACAATATTCGACATCTCCCCATTGCTTTATTGTTTGTAAAAAAAAATAACACAAGGTAATATTTGCTCATTGTAGAAAATGGAAAATACACATAAGTAAAAAGAAAACAAATTGCTTTCAGAAAACTAACTTTTTAGCAATAGAATGGAACTCTGACAGGGTGGGCAGTGAGAATGTTACCATGTTGTATAATGCAGACAGTCAGTGGGGTAGAGAGAGAGGAAATGCTCTCTGGGGGCTTTTCAGGTAGGCCTGAAATCATGAGGTGTGTTTTTAGAAAATGGAAATCATCATCCCAGAATGACCAACCTTGAGGAGAACTGAAGTATAGTTGAGGGGACTGCCAGATCTGTATGATTTTACTTCTTTCTTTATGAATATGTTATTTTACACTTGCCCATAGTGATATGTAATTATGATTTTTCTTTAAAAATTTTTAATGTTTATTTATTTTTGACAGAGAGAGAGAGAGAGAGAGAGAGAGAGCACAAGCAGGGAGAGGGGCAGAGAGAGAGGGAGACAGAATCTGAAGCAGGATCCAGGCTCGGAGCTGTCAGCACACAGCCCAACGTGGGGCTCGAACCCATGAACTGTGAGATCAAAACCTGAGTTGAAGTCAGATGCTCAACTGACTGAGCCACCCAGGTGCCCCTGTAATTACCATTTTTCTGCTTCTCTTGTAAATCTTGGCATCGTTATGGCCCAAATGTGTTGTGTGGTCTCAGAGCTTTAATCTAAATTGCTTTGCCCACCAACTTAGGGCTCCATTCTTGAACTAGAGCATCAAAATTCTACAACAGGAGCAGCCTGCCCCTGGTCAAGACTGGACACCAAGGTGGATCAATGCTCTCCCAGTTGCCCCTTCAGCCTGAGGTGCTGATGGGCCAGCTCACTGGCTGCCAGCGCCATCTAATGGCTGCTCTGAAAACACTCCCATTGTGCCTGGCAATCATTCAAGAAGGGAGCCATGAGCTAGCTCAGCTTTGGGGTGGGGGGTGGGGGGGGGGGAGTGGGGCTGGGGCAAAGAAAAGGAAATGGCTTTCTAAAGTAGACAACGAAAGCCAGAGAGAACTTTCATTTCCAAAACCTTCTCTATAAAAAAGCCTTGGCCACCCTTCCACAAATGAGAGGTTTCTTTTAGGCAACCATTTTAAAATGCAAATGTCCATTAAGAGAGATAAGAAAATTAGTCATCCACCCCTTAATGTGAATTACTTTTCTCATTCCATGAGGTTTCTTTCTACAGCTGGTTGAAGAGATCTTCTGAAATCCAAAATGATTGTGGGTTGGTGGTGAGCTAATGAATAAACTTGGGGTCAATTCTGGAAGCTGACTTGGGTGAGGGGGGACAATGCAGTGGGAGAGCTAGAGGAAAGTGTTGGGCACAGGGGGCAAAAGGCAGCATCACTGCCCTCCTCTTTACTGCATCCTGACCTCTTGCCTTCAGCATCTGCCCAGGTACTTTCTGGCTTCTCGGAAAGTGTCTTTGGTGGGTGCTCACAATGGGGGGTGGGTAGTGCCCTTCTGCTTTGTAGGTCCATCTTCTTCCCTTCTACATTTATAGCGTCTTTAAGTCCAGCTATTTCAGACTGCATCTGAGAGGCTCTAAGAACAAGAGGAGGTCTGGTATATATTCAAGAAGATGAGCCAGTTTTAAAACAATGGGGTTCTGCTTTAAAATAAATCTCAAAGCTGCAGAAATCTGAGAAATAGTGATCATCTGAGTGATTTGTGCACAAGACATCAAATTAGGTTAGCTGAGGTTTTGGCCACATTGACCAGAGGTTTTATTTGCCTTTATACAAACCTACTATTTGTAGGAAACATTAAAAAAAATTTTTTTTAATGTTTATTTATTTTTGAGACAGAGAGAGACAGAGCATGAACGGGGGAGGGGCAGAGAGAGAGGGAGACACAGAATCGGAAGCAGGCTCCAGGCTCTGAGCCGTCAGCCCAGAGCCCAACGCGGGGCTCGAACTCACGGACCGTGAGATTGTGACCTGAGCTGAAGTCAGACGCTTAACCGACTGAGCCACCCAGGCGCCCTGGAAACAATTTCTGAAGAATGATAGGATCCTGGTGGAGCAGGAGGGAAATAGACCATCTTGAGCAGGAATTTCAGAATCCTTTGTCTTTCCCAAGTTATTCCTTCAATCTGGCATGTTAGGACTGGAGCTTCATGAAAATGGTGAAATGGGAAAGTTCAGGGAAACAGGACAACTTAGCTTTGCCTTGTCATGAACACCCAAATTATTATCTCTCTCTGAGAGGAGATAATAATTTCCTCATCTCTCAAATAAGGGGCCGGACTAAATGATCTCTAAAATAGCTTCCAGCCCTAACCTCCTTTGGGATCTGATTTTAATAGGAGACAAAGGGGAAATTGCACATAGATTTCCCAGGTCCCGCTCCCCTCCTCTCCACCACAACTCACACCAAACTTCTCCTTGAACTGCTCCTGTCCTCAAAAAGCCTTGAGCTCCACAAGTGAATGTGTTGTTAATATTGGCTCACAGTTCTTCCTGGTCAGTGGCCAACATTGTTCTACTCCTTGTAGGGGTCCCACCAATCTTATTTGCCTCTGCAGAGCCTCAGCCTGCCTGGAAGATGCCGAGATCGTGCTGCAGCCGCCCAGGGGCCCTGCTGCTGGCCTTGCTGCTTCAGGCCTCCATGGAAGTGAGTGGCTGGTGCCTGGAGAGCAGCCAGTGTCAGGACCTCACCACGGAAAGTAACCTGCTGGTATGTGGGCTATGGCCGCCATCTTGGTTGGGCCTCAGATGGGACTGGGGCTGGAACTGGGAAGGCACAAAAGAAAGGGGAGTGGGGAAGGGGAAATTCATTCCCAGAGATATGGGTAACTCAGCTCAGGGCAGAAACAGATCTCTAGGGTGAAGCCAGAATTGAGCCAAGGAGGGGAGGAAGCAGCTTTAGGGAGATGGGTCTGGCCCACAATTTCCACTTGATTATCTTCCTGCCCTGTCTTCTTGTATGAAGACCCCACTCCGTTTAAGCTATTTCGAGATATCACCATTAAAATAATAAGAGCGATAGTAACAGTAATAATAATTATTGCTCTATTGATTCTGTATTTTCAACCTTTCAGCTTTTTTATTCCTTTTTAAATAACCTCGTGTCCCTTGCCATTTTCATTCCATTTTTACTCTCTTTCTATCTACTATCAATTACAAAGGCAGCTAGGTAGTACTACAAATCATCTCTAGAGGGAGAAGGAAGAACCCGGGTGCCATTTTCCTCTAACTGGTGCCAAATGTCTCATGATTCTTCTGGAGGACTGACCTTCCACGGCCTTTCCAGAAGCATGTAAAGGCCCTTTGTGCCAGGATGGAATTGTGTGTGTGTGTGTGTGTGTGTGTGTGTGTACTGGGAGGCACAAATGAGAAGCTATACCAAGTCAAGGACTAAAAGACACACTGCCAGTGTCAGTGACTGAGCTCCATCCTGCTGCCAGCACCTGCCTGGTGAGGGTGGACTGTACGTCACTACATTCAGTGTGTTTTGTCAGTGGAGAAGCTAGTTAAGGTGGAGAGAGAGAGAGAACTCAAAAACACAGGGCAACCTGCATGTGTTGCATGCAAAATAGAAAGATAATAGAAAGTAAAAATTAAAATAGAAAAATAGTAAACAATAAAATAGAAAGAACGGGCCCAGGGAATTCTGTGAGTTCTAGTTCAGGGAGAGACCCAAGAGACTCTCGGTGGGAGATACCCACTGCACAGCCTCTCCTGCTGAGAGCCCACCAGGGAAGGAGCTCCGAGCGTGGTCAGAACCCATGGGTTCTAAGCTCTGCCACCGAAGAGTCGTGGGAACTGGCCAAGCTCCTTTCATGTCCCCGAGCCTCCTGCTTTGTTATGTGTCCAGGGGGGAGGAGCATGAGATAGTTTTTACTTTCCACGGTTAATATTCTGCAGTTTCATAATTCTAAATCTCTGGAGTATGAAATTCCCAACTCAACAGAGGGGGTGGGATCATTCTGTTTCCTCCTTTGCAGTCCCACATCACTGAGAACTCCAGGCTGCAGCCTATAGGTCATTTTCCCAAGCAAATGTGCACTGTACTTAGTTGTCTGCTTACAGAGAGCAGAGACATAGGCTCCATGACCCAAGCAATGGAAACAATCCTGGCTGTTTACCCCTCCCTCCAGTCAGAATGAGGTGACAGGGAAGTGAACCACTCCCTCTGAAAGCTCACTGATCCGGGAAAGTGCAGGATCAGCTCAAAAGACTTGAAAAAAAAAAAAAAAAAACACGCAAAAAAGTCCAAGATGGCATGGGAAGACATTTGAGGCATGTACAGGGAGATGGCTGGGGTAGGGCATGAGTTAGGTTTGCAGATCACTGGGGTCAGGTTGAGGCATTATTGAAAATATAGGCTCTGGAGGCCAGATTCCTCCCACCTGAATAGATTCTGCCCCCACTTCCAGCCCAATGCCCTTCCCAGACGTGAACTGAACCATATTTATTTATTCAATATTCATTAAATGCCAACAACTATCTTCGATTTACCATTTATTGATCAATTCCTATATATCATGCATATAACGGTAAGGAACTGACCCTATTCACAAAAGCCCTGGGATAAGTAAACCACCGAATGGGATGGGGTATCTCTAGTGGCTGCGAGGCAGAAGAACCAAGGGGCCCAGGGGACAAAAGAGGCGACTGCCTCAGCCGAGTCGGATGTTCGCGGGCGCCATGAGGGCAGGTCCTCGGCAAAGAGGCCACGGCCGCCAAAGCCCTATCCTATTACCCGCCCACACGTGCCCAGGGTCTGGGGCGCGCAGGGGCGGAGCGCGCAGGCGCCGCGCGGGGGCGGGGCTGCAGGACGGGGCGGCCCTAACCCCGCGCTCGCCGCCCTTCCCGCAGGCGTGCATCCGGGCGTGCAAGCCGGACCTCTCGGCCGAGACACCCGTGCTCCCCGGCAACGGCGACGAGCAGCCGCTGACCGAGAACCCCCGGAAGTACGTCATGGGCCACTTCCGCTGGGACCGGTTCGGCCGCCGGAATGGCAGCGCGGGCCAGAAGCGCGAAGAGGAAGAGGTCGCGGCGGGCGACGGCGGCCCCGGGCCCCGCGGCGATGGCGGGGAGCTGGGCCTGCGCGAGGGCAAGCGCTCCTACTCCATGGAGCACTTCCGCTGGGGCAAGCCCGTGGGCAAGAAACGACGCCCGGTGAAGGTGTACCCCAACGGCGCCGAGGACGAGTCGGTCGAGACCTTCCCCCTCGAGTTCAAGAGGGAGCTGGCCGGGGAGCGGCCGGAGCCGGCGCTCGGCCCCGAGGGCCCGGCCGACGGCGCCGCGGCCCTGCCCGACCTGGAGTATGGCCTGGTGGCAGAGGCCGAGGTGGCCGAGAAGAAGGACGAAGGGCCCTATAAGATGGAGCATTTCCGCTGGGGCAGCCCGCCCAAGGACAAGCGCTACGGCGGCTTCATGACCTCGGAGAAGAGCCAGACGCCTCTGGTGACGCTGTTCAAAAACGCCATCATCAAGAATGCCCACAAGAAGGGCCAGTGATGTGCAGCGGGGCCAGAGGCTTCTCTTCCCAGGAAGTCGACCCTAAGGCCCGTTCTCCTCCCCTGCCCTCCTGCCGCCTCCCAGCCTGGGTGTGCTACTCGCTCAGGCCGTGATAGCCCCAGATAGTCAGCCTCTTAAAGCTGCCTGTAGTTAGGAAATAAAACCTTTCAAATTTCGCACCTGACTCCGACTTTGTCCGTTGGGTGAATGAAATAAAAATACATAATCCATATACCAAAAAAAAAAAAAAAAAAAAAAGAGCAGCATATATTGGAGAGACAGTGGTAGTATGTTTTATAGGTCATGGTAGTACGTTTTATAGGTCATCGTGGGAATGAAAATGCCCACCCCTCCGTGGGTGGGTCTTAAAGGGAAGGGTGCAGGGTCTCCCCACCACCCCTCTGTTAAAGAACAAAAACTCAACCGAGTAAATCTGAAGATCTAATTGGTCTTATTAAGTGACTTCATGAGTCCAGTAGCATCCCATCTAGTAAGTAGAGGGAGACTTAGGGGAGTTATATAAGACGGAAGGTTTTTAAAATTTTTGGTTTTTTAGTTTTATTAATTTTGAGAGAGTGTGAGCCAAGGAAGGGCAGAGAGAGAGAGGGAGAGAGAGAATCCCAACCAGGTTCCCACTATCTGCACAGAGCCCGACTAGACTCACAACAGGGAGATCTCACAAACAGGGAGATTATGATCTGAGCAGAAATCAAGAGTTGGACGCTTGACAGACTGAGCCACCCAAGTGCCCCAAGATGGAAGATTTTTATAGGAAGGAGGGTTGGGCAAGAAAGTTACCGGCAAAAGAAAAGAAAGGCTTGTTCCAGGCAAGGTCTTGCCCTTGGAAAAGCAGGAAGTCTTATGCTGATCACCTGACCTTTGGGGGTGGGAGGGTGTCCACACATGCGCCTGCACAGGCCTGCGTTTGACCTGTGCGCAAATGGAAAGGGCCTGTGTGATAGATGACCTGATTGGTGCTTATCAGGAAATGCCTGATTAAGGAATTAGACTTATAGTTCTCAGGGAGGTTGAAACCGCAGGTAGGTAGGGTATTAAGCCCTGGTGACGTGGCCTAAATGGTGCCATTTTGAGCCTGTGGTTTTCTTTTTAACACCTCCGAGAGCAAGCCCAACATTGGTTGAAACGAGCCCATTGGTTGAAGCTCGCTGCAACTGGGGGGGCCCCTGTGGGCTGTGGGTGGGAAGCTATGGTAACGCTTCCCCGGATCGAGCTATCTGTGTGACCTTAGGCGAGTCACTAAACTTCTCCCAAGATTTAGTTCTCTCATCCAGCCACCCCTCCCTTCCTAGTGTGGGGGCTATTGTAGGACTAATGAGAATATGGATGTGGTCTTTTTATCACCGAGAAGCCACGTGTGACAGCTGAGGGTTGGTAATTCAGATTTCACTGCACGTCCAGGCTACTCACAGATATTCTCAAACACTTGTTCTCACCTACACACACACACAGCCACAGAGACACGTCTGCATAAATACAACACAATATACACAGATGCTTCTTCCAGTCCCTCAGGCTCAAGCCTTCATGTCTTTTTCTTTTTCCTCTAGCTACTCCCAAACTGCACCCCCCCCCCCATATTGCCTAGCTGCAGCCTTTCTCGTTATTCTCAGTGCTCAGCCTTGATCATCCAGCAGTTTCCTAACCAACTGGTGTCCTTGTCTTCAGTCCCTCTCCTCCCCAACCCATTACACACAAGTTCTTCATATTAATGTATATAAAATCTCTCTTTCCTCACATTCCCTGGTACAAGAGTCAATTCCATCGATGTCCAATTCTGGGACATGGCATGCAGGACCCTTGTCCATTAGCTTCACTCTCCTTACCAAACCCCATTTCCCATGTTTCCGCCTACTGATCTTCTCTTTTCCTTTCCTCCTTCACTCTTTGCCCGAACTCTCCACCTTCCCCCACCATTTTGAAACTCTTTTTACAACACGAGCCTGGACTTGAGTCCAATTCTGCTGGGAAAGTTGTGATCTCTTCCAGCCGAGCCTCCTCATTCTCAGCATAGGAGGGCACGCAGACCAGCTCGAGTGGCAAGTTTCTAGCTGCGTGTATGTCTTGTGTTCTCCTTAGGGAAACTCTAAGCTCCAAAGGGCAGAGGCCAGGGGTTATGCTTCTTTTATATGTCCCCATGGTGTTTGTACAACGCTGAGGCCATGGATTTACAGCCACACACATTTACAATTCACAAGAAACCCCCAAATGCTTATATACACACAGAGATACACATACGTGTCAATTGCTCTAGACCTACCAGGGGGCAGCATAGATCAAATCCAGCTGGGAAACATTTGTGTAGGGCACTTGCACATAAAACCCCATATTTTGATGCTCTAAGAGTTCATGATTAAAGAAAACTGAATGCTTCCCAGGAAACCCTGTGTAAAGGGAATCAGAAAGCCAGATTCTTTTTTTTTTTTTAATTTTTTTTTAACGTCTTATTTATTTTTGAGACAGAGAGACAGAGCATGAACGGGGGAGGGTCAGAGAGAGGGAGACACAGAATCTGAAGCAGGCTCCAGGCTCTGAGCTGTCAGCACAGAGTCCGACGCGGGGCTCGAACTCACGGACCGCGAGATCATGACCTGAGCCGAAGTCGGCCGCTTAACCGACTGAGCCACCCAGGCGCCCCAGAAAGCCAGATTCTTAAGATAAAGTCTCCCCCACTGTGGGTTATATTATGGGGCTAGGGTCTAGTCACGGTGATGAAGAAATGGCCCAGGCTTTCCCATCTGAAGATGCTGCTCCCATGCTGGGAATCCTGAGCTTTATGTTTACATCTTGCTAGCATCCTTTCCTCTTCTCCTTCCTTGTTAGGTGAGTAAAGAATGGTAGGCGGAGGTGGCTAAATGTCAGTTGTTAATGTTGGTATTTTCAGATTCTGTTTGCATCCCCCCAAAACCATTTACTTTAAAGAAATCAAATAGACAACTGTGTGGTGACAACATTAACATTTATTTGCAAAGGGCATCATGAAGACTCATTGGGAAACCATGACTAATAATCCTAAAGAATGATCTTGCTAAGAGTTCTTCTTCCTACAATCCCCCCCAACCCCTAGCCTCTTTCCCCTTCCTTAAAATAAAACTAATTTGATTCAATGAGTTTAAAATACAGAACACTGCCACAGGCACTAATTCTGCACTCCCATGTAAATAATTCAGCTGTTATGTACATATATTGCCAACTATGAACTACACTACACACACGTGTGCAGGTGGGCACATAACACTCTCAGCCAGGTCACGAAGGTCCAAGTGGACACAGACACGTTACAATCTATGCAATGCTGCGGCATTCGTGGATTTGCCGCTCTGCACTCCACGGGCCAGAATCGACATTCACGGAGGAAGAGCTCAGAAGGGGAAGGTGACCGCCCGAGGCCCCAAGGTCCTCTGAAGGAGAAAAAACCCGGCCAACCCGGCCAATGCTAAAGGAGAGCACAGAAAACTGCCTTCTGACTCCAACAGGCCACAGAGCCCTGCTCACAGTCCCCGTCTCCTCCCCACTTCCCCAGCTGGCCAGGCCCAATCTTCAGACCTAGGGTCACTCTAACCAGAAGATTTCTAGGGGATGAAGAGGCAGCACAGGGCCCTAAACCTCCTCAGACACCAGGAAGACACCTTGTTTCAGGAGGATGTGCCTTCCAGGGTCTGTGGGTTAAGGGAAGCAGGCATGACCTCTCTGATGAGTTGTCCTTCCTGTCTACCTTTAAGCTTAACGCTCAACCTTACACACAGGTCTAGTCCTTTCCCACAGACCCCCATAGGCAAGCTGCCATTTTATGGTCACAGAGAAGGATTGGGAGAAATGGTCTCGCTTCTCGGTGACACTCTCTGTACCCAGGACAGAAGGCCTGGGGACCACGTAATAGCAACTGGAAGCTATCATGACCCAGGGGCCCCCCAGGGAAGCCCACAAGTCTGGTCTTTGAACTGTTCAACGGTACCCCAAGACTGCTGTGACTCTTAGGCAGACTGAAACACATCCTATGGGACCCAGAACACCCAGGGCAAAGGGCAGCATGTATATGTCCCTCATACTTCTCAAGTACTGTAGATGGTTCCAGTCCCACCTTTTCACTTCTCATCTGTTTATACTTGTATAGGAGGCTGGACAGAAGACAGCCTCTGAGTGAGGGCTTTTCTAATTCTTCTCACCTGTTTGGGCTCTTTCTTTGGTGAGGAGGCATCTAGGAGTCAAGAAACCACTTATCCCTGCTTTTCAGAGAGAGGAAAATGGGAACAGGCACAGGGCACTGGGGACCCCCCTGCAAGGGAAACAAGGAGCCTCCAGCATCATATCAGTACTTTCTGCTGACCGGCTTCTTATCCACTTACATGACTCAACCAAATTAATAGAACTTCAAATCTCAAATACATTCATGCCTTGAGTGCTAACCAAACCTACCCCTTGGGCATGAAGCAAGAGTCCTCAGCAGCTCTGGGGAGCAGCTGGTTTGGATGGGCTTGCTGGCTTACAATCAGAACAGAGACAGGTGGCCAAAAGGGTCGGTCATGTGACAAAGGACTGCCAGACGCCAGAGGGCTTGGAAGGCAGTAAGCAGTGGTTCTAAGCCAAGGGTCTGAGCGCCCCCCACACTCTGCTTTGCCTCTCTCCTTGAGCCTGCGGGAAGGGTGTGTGTGTGTGTGTGTGTGTGTGTGTGTAGGACGCTGCTGTGTTGACCAAGTAATTGTCTGAGTTAACAGTCACCTTACACTTTCTGACTCTGAGGCATATTTGGCTAGAATCTAGGTTCTGCTTCATGTCAGCAGGCAATCCAATATTCCAGTGAGTGTAAGTTTTTAAACTGAAACTGAGAAGAGAGCACTCGAGAAGTGGCTAGTTCTCCAAAAGAAGCACATCTCTGCTAAGCAGCCGTGATGTAAAGAAAGACCTGCTTCAGACAGATACAGGGTTGAGTGTAGGAAGAATGAGAGCCCTGTACCTTTTTCTTCACTCTATTCCCAGGGTGGGGGAGAGGGGGAGGCATCTGAGTGGGACTCCCGATCTCTGGTTCTGGGGCTGGCTCTAGAAAGAGGCTCTGGGGTCGTGACGCCCAAGCCCCAGGACCAGGACCCCAAAGGGCAGTGCTCAGGGTGCAGCTGTCATGGGGTAGACCCTAAAGTCAAGTAGACACGAGAAAGAAACCAGGTTTCTCATCAAAGTCAAGTAGGGGATAAAGATGGAAAGATCCAGTAAGGGAAGACATGTTTGTGGCTCAAGATTGAGATTTTTCTCTCAAGTTTTTTCCAAAGGTTATTTGCCTTCACATTTTATTTTAAACTTTGTTTCCTAATAAAGAGATAGTAAGGTAAAGAGAAATCTAAGTTCATGCTTATAAATTTGGGTTGAGCATTAGCCAAGAGCCATAGAACCCAGCCGAAAGCTGTGGGGGTGGGGTGCGGGTGGGGCACATGAGCCAGGCTCCTTGGGCCTTGTAATCATGCAGACTGTCTGGAAGCCACAGGCCCACAGCACAGGGGCACCGACCACGGGTAGAAACTACGGGAACGAGAGTCAGATAGCCCCCTCCACCCAAACCATTTATTGCACATGTAATGGGAAAGTGCATATGTTAAGGTTTTCCCAGTTTGGGAAAATACAGATTTGTCCTACTAATCAGGCTTTCATCGTGTGTCTGCACAGGGCTGTGTGCACGGGTGTGACCGGAGAGTGGCCTGAGAAGCTTGCCCTCCCCTTAGCAGAAACATCCTGCTTCTGACCCTTCCCCACACTGCCTAAAATTGTACCCTCCAAAGGGTTTCCTTTGGGTCAAGAAATCTACTCACCCTCCCTCTTTTAAAAAACAAATTCTCCAGGGAGGGATCATCTGACCATTCACACCTTACTGTGAGTTACATCGGCTCAGAAAAGTTAGGGGATGTTTGCCTGGAAGAGAAGAAAAGGGCTATTTTGGACCATGGGGTTCTGCTGCTGGAGGGGGCCCAGGAGACTCTGGAGGCACAAAGGCCCCTGGAGGGAGGATGGGTGGGGGAGGTGGGGGGGGCGGGGAGCACAGCGGCCTACCAGCTCTGCAGCAGCCCCTCCTCTGCACACGGATGGCACTCAGGGAAAATGGAAACCCAGAACCCAAAGGGGTCTCCACTGCCTCTCCCCAAGCCTCAAGCTTTGCCAACTGGCAGTGATGATGTCCTGACTTCATCCAAAGAGTGAAGAGATCATTCCAGTATTAGGTGCTGGATCCTTCTTTCCTTGAACGAAATATCCACTAGGTTGACTCCTGACATCCTTGAGATGCAAAGTGCTACTCCCCATAACCCCCTCCCCCGCCCCTTCCCCAGACCAGGCTGGGAGCTTCTCCCAAAGAAAGTGATGTGGGCAGGCCTGCGGGCCCTTGCGGCTCCTCTCATGCCATGCAGAACCAGATCTTCTTGAACCAGATTCTCTCGTTCTGCCCTCCCGCAACCCAGAGGCTGTAGAAACATGCTAGGATCCTTAGGAAGAAAGGCATCAGAGAGAGAAAGCTCCACTCAGAGAAACATCTGGAAGGGAGAGGGCCACAGGTGGACCCAACAAGCTCCCTCTGAACGAAGGAAGTAAGAAGATGCCACAGAGGACGTGACTGCGCCCACTTCAGCCCGCCCGCTCCTCTACAGGAGGCAGGCCGAGCCTGGGGAGGGGCAGCCCTCTCTGTGGCCAGGCTGCCGCCCTTCATTTTCATCCTTTCCTGCCCCGCGTGGAAGGGCTCCTGTTGGAAGGACTCCTGTTGGAAGGGCTCGATATGAATACTAGAAAGATTCACAAGGACACAACTGGCGGCATGAGCAGGAGAGTGGAAGTGACACCCAGAGGCCGGAGGCCTCCGGACTGAGGGGAGGGAATACTCTGGAAGAGCGCAGCCATCTTCCAGCCTCGTATGCCACCACTTTCCAGGAGGAGCTGGGAGCCTTGCCCCCGCTTCCTCTGGACTGCAGTCTGTGCCTTCCTCTGCCTGACCCTGGCTCTGTCTAGTTCCCTCCCGGGGGGACTGGCGGCTCTGCTCCCCGACCCGTCCCCATGAGAGCCCTCGCCATGCTTCTGGAGGAGCTTCTGGAGACTCCAGCCTCCCTCTGAAAAGACCACCATGGCGCCCGGCTCCAGGCTGACACAAAGGAGGAAACAAAGGGCAGGTGGGATGCTTATTGGCCCCAGAGGAGCAGGAGGCTGATCTCCCTCAGGGAAGACAAGGAGGAAGTGGGAGGGCCGGGAGGGCCCCCCGCCCCCCTCCGCCACTCCATTTTGCTTAGCTGGGGAGGTGCTTGCCAACCAAGGTGCATTTTCTCTGAGATCCCAGTTCGATTCCCATGTCCCAGGGGTGGGTTGTGAGGGCGAACCCCTCCCTCAGACCCCACCCCTCCGAGGAGCTCTGTCTTTTGGCATTCAGTATACGCACAGATCCGGAAACTTCATCTCGTAGACAGGGATGGAGTGGTTCTGAGGCTGGCCATAGGCTGCGGTGATGGTGCCTGACGGGCTCGGCGGGGGGCTGAGGCAGGGACACACGGAGGACAAAGGCATGAGAAGCGGGTTCTGGGTCCCAACCCATGCAGTCAAAAAGAGTAGCTGATTTGGGTTTTTCTTCGCACAGGAACCAGAGACTGTCACTCCATGGGTTCCTAGGTTTCAAGTTCTAGGATCTAGCTTGAAGTCTAGTTTTACTGAAGGCTTTTTTACAGCGACATCATTGTTTTAGGAAGTACCAGCCCTGGACCCTGGGGCCCCTGGCTCTTTGTGGGGTTCACTGAGCTGTCTCGATTTCCTTGTCCGGGAGAGCTGGTGGCTGACTGCAGCCCTGGAGACAGAGGCTGCAGACAGGGAGGCCTGGAGACAGGGGTGAGAGGGAGGACTTGGGAGCAGGGGGCCCTGCCCAAGGCTGCCACTTACCGGATGGTGATTTCAAAGATCTGATTGAGTTTGCTCTGCAGCAGTGATGCCTAGACACAAACAGAAGGAAGTGAGCTGGGGGCTCCCTCGCACCTGTGCTGGCTCTTGGGAGCCCACCCGTCCAGAGTCCCGTCTTAGGAAGGGAACTGGTGTGAGCTCATCGACAGCACTTATCTGCGGATCCTGGCCGCGGGTTCAGATCAGGGAGGGCCACCCAACAAAAGCACAGAGGCCAGGACCACCAGAAGGACCTCAGCAGGCAGTCCCTTAAGGGGCCGAGTTTCTCCGAGCGGGGCAGTAAGGCTTGGCGGGCATATTGTCAGGAGGCTCAGAGCTGGTTTCAGACTTTCCCTTAACTCCAAGGAGCAGCTGTGCACAGTTGGATTAGGGAGGATGCTGTCTCCGGTCCCTTCTGGCTCCAACTAAGGCCACGGGCACAGACAGTGAGGCTGTGTACGTGTTCAGGGATGGACCTCAACTCTGAGCTCATGAAACCAGCAGCACCTGCCTCTGGAGACGGGCCTGAGGTTAGAATAACATAGGCCCAGAAAAATCTATATGTATCTACATAAACGATTATGTTATTATTATGTATTATGATATACTAGAAATATATGACACATCATATGTAACGGAAAAGAAAATAACATGTATTTTTACTGAGAGGAAAAATTACAATAAAATAAAAGTTATTTGTGGATTCTGGATGCTTACAGTTGTTTCACTGTCACTAAGATGGCCACTGTGAGTAACAAATCCTGGCCTATAGTCAATTTCAAGAAAAGTCTGTGCTCTTCCCTTAAGTACAGACGTAGACATGAGTCCTTCTTTTTACTTATCTGGCATCTTCTCTTTCCAATCTCTTTTCCAGGGCCAGGCTGTTCCACTTCCCCTGCTGGGGTCCCCTGGTTGGAAGCGGAACCCTGTGTTGCAAATGTTGGCCATCTCTCTTAAGCCATGGCTCCTTTCCCCACCACTCCATGACGAGGTGAGCATAAAGGCACCAGCCTCACAGAGTTGTCATGAGAATGACATAAGCTAATAAATGGAAGATGCTCGGGTGTGTGCCTAAGTGCCAGTTGCCTACTTGCTATTATAAGTTTTACAGTCTGCTTCACACAGGAGCTCCTGAGGTCAGGACTTCTTCCCTACATGGAGATTGTGAGGTTTAAAGGAGTGTAGGGCTAATAGCCAAGCCTTTTGGTTTGGGGGGAAACAGTGTAGTGCCAGGGCATTGTTGGGGGGACCGAATCTCTAATTTCTGGGTAACAAAAGTGCCAAGTCTCCTAGAAACTCAGTTCCATCTTGGGCCTAAGTCCAGTATCTGTTCTTTCCCCAAAGACTTACCCCTGTTGTGCCTCACTCACCCGGGCCCCGCAATGTGCTGCAATCTCCTCAAAGGGTGCCTTCTGGAACTTCTCCACCACTTGTCGCCGCCGTTCACGTTCCTGCTCTTCGACCGCCACACTGTCCACTGTGGTACAGAGAGCCGAGTCAGCCCCTAGGTCCTGCTCTGCTGATGTGGGGGCAAGGGCTGGAGATGGGAAGATGGGAGGACCCCTCCAGGGGAGCACTGTCTGTGATTGTGGTTCAGGCTCTGCCTTCTGCTGGTGGGCAGGGTGATAGCGGGGCATGGAGGGTGGGTGCCATTATTTGGCCCACGAGGTCTAGATCTTTTCCTGATTCAGCCTGAGAGCTCAGCCACTTTCCTCACGAAAGAGTTTGAGAACTAGGTAAGTGGATCCTTAAGCTGGGCTTTTAAAGCCCTGAGTGGCATTACCACTTGGACTCTCAAAGGGAGTTCCTGGAACAAGAAGTACTCTGGTGCTAATTTGAAAGGGACATCAACGATGGAAAAGCCAGACAGGTCACAAGAGGCAATACAAAGTTAGGTCCCTATGGCCCAGCAGTCCGAGGCTGTCTAGTTCGAGGCTTCTACATATTCCTTTTAGTATCCAAAATGAGTCGGCAAAAATGAAGACGGTCAAGTACGTTCACACTTTATGCACGTTCAGAAAGAATACCCTCAAAGACAACAAAAATTAAAACCGTTTGGCATTTGAGAGTTCTGGGAAAAATTCTCTTATTTGGAATACTGCATTGCCCAATAATCCAGATAAATGAGGTACTACATTTTAAGATCTATTGCCAATAAATATCAATTGATTTGCTTTTAATATCTTTCATTGGTCCGCTCATTCTTCTGTAACACAACCCACCAAAAAATAGCCAAAGTGTTTATACAAAATTGTTTTTTCCCTAACTGGCTGCAACCCTCAGTTGATTACTTTTTTTTTTAAGTTTATTTATTTTGAGAGCGAGCGAGCGAGCAAGCAAGGGAGGGGCAGAGAGAGAGGGAGAGAGAATCCCAAGCGGGCTCTGAGCTGTTAGCGCAAAGCCCTGTGGCAGGACTCAGTCTTACAAACCACAAGGTCGTGGCCTGAGCCGAAACCAAGAGTGGGACGCTTAACTGACTGGGCCACCCAGGGCCCCTCCACTGATTACTTTTACAGGCAGCGAGCTGTCAGTAGAGAAAGGGTGGCTTGACATGGATATGCTGGGCAGCACTACCGATCCCCATCCGGAAAGCAGAATTGATCATTGCAGCTTTGTAGTTGTTGGGAGTTTAGGGGAAGCCGCCGGCCTCCCTTTACCTCTGGGCTGAATCCTGCATCAGGCTGCCCACACCCACGCCTCCCCCCAGGACCCAGCCCCGGCATCCCCTCCAACTTACCGATGGCCTTCTTTAGCGTCTCATAGGTGATCTCCTCGGCAGGCACTCGCTGAGGGAGAAGGAACAGAAGTGTTCAGAAAAGGGGGATGGAGGTATGGGAGGCAGCCTTGGCTTCCTCAGTTATCTGGCAGCCCCTTTGCTTCTCAAAAGACCGTCCCAATGGGGGGAAACGCCCCCAGGACACCACCTTCTCACCAGGGT
Source organism: Panthera onca (assembly GCF_046562875.1). Classification (NCBI taxonomy): domain Eukaryota; kingdom Metazoa; phylum Chordata; class Mammalia; order Carnivora; family Felidae; genus Panthera; species Panthera onca. Next base: position 19,985,408 of record NC_138341.1, on the reverse strand, counting down.
CCCCGAAGCTCCCCACGCAGGCAGGCGCAGAGCTCCCCACTGAAGAACAGAGCTGCAGTGAGATGGAGGGGGAAGGTCCCTTCCTCCTCAGAGTGCTGAGAATCACCTAAAAGAACTCGCCGCCCTCACCCCTAGCTGGTCGCATTAAGCCCCGTGGGAAGAAAACACTGCCAAACTCAAAAAAATCTGAGAACATAACAGAAAATATTGGCAGCGAGAGGAAGCAGTTGGCAAATATCTCAAATGTAAATTTCAAGAACTGGATAACACTTTTGAAGGCTTAGGATATAAAATTATCTTCCGAGGTGATATGAGTATTTACTAAAGGTAAGACATGCTGGGGCTGGTCCAAGGACCTGGGTCCCAGGATCTCAGTCCTCAAAGAGCCTATTAAAGGAGGTGGCAAATAATGAACCCAAAGAAGGATTACCCCATGGATCGTCGCCTCAGGCCAGAGGCTGAAAGTCATGAAACGTTTGTACTAAGTCCCAGGTAGTCCCCAGTAGACTCTGAGCTGCTCGAGGCGGGCCCCACGATTCACTCATCTCCCATCACTTAAACATAACATTAAGTGGAAGAAATAGACACAGAAGAGAATGACTTCACTGACACAGAGGTCAGGAAGTGACCTGAGACAGGCTAGTGGCTCCCTTTGCGAAGGGGGTCTCTTGGGCAATGACAATGTTCTATTCCCTGATCTGGGTGTGATTGCACGGGTACATTCCTTGTGTGAAAATTCACTGAGCTACTGTATTTTTCTGATTTGTTTAGTGTTTAATGGAGGCTGGAAAAGCCAGAGATGTACGTATTGGGATACAGTCATTTAGGAAATATTCAGTGAACACTGAGTCTGTGCAGGACTCTTGGCTGGTCCCTCAGTAGAAATGGCACAATCTGTTAGCTCAGGAATTATGAGCCTGAGACAGCTGTGCCATCGGTCACTCTCAGGAGTCATCCTCTCTGCACATCCATCCACGCAGCCACTCAGCACTGACCAACGTGTGAGGTGCTAGGGAACTGGGTGGTGGCAACAGAGAAAAGGAAGGTCGCTGGTTAAGGGCAGGTAGAGAGAGGCTTATGGAGAAAACAGGACACAAGCTGGGCATGGAGGAGTGGGTGGCTCATGAGAACAAAGGTGCGGAGGAAGGGACTCACACAGGGGATTACAGCAAAGACCGGCAGCTGAAGGGGACCACGTGGGGGAGACTGAGCAGACCAGCCCCAGGGGCACAGTGGCTTCTGCCAGAGAGGAGAGGGAAGTAACATGATCCAGTAGGACCAGTCCAGACTATAAACGGCTCTGAATGCCAGGTACTGGGTTTGGGGCTTGACTAAACCTGCATTTATTGATCAACTGCTATGAACTTGGCATAGAAGGCTACAGGGAGCCAGCACAGGATTCAGGTGGGGCATGGTGCGCTGAAGGTGGAAAGAAGGGTAGCCTGGCAGAAGGTCATGGGGTGGAAGCCCCCACACCCCTGCTTCAGCTACCAAGTCACCCCCCGAGCTAGGTGGACTCTCCAGGAGGGAAAGGGACCCATTCTGGTGGCCCAGGCGACATTAGAGAGTAGGAAGCTCTGTACACATGCCAGCATTTCTCCTTCCACCTCGCTTTACTCCTCGATTCCCGAGGCTTTCTTAAATTCCGGAAGGGAGAACCACAACTCTGGAGGAAACAGCAGCCAGCTCATGCTGTGGTCCTGACACATTTGAGGTTCCCTGTCCTGCAGAGCCAGAAGGCCTTGGAGGACACTTGGTTCAGCCTCATTCCCCTCTTCCAATTAGTGTGAGTCAGAGCCTCCTTCCTTCCATAGGAAAGTTCCAGACGAGTGCCCCAATGAGAGAAGAGTTGAGAAAGCAGCTGAGGGCATAGAGAGAGGCTCGGTCCGGGCCCCAGTGACTTCTCCTTGCTCCAGTGCATCTGAGGAAAGGCTCAGGGTTGACATTGTCCTCCATGGCTACACCAGCCCCAAGGGGCAGAAGGCATACCACCCCCCCAACCCAAACTGTCCTGGCCTACCCCACCTCCAATGAAAATCCTCCTCACTTCTCACTGAAGCTTCCCCATGTCTCCGTCAATTCCCTTAATGGCAGGAGACACCATTAAACACAAGTGTATTTTGTCTTACAGCTTCACCTCCCTCATGACCCCTTTCTCTCCCCCTCTGCCCCTCTCCTATTTTCGTCTCTTCTGCAGAAGTTGGTTATTTTCATTGTGATTCCTTCCTCTCGCTGACTCATGGGCACATCTGCTTTATTTTCTCAGGTATAGGAAGTAAGGGCAGGGGAGATGCCACAAGTTATTTCGAACAGAAGTTAGATATTCACAGCCCCCAAGAGATGGTGGAGTGACAATGACATCTTGAAGCTGCAACTTAGTCTTTAAAAAAGCACCTCTATTGATCAATCTGGAAGAAACACCATGAAAACTATTCTCACCCCCATCTCTCCTATTAGGCCTTCCAATATCCAACATGGTGGATGTCTGCCTCCATTGGAAATGGGGAATAACTACCAGCAAGCCTTTCAAGAGTGATTTGTGTGACATTGTCATGGGAGTGTGCGGCGGGGGGGTGGGGGCTTGAGGGGGAGGGGGGCGCACATGTAATTTTTCCAGATGGAAAGGTCTATGACATATATGATGAGTCAGTAAGAAAATGGGATATTTGAGAAATTTGCTTTCCCTGCGACTTTAAATGGGTTATGCAGTTAAGGAAGCCTGGAATATGGAGCATCTGATTGCATAGGAAGCAAGAGCAGGTCCCCTCCCCTTGGGATGCAGGACAATATATTAAGGACACTCACCTCCTCCTTCTCTGGGCTGTTCCTAGATTCCACCTCCACCTGCAGGGAAATGGTTTCTCCAATGCTCTTCCTCTTGGATAAGCGATCCTCATCTGGGAAAGGGAAGCCCAGACGCTAGAGTTCCCAGGGCTCAGAGTGAGCCAGGATCACACCTCTAGCACCATCTCCCCCGCCCCCACCTTTGCCTGGCCCACAGTCCTCTGAGGGCTCAGTATACACCAAGGCGACAGCTGGTTTATCGAAGGCTGCCGGCCTCCTCTGCTCATCTTAGGGTGGTGGGTTTAGTTCTTCGTGGCTAAGATTTTGAAATCATCAATGAGCACAAAGAAGCTGCTCATGACCAGAGAGCACATGTCACCTGGAGTAAGTGTCATCCACTCACAGCGCAAGTAGCTAGCTGTCACTGGTGAAGCACTTGCTAAAGTGCATTTGCCTTTATTGTTTCATGCACGTCTCACACCAACCCTCTAAGGCAGGTGTGGTTAATCCCAATTTTATAGTCAAGGAACCCGAAACCCAGAGATGCCAGGAGACTTGTCTAAGATTTTTCAGGAAGTGAGCTGCAGAGAACTGGGTCTCTGATTCTACACCACAGCCCATGTGGGTACTTTCCGGCTCAATGGGGCCTCTCCCAGCCACAGGCCAGCCTATCTCGTGGGCCACGTTCCCCAGGGATCCTGCCCTGAGGAGAACAGGCTGGGGAATCAAGAGGATCTCACTGTGTCTTTCAGCTCTTGGGTGACACGCAAGGTGCCGGGGAGGCGACCTACGGACACACAAGTCCCTCACTCTCAGGACCCTTCCTGGTGGGGAAGAGGCAGAGGCAGGCTTGGAAGTCCTCGCACGGGGCTCCTACCTGTCAGCTGAGGAATGTAGGGCAGGCAAAGCCTGTCTGAATTGTAGCCGCTGCCCCCCAGGACTTCACTGATCTTGCTCTGGAGGAAGAGGAGCTCAATCACTACTCCATCAAGATTTTGAGACAACCTGGGAGCCAAAGAAGGAAAGAGGCAACCAGAGTGATTTCCTAATGACTCTCCTTGTTACACAAGGAACATCCATCATACAAAATGACAGGGAAGCAGAAGGAAAAGAAAACCACCCATAGTCCCACCCTTCAGAGACAACATCATTACATGTTGTGCAGAATCCCTCAGCCACATACTTGTATGCACACACACACACACACACACACACACACACACACACAGAGACACCACCCCACCCCCTAAGTTCCTGTTCTGTGATCGATTTTATCCACCGATTACACAGCACCTGTTTCCCATTAACTTTTCTTCCAAAACATTGCGGTGGAAAGGCCACGGTCCATAAAGCTATATTAATAATATCATAAACCCCTATTGTTGGACATTTTGTTTTTTCCCAGTATTTTCCTTGAGTTCCTCCGAGGCTCAAGTGACACTGGCCCACAGACTTCAGTCCCAGAATGCCACCTAGATCCATCCGGTGTCTTGTAGGAACGGCTCCTCCAAGATGCACGTCCCATGGGCTTGGGCGAGGCTCCCAGAGGGCATGTCACATACTCTATAGCACAACGCACCGACATGGCTTGAGGCGTGGATTACAGCCATGTGAGGAAGGCCACACTTGACCCAGGACTTCTGGGCCACAGGCAGGGTCCACTTTCAGCCCTTGAGCCCATAGAGGCCTCAGCTCCTGGCTTCAGACCCCTTACCCTCTACTCAGCTACCTTGGGTGTCCTTGATCATGTCCCAAGTATGCTCCTCACCTAGGCCTCTCCACAAACACGTCCTCAGGGAGCATGTACGGAGCCTCTTTCTTCCTGGTCTCTATCACCTGGAGTTGGGAGGAAATCACATGAGAGCTGGGTTTGCCAGGGAGGGGGAGCTCTGCATAGGCGAATGACAGCGCTCTCCCTCCAAGCAGTTGCTTCCTCCAGCAAACTCCCTGGCGGAGCCCTTTACCGATAGGCTCCTGAGGGATAAACTCAGATCCACAGGGGTCCTCAGGGCAGGCAGACTGCTCAGGCTATCCCCAATGACACATGACACATATGCATTAAGTGTCCTGCATGTGCAGGTGCTTAGCCCCCCAAGGGACTGTGGTTTCTGGCTCCTGTGCCCTACTTCCGTTTTCTATGTGAACAGGAAAAGGGAGGATAAGTCATACCTTCCCCCCCAACCCAGGTGCACTGCAAAAACATCCTGAGGGACAGTCACAGAAGGAGTTTCCCTCAGTACCCTTTGCAAATTTTTGACAGGAAAGGTGGAAGTTACCAAGACGCAAGCAGGGGGAGGATAGCAGGGGCACAAGTCTGTGCAGGAGGTGAGGAAGCCACGATGCTGCTATTTTAATAAAGAGGATGTCAGGGCATTGCTTTTCCTGCACCCCTTCACTGGTCCATGCTGGGGGGCACAGTGACACAGCACCCTCCCCCATCCCCCCAGCACCCCCAAGCCAGCTGAGACTGGAGGTTTCCCATTTTCTTTCATTTTGCTAGTGTATTTTAAAGTTAATTGTAGACACTATCCCATTCCACCTGTAAATACTACAGTGGTTTTAATTATTGTGGTTTGTTTTCCTTATTTTGTTTTTTTTTTTTTTAAGTTTATTTTGAGAGAGAAAGCAAGGTAGGGGCAGAGAGAGAGGGGAGAGAGAGAATCCCAAGCAGGCTCCGCACCGTCAGCACAGAGCCCGATGTGGGGCTCGATCTCACAAACTGTGAGATCATGGCCTGAGCTGAAATCAAGAGTTCAACGCTTACACATCTGAGCCACCCAGGCATCCCTGTTGGTTTGTTTTTAAATTTTTATTTTATTTTATTTTTTTAGAGAGAGAGCCCATGAGTAGGGGAGGGAGAGAAAGGGGTGGGGGGGGGGAGAAAATCCCAAGCAGGTGCCACACTCAGTGTGGAGTCCGATGTGGGGCTCAAACTCACAACCCTGGGATCATGACCTTAGCTGAAATCAAGTCGGGCGCTGAACTGAGCCACACAGGCACCTCTTGTTGTTGTTGTTGTTAAGTAGGCTCCAATGCAGGGTTTAAACTCACGATCCTGAGATCAAGACCTGGGCTGTGATCAAGAGTCGGATGCTCAACTGACTGAGCCACCCAGGTGCCCCAACACTTCAGTGTGTTTTAAAATGTCTTTTGGGGACAAATGAGGACATGTGATTATAGATCGGGTATTAGATAGCACCAAGGCATTTCCGATAACTTAATCAGGTATGTTAATAGCATGGCAATGATGTTGGAAGGTGTCCATATTTTCTTGAGGCACAATGCTGATATATGTAGGGGTGAAAGGACATGATAGCTGAGATTTGCTTTAAAATAAGAAAAAGAAAACAAGATAGATGAAGCAAACATGGGAAAACCTTCATAACTCTTTAATCTGCATGGTTCTACTCACACTGCTTTTGTGATATTTGAAAACTTTCAGAATAAAACTTTTCTAAAAAGTAGTTTCAGGGGCACCTGGGTAGCTCAGTCGGTTAAGTGACCAACTTCAGCTCAGGTCGTGATCTCACAGTCTGTGAGTTCGAGCCCCGTGTCGGGCTCTGTGCTGACAGCTCAGAGCCTGGAGCCTGCTTCAGATTTTGTGTCTCCCTGGCTCTCTGCCCCTTCCCCGCTCATGCCTTGTCTCTCTCCATCTCTCAAAAATAAAGAAATGTTAAAAAAATTTTTTTTAAAGTAGTTTTAGTCCCAAATCACATGAGAGGCATGTGTACCTATGTCTCTGGGAGTGAGGGCAGCACAGAGGGACAGGAAGTCAAGGCGGGCAGGTAGCAGCAGGTGAGGAAGGGGTATAGGTTCTTGCCTGTGGCCAACCCCACCATGCTATGTCATGTTACCCAGGAGGAAATGCTACTTCTAGTGACTCCTCACTGTCCCTAGTTCTTCTGTCAACCCTTCCTCAAGGCCTGGACTGAGCACAGGGCTTACACAATTAAGGAAAAGTTATTCTGGGGAAACCCAGGGTTGAGGGGCTCCTGAGCCGTCAGGGTCACAAGGACACCAACCTCATGGATGTGCTGGCAGAAGGCAGGTACTGTTGTGAGCTGGCTGATGAGGTTCAGGTAGGCTGCACCCAGCGCGTAGAGGGCACAGCGGTTGTATACAGGCAGGTTCTCTTCATTGACCTGGGCCACATCCTGTGGCAACACAGAGGGGCCCTGGAGTTTCTTAACTGACAAATTATACCGGTGACCCCCTTCCCCCAACCTCCCCCAACCTTCTTTAGAGATGGCCCATTTCTCTAGACTAAGCCTTTTCCAGCATTTGCCCCATAACTTGCTGGGAGACAGAAGTCATCCTCATTACAGCTGAAGTGAATCATCCCTAGAACGATCCATGAGCTGGAGGCTCATAAGTACTTGAGTAGAGGGGTATTGACTTCACTCTCCACTTTGCAGTTCCAGCTTTGGTGACTTTGACGGTCCAAACCTTCATCATTAATCCTACCTCTAGGATGCTGTGTCCTTCAATATAGACCTTGAATGATTCTTGGGGGACCGGACTGGATTGCTAAACTGGGTCCATATGTTAAGTTGAAAAAGAAGCAACAGTTACTAGGGATTGGGACACAAAGGAATCTCAAATTCTAGGCTGAACACCATCATAGCAGCTGGGTTGGCCTTGCAGGATTCAAGGCAGCACTGGTGGCCACCACTCAACTCCCAGATTTGCCATAATTCGTGCTCCTAGGGTGGGATACGATGCCCACCTAGCTGCAGAACCTCGGAGACCCTGGTCTTTTGAGGTCTGGGACCCACCCCAGATCCCAGCATCGTTGACAGTATACTTCCACCCAGAAAGACTCTGCAAGTCTGGAGCCCTCTGTGGTGAAGCATGGCTCTCTTAAGAGTCGTGACGGAGGCTTGTTGAGTCTCCAGGTCCCAGGGCTTGGGGGTAGAACTAGGAACATGTATTTTTAATAAACGCTATGGTAATTCTGAGGCACAGCCAGGCTTGGGGATCAGACGATCTTTAGACAAAGTTTGTTTTGGGATCACGCGGAGCTTATATGAGCGCCCTCTTGATAGTCCTTGGGGTCTCATTCAGACCTTGCGAGACTCGAAACACTAGGGGCTAAAGGGTGTTTTTGAAAGACCCCGTTCCCTGGGTCTCCTTTAGCCTGAGCCATGACTGAAGCACTGTTTGGTGGTTTCCCAAACAGAACCATGGCTTGTGGTCTCTGGAGGAAGGGCCAACCAAGGGTGCCGTATTCCCGGGCTCGGGGATCGCTGTTGAGCCACTTCTACTTGGTGCTCTCATGAGTGCTTGGCCCAAACCGGTCCCCTGCCCTGATCCCAACCCCTATGCGCTGCCCACACCAGGTCTCACCTGAACAGCCAGCACCAGGCGGATGAGGTCCACCACCACCTCCTCATTGGCCAGCTCAATGCTGATGAGGGCCAGCAAGCCGTAGAGCGCCTCGTAGTGCTTCTGTATGTTTGTCTCCTCCTTACAGCTCAGGTAGATGTGTCTGTAGAGCTGCTGGGAGTGCTGGGTGGGGGGAAGGGTGGGGGCAAGGGCACAGTGGGTGGGGGGAGAAAGGAGGGGCAAGGAGATCGGGGAGGAGGACTAATCTGCAGGCGGTGCCACAGCTGGGTGCCCCTCCCACCTCCACCCTCCGGGAAAGGATGCCTTCTCTCTCTCTCTCTCCCTCTTTTAAGTTTTATTTATCTAAGTAATCTCTACGCCCAACGTGGAGCTCGAACTCATGACCCCAAGATCAAGAGTCATTCTTCCAACTGAGCCAGCCAGGCACCCCAGGGAGAGCACGGCTTTAGAGCAGACCCCAGTGGAAGCCACTGTGCAGGAGGACACGTCTAAGGAAGGGTGAGTGCAGTGAAACCAGCAACAGAAGCTGCTGCCCAAATCCAGCTGTGTGCAGAGGTCCACAGCCCAGCCCGGGACTGGCTCACCAGCAGTGCTCCTCACTCCGGCCTCAGTGTTGAGCATGACCCTGGGGGCTTGACCCCCCGAGAGGTCAACTGGTCATCCCCACTAAGCAAACTCAAAGAGGGAGAGAGCCGGCCTGGGGACAGGGGTCAGCACTGACTTGGGGTTTGGGAGGTGGGAGTCCACAGAGCCTGGCCCACCTGGGGTTCCTCGGGCCTTACGGTCACACTTGCTAACCTTCTTCATGAAGACGGTGTCCTGTCGGGAGCACTTGTCCACTTTCAGCTTCAGGACAGAGATGTCGCTAAGGGTACTGGGAGGGGACACAAGCGGCTACTATGGGAATTGTCCTCTCACCTGGGTGTGACACCTATCGGGAGCCTTCTGCCCCATCACACACCAACTGGAGGGGAGACCCCCAAGTTCACCTGATGGTAGAGAACTTGTGGCGGTTGCCATGACGATCAATGAAACTGATGAGAATCTCCAGAACGAAGAGACGGATCTCCGCGTCCTCCATGAGGGCGGTGGACAGAAGGCGGTCGAGGAAGTTGCTGGGCAAGGCTGACATCATGTTGTTGCACTGGAAACCTGTGGACACCTGCAAGGGAGCCCAGCACAGCTGCGCTAAGGAACGCTGGCCCTTTCCATGCTGTGAGGAGATGGGGAGCAGCCAGCAGAAGTGGGGTTTAAAGCACCCAACCTCTCTAGCCATCACGCAGCCCAGCTCCCCTTGGCCTCCACCCTAGGCCCTGAATGCCTGTGGCAACTTTTCTGAACATGCCAACAACCACCTAGACAAGTTTTAAGTTGTTAAAAGCAAGCAAGGGCTAAGCACTTGGGGGGGGGGGGGCGCGGGGAACAGGGAGCCTCAGAACCTAATGTTCCAGCTGTCAGGGCTCAGCTGATGAACACCCGCCAGGAACACAGCGTTGCATTAAGAGCAAGGACAGTTGCAGAGACATGGCGAGACAGTGGAAGAACTCACAGCTGGGCTGAGGAACCAGAACCCACACAAGGGCAACAACCATTCCATTCCATCTTTTCTATGTGGCCATACTGGGGGTCTTCTGATGAAAGCAGGGGGCATCAGTAGACACACCACACATGATGTTGTCAAAGCATTCAAAAGCCGCAAAACATATTTACTGTTAAGTCCATATTGGAAAATGATGCCTTTGATGACTCAGCAGGCCCTTGAGGATTTAGCAGAGCCTGGTGGCATCAACAGTAAACATTCACTGAAGCGGGGTGTGTGTGAGTGCAAATCGTCACCTTGATAAGGTGCTGGGTACAATGAGGATAATGAGAGTAAAGTCAGCAGGAATGGCAGGAGCACACAGACCGAGGAGGTAACCAGATGTGGGCGGTGTTGGCATGAAAAGCCTTTATAAAAACCTAGTGAAATGAACAGCATGGGCTAGGGAGAGGGAAGGCAAGGCATGAATGAGAGTAATTGGGCTGTGCAGATTGGCGTGGCTGGAACAGAAACTGGGGCTAGGGATGAGATGACGAGTCAAGGGAGGGAAAGGTGACTGAGGATTTTTTTTTTAATTTTTTTTTTTTTTAGTGTTTATCTATTTTTGAGAGACAGAGAGACAGAGCAGGAGCAGGAGAGGGGTACAGAGAGAGGAAGACACAGAATCCAAAGCAGGCTCAGCACAGAGCCTGACGCATGGCTTGAATTCACGAGCTGTGAGATCATGACCTGGGCGGAGGTCAGATGCTTAACCGACTGAGCCACCCAGGCACCCCGGCGACTGGGGATTTTCTACCTTTAGTCTGAGAAGTTTGAAACCTAGAGGCACATCAGTTGTAAGCCGAGACCTACTATTTGAAAAGGAGCAACATGTGGGGAACAGTATTTCTAGAAAATTCTTGTTGTGGTTGTGTATTTATGATTGGTGAGGACAGATGGAGATAAGGGCACTGATGAGAATAATCTAGTTGTGAGATGTCCAGAGCTTAGGCAGGACTGTGCATGAGAACACCTGGGGGGCCTGTTACAAATACAGATTCCAGGACCCCACTCAGACTGAAGGCCCAAAGTTTCTAGGGAAGCTCTATATATTTTAACAAGTTGGTCACTGAGATGGCATTTGAGAACAATGAATCTGGACTCCAGTGATGGCTGCAAGGATGTAGAGAAGAGGAATGTAAAACACTGATGAAAGGAAAGATAGTGGCTGGGAGACTGGAATGGGCACAAGTGCTGAGGGGGAAATAGGTGGAAGGGACCTAGGCAGATATTTGGAAGGGAAAAAAAAGGCAGGAACCAATAGATTCTAACCCAGTACAGAGACAATGTTTGAGTGACAAGGAGATCCGTAGCTGATAAGGAACCTTTGTGAAAATTTGGAACACATGCCCTGCCTGCCTTGGATGACCCAGGTCTGTGGATGCCCAGACTGCTAGTGAGTTTAACACAGGCTGAATTTCAGCCCCCTATTCACCCTTTTGATTGGGCACATTTGTGCAGTGTGCAACCTGCACAGCTGTATGTGGTAGCCTTCTCTTGGTCCCTCCACAGGTCCCTCCTGTAGAGGCTGAGTAGGAACGGGGACGGGAGAGGCTCACCTGAAGGAGGGATTTCAGCAGCATAATCTGGGTCAGCCGGTTCCTGTTCTCTCTGTAGACCAGACACAAATACTCACCAGGATGGTGATGTGGGCAGAGACCCCACACTTGCCTGCCCAGTTCCCCTTGTGATTAGATTCTCCATGAGGCTTATCTTGTTGAGTTACTCAGGACAGTTGACTTGCAGAGCCAGGAAGCAGACCAGAGAATTAATGGCTTGCCCCAAAGGTGGGAGGCAGTTAGTGGTGGGGCAGCCTGAGGAACTGTTGTGGGGTCCAAGGATCCCACTAAGGGCTACTGAGGGATTTGAGAGTAGAAGGAGAGAAGTGAGGGCATAACCAGGAAAGTCAAAGTGGAGAAAGGGGTCAGCCAGAAAACACTGGAAGGGCAACTGGGGTGGAATGGGCAAGAGAGGAAAAGGGGAGGATTGCTGGTAGGCTTACCCGGTCTTCCCCGTCTCCATGGGATGATGCAGGGAAGGCAGTGGGACCTTGCTCATGATGAAGAGTATCACCTCGGAGCGCTGATAAGTGGGCAACGTGCTGGCAAAGGAGCCTGCAGGAAAGAGATGGTGGAGGGGGTTGGCCCAGGTGAGGCCCACAGCTGCCAGGGTCTCAGATGAGGAAACTACCGCCCGGAGTGCAGGAGCTGTGTCTCTAAGGAAGAGAAGTAAGACAAGCAGAGGGAGAAACCTAGATGACTCCAGGGGGCTCTTCCTAACTCCAGCTCCTTCACTTGTCGCCCAGGCTGCGGTTGGCTAGCGTCCCTGGAAAGGAGAGGGGAGCCAACGGTGCTAAGCCAGCAAGGCTCTGAAGTGATGGGTCCTACGAGCCGGAGGGGTGACTCTACGGTTCTCCCCTTGGCAACCACGTGCACATCCTTGGCCTTTCCCCTTTCCTCCTTCCTGCCTTTTCTCTTCCTTCTCGCCTCCCCTCCCATCGCTCCAACCGGGAAGCATCAGAGAGGCCGGCCGGGGGGACTGGGGTGCAGAGGAGTTCGCCGCTCTCAGCCTCTGATCTGAAGTCCAGCCCAGCAAACCACGGACATCGCTCTGTGCTCTCCCTCAGGCCAGAACCGGGCCAGGCCGTGAGCCGTGCGCGCCGCTGACCGACTCCATTTTCTCCAACGTCCGCGAATAACGCGATTTGGCCGGAGGAGCGGGTGACCCTCTACCCAGCGCCCCAGCGCGCCGCTGGTGGAGGCCGCCGCCCGTCCCACCCAACTCGGGTCGGACCCCGCAGCGGCGCCCGGTCCCGCCCACCAGGCCCCGCCCCTCGCCGGGCCCCGCCCACTCAGGCCCCGTCCCGGGGCCCACCTATGGTCTTGATGACAGCCTCCTGGAACATGCGCTCTTCGTGCTCCTTGATGATCTTGGTGCCCAGGCTGATGGCCCCGTCGTAGCTCCCGGTCAGGGCGTAGTCGATGCTGAGCCGCAGCTGCCTCAGTAGAGTGTTGAACATCTCCAGCACCGTGGGCCCTGAGCACAGTGGATGGGAGACCCGAGATCCAGGGCTGGAACCCTCGGCCCGTTCTCCCCTGCCCTGCTTTCCAGCCAGGGGCTTCCTCTTCCTCTGCACCCCGCCCCGGCTGACTGCTTTCTAAGAAAACCAGCTCTGACGCCTCCCTGCGCTCCCTTGCCCTTTTCTGGAAGGGGAGGCAGCCTCCTGCCAAGGGCGGCTCTTTGTCCTTGGAGGCTTCCCGGCCCCCACACGCTGTCACCCAGGGCCCCCTTACCGACAGAGCCGGTGGCGGCGATGACGGCAGCTTCCGACAGGACCTCCACGATGCCCGCCCGCACCGTGGCCGCGCTGCGGCTGTTGGCATCCAGGTGGCTCAGGAGCTGCTGGATAACCAGGTGGGAGTGCTGCGGCTGGGGGGAGGAAGACGTGCTGGCCCCAAACAGCAACCCCCCACGCGGCCTCTGCGCCAGGGCAGCCCTCGACTGGGACCCAAAGGCCGGGGTGGACAGAAGTGAGGTCCTGAGGCGGGCGGGCACTGGAGGTGGTGCCCAGATACCCTGGTTCCTTCTCCTCAGTCCCTCTCCCTTGGTCCAACAGGAGCAGAGCCCAGTCCCGGTGGCCACCTGGATTTCCACCGTTGTCCTGGGCCCTTCCGCCTCAAGTGGGTCAAAAGTCAGTTTTAAAATATTGTCTTCCTTTTCCTCGTTCCCGGGTCCCAGGTTATATTGATAAGGGCCACCGTAGACCACAGGGTTTATTTAGTCCGGTGCTGCACGAAGCGTAGCCCAATTACAGGGGGATAGTACAGAAATTGAGAGTAAGTGTTTAGTAAGCAATGTGACAAGGCCATGCATGGCAGCCAAGTGTGGTCTGTGGGCTTGTATTTTACATGAGTTTTTCATTTACTTTTTCTAAGAATTCTCACTAATTGTATTTTAGACAGTATTGATCTGTGCTGTATCAGAAAGAAAACGAAAACTGCCCTTCCTCTCAGCTAGATCGAGCAGCACGTGTAGACACCTAGGGGCTCAGGAGAAGTCACAGAGGACAGCTGGCTTTCTCCTTTGGTGCACTGTCCTGCTCCCAGAGGCGCGCTCGGCCAGGAGGACAGGCTGGACAGGGAGCCACCGTACCTGAATCGAGTACATGATGATTTTAAAGCAACGGATGGCGAACACCTTGGGTTCCCAAAGAGAATGGTTGTCCAGATGGCTGTGCAGGAGAAAACATGGGGGGACGACTATGAAATGCAAAGCAATGTTGGGGAGGACAGACAAACTTGCCGGCAGAGCGGCCTCCCGAGAGACCCAGCCCCTCGCAGGGCTCCCCGGTAAGTGAGGAAGGGCTTGTAGGTGGCAGTGAGCGGAAGGAATGAGGGACCCCCGGGCAGTCCCACAGCAAGAGCTGGAGGCAAGCCGAGGAACAGAGTTCCACCGCTGTGGACTCAGGAATGAAGCCAGGCACCCAGCTTCAGTTTTGGGGGCCTCCTACCAACTCTTGTCCCCGACACTGCACACGGCCACCGTTTGGTGGCTTCTGCTGTCACGGCGCAGGGAACGCAGGCACAGACAAGGGACCGACTTAGCCACGGCACCACAACCGTAACACCTCTTTCCCCTGTCTCCAAGTCAGCAAGATGCCAGGACCCCGACCGGTTCTCTGAGGGCTGGGGCTGGGGGCAGGGGTCACTCACATGAGGACAGGCTTGATGGCATTTTTGATGTTGCCAAAGGCGGCCCGGCCCAGCAGTTCCCGAAGGCACCTCTCGGCCAGCTCTGCCGGGTTCTCCTTCTCCTTCTCTGGCGCTTGGAGGGGCGAGGGGGAGCGGCTGCGGAAACACGCGGTGTGTGGGTAAGGGACAGAAGGCAAAGCCGGAGTCGGGTTTGGCGCAGCCTGAGTATCTGCACTGCATCCTGGCAAGCGGTGGCAGGAGGACAGGCAGGGATTTGACGTGGGCTACATGAGGTAGCTCCATGAGGGAGACTTCATGGCTGTCGGAGATTAAATAGGGTAAAGAAGCCCAGGGTGGAGGAAGATCATGAGAGAAGGGGTCAGATTCTCTTTCTGGAAATCCATGAGGACAGGCTTGATGTGCCCCCGTGGGAAGGACAGATACCCTGCGCACCATGGGCCTGGTGAGGCACAGACCACGAGTGTCTCTCCGTGCCCCCAAGCTTGGGAAGGAAAAAGATGAGGCACACAGAGTAAGAGAAAGCAAAAGAAAGTGGGCGAGAGGAGGGAGGAAAAAGAGAGGCATGGTGGTTACCTCAGATGTGACTCAGTGGTACCGAAGTCACAGGGTCTGGGCCCAGATCTGGACAGAAGAAGGAGCCCCAGGCCTCTGGGCCCTGAGACCACCAGAGACCACAGAGGGAGCTTGTCGGTGAGGTGCGATTCCAGGAACAGCCACCAGGGGGCACGTTATTTCCCTCCCCTCTGTCTCCTGCCACAGGCTCAAAGGACAGAGGCCCTCAAACAGCCTCATGCACTGCCCGGATGCACAGCAACAGGAGTCTTTCCCTGCATCCCGTTTTACAGATGGGAAGAGCGAGGGGCGGGGACAGAATGAACCCCATGTCTGAGGGCTCCCAGATTAAAACCCAGTATCTGCCACTTGTGTCCAGTGGCTGCTGGCTGGTGAAGCATGTTTTAAGGGCCCGAAATAGCATTAGGAAGTGAGGGAGGAAGGAAGGTCAGGAAGGGAAAGTCCTCAGTAATTAGAGCCATGAAAAGCATTTAAAAACCTCCTTGGCCTGCTGCTTTCAGAGACACAGAGGTAACCCGACTCTTGGTCCTTTGTGTTCCTACCAGGAAACACTTACCCCCAGAGAGCCCAGCACAGGTACTAGCCTTCCTTCATGAATGCAGATTTTAGGGGGGGGTGCAGCAAGCTGGCAGAAGGCCAGACCCAAGACTCCTAGGGAGCCAGCCTTGGACTCACTGCAGAACAAGCCACGGAAGCCAAGATCACTGGCCTTTTAGCTAGGCTTTTAACGACCAGCCCGAGCCGTGTGGTTCCCAAGCAGATGGGAAAGGCAGCCTGGGAGGGCTGCGTGTGTCACTGCCCAAGCTCCAGCCTCCCCTGCTTACCTCTCTGCCTCCTCTACGTGCTGCAGATTGAAAAGCAGTGATGGGACAATTTTGTCCATGTGCTGCGGGTCCCAGATATTGGCCTGCAATTCATCGTTCACCGTCTTCCTCACCACCCCTTGCAGACCTTTGATGCCTGACATTCTGATTCTGTAAGGAAAGGGGCAAAATGCAGCCAGGTAGTTCCCGGGCCCCGAGAAGCCCAGTGTCTGTGGTAAGGAGAGGAGAGGGCATGGGGGGTGGGATGCATTCGTCCACCCAAAGGCAGGACGGAGCTCACCTTCTACCCTTCATGTGACCCAGCCCCTGGCTGGCTGGCTTCCTGTGCTGGTGGGCGTGAGCCCAGGAAGCCACGACCCCTGGCCTATCCTGGAGATTGTCAGACTGCCCTTGCCCAGTACCACTTGGGCTTCATCTCCTCCTCGTTAGCACCCCTCTGGGTTTGTTCCAGCTTGAGCCCGGGATATAAAGGCTCAAAGTATGTCAAGAACTGATGAAGCAGAATGCAGGGATATGAGCAACTGACGGGGGAGGAGGGGGTTTGGAAGGAGAGGCACAGAGCTGCCAGACTCTGGGCACAGAGTATATACTGTGATCGAGAGTGGTGAGTGGGTGTGTTTCTGGGTGTATAAATGCATGTACTTCTGAACGAAAGAACACAGGTATGTGCACGTGTATATGTGTGTGCTGTTGCTGGCTCTCCAATTTGGCTCCCAGGACCATTACTTTCCATCTGCTCTTCTTTTGTGCCCCAGAAGGTTTTCCTTTGAAAGCCTGTTTTGGGAGCCCATCTCTGTCCACTTGCCCACTAAGCCCTGCCAGGTGCTCCCTTCCTCCCCAGAAATGTCAGAGCAGAGGTAAATACTGATGAAATCAGACCGCGCACTCCGGGCTGGGAACTCTATAAGACCCATCGATGCCTTTGTCATTAGCTGAGGGGTCCCCTCACTTCCCCTACTCACTTAGTCTTGATTTCCATGTCATCGTGGCTGGAGTGGCACATTTCACTGAAGCGGGACACAAAGAAGTCATAGCTCCGGTGATAGGATGGGGTGTCCTCCTCGATGTTGGCAAACTTCACAAACTATCCGGGAGGAGAGAGAGAAGTACAGGTGAGAGGTGACCCAGTGCGCTCTGCACTTCGGGCTCTAGGCTCTGGGACTTGCTGTCCCCTGGCCCCCTGCCCCTAGTAAAGGACACACGCATTCCAGGAATTGGCTCTGGTCCACTTCCCAGAGCACACACGGCCTGCACACCTCTATGGGTTCCAAATCCTGCTCGCTCTTCCTGCCTACACTATAAGACTGGACCCCATGGCCCTTCATGGCCCTTCCCTGCTGAGGTGAGCAGAGGATGGAAGAGGTGAGGACGTGAAGGCGTCTCCCTTAAGCTCCTGCCCCCATCCGCATCCAGAGCTGCACCAAACACACAGAGGCCGGAAAGCAGTTAGGGAGTCACTGAAACAGCCAAAGCCAACGGTCAAACCATACCTCAACCCTTTAGAGCGAATTCTGGGGAATCAAGAACAAATCTGAAATGTGATTTAAAAATGTCATTCCACTGGGGCGCCTGGGTGGCTCAGTCGGTTAAGTGTCTGACTTTGGCTCAGGTCATGATCTCGCGGTTCGTGAGTTTGAGCCCCGCGTCAGGCTCTGTGCTGATGCCTCGGAGCCTGGAGCCTGCTTCGGATTCTGTGTCTCCCTCTCTCTCTGCCCCTCCCCTGCTCATGCTTTGTCTCTCTCTGTCTCTCAAAAATAAATAAATGTTAAAAATGTCATTCCGTTTTATTGCTTAAAATTTGAGCACATTTTTAAAGTTTGCCCGTTCAGTTCTGTTAAGTCTTGCTCAGGGTTATCAGCCGCTAGATTCCTGCCGTCACCCGGGCTGCACATTTCCAATTCTAAATAGGGACTTAATTTCAAGGGAATCCCACGGAGAAGCAAGGATCATGGACTAAGTGAAGTTAAATTGCTAAAAATTAAGTATAATTCTTATAGGTTATTTCGTTTAATGTTATAAATTTAGTGCTGCGAATGACTCAAAAGGTTACGCTTATAATAAAATCTATTCTCCATTATTTTGTCTTGTGTTGTTATTTAATTTTTGCCATCATTTGTTGGTTCTAAAAGGATATGCTATTATTTCTAAAATTACCCAGTTAGTGCGCTCATAATATTCATTATCGATTGCCAGTCTATTTCTCTATTTAACTACGAAAAATCTGTTACCTTTTCCTGGATGACAATTAGTAACTTCCATAAAATCATTAGTTATTCTTTCACTAATAAATATGCATTTATTTTCTGCCGACTGAGAGAATCTCAACATACAAGGCAGATAAGGAGATCTTTCTTGCCAAGTTAACATCTAAAACGTTTACATCTATTTGAAAGTGAATATTCTGATATTAGCAATAAATCCAAATGACACTGCTTGCATTATCGATGTGGTTCTGCACAAGAGGTGTCGTGGTCACCGATTAGACATGAGTTCAGGAAGTCTAGAAACAACAATCAAGTCAGCCTTTGGCTACATGAACTTTTTTTTTTTAATGTTTATTTATTTTTGGGAAAGAGCATGAGCAGGGAAGGGGCAGAGAGAGGGGGACAGAGGATCCAAAGAGGGCTCTGCACAGACAATAGCAAGCCCGATGTGGGGCTCGAACTCACAAACTGTGAGATCATGACCTGAGCTGAAGTCAGACGCTCAACCCACTGAGCCACCCAGGTGCCCCCCACCTTTTAAATGTTTATTTACTTATTCTTGAGAGAGAAAGAGAGCACAAGCAGGGGAGAGGCAGAAAGGGAGAGAGGGAGACACAGAATCTGAACCAGGCTCCAGGCTCTGAGCTGTCAGCACAGAGCCCGTCGTGGGGCTTGAACCCACGACCTGTGAGATCAAGACCTGAGCCACAGTTGGATGCTCATCCGACTGAGCCACTCAAGGCACCCCTGTCTATGTGAACTTCTCAAGACAGTTCTTAAATGTTCATCTACTCAAAGGGGACACGCAACCATGGGGAGTTCTAACTGCCGATCGACCTCTCACTGGCGGTGTGGCTTTCAAGTGGGACATTTCACTTCCCTCATGTTCTGGTTTTCCCACGGTCTTCATTCACTAAGATTCTTTATTTTTCAGTGCATACTGTATCTACTTCACATATGACGAGGCAGCTGCAAACAACATAACCTGAGTGTATGCAAGAGCAAACGCATTTAAAATAATTAAAGCAAAACTGAAAAAAAAGAGACCATACTGTAGAGGGAGAAATAGTCAAAGATTTTGTCTCCGACATTTACTGACTGCGGAGACTCAAATGTATGTCAGGAGGATGGATACCCAGACTTCACGTCCACTGGTTTGGGAGTTTGGGGGCCAGTGGTGATGAGCGTGTAGAAGCTCAGGCATGTCCGTACCCCCCGAAGCATCTTACACACATCACCTCTTTCACTTTTCAGAATGACTCGAAGTTAGAGAGATTCCTGTGTGACAGAGTCACAGGGCTCGGTAACCACACGGATTTCTGCCACCAGCTCCAGACGTGCTGAGTCACTCTGGCAGGAGCCCCAGGGGTTTACCTTTGAGCAGGGTCCCACCCAGGAAACCTGACGGGACAGTCCCCATTTGAGAAATACGGCAGGGTCACTGACAGACCACCTGGGTGTCTTCTAAGCACACCAGCCCCGTTTCCTGACACTGACTCTGCTCTGGAGCCGTTCCTGACCTCTGTGGGACGTGACAGCCAGTTCCCCTTCACTTCCAACTTTGACCTTCCTCTTCTTCAAAGCGCCATGAAGCCAGGAGCAGGACTGACAGCCGGCGGGTCAAGGGCACGGCCTGAGCACTTGTTCACACCCAGAGTCTTTTGAGAACGGGCTGTTATCCATCCTGTACAGGCTGCTAAATATTTTGACTAGTACTCACTGGCTGTAAGGTGAGAATTGAGATTGCAATCAATTTGTTTAAATTGAGGAGCACCCGGGTGGCTTGGTCGGTTAAGTGTTCAATTCTTGATTTCGGCTCAGGTCATAATCTTAAGGTGCGTGGGTTCAAGCCCCACCTCGGGCTCTGTGTTGGCAGCGTGGAGCCTGCTTGGGATTCTCTCTCTCCTTGCACCTCCCCACGCACACTCACGCTCTCTCTCTATCTCTCAAAATAAAGAAATAAACTTAAAAAAAATTGAAAATTCCATGATAGCTGCTGAGACAACACAGGATAGAAAACACGCATGGAGATTCCTTTTCTACAACCATGGGTGGCCTTCTAGACCGGGCTAACAGTTTCTTCTGAACGGTTTCTTTTAACGTCCCTCACTCTTCCCTTCTGGGGCTGTCTGCATTCCTGGATGTTTACTCTTCTGCACTCTTCTTCCCCAAAACTTAGTTTTGAGTCTTCTTCTCAAATTTTGCTTTGACATAACAGTTCTCCCATTTGAGTAGACAACGGTCCCCCCTACGCTGCTGGGGCCGCTGTTGGACGGCCATTTCCTTGCTCTGCCTCTTGTCATCTGTGTGACTGTGGACAAGTTGTGTAAGTTCTGAGCCACGGGTTCCTCATCTGTAAAGTAGAGACACTGGGACCTATGTCACGGGGCGGACACTGGGATTAAATGAGGGGATGTATGCCGAGTGACCAGCACAGTGCCTGGCACGGGAAACAGTGCTGCAGTGACCATGGTGACAGCGGCTGAGTACGGTCTGGTCCATCAGCCCCAGGACTAGGCAGTGTGACCCTTGTCCTTTTTGTGTCACCAACACAGGCCCAGCCAGGCAATCACAGAGGAGGAGCTCAGATGGGCAGCATGGACCGTGCAGGCAACACTCCTTGAATGTGATGTCTAGGGATGTGGAGAGAAGAAACCTAGTCGTAGCCACCCCCAGGCCAGGCCCCCTGAAGCACCATTCAGGGACTGAGGTCATTTAGTGCAATAAGGTGGGACAGAGCACAGCTCCCAGGGGCAGGAGGGTGGGGCTGGCATGGGACATCCAGCAGCCATCACTGCAAGACCAGGAACAAATCGGCCAAACGTTGTTTTTCTTCTCTTGCAAATGCACACGTCATCTCTTAGGGATGTGAATAAAGTAGAGATAATTAAGAAAAGCTCCCTGAGTGCCTGGCCTAACGGGAACTCTGGTTTAACTCATACCTTGTTCTGTCGGAGGTCCTCCAAATATTCAAAAGGCACGGGCCCCAGTAAAAGCTATTGGTAGGTAGGCATTCGTATCAGGTGGGGTCACACCGGGCCCAGCGTGCCATCTTTCCCGTGGGGTGTGGATGGCAACGGTATGCAAAAGAAGCAGCTAACACCTCTGATCTAAGTCATGACAACATTAAATGCTTCCTTCCCCCCCCACCCCGCCCCACACTTGTATTTAAATTCTAGTTAGTTAAGATACAGTGCAATATTGGTCTCAAGAGTAGAATTCAGTGATGCATCACTTGCACAAAACCCCCAGGGCTCATCACAAGTGCCCTCCTCAATGCCCATCACCCATCTAGCACACCCCCCACTCCACCCCCTCCGTCAGCTCTCAGTTTATTCTCTATCTTTTTTTTTCTTTTTCTTTTTTTAATTTCAATTTTAGTTAGTTAACCACATTAAATATTGCCATGGCACCCGCCACTTACGCATCGTATTAGTTTTCTGGGGCTGCGTCACTCTGATCTCTGCCTTCATCTTCATATTATTTTCTCCTCTGGGTCAAATCTCCCTCTGCCTCTCTCTTATAAGACCCTCGTGCCTGCATTTAGAGCCTATTGGGCTAATCTAGGATAATCTCCCCATTTCACTATCCTTAGCTTAATCACATCTGAGAGAACCTGTTTCCTTATAAACCTGTGATGTTCACAGGTCCCAGGGACGGGCACGTGGACATCCTTCAGTGGGCATTTTTCAGTCTATCAAAACATGCATCATCTAATGTAACTTTTGGCAAACCAGTGAGTTTTGCAGGATTATATTGCTCCCATTGTGAAGATGAGGAAACTGAAGCTCTAAGGGAGCAAGGGAATTATTTCAGGTCAACCAGCTTGTGACAGGTGGAGCTGGGCCACCAAGCTCCATACTTGGGAATTCTGATACTTTGATGTTCTTCACCCTCTACCGGTGGCTTTTATTTATTTTATTTAAAAAAAAAATTTTTTTTACATTTATTCATTTTTGAGAAACAGAGTGAGACAAAGCATGAGCAGGGGAGGGGCAGAGAAAGAAGGAGACACAGAATCTGAAGCAGGCTCCAGGCTCTGAGCAAGCGGTCAGCACAGAGCCTGATGCGGGGCTCAAACCCACAAACCGTGAGATCATGACCTGAGCCGAAGTCGGACGCTCAACCGACTGAGCCACCCAGGCACCCTTATTTATTTTATTTTTTAATGTTTATTTATTTTTGAGAGTGTGCAAATGGGGGAGGGGCAGAGAGAGGAGGACAGAGGATCTGAAGTGGGCTCTGTGCTGACAGCAGTGAGCCTAAGGTGGGGCTTGAACTCAGGACCATGAGATCATGACCTGAGCCGATGTCGGACAGTCAACTGACTGAGCCACCCAGGCATCCCCACCTGTGGTTTTTAAATTTTGATGTGCATTGGCATGACCTGGGAAGCTTGTAGAAAATGCAGACTTCTAAGCCACCCCAAGCCTGGTAAACAAGACTACCTAGGGAGGAGGGCCCGGGTATCTGCATTCTGAAGAGCCATTCCTCAGCCGACTTCTCCCCCTGGAAATTCTGGGGCAGGGGATTTATGAACCCTGTGTCCTTTGTCCCTTTACTGGCAAGCTGGACCCGTAGATCTGGAAATGTTCCCAGTCAGGCTGGGAGGGAGCCCGCTTATGCAGGATGCTGGGAAATGTAGAGAAGCATGTCCTTGGTAATGGAGGTCAGGCAAGGCTGGATAGATGGCCGTCTCCTTCGAAGACCATCTCCTTCGAACTGGAGTCATTGGGGTGAAACCAAGGGTTGGATAGGTGACCCAGCCTTGGCTCCCCTTGGCTCCGTCTCTGGGGCCCAGAATGGCCTGGGGGCTACAGCTTTGAGACTTAGGCTGTCAACCATTCCATTCCCATGTGTGCCAGGACTCTCGCCCTGCTAAGAGGTCTGATGATGAGAATGCACTTAATGCCCATCCTGAACCTCCCACGCAGAGGGTGTGTGCCCTGCTTATTGCATTATAAATGTAAAATAGGTAACTTTTTGGTACCAAGATTTCTGAACATCCCTAGGAACACTTGGTGTGATGGCTTGATAGGAGCTTCCCTCTCTCAAGTCTGAAAGTATGGCTGCCCGGTCAGGGAAGGTTGGCCTATGCTGTCCCTTGGGGATTGCCCACCCTAAGCTGCTCCTGAGTCTTCCAGGGGCTGACAGGAACCTTCTGTAACCGTGGTTCAGAAGGTCAAATCGGGGTATTTTGTGGGGTCCCTGGTCAAGGCACCACACCCACTGTGGAAGTCCGCCTGGGCAATGCCAAGGCCCAGCAGACGTGCGTTTGGAACGTTAGGGCTTTAGAGTGAGTAAGGCCTTCGCCCCTCTAATGAGAGATAGCACAGCGTTATGGTGATAAGAAGGGGTCTGGAGACAGTCTGCATTTCTTTTCTTTTCTTTTCTTTTTTTTTTTTTTTTAGTTTTTAAACTTTTATTTCTTTATTTTGAGAGGGAGAGAGAGAGAAAATCCCAAGTAGGCTCCATGCTGTCAGCGCAGAGCCTGCTGCGGGACTCAAACTCATGAACTGTGAGATCATGATCTGAGCCAAAATCAAGAGTTGGACATTTAACCGAGAGAGCCACCCAAGCACCCCCAGGCTGCATTTCTGAATCTCACCTCCTCTACTTATGAAGCTTATCTGGGGCAAGTTAATTAAGCTTCCTGTGCCTCAGTTGCCCCATCTGAGTTGCCCCAGTTGACAGTGCAGCCTCGTTTTCCCCTCAGCTCACTTTTGGCTTGCTCTGAACACTCCCTGGATTCCCACTGGGCCCATTTACCTGTGAGGCCGTGGCTCTTTTTTATAAAGCATGAGACAGAAGGGACTTCCTGTCTGCTTCATTCCCAGTATTGCTAATTCATACCTTACAAGTGGCTTTTGTTAGAATGCTGCTTGCCTAATGAATAAGATTGTGAAATAATAAAGCTGGGTTTGCTTTTGGTTTTATTTTTCTAAGATATAGTAATGATGAGGAAGGTCTCCATAGCAACAAACGGAAGATTCTGAGCACGTGACACTTCAAAGGCTCCAGGCACGGCTAGGGCCACCCTTTCAAGATCAAAGTTTCAGCTCTTTATACACAACAAAGGGCGCGCTTGCCCGAGCAGATCACGACCCTCCGCACAGGCAGGGGGGGAGCCACAATTATGCAAATACTGAGAGTTACTAAGGGCCTGAGTTAATAAAGGGAAAGTAATCTCCAAATATTGACATTGTAAAAACAGCTCTTCCCCCCCACCCCACCCCATGTGGAAAATGGAAGCTGAGCTGGTTGGCCTCACGTCTGTGCTAACAGAGTGTCTCCAAGCAGAAGTGAGCCTTTCCCTCTTGTGCAGAAGAGGCTTGTGAGCCTCGCGGCTTCCTGCCATCAACAACAGAACCGCAGTCTGGAACGCTGGGCACAGAGAGGAGCCCACCTCTCTCAGGGGTCTAGGCCTGCAGGCTGTTCCACCAGGAGAGACGGGAACTGCTTCTTAGCTTCACCGAGACAAATCCTCGCTGGGAAGCAGACCTTGTAAACCACACGGGTTTGACTGTAACACCCCCTGCCCCGACGGCCAGCTGCTCATGCTGACAACAAATTCCCAGAGCACTTTTCAGTAAAGCCAGAGAGAAACGGCCCCACTGTGATGTGATCGATCATGTCCTGCTGAGGCCAGAGGAGGCTCCGTCATTCCCTAGACCTAGGACATCCTCTCTTGTCCACCCACATTATGCCCTCTCTTTTTCAAGATTCTTTGCAAAACTGACTCGGTTTTAAGGTCTCTTGGGAAAGCCCGGTCCCTGCTGCCCGGGAAGGTGATCTCTCTGGCCCTGAGCAGCCCCTGCGTGCCGGCCGGGCAAACACAGACCCAGGAAAGCACCAGCTGCCTTTGCTCTAGAGGGATCCCCAGCATTTGCTGGTGCTGACCCCCGTGACCTAAGCTGCACACTGGCCTTGCCGTTCAGACTCAATCCGCCTTCGGGGAGCCCACCTCCAGCAGTGGTTTCTGTACTGGTGTTGGATACGGGAGCGTTTCTAGTCTAGAGATGACAGCCAAAACCGCAAAAGTTGATGAATTGTCCAGGGGGAGCACACGGGTTGAGAAGATGGGGCAGCAACCGTGGAGACCACAAACATTTCAGGGGCGTGTGGAGGAAGAGAATCATTGCCGGAAAGTATATTCATTTCCGATTGCTGCTGTAATAAATTACCACAATTTAGTGGTCTACAACAATACAAATTTATTATCTATGGCTCTGGGGATCAGAAGCCTAAAACAGGTCTGCCAGGCTGTGTGCTTTCTGGAGGCTCCACGAGAGCGTTTCCTTGCCTTTTTTAGCTTCCAGAAGCCACCTACATCCTTTGGCTCATGGCCGCCTTCCTCCATCTTCAAAGCCAGTGGAGTAGCATTTCAAATCTTTCCCTCTGTCCCTCTGCTTCCATCAAAATTGCACCTTCTGTCTGACTCTGACCCTCCTGCCTCCCATAAGCATCCCTGTGATTACCTCAGATCCACCTGGATAATCCCGGAGACTCTCCCGATCTCAAGATCCTCAGCCTGATTTCTATCTGCAAAGTCCCTTTTGCCATTTCAGGTAATGTTCACGGGTCTAGAGCATGGAAATCCTTGGGGAACCATTACTCAGCCAACCACAGAAACTAAGAAGGATGAACCAGGTGGGAAGAGCTGGGGTGATGGGACCAGGATGTCAAGGGGGGCTGAAGGAAGAGTGGTCAACAGGGAGAAATGCTACCTGAGATAAAACATCAGCTGAGAGATGGGTGGGGAATGGGTTGCTTGCCTGGTTTCCCCAGATTTCTCATAGCAAAGACAAAAATGTACTTTAAATATTTTGTTTTATGTTTATTTATTTTTTGGAGACAGTGCATGTGGGTACACACTCGCATGAGCTGGGATGGGGCAAGAGAGAGGGAGAGAGAGAGAGAGAATCCCAAGCAGGTTCCATACTGTCAGCACAGAGCCTGACGTGCAGTTCAGTCTCATGAACTGTCAGGTTGTGACCTGAGCTGAAATCAAGAGTCAGACACTCAGGGCTCCTGGGTGGCTCAGTCAGGTAAGCGACCAACTTCAGCTCAGGTCATGATCTCATGGTTTGTGGGTCTGAGCCCCGTGTCGGGCTCTGTGACAGCTCAGAGCCTGGAGCCTGGAGCCTGCTTCAGATTCTGTGTCTCCCTCTCTCTGCCCCTCCCCTGCTCGCACTCTGTCTCTCTCTCTGTCTCAAAAATAAATAAACATTAAAAAAATTTTTTTAAAGAAAAAGAATTCAGGTAAAATTTACAAAACATAAAGTGAACCCTCTTACGGTGCACAATTCAGTGGCATTGAATACATTCATATTGTGCAACTAAAGCATCTCGTCATCCCCAAAGGAAACCCTGTACCCACTAAGCAATCATTCTCCTACCCCTCTTCCCCAGCCCTGGGCAACCACTATTCTGGTTTCTGTATCTATGCACTTACCTAGACTGGACAGCTCATAGAAATTACACACTATGTGATCTTTTGGGTCGTTTCCATCTTTTGGCTATCGTGAATCGTGCTTCTGTGAACATTTGTGCGCAAGTATTTGTTTGAGTATCTGTTTTCAGCTCTTTGGGGTATATACCTAGGAAGAATTGCTCAGTCATATGGTAATTCTATATGTTTAACTTTCTGGAGAACCACTAAACTGTTTTCCACAGGGCTGACGCCATTTCACGTTTCCACTAGCAACATATGAGGGTTTCAATTTCTATGCATTCTTGCCAACACTTGTCATTTATAGGTTGTTGTTTTTTTTTAATAGCCATCCTAGTGAGTGTGGGGTGGAATCTCCTTGTGGTTTTGACTTGTATTTCCCTAATGATTAGTGATGTTGACCATCTTTTAATGTGCTTCTTGGCCATTTGTGTATCTTTGGAGAAATGCTTATTTGAGTCCTTTAACCATTTTTTAATTGGGTTGTCTTTTTGTTGTTGAGTTGTAGCTATTTTTCATACATTCTGGTTGCCGGACACTTATCAGATACATGAGTTGTAGATATTGTCTCCAGTTTTGTGGTTGTCTTTTCACTTCCTTGGTAATGTCCTTGAATGCACAAAAGGTTTAAATTTGATGAAGTCCATTTGTCTATTTTTTCTTTTGTTGTTTCTACTTTTCATGTTGCACCTAAGAATCCATTGCCAAATCCAAGATCATGAACACATAATCCTCTAGTTTCTTTTAAGAGTTCTATAGTTTCAGCTCTTACATTTAGGTCTTTGGTCTATATTGAGTTATTTTTTCTATATGTTGTGAGGCAGGGATAAAAGTGCAAACTGTAATCCATGAATCGTCATAAGAGTTTACTATTTGTATACATTAGGCTAATAGAGTAGATTGGTTATGTAGGGGAACTTGGCATTTTCAGATTTAACATTTTCAGTTTATCATTAGTGAGTGATCTTTTTTAAAAAAATGTTTATTTTGTTTGGGGGGAGGAGCAGAGAGAGGTGGGGGACGGGGAAGACAGAGGATCTGAAACAGGCTCCACATTGTCAGGGCAGAGTTTGGGGCTTAAACTCAAGAACCATGAGATTATGACCTGAGCCAAAACCAAGAGTCGGACCCTTAACCGACTGAGCCACCCAGGTGCCCATCATTCGTGACTAATCTTAAAGGTCAGGACACATGGTCACTGTGCTGTCCCTGAGACACACATTTAGACCCCACGGGCAATGAGGCAGAGGCACAAATGCAAATCCCCAAACAAATAAAGCGAGCTTAGCTGGCCCTGGCTCCCTGTCTTCTCCAGACTTTCCTGGTCACTTATCAGCTTCCAAAACTCAGCTATACTCATTGAGGGAAGATTTTTAAAAATTACACTTTACTGCATGTAATGTGCAGGAGCGGTATTAGCAAATTTGGATTTTGTGACAAGTGTCAACCCAAGGTCATTCTTACAAGCTAGATAAACATCTATTAGGGATGAAGAAAGGAATGGAGGTGGGGAGGGAGAGAGAAACCCTGTACAGGTTGAAGACTACAGTGTGTCAGTGGTCCCCAAATCCACTGCTAGCATCACATGGGAGGTGAAAACATGCAGATTCCCAGGTGACCACGTGCTCCCTCCAGAGATGCTGGTCAGTGAGTCTGGTTGAAACCTGAGAATCTGTAGGTTTCCAAACTCTGCAGGAGACTCTGTCATTGGCCAGGTTTGGGACCTTGAAGTGTCTAGGGTTTCTGAAGAGACGCTCTGCAGAAGGTAGAGGTTTGTTGAGTGGATTCAGGCAGTAAAGCCAGTTCTGAGGGAAAAGGTACAGGGAGGCAGAGCTGGCTCAGGGGGAAGGTTTCTCTCAACTTCTCAGCCACAAGGCAGTGGGCCACCTGTCACGGAGTTGGCCTGGCCACAGGGAGGCTGGTGGCACAGCAGAGCTCTAGGGACAGGAGTGCACTCTAGGGACAGAACACGGCACGGGGCTAAATAAATCACCGTCTAAAGCCAGCGCTTCAGCTGTGCGAGCAGACAAGCTATCCGACTTTTGGGGCTTCTTTTTCCAAGCAGAGAAATCCAGCAAAATGAAGATTTTAAATGAGCTCGGTGGGTCTTTTTTTTCCTTTTCCTTTCCTCTTATATTCTCTTTCCCCCTCCTTCCTTGTCTTTCTGTTAACTTCCTAGCAGCCAAACCCTTCATCCAAATGAAAGGTTGCAAACCTCCACATAGGATCTTTCTAGTCCTCCTTCCAGGTCCTCATTTGCCCCCACAAGGCCTCGAACCCCCATGAAAACCAGTTGAAACTCCTAGGCTAGACTCTCTAGGACTACATCGAGTATTAGCATGTTGGCAGTTCTAAGACAATGAGGAGCATTAGAACATGATTCTTAGGGAGCCTTGTGGACGTCCCCGGGCTTTGAGAGCTGGCAAGAGCACGTGGATGAGGGACAGCACTAGCAAAAGCTGCCTCCAAAGTTGGACTCTGGATCTACTAGTTATTCGACTTAATTTACTCATAATTGCTTGTCCTTATATAACCTTCATTGTCTGCAATACAGGAATCATTAGCCGACTCTCATCTGTTGCTGATGCACTGATGGGCTGTGATGGGAATCTGGGAATTTACAAGGCAGGAACTAACCAATCGCCTACCGCGGGGCCAGGGCTTGCTATGGGGAAAGGTAGCCCTGGCAGCCACCTGTTTCTATGGTCCCCCATGGGGAGAGGCCCTCTGGATGCCTGATGACTGGTTTATTTTCCATTCCGATGTTCTCTCCTAGACTAGAGTTATCTTAACAGGGCAAACGAAACAGTATCTGAAGCTGTTGCCAGGGCAACTTGACAAAAGACTTCACCCTCAGCTACCGTATATGAAATTTGTCAAAGGCAGCTGGCTCACAGGGAGAGGAAAGAGAAGGGAATAGTTGCCACTTTTGCTCCTTAAAATTAAAATTTAAAGACTATCTTCTTCTGGGTAAATCAACTTAGGTAGAACAGGAAGGCAGTTGTGATCCATGCAATAAAAATTCAGAAATGTCAGGCTGGGAATGCTAAGAGCGAACCTTTAGCTTTTCTTTTGTGATGTCTGTAAAATAGGTGCCTATCAGGGCTTTTAACACCAAGCTGCCTATAGACCTGGAGCTGAAAGTATGCCCTGAAGGGGGAGGAATAAGGCAGAAGGCAAGACATTGAAGAAAGCCACCAGGATATTCAAGTATATATAGATAAATATGAAGCAGGGAGTTCTTGACACACCTAATAGCCCTTCTCTCCCCAAGCCGTAACTATCAAGATAGCAGCCTCTTGTACGGAGACCAGCATCACTGTGTTCGGACCAAGTTCAATCAGCTCACGATATGGATGAAAAGACAGGTCCATAAAAGACAGCCCAGTCAAAGTTACCCAGCCAGGTAAGGGCAGAACTAAGCCAGAAGCCCTGTTTCCTGTTTCTGCATGATCTTTCCACTTACTGATGCCTCTGTGCTATGCTTCTTTGAAAGAAGTACAAGCTGGACAGCTTTCAAAGTATGCCCTATGGAGTCAGGGGCCAAGCATAGGGCACGCCCTGCCCTCAAAGGAATGACTCCTTTTCCATCTATTTTTATATCTACTGGGGCTCCACTTAAAATTATTTAAGGAAAAAATCTATTACTAGAAAAAAAGCTTCAAGATCACAGATCTAAAGATAAATATAGTAGATGGTGATAGTTGCAAAACCTTGTGAACGTATCAAAAACCATTGAATCATATGCTTTACTATGGTGAATTTTATTTTTAAAATTTACTTTATTTCTCATGTATTTGTTTAAATAAAAGAAAACCCCCAAATGCTCCTTTATTCAGACAAGTCCCTTTATTCAGAGGGACAGACACTAAGATAAGAGGAGAGTTGTACTTAGGATCGGAAACCAAACGGGACTGGATGATAACAATGCTGACCCAGACGTCCTCCGTGCCCCACCGCCATGCTCCCCACTCCCCACTCCAGAGCGCCTGGGCAGCTCCTTACCGAGTTGGTGCCGAGGATCTGCAGGTTGGGCTTCTCCGACTCCAGCAGCTTGGCCACCATCTTAAGGAAACTCTCCACGAAGAGGTTGATGCTCTGGCAGTGGCAGGCCATGAGCAGCTGGTCCAGTGCCTCCATGGCGATGCACACGTACCTGGGGAAAGCAACACCGTCACTTGGCCTCACACCCATTCCACCCTCACCACGTGACTGGGACAATCTAGATGGCAGCGTAGTGGCCACCTGGGCAGCATCTGGGGAATGAGGCTCTTCCGTAGGTGGCCAGCATCTGCACAGCCATTCCAACCAGTGCCCACTCCAGCCCAGCGCAAGAGTCAGAAGGAAACGGAGCCAGAAGGGAGCCCAGACACCGGCCCCCCAGCCCCTCCCTCCACAGATGAAGAACACGAGGACAGGTGAGGTGTACCAGTTCGTGAGTAGATACAACCAGAAAGGATTGATGCTCAGAAGAGCAAATTCTGAACCCAAACCCAATGATATCAGAGAATCATTTGATCCAAGGTCAGGAAGTGTTTGTTGAGCACCCGCGGGAGAAAAGCTCTGTCTTAGTCAGTGCAGGGGTGTAAGGAGGAAGTCCTTCAACTTACGGGGCCTGGAGTTGGATGGACAAGATAAACACACAGATACCTCCTCTAAAAAGAAACGCTACAAGAAAATCATGCAGGACATCTCACAAGGGTTCCAAAGAAGGAGAGGGATAGCTCTAGTGGGAGGAAGAGAAGAACTTTCGGAAGAATGTTTATGAAGAATCTGAGATGGGCCTGGGGACCAGTCAACTGCAAAGGTTAAGGAATATAAAA
Source organism: Panthera onca (assembly GCF_046562875.1). Lineage (NCBI taxonomy): Eukaryota > Metazoa > Chordata > Mammalia > Carnivora > Felidae > Panthera > Panthera onca. The sequence continues at coordinate 19,954,111 of NC_138341.1, read as the reverse complement.
TCTGCATGTATTGTGTTTAAAGACCTCAGAAGTCCTAGGGTTGTCACACGATATGGTTCATGGTATTACCATATTTAGGTAATGCATACTGTACCTAATGAAGACGATGTTCTATGCCAACTCTAAGGCCCTAACTACTTAATTCTTCTAAAGTCTAAAACCTGAGTGAACATCTTCTGAAACCAGAAATACTCACCATCTAACGGTGAACGGGCTTACTAGTAAGTCAGTCCATCCTGTTTTTTGACAACGAAATTAAAACTTCTTTATATTTCAAGCTAAACCTTAATACCTTTATCCTGTATTTATAATTCTACTTTTGGGAGCAGTTAAAAAAGAGGGCTAAGCCCTTCAACCACCTGAATGCAGCAATCTCCTGTTTCTTGCTCTTCTCTATGCTCAAAATACCCAATCCTCTCCAAACTAGCCTTCGCAGGACAAGCCCTGATTATCCTGGTGGTTGTCTTCTTCAACCCCTCTCTTGAATCCCCAGAAAAGTGCCACAAATCAAATTCCTGCTGAGAATTAGGAGGGCACGTCTGAGCCCAAACCCAACATTTGTTCCACAGTGGCGACAGGAGCCTACGGTCAGGTAAGACACAGCATGAAGGGGTGCATGCCCCACTTGCAAGGCCCTTGCATACTAAAGAAAACAGAGTAGACATTTACTGGAATAGGTTATCATCTGAACTCTATTGAGGAAGCTGCTGCAAATCTGTCCAAAATTATTCCAGTTCAAATCTTTGTAGTTTTCTTTAGGGAGTTAGGTATCTGAGGCAGAATGCTGTGAGTTTCCCCCGGAATCTCTTTCCCCTCTTTTTCCCTAGTAATTTAGAATTTGAACTGAGCTCGTGGCTGTTCATCAAGACCACCTCCCAGCCCCTTCTGCTGCTAGGTCAGGCCACATGATTAAAATGTTCCCATTAAGGGGTGCCTGGGTGGCTCAGTTTGTTGGGCGTCTGTCTTTGGCGCAGGTCACGATCTCGAGGTTTGTGGGTTGGAGCCCTGCGTCGGGCTCTGTGCTGACAGCTCAGAGCCAGGAGCCTCCTTCGGATTCTGTGTCTGCCTCTCTCTCTGCCCCTTGCCTGCTCATACTCTGTCTCTGTCTCTCTCAAAAATAAATAAAAAACATTAAAAAAATATTTAAAAAAGAGTCTCTTATGGTTTGCCTCACTCTCTGTTTTTATTTTATTTTTCCTTCCTTTCCCCATTTGTCTTCTTTTTAAAACAAAGTTTGGTTAAATAAAAAGAAAGCACAGGAAGCATGATGACAAGGTGAATTCTGGAGGTGCCAGGAGGACAGGACACAAGGCGCACAATGCTTCTCCTGGCAGTCGTTCAGTTTCAGACATTGTGTGTCCAAACTGCCTCACGGTGCGCGAGCCAGCTTTGCAAATCCAAATATATAAAGTAACAGCAGTCATGGTGTCTCCTAATTTTTTTAAAGACATCAGATACCATTTCTTAGGTACCTCTGAGCTAACTTCTATGTTGAGCAATCATAAGAAAAACAGCCTCTCTGACATTATCCTGTCCACTTTTTTAAAATGTTAGGTGAATTGAGTCCACTCTTATTAAATTATTACTTAATATCATTAAATGCTATTACATAGTTATCTCTGGGCACGTTTACAAATGGATCAGGCCATGCTCGTATTTACAGGATGTCTTTCAAAGACAAAGCCAGCATTGGGTCTTTGAGCTCCTTCGGGTGAATCAGAACCACCATGTCCTGCTGGGCGAGGGGGTGGGGGGCGGTGCTGGCCATTCCTGGCTCTTTAGAGGCCATCGTAGTCACAGTCCAGGAAAGCTGCCATGCCTTGCAGAAGTCCTGGCATGTTTCAGGTTGGCTGTCCTGGTCAGCGAAGCAGCCTGGCTGGGGCCCTTCCAAAAGAAACAGGCTTTCCTTGCAGACAAACCTGGCCACATTTGAGCAACCAAACATGGCAGGTGGGAAAACGGGGGCAAGCAGTGTAGAACTCTATTCTCCTATGAATCATCCCAGCATCCTATGTAGGAAAGGCTTCACCATTAGCTCACAGAGTTCAAATGAGGGAAAGGAAGGGGTGGAGTGGGGTTTGGCAAGAGAAGAAACTAGAAGACTTCCCAAATTCCTGAGTTTAGATTGCTGCTTTTCCTTTTCCTATAAAAAAAAAAATTCCCAGAAAATCCTAAAAAGGAAAAGCCATCCTTTGCTAGCAAAATGAATGAATGAATGGATTAAAAAATATAAATTAAAAAAAAAATTGGCTACTAACCAGGAGTGGAGATTTTGATGGAAACTGGAAATTAATGGTAGAAGAGAAACTGAAAAGTCAAGAAGTTTAAGGCCTAGTTCTTTGAATATACTATTCTTTGTTCCCCATCTTGGGCCCCCATACTAAGGATGGAAGGATTATAACGATGAACTTGAGCTTTCAAAGCATCTTAGAAGATTAGAAGGCAAAGGGACCTTGGAACCTCCTAGTCCAAGGCTCTCTGCATTGGTCCTACCTTACCTTAACCTCCCTAGGAATCTCCTGTAGCTGGGCCTATAGTCTCCAAGAGAATAAAGTATGGCCTTCTCAGGGTGATGTCTGCTCAACAGGACCAGGGCCAGTCAGCCTGGGTGATCTGGACTCAGTGTCCTGGAAGGAATCCAGGGAAGTAATAGGTCCAGGAAACTGAACCGGTCTGAGTACTAGGAGTGGGTCAAGGCAGAAAGGTGCTGGTGAAGACTAGCCCGCTGCAGGAGCCCGAGGTACAGACAACAGCAGCAAGGGTTCTGGATGTACTGGGAGGGCTTCAGAGCTGTCAGGTGAGTAAGGCAGGTGAGTAAAGCAGAGCCCAAGGAGTCTGGGCTAGAACTGGGTTCATGGACAGCAACCAACACCAAGAGAGGACACCTGGGGGTTATAATAACAGGAACTCCGGGGCAAGGCCCATGGCAGGAGGTGAGTTACAACACCTGAGGAAAATATACAGGGAATGAGGCAAGAAGTATCTCCTATTGAATTCCAGAAGGGGCAGCTTGTTCTGCATGAACACCTTGTGCTCAACCAAGAAGGAGTAGGTACACAGAGCCTGGGAACCAGGTGTGGTCTGAGAGGAAAGGCAGACATCTCTGCCCATCATCGTTCACGTCAGTGAGCAGCACCTTAGAATTCACACCTTATTCCCTCTCTGCCCACATTTCGTTATCACCCCTGATGCTAAGCACATATTAAGGCAGAGTTCACACACAACTGGAGCGGGGTGATAAAGCGGGGAGGCCGTGGGGTAGATGATGGTTCTGTGACTTGGGTCGAACACCCAAGGTTCACGTCCGTAAAATCAAACAGCAAACACAGACACGTGCATGATGACAGGGAGACACAACCCCTCAGACTGTCTGCATGTGAATATTTTGTCCTTCCAAAGCTGCCATCAGGAAGATACTAATGACAAGGAAGGGAATAATGATGAGTGCGGCACTGGGTAGGGAAAGACGGGGCGGGCAAGGAGAGAGAATAGGAGATCAGATCTAACAGATTCTTCTCCAAATGTTTATGATTAAAGCTTCCAACGAGGCGTTCAAGGCTTTACTTAGATGCTGCAATGCCTATTTTTAACAGAACGATACCAATTTTGAATTGTAGTTCTGAGGGCAGTGGAATGATTCTAAGTGGCTGTGCGGGCTACAGCACATTTTTACCAAGAGAACCGTCACTGCAGAGAGGGCAGATAAAATTAGTATTAAATGCTTAATGTTATTGCTAGCATATTAGTTTTAGATTCAGTCTAGGATAAAGTCATTTTTACTTGCCTGAATATGCTTTATAATATGTCAAGGCGATTTATATAATCAGCATGTACAGTGTATTTGTGCCCTTTTTATTGAGCATGTAGCCTACTTTTATTTTATAAAATGATGATAGGGATGTACTGTTTTTGGTCTTGCTTTTATCCTCGGGATAGCTTGCTTTCAGATTTGTTGGTGGGTCCTGCAGAGGTGGGACGTCTACACCCTATAAGCACAATGTAAACCTTTTTACTCCAGCTCTTGCTCTGCTTCACCAGGAAGAAGGGGCCTTGGCAGGTGGTAGGGCTGATGGGTAGCGGTGGGGGCCCATGACGGGGGTCGAGGGGAGACAGCGCTGCACCCAGAGGTGTGAGGCCCAGAGACCCAGGGAGGAGTGTCAGCCAGTCCACGTGGAGTGGGTCTAGAGCAGGCAGGGCAGGTGTGGTGAGCATGGCTGGTGAGTGGCGAGTTAGGGGCAGGTTTAGAAGCCTCCAGAGGTCAAGCTGAGGAGCTTGGATTTTATTCTAAAGGAGCCAGGAAAGGATAGCTTCAGGTCTGTGTTTTGGAGATCAGAGCTAGCAGTTCTCGACTGGAAGGACCAGAACAGGAAAGACAGGGCAGGGAGACAATTTCTAATGCTGCCGTCCGTAATCTGGAGTCTGCAACAGAAGAAAGGTAGAAGCAGAGGAAAGTACAGGATGGACTTTGTGGAGAATAGAAGCACTGGAACTTAGGAACAACTGCTCTGGATCTACCCCATCCTTTTTTTTTTTTTTTTATGCTTATTTATGCCAGAGAGAGAGAGAGAGAGAGAGCGCGCGAGCAAGTGGGGGAGGGGCAGAGAGAGAGGGAGACACAGAATCCGAAGTAGGCTCCAGGCTCTGAGTTGTCAGCACAGAGCCCGGTGTGGGGCTCGAACTCATGAACCTCGAGATCATGATCTGAGCCAAAGTTGGATGCTTAACCAACTGAGCCACCCAGGTGCCCCGTGGATCTACCCCATCCCTCGCCCCATCACCAAGGACATCTTTGGGTTCTCTTACATTCAGCTTTGCTCTAAACTGTGGTGTGGGAAGGGCAGGTCCTACTGTTCACTTTTTTCATTGGAAAGTAACACATGCTCAACAGAGAACATTTAGGAAACACACAAAAAGGGTAGATAGAAAACAAAACAAAGTGCGCGTGCACACACACACACACACACACACACCCAGCCACACTGCTCAAAAAATGAACACTCTTCACTTTTATGGCATATTTGTTTTTACTATATTTTCTAGGCATTGAGATTTGTTGTTGTTTATTTTTTAAATTGATTATAAAGCACTGTATACATAATTATGTATTCTATTTTTCATGTACTTATGGCATTTTCATTACTATATGGAAAACATGTTTATAAACATCATTTTTGTTGGATAGATAATATTTCACCAAATGATAAACATCATCATTTACTAAACTATTTTCCTCTTATTGGACATTAATTTCCACTATTTCTTTCTTGTAAAAAACACCATAATGAATCTCTCTCTGTGTAAAGCTAGTTTATAACTTAAGATTGATTTCTTGGGATAGATGAATAGAAAACGAATTTACTGGATCAAAGGGCATAAATGTTCTTGAAGATTTGACCTATATTTCAAAACTACCTTCTAAAGAGTTTCAATCAATTCACACTCATTCTAGAAAAGTATGAAAGTGCGTCTCATGTCGCCATTCCTTGGTTAATACTGGAAATACTTTTTTGTCAGTTTATAAGTGAAAATGGTATCTTAGTATTTCAAGGCACATCTTTGATTATAAATTTATTGAATATTATTATTCCTATTTCCTCTTCTGTGGGTTGGTTTTTGGGGGCCCTTGCTTCACATTTTTGAGCCTCTCAGCTTCCCCACCTCTTTCAAAACACATCTTTTTGTTGTTTGTCTTTTAAATTTCGATGGTTTCTTTGCTGACATCAAAATATTTAAATTTTTAAACAGTTAAATCCATTGATCATTTGCATTTAAGATTTCTTCTCTCTTTTAAACATAGCAAGTCTTCCCTCTCAGAAGATTGATAAATATTTCATTTAAGTGTATTTTTAATGGACAAGTTACCCCTAACCTTGCCTTTTCACTAGAATGTAAATGGTCTTTCTTTCTTTCTTTCTTTCTTTCTTTCTTTCTTTCTTTCTTTTTTTACAAATGCTTATTTTTTTTAATATGAAATTTATTGTCAAATTGGTTTCCATACAACAGGGCTCATCCATAGATGGTTTTTAAGACAGTAGGTTGATCGGTTGAATGAGAATAATGGCACTTTCTGGACTAGACTAACTTTTCAAGGTCCCAGACTGCACATGAGGGCTTCTAGATGGAGACCCAAGGGGTACATGGATGTTAAAAGAGGTGCTCCTAGGAAGTCTACATCTCCTTCTTCCCGCATCTTGGCAACAGCATCAGATTTTACCCTGCCATTGGAAGAACCCATGCAGCCCATCCCTCAGTCCCAGGCCCCTTTTTCTCAGTCTGTTCAATAACCCAGTCTACCGTCATTTTCATAAAAGGACCCTGTGTTTTGCCTTAAAAACGTAATACCACTTCTGAAAGTATCTGTCTCACTTTCTCACACTTCTTACCCATATCGATGACGACCCACATCGCGGATGAGCCTCTCGGAGAGGTAGGCGCCAATTCGATCCAGTTTTTCTGGAGCTGAAAGGGCGTAGAAGGTCAGCTTCTCCATGTTGGTCTTCACCAAGCCATCCTGCAAAACACAGGCCCTCATGTGTCACTGTGGCCGTTCCATGGCTAGAAGGGCTCAAGTCTAAAAGTAAATAATATGCCAACTTAATCATCATTTAGCAGAGTGCCATTATGTATGTGACAAACCCCCCATGTGGGTTTCAGGGATACAGGGACGATCAAGGCATGGTTCCTGCCTTCCAGGAACGCACAACTTAGCCCACAATATGCCAGCTATAAATGAGAATAGTGGTATAAGTGTACATATGTATGTGTATGTGTGTGCATGTGTATATATATATATATACATGAATGTATAAATATGCATGTGTGTATGAATAATAAGGCTTCATTGAAAGCAACTCAGAATTAAAATATGCTGGATATCCAGCACCAAGGCATGAATGGGAAGAGGGGGCAGCTTAGCAGCAATTAGGGAATTCTCCAGAGGATGCTGGAAATGTGACCCTTCAACTGTCTATCAAGAAGCTGTCATTGATTTCCAGAGAGCAAGTCGAGAATATGTCACATCCTGACATTTCCAAAACCACACGACCCGTAATGCAGCCTGAGTGGGGAGTGGCAGCCTGGAAGCCAGTAAGCCAGGCCCCCGGCGTGCATACACCCAAACCACCTGACAGGTACCAGAGGGAGCCGCAGAGAAGACATGGGCTCCTGAGCCAAAACCCGAGAATGGAAGTACTCACGCTAAATGGCAGGGACATAGAACCATCAAGGGAGTTAGCAGTTCAAGGAACCATCACTCAGATAGACATGGGTGGGAAAGACGTCTCAACTGTATAGCAAAGGCCCAAAGCGTGCCAAAACAAGCTTCCAGAGCCCTCTGCAGATCCTGACTTCAGAAAGATCCAGACCTCCTCTGCTTGCAGGCCCCCGGCCGCCTCTCCCCACTGACCAGGGTCTGAACAGGCCCAGCGGCAGGAGGCCCGGGAGACCCGCCTCCCCCTCGCAGCCCTGGATGGGGTGAGACAGCGCGGGGTGAAGCCAGGTGGAGGTGGGACCCACCTCGGGATCCTCAGGGAAGATGTTGTCAACCAGCCTTTTGTACCTGGGGCGTAGAGCACCGCAGCAGCCACACACACCTGTAATGGCAAGAAACACCCATGAGCGGAGCCTCCCAGGCAGGCTGAGGGGACCTGGCGACCAGGCCAAGGCGGCTCGTAAGGAGCCAAACCCAGGTGGAAAACAGAAAGGTCCCTCCCCCAGAGTGCCAGGGCCCCTGCGCTGGGCGTCTCCCACGACTGGCACACATTCCAAACCTTTGCCCTTTCCGCTTCGTGTCTTTTGCTTGGGGGTCAAGGACAGTGGCATATGGGAGCGTGATGCTAGCACACCAGCTCTTGTTCACGAAGCCAGGCCGTGGAGGAGCATTTGGAGGGGTGGGAGCTTCCCCAAAGGTCAGGTGCTACCCTACATATATTTCCCCGGTTCCCTGACATGCAGGCAGGCGTGCACACGTGGACTCTCTCTCTCTCTTTCCCTCTCTCGGGCAGGACTATAAACCTCCTCCCGCAGCCCAAGAATCTCGCCGGTGTCCTGGGAAGGTGGAATTCGTTCCTCCCAATGCCCCTCATGGACTCCCTACTTCTTTTATTCTCTGCTCCTCAATCCCCTCTACTATCCTGTCCCCTGGGGCCATTTCCATTACAGAATGTTAGATGAAACTATGATAAATTAACATTACCATTAATTATTAACATTTGAAAATGCATCTTTAATGCAGTGTGCGGTAGTGTTTGAAAACCATGGTGTTTCGGGGGGCGGGGAGGGGGGCGGGGCCTCAGGGGCCGGCCGGGTGGTGGTCCTGCAGGCCGGCCCCCCACCCCATGAAGAGTCCACCAGTCTGTGGCTAAACGAGAGACTAAGAACAATGTGGTGCATTTTTAGAAAGCTGAATCTATTCCATTTAGAAGACTGTTTGATATGACCTTTTTGTCGTTTGCTGCTGTCAAATGATGGTGTTAGGAAATCAGCAATAATAGAACAAACCTTGGGAAAATGAAAAACTGACTCTTTTAAGGTCATAAAAAGTTTTCAGTGAAAAGGAAATTGAACCATCTGGGAACCGATGCTGTCTAGCCTTCCTCTGGCTGCAGGGATCTCTCCTTCGGCATCCCAGCCGCAACCCTCACTGCCCGGTGGGGGGAGTGGGCACTCTGGGGAGGAGCGGAGCGGAGGGAAGGGAAGGGCCTGGGAAAGTCCACCACCCCCCCCCCAAAAATAATTGCTCCCTCATTCTACTAATTAATGCTTAATTCTGCTTGTACAAACTCTCCAGTTGAAATGCAAATGCACCCTGGAAGGATCAAGCCTATGGGTCATTCAGAAAAGAATGACTTACTTTAGTGGGAATTACTTTAATCACACAAAGAGCTTTACAGCTGTGAAGAAAAGAGGCTCTCTGGGAATTTTGATTGGGAGGGGGTGCAGGGCGGCCGTGCCAGGAGGAGGAAGGAGCAGAGATTTGGGCCATAGGGGTGACTGGGATACAAGGGAATGGGTGCTATCTTGGAGACGCCAAGGGGCACCCTGAAGAAGGACTGATTCATGACACCCCTCGCCCACTCCACGGGTAGCTGTGTGCCCCCGCCTCCCACCTGCTAGGGGACAGGAGGACAGCAGAACTGGTCCACGGCTGCAGAGCCAGGCCCTCCCCGGTCAGGCTCACTGGGCTGGCCTGGCATCTCCTCATCCCCTCTCTGCCCACGCCTGGGAGGAGGCGTTAGGGGTCTGGCTGGCTGGCATCCAGGGCCAGTTCTCACGACGGAGCAGCTCCGGGGGTGGTGTTCTCCATCTTGAGCCTCCAAGCCCGGGATTTAAATCCGTCCTCCTTCCCCCCTTAGGCCACCCTGCCCTCTGCCAGGTGCAGCTGTCAGCAGGCTTCTTCCTAAGATGCCCCCAGGATGTGCCCTCTGCTCTCTGGGCAGCCTCCTTCCTCACCATCCCCAAACCCCCCAAACTGGGAACACAGGAACACGGGCCCTTTGTGTCTTAAGGGAGTGGGAAAATAGCAACACAGAGAACTTAGAACTGAAAAGCCCCAGTGTCAGTCCCTTCCCCAAACATTTTTGGAAGACCGATGAGGCAGGGCCTGCACAGGACAGAGGCCAAGCTCACGGTTGTTAGAAACTCTGACTTGTCGAGAAAATACCCATTTTGGGTACTCAGGGTAGAGACCTCTGTGCAGGGGCACCAAGGGGGTTTGGGGGTCTTGACTACAGCAGCATGGCCAGGCCCGCTGGCTCAGTTTCTTCCCAGTAGAAACCAGGCAGCCTGCTGATCTCCTGCTCTTTTGTGTTCTAGAAGGGGTGCACCTCAGGATGCATCAGTGCCTCCTTCTCTGATGGGCCTCTCCCTGGAATGCACAAAGGCCTGGAGGAGCCAGCAGGATAGGGCCCCGCTGGGAGCCAGTCATATTCAAGGCCCCAGGGCACTTTCCCACCAGACAGGGAGAGGTAAGGAGGCCTGGAGAACAAGAGAGGAGAGCAGATACCCCCTTATCAGCAAAGCCGCTTTTGCTCCGGGGATGCTTCCTGACTTGCGCCCTAGTGCTTCTTCCTAGTCTGTTTTTTCTTTCCAACCTCCTCAGACTCCTTGAGAGCGTAAGAGGCAAAGTGGTCAACAGCATGGCTTTTCCAGTTAAATCCCAGCACTGCCTGCCGCTTCCCAGATGTGTGACCCTGAGCAAGGAAGGACACTGGGCGAGAATGTCAAAAGGCTGTTGTGAGTTGATGGCTGCAAGCCCTTACAGCAGGCTCACCAGTAGGGTCCTTCCCTCTGCATCCCCGGGCCTAGAACCGCTGAGCCCTTGCTGAGCGGGGCTTTCCGCCACGCTTTCCCCGCTGAGCACTTGCTCAGCAACAGCGACCAAGGCCAGCGGACATCCAAAGGCCTGAGAAGTGAGACTCGAGGCACGTTCCTTCAGAGCAAACCGCACTGACCTGTGGGTCTGAAACGTGTACCACCTGCCCAAGGCAGCTCTATGTATTTGCCAGTCACAGTAACTTGACCTCCACCTCTAGTGACTGCCAGCACCCTCCCAAAGCCAGCGTCCCCGAGAACCTTCTTGCCTCAGCACTAACTCTGCAAACCCCAATGCAGATGTGACATGCCAGAGGCTCACGCGACAGAGCAGAGTCGGGCGCAGCCGAGATCAAGCAAGGGGGTCACTGGAGAGAATCCACAGGACTGGGCCTCAGAAGGTCTGTCACTAGCACAGCCACTGTCATGCATTGAGACAGGAAGACAGAAGGGAAGTGAGAGAAAAGGCTGGGGTTTTGCTTGGCTTCTTTTTGGGCTTCTAGTCTTGCTAGGACCTGCATCGTACCCTACTCCACACATGCCTTGTAATGCAAAGGTAATGTCCTTCTTGTGCTGCAAAGAGTTAATGATTTCTCTGGAATAGATAACATCTAAGGAAGGACCAGGTGACCGAGGAAGCCATCATATGCGTGTTCCAGAACACAGGTGCTGGATATCTCGATGCCAAGCACCCCCCCCCCCCCCCAAGGAATGACACCTGGGTTCTCATCTTCGTTCTAACTGGTTCCTGGATGCCTGAGAGGACACATACACCAGACCATTGCCCTCAGTAAAAACCCCCAGACCCCAAAGAGAGACGAGACTCGGGCCCCTTTTCTTTCCGACTCTCATGGATGGTCCATCTATATCTGCTCTCTCTACATCTTCAATAAAGATGCCTGTTTTCGCCTCCTGCTGGCTCATCAGCGTGAAGCCAAAGACCCTCTTGCCTGGTCCTGAGGGACTTCCCCCTCGGTCCTCACACCCAACTTGCCGGCATCACTCTGGTGGAAGTGAAGGTAGACAGACTTCAGTGAACTGACAAGCACATGGGGTGGAGGGAGAACAGAGCTGCCTTCCCCAAATCATGTTCTGTGACACACTGGTTGTGAGACGCTAGCAAGAATCCCCCAGAAAAAGGGTGTAAGGACAAATAAATATATGAAACTGAGCAAATATATGAAATGTGAAAGTGTGCATACCAAATCTCCCTATTCCAGATTCACAGTGCAAATCAGCCTGTTACAGCCTCTGGAAAGTCATAAAGTAAAGAAATCTGTGGAGATATGTTCAAGCCAACCTCTCTTTTTTTTTTTTTTTTTTTGCAATTACAAATATCACCTTGATGAATACTTTTAACATTCTTTTTCCAAGGCACATGCACGGCATACCACAATGGGATAGAAAGTGTATTAACGTAGCACATTGGAAAGAGTTAATTTTAGATTTGAAAAGTACTGGGTTCAAGTCCTGATTCTGCCGTTTTATCTGTGAGACTGTTTCCTCATCAATATAATAAGAGGAAAAGATTTTCCCTAAGATACAATTCTTAGGGAATTTGCCACAGAATTTAGAAAAGGTGAGATCACCTAGAGCTTTGACGGTCAGGGGAAGGGCTTCTCAAAAGAGGGACAAGCAAGATGTGGGGTGAAACACACAGTGGGTGCTTTATTCCTCACATGTCAGGCACAGTGTGCTAAAACACTTTACAAGTGTTAGCTCCTTAAATCTTTACAACAACCCATAGATGGCACTATTTTATCCCCATTTTACAGATGTGGAAACTGAGGCAGCAAAGGGTTAAGTTACTTGCCTAGAGCGACACAGCTGATAAGTGGCAGCCCAGGATTTGAACCCCCAAAATCTACTTCCAGAGGCCACGATGTTCTTAACTACCATACCAGGGAGGGGATGGGTTAGCACTGCCACGGAGCTGGGAGAGCCAGAGGCTTAGACGGAAAGAGAAGAACCACCAAGGCATTGTGCCCTGGAGGAAAGCACAATACATCACCCCCAAATATGCCTCTTTGACATAAAACGTATTTTGACCTGAAGGTAATCAAGAAGCAATAAATGTAGAAAAAAACTCCCCCTTTTCTGCATAAAGGCAGGAGAATCTCCTTTTGCAGGCAGAGAAGGCACCCGAGGAATCTGCAAACAAACTTTGTTAAGCTAACCCATATCTCCCTAGTTACTTCTTCACCATTTACCATTTTCATCACTTTCAGCCCCAACCCGTTTGTCTTGTCAATTCTTCACAAATTTCTTGGGTTCGATTTTTTTTTTTTTTTTTTTTTTTTTTTGCCTAAAAGGTATGAAAGCCTCCTGCTCTTCTCAGATCTTGGGGTCGCATTCTCTAGTGAAGGCCCCCACGTCCGTGTAAAATTTCAAATGTATGCGCTTTTGTCCCGCTAATATTTGTCAGTTTATTTTTGTTTATTTATTTATTTATTTTGAGAGAGACAGAGACAGCATGAGTGGGGGAGAGGCAGACAGAAACTGGGAGGAGAGAGAAGAATCCCAAGCAGAGCCCCACACGGGGCTTGAACTCACGAAACCGTGAGATCACGACCTGAGCCGAAATCAAGAGTCGGATGCCTAACCAACTGAGCCACCCAAGTGCCCCTGTCTTTGTCAGTTTAATTTTCAGACCCAGGCCTCAGAGGGTAAGGAACGCTTTTTTTTCTTCCCTAAAATCTCCAACTGTGAAGTGCACGCCAGTGGGGAACTTACAGACGTGCAGATCCTGGTTGAGCCCCCAGGGCCGGGGCTTGAAAGGCTGCATCACCACACGGCTCCCCGGTGCTGCTGGACCAGGGACCGCACTTTGAGTCTTCGAGGCACCCGGGCACAGTGGTTAAGAATTTGGGCTCACGGGTCAGACAGGCTTAGGCTGAAGTCCCAGCTCTCCCCACTTCCTACTGTTTGACCTTGAATAAGTTATCTCACCTAAAGCCAAGTCTCCTCACATGAAAAATGAAGACGGTCATGGTTCCCTCCCAGGGGGCTGGGGTGGGGGTTAAGGGATACCTCGGCCCTCGACATCCTCTCTCTTCAACTCCCTTGAGGGAAAGACACAGGGGACCAGGCTGGGCCAGACTGAGGACAGCTTTAAGCAACAGGCCAACAAGTTTAGGTTTTGCCTGCGTTACCAGGGAGCTCTGGGAGCAGTGAGCAGTGGGTGACAGTGACCGTCAACCTGGAGGTGGCAAGCAGGACTGGACACGGAGATTTAAGGCAGAGATGAGTGAGTGGATCGCCCCAGGTTGGAGGGCAAATGCCTGCAGTGAGGGATGCTATCCGGATGGGAGAGGGAGGGGCAGAATCAGCAGGACTGGAGGGGCTCTGTGGGGGGGGGGTGGGGGGAGAGGTGGATGGTACCACGTGGGACCACAGGCTTTCAGGTACAATGACGGAAGGCCAGCAACACCCTCCACCGAACCGGAGAAGACACGGGTGGCTGTGGCCAGGGAAGGGGGGACATCAGGTGGGTCAGCGTCTAGCAGGCAGTTGGTGAGGAGGCCAAGGGCTTATGAGAGACACCAAGGCTGGAGCTCGGAGCCTTGTCAGCCCAGACATGACCACGAGTGCTTTCAGACAGGATCCGATGGCTCAGGGCAAATGGGCAGGAGGAGCAAAAGTCAGGGCCCCCCCGAAGACGGCTGCCTTGTCTTTTCCCTCTGACGCTTTCTTCCTATTTCCCCTCCCTCTACTTCGCTGTAAAGCATTTCACCTTTTCCTCATTTCTCTCACCTTCCCTAAAGCTCTCCAACTAAGGCATTTGGGACCTTCAGGCTGCTCACATCGGTCCCGGGAACATGCCCTTATTAGCACCCTGCTGAAAATCAAAATTGTCTGCTTCAGTGATCTGATTATCTAATTCACAAGATGCTAACAGCTGATGAACAGTCTTCCAGAGGGCATATGCATCTTTTTAAAAAGCCCTAAAAGCTAAACAAAATAATCTCTAACAGTAGAATCTTGGAGGCATGGCGCAGGGGTAGAGTGTTTATATGAGGAAACCAGTATACAAGTGTCTGTAAACTGATCTGCTATGCTGGACTTGGAGTTTTTTGTTGCCTTTTTTTAACCCTTTACATACCCGGTTTTAAGGAAAATTAGGTGGAGAAGCAAAATTAATAGCCTTGCTCTTTTGGGGCAGAGAGGAGGTATAGAAAAAGTTAATTGCTTTTTTGTTTGTTTTTAAGCAACCAGAGGTAACTTTCAAAAGAGGAGGGGTGGACAACTCTGAAGCCATATAGCTGACCCTATCCTGATTGGAGGAAACGCAAGAAAGAATCACTGAGGAAAAGAAACATAATGTTATTTATGTACCGTCTTATCTGCTCAGGGTTAGAAAGGGACCAGTCATATAACTAAAGAGATTTTTTGGAATCTCAGCGAGAGGGCAGAAAGCCTTGAGCAGCAGTCTGCACTTCCTGGGTAAGTAATCAGAGCCGAATGCAGGAGATGAAAGTCGCCTCTCTCATAAGGGAGAGAGCTGGCAGGGCTTGGTCAGGGGCCCTGGCCTCTAGGTGCCAAAGCAGCTCAGGGGGTGATGGGAACCCACAGGCACCGCTAGAAAGCTTCCAACCAGAAGACAATGGATTCAAAGTAGCCACAACCCAGCTGGGGAAATAAACGAAAGAACAGAAGACGTTTAAAAGAATGTGAAAACAATTCATTGCCACGAGAGATTCAGTGACACATTTATATATATATTTTTAGTCCCGCTACTGATAATACTTATTCTTAATGTTAGTACATAGAAGTAGGTGGGGTTTAACGCACCGCCATGTGCCTGTAAAAGAACCTTTTACATTCTGAGCCATTTTATTTTTAAGGCAGAAGTACTTTCCCTTAGGGCTCTCTCGTACTCTCCAGGGATCACGTCTAGCAGATCCAACCACACGAAGCTAAACATAAATTTATTAAGGGTCCTCCTCTGTCTCTGGGACCTGTCTTGCCTAATATTTTTATACCTATTTTAAGAAAGAGAAGGACAAATGATATGGCCAACTTCACTAGAACATAGCTGCTCTGGTTACTGAGAAATCACATCAGTAGGGATTAACAGTGTCCGATGACAGGATTTCAGTGGCTTCCTCGAACTTGAAAACTCTAAGAATAGTTAGATCTGCCCCAGTGGCTCTACCCCTCCCTTCCTGCCATCTCCCTGTGACTGATTCTGCCCTAACTGTACGAGCCATATTGTACAGATTTTTTACCCCTGCTTCATTCCTCTTCACAACACTTGTTACCAATTGACACACTTTCTATGTGTCTGCACTCTGTCTCCCCCACTTGCAGGTAAGTTTCTGGAGAGCAGGAACCTTGCCTGTTTGTTCCTGCTGAATCCCAGAGCCTGGACAGGGTCTAATCTTTTGGGGCCAGGGGCTGATGATCGTACATATCGTACATATTTGCTGAATGAAGATTGAGTGTGCGACTGGGCAGAAAAGGAATCATGAATTTCAGAGTCAGTAAGGGGAGGACAAGGCATTTAGCAAAAGACCTCTGTTCCCTAGCAGGGCCCAGGGAAATGGGCGTGTTGGAGAACCACTGGCTCCAGCCCATCTTCTGGGGTTGTCACCCCCTGTGCCTCTTGAGGGTAGGCTCGCAGAGCCAATCTCCCTCCAGGCGGGGGGGGGGGGGGGGGGGGGGGGGGGGCGGAGTGAGGGGGCGGGCAGCCTGGAGTCAGGGTTCCTCGTGCCCTGCCCCTGCCACACACTGCCCCTCCCCCCGCCCCACCTTGACCTGTGGCTGCAGCCCTGACTGCTCATCAGAATCACCTTTGAATCTCAGGAGGGGCCAGAGGGGTCGCTCTGTGATTCGGGCACACAGCCAGGGGCAGAAGCACCGGCCCAGCTCCTTGCTGCCCAGCATGTGTGGGCAGATCTCAGTGCTGCTGGCAGCCTCTGGGGACTCTGGACCTCTCACCTCCCTGCCAGCAGCATCTGTGTCCCTGCAACTCCTACGCTCTGCAGCCCTGTTTCTCCTTTGCTCTGTTTGCCTGATCCTGTCTCCTCTACTGATCTGTCCCCTTGATAGGGGCCACCCACTAACCAGGGCAATTGGGAGTCTGAAACAAACAGAAAACCTCAAACACTAAATACATCATTCTTTAAAACATCTAGGGTCCCATTAACACAGAATCATCTGCCAGGCCCCCTGAGATACAGTGTTCATTTTCATTCCCTTGGAGTCCTTCCTGTCCTTCGTCACTGCCCCAGCTTCTCATGTGCTGATCTTTAATATTAAAAAACAAACACAACACACACACACACACACACAAACACAAAAACACCAGGGTTTACTAACTTCTCTGTGCTTAGCACCACAACAAGCACTTTACAAATATTTACTATAATACTCCTAACAATGCAATAAAGTATGTAGTACTGTTATCCTCATTTTATAAAGAAGCAGGATCAGAGAGGTTAAGTGCCCTGCCCAAGGTAACACAGCACATGACATTCTGCCATAAGGCTTCTCTAATTCTCCCATCACTTTCCCTAAAATATATCCTCAGCAATTTCTCAGGTTCATCCCGTGCTTTCTTTTGCCACAGCCACTGTGCTAGGATGCCTCCTTGGCATCTGATATCCAGTCCTTGTAAATGCCACTTGGCCGGTCTCCTTGCTTCACGTCATTCTCTGTATACTTTTGAGGCAAATTGTTGCTGGGTTTAGTTTCACAGCCAAGCAGTGAGTGTGGCTAGCCACTACATTAGATGTCATCACTTCCACTTTGTATTCAACAGGGGATGGCCCATAAAGGGGGGGGGGGGGGTGCGTGCTCTGGTCTGCATGCCCCCCCCGGGGGGCAGTAGGCAGGCCTCTCCCCCAGGCTTTACTCCTGCGACTGCTTAGCCCAGACGCCAGAGGCCATGCCAGCTGTAAGAAGGGGGGGGGGGGTCTGCAGAGGAGCAGACAGGGGGAGCCCCCCGGTTATGGACAGCCCCACGGCTGCAGATGAGAGGGGGCTGGGGTGACGAGGACCGGGCAGAAGCTGGAGATGGTGAAGAGGCAGGAGAGGCACAGACTGACACCTGCTAGGTCCTCCTCGAATGACCTCCATTAATAGCACCCCAGCTCCGGGCATTACCGTCCCCGCTGTCAGCTGCTTTATTGTACCATCTCACATTCTTCTTACCACCGCTTGCTCAGCCTAAGTCATTCCAGTGACTCATATTTTCTTCCCCCCGGATAAACTGTAAATTCCTCAGGTCTCTTTCCTCTGACTGCAGTACAGTATCCTGAGCCCAGCAGGCCTGGAGGAAAGCTGGTGTGACGTATAATGCCTTTGATCAGCGTGAGACCCAGAGAAGTCACCTCCTCTCCCGGCCCTTGGCTTCCTTTTTAGAAACATCCACTGTATTCTCCCCATTCACCGAGAAAAATGCCTTTCGGCTCAAAATAGTTCATATTTATTTTCTTAGCTTTATAATCCCCTTGTAAAGGCAAGGCCTGGCCTGGATCGTCCTTACCAAAACAAACTAATTCTATTTAAGCAATCTACAATAAAATTTCACCCAGGGCTGCTAGCATAGACACCCCTTCCAGATGAATTGGAGGAAACAGAACAAAGTTCGGAGAGAAAGGGGTGTAGACTGAAGGGCCTCCGGAGAGGGCCAGGCCTGTGTCCAGCTGATGCTAACTGACCCAGCGCATTGCACAGTACTTGTGTTTGCTGGGTGCGGTGGGGAAAGAGAAGGAAGTTTAAAATATATAGTTTCTGCCATCGAGGAATTTGCTCTCCAGTTGAGACCACACACATTTAAAGGTCATGGTGTGTCACAATGAAACAAAGGAGTCCATAAGCCTGAAGAAATCTCTGGCAGTTTAATGAGTTCAGGAAGGCTTCCTGGAAGAGGCAAGATCTGAACTGGATCTCTAGAGGCAGAGACAGCTGGTAAGTATAGGTGAATCCACAGAGACAAAAATCAGCAGCTTCCCAAAGGGGAAACATGTAAGAAAACCAAAAAGGTTCTATCTTCTCTTTTTCCTTTTTATTCTTGTTTCTGATTTTAAAAGGAATATGTGCTCATGTGTATACATGTGTAAAACAGGAAAACGTAAAAATGAATGGAAATATCACCTACAATCACACTATTTGTGATTATTAACATTTTAGTGTATTTAAGTGTTCATGTGGCTGGTAGATTCTGTATTAGGTAGCACAGAGATAACGGGACATTTCCATCATCACAGAAAGTTCTGTTGGGTGGCACTGTATTAGGGTGTGTTCATACTGCCTTTTCTCAGATCCGTTCATTTGTGTTAGAGAATGTGGACATCTTAATTTGATAGGTCGTAACGTTCCATGAAAATTCTTTTTTTTTAAAGTTTATTTTTGAGACTGTGTGCAAGTGGGGGAGGGGCATATAGAGAGAGAGCGAGGGACAGAGGATCTGAAGTGGGCTCCACGCTGATAACAGAGAGCCTGACGTGGGGCTCGAACTCGAGAACCTCGAGATCATGACATCGAGATCATGGCACTTAACTGACTGAGACACCTAGGCGCCCCCTCTCCCCATAAAAATTCTTGCAGATACAATTGCATGTTTTTATTTTTCGCAAGTAATTCTCACTCTTATTTCTTGTTCAGTTTCCTGTTAGGTTTGTGGTTCCCCCCCGCCCCGCCCCGACTAAAATTTAGTGTGTTTTAGTTTTTGCTTTGGTGTTTGTGCATATTTTAATTTTTATTTTTTTTAATTATTTTAAATGTTTATTTATTTTTGAGAGAGAGAGAGAGAGACAGAGACAGAGGGAGCGTGGGGAGGGGCAGAGACAGAGAGGGAGACACAGAATCCAGAGCAGGCTTGAGGCTCTGAGCTGTCAGCACAGAGCCCAATGTGGGGCTCAAACTCACGAACCGAAAGATGGTGACCCGAGCCGAAGTCAGATGCTTAACCGGCTGAGCCACCCAGGCGCCCCAGGGCATACTTTTAAATATATGCATGAAATTGGGATCATCCTATGTAGTGTTAAAATCTATTTTCTTCTCTTTGTATTGTATCTACCTTCTTACTAAATATTTTTCAGAACCTCATTTTAAGCTACTCACTACTGCGCCTTTTGACCAGACTCTGATTTATTTAATCATTTCTCATTGCTGTCCCTAAGTTTTCATCATTCTGAAGGATGCAGCAATACGCCCTTGGTAATGAAAGCAGGGAATCGCACAGGGAGAGCCTGGTTTGGTTTCATTGGCGATAAGGAAATCAAGTGGCGACATGTGGCTGCCGGACTAGTTAGTGGTGCAGTGGAGAGTGGTCTGCAGGGGCCTGGAGCTGTCTTCTTGCTTTCAGGAAGATTCGGGAGTAAACAGACCAAGAGGATGTGCTGACAAAAACGGGCTTAAGAAAGCAGGCAGGGTCCAAGTTTCAGGACGGATCTTATTGGAAATAGAATTAAATAGCAGCTGAATTCTCCCTGGGGAGACAGTTTGGGCCAGACCATGTCTAGCAAACCAATAGCTGTCAGCAGCCTGACCTTTCGGAGTGCCCTGCATCTCCAACGTGCTCACTGCTTTCCGGCCAATCTTGGTTAATCTGATTACCACCTTAATTGAGGATGGGAATTAAAAAAAAAAAAAAAAGAAGAAAGAAAGAAAAGAAAAAAGAAATGTGTCCAATTGATTTCATGTCAGGCTTCCATTCTTTACTAACTGTAAGCTTCCCTGGGCTTCAGTATTGCTCTTCAAGTGAGAAATTCATTAAAAATAAACAGAATGTTTTTCCATTCTTTGTCTCTTGGAACCACTGATGGCCGGGAAAATGTATCCTGACTATTTTCCGGAACCAGACAGCCCAGTTTCTGACCCCAGTTCCAGGTTCTCACCAGCGGTGCACGCTTAGGCAAGGGGTTTAAGCTCTCTGTGTCTCTGGCTACTCATCTGCACAATGGGCATAACAACCCCACCTCATAGGGTTGTGGTGAAGACGGGCTTAGCCAACACAGGTGAAGTTCTAAGAACTCTTTCTGGCATATGACAGCACTCAGAAACTCTTAGGTATTATCATCATCAACATTACTCTAATCATTATTAAAATCTCTTTCCCAGCTTAGGAGAGAGAAGGCAAGACAGAATAAAATGGAATTTCTTTTTTCTTTTTTAAGTTTACTTATATTGAGAGAGAGAGAGAGAGAGCAGGGAAGGAGCAGAGAGAGAGACAGAGACAGAGAGACAGAGAGAGAAAGAGAGAGAGAGAGAGAGAGAGAATCCCAAGCAGGCTCTGCACTGGAGTGTAGAACTGGGTGCAGGGCTCAAACTCATGAAGGTGCCCCTAAAATGGAATTTCAGAGCAAGATTGACCCTTACAGTCTTTTGGTTTTATTTTATACTTGGAGTGCGAAGTGAAGCACAAACAACTGTTTAGAGATTTAAATCCAAATCCAGATTGGGGCGCCTGGGTGGCTCAGTCGGTTGAGCGTCAGACTTCAGCTCAGGTCATGTACTCACGGTTCAGGAGTTCAAGCCCTGCATTGGGCTCTGTGCTGATGGCTCAGAGCCTGGAGCCTGCTTCAGATCCTGTGTCTCCCTCTCTCTCTGCCCCTCCCTTGCTTGTGATCTCTCTCTCTCTAAAATAAATAAATGTTAAAAAAAATTTTTAAAGCAGTTTTTTGAAAGTTGGCATATAATGAAGGTGGTAACCTGCAGAGGACCTTGACCTAGGACTCTGATCTGCTCCATCGTCATGCCAGAGCCTCTCTCCCTGCCCGTCTGAGCGACCAGCCAGCCCGGCACTAGGTTGGCTACAACTGGAGGGAGAAATAGGCTTGTCGACATATACATGGAGCACCTACTATGCCCCGCCCCCTTGCCAAAGGCTGCCTGGGTGCTAACAAGACACGGGTCTGGTTTTTGGAACTCTGACAGTCTAGCTGGAGAGAAAGGTACAACCAATAAAGAAAATGTAAGCCAGCCTGGGTGGACTGATGTTTCTCAAAAGAAGTTTCACATGTTACAGCGCTTCAGAGAAGAGTTCACGCTCCTTAGGCTGAGTGGTTAAGGAAGATTGCTTGGGGGAGGTAGGATTTAGGCAGAGCCTGGAAGAATGTGGGCCTAGCAGGTGCACACTGCAAATAGAAACTGTGTCATGACAGAGCTACGGTTTCATATTTTATAGCATAGAAACAAGGAACTTTGAAATTAAGCAAAACGCGGACTTGGAACTATGTGACCTCACACAGATCATCGAAGCCCGTATGTTGGTTTCCTCATTGGTGAGAGATGAACCGAACACCTAGCAGGAGCTGGCACACAGTAGGT
Organism: Panthera onca; assembly: GCF_046562875.1. NCBI lineage: Eukaryota > Metazoa > Chordata > Mammalia > Carnivora > Felidae > Panthera > Panthera onca. Next base: position 19,932,523 of record NC_138341.1, on the reverse strand, counting down.
GCTCCATAAATGTGAGCTCTCTGGTCTACTTATTTCATAAGCATTTTTCCTGTTGCCGAACTGTCATCATAATAATCATTTTTTAAAAATGTATTTTAAGAGAGAGAGAGAGAGTGGGCGAGTGAGCATCAGCCAAAGAGGGGTAGAGAGAGAGAGGGAGAGAGAGAATCCCAAGCAGGCTCCACACTGTCAGTGAGGAGCCCAGTGTGGGGCTTGAACCCACAAACTGTGAGATCATGACCTGAGCCGAAATCAAGAGCTGACGCTAAACCGACTAAGCCACCCAGGCGCCTCCATAATCATCATTTTTAACGTGGCTTAAAATCCCAGTGAGAAGATCTAATAAATCATTTGCTGAACCTTTTCCGTATTATTTGACATTGATCTTCTTGCCACTTTCATGCTATTAGAAATGTTAAAAACAAGTCCGTGTACATTGCAGCTTTTTTCCTTTTCTGGATTATTTCCTTAGGACAGTTTTCCAGATATTGAGAAAGTATCTCGTAGGTGAGGAGTTATCTGAGGGTTTGTTGAAAAGCAGGTGTGAGAGGGTGAGGATCGTGTATTAGGAAGACCGACAACAGTAATGCGGACAGTTGAATTCGAGTTTAGGGAGAACAGAAGAAGGGAGGCCATCAAGAGGAGCAGGAACCAAGGCATAGGACAATAAGGGCCAGAGTCAGGGTGAGGGCAATGAGAAGAGAAAGGAAGGGCCCCATGGGCCACGCCCTCAACAAGAAAAGCCCAAGGCCAAGGCTGACAGCAGCACAGAAGTGGAGGTGGAAGTCGAGCGCTCGGAACCCGTGACCAAAGTGGGGACTCCCCATCCCCAGCAGCGCGTCACTAGCCACACTGGCCCTGGAAACAGGGTGGGAAACTCAGCCACCACTGTGGCACGACAGCTTCAGGAGCACTGCATCGGAGTGACGCACGATGTTTGGGATCAGCCATGAAAAAGAAGGTGAATCGAGGCCAGAGTCTCAAAACTATCCAGTAAAATCAATACACTAAAAGTTGATAAAAATCTGGAGGGAAAACAATGGAGGGAAGCCTCTCGGCACCGGAACTCCGATTTTCCAGATGTCCGCCGATCAGGGGCACAGGATACACGCTCACCACGATGTTTGTAAACAAAGGAACTCGGAGTGAAACCCAGCCAGCGGGCTGAAATGTATTTGAATAAGTAATTTAAGTGCAAACCTCTCTGGCATAATTTGCAAGACTAGGTGACAACATGGAAACATTTTAGGATGGGGTGTTTAGTGAGAAAGGTACCTACTAAAGTGTGTCCCCGGTATGGCCCAAACTATGGAAATTATGATTAAATTAGGACAGGAGATGTTCAGGAAAGGAAACCACGTGACTGACCTGTTGGGGGTGTCAAACCACAGTGAATTTTCTCCTGTTTTCATGGCCACGAACGCTGGACGTTTGCATTCTTTCCCCCAATTCCGCTGGTCTGTGAGTCTGACTAGCAGGCTCTGTTCCCTCGGAGCTGCTGCTCCCTTCCCTGTTCTCACTTTCTTTCCTTTCTCCCTTCTTGGTTGGAGGACGGCCCATTCCCTCTCCTGGCTGCGGAGGGTCGTTTCTAATTCAAAGAATGCTACCTGCTATTCACCACGTTCCTCCTCCGGGGTTAAACTTTAAAATCACCTGTAGCCCTGGTAACCAGTGGGGAAAAAAAGCTAGCATGGAATCTTAAACAATTTTTTATTGCAACATGCTTCCCAATTGGGGCGGAAAGAAAACAAAAACAAAAAAAGCACAAGATAAGATACACCGTGGCCACCAGAACAGACAAAGGCCTCTCTCCTCATTCTAATTCATGTGGACTCTTGGCTATTCCCACAGCCTGGGCCTCCTTTGCCTCGTTTAGAAATCTAACTCAAAAAAGGAGGCCCTGAACAGTCCAGATCTTTCTCAAATTCTGCATGGAACTCAGCTTGCTTATATTGCTGAATGCTGTCTGTGGCATCTTCAAATTGTTATTAATGTCTCAATATTTTCAGAGCTCATCACAACCTGTTAGATAAAATCTAGGTTTCAGCTTCTCGGTGTGAGCAGTGAAAACAAAGATCACAGTAGTACACGGCTGCTAGCTTCCTACAAATAACAATAACAATAATAATAATAGTAATAATAATAGTAATAGTAATAGTAATAGTAATAGTAATAGTAATAGTAATAACGGCACCTAGGCACCGTCTGTTGGCCCTGACCCTGCCCGCATGGTCCAGGAGAGCCAGGGCTGGGAGAACCACGGGGGGAATGCAGACACTTTTCGTCTTCTTGGTTCAGAATTCCATTCTCAGTCTCTGCATCTGCCCACATGCACAGGGGAGCAGACAAGAATGGGTTGGTGGCTTTGTCTGGAAACAGCCTAAATGTTCACCGATAGGGAACCGGCCAACTAAACCAGGGAACTTCCAGGCAGTGGGCACTACGCAGCAGCTGAAATTAATAAAGCAGGGCTATGCGCGCTGCCCCAGCAACTCTCCAAACATACTGCCAATTAACAAGGACACATATGGCATCACATCGTTTGTGTGACACACGTGCAGGCCGAGCACACTCAGCATGTACATAAATATGTGTATAGAAAAGACTGCAAATGCAAAGAAGGGCCGGTAAGGATAGGCAGGGCCAGGTTGGCAGTGGTTCCCTCCAGCACGGGGGCTGGCGCTCGGGGCCTGGGGCTGAGGGAACAAAGCACCCGGTATGGAAGCCATTAGCCACCTGTGGTTACTTAAATCAAATAAAATTTAAAGCTCAGTTCCTCGGGCACAGTGGGGACATTTTATGTGTCCGATAGCCACACGTGGCTAGTGGCTACTGTTACCAAACAACGCAGATATAAAACATTTACGTACTCGCAGAAAGTTCTCCCGGACAGCTCTGACTTAGAGTTTTAGTTTTTATTTCAGTTTCCTCTCCCAATAACAATGTTGATGATAATAATACAAAAAATGTATTATGCATGGGCAATACATAAACGTACATGATTTTCATGTTTTTCCATTTTCTTTTCAAATCTGGTAAGAACAATTTTCTGTTCAAATATTTGGAATCTAAGAGTTTAGATACACACGCGCACACACACACACACACACACACACACACACACGGGCTCTTTTCTGCACTTGCGCGGCTTGGTTCTTGCTAGAATTTTGACACAATGTTGGTATGAAGGACACAGAAGTTATTTCATTTACTCACGCAGGCACACACCCATGCATGCAATGCAAACACATCGAGTACATTAGACGTGGTGGAAGATGAAAAGAAATAGAATGCACGGGCACCATCCCCCCGGAGTGAAAGCATGTATGCAAACAGCCATAACAAAAGGAAGTACAAGTGTCACTGGAGCCAGAAAGACAGCATGCTGAGACTTCCGAGGGTGGAGATGTCGCTTCAGTTTAGATGCTTCCCAATAGAAACGAGGCACAGATAGTGTATTGACAAGAAGCGAGGGCATTCCAGGCAGGGGGAACAGCATCAGCAAAAGCTCAGAGGAGCCGAGTCCAAGGGAGCACTCCGGGAGAGGGATGGCCAGTCTATCTAGGGCAGCGTTGGTGAGGCTGGAGTGGTGGGGAGGGGCCAGGTGGTGAAGTGCCCTCGGATGGCAGGCCAAGGGGAGAATTATCATTACTAGTAAATTTTTTAGGTAATCTCTCCACCCAACGTGGGGCTTAAACACACGACCCCAAGATCAAGAGTCGCACGCTCCATGGACTGTGAGACAGCCAAGCACCTCTCGACCACTTTTCATTGTGCTGTAGAATGTGTAAGGAATCTACTTCCAGTGCCTAGGGGGTTGGAGTGCGGTCTGCCTCTCCCATCGGCCGCGGAATGAGGCTTCCCAGGCAGAGGATTGAGACAAGCTGTGAACTAGTGGTGCCCACTTGAAGGTGTGACAAACGTGGGGAGTCACACTGGGCGGGTGTGCAAATTCAGTCTCTCGCTGCCAGTGGAGTGGTGAGCAGGTAAAAAGGGAATCAGGAGGAAGGAAGGGCTTCTGCTTGGTGGCTCACCTGCCCCAGAGCGAGTGATGACATTTGGGGCGGTTGTGGAGGACCAGAGATGAGATGGGCAAAATGCGGGCTCCCCTCAGCCTCTCTCCCTCCCTTTTCCCGTGGAGGTCACCAAGGGGAGTTGACAGCTGCGGGGGCGGGGGGTGGAGGGGCTTTCAGGGGGACCCTTGGAGACAAGCAAGGACAGAGCCTCACAGCATCTGCACAGTGACAGGCAAGGACGTCTGTTACCAGACGGAGGTGAGCACCCAGTTTGGGGGTGAAGAGAGTTTCAAGAAGTGCAAACGGTCAAGAAAGGAAAAACCTGAGAGTTAAGTGGGCAGCAAAGGCATGGGGCTTGGCAGTCAGGCCTCTGCTGGCAGCTTTCCGGACAGGTTTTCAGTAGAGCGGTGACAGTGGAATCTCAAATACAATGGGTAAGTGGACAGCCACCATGAAGGGAGGAAGAGGTGTAGGGTGTAATGTCAGCTTCCATCACTTCTAATTTAGAAGCACCTAGAATATTACATGAGTCATTTACTTAACAGCAAAAGTAATGTTTGATCTATCTGTGCGTCCATCATGGCAGACGCGTTGCTTTGGCAGCTTACCCCCACCCCCTGCCCCCAGCCATGACCTCCCAACCCCCCACCCGGCTGCCAGGTGTGCATACTTGAGGACCCATAGGCGGTCTCCAGTATCAGCAGTACAGGCCCCGGGGCGGTGGGGGGGGGGGGGCAGGTGGCCAACGTCTGAGGTGACCCTCACACCTTGTGCTTTGAAAGTGGCCTCAGGACCCTAGACATATTTTGTAGTTTTGATGATAGAATTGCTGTTAACAGAGCATTGTTGCTATTTTCCAATGTACTTAATATTACTTCATTAGCATTGTTTATCAGTATAAGTAGTGTACTGGTTACATTTGTGGAAGGAAGTATTTTGTGGCGGTTTTAAGCCCAGGGAATCTTCATGAATGAGAGCAAAGGGGAAAAAAAGTTACTGCTTATGTGTATAGCTGTCTGCACGGTGTTCTGAGCTCACTGTGGGAATTCATTCATCTGAAATGTATTCTTCTCAATACCTACTACTCAGCACACTGATCATTTGATTCTTTTTTTTTTATGTTTATTTTTGAGAGAGAGAGAGACAGCAGGGAGGGGCAGAGAGAGAGGGAGACACAGAACCCAAAGCAGGCTTCAGGCTCTGAGCTGTCAGCACTGAGCCCAACGCGGGGCTCGAACTCCTGAACCACGAATCATGACCTCAGCTAAAGTCGGATGCTGAAACGACTGAGCCACCCGGCACCCTTTGATTCTTTTTTTTAAGACCACGTGAACTATGGAGGAGAAGAAGCCTTCTGGTAAGACCGGCCCTCAACAAGCTTGCGACATAGTCAGTAGAATCCATTACATGAAAACAATACAATATTAGAAATTTCCCTGGCAGTTTGGTTTAAGGTTGGAGCTAAGAACTAGAAATTAGGATTTAGGATTTACGGCACATGTATGCCTTCCCCATTCCCATAATGTGTCCAGCTTCCTACTGCGGTCACCAGGCAGCCTATAAAAAGCAGGGCTACTCACCTCCAGCTTTCCAAATGAACACACAGTACCAAATATAGAAACCAGAGGAAGCTTCATTGTTATGGAGCCAAACTGATTGAGAGCAAGTGTGAGTGCTCTAAATATATAGAAGAACTAGCAGATTTAAGATGCAGACTCTCAAAGGCTATGAATCCAAGATCAATCATTTAAAAGTCCAAATATATAATCAGAGAGTCTGTCACAGCATGAGCTGTTGGTGCCAGAACACAAAACAGGCACCATGCCCAGAGCTGCTAAAAAAATAAAGCCGGGACCAGGGTGGTCTCGCTGCCAGAGGGAAATTTCAGAAGCAACACTTTTGAAATGCAAAACAGAATCAGGAGCAAGCACCAGAATTCTGCAAAAATGCAAAACAAGTACTAGGTTGAGTCATACTAAAAATGCCAAGTAAGCAGCAGGCCAAGCACAGCCAAGACCCATTTTTAATGAAGCGGTTCCAGTGCGCATGGGTGTTCCGGACGTACCTGCACGAGGAAGACAGTCCCTCCAGAAGGTTCTGCCCTCCGCATGAAGCAAAAAGCAAGTGGGCTAAGAAGGCAGGTGAGCAGAGTGCGGTGCGTCTCTGAAAGCAGAAACCCAGCTGGAAAGGAACAGCTCCTTAGAAAGCTGTCAATGAGGAGCGCGGAATGCCTCCTTGGAAGCATATCCCTGGGCCCTGTTACTGCTATCTTGTCACTAAAGAGGAGGTTGATAGTAAAATATCTATTACGAGCTCTCCTGTTAACACTAACAGCAGCTAACATGTAAGCTCCCATTATGTGTCAGGAACCGTTAAGAGGTTCGAATGCATTATTTTATGTAATCCTCCCGACAACATTGAGGTGTGGTCTACTGTCCCCATTTTATAGATGAGGAAAATTGAGGCTTAGAGCAGTTAAGGGACTTATCCAAAGTCATTTAACTGTTACGTGAAATAGGTGGAATTCAAACCCAGGCCTGTCTGACTGTTCACAGCTGACCTCGGCCTGCAAAGGAGACACTGAAGTTTATCCCTTTCAATGTGTCATTAGACAAAGAATTTTTTTTTTTTTTTTTTAGCCAGGAAGATATAGGTCTCTGTGCAGAAATGGCACAAGCCAGCACATTATTAAGAATTATTAAGAACAGGTGAATAATTAGGCCATTAAAGGCTCAGCATTCTTAGACAAAAGACATCCCTGTGGGCTGTGAGGTCACAGAAGCCCCACGGAGGATATGGAAAAATCAATCCTGTACACATGCCTGGCCCTGCCCAGCCATCAGCCGTGCCTATGTCAGCGCTGAGACGTGCTGCAGGGCTGGTAAAGCCAGGCTTTGTTTTGTCGTTTAAAGTCCCAGAGAGTCGGCAATGGCAGTGGCAGTGCTCGAGAGGCCTTACACCAGCTGGCCCTGCTCTGTGGGCTCTCTGCCCACGGCCCCGCCAGCACCATCAGCTCCCTGGCTGCCAGCGAGGAGCTCGACTTCCTGGAGCAGCTTCCTGCACCCTCTGCTCAGCACGTACTTTGTCTAGCAGCACACGCCCCTGCCCAGCAGCTCTCAATGACCGCTTTTACTGGGGTGCTGGGGACCATCTTGGGCTGCGGGTAAGATCCCCGGTGCCGGCTGGCACAGGTCCTTGGCTGTCTCCTGGCACACCCGACTGCCAGAGATGCAAAACAGACCTGCTATTGTTTGCATGCGTGTTTTCTTTTCCTGGGTTTCCTATGGTCTTGTTGCAATATAATTAACGTGCAAGAGATGCTCAGATCTTAAGAGTTCACGGCCTTGAGTTTTGACAACTGTTTATACACTTGTGTAACCACCACTGAAATAAGAGAGAAAACATTTCAGATCCCTCAGTGTTCCCCTTTCTAGTCAAGCCCCTCACCCAACCACTATCTGATTTCTAATTTCTATCATTTTTGCGTGCATTCTTGCATAATCATTTCTAAAACATACTTAGAAGATTCTAGATAACTATCCACAGGTCTTTGATGATGAAAAATGCTTTTTTATGTTTTTTTTTTTTAAATCTACTTTTGAGAAAGAGACAGAATGAGAGCAGGGATGGGGAAGAGAGAGAGAGGGAGACAAAGAATCTGAAGCAGGCTCCAGGCTCCGCGCTGTCAGCACAGAGCCTGATGCGGGGCTCGAACTCACAGACCGTGAGATCATGACCTGAGCTGAAGTCAGATGCTTAACCGACTGAGCCACCCAGGCGCCCCGAAAAATGCTTTTAATTATATTTGTGTCCTGCGATTAAAATACACACTGACTATACAAAATGTGTAAAATGCAAAAATTTTTTTTAAAGAAGATTCAAAAATCATCCGTGATCCTAGCACACTAGAAATAACCACTGTCAGTATCCCAGCAGGTTTCTTTCAGGGCCAGTACACGCGCATTGACTATAGGCTGGCTCCCTCGAGGAGCCGAAGCTTTTTTGTAAATAAATAAAAATTGTTGCCGCTCACCTCAGAGCAGGCCATTTAGAGCTGCCTGTGTGAGAGGCGGCTGCGGCAAAAATCAACCTGCGATTTGAGATGCCAGCCCCTGTGGGTCAGTTGAGGTCAACATCTGAATCCACTGTTTATTTTCCGTTGTGGAATATGTCTTGCGTGCCTTTCCCGCCAGACCTCTTGCGGAGCTTCAGTCTCACCGCTCAGAAGCACGGGGGCTAGCTCCATGGGACACCCCCGCACCCCCAACCCGGGTGAATGCACGTTTGCTCCACGCAGACCGCCCCTGCCGCGTCCGCCAAACGTCGTCCCCATTCCAGCCCCTTTCACCAAATGCAGTAACAGACCTGCCCTCAGTTTTATTTATATAGATCTTTTTTCTTTAAAAAAAAAAAACAAAAAAAAACAAGTTAACATTCGTCGTTGAAGTTGGAGGAGTTTTTCAGTGATCCAAAGAACATGATGACGTCAGTTTCCAGTCTCCTTTTCTCTACGCCCCATGAGCAATCAGGTGACTAATGCCAGGTCATCAACCATGCCTGAGGCCGAATAATATTCCCCTGTATGTATACATCACCTTTTCCTTATTTTATCTGTGGATGAGCACTTGGGTTGCCTTCACTCTTGGCTATTTTGAATGATGTTGCTATGACCGTGGGTGTACAAATACCTTTTTGAGGCCCTGTTTTCACTTCTTCTGGTATATCTCCAGAAGTGGAATTGTTGGATCGTATGGTAATCCTATTTTTAATTCTCTGAGGAACCGCCATGCTGCTTTCCAGAACGGCTGCACCATTTTGCATTCTCCCAGCAGTGCCTGGACGTTCCAATCACTCCACATTCTCACCAGAGCCATCCTAAGGAGCTGAAGTGCTATGGCATTGTGGTTTTGCAAATCCCTAGTAATTAGTGACACTGAACACCTTTCCATGGGCTTGTTGCCATTTATATATCTTTCAAGAAATGTCTGTTCAAGTCCTTTGTCCATTCTCTAACAAGTTTGCTGTGGTGGTTGTTGAACTCTAGGCACTGCCTGTATATGCTGGATAGTAATCTCTTATCAGATGTATGATTTGCAAATATTTTCTCCCGTTCCACGGACTGCCTTTGTACTCTGTTGCTCATCTCAGAGCAGGCAATTGAAAGCCCTTTGGTACCAGAAGTTTTAAATTTTGATGTAATGCAATTAATGATGGTGTTTTCAATAAGAATCCAGGCAGAATAGAAGAAAATAACATTGCAATGAAATAGATCTGGTTCTTTTCTTGGCTATGCCACTTTATGAGCTGGTTGACCTCCAACAAGTCATTTGAATTTTCTGAACTTTTTTTTTTAAAGATTTTATTTTTAAGCAATCTCTATACCCAATGTGGGGCTCAAACTTACAACCCTGAGATCAAGGGTCCCATGCCCTTCCAACTGACTATCGGGCATCCCCTTTTCTGACCTTTCTTATTATTATCTGACAATGGGCCAGGGGAAAGGAATACACCCCACACAGGATTTGTGTGAAATTGGAATGTACATAAAGCCAAAATTGTAGCGCCCAGCACTTGGAAGCCACACAGCTCTCACCCACACCCACCCCAACATACTCGTCAGCTTGCATCGCCCCAGTCAACAGGACCCCAAGACAGACACTGTTTGGATTAACAAAGAGATCATTATCCTCATCTTATCAATGAGGAAATGGATGCATAGCCAGTTTACATAGAGGACCTGAGATCAATCTGGCAGGTAGATTTCAGAGACAGGTGTCTATACTGCCATCCAGATCTTTTGAAGATTCTTGCTGTGGGTATACCCTCAGCCCCTGCTCCCTCGCCCTTGGGACAGACAGCTCCTTCAAGCCATTAGCAGATCTAAGAACTGGGAGACCCTTAAAGACCATCCAGGCCAGCTCTCCCAATTTGTAGATGGCGAAACTAAATCTGAGGGAGGTTGAGAATTTTGCTCAAATTCACAGAGCCAGAATCAGCCCTGATGGGCAGCTCTCCCTCCCGACACAGAAGTGAACGTCCTTGATCAAGCAGAAGGAAAGCGTTGTACGACGTCCAGCACCACCCACTCCTCTCCAGAACACTCACCCTTGTTCTTCTCTGATGGTGTTGTCTGGGGGAGAAGAGGACATTCCTAGCAGTGCTGTGGAATAGCTTTGGGACAAAACTTCTCAAGACAGTCGGACGTGTTTACTGTATTTGTCAGGGGCTGGGCCAGGCTGCTAATAGGACCACGCACTTTCAAGAGTTTGATGGAAACAATGGGAAGACCCTGGTGTTTGTTCCCCTTCTATTCTGTCGATGACCCTCAGCCAAGGTTCGCATCCCCGCTATTCCACTCGGTGCCTCCACACTCCAGCTCTGAGACTGAAGGTGCACAAGGCCATGTAGTGCTTTACCCGGGAACATTCAGGCCAGGTGCTTCCAAGCAATGAGAAACAGACATTTCATTGCCTCTGCCTCAAAGGGCCTTTTCGGGGCGCCTGGGTGGCTCAGTTGGTTAAGCATCTGACTTTAGCTCAGGTTATGATCTCGCAATTCATGAGTTCAAGCCCCGCATCGGTCTCTGTGCCGACAGCTCAGAGCCTGGAGCCTGCTTCAGATTCTGTGCCTTCCTCTCTCTGCCCCTCCCCTGCTCATGCTCTCTCTCTCTCTCAAAAATGAGTAAACATTAAAAAAAATTTTTTTTAAAGGGCCTTTTCATCTTCCTTGGTTTGTGAAAGTATAATGCACAAAAGATATGAATGGAAATCAAAATAAAGATTTACCCATAATTATACTACGAAGTGACCTTCATTTTTTGAAGAAAAAGACTGTGGCATTTTTTCTGAGCTCCACAAACCAAGGAGGAAACGTGTGAGAATGTATCTCTCACTGCCCTTCACCGTTTCAGCAGGCAGGTCAAGTGGCTGTTTCTCATGACTAAACACCATCAAAGTCTAGAGGAAAAGTCAAATGGCTATATTCTGGTATATTCTTATGACCAATGGGGGAAGACAAAGTAAGATGATGAAATGTTGTTGCTGTCACTACAGGATTCTTTCTGAATCCCCCCCACCTTGCCCCCACCCACTACCATTCGTACCCTAGAAACATAGGCTGCTCGGTTTGGCTGGCTGGCTGGCTGGCTAGATGGATGGATGGATGGATGAAACATCCAATGATTTTATAGTTCAATGCAAACATTTGAGCTCTTAGTATAGTATATCCCAAAGATCTCTTCTGGATGATAAGAAAAATAAAGAAAATTAAGGTACAGGTTGTGTCTTCAAGAGGTTCACAGATCTAGTGGAGGAAGAAATAAATGACATTCAGTGTGACAAATAAATAACAAAAATAACAGCAAAGATACAGTGAAGATGTGGCAGGAGGGTGCACGGCTTTGGATTTTTTCAGCATTATCCTGTATGCTTCTTCCCTAGAAGCATCCCTCCTGTACAAAGTAATGAGAAGACGTCACTTTATTACAGGTATTTCCTTTCTAAGGGATCTCTGCCAAGATCTTTATAAATGTTCCTGTAATTTGGGGATTCTGCTTCACATGATTTATAAATGTTATTTAAAGCATTATCCACCTAAAAAGAAAGTTGGGACACAGAGCAAAGTCTTTCTCACTAAGCATGAGATGAAGCGTAGAGCTCTGCCAAGTTAAGAGTCTAAGACTCCTGCTTCCCAGGTGCTTGAATGTATCTGGGTCCTTCTGTACGGTGATGACAAAGTCAGCATTTGAACCCAGAAGCCCTAATTCTCAGATGTATAGTCAGACCACAAGAGGTGCATTAGGGCACTGAGCTTAAAAGTCCTAGATGTAAAGCTACAACGAAACTGTGCCAAATCTACTAAAATGTTCAGTTTGGAATTCTTCCTTATAGTGAAATTTGCTGTTTGGCATAAGGCACATTAGTTGCCACCAGGTACAAAGGCAGTGTTTGATCTCCCACGAAGCTCTATGAGGGCCTGCTTAGGAGACAATGGAGAGAAATGACTTCCACCAGCTGCATGAGCTTGAGCAAATTGTTGGACTTCTGAATCTCTGTGTCAGCTCAACCCCAGGAAAATGGCATCCACCACCAAAGGGCTATTCTGAGTTGAGGTAATGAATAGAATGACATGGAATACTCATTGCTAAATGTCAGTAATGCACAAGAACTTAGCATAGTGTAAGACTTAGCTAAAGGTTCCACGTCTATCCTCTTTGTGGTCTAAGAGATTTTCTCATCTTTCTGGTGCTAGAATGAGAGGGACATGGTCATGGACCATGACCAGTGTGACACGGATGGTCCAATCCATGGATGGTCCTCTAGGAGACAGGAAAATGCTCAATATGATCAGTGTTACCGCTGTTGCGTCTTGGGGGACCAATCTGGCAGGTAGATTTCAGAGACAGGTGTCTAGCTCACAATAAGGAAGCAGTTCTCTGGTTGTACACTGTTTGTATCAGACCCTTCCATCTAAGGCATTTAACAAATACAGTCTAAACATGACATTTCCATCCTTGTACACAGGGATGCTCACTGTTTCTGGAGAGGTAGTGGACATGCCCCAGAAGCATCCATTAGAATTGCTTGGGTGGGGATAATATCACCTTTAATGGGCATAATGTCCAATAATGTAAATACATGCACCTAGACATTATCTCATTTGACCCCCCCCCCCCCAAATTCACCCTCACTGCATCAAGCAGACTGATTATCCCTATTTTACATGGGAGGAAATGGGCTCAGAGAGAGGGGAACTGTCCAGGGTCCTATGGCTAGAAAGTGGCCCTGTGAGACTGGGGCCACTGTCCTCTCACACACACAGCTCAGTCCTAACCCACCCCTCAGAGGCAGTGATTACTGCATCCAGATTGGCTGGTCCTGAAGATACAGGGAAGGAGGGGGTTTTTTTTGTTTTTGTTTTTGTTTTTAATGTTTATTCATTTTTGAGACACAGAGAGACACAGAGTGTGAGCAGGGGAGGGGCAGAGACAGAGGGAGACACAGAATCTGAAGCAGGCTCCAGGCTCTGAGCTGTCAGCGCAGAGCCTGCTATGGAGCTTGGACCCATGAACTATGAGATCATAATCTGAGCTGAAGTCGGATGCGTAACCGATTGAGCCATCCAGGTGCCCCAGGAGTTTTAATTCCCAGCTAAACTGTCAGAGAAGCAGGAGGTACTCCTGCTAAAGAAGGTCCCCAGTCTCTGTTCTCTAGACCACACCACTGTGTGACTCAGTGGTGGTTGTGAGAGCCCCACTCCACTCCTCTACCTGCCCCTCTCTCTGAGATGAGTGCCCAGGCCTCTTTGATTCTCATGCCATCACCGGCTCCTGTATCCACCTTCTGCCCTCACCAATCTGTTCTCCTGGTTCCTTTCTTACTTACTTATCCACACCTAGGGCTTTCCTGGGGCCCTTTCTCTCCCACAAAGCAAAACAATGATAAAGGAAGTGAGAAGGGTACCCAGAGGCAGAGGATCAGACTCAGAAGTGAGAGCTCTCAGCATCTGTGTTGATTGGCCTGGGACCAAAGACAAGGCACACCCTCCTCAGGGGTTCATCTGTGTCTTCTGCACTCCCCAGCACTGCTCTGCACTCACATGGGTGAGTCTGTGAGGTAGAGTGAGCTCTGCAAAGGAAAGGCCTGTATTCTCTGAAACATTCAGAGTATTATGGAGACAGCACTGTGTCAGGGAGGGGGAGTCCACACTCTGCCTAGGTTGAAATCCCAGCCTCATCACATGACTGTGTAGCCATGGGCAGGTTACTAAAGCTCTCAATGCCTCCATGTTCTCATTTCTAAAATGAAAATAATAATCCCTGACCCATAGGGTTTGGGGAAGATTAAATCAGTTAATACATAAAAAGTGCTTAGACTACTGCTTGGTACACAGTAGTGCCCAATGAATGGGAACTGAAGTAATAGTAATTGTATTGCTATTCAAAACACATTTAAGGCTGAAACATGGATCAAAAGTTACAAAGAGGTAAATAAAAAAGATGACACTTAACTTAGGATTCATTCATTCAGTGAGGTTTCTGAGTGCTCTACTCTGTACCAGGCAGTGACTTATGCCCTAAAAAGGCAGGAGGGAAAGAGAGAAATGAGTTCCTTGCTTTCATGGAGCTGATGGTCTAGGGGAGCACAGACAAGAGAGATACTAGATGGTGATAAACAGCTGTGCAGGGAGTTAAGCTAAGGATCGTGAACGAGAGTGACCAGACGGCTTCTCTAGCTGGAAAGACAAGAATGGCTTCTCCAGGGAGAAAACCCTTAGAAGACTCACATTCATCCATGGAAGGAGAACTCATATCTGCAGCCGTGAAGTGGGTCAAGAACCTCAGCAAGACTTGGCTTGTGTCAAACCAGGAAGGAAGTCGAGGACAGAGCCGGGAGCAATTTCAAGGTGAGGAACCAGAATCATAAACTTGTATTTGGACAGGTCCTAATACTCTCCAAACTGGTATAGAGCAGATTAAGGGAACTATATTTGCAACAGAAAAATCTAATTTAGACCAATATTTATGAAACATCTCTTCTTTTAGGAGGAGCTCAGGGAGGATTTTCTCTCACATCTCAGCATTTCAAAAAGCTGGTTTTGGCCTAGACAATTGAACAACAATAAAAATACCTACAGATGCTATGAGTCTTACAAATGACTTTTCCCCTCTATTTTGGCCTACAGGAAGCTCAGAACTGAATTTCCTGTAGGAAACTCAAAACTGAATTTACAACAGGGCCTGTTGGTATGTGTTTTTTTTTTCCTGAAATAACTTTATACTTGGCTCTACTTTTTTCTGTATAATTCTTAGATTTTCTTTGCTTTGATCTCTTTATTTATTGTAGAACAGGTATATCTATATGTGTGTATGTATGTGTATAAATTATATGTTCCAAATCATCTTTAGAACAAGTTAAATTATAATAACTTTATAGCCCTAAGTGATTTAGCACCTATTTCAAAATAAACTATTTTCTTTTTTTTTATATATATATGAAATTTATTGTCAAATTGGTTTCCATACAACACCCAGTGCTCATCCCAAAAGGTGCCCTCCTCAATACCCATCACCCACCCTCCCCTCCCTCCCACCCCCCATCAACCCTCAGTTTGTTCCCAAAAATAAACTATTTTCTATGTGTGCTTACATAACCCACATTTTATGAAGCATGGGAATGCTTTTGTTTTTTTTAAGTTTCAATTCCCAGGGCCCCTGGGGGGGGGCTCTGTTGGTTAAGTGTCCAACTCTTGGTTTAAGTTCAGGTTGTGATCTCACGGTTTCAGGAGTTTGAGCCCCACATTGATCTCTGCGCTGGCAGCACGGAGCCTGCTTGGGATTCTCTCTCTCTCTCTCTCTCTCTCTCTCTCTGCCCACCCCCACTCGTGCTGTCTCTCTCTCAAAATATATAAATAAACTTTAACAAAAATAAAAGTTTCAATTCCCTTATCCCCCTACCCCCCGCCCCTAGTCCTACTGCCTTTATTTTATTTTATTTTTTTAAGGGGCAAACATTTCCATTGAAAATACACAATTGTAACTGGTCCAAACTTTTCTCACTCCTTTGGCTACCACCTGTGGTTGCAACAACTACCTCTGTTCCTTTTCATTTCACTTCATCTCCCTGTCCATTCTGTGCAGTGCCCCCAGCTTTATTTCCCTAAAAGATCAATTGAGCAAATCAGCCTTTTGGCAGTTTAAAATCTTCAATAGCTCCCATCGCCCGTAGGGATAAGTGAACAGCCCTTATCCTGACAAAATCTCATCCGTCGAGTCATTCTCCACCTCACCTCGTTAGTACCTGCCCCAAGTTCTCTCTGGATAAGTTTGCTCTCTCCCCACCCCAGTGCACTTTCTCACATTGGGGCCTCTACCTGGCACACCCTTACCCTCTTCTCCATCCAGCCCTCGGACTCCCTCTGAAGTCCTCCCAAAAGGCTCCACCTCGCAGTGCTCTCTTCCACCTTGAGATTCTGCTGGCTGAACGTCTAATGAGTAACTCCATTCTACCTGCAACACTGAATCTACCTTTGTATCATTCACAATTTTGCATGTTTTACCACTTGGTTACCTACTGAAATTGCAATTTTCTTGATGGAAAAAACTTCTATATGTTTCTGTATCCCCCTTGATGCTCTATGGAATATCATATGTAGCTGACACTCCACAAATACTTGACAAATTATACCTATTTCCCTTCAAAACGCAAAGCATAAAGCAAATGACAGGCAAGTAGTTAATATCCTCAATAAATCAAGCACTCACTTATGAAAGTTCACCAAAATGCAAATGGTTAAAAAACACAGCAGGTGTTTAACTTCACTAGAAATAAAGAATACAAGTTAAAATGATACAACTCTTCCATCAAATTGGCAAAGATTAGGGGTAAAAAAAAATCTCAATATTTAATATTTTTGAGAGTACAGGAAGATAGGTCCTCTCAAGACTGCTGGTGGGATTATAACTGATACAATTTGAAAACAATTTGACAATATGTAACAAATATTTTAAATGTTTATATATCTTGATCAACCCATTTGGAGGGCAATAGCCTAGGGAAATATCCCAAAATTCAGAGAAAGCTTTGGGTACCAGGTACCTTTCCCAGGCTTATAATACTGTAAGTACAACCTAAATGTGCAATAAGGAAATCACACTTGCGCTCAGTGGACAGTTACACCGACATTAAAAATGGTGGCCATTAACTTGGAGCGGCAGGGATGTTTATATTCTAATGTTAAGTAGAAAAAAATACAATATAAAAATATGTAAAATGAATAATTCCAACCACATAAACAAATGCATGAAGGAAATCTATCAAAACAGTAAAAGCAATTATACTTGTTTATAGTTTACTGTGTTTTCCAGATTTTCTAGAAAGATTGGATGACTACCAGGAAAAACAAGAAGCTTTTCAAATTAGATTTTCTTTCTTTCTTTTTTTAAATATATATAAGGAACAGGTCTCACAAGCACTAACATTAAGCTTATGGGACATATATTTTTGTTTCCCTGCAACCTTTTTCTTAAGAAACAGAGAGGAGAGAGAATTGAGGGAAAGGAAGGAAAAAGTGGGGGCAGCTCTCTTATCCTGATTAATCTCCGAAGTGAGGTGGGTGGCCGTTGTCATCATCGTAGAGCCAGGAAACAGATTCAGGAAGGCTCAGGTCCTAGGTCGCCTGAAGGGCAGAGTCAGAGTTCAGACCCAGGCTATGAGGCTCTCGGGTGCTCCCTCACCATCATGCCCAGGGTAACACAGCCAGGATGGGGCAAGAAACCTCAAGCAATGGGCAAAAGCAGGTGAGTACAAACTCTTAGTGGTAATTTATGTAATAGTAATTTTTTAAAGGTTGGTTTTAGTGTGTAGGATTGTGGACAGTCTTTTCCCTCCTCCTTTTTCTGGACTGCCTATAGGGTAATATTAACTTTCTACTTTTATACATGTGCAAAAAGAAAACTGCTTTCGGATTCGCTGAACAGTGAGCTGCAAGAGAGATCCTGTTCTCCTGAGGGGACCAGAGGAGTGGGGGCGGGCATGAGGGGAGGCGGGCCACCCAGCTCCCGTCCCAAGCCAAACGCGACACCACAGGGCTGCGGGACACTCAAGATTTGGGGGAGGAGGTTGCACATGCGTGTGCAGGTGTGTGTGTGTGCGTGCGTGTGTGCGTGTTGTGGGAGCTGCCTACCACACGGAGTGGCAGGAGGTACGGAGCTTTTCTGCAGCAGTGAGCCTTGCATCTCCGGGGGACTCAGCTCCACCCTGCAGCCTCTCCACACCACCCACATGGGTGCCACATGTGTGTGCTCTGTAAGGCATCTTCACAGAAAGTTGTGCACCGTTGCTCACTTCCCTGCAGTCAGCGTTCTCAATCACAAAGCCTGAAGAAGGGCAGATGTCGAGGATGAGGCAGCACCTAGAGGATGGGAGTCGAGCTGTTGGAACAGCTTCTGCTCTGGCGGGATCGGGGTGTCTGGACTGTGGTTCTGGGGACATCCTGTCCAATTGCTCTCCACGGCCCACTGCCCTCGTAGCATTTCTCAGAGAGCTCTGTCTCCCCTCAGTGGGTAAGTGGGACACTCCTGGACAGGACCGCCATGGCTCCAATCCCAAAAGAGAGGAATAGGGAAACTGACACAAAGAAACACTACGGGGAACCCATTTTTTCACAGAATTTGCCTACACCCTTTCTACCTCAGTACAAAGTGCTTTTATTTTTCCAGATTCCTTATCAATCTGTGTTCATGGAGATACACAAGACTGTGGGAAGTCACCTGTGTCCCTTAGGAGAGCCATTTCCAGAAAGCAACTGGGCTTTAGGAATGAGTGAGTGGAGAGAAGGCAGCTGAGGTTGAGTTTGGTGAAGGGAAAGCAGAAGGGGCTTGAATGGCTAGCGAGGGAAGATGGCCTATGTGGTTAAGCCGGGGTGGGAGGAGATGCAAACAGCCATCTTCAGGGGTTGGCAGTGAGGAAGAGAGAAGCGTAAAGGGCCAAGAGGACCTGGAGGGGCGAGGCTCTCGAGCAACCGGTCTTGTGAGCGCAGAACCTCTTGACACACCGTGACATCCATTGCCCAGCTTTGAGGCTCACCACAGACCTGGGAGACATTCCACCACTTCATACGGAGATGTAATTCTGAGAGATGGCCCCACTTGTCTGCAGTTACATAGCCATGAACTGGCTCTTAGACTGAGAAAGTCTGACCCTAGTTCTAGGAGTCTTTCTGTCCCAGACGGCACTGTATCCTACAGCCAAGACAAGGGGCCCTTATTCTCCCACAGACACAAGGAAGGGGATGGAAGAGACTGACGACACAGGAAGACTGAGTTGCTGGGGTCCAAGGTAAGGTGAGGAGGGGAGAAGAGGAGAGGTGAGGGAGATCTGCTCAGGATCGCCAAGCAGCTGAGAGGTGGCAACAGGAATCAGGTTTTACGAATTCATAGCGGATCAAGTCATCAAGGTGAGTGGTCAAGAGACACCTTTATCCAAAGCTTAGGTGACTTTTGGCCATACATAGGGGACTCGCGGCCCATTAGCCAATAAAATTCCTAGTGGCATTTTCCTAGTAAGCATTTACCCAAGGCATGGGAGGGGGGGTGCACTGAACGGCTTTCATTTTCCCCCATTCCACCTAACTGTGTCACCTTGGACAAATCACTTGGAAAATATGGGAAGATAAGAACCAACTATAAGAATTCTGTGACTCTCTGCCTTTCCAGCCTCCCTGTCCCCTCCTTTTTGCATCACGCTCTTGACTTCTGGAGAGAGAATGATTGTAAGTATCACATGGACCCTTTCTTTTCACAAAAACCAAGACAGGACTAAAATCCAGGCCAACGAGCCCTCCCCTTGGAGAGTGGGCTCCCTTTTACACCTTCCAAGACAAGGCTTTGCGCTAAGCAAGACTCGGGAATAATCTCCCAACCAGCATTGCCGTGATTTTCCCTTGCTGCAGGCAACTGCACAGAGGATCCCTTCCTTCCAATCTTTCTATGAATGATTTAGGAGGAAGTACCATCTCTCTTTGCATCTGGAGGAATAAAAACATAACAGAGAAATGAAAATCTGTGGCGCGTCCAAAAATAACCTCCAGATATGTTGGCCTCCCAGTTCACCTTTCTGTACCAACCAACGCTCCCTTGATCTGCTTCATACAACAGAGGCAGGGTGGGACCCCCAAGGTCCAGACATCTGGGATCAGTTTTCAAAATTGTCTCAGGCTAAATGCAGGGAGGTGGCCCAGCAGAACCAGGGTTCCTAATTCTTACCCATTCTGATGGGCCTTATCCTAACTCCTTCCCCACTGCAGGTGCCCTGCAGTCGGTCACATGCTTTTGTCAAGTGATCTGCAGCTTCTGGCTGCATAGTCTGCAGGGAAGAATAGGGAGGGAAACAGAAAGAAAGAAACTATACCTCTATTCTGGGAGCCTCACAACCTCCTAGCTTATAAAACAGCCATCCTGTTACTTTCCTACAGAGTCCCCACTGGCCAGCAGAACACACTCTCGGGTCGAGCTCCCTCCCTTTGGTGCATCCAAGAGAAATAACACGTGCGGAGAGGATCTGCTGATGTCTCAACCTGGTTCAGAAATGCAGATGTGGGACCAACGGGGCAGGAAAGGACACTCATGACAAGGCTGAATGTCTCTCTCTCTCTCTCTCTAAATAGTGAGGCCCACCAGTCGCTGAGCATTCGTACCATGCTCAGCGTCCTCCTCTGCCTCCATCAAACTTTGTGACTCACAGTCTGTGTGCAGAGTGAGGCAGCTGAGCCGGCCTCGGTGGTGGGTTAAATGGGGAACTTGCTCTTCTCACAACACTCACCTCTCAGGTGCCACCTGAGCCGGTGCCCAGCCTGGCAGAGGGGATGGTGGGGATGGGAGATGAGCACAGCTCCAGTTCTTTCTCTGGCCCTAAATAGCTGCCAGAACCTGAGTCCTGGTGGCTGATGGACTTATGTCCATTGGGATCACATCTCTCTCTCCCTCTCCTCCCCCTCCCCCCCCCCCCCCCCCCCCCACACACACACCGCAGCTCAGAGCGTCTGGAGGCTTTGCAACGCAGTTGATTTCAAAACTGCTCTGGGTTTCCAGTGTTCCATTCATTACAGGTGCAATGGGAGACCCAAAGCGCTTTCTTTTCTTCATCCACACTGCCTCCAAACCAGAGAAATGCCGGGCAAATTTTGAAGCAGAACAGTGCATCAGGAGGGTCTGGCTAACTGTTGCATGTCAGCTGAGGGGATGGCTGGGGAAAGGAGGCAGAGAGGTCGGGGCAGCCAGAAGGTGGCTAACGACCCAGAGCTGCGCTGCACCCTCAGCAGCGTCTCCTCCCCTCACCACTGCGGAGGGCACAGCTGGAAGTTAGGGAACCTGGGACCCACGGGCGGCAGGAACAGGCAGAGGCCACGTCCACCCAGGGGCGGCGACACGAGGCTCCCAGAACTGGCTGGTGCCCCAGCCCTCTGCACCGGCGCCGCCCCCCAAATCCTCAGAGGCGAGCGTAAGGCAGCGAGCTCTCACCGCAATTCCAGACCGGCTTCCCGCATAAAACTCCCCAGCACAACACGCTTTTGTTAATTCTGCAAATGCTGTCACACGATCACCTCCACCAACGCTCTCTGCCAGCTCGGCTCCAAGGGAGACCCGCTTTCCCCAGGACGCAGCCGCTCGGGATCACCCCAGCCCCCAGCCCCCTGACGGACCACCGCCCACCCGCCCCACGCAGCAAATGACCGGCCCGAAGGACTTCCGAGGACCCCAGGGTCTCCGGGCTTAAGCATCTTTGTCCTCTCAGCGCACCCGCGCGCGCGCACAGAGAGACAGAAAGAGCGCAGCCGGGCACCGAGACCGCGTCCCCTGGCCTCGCCGGGCCCCGCAGGAGGACAATGGTCCGCGCCCTGCAAGTTTGCGAGCCCGGAGGCAGAGCCCTCCTTACCGTACATCTCTGCGGGGCGAGCGCCTCCTGGGAGGCCGCGTCGCCGAGTCGCCTGCAGCCAGCGCCGGCGGCGCCTGCCTTTCATTCACAGCCGGGGCGGCGGATGGCGGCCGCCGGCGGAGGCCGGGGCGGGGCGGGAGCGGGAGCGAGGGTGGGACGCGGGAGGGCCGGGGCCCAGAGCCGAGCGCCCATTCAGCCGCCGGCCTCCGCTCGGGTTGCTGGGCAGGGCCGCGCCGGGAGGGGAGGAGGCTATGCTAATGAACGTCCCTCCCCCTCGGCTCGGCCACTGCCAGGCCGCCCCGACCCCCGCCCCGCCCCGCCCCTGGCAAATTCCCGCCCACCGCCTGCAGCGGCAGCCCAGCCAGAAACCAGAGCCCCCAGACGCGCCTTTCCCAGCCTGTCGCCCCCAGGTCCAGGGCGGCGTGTTTTCTAGATGCGGCGTTCCTGGGGGAGTCACCCACTCAAATTCCCCGTTCGTGTCGGAATGCGCAGGACGACAACAGACATCACCCCTAACCAATGGGCCCCGAGGGTCAGCAGGGGCGCCCGAAGCTGCAGGTGCAACCCTCCCGCAGATTTGTCCAGGATGCGTAGGCTAAGCCAGAGGGCGCAAGGAAGAGGAATTGAGGAATAACTCTCCTCTCTTCCTTGGCTCCCTTAGCGAAGCCCCATTCCCGAACTAAGAACTCCGCCTTCCAGCCAATCTCTGGCTGGGTGCTTGCTACCAAAGAGCTTCCTTCCTGGGCCTGGGACGCGGGAAGCGCACCCCACCCCACCGCACCCCCTAGTTGCTGCAGGAAGCCCGCTTGCTTGTAAACCTCTCCCGGATTATACGTGTAAATCGTACGATTTGCATGCAGGATCCTTCGCCTGTGCCCCAGGCCTACTTCACCCTCTGTGACCGCGTGAGAAACAGACCCCAGGCAGAACGCTCACGCCCCACACCCTAATGACTTCTGGCCCAGCCCAGGGCTTCCTAAAGGTTTCTCCAACCAGCCTCCTCTGCGTCTCGCACATTCACCTGGCCTTTCAAGTACCCTATTCCTTAGTTTCTCCTCTTGCCCCAAGCTTGAGGTTTTTTGTCCCACAAGGGGAAGTGAGAGAGGTAACAACCTGAGGTGGTTAATTTGTGTGTGCTTTTTCCTAGATACTGAGCTGTGTGTCTGCAGGCCAGTCATCTACCCTCTCTGAATCTCAGCTTCCCGCAGGACTATTGGGAAGTTTATATAAAAACCTACATGAAAGTATACGGTGGGAACTCACAGTTATTTTCTTTCTTTCTTTCCTCACCCAGGGCAGAAACAGAACTGGAAGGATAATCCTGGTTGCTGGACTCTTGGAACAGGGCTCTCTCTGTGTACCCCAAACCCATGTTTCCTATTTCTGTCTTCATCATCCCCTCCTACTCCCTTGCTGTTTCCAGGTTTTGTCCCCCCCCCCCCCCTGCCGCCCAGGAAATCCCGGGAGGGTTCTCAGATCTCACATTTAGTCTAGACCCCCAGATGACTCAAAGAAGCTCGTCTGTATTCTCCAGTTTTAGTATGGTGGCTTTGAGATCTGCTGACAATCACACCAGGGAAGGGAGAATTTGGAGTCAAGCTTGGTCTGGACACAGGGAGATACTCCCAGTCGACAATTCTGTTCAATACAAAAGAGACTCATTAACCACCAGTGTCTGCAGCACAGTGGGAAATACACTGTCTTCATGGACTGAAATGTCTGGCAGGTGTTACCCCCATGAGGAAGTTGCGGGGTGGGGGTAGGACACAGTCTTCTGGCTCACGGTGTAAACAAAAGAGCAAAATCCAAGGGTCCCAATATCCAGAATGGTGTGCCCATGAAAAAAACATCAAGCAGATATCAACTATTTAGGTGAACTGTGGTGAAGACGAAAAGTCAGAGTTGGGATTTCTAGCCTAACTAGGCTTTTCCCGCATCTGCAGAAACTCAAAACATGGTGGCAAGTATGGCAGGAAGGAAAGTGGAGAAGAAATAACACTTACTGCGTGCGCACTAGGTGCCAGGTTCTGGGTCAGGCGCTTTGCACAGGTAATCTCAGCTAAGGCTCTCGGCAACCTTGCAAGATCAATAGTGTTACTCCCATTTTACAGCTGGGAAGCTAAAGCCCAGAAACGTGAGAGGACTCTAGTGAATATCAAGCGGGGATTCAAGCCCAGGACACTCTGCCCAGGATGCATTTTCTTCCCACCACACACTGATGCCTTGTAGTCCACACTCATGTACACAGAACAACTGCATTTTATTTATTCATTTTTAGTTTTGAGAGAGAGAAAGAGTGCAAGTGGGGGAGGGGCAGAGGCAGAGGGGGACAGAGGATCTGAGGTGGGCTTTGTGCTGACAGTAGAGAGGCTCGATGTGGGGCTCGAACTCATGAACCATGAGATCGTGATCTGAGCCAAAGTCGGATGCTTAACCGACTGAGCCACTCAGGTGCCCCAAAACAATTGCATATTAAACTGGGTAGTTCTTCCTAAAAGTCCAAAGGCCATGCCCCCTTCCTTTCCTTTTACCTACATATTGGCTCCCCTTCCTCATCTGTATTTCACTCCCCTATTACCTGGATTTGGAAGGCAGAGTTTCCATATGAACCAGAGGCTGAATTTCCCTGTGTTACAGAGAAAGGGGGGCTCAGAAGTGGGAGGTAATTCACAACTGTTGCGTAAAAACCAGGAGCCTCACTCGCATTCGGGGCCTCAGCATCCACAGCCTGCCACCAGGCCTGTCCTTTAGTCCAGGAGCCTGGCTTGCAGTGTTCCAGCCTCACACAGCTGCCCCAGCTGCACTGTGTCTGCCCAGAAGCCTCTAATCACCCCATCGGCCAAACAGCTACAGCAGCTCTTGCTCTGGGCACCAGCCTTAAGCAGCCAACAGCTTTATAGGGCCTTCCAGAAAGAGGGAAAAGGGAAGAAGATGACAGCGCCAGGGGATTCAGCTTCAGAGGGGAAAAAAAAATTATGAGGCCTAGAGAAGGGTCCAGGGAGAAACAGAGGGGAGAATGCGCCCCTAAGATTGTCACGTAGCTGATTAGCTGTGAAGCCTGAAATAGGACTCAGGATTCCAGACTCCAGGCCTGGTGACTTGAACCCCTGGCACTTCTCCCTTGAAGCAGGTACTTTGACCTACTTCTCAGAAGCCGCAGGGAAAGAATAGCCTATAAAAACAATACCCAAGTATAGGAGCAGGTGGGTATCCAAGGGCTAAAGAATGCCTCTCCACAACACAGGAAACAGCTCACGGGCCGGGTCAGTAGGACGTGCTCTTGGCCAGGTTCCTGGAAGCTGCCTTGGGTGGCCGGAGGGACACAGGGGGACAGAGCTGCCTGCTGCCATGAGATCAGGGCCTGAGCATCTGGGGTGGAGACGACTGCTGCAGACAGATTTCACCTCCACTAAACCAGATTTTGCCAGAGAGTGAGTGAAGTTTGTGATATTGATTACTGACATGTCAAGGCTTAAAAGTACTAAGCAAATTCTCCTGACCCGCCCTCTTTGCTGCCTTTGGTTCCCCTATGTTCACCCTCCAGAGCACAGTCAGGTTCCTTTCATTAGCTGCTATTGCCTGTGGTCCCTGGAGAAGAGACTCCTTTCCTATGAGAAGTTCAAATCCATATCCATTTGCTTCTAGTAAACAGCTCAGACATTACCATGCCCTTTGCCCCGCACTCTTCCGTCCTTTTGTTCTGTCCTTGCTCCCAACTGTCAGGAGCCACCGGTTCCCCACCCATCACCTCCCATCTCCAGCCTGCCTGATGCTTGCTTCCACTGGGACACACTGAAGGACTTGAAGACCCATGGCATCATTTTCATCCATTGATCAGCATGGCTTAGAAGAGATAAGAGAACATGGGAAGTGGCTCGCTAGTCAGACAGTTGATTTCTGAAGGTCAGATCTGGCTTTCCAGACCTTGGCTAAGGAGACCTGCATTGCGCCATAGCCAGAAGGAACAGGTTTGCCCAGAGTCTGGCTAACCTGGTCAGAGCATGGTTTAAATGAAGTTGGAGAAGGGGGAAAAACACCTTCAGAAAATTACAAACCTGACCACTAAGGAAGAATACAGAAAGGACCTGTGAAATGCTGAACTCTAAGACCTGAAAAGTGGCACCAGCAGAGGAAGAGCCCTAGGACTTCAATGGGGCCAGATGCCAAATCTCTAAGGAAGTTACCCTGTCCTGCCTGAGCCAAACCCAGGCTCTCCAGCCTTTCTATTCATGGCCTCGCATTGGCTTTGGAAAACCACTCCCTCCTTTTCTCCCAAAAGACGCTCAACCCTTGGCAGCCCTATAGTTAGGAATCCTTGGCCAGGCCCATTTCCCTGTCCACCATAATTGAATTGGGGTGGGGGGGGGGAGTCCATTTCAGCTGTAGCATATCACAGCTATTCCTGGATGACTTAGAATAGCCACCAAAGCACTCTCAAAGATTTCTTTCATGAGCATTTTCTGGACTGCTTTGGGGACATAGAAAGAGGACATTAGATAAATGTCCTCTGATATTTCTACCTTCCAGTGTCTTTGAACTCCTTCCTCAACATTACACTACATTGTATCTCAGCCTTATTTAGCACTGTTCTCTACTGTGACTAGATTTTAGAAAGCCCACCAAGAAAATATGTGGAAACATTTCCAGCTACACAAATTAGTATGTTAAATTCAAATTTCTAGAAAATACATCCATGTCTATAAATTCAGTCTGAATCTAAAATTTTGTTTTTCTTTCTTAAAAAATCTATTCCCATGTGTGTTTTCCCCATAATCATATAAATTAACAAAACTTGGTGTATATGTGTTAGTGTGTGTGTGTGTGTGTGTGTGTGTGTGTGTGTGTATGCAACTTGTCACAGTGTGTGCTAATCATTAACTCATAGGTTTTCCTTTCTAATTGGCCCCCCTGGGCATGCTGGTACCTAATTCTAGTTTTATGCTTGGAGATAATGAGGAGTGAAGGGGGTAGAGTAGGAAAGGATAATTGGCTTCTCTTTGCAAGATATATCTTCATGTAAAGCAATAATAACCTCATTAGACATAGGAGCAGATCCTGTCTGGGCTGGTGGAGGCTCAGTGAGGTTTAGGGGGATGGGGTTTTCTCACTTCTTCAAACTTTTGCATATATTCCGTTTCTAGTGTTTGAGGTACGACACTTTCCTGATCAATGCTTTAACTTTGACGTCAGAGACCTAGTGAGGCTGTGAATTCAGCTGACTTTGTAATTTGGCAACTCATGGAGTTTAGCTTTCAGTTACCTCTGTCCTTTGTCTTTTTCAGTCTTAGAAAATTTGTATTACAATCTGAGAACTTAAGGATTTGAGCTTGTAACCTGTTTTCTTTTAGGCAAACTACATCCAAAAGAAGAAGTGATACCATTCCACACTGATTTCATTCTTTTTGACTTTCCTGTAGTTTGGCAGGAGCAAATAGTTGCTTTTAATGAACAGTGATCAGAGGCATTATTTATCTTTTAACTTTTTTTCAATCATTGTATGCCATGGACATATCATCCCTCTATATGAATGATATTTGCTGCTCTTGGTCTTAAGTAACCAGAGAGTGAGTGAAGTTTGTGACATTGATTACTGACATGTCAAGGCTTAAAAGTACTGACACCAGCAGAGGAAGAGCCCTAGGACTTCAATGGGGCCACATGCCCCATTGTCTTAGAAGAGAGAAGGTCAGGTAGCAGATTCTCTATTCCACCCATTTCCCCCAAGGTTCTATTGCCAGCAACCATTTCCCAGCACCAGTTTCTCTATACTAGTCAAGGTTCTTGGTCCAGATAACATAAGCTAACTATGGCTACCTTAAGCAGGAAAGAAATTCACTAGAATAGTATACAGTCAATAGGAAGCCCAAGATCAAAACCCAGCCAGGAACCAAGAGTGACTGGGTATCCAAATACCATCAAGATCATGCCACCAAAATAAGACCACCATCACCGACACCACTACCATTGGCTACTTGCTGTTGCTACTTTTGGTGTCACTGGCAAATAATGCCCATTCCTCTGCATCCGTTCTTTCAACTCCTTCACCACTGCACAAACAAAGAACTCCCACCTTCTGTATCTTCACAGTACTCCACAGATATTCAAAATCCTGTATAGTAGCAGCTGAGTCACTGATTGTAGATCACATGCTAATATCTTTAGTAGAGAACATGGAGACCTGTTTCCCTTGGTTTCCATAGTGGAAGGTGGAGCCTTGTCTCCTACATATCTTGGATCCCCTCACATAGGAAGAGTTTGGTTACTAGGTGGTTTCATTCCACTCCCCTCAGAAAAAGTCTACTATGGTCTTTAAACTGAAAACATTTAGAACAAACAGCAACAAGACAATTAAAGCCTAAGGTAGGTGATGTAATTTATTAGAATTAATTATTTTAACAAACAAAACCTCCACGTCTAGATAAATTACTTTCTAAGATGCTAAGAAGTCTTGGAGAAAGGATTGCAAAGTAACTATCAATAAACCTTAAAAATTCATGAGAAACTAGAGAGGAATTGAAATTGGATTGACCTTGTATGAAGGAAAATTGTGGGTTTTGCTAATTACCAGCTTGGTGTTAAATGTTGATAATTAATAGAATCACTTGGTTAAACAGGGTTGCTTGTTGTGAATACCTAGAAAATAATTAAATGAACACTTGGAACCAATATGAATTTATCAAGGACCAGTCATAGTAACCATCTTTATTGCCTTTTTGAATCAATTTGTTAGTCAATTAGTTAATCGGTTTTTGACTATTGATAGGCAAAATGAGAATGTCACAGGTACTGCATGTTAAAACGTGTAAAAAAGAAAAAAAACACGTTAAAAAACATGTAAAAAAGTTAAAAATACCATTCTTTGCTTTTACTATAAAAAGAAACCATGGTTATTATAGAAAAGGTAGATAGAATTTTCTAGTGAAATGAACTCCAACCGTTATCCCTGCTTCAACTAAAAACAAACAAACAAACAAACAAACCTTAGAATTACATTAAGGGAATAAGAAAGAGAAGAACCCACAAGGATAAAAAGATTAGGAGAGGAGATAACAGGACCATTGATGACAACACATTTTTGGAAGATGGAAAATAAGTGAATGCATGGAACTCACTTGGCAGGACAAAGAAAGGGGAAAGCAAGTGCCTACAAAGAAGATGCCAATGAAAACAAGGCAATTTGGACAGCAGAGCTCCAGGAATTCTCAGGAATCAAAGGCACTAAGAACCAGATGTAAAGAGTGGAGCTGAAAACAGGAGAATTGGATACCATTCCTGTCCATCTACATTTCTGATCATATTTTAGTGAGTTGTTTTAAATATGAACTGAAAGCCAAAGATAATCAGACAATTTAAGAAAAGCATCTAAGGTGAAAGATAGAGAACAAAACATAAAACAAACAGTAGAAGAAGACTTGCAGAAAATAGAGACAATGCAGGTAATCGAAGAAAACTTTGCATTAGCATCACCAGCAAGGGAAGGGAAGATATTACACCCGTGAAAGGCGACTTGTATTTTACACTGTATTTGTTGTATTTTACACTGTATTTGTTGTATTTTACACTGTATTTGGAGAGCCTTGTCCGTTTGCTGTACAGGGCAAGAGGTAGCCAAGTGGCTAGACCTCCCATTAACACAGACACTCTGTTTTTGCTTGTTTGTTTGTTTTATATATTGGAATTTTTAAAATGGTTTAACAAGATTTTAAAGGGCTCTAGAGTTAGAGTTTTTAAATTAATTTTTAAATTTATTTGTTATTGAAGTATACTTGACATACAATGTTAGCTTAGTTTCAGGTGTACAACGTAATGATTCCACAACTTTATACATTATGCTATGCTTCCCACAAGTGTAGCTACCGTCTGTCACCATACATAGAGTTTTTGATTTAAGCAACAGAAATTAACACTAGGTAGCTTAAACAAAAACGCAATTCATTAGAAGGTTATGCGTAGTTCATCGAACCAAAGGCATAGGTGAAAAGTTAGAATCAGAAAGGGCAGGAGCCAGGGCAGCTCTGGGCTCCCGGCAGCAAGGATTAATATCCAGTTGGATGAGGGCATGGCTGCTATGATGCATCACTTCCAAGTTTTTATTTTTAAAGTGCTAGAAGAGAGAGTCCACTTGTCTAGGTTGGGTCAGGGGTACACCCTCTGGCTAGGAAAGCAAAAGTCACTCTATTATTTATTTTTAGTTTCACTAACAATACACCAGTGGGAAAGGGAACTTTCCCCCTTGGAATGTCAGAGTGATATTATTAGAAGAGGGAATAAAAACTAGGGAGCAAACCCAGCAAATTTCTATAATATCTATGGCTAAAAATAAGTTTGGAAACCATGAATCTGCAGAATTTTAATTTTTTTTGCAATGACAAAGAATAGTCCATTGAAAGTATGTACGAAAATGTATTCAATCAATTACCGCTTATGGGACATTGAGATTGTTTTCTATTTTTTGCTTTTATAAATAGTACCTCAACAAACATCCTTGGACCCCAATTTTTGCAGGCATCTTAATTGAGAAGTGGAATCTAGAATCCTAATGGACAAGATGGATGATTTCTAGGCTGGGTGATTTCATATGAAGAATGCTGCTGGTCCATCGATGTTGAGTTGCAGAGACTACTAAAGTTATGTGGATTTTTCCCTTGGATTCTTTCTGTTCAACAACTTTATGGATGATTTATATATACCATTTTAAAATGTACTTAAATTTGCAGATGCCATCAATCTAAGAATGATAACAAATATGATAGAATGTCATCAAACTTCAAAATGATCATTATGAACTGAAATACCATGTCTAAGACAATAAAATGAAAACTCACAAGAACAAATGCAAAAGCTCTGCATTAAAAAAAATCAATTAATTGTTAAGAGACAGGAAGAGTGAGTGCTATTTGGACAGAAATTCACACAAAAAGGTCTGAAGGTTTTATTAATTTTTTTTAAGTTTATTTATTTTTGAAAGAGAGACAGCATGAGCAGGGGAGGGGCAGAGATGAAGGAGACACAGAATCAGAAGCAGGCTCCAGGCTCAGAGCCGTCAGCACAGAGCCTGACGTGGGGCTCGAACTCACGAACTGCAAGATCGTGACCTGAGCCAAAGTTGGATGCTTAACCGACTAAGCCACCCAGGTGCCCCATAGTAAATGCAAGGTCAATATGGCTCAACAGTATGATTTGGCTACTAAAACCAAAACCGAAACCAGTGTGATCTTACAGTGCATTAAAATAAGTAAAATATCTAAAACTTGGGTGTTGCTAGCCTCCTGCACCTTTTACTCTAGTCAGACTAGAGTGGTTGGGCTTAATTTTGACTGGTTACACTTTTAAAAAGAGATGGTAATGAACTGGAGTGTGTTGAGAGAAAGGCATCTAGTAGCTATAATAATAATTTACTGAGTGCTTACGTGTGCCAAGCACCATGCTAAAAACATTTTTAAAAAACTTATTATGAAGTGGGTATGATTTTACAGATGGGGAAATCGAGTCATGGGATGCTCAATAACTTGCTCAAGGTCACACAATAAGTGAGAAATTGGAGGCTGGAACCCTGGAGTCTAACCCTGGAGGCTGCTGACAGCCACCACACATAGAGGACCCCGCAACATAGCGTGATTTGAAGAACTTCAAGTAGGTTGTCTGCCAGGAAACATCTCACTGGCTAGCTGGATCGCACAAATAAGCCAGTTATGCACTTGGCCTTTAAATCCAGAGGTCTGAATATTTTGAAAATTGAAAGTCAGCTAAGAAAAGATTTTGATAAAAGGGAGAATTGTTTAGGGGTGCCAAACAGTGGAATTCATTCATTCAACAACTAGTTGAGTGCTACAACGTACTTGGCAATGAGCTCGGCCTGCTAATATAATGATGAAAAAGATGAATGTTTCTTTGCCCCGGCAGAGTTCACCTTCAATGGAGGGTTGGAAGTACAGTTGACCCTTGAACAGCACGGGTTTGAACTGTGTGGATCCACTTATATGCAGATATTTTTCAATAAATACAGTACAGGGCTGTAAATGTCTTTTCCTTATGATTTTAATAACATTTTCTTTTCTCTAGCTTTACTTTATTGCATGAATACAGTATAGAATACATCTAACATACGAAACATGTTAATCAAATGTTGATGTTACCAGTAAGGCTTCTGGAAAACGGTAAGCCATTTGTAGTTAAGTTTGGGGGAGTCAAAAGTTACATGTGGATTTTCTACTGTGCAGGGGTCAGTGCCCCCAACCCTTGTGTTGTTCACAGGGCAGCTATAATGAAATCAGTGATAGTAACAAGTGTAGTCAGTAAATAAGGAAAGAGGGAGCAATATGGAATCATACGGTAAGAGCCCTTCCCCAGTCTAGAGGGGTAGCAGTTGGGGGGAGGGTGCATTTCCTTGGGAAGTGAAGGCCAGGTTGAAATTTGATGAGTGAGCCTGACTTTGCCTACAGTAGGAGATGGAGAGAAGGAAGAGAGTTTTCTGAGCAAAGTTCAGATAATTCCAGTAAGACATGATGACGGCTTAGGTATGGGCTGTGGGTTGAAGGGTGGATGGATTTTCCAGAGAATGGCGCACATACTACTGATCAGTACGCGAGATTTTTTAGGCGCTTCCCCGATATTTATCCTTTAATATATAATATATATAATAATTATGTGTTTGTTTTAATATATATAAGAAATTTATATATAACTAGCATATCAAACCTGATTTCCCGGATAATATTATATTAGATGAAGCTAGATACTTAAATTTTAAAAAGAATGTCAGTGATAAATATTAGGCAAATAATGGTACTCGTGGCATTGTACTCAGAGAGCTGTTTATTGGTGGGGAACAGGGTTGCAAAATTGCTGGTGTGCCACATTGCCCTGGGTCAGCCCTCCCAAGAACAGCCCTGTCCTGCCCTTCCCTTTACCCACTCTGGACCCTTTCTTTACACAGTGTTTGCCCTGAGTCTTATCCTCCTTTGTCTTATTCTTGGAATTTCTCTCTCTGCCCATGTGTGAACAGCTCTCTCTAACCATGTCCTCAATATAGGCATTCCCTGACTTCTGATGGTTCAACTTATAAATTTCCGACTTTCTAATGGTGCAAAAGCAATGTACATTCAGTAGGAATCATACTTCCAATTTTGAATTTGGATCTTTTCCCTGGACTGCGATATGTGGACGACCCTCTCTTGTGAGACTGGGAGGTGGCAGTGTGCACAGCACCCAGTCACGTGATCCAAGGGTAAACAGCTAACACAATGACAACCCATCTGCACCCATACATTATGTTCTTTGTTCTCAGTGCAGTCTCCGATAAATTACGTGAGATAGTCAACACTTTATATGTTTATTTATTTTAATGTTTATTTATTTGAGAGAGAGAGAGAGAGACAGAGTGTGAGTGGGGGAGGAGCAGAGTGGGAGGGAGACACAGAATCCGAAGCAGGTTCCAGGCTCTGAGCTGTCAGCACAGAGTCCCATGCAGGGCTTGAACCCACAAACTGTGAGATCATGACCTGAGCCAAAGTGAGGCACTCAACTGACTGAGTCACCCAGCTGCCCCAAGATACTCAACACTTTAGTATAAAACAGGCCTTGTGGTAGATGATTTGGCTCAACTCTAGGCTAATGGAAGTGTTCTGAGCACGTGGAAAGTGGGTGAGGCTGAGCTGCGATGATGTTCTGCAGGTCAAGAGTACGAAATACATTTTTATCTTATGGTATTTTCAACCTATGAGGGATTTCTCAAGATGTAACCCCACTGTGAGTCAAGGAATATCATACTGGCTTTTGCAGTTCCCTAATTCAGGCTGTTGATATGCCTTTCAGAGCTCTTAATAGGACTTTTTCAAACAAACATATATCCTTTTATCTTAAAGTTTTAGAATAAGCCTTCTTTGAAATACAGTGGTAGACAATTGGTATACTCCTCTCCCCCTTTCGCACTCCCATTCGCAAACCATCATGTTCCCCAGCCTCTCCGGCATCTCGTGGATTCTCACCCCAGGTCATATCATTTACACCTCAGCAGAATCAGAGAGGCGAGCTTAGTTCCGGTGTGATGACCCACTGTGGTCAAAGTGCCCAGAGCCGCGCAGAATGACTGCGTCTGTGGATATGGCTCAGCAGCCATGTGAGCACCTCTCACTTCATAGCTGCTGCGGCCAAGCGTGCAGCCAAACATCACGGCTCCCTGGGCACGAGGCGCTGCCACGCAGGTATAATGCACAACAGAGAATAGAGGCAGGCAACACGCACATAGTGTGTTCTGCCTGAAATAGCCATAAAGATCATCTTCTGTGTGGAGCTGGGATCTGTCTCACACCTCTAGCCCCAAGCCAGGGAAGTGTGCAGTGCCTGGTTAGGGCCCAGGATAAGGGAAGGGAGACAGCTGTGTTATCACAGTGACCTGGAGCAAGCATGTCAGAGCCAAAACAAACACACCACCCTCTTCATCTCCCCCTGGGACCCACAGGCAACTCTGGGAATAATAAGTTCTGGTCCCTAACTACATGGTTTAAGGGACAGTCAGAGGTTTGATTCTGAGATATCACGATCATCTGGAACAAATAGTGAAGTGGAAAAAGTAGAGTGCTGATAGTAATGTCCCTGGGGACGGACAGCCCAGCTCTCAGGCACGTTCCACATGGAGGAGGCCGTGTTCCTAGGATGTCCCAGACCCCACTTCAACCTTGAGCCAATGCTGGTTTCTCTTCTTGCTCTGAGACCAGAGGATTCAGGTGTTAGGAATCGCAGGTCTCCAAGGGCAAGGGAAGTCATCGGAAATGAATCTGTAAGCAAATCCTGTTACAGTTTCTTCTTAACATCTATTCATGCATCAAATTAAATAATGTAACTGAACAAAGTTTAAAAAAGAAAGACCACAGAATGTAAAAACGATTTACGACAAATATAACTTGTGGGAGCTTAGATTCCTAAAAAATCTAGATCTAATAACAATTTTTATGGCTAATCTTTAGCTTCTCTGTGGCAACTGGTCAGAGTATAGAAGGATGAGAATAGACAATTTCATAAACAGGAAAATATAAACTATGGCCTATACCACCAATAGGAATTAGATAAATACAAATCAAACATCTTAGAGGTTCTATTATACTTGCAAGCCTAGAAAAAATGAAATAATAAAAGTCAACATCAATGAGACAAGAATCTAAAAGGAAAAAAACCATTTGCACAATGATGCATTCATAGCACTACTGATGATACTTAAAATAATTTAGAAATGACCCTAAAGATGTCACAATAAAGATAATTGAGTAAACTGTGGCATAATCAATAAAATGGAATATTATATAGCCATTAAAATAATAAGCATGATGGTCATAGAAATGTATATATTTGGAAAGTTGCAGGATTACAGGGAGTGTGTAGGAAACAATGCCAGGTCAATGTACATATTCTATGAGAGTCAGAAGTGATTTCAGAGAGATGCACTTGTTTATGGAATTTCCTTTTTTGTGAAGTACATAATGACAATTTCTGCATTTATAGACAAATAGCATATAAAAGAGGGGGTATAGAATAATTTCTTATTTTTCCTTGTTTCCCAGGGAAGCCATGAAGACAAATTAAGTGGTTTGAACTTCTTGACTCAAAATATTAAGTGCTTGGCTGTTGAATGGTTCAGGTTCTTCCTTGGAAATAGTAAGCAATATCCATCTGTCAACTGTTAGAATGTTTTAAAATTAATTTAATGACATTATAAAGTGCTCATGATTAGTGATTTTTTTAAAGGTTTTACTTAAAAAAAAGAGAGTACAAGTGGGGGAGAGGGGAAAAGGGAGAGAGGGAGAGAATCCCAAGCAGGCTCTACACTCAGTGCACAACCCGACGTGGGGCTCAATCCCACGACATTAGGATCATGACCTGAGCTGAAATCAAGAGTAGGATGTTCAACCAACTGAGCCACCCAGGTGCCCCAGTGCTGTTTTTTTTTTTAAAAAAAGTTCTAGAATGCATCCCCCCTCAATGTCTTTCCCACTCCTCTCTCTCTCTCTCTCTCACACACACACACACAATCACACACACACACACACAATACATTAAAATTAAACTTTATTATTTAGCATTAGTAAGAAAAGAAGAGAAGAAATCTCCCAAGTACTTATTGTATGTGTCCCCACACCTATCCCTATCCTATTTAATTCATTTCCTTATTCCCTTCAGCTGGTTGTCCCTGACTACTCACTCACTATACACACACCCCCTACAAATCCCACCACTGTTATCCAGAAGTGGTTATATGGGGCTACCATTAATGATAGAGTATCATAAACTGAGAAATTCTTTTTTTTCTCCTTGTCCTTTCTCTATCCTGGTATTCCCTGGTATTGCATTGATGATGTAACAGGCCAGCCTTATATCAGAACAAGAAGAAAGCATCCAAGAGTTGTCAAATCATTTGGAAAATATCTTATATGAAAACAGTTGAATCTTTTTATTATACACAGAGATACAAATAAGGATAAAGAAACATTTAAATGTTTCATTTATTTCATTCTTGAGTATACAATATGTTTCATTATAATAAGGATCCAAAATGATCTCCCATGCTTGTAAAATTCTGAAAAAGAAATCTGACATTTGCTCACA
The DNA here is from genome assembly GCF_046562875.1 of Panthera onca. Lineage (NCBI taxonomy): Eukaryota > Metazoa > Chordata > Mammalia > Carnivora > Felidae > Panthera > Panthera onca. Next base: position 19,896,477 of record NC_138341.1, on the reverse strand, counting down.
GGAAAGTGCCCAAGATATGTTAAGTTTGAAAAAATCAGGGATGCCTGGGTGGTTCAGTCAGTTGAGCATCCAACTCTTGGTTTTGGCTCAGGTCATGAGCCATTTTAGATTTACAGCAAAGTTAAGTGGAAGGTACAGAGAGTTCCCATAGATCCCTTCCCCCCGCCCTCCACAAAGGCTCAGGTTGTGAGTTCGAGCTCTGCACTGAGCTCTGTGCTAAACAGTGTGGAGCCTGCTTGGGATTCTATCTCTCTGTTTCTCTCTGCCCCTCCCCTGCTCATTCTCTCTCTCTCTCTCTCAAAATAAATAAAACTTTTAAATAATCAAAATAATTAAAATGAAAATAAATAAAAACTTTAAAAATAAAAAAAATTATGTATACAATTCAGTTAAAAATAAGAATATAAAAATACGTATATAAGAGATCAGCTATGCAACACACGTATATAAACCCACTCCTATCCATTCAGAAAACAATTAATAGTACTATCAGTGAAATGATGTAATTGTGGACAATTTAAATATTCTTCTACATAGTTTCCCAAATTTTCTGCATTTTCTATCATAAGTGTGTATTAGCTTTGTAACAAAGACAAAATCAGAAGAGCTGTCAATAGAAAGCCATATCCAGGAGTCTGGGAAGGAGTCCTGCTGTGAAGTCAGGGGGCAGATGGGGTCAGGAGCTGGCAGCTATGAAAGCTTTCTTCAGGACCAGTATTCAGCGAGAACCTCATCTAGCCAAGGGCAGGCTCTCAAAGGAGGGTGGCCAAAAGGGTTGGAGAAATAAATCAAGCCTGAAAGAATGAAATGGCAGGCATGACAAAATTTCACTAATGCTTAGCTCAGATGGCTCTGAGTAACATCAATAAGGAAGGCTAAGTACAACTATGTACTTGCAGAAGCTTAAAGGGGACCTCGGAGGATGTCTGGTCCAATCTTCTCCTTGTCAGGAAGAGCCCCAGAAGAGCTACACTCATCCACACATAGCTGCTTAGTGGTAGAGCTGGGATTAGAACCCAGGATCCCGATGCCTAGTCACTGCCCTCCGCTTCCCCGTGGGGTAAGTTAAGTGTTGCTGTTATTGTGGTGCTGCCACTGTTTGCATTATGACAGTACCTCATTAAGCCTATTGTAGACTCTGGGTGAGAACGATGTGTCAATGTACGTTCATGGGTTGCAATACATGTCCCACTCCTGTGGGGAATGTGATGGTGGGGGAGGCTTTGTGGAGGGCGGGGAGAGGAGATCTATGGGAACTGTCTGTACTTTCCACTTAACTTTGCTGTAAATCTAAAATGGCTCTTAAAAAAAGTAAAATCTGTTTTAAAACTTAAAAAAAAAAAAAAAAAAGACAGTACCTCATTAAACCTTTAGCCAGGGCTGGGACTCCTGACTGGGCCTACTCCCATAACTTCACTCCAAGTGAATCCCCTACCATTATTCCAGATTGGAACTGATTCCTGGGAGTTCTGTGTTTCTCTGGACTCCAACCTTCCTCCCCAAACCTGCCGTCATTGTCTTGGATCAAGCCCTCGTTAGGTCTTCTTCTTCTCCTTTTTATTCTTTCTCATAGTGTTTAAACCTACAAAAGCCTTGAAAGAATAGTGTAAGAACTCATATATTCTCCACCTAAACATAAATTATTAACATTTTGCCATATTGCACTCTCTCTCTCTCACACACACACATATGACATAGATATGAAAGAGCACCCATGCATATCACACATATATCATATATGCCTAAACATTCATATATAACACATATGTACATATATATACATCACACATTTTATGGAGCCACTTGAAAGTAGATTGAAAATATCAAGACACTTCACTCTTCAATTCTCCAGATCAACTAAGAATAAAGATATTCTATGTAGGAATGACGTCATTATCACACTAAGAAAACTAATATCTAATATTTGGTTCATACTCAAATTTCCCCAATTGTCCCCAAAATGTTTTTTATGGGTGTTTCAAGGTTTTTATCAAAGATCTCATTAAGGATTCCATATGTATGTGGTTGTTGGGTCTCCATAACCTCTTTCAACTTAGAATATTCCCCTCACGTTTTGTATTTCTGTTTTCTATATGCCACATTTTTTAAGAGTTCCAACCATTTTTCTTAGACAATCTTCCACATTCTGGATTTGTCTGTTTTTCATGATTAAATTCAGATTAAATATCTTTGGAAAGAATACTGGATAAGAGGTGTTATGTGTCTTCCTGCATCACAACAGAAGGCAAGAACACTGAATTGTTTCCTTGTGCTAAGTTTGACCTCGAGGTTCATGTGATGGCCACTAGATCTTTCCATTGGAAAGATCTATCTTTCCATTGGAAACATGCTATCCTAGCATCTGTGGATAATCATAGTCCTTGCCTGAACTGGGATCGCAAAATAGTGATTTTGCCACTTCTCCTATTTTATTAGCTGGCATTCTTGGTAAAGAAGTCTTCTTCATATCTTGTGTGTCTCCCATAGCAGTGTTCTGACTGCTCCTCCTGCCTCCAGTCTGGCTCACTTCACTCCATCTGCTGCCAGGAGCAACATACACTCAATTGCAAATCTGGACACATCCCTGCCCTGTTTAGAATCCTTCAGGGGTAAACTCCATTCTGTGAGCTTGGCGTGGAGCTCTGTGATCTGGCTTTCTTCAGCTTTTCTCTCCCTGCACCCCTCCTGTGCTCCATTCGAATTATCTATACTTCTTCAAATATAGTACCCTGTTTCATGCCCCTGAACCCCTGCACCACGAGCCCCTCTGCCTGCAAGACTCTTCCACACCCCCCAACATCACCTGACCCCCACCTGTTTTTCAAGCTTTGGCTCATGCATCAGCTCCTCTGACCCTAGAGTTAAATAGGTGCCTTTTGAGGGCTCTGATGGCACCTGTGTCCCTGTCTATCATTGCTCTTGTGGCCCCGCATGGAAAATTTTACTGGTTTGCTTGTCTTGCCTACCTGATTGTAAGGTCCTTGTGAGAATAGCCTTTGTATGACAGAAATCTAGCATGATGTCTGGTATTAAGTAAGCACTCAGAAAATGTTTTCCAATGAAGTAATTCGTATTTCCTCAAATTATTAAATAAGGAATGTGATAAGCTTCACAACAAACTAGATTATATGCTATTTAAGGACAAAAAGCATATCTTCTAAATCTTTGTATTGTTCACATCTCCCACCCTATTCCCTGCTAATTTGAATTAGGATTTTGCAAGTAGGTTGACACTTATAAAAGTGTATTGATACATTACTTTTACCTGTCCACTTTATGTTCCTTTTGAGAATTTTTCCTCCTCTACCCAACAGGATGGCCAGTCTCTTGCCTGGTCTTCCCACACATGGTGAGCTCATAAGGTAAGCTAACCATTAAAGGACTTCCTTCTCCTGATTGCAATGATTGGTTCTCTTGGTCTAAGCCAAGTCTATCAGAGTCATCCTTGGGACTTTTGAAGGAGCTAGCAAGGAAGACACGAAGGAAAAATAATGTAATAGCTATTGCTTCCAGAGGCCATCTTTGCTACCAGGTGGGGAGAGCCTACCTGGCTAGGAAGCTAACTCCAAGGCAAACAAGTCAACGATGGGAAGACAAAACTAATGACATTATTTAAACCTCGAAACCCAGTCTGATCTGAAGAATTATATTTAGGACTTCCTGGTACATGAATCAACAAATCTCTTCTTTTTGCCTTTTAAGTTGACAAAATCATGACAAATATACAAGAGCTGATTCCACGACATCCCACATTTGGTCAAGCAGGTAAACTGAAATAAAGAATGAGAATCTAGCATCCATTTAATCCTTTCTTGATTTGGGGGAGATTATGTAGAGATACTGTATTAATGAGGCTTCTCCAGAGAAACAAACAAACAAACAAAACTCAAAAGGATAGACAGTTATATAGTTATCTATGAAAGGAGATTTATTATAGGAATTGGCTCATGAGAAGTCCCATGATCTACTGTATGCTACAGAACCTGGACAGCCAGTGGTGTAAGTCAGTCCTAGTTGAAAGAAAGATCTGTGAACTATAGGAGCTAATGGTGTAAATCTGAGTCCAAAGGCCAATTAGAGAATCAGGGGTCAATGGCATTAAGAACCAGGAGTGTGGATGTGGAAAAGCAGGAAAAAATAGATGTCTCAGCTCAAGCAAAGACAGTAAATCACCCTTGCTCTGCTTTTATGTCCTATTAGGGCCCTCGATGGATTGGATGATGCCTATCTACATTGGGGAGGGCAGATCTTTACTCAGTCCACCAATTCAAATGCTAATCTCTTTCAGAAACACCCTCGCAGATGTACCCAGAAAAAATAGTTTACCAGCTCTCTGGGCATCCTTTAGCCCAGTCACACTGACACATAAAGTTAACTACCACAAATCTCTGGATCAGCACCATTTCTATAGCCGATGACAACCAGGAAGAAAGCTTTTATCTAGGTTGCTTCTCACCTGCCTCAGAAGAATTTGAGATGTATTGGGGAGCCTCATTCTCATGTTCCTGTCCTCTAAGTCACTTCCAAGAAAAGCAAAACAGACCAAGAAAACATGTCACAAATAGTAAAGGTTGGCCGGTATCTTCATATTTTCTGCTCCAGATTATTCAATTCTTCCTCGTCATAATTGGTGCATTGCATCAATTTGCTTTTGAGGTCAACAGCACTCTATTCTGCTTCTGGAAGCTCTTGATTTCTGAGGGATTTAAGGAGTCCAGGGTAAAGGGGCAGGGATCAGGGTTACCCCTGGACACAGAGCTGTTGACATCCACTCAAGGACCTGTTGAGTTAAAAATGTCAAATGCATTTGAGGAAACCATCACTGGGGATATTTTCTAGCTTCCACCTTACATTTCTGGAAAATTCCTCAGTGAGGCAGGAGAGGAGATAAGAGAGGCAAGGCTTCTAGAAAGTGGCCTGCAGAGCTTGTTGACTACAAAGGGGGAAAGAGGAGAGTTTTGGTTTGAAGAAGACCCCCTCACATCAGCCCGAATGGGTATCCTGTGCAGTTATTTTACTGAGTAAGAGAAATAGCCAAGTTCTTTAAGAAGAGCATTTACATGACTTTAATTTGAATTAGCTTAATTAGATGTTTTTCTCCTAACTACTGGCTAAGATAAACCACCTCAAGGGACCAGAGTTGTGATGAAGTGTGGAAGAGGAGAAAAGGAGAAGTCAGTGTGCATGGCTGCCCCAGGAGGTCTGGCTGGGGCATTTCTGGATAGAGCAGTATGGGGAACATAATTCCCTGGACAGAAGCAAATTGGGAGGAAAGAACAATGTAAAGACAAAGGCACAGGGAAAAAAAAAATGAGGACACCCAACAATAAACTACAATTTCTCTGCAATTTCACTTAAGAATAGAGCTGCTGGGCTACCCCATATTTTGCAGGGGTGAAAAATGGCAAAAGAGTCCATGATGCTATGTCCCTGAGTTTGGTATGGCAGAAAGGGAGATGGCCGTCCCCACCTTCATCCCCTAAGAATCTATTCCAATCATGGACTTTAGTTTTTCTGACCATTGCTACTAAATTTCATGCTGGGGCAAGAGGCAGAAACCTGGCTTGGAACAAGAAAGGTGGATGGGGAGGAGCAGGGCTTATGTCTTCACACCTGCTGCTGTGATCCCCCAGCAATGGGGTGGGGAGACCCTTGGGCCCCCAGGAGGTGCATCTCTGACCTGGAGGTGCCGGAAGCCACACCCCCAGGCATTTTCAGCATTTGTGTCCCCCTTTACTCAACAAAGCAGGGGACCCCGTTCTGCCCTGGACTCTAAGCTGAAGAAGACATTAAAGGGTGATGACCATAAGCTTCAAAAGAACAGCACCCAATTTAAAAAGCAAACCCTAAAACAACTTGGTGAGCTCAGGGAAAGGAAGGAAAAGAAGACTGGATTCTGAGAGCACACTTACTTCCTTAGGGTCCTCTGATATATATAATTCAAGTACCCGAGGATTCCCAAGCATGACCTCATAGCATCTATGCAGAAGCACCATGAGCACTGTCTCCCCAGAGGGAGTGAGAGAAGGACCAGAAGTGAGACACAGAGGAAGCAGAGGGAAGGCCAAGGGCTGGCACACCAGAGGGTAGCCTCTTATTCCTCTGGGTGCCTATCACAGGGCACAATGACACCACAGGCCAATGATTCACTTAATATCTGCACCGTGCATCACATTCAGAGGAGGTTTCTCCAGGCAGCCAGGTGAGAGCCCCGATCTGCCATTCCACCTGTGCACCTGCCGGGTCTCTGGCCACACGGCCCCTCTGGCCTCCCCTGCGCAGTCTCCATCAGCTTGCAGCACTGATTCTCCCGTGGTCACTGCTGCCACCGTGGCCGTCACTGCCACAACTCCTGAGGAACCAGGGCTGTGCAAGCTGTAGTCTCCCCAGATGCCTGCAGAGAGACAGAGCGGCTGCACACGACTCTCCTGGCAAGGGAAAACCAGGGGAGAGCTGTGCCTGCATCCCTGACTAATGATCACGCCTTCAGGAGGGGAGGCAGTGACTCAAACTGTGTGGAGGCACAGCAAATGGAAGAAAGAGTGGGAGGGAGAGAAGGGACAGGGAAGAAAACACAGAGGCAGGGCGGGGAGGAAGGAGAGAAAAAGCAAAGGAACAAAGGCCTTGGAACTCTGAATCTATAATGATGCTCTACCCCATGGCCTCTGCGATCATTAACGTACAAAATGGTGAGACAAAATATCTTCACACAACAGTCCAGAGGTCCAGTTCGATGTCACTTAGGAAGAAAGAGGGGACTAATGTTAGAAAAGATATTACTATAATTGAAATAACTGTAACTTGCAAATATATAATGTATACTGCATAGGCAAATACAGTGTTCTACCAACTGTGAAATCTTAAGGACAAGAACCACAGCTCCTTTTAAGCTAGAAAAGTAATAACATACACTAAAACTGTTTTACTTTGGTCTCATTCCAAGGATGCAAGTCTGGCCAGGAAGTATATTTAAAGACAAATTAGGTTCAGTTTTTCCACAGGAAGTTGTTATGTCCTGGGGTATATCATTTGACATGTGTTATATCTGATGCTTGTAATAATAACAAGCTATGTTATAAGAAGGGATTTGCTATGTTTGTGTAGTATATATGGACACATGGGTGTGTGTGTGTCAACTAGTTTTACAGCTATATTTATTTTTTTTAATTTTTAAATGTTTTTATTTAGTTTTGAGAGACAGACAGAGCAAATGCGAGAGGGGCAGAGAGAGAGAGAGAGAGAGAGAGAGAGAGAGAGAGACAGAATCTGAAGCGGGCTCCAGGCTCTGGGCTGCCAGCACAGAACCCGACATGGGGCTCGAATCACCAGCTGTGAGATCATGACCTGAGGTGAAGTTGGAGGCTCAACCGACTGAGCCATCCAGGCATCCCTACAGCTATATTTAAAAGTCCATTTTATATTGCAGCCTAGCTGTTCCAATCCTACAAGACCTAACATTAGCTTTTTATTAAAAATATTTGTAACGTCTTGAAATGAAATTCACAGGAAATATAGACTACAAAATCACATCATTTCCTAAAATTGACATATTCCTGTGATGTAAAGAGAAATAAAGGAAAGTAATTTATAATGAAACACTTTGTGTTTTAATACATAAGTACTCAGGCACGGCTAAGCCAGAAAATACTATAAAACAGGCATCTGCTTGCAATGAATAAGTTTGGATTTAAGTAAGATGACATTCATCCGAATACTGTTGATCTTTTATCTTTCTAGTTAACATTTAGAAGTAAAGATTAAACAAATACGCTTCTACGTATCCATAAAAACACCATAGATTAGACAGACACAAATGCAAGCTGATACAGGTGTGTTGACTCAAATACCACGAGCAACATTACCATAAATGATACGATTTTCTGAGCGTTTGAGCAACTCTTGGTAAAGTTCCCGACAAAACAAAAGGCAATATTCCCTCAATTTAACCAGCACCGGCACTGGTTAAACTATATAGGAAAGCCATGTAAAGTGTGTGTGTGTCTGTGTGTGAGCGTTTTCATATGTAAAATGGAGTCTGCCTCTAGGTTTGGATAAGTATAAGAAGGTTTTCTCCTGCATGAATTTCTGGCAGCGTTGGAAATTTGTGTGGGCTGCGGGACAGTCCTTCATTGTGTGGGCCTGTCCATGCATTGCAGGGTGTATCTCCAGCCCCTGCATGGCAAGCCACTGGGGTTCTCCAATTGTTGCCGCAAACAAAATGGCACCCACAGATTTCCAAACACCTCCCAGGGAGACTGTTCTTTTTCAAGATTGTTTTGGCTATTTAGAGTTCCTTGAGATTCCATATGAATTTTAGGATGGGTCTTTCTATTTCTTCCAAAAAAAAGGTCACTGGGATTTTGACAGGAATTGCATCGAATCCGTAGATCGCTTTGGGTAGTATTGATCTCGTAATGATATTCAATCTTCCAATCCATGAACACCAGATGTCTTTCCACTCATTTGTCCCATGCCCTTTGTGAATTTTTAACTATTGGATCAAATTCTCTTTTCTTTGTAAGGATCTGGCTTTCTTACATCTAAGGTACTGGTCTTACCACGTCCCAAATTCCCACCCATTCCTTCCACTTTCTCGTGACTTAGGAGTCAGTTCTTTCTCAGTATTTCCTGATAGATTGTTGGCAAGGCAAGTCAACAATCTATCAGATGTCCTCTCCACAGACTAAGACTTCCAGCAGGAATGCTAACGAGGAGTTTCCAGAATTAGGTGAGAAATTGAAATTGCTGACTTACACACTTTTCACCAACACCAGGATTCTAAGATCTCTTTTTTCCTCCTTAGACCATGTGTCAAAAACTTTTTTTATAATGCTTAATAAATATTAGTAAATATTTTAGGCTGCACTGGCCATACAGTCTGTCACAACTATGTAACTCTGCCAATATAGTGCAAAAGCCTCCACAGAGCAATATAAAGAAGCACTGACACATGCCACAAGGATGAACCTTGGAAACATCACACTAGAAACAGACACGAGAGGCTGTATGATTCCATTTAGATGAAATGTTCAGAATAGGTAAATCAATAAAGACAGAAAGTAGATTAGTGGCTTCCAGGAGCTGGGTGGGAGGGAGAACGGGGAGTGACTGTTAATGACTATGTGTTTTTTGGGGGGAGGGGCAGTAATGAAAATGTTCTAAAATTAGATAACGGTGATGGTTGCAACTCTGTGAATATACCAAAACCCACTAAATTGTAAACTTTGAAAGGTGAGTCTTACAGTATGCAAATTATATCTCAATAAAGCTATTTAAAAAAAAAAAAAACAACAGTCATAGGGGTGCCTGGGTGGCTCAGTCGGTTAAGTGTCCGACTTCAGCTCAGGTCATGATCTCACAGTTTGGGAGTTCGAGCCCCACATCAGCTGTGCCGACAGCTCAGAGCCTGGAGCCTGTTTCAGATTCTGTGTCTCCCTCTCTCTCTGCCCCTCCCCTGCTCACACTGTATCTCTCTCTCAAAAAATAAATGAACATTAAAAAAAAATAAGATAAATAAAAATGAAAAAAAAAAGTCATAGACAACATGTAGACAAATGGGTGTGGCTGTGTGCCGATAAAACTTTATTTACAAAAACAGTCTGGATGTGGCTGTAGTTTGCTGATCTTTACACTAGACTGCAAGATTCATATAATCAGAGCTGTGCCTTGTTTATGATTAACCTCCAGGACTTAGTATGATACTTGCCAAACAAGTAAGCATTTGACACATGTTTGCTGAGTAAATGAATTCAAGAACAACATGGAACTTCCATGCCTTTAGTGAATGTCTTAATAACATCCTTCCTGGTGTCTGTGTAAAACCATGTCCAGTTCCATCTGCCTGGACTTAGCTTTTCTAAGTCACACAACCACTCCTATTATTTATTTCAATTCTCGTCCAGCCTCTCCTCCTCCAAGAACAATGACCCCACTGGCCCATTTATTGCACTACTGTTATGTAACAACCTTACCTCTTCTTCAGCTTATTCCTCTTATATTTCATCCCTTCTTTTTGCTACCTGCAATTTCACATTAATTGACTCATTTATTTATTCAACAACAAATATTTGTGAAGCATAAAATACTGTCTCTTACTTATATTCCTCCCTGCTTCTAAGAAAGGTGGAGACTGGGGTAACCCAAAAGTTAGCCTGAGCTCCACAGTCCCCAGTCTCTGCAGGGTGTCACAGTCAAACAAACAGAGTCTAGCAGCAAAAAGTATTTAAAAGAAATTGCAATCTCTATTTGCCTCCTTTAAAGACTACTTGTAAACATTTATTCATAACTTACAGTAATATTTCATAAAAATTTCCTTCTCTATCATTCCTCTGATCTTCATGTCTCTCCTTCCCCACTGTCCATTCTTTTTCTTTCCCTCCAGCCCAACATTTGTGCTTCCCACAGAGTGATACATAGCATTTTTAGGCCATCCACCGTTCTTTGTATTTATACTCCAACCCCCTGTTGGGGGAGTGAAATCTTAATGGAGGCTTCTAGAGCTGCTGCCAGATTCTTGGTTATTCATAGTTTCTGCCTGAAATCCTTAAGGTTAAGGAATGTAGAATTTCTCTAGGAGGAGTTGCCTCATCATATGCAAGAAAGGATATGTCCACTGGGTAAAAACCCTCAAGATTGCAGGCTCCCACTAGCTGTTCCTCTTTGCCATAGCTGGAACAAATATGGACCCATCTCCCATCAGCCTAACTTCCAACTGTGGTCAATAACTTGGGGTCGAAAAAATACCAAGGGATCAGTGACCAAGTATTCACAGTGATACTGCTTGTGACACACTCTACCACACTGAAAACAAATCAGGCCATGAAGTCTCCTATCTGAGTTCAGTTGGCTCTCAGAGCCCCTTGACTGGGTTTGGAGGGCAGCTGACTGACAAGCACTGAGACTTACTGGCCAGATTCTGACTTAAGGGACAGAGGCCCAGCTACACCACTTCCTTTGCTGCTCGAGGCCCTAAACCCTCATCCATTGTCTTTTTCTAGGAGAGATCCTGGTTGCTTTTTTGCTTATTCAGCCCTGAGCCATTCACCAATACTGAGAATTCAATGTGACCCTTGAGGTTGTGATACATCTTGATTACATATTTTCTAGTATACAATCATCCTTACGTTATCTTGATTCAAGTGCCCTGATTTGCCAGACCTTGTTCCATGGACTCTTGAGAATTTCATGCCACTCCAGCAGGAACACATTGTAAATCTGTTTTCCTCTTCTTTCTGGTCATAAATTTAACAGTTTGATCCCCAAATTTATTGATCCACCTTGCTGTTCTTTCCTTAGAGAATAAAGAAGCTTTACACCAAAATTTCAGTTTTTCTGTTTTTTGAAGTCCATGAGCACCTTCTCAGGAGGGGACTCTGGAGATTGCCACTTGGCTGGTGGCATTTCTCAGCCCCCAGGGCTTTTCACTCCAGTACCAGTGTCCTGGCATGTGTTGACCACGACTCAAGTACTTTTCTCAGATCCCTGACCTTGCCCCACCTGTAAATTTCTTGGATCTCTGGTAATCATTAGCCTGAGCCAGTAGTTCCAAAGCCCACTTGAGAGCAAATTCCACACCTGGTATCTGGTCTTCATGGGTGGAGTCGGGCAGAAGCCTTGAACTGTCACAGATCTCCTCTCCCTTTGCAGCAGAAGGCAGGTGAAAAACTAGCATCCAGTCTGCAACTACACAGGGGCATTTCTCAGTTTCCTCAAGTTAGTGTGATTATTAACGTGGTTCTCTTTCTGGAACCAAATAGCCAGTGCTAAGCAGCCCATTCTCCCAATCATAATTCTGATGCTAGTATCTTTTCAGAGGTATTTAATTTTGCATCTGCAGCTTGACTCTGTCCTTCCTCTGCTTCATACTTCAAAAGGTTTTGCTCAGGTTAGAAGGTCTGCCCTGAACACATCTATCTCCATCTTAATGAGGAGCATCCTGTTTCTTGCTAACATTCCTTTTGGCCTCCTAAGATGTAGCACACAAAAAACCCAAATTCTCTTCTTTGGCACCACCTAATTTGCTGTTTGTTTCCAATATCTTGCTTCTTATTATTTTCTCCTGAACATTTATTTTTTGAATAGTCAATAGATGCACATGGTACCAAATACAAAAATACCAAGGGATATTCAGTGAGGTCTCCTGCTCTTACTTCCCAACCCTCAGCCCCTCCCCGCAGCCCCCACAACTGCCAGTCTCTCTGCATGTTCAAAACCTTGGGTGTGCATATTCTTAATACAAACAAACAGACCAACAGGAAACCTACATATATGGTGGCACTGCTTTGCACCTTTTTCCTTATCTATCTCTTGGAGAGAATTTTATATCACTGACACAAAGCTGCCTCGTTCTTTTTCCTAGCTTCCTGTGGTCATACCATAATAGAACTGAAGCCCCTCCCAATGGACATATGGATTGTTTCTGATCTTTTAGTCTTTGTTTTCATGATCAAAACTGTTAGCCAGATGAAGAGAGGTGAAAATAGCTCTTGAATACCAACAACATCCCCAAGGTTGCAACCAATCCTGTAAGGTTTTATTGGCCTTTATGACATCTCCCACACAGATCAGCTGGTGAGTGTTTAATGACTCTTGGCAGGCTTTCTGTCAGATCTTGGATCCCTGCTCAAGGAGACTGTACGCTTTCTGATGGGGGATAGCAGGCTTACATATGGCCAAGTCTGAATACCCATCTCTAGGTTCCTTTCTCCCTTTTCTCCCCTTTTCCCACATATAGTTTTTATGCTATATGTGATAAAATAGCAAAATAAATGACAGAAACAATAGGGGGCATGAGAGTTTGGAGGAAAGAAATTTACATGAGCTAGAGAAAAACAAAAAAGAAGATTTTGGAGACAGTATTTGAGCAGGGCCAGGCCAGGGGCTGGTAATAAGGATGGATTTGTGAATTAACGGCAAGAAAAACAAGGACACCTGGCCGGCTCTGTTGGTGGTGCAGGTTGACTTTTGATCTCAAGGTTGTGAGTTCAAGCCCCACACTGGGTGTAGAGATTACTTAAAAATAAAAACTAAAAAGAAAATAAAGGCAAGGAAAACAGAAAGAGCAAAGGCAGAGAGAGGGGAGGTAATAGCCTAAACTTAGAAGATAGGGAGAAGATCAAACAGACTGGAACGAACATTTCATGTTGAGGAGCGATGGACTATGAGATAGGTTTCATAATGTGGGGCATAATTATGGACAATCTGAATTCATGGATGGTAAGTTTATACTTAATGTTGGAGCCTCTAAAATATGTCTTGCTATCTGGCAGAACAAGTTTCACAGTTATTGGTCCTTTGCTTTTCCCTATAAAATTTAGAATGATCTTGTCAGGTTCCTTTTGGGATTGTACTAATAACGGCATTGACTTTATAGATTAAGAAGAACTGACATCTTTATATTTTTAATTTTTTTTTAATTCTTAGGAGATTTCATTTTAATTCTCAGGAGATCTCTACAAATACGTTTCCAAGTCAAAGTCAAAGATAATGAAACATGAAGGGAAATAAGACAGCATGAGGGGAGGCCAGCAGAAACAGCAGACAATGGAAACAGACCAGCAGGGACTTCAGACATAGAACTTTTAGATAGAGGTTATAATATGCTTACTATAATTATATATATTTATATATAATATGCTTACTATAATTATAATATGCTTACCATAGTTAAATGCGTAAAGGAATGGCTGAGAAATATCTGCAGGGGTAAGGGAGCTATAAAAGTAGCAGAAATTTGGTTTTGTTCATTGTTCAATGGCCAGGCCCTGGACCATTGCCTGGCGCCTAACAAGTACTGATTGAACAGTTGTTGAGGAAATGACTGAATATCTATACCCTAGGTCTCCTGCCTGGGCTCTTACATATCCAACTGTCTGTTGGTCATCTTTATTAGGATGTTCTTTTGTTTGTTACCCTCAGTTCATGCTCAACACATCGAAAATCTACAACATGTTCAGAACAGAGCTCCCCAATGTCTACACTGCTTACCCTTTTTTCTAACAGTATGATCATCATTATCTCAGTACTCCAGCTCTAAAACTGCGTCTTCTTCTACTTCTCTTCTTCCATCTGTCCCTTGCTGTCCATCCCACTGTCACTAGAGTCTAGGTTTTTTATTACTACAGACCTGGGTAACTACTGGGCTTCTAATTGCTGACCATCCCTACTTCTCTTTATGCTTTCCACCACTCCTAAATTAATATTTCTGAAATGGTAATCTGTGCATGTGAATCCCCTCTCCAAAATGTCTATCAGTTGCACAGAACAAAAGCCAAGCAAGCACCTTGGCCCACACAGAAGTCACACACTCACAGCTTTCTCAGAATACCTATCTCTTTTGGTGTTCCAATTCCTCAACAAATACTAATTGGGTTTCTATTCTGTACCAAGCTTTGTGCTAAGTGTTAGGAAATAAGCAAACAACAGAGACCTAGTTCTTGCCCTCAGCAAACTTCCTGTCTAGAAGGGAAGATAGCCACTTCAGATAACAATTACAGTTCAGGTTGACAAGCGTTATCATAGAGGAAGTTCACAGCTGGTGCAGAAGCCCGTGGCAGAGAAATTGGGGAGGGTAGGTAAAAAACAAGTGTTGGGGGGGAAAAAAAGAACAAGTGTTGGAGAAGGCTTCCCAGAGTAAAGAACTTTTAATCTCATTTCTTGATATACCCCTACTGCAACTTTCTGTGCATTCGTCATCACTCCTTCTATATATTCTCTTTCCTTCAAGATACATGTTAATTTTTTCCCCAGGTCTCACACCCATGGATGCCGTCTTCTTCTTAGCTCTGATAGCAATACTAAGGTGGTACAGAGGCCATGCTAGCTTGAATTTATGTATGTATGGAATGCATACATACATCAGGTTGAATCACACAAAAATCACTGAATATTTAACCATTTTTAAACCCACAAAAATGGCAATTCCTTATGGTCCAACCATATGACTTGAAAACTTTGCCCAGAGCTATCCCTACACGAATCCATCATATACACTTACAGTTTAGCTCAAAGACACAAACTTGTAAAGCAGCCCCACAAATGCTCTCTTATCCATCCTACAGATTTCCATAAGTGTAAATTTTCATTTACATATTCCACATCTGATCACATGTACGTATATAAAAACACGAAGTGACAAGCTCATTCACAAATGTCCTCACATACCACACACCCGCTACACACACACAAAACCGACAGACGCACGCGGTGTAAATCTACACATGCTCTCTCACACACGTTCATCATAACCAACGCATTGGTATACACATAGACTTCCACAGATACACTTACGCATATCCAGATATATCCACAATCATTTGCCAACTTAACAAAGCCAGATACACATGCACCGTTAGGGGAAAATTTCACCCACCCACTTTTAATTTGTCTTTTTACACACTTAGATAATGAAGTGATAGAACTATGTTTAAAATAAGAATTAATAAGCTCTGAGCAAAGACCTCTTTGCAGTAGAGAAGAACTCTACTGTAAGTACACTTCATATGTGTGAATGCACTGACTCTGTAACAACACTCTGTTCCACTTCGGAGCTGAGGTCACCCCGTAAGCAAGCTCTAGTAGGGAGGTGTTAGCATGTGCCTCATCCAGAGAAGACTTTTTCTATTTCAAGCCCCTGCCAGGCCAACACTCCTGCTGGGTTAAGTAAAATGGAAACCGGTCATGGAGAGGGTGAGCCGTAGTTAGTTCTGGGGTGGATTCCCAGTAAGTTAAGACAAGCAATCTTTGTCACAGTTGTCATAGACAGATAGTTGCATGAGCAGGGAACTGGCCATAGCTTGAGTGGGATTTGAAAGTATGTTGGGGGTGGGGGGAGGTGCCAAGAGTGTTCTTTTGTCTCATGTGCCTCTTCCCCAGGCTCAAATCCCTTCTTACTTGGTTCCCCACTGCATACTCTGGTTTCCATGGACACCAAGATCTATCACAGCAACACCATGAGAAACTCTGAGCGGAGAAAAACATCAGGTCAGATCTGCTTTTTTAGCTCTTAGGCCCTTCTGAAAATTGGGCGAGAATTGTTCTTGCAAACTTTTTTTATATGGAAGTGCAACATACTAAAGTGCCTAGTGTGTAGCCCAGGGAATTTTCACAATGTGCACACACCTATGTGACTACCACCCAGATCAAGATAGGAAACATGACCAGCATCCAGAAACCCTCTTTACACCCCTTTTCATTCACTATGCCCAAAGATAACCAGAATCCTGACTCCTAGTATCACTGATAAGTCTTATCTGTTCTTGAATTTTATATAAATGGATCATCCAGTAATACTTTTTTGTGTTTACCCTCTTGAAAAGGTTTTTTTTTTTAATGTTTATTTATTTTTGAAAGAGAGAGAGAGAGTGCAAGCAGAGGGAGGGGCAGAGGGAGAGGGAGACACAGAATCTGAAGCAGGGTCCAGGCTCTGAGCTGTCAGCACAGCTGACACGAACCGTGAGATCATGACTTGAGCTGAAGTTGGATGCTTCACCGACTAAGCCACCCAAGCGCCCCTGTGCTTAGCTTTTTGAAATCAATATTATATTTACGAGATTCATACCAGTAGTATTGTATAGTAATAGTATAGGTTTCCCAGTAGTATAGTTTGCATAGCAATAGTATAGCATTCCATTATAGGAATATACCACTATTTATGTATCCATTCTGCCATGGCTGGACAAATGAGTTGCTTCCAGGTTTCAACTACTATTTACAGTACTGCTACAAATATTCTTGTACAAGCTGTATATACCTGATAGAGGATATATATCTAGAATATAGAAAGAGTTAAAAATCAATAAGAAAAAATAAACAACTCAATAAAACATTGGACAAGATGATTGAACAGACACTTCATATAAAAGGAAATGGCCTGTAAACAGCTGAAAAGGCACCCAACCTCATTAGTCATCAGGCATAGACAAATTACAACTATAATTAGATACTAATACAAACCTATAAGAGGGGCAAGACTTGAACTGATAAAATTGAAGGCCAACGAGAATTTGGAAGAACAGGAACTCTCATTCACTGTTGGTGAGTATAAATTGATAAAGCCTACTTTGAAAAACTGTTTGGTACCATCTACCAAAGCTGAAAATACATCTACCCTGTGACAAAGCAATTCAGTCCCAGAGACATGTGGACATCAGTAATTTGATGGACTTTGCAAAATGTTAAAATTACATCAGGCTGCTGATATGCGTGACCAATCAGTAGCAGATTGGTCATTTAAGATTTCCTTTCCAACACAATCAGCAGAGTTCCTATTTCTTTATGATTATCCACAAGTCTTGTCAACCTCTCTGCTATATCTTGACCTGAACTGCTAACAAGAACTCGGCAAAAAGCAGAGTCCTATGGCATAGCCCTAGAGATTTCTTTCCTTCTTTGCTCCTATTTCTTGTCATTCCCTTCCCTTCTTTCTTAAACTTGTTATTAGGCAATTGAGTGCCATTAACTGCATCTAGGTATGTAGGTGTAAACATTGGTTTGTGCCAAAGTCTCTCCTTCCTGGGGAGCAGCCGGACCAGTATGGCTAGAGCACCTGGAGATCTGAGGAAGAACATTTTAGGAAGAAGGAAACTAAGTATAAAGGCCAAGGGGGTTCAAATGAACTTGGCATTCCAAGAAGGAAGGAAGATGGCATTTGAGCTCTTTCTTTAATTCACCTGGTATCCCAGGACGTCTCCCCCCAAATTGGCACCTTGCTCTGAGCTCAGATTCCTTCGGGGGATGAATGGCAATTTTCTACCTGTCTATATTACTGAGTATCACCTGCTATATATTTCTTAATTGCTACGTTCCACTTCTTGCCAGCATCCTTGTTTCATTGCCTTGGCACTTTCAAGATGGCTCAATCCCATGGCTGGCAAGTTGGTGCTGGTTGGCATATGGGAACTCAGCTGTGCTTGTGGGTGGGTGTGGAGGGCCTCTGCTCCTCTCTATGCGGGCCTCTCTATGAACTGCTGGGGCTTCTTTACAGTTGATGTCTCAATTCGAAATGTGAGCATTCCAAGAAAATTAGAATGTGCATCATCTTGTATTAGTTTTCAAAGCGTCGTAATGTCACTTACACCAGTTCCAGGACTGCCCAGGTTCAAGGGAGAGGGAACATAGACCTTACACCCCCATCAAGGGGAAGAATGTCAGTCCCATTGTTAAGAATGTCATGTGGGAACCTTGAAGTCATCATGCTAAGTGAAATAAGCCAGTCACAAGAGGACAAACAGCTGTATGATTCCACTCATATGAGACACAGAGACAGAAGTGAAATGGCAGTTGCCATGAGCTAGGGGGAGGAAAGATGGGGAATTAGAATGAGTATGGAGTTTCAGTTTGAGAAGATGAAAAGGTTCTGGAGATGGATGGTGCTAATGGTTGTATGACAGTGTGAACATACTTAATGCCACCAAACTGTACACATAAAAATGGTGAGAATGGTAAATTCTATGTATGTTTTAATTTTACCAAAGTAAAAAAAAAATCCTATGGGATGGTAGATAGTGTTTCAGTCGTATTTGGAAAATGCAAACTGCCACACAGTCCTCGGGATGGTAGTAGAATGAGCGTGTAGAAGTCTTTGTAGTATCCTAATATCCACGTCCTTTGATACGGTCTAGTGCAGGCTCAGAACTAAAATCCTATACACTAATGGGTAAGACAGAAAGGGCCAATCAGAGTTGGTGTGTTCTCAGGTCCTTATATTGCTCAGGAGAAACTCATCCCATGCCAGTCATTTTTCCAAGGTTGTTACTTCCCCCCTCAACCATCTATCTGATTTTCATTACTCTTCAGAAGCTCCAGATAGTCGTTTTGCATTTTTCCCAGAGTTTATAGTTATCAGTGGGAGTGTCGGTCTATAAGGACTTGTGTTGCCGTACCAGAGCAGAACTTCTCAAAAAATGGAATCTGGAGATAAAAGTGTTTCATTTTTCATTATTAGTTTTCTATTGCCATATAACAAATTGCCACACATTTAACAGCTTCAAACAACAGGCATTTAACATCTCACAGTTCCAGGCGTGGAATAGCCAGGTTCCGTAGGCCAGAAATCTCACGTCAAGATATCAGAGAGCTATGTTCTCATCTGGGGCTCAGGAGCTCTTTCCCATCTCATGTAGGTTTTGGCTGAATTCAGTTACCTAGGATTGAGGTGCCCATGTTTTTGCTAGCTGTTGGCTAGGGGTCACTCTCAGCTCTGAGAGGCCACTCTTAGGTCCTTGCTGTGTGGCACCTTCCGTCTTCAAAGCCAGCAATGGAGAACCTCCCTCATGTTGAATCCCTCTCACTCTTTTGAATATCTCTTGCCAGAAGAAGCCAGTCCATTTAAGGACTCACTTGATTAGGTCTGGCCCATGGAGGATAATCTCCCTTTCTTAAAAACAACTGATATTGTTGCTGTAGCTGAAGCTGGGAAGCGAATACATGGAGCGCCGATTACATTATTCTCTCTACTATTGCAAGTGTATGAATTCTGTCACATAAATTATTCCAGAGCATGGAAAATGAGACAAAATTTCCAAATGTTTTTTATGAAGCAAGTATGACATGAATATTTAAACCAGCTAAGGTAGCACAAAATTACTTAATTCATTATTATATTATTTAAGAATATTATTTAATTCCAATTTTAATTAAGAATATTGAATAGACCAATGGAATAGAATAGAAACCCCAGAACTAGACCCACAAAAGTATGGCCAACTAATCTTTGACAAAGCAGGAAAGAATATCCAATGGAAAAAGGACAGTCTCTTTAACAAATGGTGCTGGGAGAACTGGACAGCAACATGCAGAAGAATGAAACTAGACCACTTTCTTACACCATTCACAAAAATAAACTCAAAATGGATAAAGGATCTGGATGTGAGACAGGAAACCATCAAAACACTAGAGGAGAAAGCAGGAAAAAACCTCTCTGACCTCAGATGCAGCAATTTCTTACTTGACACATCCCCAAAGGCAAGGGAATTAAAATCAAAAATGAACTATTGGGACCTCATGAAGATAAAAAGCTTCTGCACAGCAAAGGAAACAATCAACAAAACTAAAAGGCAACCAACAGAATGGGAAAAGATATTTGCAAATGACATATCAGACAAAAGGCTAGTATCCAAAATCTATAAAGAGCTCACCAAACTCCACACCAGAAAAACAAATAATCCAGTGAAGAAATGGGCAGAAAACATGAATAGATACTACTCTAAAGAAGACATCCGGATGGCCAACAGTCACATGAAAAGATGCTCAATGTCACTCCTCATCAGGGAAATACAAATCAAAACCACACTCAGATATCACCTCACGCCAGTCAGAGTGGCCAAAATGAACAAATCAGGAGACTATAGATGCTGGCGAGGATGTGGAGAAACAGGAACCCTCTTGCACTGTTGGTGGGAATGCAAACTGGTGCAGCCGCTCTTGAAAACAGTGTGGAGGTTCCTCAAAAAATTAAAAATAGACCTACCCTAGGACCCAGCAGTAGCACTGCTAGGAATTTACCCAAGAGATACAGGAGTACTGATGCATAGGGGCACTTGTACACCAATGTTTATAGCAGCACTCTCAACAATAGCCAAATTGTGGAAAAAGCCTAAATTTCCATCAACTGATGAATGAATAAAGAAATTGTGGTTTATATACACAATGGAGTACTACGTGGCAATGAAAAAGAATGAAATATGGCCCTTTGTAGCAACATGGATGGAACTGGAGAGTGTGATGCTAAGTGAAACAAGCCATACAGAGAAAGACGGATACCATATGTGTTCACTCTTATGTGGATCCTGAGAAACTTAAGAAAAACCCAAGGGGGAGGGGAAGGAAAAAAAAAAGAGAGAGAGAGAGGTTAGAGTGGGAGAGAACCAAAGCATGAGACTCTTAAAAACTGAGAACAAACTGAGGGTTGATGGGGGGGGGGGGGGTAGGTGATGGGCATTGAAGAGGGCATCTTTTGGGATGAGCACTGGGTGTTGTATGGAAACCAATTTGACAATAAATTTCATACATTAAAAAAAAAGAATATTGATGCAAAATTTCTCAAAATGTTACCTTACAGAATTTGGTAATATCTAACAAAACTAACTATGCATTTACCTTTGACCCAGTAATTCTGTTTTTTTTCAAAAATTTACTCTAAAGGGGCGCCTGGGTGGCTTGGTCGGTTAAGCATCCGACATCGGCTCAGGTCATGATCTCATGGTCCATGAGTTCGAGCCCCGCGTCGGGCTCTGTGCTGACAGCTCAGAGCCTGGAGCCTGTTTCAGATTCTGTGTCTCCCTCTCTCTCTGCCCCTCCCCTGTTCATGCTCTGTCTCTCTCTGTCTCAAAAATAAATAAACGTTAAAAAAAAAATTAAAAAAAAAAAGAAATTTACTCTAAAGACATACCCCCAACAATATGGAAAATACATAAATGTTCATAAATATATTTATTGAAAAAAACATGGCATATCTGCACAATGAAGTATTGTACTGTGTAGCTATAAAAAAGAATGAGCATGATCTTTGTGAACTACTATGGGGTGCTTTCTAGGGTATATTGTTAAGTGAAAAAAAAAAGTTCAAAGAACACACACTTTTGTGTAAGAAAGGATGAATAAGAATATATTCATGTAACTGCTTACTTTTTATAAAAAGAAACATAAGAAAGAATAAAACAGATTCTAGAGTGATTGGTGGCCCCCAGAAGGTAGGTAGGAAGAGGGAAGAGGATTGGGATGGGGGTGAAAGTAACACTTTTCTGAGTACACCAATTTGTATCATTTTGACTTTTGAAACTACATTAATGTTTTATCTGTTCAAAAAGATTAGTAAAGTCAGCAGTAACAAAGGGGAAAAAACTAAAGTACAAACAGAAACAAATGAACTTAACTGCATTTCAAATGAAAACTCTAACCAAACTAAAGAGGGGAAAAAAGGATTAACCCAATTAACTTTTAAACATAATACTTATACTATATGAAACTAAATGAAACACTGTATTTGTCAGTTTAAGACAAAAATGGCTATAAACAAATATGGAATTCTAGTTTGAAATGTTTCTGTTTTTTGAAATGGTATGGACTAGCAATTCTGAAACTACTTCCTGTGTACTGTGGGTTGGACAAATATATTGAAGGTAACAAGAGCCAGATTTCTCACCGTCAAAGTAGAGAGTTATAAATATGGAAAGGGGGAAGACTAGAATGAATTGTTATGCTAACATGCATTGGGGATATCAGTGGAACTATGTTTTAACATATGAATTTAAATGCATGTACATATATGTATATGTATACATATACATACATATATGTATGTATGTGTATATATATACACGTATGTACATGTATATACACGTATACATGTATACATATTTTGGCTTAGTCAACTGAAAGGGCCCAGAGCAAGGGCACCCGGATCAATGAACACACCTAGCATCCAGATCTTGGTTTCTAAATACCATTCTCCACTAAAAGGACCTAGGGATCTAGGGCTCATTGCTGTGCCAGGAAGCAAGGAAATACTCAAAACAAAAGGTAGGAACATATCAAAAAGACATAAGAGCCAGCTTTAGCATCAAAATAAATAGTATTAACAGAGTATTCATTGAGTAAAATAAGTATATATGAGCGCATCCTGATATAAATTAATAAATAAATGAATGAGAAAGGAAAGCTTTCCCTTAGACTACCAATTAATAAATGTAGGAGAAATGATGGAGTTAAAAAAAATCACCATTTTGCATTCATCATCATAAAAATCTCTTCAGTCATGAATCCTTGTTGACCTCTGAAAATTTGTGAAAGTCCAGTGGAGAAAGAATATCTATATAATTTCAAAGTGCTCCCTTATAGTTACTTATTATAAATGGAAAAAAGTAACTTTATTGTGGATTAACCTAGTTAACACTACACCTTAACTAAAGTTAACATTATTAATAAGTGGAACAAATTGACATCACCAATTTTCTAATATGATAACCTTAAAACTACATAATGTCTTTCCTGTGGTATGTCAGCCAAACCTTACTAAATCTAATCATAAGAGTATACCAGACAAACACAAACTGAAGGATATTGCAAAAATAACTGTCATTTTGGAAGATACAAGCTAAGGAACGATACTAGGTAAGAGAAGAATAAAGATACATCACAACTAAATGATGCTGGATTAGACTCCAGACTGGGGAACAGGGGAACAGAGTTATAATGGATTTCACTGGTACAAATGGTGAAATTTGAATATGAACTGTGGTTTTGATCCCAGTTTCCCAAATGTTCTCGGTTCAAGGCACCCTTAGTATCACAGTAATTTTTTTCATAGTGTTCCTTGGTCAAGAGAAATATCCAGGTTCAAACAACATATTAAATATTTATGCCCTAACAATTTAGCTGCCATTTGAAAAAATAATACACATAAATTGAAAGTTTTATTTCATCTTAACCACAATTACTAATGGGATTTGTGCACCTGTTGGACACTGTACAACTTCTCAAACCTTAGAATCAGATTGGACAAGAGCACCCTCATTTCCTGTTTCACATTGATTTTTGTGCTGTACTTGCTTTTTTATCACAACCATGGAAAAATCCAGCTTCCTAAATATATGATATATCCAAGGAATATGGTGCCACCTATTGTTGAAATTGTAAACAACCTCGAGCTAGTAGTTTTGCATAGTCTTAGATTTCATTTTGTTTGCCTTGAAAACTTAGAATGTAAATTATCCCACAGATATCCCCTTGGATAACCCTGTGAGGCTGTGTGGCACCCCAGTGCACAGTTTGAGAACCATAGGATTAGATGACAGTGTTACTGTTACACTGTTACATTTTCTGATTTTGATAAATACAGTATGACTACATAAGAGAAAGTCCTTGCTTTCAGGAAATACACATTGAAGTATTTATGGATAAAGAAACATGCCTGCAAATTAATCTCAAATTATTCAGAAAAACATGTGTATATATATGAATATACAGACAGTGGGCACGGTTGATATAGTAAATGTTAACAACTGATGAATCTAGATAAAGGGTATACAAGATTTTATTTTTTTGCTATTCCTAAAGCTTTTTTGAGTGAAATTACTTCAAAATAAAAGATTTTTTAAAATGCAACACAATACTACATTTTAAGGTGTATATACGTATGCAGTGAAGCAATTTTTAAATGCCTGGAAATTAAAAGCACCAATTCAGACAGTTGCAAGCTTTTATAAGGAGGGAGGATGTATTGGGAAAGAATATAGTATAGTATCAGTGATATTTTGTTAAGCTGCATGGTGGATACACAGGTATTCATTATATTATTCTTTATACATTTTATGCCCAACATATTTCATAATTTACTTTAAATATACACCTTTAAAATATGTGAAATCTTTAATACACAAAAATAAAAAAACATGGGGGTGCCTGGGTGGCTCAGTCGGTTAAGTGTCAGACTCTTGATTTCAGCTCAGGTCTCAATCTCATGGGTTTGTGAGATTGAGCTCCGTGCTCCTTACAGCACAGAGCCTGCTTGGGATTCTCTTTTTCCCTCCCTCTCTTCCCCTTCCCTGCTAACACACTCTGTCTCTCTCTCAAAATAAATAAACTTTACCCAGGGCCAACTGCAGAGCTCATGTTTCTAACCCCCACTTTCCAACTTCACACTATACATAGCTAATCCCATTTTTCTTTTTGTATTAAAGACTGGAAAAGAGAGCTAACTTTCTTGTTTTTTGATTCCAAACTAATTTAACACACCCAGTAGAAAATATGTTTATTATGTTTTCTAACCTCAGGAACATCAATATGAAAAAAATGGTAATAAATTTTAATCTTTGGCAAATTTTACTGCCCATATGCCTAATAGTATCATATCTACTCAGTCTTTTAATAATTGAAAATTTGACATTTTGCAGTTATTCTTTCATAACACCAGTTCTATTACAGGGCCCAAGGTGAACTAGCAAAGAAATAGATGTGTATTGATTTGATTTATTAAATTACGCTGAGAGATCACCTTCTAGATTTGTGAAAAATGAGTATAAATCCAATTATTTTGAACTTTATCAAAATTCTAACCAGGACTTCTATTTCACGGTTGTAAAAAATCCTAGAAGTTTCATTAAATGAAGTTTTCTGGTTGATTATAAATACAACTCAGAGTAAGCTTCTTTCTTAAAAATAATTTGTTTTGGGCCGCCTGAGTGGCTCAGCTGGTTAGGCTTAGGTGTGGAACTTTGGCACAGGTCATGATCTCACAGCTCCTGAGTTCACCCCCCAGGATGGGCTCTGTGCTGACAGCTCAGAGCCTGGAGTGTGCTTCAGATTCTGTGTCTCCCTCTCTCACTGCACCTCCCACACTCACATTCTCTCTCTCTCTCTCAAAAATAAACATTAAAAAAACCTTTTTTTAATCATTTAAAAATAAAATATTTGAGGGGCACCTGGGTGGCTCAGTTGGTTAAGCGACGGACTTCAGCTCAGGTCATGATCTCACAGTTTGTGGGTGCAAGCCCCGCGTTGGGCTCTGTGCCAACAGCTCAGAGCCTGCTTCAGATTCTGTGTCTCCCTCTCTCTCTGCTCTTCCTCTGCTCATGCTCTGCCTCTCTCTCCTTCGAAAATAAATAAACATTAAAAAAATTTTTTTTTGAATTAAAAGAAATAAAATGTTTGAAAATCTGACTTATGATAGCTAAGAAATTTTGAGGCTTTATTCACTGTCTTCCTACAATGTATTTCTTTTATGATGCTTAAAGCTATCTGAGAACAGAAATAATGTTACTTTTGACCTTGTAATTTACTCAGAAATTGGCAGCCATTCTTTTTCAGGGCACTAAATAATCACTTGTCAAGTTCTATTTATCTTCTGTAACCCAAGATAATGACTTAAAAAATCCCTGTTCCTCTCATACATTTTATGCTGTTTTTTAACCAAGCAGATGCTTTTCTCATCCTCTGGAATGAGACTAGAAAAGTGGTTCTTAGGATTTATTATTATTCTACTGTCATATTATCAGGGAAGGTGTGCACAGATGATGGGGTTAAGTCTGTGAATGGGAGGGAAAGGAAAAATGAAGGAGCATATAGGTACAATCACACAGACTATCCTAGAACTGGAAGAGTGTAAGAAACATCTTGTTTGAGCTTTCTTCCGACAGAGAACTCTGGAATAAAAGAGCAATGACTAAAATAAAACCCAGACTACCAAATGGACAACCCTTTTTTTTTTTTTTTTACGATAGCAACGGGTTTCAGATTTTGCCTAACGCCCCTCTTCCAAAACCTGAGCCCCAACTTCCCGACTTCTCCCGGCTCCTGACTTGTCTCTCTACGAGCCCGAGCAAGAGAAACATAGTATGGGGTGGGGGACGAATAGTGTAGACGGGCTTATACGGGACGGAAGAATTCAGAAAATAACACCCCTATGGTCTACTTCGAATTTTTAGCGGGACTGGGCCTGGACCCACCATTCTCAATACTCCAAGCCCGAGGATCTGCCCCAAACTGCCAATACATTTCTACCACTCGGCTGCAAACGTTAACAGATGCCGCTGTCCTGGCGCCCCTGAAAACCAACCGCGCTCTCAGGGTAAACCCAGCCTGACTTCCTGCGGAGGGACTCGGCGCCGCGCGTGGGCGCGACTCCTGGGAACAGGTAATCAAAACCTCGCCTCTAGAGCCCGGTGATGACGTCACACCGCCCCTTTCTAGCATCGCGAGACTCTCTTCTCCCACCCCCAGTTCCCAGAGCTCCCAACCGCTCGCGCCCGCTGCTAGGCAGCGGCGGGGATGGCGAGCCGCGGAGCTGGGGCGGTGACGATAGCAGCGGTTCCGCCATTGGACGAGGAGGCCTGAGGGACGGGCCAGCCTGGTGAACAAGGAGATACCGAGGCGGGTGGCCCCGAGAGAGCGAGGGCAATGGAGGCTAACATGCCGAAGCGGAAGGAGCCCAGCAAGTCCCTGCGCATCAAAGTCATCTCCATGGGCAACGCTGAGGTGGGAAAAGTGAGTACCGCGCTGGGAGGGGCGGGACCTCAGCGCGGCGGGACGACCTGCCGATTGGCTGGGAGGGCGGCCACTCAACAGCCCGGGGCCCAGCCTCCTCCCCGCCCCTGAGCAGGCCCCGGTCTCCTCCTAGGGGATGCGCCTGGGTGAGGAAAACTCTCGTGACCTTTTTGACCTTTCGTTTGCCCCCACCTCCACCGACGTCACTCTCCATAAGAAGGTGTCTCATATGGCCGCTAGCCCTTGAATGTATCCCAAAAAGATTAAAGGGGCCTAGGTCCTTATGTAAGATCGTCTGCCTATTTTCGTTCTAGGTGACCTGTCCAGGACTTAAGAGGTCCTTAAGAGAATAAAAGTTTAGTTACCCCAGCAGTGCTTGGGAGCCTGAGGGAACTTACTGGGGTGCATGTGAGGATTGGAGCTTGTAAAATGTTGCTCTGCAGATACGGAGCCCAGAATCTACATTGCAAGAGCGTAGCTGATACTGACATTTTTCACGGGGGAAGTGCAGTGGATGTCAAGGAGCCTGCATTATTTTGTTTTGTGTGTTGGTTTTGTTTTTATTTCTGGTGGTTTCATTATATTCATTCTCTCCAAAGCCGTAGTTCCACTGCCTTTCTTCTGGATGTACTGGGTATAAAGCTCTCCCCTAGTGTGTGTGTGGAGGGGGGTGGAAGGAGGATGAGAAAGAGACCCGAGGCTGTCCCCCAAGTGAATTTTAAACTGCCTCCTCTTCACCTAAATTGTCTCCTCTCCCCTTCTGGGTAAGTGGAAGCTGTTGGTTAAGAACTTCCCAAGGTCATCAAATCAATGGCAGAGACCAGATTAGAACTTGGGTCCTCACAGTCTACTGCAGTTCTCTATCATTGTATGCTGTCAAAATCAACTCCAGTAGGATCTATATCCCAAAAGAGCCATTAATGGAAGTGTTTAGGGCAGTGCCCTACACATAGTTGATGTTCAGTAAATGTTTATTAGTGCCTTTTCTTTCCATTTAGCATTATCCTGTGCTATTTATGTATTTGCATATATGTATGTAAGTATTAACATAGCAGTCACTGTAAAGTTAACATTTGTTGAACATCGACTATGTGCCAGGCATTAAAAACAAAAGAATACAGCCTCTAAAAGGCTTAATAATAATCTGGCTAAGTAAGCATGCATCATTTCTGTAATTTTCCTATGCTAAATGGTCCAACATTAAAAATACCCCAAAATGACAAGTATCACATTTATTTAACATTGCCCTAGATTTATTGGCCAATGTGATTAGACAAGAGAAAGAAATAAAGTATAAAATAACTGGAAAGGAGAAGGCAAAATTATTGTTATTTGCTAATGATATGATTATTTATCTGGAAACCCAAAGAAAATTAACTTGAAAAGCTTTTAGAAAGAATAAGAAAATTCAATAAGGCAAAATTAATATACAGAAATTAATAGCTTTCCTATATCAAATTACATGTTTTTTAAAATCTTTTTTGGGGCGCCTGGGTGGCTCAGTCAGTTGAGCGTCTGACTTCAGCTCAGGTCATGATCTCGCGGTCTGTGAGTTCGAGCCCCGCATCGGGCTCTGTGCTGACAGCTCAGAGCCTGGAGCCTGCTTCACATTCTGTCTCCCTCTCTCTCTGCCCCTCCCCCCCTCATGCTCTGTCTCTCTCTCTCTCTCTGTCAAAAATAAACATTAAAAAATTAAAAAAAAAATCTTTTTTAATGTTTTATTTTTGAGAGAGAGTGAGAGAGAAAGAGCAAGCAAGCAAGCAGGCAGAGAGAGAGGGAGACACAGAATCTGAAACAAGCTCCAGGCTCTGAGCTGTCAGCACAGAGCCTGATGTGGGGCTCGAACTCACAGACCGCGAGATCATGATCTGAGCCGAAGTCTGACGCTCAACCGACTGAGCCACCCAGGCGCCCCATCAAATTATATGTTTTAATGTTGAATTGAAAAACTATTTTAATTTACAATAACAGCCAAAATAAAGTGCCTAGGTTTAAACTTAAGAACAAACAGGTAAGACCTATATGAAGAAAAATGTCAAACTCTACAAAGGGACATAAAATTACTCAGGCAAATGGAAAGATGTACTTTTCCCTTAATTAGGGTCACTCGACATTTTAGAGATGTCAGTTCTTTAAAATAACCTACAATTCAGTTCTAGTTAAAATAACAATAGGGTTTTTTTTTTTCCTTCAAAACATAAGGGTGGCTCAGTCGGTTAAGTATCCAACTCTTGATTTTGGCTCAGGTCATGATCTCACGGTTTGTGAGATTGAGCCCTGAGTTGGACTCTGTGCTGACAACACACACACTTAAATACTGGTCCTCTAATTTCTATAGACAGATTCCCAGGGGTAGAATGCTGAGTAGCTATTTAGTAGCTATTGCCAATTGCTCTTCAAGAAATTGTACCAGCAGTATGCAGTTGCCCTATTTCCCGTAGTCCTGCCAACACAGGTATCGTTATTCTTTTAATGACTCCCAGTCTGGTTAGTGAGAAGTATTACTTTAATTTGCATTTCATGGACTACAGATGAAGGTGAGCACCTTTTCATATACTTACTGGATATTTGGATTTGCTCTTCTGGATAGTGCCCAATTTATACTCCCTACCCATTTTTCTATTGGATGATGTATCTTATCAATTTTTCTGGTTCAGGGATATCAGAGATAATAACTTTTTGCTGGTCATATGAATAATGACTATTTGTCTGGGTATGTTATTTGCCTTTTAATATTTTTACATATATTTCTCCATATAATTGCTATTATTATTACTATTTCTATATATTCAAGTGTGCCTGTCCTTTCTTTGTGGTTCTTGTATTTCCTTTCTTGGTTGAAAATGTTTCCTTAAGGTTGTACATATGTTGCACATTTTTTCTGAAATTTTTGTTTCATTTTTAAATATTGAAATCACAAGTTCATCTGAATTTATTTTTGTATTTAGAGAAGTTAAGGGCCCAACTTGTGCAAGTGGCATTTTACTAAATAAATCATTCTTTTTCCCTTGACTTTATTTTTTTATTTGAGAGAGAGAGAGACAGAGAGAGAGAGAGAGACCGCACACACAAGTAGGGGAGAGGGGCAGAAGGAAAGAGAGAGAATCCCAACCAGGCTCCACACTCAGCATGGGGCTGGATGTGGGGCTTGATCCTAGGACACTGGGACCGTGACCTGAGCCGAAATCGAGAGTTGGATGTTCTACCAACTGAACCGCTCAGGCATACCTCCCCTTGATTTGAAATATCACCCCTGTCACCTTTTAAATTTCTTCTTTGAATGGGATCTATTTCTGGGCTGTCTCTTCTGTTCTACTGACCTATTTGTCTATTTGTCTATTATGCCAATATCATACTGTCTTGATTGGTTTCAGACTATATTTTAATATCTGTTAAGGCAGATTCCCTCCTCTTTGTACTGCCCCACCCCATTCCTCTTTTTCATATTTTGAGTATTTCTTCTCAGATAGTTGTTCTGCAAAAGTGCCTAAAAATATATTTAAGAAAAATAGTGAAAGCAAAAAATTCTATGTTACTTGGTTTATATGATCTTAAGGACCCTGTCTCTTTGTGTTATAGGGAGTGGTTATTAATACAATTACTTAAATGTGTGTCTCGTTAACCTCTTAGAACTAGTGTTTAAACAGTGTACTGGAGTTAAAGAACTGCCAGGCCCCTTAATTCATGAATCATTTAGAAAAAGGCCATATTCATTTTCATAGGCTATTGTGAGAGAAAACATTTGTGAAATGCTTTCAAGCTGTAAAATGCTTTTATTTTTTTTTAAAAAATATTTATTTATTTTGACAGAGAGAGACAGAGCATGAGCAGGGGAGGGGCAGAGAGAGGGAGACACGGAATCCAAAGCAGGCTCCAAGCTGTCAGCACAGAGCCCGACGCGGGGTTCGAACTCACAGACCCTCAGTGAGGTCATGACCTGAGCTGAAGTCGGCCGCTCAACCGACTGAGCCACCCAGGCTTCCCTCAAGCTGTAAAATGCTTTTAAAAGTATAGCCTGTTAGCAGTAGTCACTCCAAAGAAGTTTTTCTTTCGGTTCACAATAAGCTTATTAACTGCTTTTTAAATTGACCGTCCTGTTTAATTTAGGTTAACGTTCATCAGGGAAGGATTTGAGCAGAATAAACTTCATTACTAGCACTCCCAAGTAAATTAGAAGTTTCACGAGTGCTAAGGGTTGTTATTACTGGCACCGAGCAAATTTCATTGACACTGAGCAAAAGAAAGAAGTAAAATACTGATGTGTGTCCTCAAGTAGTTTACTTTCTAGCTGAAGAGATAAGAGGAGTATACACATGTGAAATGATAATTGACAATACAAAGCAATGTATGCCTGATGGTGTGTGTGTGTGTGTGTGTGTGTGTGTGTGTGTGTGTAAAATACGTGTGTCTATATTAGCATGTATGTGAAGTGCAAGAAGAGTTCAGATGCAGGCAAGGTCTCTTACAACCTGGTGCTCCAGTAGGCTGGGCCTTAAAAGATAAGTAAGATTTGTAAAGAAGGGAGAAAGCTCATTCCAAGTAGAGGGAAAAAGTAATGATGAAAGTCAGGAAGTCAGATCTCTGGGAGTTTTGCAGAAATGGAAAGCATATATTAGAAAGGTTTAGACAAGGAACACAGATTAGGGCCAGATTATGGGGAACCTTGAATAAAGGATAAAGGAATTTGGATTTCAAACTTGGCAGTGAGAAGCCACTGAAGAGTTTTGAGTTAAGGAAGTGAAGTAATGTCAGTGCTGTGTAGTATTGACTGAGGTTGGGAGGGAAGGAAGGCAGAAAGACCAATACAAAAATTTCCTACAATTGCCTAAGAGTAGATGATGAGGATCTAAACCAAAGTGGTGTCAATGGGAATTGGAATGAGGAGAAAGAGGCAAGAAACATTTAAAAGATTTAGAAAGGCTCAGAATCAAGCATGGCTTTAAGATTCTGATCCTCCGTGGTTGGGAAAATGGTGGTGTTATTGACAGAACCAGGATGTCAGCAGGATGAACTGTTTTTATGTATAAGATTAGTTCATTTTTGGACATGTTGAATTTGAGGGAACAGCAGGACACCTCAGTACAAACTAGCCATAGTATTTGAAGATGTCGATCTGCTTTTGAGAAGGTCAAGGCTAAACATAGACATTTTGGTGGCATTGAAAGCATAAGAGTAAGTCTTCTAAACAAAAGAGCTCAAGGACTGAGAACTAAACTGAAAACATATTTGGTTTTAAGGGACGAATATTTAATTTTTCTTTAAAATTCTCACTTTTAGCATTTGTTTCAGTTGTTTGAAAATGCTTTCTTTCCCATTGTGGTGAATGAAGAAACCATAATGAAGGACTGTGCTTATTTTGTATGTTTCCAGAGTATATGTACTAAAAGAATGCATTTTTATGTTTTTTAGAGCTGTATCATAAAACGTTACTGTGAGAAAAGATTTGTGTCTAAATATCTTGCAACAATTGGAATTGACTATGGAGTCACAAAGTAAGTGCATTGTTTCTTTGGGCTTGAAAATTACATAGATTTGAGAATTTTTCTAAAATGATGTATCTTGAAATAGAGATTCTGAAGAAGGAAAGATAGGAATAAGAGACATTTACGGATATGTAGTGATCATATCAATTGTTCATCACTGAGCATGTTCTTTTTGCCAGGCCTTGCCTTCGCAAGGGATAGGTATAGGGTCTACAACAATGACGAAGTTAACAAAAAGCCCACCTAGCAGATGTATCTTTTTAGGAAACATGTTTCTATATAAACACATCCTATTAGCAGGTGTGTTTATAGAGCATTTTGAGGTATTCTTTCCACAAAGTCTAAATAGTATGTCGAATATTTTCTATCAGAGGATTTCCTTTATTGGCTTATGATCTTTATAACCTATTGGTATCTAGCAAAAATGATCTGGGAGAAGGAAAATTAGGAGTAAGTGGGGATTTATCTCGAGATGAATCAAGGGTGGGTTGAGCCTGAGGAGATAGGCTTACATTAGCAGGAAATAATACCACCAAAGCGTGGAGTTAAGGTAGACTGCACACTCCCTGAAGGTGAAATCTCAGGTGCTCACCGTTCTGCCCTAACCTGCCCCCTCCTCTCTTATTCCCTTCCTTTACACACTTTACCCTCCATCCACACTGTACCGCTGCCCTTGTATTTCCCTAGCTCAGTGCAGTTATTCATTCATTCTGTCCACCTGAAATATCCTTTCCCCTCATCCCTCCATCAGACTCTTTGACGTGTTAAAATGCTCCTGTTCCCATAAGGCCTTGGAATACCTTCTTTATCAGTTAGGACTCTTTAGTTGCAAATGACAGAAATAATAAACTTCTGTATGCTATTTATGGTACTTATTTTAAATTGCCACATGTCATTATTATTTATATGTGTTTCATGTCTCCTGCTAGATTATAAGCCCCATGAAGAAGGAGCTATTAGAATAAGTCATTTCCAGGTGCCTGGCACAGTGCTTGCATGTAGTAGATACTCAAAAACTCTACTAGGTGAGATAGATATATCTAAAGAGGGGGTTTGTAAGATTAGACTGTGAGGGCAGCTTTTAAGAAGGTGGACTAAAGCGGTGAGGTTTGTCTATACTTCAGGGCATAGGATTTCATCAGTGATATGCCAGGATATCCTATTTAAGGCAGTGTTGTTTTGAATTCATGTAAGTAGCTAATTTATTCATCTAAGAAATGAGAATCACCATATTACGCCATAGAACTGTAGTGGTTCATTCAACAGACTATTCTTTCTCTGGCTGAAATTTTTTTTGGAAAGCTGCTTGTCCCAGGGTGTATCAGGAGGATATAACTGACAGAAACCTAACTCAAACCAAATCAAGGAAAAAATAATAACGGTAATAACAACAACAATAATAAAGAATATTAATCAATTCACATAATCCAGTTATGAGGATGCTGTGCCTTAGAGATGGCTGGAACCAGGGACAGAATATAGCTATATAATTTACTACGTCTCTCTCCAGCTTTTAGCTTCCTCTGCATGGCTGCCAGCAGATCTCAGACTCACATTGTAAATTTTACCTCCAGAGAGGGACCAAAGCTAATATACAAATTTCAAAATCCTAGGGAAAGTTTTGATTGTTCAGGTAGGGACAGGTGCCTTTCCCCAGCTCATTTGGCTGTGGCCAACAGAGTGGGATCACTAAGAACATAGCAGAACTCGTCTGAACCACAACTGGGAGAGGAAAGGGCTATACTCGTGGGTAGTCAAAATAACAGGTACCCATTCCGTCCCTCCTGTTATCTACATGGTGAAGCTCAAATTCCAGCATATTGAAGAATTACTTGTAAAGTTTGTGAAAATGCAGATTCTTAGGGCCCACCAAGATTCTGGTTGGCTGGGTGTGAGGTGGGCACAGGAATCTGCATTTTTAACGGCCTCTCATAATAATGATGCAGGTGGTCTGCAGGCCACAACCTAGGAAAGCAAGACCTTGAGGTAGCGAATTACCATTTTTCTTCAGGTTAATTTCCTCTGTCTGGCATCTGAATTAAAATAACTTCTTTGAGTTTCAGTGTGAATACATTTGTGCATTCCTGACTTTATCCATTCTCAGCTGCTATCTCTTTAAGGCCAAATTTTCTAATATACATTGTTACACCAGGTCTTCTCCAAAGGCTCTCAGACTCTGTTGTTTTGTGTTGTTTTGCTGTTCTCACATTCTCTTTTATAAGGTGGGTCCTGATTTCACAGATGTTAAAATGAAAACAGATGTGCATCTTGGTTATTGATGAAATATGGTAGAGAGTTCAGGAATAAGATGATTAATGGTTAGCTTGATGTAAGTCTACAAGTAATATAAAACACCTGTAGGCATTATGGTTTCAGAACAGAAGGTGGGTGTAATAAACGTGGACAAGAGAATAATAATAATAAACAAACCCAGAGGTAGTGTAGGGCCGATGAGAGAAAGTACTGATGTCCTTGTATTCTGTAAGAGGGAGTCATGTCAGTGCTGTCTAAACTGAAACATGTCACTGAAAAACATGATTCTAACCTGTTAACTTACTGTTAATAATCCCTATTCTTAACTTAGAGGGGTCTTTTAGGAAATACTTCTTGTGATGAAGAAAATATATTTAAAGTTCAATAATTCTACTTCACCTCAGTTTCTTTTTCCTTTTGTTACATTCAATACAAAGTAATAAATAAACATTAATTTTTTTTTAATTCAATACAAGTAAATTTTATACTTTTTATTTTAAAATAGTGTAATCCCATTTTGATAAAAACACTTGTGCTTCTCAGTCACGTCTGTGTATAGAAGAAGGCTGCCTTGGCATTCATCTATATTGATGAAGGCTTTTGCTGGGTGATAGGATTTGGGATAAATTTTGAACTTTCATCTTTGTATTTCTGTAGTGTTTGAAATACTTACAATATTTCATTAATTTATTTTCCAACAATGGTTTTTCTTGAAAAAAATAAAAAGGACAAGAGGCAAATATGCTATGATGTTGGCAGCATTTAATTCTAATATGAATGGTTGTTCTTTCCCCTTTTGTTCTTTTCTCTATTTTAATTTTTTTTTAAAGAGAGAGGGTGCAAGTGAGTGAGGGGCAGAAAGAGAGGGAGAGAGAATCCAACGAGGGGCAGACAGAGAGAGAATGGGGAAGCAGGGCTCTAGCTCACTCGATGTGGGGCTCAAACTCACGAACCATGAGATCATGGCCTGAGCCAAAGTCAGATGCTTAACCACTGAGCCACACGGGCACCCTTAAAATTTTTGAAAAACAAGTTGACTATAGCTCTTGCTCAATGAAGGTCACAAGAAGATCACACAGACGTTAATAAAATACACCTTAATTATTGTTCTGCATGGTAAGCAAGCATAGCTGGTAGTAATTAAGATGTCTTGCCAAGTGAAAGAAAATATTTTGTTTTCCTTCCTCTTACTCCTACTTGTCCCAAATCAGTTTTCTTAGTCTCACAGTAAAAGCCACCATTTGTTAGTAAAAGGGTATGGCCTGAAATATCTTGAGATAAGCTGAAAGTAAATGAGGGTGTTTATTATAGGTGGGTTCAGTGTCTTTATTTTTATTTTTTTATTGATTATTATTTTTTAATATGAAATTTATTGTCAAATTGGTTTCCATACAACACCCAGTGCTCATCCCAAAAGGTGCCCTCCTCAATACCCATCACCCACCCTCCCCTCCCTCCCACCCCCCATCAACCCTCAGTTTGTTCTCAGTTTTTAAGAGTCTCTTATGCTTTGGCTCTCTCCCACTCTGACTTCTTTTTTTTTTTTTTTTTTCCCTTCCCCTCCCCCATGGGTTTCTGTTAAGTTTCTCAGGATCCACATAAGAGTGGGTTCAGTGTTTTTAAAATAAGGAGGCAAGATGATCTGCCAAGTTGCTGGCTTCTGTTGTAAAGATTATCTGAAATCAAGAAAAGGCACTAAGAAAGCCTCTTACATTTCATACACATACCTTTTTGAAATGTATAAATGGCATAAATGATATTAATGAGAACGCAGAAACCATAACCTTCTTTGGAATTGTTTCCATTTGAACATTTCAGGGTACAAGTCAGAGACCGAGAAATCAAAGTCAACATCTTTGATATGGCTGGCCATCCTTTCTTCTATGAGGTAAGAAAGCCTTTTTGAGAAAACCAACATCCAGTATTGTCAGTGGATTCAGGGAAAGATCCTGAGTTACCTGAAACGACCAATATTCAAATCACGTATAAAATTAGGTGAATTTAGCTGGTGTTCATGGCTTCCTTTCTGAGCCTAAACTTCATAGAAACCTATTGGTCTTTTGTTCCATTCCCTCAAACTGTGGTAGGAAAGTTCATTGCTAATGTTTCAAACACGTTTTAACTTTCAAAGGACTGTTGCTTTTAACTTTGTACCTTAGCCCAGAATGTGACAGGATAATTATATTCATACTTGGACTTAAGAATTCAGCAATGCGACTTCTTTCATAGCACAGTACTAGAGTGAGCTCTCCAGTTCACTCTGCAGCCTTATGTGTTACCTCTCTGGAGAGAGTCCCACCTGCTTTACTTTGTCTTCTTGTCCTGAGTAGTCTCAAAGTGAATCTCATGGCCATCCTCTTTTGTTTTTCCTTCCTTGGGTTATTGATTTTCCCTGAAGAGGCTCTCTGTTCTTTTCTAGTTTGGGCCATTTCACTTCTGCTATTTATTATTTCCTTCCTTCTACTTGCTTTGTGTTTCTTTTGCTCTTATTCTGGGTTCTTTATGTGGGAGCTTAGATTATTGATTTGAGACTTCCTGCATTTTTGATGTGTGTGTTTGGTGCTATCAGTTCCCCTCTCAGCACTGCTTAGCTGTGTCCCACACATTTTGATATGTTGTATTTTCAATTTCATTAATATTTCATCTTATTCATTCAATGTGTTTTTCTTTTTAATTTCTCTTGAGACTTTCTGTTTGAACTATGGGTTATTTAGAAGTGCGTTGTTTAGTTTCCAAGTGTTAGAGATTTTTTGGTTATCTTCCTGTTATTAATTTCTGGTTTGAGTCCATTGTGATCAGAGAACACACTGTATGATTTTGATTTCTTTTAAATTTGTTGAGGTTTTTTTCATGACCCAGGGTATGGTCTATCTTGGTCTTCCGTGGGCACTTGAAAAGATGTGTATTCTGCTATTGTTGGATGGAGAGCTCTATAAATATTTATTAGGTCTTGTTGGTCAGTGGTATTGTTGAATTCTTTTATATTCTTGCTGATCTTTTGTTTGGTTGTTCTATCGATTACTGAGAGAGGGGTATTAAAGTCTCCAACTATAACTGTGGACTTGTCTGTTTCACTTCTTTCATATTTGCTTTATATGTGTTGCAACTCTGTTATTTGGTACATACATATTTATGATTGCTATGTCTTCATTATATAGTTTTATTTTTATATAATGCCCCCTCTGTCTCTGTAATCATTTTTGCTCTGATGTCTACTTTATCTGATATTAATATAGCCAATTTTTGCTTTCCTTTAATGTTTGCATGATATATCCTTTTCTATCTTTTTACTTTCAGTCTGCTTATATCATTGTATTTGAAGTAACTGTCTTGTAGACATGGGTCATGTTTTTCACTCTATTATGCCAATTTCTATCCTTTAATTGAAATCTTTAGACCACTTACGTTTAATGTAATTATGAATATATTAGGGTACAAGTCTGCCATTTATTTTTCATTTTCTGTTTGTTCTGTTTTCCAGTTCTCTGTTTTCTGTTCCCTGCCATCTATGGGTTAGTCGAACACTTTTTGAATTCCATTCGATTTGTCCATAGTGGTTTTTTTTTTTTCTGAAAGTAATTAAATTGGATTTTATTTTTTATTTATTTGTTTATTTATTTAATATGAAACTTATTGTCAAATTGGTTTCCATACAACACCCAGTGCTCATCCCAAAAGGTGTCCTCCTCAATACCCATCACCCACCCTCCCCTCCTCCCACCCCCCCATCAACCCTCAGTTTGTTCTCAGTTTTTAAGAGTCTCTTATGTTTTGGCTCCCTCCCTCTCTAACCTTTTTTTTTTCCCTTCCCTTCCCCCATGGTCTTCTGTTAAGTTTCTCAGGATCCACATAAGAGTGAACACATATGGTATCCATCTTTCTCTGTATGACTTATTTCACTTAGCATAACATTCTCCAGTTCCATCCACGTTGCTACAAAAGGCTATATTTCATTCTTTCTTATTGCCACGTAGTATTCCATTGTGTATATAAACCACAATTTCTTTATCCATTCATCAGTTGATGGACATTTAGGCTCTTTACATAATTTGGCTATTGTTGAAAGTGCTGCTATAAACATTGGGGTACAAGTGCCCCTATGCATCAGCACTCCTGTATCCCTTGGGTAAATTCCTAGCAGTGCTATTGCTGGGTCCTAGGGTAGATCTATTTTTAATTTTTTGAGGAACCTCCACACTATTTTCCAGAGCGGCTGCACCAGTTTGCATTCCCACCAACAGTGCATGAGGGTTCCCGTTTCTCCACATCCTCGCCAGCATCTATAGTCTCCTGATTTGTTCATTTTGGCCACTCTGACTGGCGTGAGGTGGTATCTGAGTGTGGTTTTGATTTGTATTTCCCTGATGAGGAGCGATGTTGAGCATCTTTTCATGTGCATGTTGGCCATCCGGATGTCTTCTTTAGAGAAGTGTCTATTCATGTTTTCTGCCCATTTCTTCACTGGATTATTTGTTTTTCGGGTGTGGGGTTTGGTGAGCTCTTTATAGATTTTGGATACTAGCCTTTTGTCTGATATGTCATTTGCAAATATCTTTTCCCATTCTGTTGGTTGCCTTTTAGTTTTGTTGATTGTTTCCTTTGCAGTGCAGAAGCTTTTTATCTTCATGAGGTCCCATAGGTCTTCAATTTCCTTCATAAACTTTCTATAGTTTTCAGCATACAGATCTTTTACATCTTTGGTTAGATTTATTCCTAGGTATTTTATGCTTCTTGGTGCAATTGTGAATGGGATCAGTTTCTTTATTTGTCTTTCTGTTGCTTCATTATTAGTGTATAAGAATGCAACTGATTTCTATACGTTGATTTTGTATCTTGAGACTTTGCTGAATTCATGTATCAGTTCTAGCAGACTTTTGGTGGAATCTGTCGGGTTTTCCATGTATAATATCATGTCATCTGCAAAAAGCGAAAGCTTGACTTCATCTTTGCCAATTTTGATGCCTTTGATTTCCTTTTGTTGTCTGATTGCTGATGCTAGCACTTCCAACACTATGTTAAACATCAGTGGTGAGAGTGGACCTGTCGTGTTCCTGATCTCAGGGGGAAAGCTCTCAGTTTTTCCCCCATTGAGGATGATATTAGCTGTGGGCTTTTCATAAATGGCTTTTATGATGTTTAAGTATGTTCCCTCTATCCCGACCTTCTCGAGGGTCTTTATTAAGAAAGGATGCTGAATTTCGTCAAATGCTTTTTCTGCATCAATTGACAGGATCATATGGTTCTTATCTTTTCTTTTACTGATGTGATGTATCACATTGATTGATTTGCGAATGTTGAACCAGCCCTGCATCCCAGGAATGAATCCCACTTGATCATGGTGAATAATTCTTTTTATATGCTGTTGAATTTGACTTGCTAGTATCTTGTTGAGAATTTTTGCATCCATATTCATCAGGGATATTGGCCTATAGTTCTCTTTTTTTGCTGGGTCTCTGTCTGCTTTAGGAATCAAAGTAATGCTGGCTTCATAGAATGAGTCTGGAAGTTTTCCTTCCCTTTCTATTTTTTGGAACAGCTTGAGAAGGATAGGTATTATCTCTGCTTTAAATGTCTGGTAGAATTCCCCTGGGAAGCCATCTGGTCGTGGACTCTTATTTGTTGGGAGATTTTTGATAACTGATTCAATTTCTTCACTGGTTATGGGTCTTTTCAAGTTTTCTATTTCTTCCTGTTTGAGTTTTGGAAGTGTGTGGGTGCTTAGGAATTTGTCCATTTCTTCCAGGCTGTCCAGTTTGTTGGCAAATAATTTTTCATAGTATTCCCTGATAATTGCTTGTATTGCTGAGGGATTGGTTGTAATAATTCCATTTTCATTCATGATTTTATCTATTTGGGTCATCTCCCTTTTCTTTTTGAGAAGCCTGGCTAGAGGTTTGTCAATTTTGTTTATTTTTTCAAAAAACCAACTCTTGATTTCGTTGATCTGCTCTACAGTTTTTTTAGATTCTATATTGTTTATTTCTGCTCTGATCTTTATTATTTCTCTTCTGCTGCTGGGTTTGGGGTATCTTGGCTGTTCTGCTTCTATTTCCTTTAGGTGTGCTGTTAGATTTTATATTTGGGATTTTTCTTGTTTCTTGAGATAGGCCTGGATTGCAATGTATTTTCCTCTCAGGACTGACTTCACTGCATGCCAGAGTGTTTGGATTATGGTGTTTTCATTTTCATTTGTTTCCATATATTTTTTAATTTCTTCTCTGATTGCCTGGTTGACCCATTCATTCTTTAGTAGGGTGTTCTTTAACCTCCATGCTTTTGGAGGTTTTCCAGACTTTTTCCTGTGGTTGATTTCAAGCTTCATAGCGTTGTGGTCTGAAAGTGTGCATGGTATGATCTCAATTCTTTTATACTTGTGAAGGGCTATTTTGTGACCCAGTATGTGATCAATCTTGGAGAATGTTCCATGTTACTCGAGAAGAAAGTATATTCTGTTGCTTTGCGATGCAGAGTTCTAAATATATCTGTCAAGTCCATCTGTTCCAATGTATCATTCAGGGCCCTTGTTAATTTATCGATCCTGTGTCTAGATGATCTATCCATTACTGTAAGTGAAGTATTAAAGTCCCCTGCAATTACCACATTCTTATCAATGAGGTTGCTTATGTTTGTGATTAATTG
Source organism: Panthera onca (assembly GCF_046562875.1). Classification (NCBI taxonomy): domain Eukaryota; kingdom Metazoa; phylum Chordata; class Mammalia; order Carnivora; family Felidae; genus Panthera; species Panthera onca. The sequence continues at coordinate 19,855,123 of NC_138341.1, read as the reverse complement.
CTTTATATATTTGGGGGCTCCCGTATTCGGCGCATAGACATTTATAATTGTTAGCTCTTCCTGATGGATAGACCCTGTAATTATTATATAATGCCCTTCTTCATCTCTTGTTACAGCCTTTAATTTAAAGTCTAGTTTGTCTGATATAAGTTTGGCTACTCCAGCTTTCTTTTGACTTCCAGTAGCATGATAGATAGTTCTCCATCCCCTCACTTTCAATCTGAAAGTGTCCTCAGGTCTAAAATGAGTCTCTTGTAGACAGCAAATAGATGGGTCTTGTTTTTTTATCCATTCTGATACCCTGTGTCTTTTGGTTGGCGCATTTAGTCCATTTACATTCAGTGTTATAGAAAGATATGGGTTTAGAGTATTGTGATGTCTGTAGGTTTCATGCTTATAGTGATATCTCTGGTACTTTGTGGTCCTTGCAACATTTCACTTACAGAATCCCCCTTAGGATCTCTTGTAGGGCTGGTTTAGTGGTGATGAATTCCTTCAGTTTTTGTTTGTTTGGGAAGACCTTTATCTCTCCTTCTATTCTGAATGACAGACTTGCTGGATAAAGGATTCTCTGCTGCATAGTTGTCTGTTTATCACATTGAAGATTTCCTGCCATTCCTTTCTGGCCTGCCAAGTTTCAGTAGATAGGTCTGTCACTAGTCTTATCAGTCTCCCTTTATATGTTAGAGCATGTTTATCCCTAGCTGCTTTCAGAATTTTCTCTTTATCCTTGTATTTTGCCAGTTTCACTATGATATGTTACAATTCAAGTTAGGTCTGAAGGGAGTTCTCTGTGCCTCTTGGATTTCAATGGCTTTTTCCTTCCCCAGATCAGGGAAGTTCTCAGCTATGATTCCTATTATACGGATATTGTTGCGTTTGATTGCATCACTTAGTTCTCTAATTCTCCCCTCATAGTCCCGGATTTTTTTATCTCTCTTTTTCTCAGCTTCCTCTTTTTCCATAATTTTATCTTCTAATTCACCTATTCTCTCCTCTGCCTCTTCAATCCAAGCTGTGGTCGCCTCCATTTTATTTTGCACCTCATTTATAGCTTTTTTTAGCTCCTCATGACTATTTCTTAGTCCCCTGATCTCTGTAGCAATAGATTCTCTGCTGTCCTCTATACTTTTTTCAAACCCAGCAATTAATTTTATGACTATCATTCTAAATTCATGTTCCGTTATATTGCTTAAATCGTTTTTGATCAATTCGTTAGCTGTCTCTACTTCCTGGAGTTTCTTTTGAGGAGAATTCTTACGTTTTGTCATTTTGGATAGTCCCTGGGGTGATGTGGCACTGCAGGGCGCTTCCCCTGTGCTGTCTGGAGTAACTTGTATTGGTGGGTGGGGCCGCGGTCGGACCTGATGTCTGTCCCCAACCCACCGCTGGGGCCACAGTCAGACTGGTGTGTACCTTGTCTTCCCCTCTCCCAGGGGCAGGATTCACTGTGGAATTGTGTGGCCCCTGTCTGGGCTACTTGCACACTGCCAGGCTTGTGGTGCTGCTTTGATGGGATCTGGCGTATTAGCCGGGGTGGATCCGCAAGGTGCACAGGGGCAGGAGGGGCAGGCTCAGATCGCTTTGCCATTGGTGGTCCCCTGCGGGAGGGGCCCTGCAGCACCAGGAGGGAGGCTCACCTGTCAGAGGGATGGATCCACAGAAGCACAGTGTTGGGTGTTTGCGCGGTGCAAGCAAGTTTGATGACGGGAACTGTTCCCTTTGGGGTTTCGGCTGGGGGATGGGAGAGGGAGATGGTGCTGGCCAGCACCTTTGTTCCCCGCTGAGCTGAGCTCTGTCTTCCAGGGCTCAACACCTCTCCCTCCTGGTGTCCTCTCGCCCTCCCGCTCTCCGAGCAGAGCTGTTGACTTTTAACATTCCAGATGTTAAGTCCCGCTGGCTGTCAGAACTCACGCAGTCCGGCCCCTCCGCTTTTGCAAGCCAGACTCGGGGGCTCTGCCCTGCCGGGTGGGCTGGCCCTCCACCGCCCCGGCTCCCTCCCGCCACGTCCGTGTAGTGCGTACCGCCTCTCCGCCCTTCCTACCCTCTTCCACGGGCCTCTTGTTTATGCTTGGCTCCGGAGAGTCTGTTTTGCTAGTCTTCTGGCGGTTTTCTGGGTTATTTAGGCAGGTGTGGGTGGAATCTAAGTGATCAGCAGGACGAGGTGAGCCCAGTGTCCTCCTACACTGCCATCTTCTCAAACTCCTCCATAGTGTTTTTGAATAAATCTCTCTGAATGGCCGCATTAGTGGGTGGTCTAGTTATAACACTATTTAAATTATCACAGTCTTCTGATATCATCATTTTAACAGTTTGAGTGGAATTGTAGAAACTTTTCCTCCCTTTGCATCTCTTTATCTTCCCCCATTTATGATTGTCTTAAAATTTTCTCTATATACCTTTAGAACTGCATGAGACAGTGTTTAATCTTTGCTTAACTGTCACACATAATTTAGAAAACTCAAGAAAGAAGGAAAGAAAGCCTGTTATATTCACTCATATTTTTGTTTACTCTGATCTTTCACCCTTCGCTGTATTCCATACTCCTTCTTCATCATTTCCTTTCTATTTAAAGAACTTCCTTTAGCCATTCTCTTAGCATAAGTCTACTGACAACAGATTCTCTCCTAGTTTTCTTTGATTGAGATTGTCTCAATTTCCCATTTGTGCCTGAAGAATATTTTTTCTTGTTATAGGGTTCTGCGTTGATATTTCTTTTTTTTTTTTTCAGCACTTGAAAAATAGTGTACTTCTTTCCTTTGGCCTCCATGGATTCTGATGAGAAATCTGCCCCTTTGGCTACAGAGAACAGGCTTTTGTTGGGCTTTTATTTGTCTGTACCCATTGACATTTCTAAGTTGTACTTCTTCAGTTACATATCTTAGATATATGAGGCAAAAGAAAATCCGGGAAACTTACCACTGTGTCATTCATTGGGCCTCGAGGTCCCTAGCTTATCTGCTTTCTTCTCTCTACCTTCCAATGTCTTCTTATATAGGTTTTATATATAACACTCGGGGTTTTTTACCTGTACTTAGCAGGAAGAATAGGGAAAAGTATATCTACTCTATCTTCCTGGAAAAAAAAATAATAATGTAATGCCTGTAAAATCTTCCATCTTGTGAATATACCCAAATATATAGGTAAAATGAATTATTTTTTTAATGTTTATTTAGTTTTGAGAGAGAGAGAGAGAGAGAGAGAGAGAGTGCAAGCAGGAGAGGGCCAGAGAGAGAGGGGGGCAGAGGATCCAAACAAAGCAGGCTCCATGCTGACAGTAGAGAGCCCAACACGGGGCTCGAACCCACGAACTATGAGATCATGACCTGAGCCAAAACCAAGAATCAGATGCTCAACCGACTGAGCCACCCAGGTGCCCCTAAAATGAAATCTTTTTAAATGTGGAGGCTTATACTTTACAAGTATAGAGTACTGTCAGTGAAAGAAGAACAGAAGTTCTAGATTACCACAAACTTGACACAGATTCTAATTACTGGAAATGCTGGAATAAATCTTAGATTTCTTCAAAGTCATAAAAATGGAGAGTTAGAAAATGTCTGAGAATTAATGTGGTCCAGCTTCTTTCTGCCCATTGTAGGATCTCTTTCTGTAGCATTCCTGATCAATGGCCATCATTCATTCACCTCATACCAATATGCCAGTTTCTGTGTTGGCCACTGGTAATACATAGCCCCTGTCCACATGGAACATAAATATGTCAGAGCACAACATGTTGCACAAATGACCGATTGCTTAGGAGCATTTAATATCCAGCCCTAGCTTATCTGGGAGGACAGGAAGTCTTGTTGAAGGAAACAATGTTTATGTTGAGCATTGATGGATAAGTAAGGATTACGTAGATTGGTGGGAATCCAGGGATGGTACACGGGATAGTTTTGAGTGGTACAGACTGAATAGTTTGGAGAATGAATGTCTCTAATGATGGGGTTGCACTGCTTCACAAGTTCATCCTTTATAGAGTTAAAAACTCTAGATTAACGGCTCCCTTATGAAGGCTGCCTTCCTTTGACGTTCAGTATTAATTCTGGCCTTGTTTTTGGAGCAACATACTGAGTCTGTGCTTTCTAATATTTGTTAATCTGGTCTTTTTCAGGTAAAATATTTTCTAGTCCTGCCCCAGCTGGGCCTATCAGCATCCTTTGTGGGTAATTTCTAGTTAGTTGATAGGGAGCTGGGGACCGAACATAACATTCCAGATTGTCTAATGAAAAACACGGAGTGTTCCTTTACTTCCTACCATTAGACACCAGACTTCCGTCAATGCAACCTGAAATTATAATAGCTTTTTTTCAGCAGCTTAAAAAAGATAGAAGCATAATTAATAGAAGCTCCTTGAAATCACCACTTCTGAAGTACCTTTTCTCTGAATAGCTTTGATTTCTCCTTTTTTGTCAAATAGTTGGCTGGCTGCAGCTCAAACCCTCCTTTTTGACAAGACCGAAGCCGTCTTCTTCCTAAGTCCCAAGCTGCCCAAAGTATACTTTTGCTCAGCACACACCTGGTTTTGAAGCACCCATAGCCATTCTCATGATCCCTGACTTCCCCCAGTCCTTGAGGCCTGTCCTCCATTGAAGCTTCTGTTGTCATCTGTCCTCCAGACAGGTTTACCCAAAGGGTCTGCTGAGAAAGGACAGTCGCTTAGAGTGTGAGACAGCACTCTCCAAGGAAATGTCAGAGAGGATTGTGAGGGAATGGTGGGCCTGTATCTTACCAGCAGTCCTGCTTCCACTGATGTACACAACTATATTCTGGGGCTTGTTGGTAGGAGTTACATGGTCTATGGAAACCTCTTGAGGCCCGAGTGATATTAAACTAGCAGCTTTCTCTGACCTATAAGCTGGAAAGTTTGCCATCTTTGCTTTAAGAAATAATCCCGATTCCCTTAGCATCCTATTTAATTAAACTTTGGATACAGCAAGACTTCCAGGACTAATATAGAAAGCTGTTTTGGGAGATGAGAATAATAGAACTGTAGGGGACCATTGAGGCATCGACTTTGACCTTTTCGTTTTTACAGATGAGGAAGCGAAAGCTTGAGGTCATAAAGCCACTTACTCAAGATTACAGAGGTAACTAGCTGCTGAGCCCAGACTTGAACTTGAGTCAGTTGAAAGAGAAATCCGTGGGGCTTGCCTAAGTCTCTGTTTACACACAAATCTCCCTCTGGATAACATCATTTGCATCTTGGAATTCGTTCCTTTCCCCTTTGGCCTCTACTTTCATTCCTGACGTTCAGCTATTCTTTTTTATTTTTTTTAATGTTTATTCATTTTTGAGAGACAGAGAGAGACAGAGCATGAGTGGGGAAGGGGCAGAGAGAGGGAGACACAGAATCTGAAGCAGGCTCTAGGCTCTGAGCTGTCAGCGCAGAGCCCGACGCGGGGCTTGAACTCACGAACTGCGAGATCATGACCTGAGCTGAAGTTGGACACTCAACCGACTGAGCCACCGAGGCGCCCCCTGACATTCAGCTATTCTTGATTTAAAATGTCTCAAATACTTTCACCTGCTAGGCCCTGTTGGCGACACAAAGATGGACGTATCAGGATGCATGCCTTCACATTCTTACAGTCTAGTGGAGAAGGCAGCTGTATATGCTACCAACTATAAAACTAGACAGGAAGTGATAACGAGTGCTACTGGAAGCACAGAGCCTGTGGTGTTTCAGGGATGAAGAAGTTAGATTCTGTTTGGCAGGGGTAGGAGGTTAGATGATGAGGCACGGGGCAGAGAAAAACTACATGAAAGATACGGTGTTATAGCTAAACTTGAAAGATTGAAGGTAAAGAGGTGTCTGTTTCCAGGTGGAATTAGGTTTGGGGAAAGAGAGATTATCCAGTTTGAAGTGCAGTGGGTAGGAGGAGGGTAGGACTGGAAAGTTGGTGGAGGACTGATCAGAAACTTTTAACGTCAATGAAAAGAATTTGAACTTTAGGAGGTTGGCAGTAGGGAAACACTAAAGAATTTTTGAACCAGGGCTCTCAAAAGATAAATACACAGTATGTATAATGTTGCTGGGGAGATTACTTAGAAAATTCTTGGACTGGTAGTCAAGAGATAGTGTAATGTTGGCAAGTGGAAATGGAAAGGAAGTGACAGGTGCAGGAAATATGGCAGAGGAAGCTTCTACAGGATTGTTTGTCCCTAATGTGCAAAAAGGCAGAGGAAAGCAGCAAAGGTTAACGCTAGGCTTTCAATCCACGTGACTCAGAGAATGGTGTGCCCCTATTATGACTAGAAGTTCAAGGGAAGGAAGAGATTGGGAAGGAGTAAGATGGAGGCTTTTCTGTTGTACACATTGAATTTGAGATTCTGGCAGGACATTCAGCAGGAAGAGTCTAGAGCTAACTGGAAATGCAGGTCTGCGAGAACAGATGAAAAGGCTCACCTTGCAGGATCTCACAGTTGAAACTGTGCAGGTGGTTGGTGTTGCTGAGTTGGGAGGAAGGATGGAAGAAGAAAGTCTGAGGGCCCGGGACAGGATTTGGGGAAGGATGGTGGCAGGCTGGAGCGGGAGCAATGGAGAGAGGAGGAGTTGGTAAAAGACCAGTTAAGAACCTGGAGAAGGTGGTGTTTGGGAGCCAAGGCAACGTGAGTTTCAGGAAAGAAGGGAGAGGCCCGTTTTCACTACTGCGGGCGGGCTGAGGACCATGAGGACTGGGGAGAAGACTCTTGCCGTTCATCACTTTACATGCTTTATGGTTTTGTTGGTCTTAATTGTAGAGGATAGCTTCTTCTGTTTCTGCAAATTAGTAGGCATAGGCAGTCTTGGTTCAGGTGTCTATCTATACTCAGAAACCTAAACTTCATGCCTGATGCGTGTAAGATGTCTTCATTTCTTACCGCATATCCAGCGTGAGTGCGTATATACTGGAATTCCATGAGAAGGTGGGTAATGCGTGGCCTCTGTCAAGGTTCTTACTGGAATTTTGGCTGAAACCCCCAATCTGTCAGTGTCGTTCCTCACCCACCCCATCTGTCATTGCCTCTGCCACGTCAGTGTGTCCTGTACTTCGTGCTGCCTCTTCCTAGAGTTACGTACATGCCCCAGAAGCGAGACACCGTTTCTAATAAAAAATATCAAAGGAGGACAATCAGAATGAATGTGAGGAAGGAAGGAGGAAGGTGCTTATACACACTGTTTTCCAGGCACCATTTAGGTGATTTGCCTTCAGTATCTCATTTAATCCTCATAATAACCCTGTGAAGTAAGTGGTATTGTCCCCATTTTACAGATGAGATAACTGAGATGCAGAGAGGTTAAGTGACTTGCCCAAGATCACACAACTAGTAAGTAAGTGTGAACCCAGATCTGACTCCAGAGCCTGTGCTCTTTCCCATTACATCACACTGAGGCTCTGAGTTCAGAGTTCTAAAGTTGGTGTGCAGACCCAAGAGTCATGGGGAAGCTCTGCCTGATGTTCTGGGGGAGCCAGCTTTGGGATGTGACATATAGAGGTCTGTGCCTATTGCTGACGCTTATGTCATTTTTGCCTTAAGTTCTTCATTGTTCACTCACTTTCTGGTTCTTCCTAAGAAGAGCTTCACTCTATGGAATTTGTGTTATTTTAAGGTCTACTAACAAGAATTAAAGATTGATTGCCTCAGGGCGCCTGGGTGGCTCAGTCAGTTAAACGTCCGACTTCGGCTCAGGTCATGAACTCACGGTCTGTGGGTTCGAGCCCCATGTCCATCTCTGTGCTGACAACTTGGAGCCTGGAGCCTGCTTTGGATTCTGTGTCTCCCTCTCTCTCTGCCCCTCCCGTGCTCATGCTTTGTCTCTCTCTGTCTCTCAAAAATAAATAAACATTAAAAAAATTTGCCTTGGGGTGCCTGGGTGGCTCAGTTGGTTAAGCGTCCAACTTTGGCTCAGGTCATGATCTTGTGGTTTGTGAGACTGAGCCCCATGTCGGCCTCTGTGCTGACAGCTCAGAGCCTGGAGCCTGCTTCAGATTCTGTGTCTCTGTCTCTCTCTGCCCCTCTCCCCTCAAAATAAAATAAACATAAAAAATTTTTTTAAATAAATAAAAGAAAATAGAAAAGATTGCCTCCAGGGAATGGAACTCAAGGTGAGGAGGGTGGGGCAGGAGGCTGTTGTTTTCATCACAAGATGAAAACTAGGCTTGTACTAGGCTGTTTTTTTTATCATGTTATTTTGATTTTCTAAAAAGTCCCTTAAAGACCAGTAGATATTGAGATATAATAGCAAATACTATGACTACACCAAAGAACACACTTTGTTACATTCATGACTGTGAGATATATTCTTATAAAATCACAAAACCTACAATTTGTGCACCTGTTCTTTTATGTGAAGGTTCGTAATGAGTTTTACAAGGATACACAGGGTGTAATACTGGTCTATGATGTTGGGCAGAAGGACTCCTTTGATGCCCTTGATGCTTGGCTGGCAGAGATGAAACAAGACCTTGGACCTCATGGAAACATGGAAAATATTGTATTTGCAGTGTGTGCCAACAAGGTAACTGTTTTGGAAATGTTTGCTCAACCTTCTGAATTCATTATGGGAGGAGTGCAGCTCTGAGTTTGGGGGAAGAAATGAAAAGAAGTCCTTATTCTATGATATAGGAATCAACATCTTTTCAAAACCTATGTCCCTAAGACATAAAGAATAAAACCACAAACTCTGGTGTACCAGGATATTTATCCATTTTCTTCTGGTGCCATACTTGGGGAAGGGTATTGGTGACTGAGCAGGATAGGTAGACCCTCTGAGTAGGAAGAGTTTTCTCAAAGGATAGGGGGAAGTGTGGGACAGGCACTTGCCATTTTGCCACAGAATATCAGTCTGTGTTCAATATTAGCAATTTTTTTTGTCCCTTGTGGTCCGTATAATTGCATATACTAGTGCTGGGGGTTCCTTTAGGAGTGGTTTTTGCTTCAAGAAAGAATTGATGAAGACCTCACTGGGCCTGTTTTAGTGGGTCATGTTTGGGGTCTTCTCTGTGTCCTCCAACTTCCTATTTCAGATTGACTGTACCAAGCACCGCTGTGTAGATGAAAGCGAAGGGCGTCTCTGGGCCGAAAGCAAAGGGTTCTTGTACTTTGAAACTTCAGCACAAACCGGAGAAGGAATCAATGAAATGTTCCAGGTAAATTAGCATTGTTTTGTTTGTATCAAGGCTGACCATGCCCAATTTTAGTTTAAATTATGAGAAACAAAAATGTAATAGGAATTTGTCATTAGAATAAGCTTGGTCTTTCAGAAGCTGGTGAGAAAAAGATTGAGAGAGAGAGAGAGAGAGAGAGAGAGAGAGAGAGTGTGTGTGTGTGTGTGTGTGTGTGTGTGTGTGTGTGTGTGTGATGTCTGCCTGCTGACTACAGACCTGAGTGATTGTCAGAGTTACTATGGGAAATTCTTCAAAATACAGATTTCTGGGCTCTAGACCCACCAGAAGCTTAGTGCTGTGATGGAGCTCAGGAATCTATATTTTGAAAAACCTTTCTAGGTGATTCTGATGATCATCAAGTTTAACGACAGTTATTATATACTGACAGTAGAACAAAGATTTTCTTTAAAACTGCCTTTGGTTAATGGTGTTACATTTACACGCATAGTTATGTGGAAGCATTACTTTGGCAAAATTGCCTTGCCAGAGTGAATGTGTATGGTGCAGCTAGAGAATAGGGGACTGTCATTGCAGAGTCCAGCCAGTCACACATAAAAATAAGGTCTTACCCACCAAGTAGGCGATGGAAGGATGTACTCATATTGCAACCTGAATGAATGGTCATTTTTAAAAAAATTACTAATCTTGAATCATTTTAAGGGAATGAGGCTTTTTAAAATAATAAATTATAAAGTCAGCTCTTAATTACAGATACATTTGGAGGTAAGTGGTGGCATGAATTATGCATTTTTTCTTATGAATATATCTGATATTTTGGGAATTTTTAACATTTCAAAGAGTGTAGCTATACTGTAACGAGTTGTTCTTAATTATTGAGTGGGATTTTATTTAATCTTTTATGCTGAATTTCTTTCTCATAAGATGTCACCGCCCCTACTAGAAGACAAGTTTCATCCTTGGCTGACAGGCTAAATTGGGCATCAGTAGCTTCTATTTCAAGACCAAATAAGGTTGATGTTGACTTGCCACACTCTGTATCCCATTTAGTACATGGTCCTGTGTGAGTTTGTACCTATTCACTCATGTGCAGTAACGATGCTTAATCATTTGAATAGTATTTTATAATTCTGGCGAAGTTTACATGTTTCATCTCATTTGAGACTCTTACTGTACGATGGGTATTGTTCTCATTTCCGATGTTATAGTATCTAAGAGTAGTAAAGTGACTTCTTCAAGGACTATAAATAATGACTGTTGAAAATTAAATTTCTTTCAGCACTTCAAAGGCGATGGTCCATTCTCTCCTGGCCTGTGTTGAATCTCATGAGACGTTAGCACCCATTTTTACTCTTATTCTTTTGTACATAATGTGTTGTGTTTTTTTCCCCATCCAGCCACTTTCAAGAGTTCATCTTTGGCTTTTAGCATGTGGACCATGTGCCTGGGTGTGGTTCTCTTTATATTTGCCCTGAATGGTTTTTCTTGAGTTTCTCAGATTGCTAGGCAGGTGTTTTTCACCACTATTTGTTCAAAAGTTTTTTGGCTCAGGGTGTCTGGGTGGCTCAGTCGGTTGGGCATCAGATTTTGGCTCGGGTCATGATCTCGCGGTTTGTGAGTTTGAGCCCCATGTGGGGCTCTGTGCTGACAGCTCAGTGCCTGGAGCCTGCTTCGAATTCTGTGTCTCCTTCTCTCTCTGCTCCTCCCCTGCTCATATTCTCTCTCCCTTTCAAAAATAAAGACTAAAAAAATTTTTTTTTTAAGTTTTTTGGCTCTATTTCTACTCTTTTCCTTCTGGGACTCCAGTTACATGTATATCAGACCATTTGATTTTGTCCCACCGTCCTTGAGGCTATGTTTATTTTTCTTCCCTTTTTCTCTCTTTTTCAGATTGCGTAGTCTCTATGGTGACAGTGCACAGAGTATGAGATATGAGCAGGATCAAAAAATAGTTTTCACTTCAGACAACAAAAAAAATAGGCAAAGAATCTGAACAATTTACAGAAAAAGCAATAAGCATATGAAAAGACACTCCGCTTCACTTACAATTAAAGAAATGCAAATTAAAACTGTGTGACACATGTAGGTTTGGCAGAAGGGAAGCTGTATGATAATGCCCCATAGTGACAAGGGTGTAGAGAAATAACACTGTCAGACACTGTGATGGGAGTGTAAACGGCACCGTTTTTTCGTATGAAAATTGTCAAAATCAAAAATTAAAATGCCCATACACTGTTATTTAGTACTTCTGCTTTTAGGAATTTGTTTTAAAGCAGTATCTCCACACGTGTGTGGAGATACACACACACACACACTCACACACACGTGTGGAGATACACACACACACACTCATACACACACACACACACACACACACACACACACACACACACAAAGTATTCACTAAAACACTGTGTGCAGTAGCAAAACCTGGAGACAATAGCCTTGTCTAAGAAAATAGGGAGTTGGTTAAATAAATTAAGATATAGTCACACAGTGGAATACTGAACAGTCATTAAAAAGGAAGAAAGTGTCTAGAGGCAGCTGGAGAAAGGGCCCAAGGTCTATTTTTATGTGAAAAAATGCAAGGAGCTAAGCAGTATGTTTAATCTGCTCTCGTTTATGTAAAAGTTTAGTGTGTAGATGGAGGTACTGGTATTCTGATAGAAAATTTTTCTGGAAAGATACTCAAAAAAATATTAACAATGGTTACTTCAAGGAGAAGAACTTGAGGGACAGAGAGACATAGTTTTCATTTTACACTTTCATTTACCATTTGAATTTTTCTAACGGTATTCATCTACTACTTTTTTTTTTAACATTTATTCTTTTTTGAGAGACAGAGACAGAGACAGAGCGGGGAAGGGGTAGAGAGAGGGAGACACAGAATCCGAAGCAGGCTGCAGGCTCTGAGCTGTCAGCACAGAGCCTGACACGGGGCTCGAACTCACAAACTGTGAGATCATGACCTGAGCCGAAGTCAGACGCTCAACCGACTGAGCCACCCAGGCGCCCCAAGATTTTTGTTTTTTAAGTTTTTTTATTGTCTATTTATTTTTGAGAGAGACAGAGACAGAATGCGAGTGGGTTAGGAGCAGAGAGAGAGGGAGACACAGAATCCGAAGCAGGCTCCAGGCTCCGAGCTGTCAGCACAGAGCCCGACACGGGGCTCGAACTCACAAACCGTGAGATCATGACCTGAGCCGAAGTCAGACGCTCAACCGACTGAGCCACCCAGGTGCCCCTCATCTACTACTTTGTAACTTCAAGTATGGTTATTTGAGAATAGGATTATGAGCCATTTCAATTTTATTCCTTATACTTTTGTGTTCTTAAAAAAAAATACACAAGCACACGAACACACATATAAACATGCACAGTAGGATGAAAGAAAAAAAATCTTCCAAACTATATTTGCTTTATGGTGAATTTTAAGAGTTATTGGAATGTATTAAAATTCTTTAAGTTATGCTTAAAAGGAATTCCTGTTTTCACAAAGTCAGTTCTATTCTGGGATGATTTCTTTTTGCAGACCTTTTACGTATCCATAGTTGATTTATGTGAAAATGGCGGGAAACGTCCTATCACGAATAGCAGCGCTAGTTTCACCAAAGAACAAGCAGACACCATTCGCAGAATTCGAAACAGTAAGGACAGTTGGGACATGTTGGGAGTCAAACCTGGGGCCTCAAGGTAAGCAGTGCTCTAGGATATTAGCGCTGAGTGCTATCAGTTGTCAATGTTACAGGTCCGGTACAGCCTCTTGTAATTGGCTAGAAATATGAAGTTTGTAGAAATGTGTTAGATTATGTTATAACTCTTCTTCACTGAATTAACTGAGTACCAAAGAAACAAAATAGAGGGCACAGTTGCCTGATGAGGGAACTTTGTGGTGTATTGCCTAAAAACTTTCTGAAACAGCATGCTCTGATTTTGTCTGTGTTGAAAAAGAGCCTACAAGAAAATGCAACCTTAAAAAAAAAATACCTTACAAAATCATAGAGTTTTAGAAGAGGAAAAGCACGTTAGCAGCTTATCCAAACATTTCATTTTATAAGTGAGAAAACTGGGATTCGTGAGACTAAACGCATGTTCAAGGACCCTAGGCTGATTCTGTCTCTTTTCTACTGCACTTAAAATAGTGCTAGGTCCTCATCTGTGTGTGAATTTATGTTAAATGGTTTTATTTTTAGCCAAAAGAAATATTTGGGAGGAAGAGAAATACAATCACTTTTCTTTGTTGCTTGTGTAAAAATAAATCCTTGTTCAGTATGGTTATATAACTTTTAACAATATAACGCTTCTGTTACTACACATATTATAATTTTTATTGGAATTATAAGGGTTCTCGGATCTTTTTATTTTATACCATAACTTTTCTCCCCATCCTTCTCCCTTTCTACTTTTTCATCTTTATTCCCACAAAAGAAAACTACATGTTGAAATGCCTTCTTGGCACCAATAGCATTAAGTTTCTCTTTTCCATTTTGGTCTCATAGCATATCTTCGAGTCTAGAAGGCAAGAGGGGAGGGGGAGAGGAAGACAGTAACTGGTCACCGTGACTTGCCAGGCATTACTGAGGAGGCTTTAAGCACCTGAACAATTCAGATGGTCTCATGTATATAGCTCAATTAATTGTGCCTTTTAAATGTCCTTTTGGATTTCCATAGTCTCCTTCTAAAGTCTTCCGTTTCACCTCCAAGGGATATTGGCTCTAAAATTAAGAAACTCTACTTGTTAGTTAACTTAGAACAGGAAGGAAAAATAAAATTTGGGTTCCTTACTTATTTACTATGTTAATTGGAATCTACCGAAATTTATAGGACCTCCTTAAGTTCTATACTGTTAATCAATATAAACATGTACTTTTCTTATCTTTGTTTCTCCGGGTCTATCAAACAAATTTTATATGGCAGTGAGCACGTTTCAGAGAACCTATAAGCAGTTTTTAAAGGTATAAAGAGTTTTATTGTCTGTTCAATGATGTGTTTACTATTCTTGAACTTTAAGAAAATTTTCATTTTCAGTAGAATTAATATGTTACTTTGTTAAAAATATTTAATGTATTTTTTATTTTGGAGAAGAATTCTGGCAATTCAGATTTCTTCAGAGAGGGAAAATAGGATTTTTGTTAGCTAATATCAAAAGTAAAAAAGCCCCGTGCATGTTTTAAAACAAGAAAATTCGGGGCTCGTCTGAGAGCAGAAAGCGAAAAAAGCCTTACAATACATGCCCCCAGCCTGAACTGTTAAGATGACCCTGTGGCCTCAGTCTTTCCAGGTAGACACACAAATTTTCCGTCACCTGCAAGATAATCAAAGACCATCTCTAATTCAGAGAGCCAAACAGAAATCCTTCTGATAAAAAAGGAAGGAGAAAAACTAGGGCATTTGGGAAAGCACCACATCCAGGCTTATAGGATAATTGGAGCCCTGAATTACACAAGGAAGGTGGGAAATAAAACCATCTGGTAAGGACAGAGCTAAACCTGGCCAGAGGAGGCGCTGGGCACTTAGAAGCGTCTGGAGCCTGACACCAGAGGATGCTGAAGAGCAGGGAGAGGGGCATGTGGTTTCCAGGCTCCTCCCCAGCCGGTCCCTGCTTCTTGAAGAGCTCCGAAGCCTAAAGAGCCCTCCTGGAGCTTTCCTGGCCTTAGCGGACACATTCTGTGCTGCTCCTTTCCTCTCTGGATTATGTTCACTTCTCTCTCGCTGTAGCTCTCAGGTACCCCTCTGCAGCGTCCCTTTCTTGGTCAATGGTGTGACCATCTTCCCTGAGCCTGAGTTCCTGTGACCCTGGAACTCATTTCAGCCCATTTTCTGACATTTTCTCCACCCGTACATCCAGCTCATCATCTGCTTCTGCCAACTCATAATGTTATCTCTCGTCTTCGCTTGTTTGTCTCCACAAACACCTTGATCCAGACTCTTGGGACTTGTGCTTGGGTTATTGTGACAACCTCCTACCTGTCTCCCAACTTCAAAAAACAGCTTTCTTAGCACCCTTTTGTCACGAAACACCTACTGATGTCATTGTTCATCAAATCCACTTTTTTGTTGTTTTAGTTCCAAGGCCTTTCTCCTACTGACCCCTGCTTCCTGACCAACTTTGTTTTTGTTACCTCCCAGTGGTGTCCTCATGGAACTTCATGCCGTGGCCCTGCTGTTCCTAGTCTTTGCCAGCTCTCTCCCAGTTGCTCTGTCTTTCCCCACCTTCCTTCAGAACCCTGTTCCAGAGGCCTTCCCCAATCGCCCCACACCCTCATCGTGAGTGCCTGCTGGGTACTGCGGACCTTTTCATCGGATCTTTCTTTTACCAAGGGCTTTCTTGGTGTTTCCATACTCACTTCACCCTGTGTTTCTTTTTCTACTTTTATGTAACGTATTACTTATTTGTATATTGTTGGTCTCCTAGTCCTTTAGTCCCCCTTTTGAGAAGAGGTGGTCATTATTTGGGAGATACTTTCTGCAAGAGTTACTGTGGAACCCCTGACAGCCCAGCTGCAGGGGGCGGGGGCTGGCCTGTGGCTGACACAGAGCTCTGCTGCTCTCTCGTAGGGATGAAGTCAACAAAGCCTATCGGAAACTCGCTGTGCTGCTTCACCCTGACAAGTGCGTGGCGCCTGGTAGTGAAGATGCCTTCAAAGCAGTTGTGAATGCCCGGACAGCCCTCCTGAAAAACATCAAATAGGAAGTAAGAGACAAAGACAAGTGTGGGCCTCACGTACAAACTGACTCTCCCTAGAAGGGAAATAACCAACATGGATTTTTTTTCTCCACAAAATCCTACTGCTTTTTTCACCCGTGTTGTCATTTGTAAATTAGAAATCGAGGTGCCTGTTACCATTTCGCAGACATTTTTCAGAGCAGTGAAGAGAACCGAGCACCCCTTGTACACTGTAGTTCATTTCATATTTCCAGGTAATCTGAATTTTTTCCCTTTCATTTGTAAGCTCTGTAACTGTAGCATCCCATATGCACTTCACTCAGGAAAGTCCGTGAGGTTTCTGGAGGGAGGAAGGAGGATAGGAGAACCCTTACACTTTTTCTTTTTTTTTTTTTTTTTTTAATTCATCAGAGAAGGAAACAACAAAAACAAGGAAACAATACCAAAAACCCCCAAAGTTTGGTGGGACCTCACAAGCGAGTCGTTCCTTTTACAAGTTCCTTAGGTGGTGTTTGAACCATCGTTCAATCTATAATTAATGAACTCTTGACAGCCCTTTGGAAGTTTGTGAGTTGAGGTGATACAGTTCTGAGTTGAGCAGCCCTTTCAGCACCTGCAGTCTGGTCCCCTTCTCCAGCCACCAGGGGGAGGGACGAGCTGGTCCTGAGAGAGAAAGGGCCGTGGCAGCCAAGAGTTCTGGCTACACTGGCTGCTCCTGGGCTTGGCCCGGACCTGAGGCCTTTCTTTAGCCATGGACTTGGGCACTGGTAGTGGTAGGGAGTATCGTGCACCTAGGAATCAGGAATCTGACCCCAAACAGAAGTGCTTGCAGGTCACACTAGAGCTTGTGCACATATCCCCAAAGGGCAAGGCCAGAGGCAAGGCCAAAGGGCAAGCCCACCCTGCTGGGGCTTGTCTGATGCCCGGGGGCGGAGAAGCCCCCCCTATGAGGCTTATGCCTTTTCTTGTTTCTGCATTGTCTGCCCCGATAGGAAAGGCAGGGTAGTCCCCCACGAGCCGTGCCTCGTCCTCACTTCCTCGTCTACATTAGCTCCCCTTCTTCCTCTTCTCTTCGTCTTATTTATTTATTTATTTTTAATATACCATATCTGTCATTTTTCTCTTCTTGAATCCCTGGCTTTTGGCCACTGCCTCCTCCAGCCTCCCTTACGAGCCTTGACCTTACAGCCCTCCCCAGCAAGTCCTGGTTGACCAGAGACAAGTATGGGTCCTTGGGGTGGTGGTGGAGGGAGAGATCTGAAAGCCTGAGTGGAAAGAATCTCTGATTTTTGCTTTGGCTCCATATTTCTGAATAGTGATAATTTTAAACTACAGATTATGAAAACTAGTTTCACATAGAGAAACACATTCTCTTGCCATAGTCTCCTCCTCAGTATCCAAGGAATGGATGAAGATCAAGTATATCGAGACTGACCATTCTTCCAGAGCTTACCGAACTAGTCTCACTGTTTGACCCATATTATCATCAATCTCGGTACGTTACTCATACTGTTAGCTGTGACCACCCTGCACTCATTGGGGCTTTAGGGTACATAAAATTTTACTGTCTGTGAATTTTAAACGACTATCCCATATTGATCACCAAACAGCATTCACCTTCTACCTAAGAAGAAAAGCCAGTTTGGTTTAACTCAGGCCCTTTGCAGTCTTCTGGATTCTTCTCTCCAAAGCAGCTTCACTTTGTGTGGCTGCACTAGGGCTGCATTGAGCTTGTTGTCTGGAAACCAGAGCATTGTTTTCTAGTATGACTTTTCATCTTGGTGATATTGAAAATGCTTCTTTTTTTACGAATTGAGTTCGATATATGATTTCCTGGGGATTTTGCTCTGGACTTTTAATTTTAAATAGCTTCCGGGACTACAGAATTCCAACCCAAAATTTTTGCGGATTTAAATTTTGCTTAAGGCCTTCATCATGCCTAAAGTAATTAAATGTAGATGTATTCTTGCAACAGAAGTAGAGTCATGTAAACGAGGGATTGTGCATGGTGGTGTCAGCCGACATTGACGTGACAGCTCAGAGTATGTGGCCCTGTATAAAGCCTGTGCCGGGTTCATCACTGTTACTGAAGACCAGACTGGTCACCTCATTCAACTACGTTGTGCAGATGAGCAGAGAGGTCTTGTGCTTCCATTCCTATACGAGTGACTTGTTGGAATTTAGCCTGATTTTGGTTCTTACGTCTTGGAACTCAGTTCCCAATACCTTCATTATTCATGTGAAGGGTGGCCGTGGACGACTTCATTTATGTAAAAGAAAGAAGAGAAGAAAGTTAAACTTTAGGGTCCTAGAATTGGTCCGAGTGCCAGAATCCTCGAGTAGAATATTAAGGGATAATAAAGCATGATTTGCAATGCAAAGGTTTTCGATACAAACTTCATTCAAAACTTCGTAGACCTCTGTGCATTAGTTTAAATTCTTGGTATAAACGTGTACTTTATAGTTCAACTTGATTAAAGTCCTTCAGCCTTGTTAATCCTTCATTTAGGATTTCAAAATACATCGGTGAGCGTAACAAGTAGCAGAATCATTCCATCGGCTAAAAAAATTTGATGGAGAATTTCGTTTTTCAGAAAAGAATCAAACAGCTCTTATTAAAGAAAAGCCATTACCTCCACGTCTGAGTCACCAAGAATTAACAGTTTTAAAGCTTGTTAGAAATCCCTTGAGGCCTTTCCAACTAATTGCCCATCCTACCTAAGCACTTTAACATACACCCTCCTGTGTCCCCCTCCTTTTCCCTTTGTGGCTTCTTTTGTTTGAATTGATGTTCTCAGCTGTCAACACTTTTTTTTACTCCAGCTCATCGTTTCATTTCTTCACACAGATGTGTCCTTGGCTCTGTTAGCCTGTTAGCTTAAAAGTCCAGGCCTAGAGTTTTGTGCTGCTACCCGGGATAAATTGCTGTAATTCTATAGGTTGCACACTATTCTTTAAGGCTTACATTTACCTCAGGAAACTTACCCTAGTATGTGCTCATGCATTGAATTCTCAACTGGTAAATAATTTCTTTATATCCATGAATAAGCCAGTACCTAGTTCACTGTTAGTTAAAAGAGCCATAGATAAGGCAGCTAAGTTTCTGAAAGAAAGCCAGAGTACGTAAGCAGTCCCCAGGAGCCCTGAATCAGTAGCGCAGTAGCTGCTCCCCAGAGAACAGTGACCCGGGGGGGGGGGGGGGGGGGGTATTTCAGTCCCAAGTTAGAAAGGGTGGAGCCGTGTGCAGATTGCCTCTGACAGTGACAGTGACAGTGCCCTTCTCAAAAGTAATTTCTGTAGGCGCTGGAATGTCACTCCCTTCTCCGCTGCACTCCATCTAGCTCACTCTCGGTCTGCCAATGTTTTTGTAAAACTTTGGAAAATGAGTTTAGCTGCGAAATATAGCTACCCACCTTCCCTTGCAAGTTTTGCAAAGTGAAGAAAGGTTCACACTTCTCATATTTGGTACTTAGCACAACTGTAAGACAGTAATGTTTGCACATTGGTTTTTCCATTAAACATTTCTAGAAAAAACAAAAAGTTTAAATTTGTGATGTGGGTAAGTTAGATTGTGTCTAACAAGCAGTGCAATATTAAGCCGTGCCAAAAAGGCTCTGTTGGTGAAATGACTTGTTGGCAGGTCGGACGGCGTGGGTTAGTGCCCTGCGTTGATTTCCCACGGGGCGATCGTCCCCTCTGACTGTGAATGCAGAGTCTCTAAAGAAACCCTTTGCTCTTACGAGGTAATTTACATATTTGCTTTCCGTCGAAATAACTGAAAATGTTAGATCCAACAGTTGTTTATGTCTTGTATAGAGAGTGTCATATGTATTTAAGTTGTGTATTTTTATAAAATAAAGCCAAAAATCAAACATCGGTCCGTGGGCTGCACTTACTTGTTGAGACACTGGTCTTTCCTGTCTAACATACTAGCCTAGAAGCAGTCCAGTCCCTCACCAACTGAGACCTCAGAGCAGACATCCTGCCTGAGTTTCCGGTTGGTAAATGGAGGAAATTTTATTCATCAATCCATCAGGCAGTTCTAACCTTGTTAAGTTATGGTAAAAGTGTTCGGATCTCTTAAAGATCATGTTTGCCTTTTTCACTCAGATGAAACTGTTATCCTATTTTAATAACTGGTCCCTGGAAGCAAGAATCCTTAAGTAATAGACTGTTGTGAACCCAGAATTTGAAAGGGGAAGCCTGGTAGGGCCAACCCACAGAAGGTGGTGTATCTCTGGAGCTTTCAAACGAGAGCTATAATTTTCATTGTGAACAATGTATGCTCTCACCTGAGAATGGCCGCCACTGTTTGGGGGGAACTGCTCTACCCTACATACTGCTAGCGTGCTCGCAAGGGGAGCCACCAGATTCTCCAGTGAACCACCCTTGCTCCCTAGCCAGTCCATGGGATGGGAATGTCACCCCAGCTGAACCGACTGGCATCCTTCTCTCAGTTCTAATTGGAGCTAGGAAAGCAAACTTCCTCTCAGGAGAGGAAAGTAAGATAGGAGGAGTCCTGCTGATGCCGGCGACCGTGATTCCAACGTCATGGAGGAAATTTTGAAAGGTTGAAGCAGACAGCCTTTTTAAAAATGTTTTATTTATTTTTGAGAGAGTGCAAGCAGGGAAAGGGGAGAGAGAGAGGGGGACAGAGGATCCGAAGCAGGCTCCACTCTGACAGCAGTGAGCCCCATGTGGGGCTTGAACCCACAAGCCATGAGATTGGGACCTGAGCCAGAGTCTGAAGCTCAACTGACTGAGCCACCCAGGCGCCCCCATAAAGCCGACATTCTTAAAGACACAGAGTCCTGGTCCCCGAAGTGTCCTGGGCTGGTTGTCCTTCAAACCATATGCCACCCCAGAATGCGTCCCACAAATCTCCAACCACTGCATTCTGCTTAGGCTAGTTGGAGTTTGCTTTCTGTTAACTGAAACTAAAAGAATATTAGAAGATAGTAGACTTCAAGGATTCTAAGCAAGGATGAGAAAGCTATAGTCTGTAGACTGGTACATTTGGTAGGTGTATCACAACATTTATATATTATAATATATCCAATTACTTGATGTTTCTTAACTGGAGCCTTTGGCTATGTCTTAAACCAATAGTAGCCAGTTGTAAACTTAAAAGAAAAATTAGGTTTATTCAATTTGTTTCAGAAGCAAAATTTTATCTATCAGGGGCACTTGTAATTTCTTAAATTTCCTTAAATTTTAAAGTATTCACTTGCCATGCATATATTAAGCACCTGCTATGTGTCAGGCCCTGTTCTAGGCACTGAGTACATAACTGAGCTCAGAACCAACAAAACTCCCTGCGCTATGGCACTTAGTGCTCTAGTGGGCTGTGTGTGTGTGTGAAGTTTTGAAGAAAGGTTCTTTTTTTTCTATAGGCTTATTTGCTATAGGTTTATTTCTAAAGAGGCAAGTTTGCACTTTTTCAGAAGTCTTCAAGATATGCAGCTTCTGATTGCTTCTATATACTGAAGATCATGTAGGTTGTTTAAAGCCATATTAAGGTTTTTTGGAGAACTTAATCATTATCATACAAAGTTCAGTTTTTCATATTGGACTGGAGGAAATAGTTCCAGACTTAAGGAGGTTCTTTATATATGTTTTATGTCTATATTTAATGTATTCTTTCAAAGCAGTTGATAAGGTTGTATTTATTTGGAGGAAAATATCTAGAATTTAAGTTGTTTTAGTTAAAATAACGTGTACCTCTAACATCCAGTTAAAATTTTGATCAGTTGACTGTTGTAAAGGATGCTATGACTTCAAGAAAATTATTCTCCCTGCATCCAAAACAGTTGGTTGTTAGTGATCATTATAAAATCAACAGAGGCAGCCCATGACAGCATTTTACCGAGGCAAGAGAAAGTAAAAGTCTTCTATGATCCAGAGAAATTAAGATGTGAGGTGCCTACATGCCTCAGATATTGGAATGTGAACATTCGGCTAGTTTCAGAGTATGAGAGAAAACAAAAGGCTATAAAGTAAATACTAAAGAGAGGAGAAAACAAAAGGCTAATAAAGTAAATACTAAAGAGAGAAGGCATCTCAGTGGTTCCAAAGGAAAATGAAATGAAAGAAACTATCTCCATTCTGAATAGCAAAGGAGCAAGTAGAAAAGCCCCAAGTCAGTGTTTGTCAGATTTTTTTTTTATGGACAGAACCCTATATATTTTTTTTTTTTTAGGTATGGTAGCTTTTAAAAAAAATTTAATTTATTATTATATTTTTTAATTTACATTCAAGTTAGTTAGCATCTAGTGCAACAATGATTTTAGGAGTAGGTTCCTTGATGCCTCTGACCCATTTAGCTCATCCCCCCTCCCACCACCCCTCCAGGAACCCTCAGTTTGTTCTCCATATTTATGAGTCTCTTCTGTTTTGTCCCCTTCCCTGTTTTTATATTATTTTGCTTTCCTTCCCTTATGTTCATCTGTTTTGTATCTTAAAGTCCTCATATGAGTGAGGTTATATTTGTCTTTCTCCGACTAATTTTGCGTCGCATAATACCCTCTAGTTCTATCCACGTAGTTGCAAATGGCAAGATTTCATTCTTTTTGATTGCAGAGTCATACTCCTGTATATACCACGTCTTCTTTATCCATTCATCCATCGATGGACATTTGGGCTCTTTCCATACTTTGGCTATTGTTGATAGTGCTTCTATAAACACTGGGATGCATGTGTCCCTTTGAAACAGCACACCTGTATCCCGTGGATAAATGCCTAAAAGTGCAATTGCTGGGTCGTAGGATAGTTCTATTTTTCGTTTTTTGTGGAATCTCCATTCTGTTTTCCAGAGTGGCTGCACCAGTTTGCATTCCCACCAGCTGTGCAAAAGAGATCCTCTTTCTCCACATCCTTGCCAACATCTGTTGTTGCCGACAGAACCCTATATTTCTAGTGAACTCCAACATGGGATCCCTGGATATAAAACATCTAAGAGCAATGTTTTATGAGGATAAGTTTGTAAGTTGACAGTTTTAACATGAGTCCTTATGAAAGCAACCAATCAGGCAGTTCTGCCTCCCAAGGCAGATGGCGGGGTTTCCACCAGAAGATGAATCCCCATGCCCTTCCCTCCTGCTCGCAAACGCTGGTTGGGGGAGCACCTCACCCAAGAGGGTGATCAGCCTCCAGGAAACACTGTTACGAGCTGCTGTCAGGCAGTCTGTACAGCTGGCAGGCTGGTTAGGGACTCTGGTGACCTTTTAGACCTAAGGGAAAGCACCATGGCTTTGTGTAGCGAGGCAAAGAGCTGAGCTGCAAGTCCTAAGAAATGAACAAGACTTCTAGGGGCTGCGGCTCCCGAAAGAAGAGGAAGAAAGAAAGGCCAAATAAGAAGAGGCAGAAGGCTGGGGTCCTGGGAAGGATAGTTGGAAAGATCCTAGATACTAAAAATTATTAGATATCAGGGAATATTAGAAAGAGAGCCACAGAGAAGTGCTGGTAACAAAGACAACCAAAGGACTTTTAAGAAGACGGTATGTTTTATTATGTGATCACCATTTTACAGATGAGAAAACTGACACTCAGAGAGGTTAAGTGACTTGCTCCAGGCCACACAGGAAGCTATTCAAATCTGCTTGCCCAGCTTCAGAACCCAGGCTCCCAGTCTATGCTATCAGCCTCAGGATCAAAATTTTAAAGTATTCTGCTTTACACTCGTAAGTAATATTGTACCCTCTTGTACCATGTTGCTTAAATGAAATAAATAGGTTGTATTTTTTTAAAGACCGTGAAGGTACAATTTTCCTTGTAATGACACAAGTTTATATCCTACATGTGTGCACAGGAATGAAGGAAACTTCTTTCTGAGGGTGTGCAAGCCAAGAGGGAGTTAGCATGGCAACTTAAGTAAACACTGTGTTAAAATGTGGAATATAGGGGCGCCTGGGTGCCTCAGTCAGTTAAGTATCTGACTCAGCTCAGATGATGATCTCGCAGTTCGTGAGTTCGAGCCCTGCATCAGGCTCTATGCTGACAGTGTGGAGCCCGCTTCAGATCCTCTGTTCTCCTCTCTCTCTGTCCTTCCCCTGCTCGCGCTCTATCTCTCAACAATAAATAAACATTAAAAAAAAGAAACCCAGAGTCCAAAAAGAATAAAACAAAACAAAATGAAACAAGGACTACAGTACATTTGGATATATTTATTAACAAGTTTTTTTTTTTCAGTGAGATTTTGAACAAACCCATGCAGAAACTCTGATGCCTCTCAACAGCTTGAAAATCACGTCCTAAGGGACATCCACCCAAGTCAGCAACTGAAGGGTAAAATAAGCCTGAGAATCTGAGAGATAGATCCTTTGCAGCACGTGTCAGCCTAAGGGCTTTGCTTCTAGGTGATTTTCACACCCTTATTTATTCTCTTGTCATGGTTAGAACCCTATGAAGCCCTAAAAGGGCAGTTTCCCTCCCCCACCATCCCATAGTCCCGGCCTTTTGTGTTAGAATCACTAGCACCACTGGAGGAAAGACGCTTTCTACTCACCAAACTGTCCACAGCGATTGTTTAGGGAGTGGGCTTTAGGGGATGAGGTTAGGATAGTTTGACTTTCTACCCTGTTGTCTATATTATTTGTATTTTCTCAATGAATATAAACTGTTTTGGTCATTTAAAAAGTTAAATGAGGGGTGCCTGGGTGGCTCCGTCGGTTGAGCATCCAACTTCGGCTCGGGTCATGATCTCATGGTTTGTGGGTTCAAGCCCCGTGTCGGACTTTGTGCTGACAGCTCAGAGCCTGGAGCCTGCTTCAGATTCTGTGTCTCCTTTTCTCTCTGCCCCTCTCCCACTCACCTCTGCCTTTCTGTCTCAAAAATAAGATAAAACATAAAAAAAAAAAAAAAGTTAAATGCAACGACAAAAAGCTAGATGTGGTACCAGTTAAAAAAAAAGAGAGAGAGAGACTCACTCTAAACTGTTTGTGGCAACCTCTAAGTAGGGTGGTTCTGGGCTGTAATTAAATCCTACTTCTTGACATTAGTAGGAACTTTATCCTAAAAGAGAAAAAATCTTTTAGTTTCTTAAAAGTTTGTTTGAAGAGCTAACATAGCAATCAGTGCTGTCTGACTGGAATTTCAAATTCGCTTAATGTAGTCACGTATCCATGAATTCACTCTCATATAACACAGAAAGGGCAGAACTGAAATGGGAAGGCTGGGATAGAGCCTTATCTTTCCTATTAATTAAGAGAGCAGCCTTGGGCAAGTAGGTTCACCTTCTGAGGTGCACTTTCCTCAGTTATTATATGAGGCTGTTGACTAAAGAACATTAAATAACACCTAAGGTCCTTTCTAAAGACCATTACTCTCTGAAATTTGACAAAGGCCGTAAATTCCAGGCCCCCAGACCTCTTGTAAATAATTCTATTGTAACACCGCCACTCCGAAGAAAGAGAAGGAAAAGGAAAAGAAAAATGATTTTAGAAAAATGTTAGTGAACTAGGCTCTTCCCAAAGTTAGGAATAATAGGCATTGTTGAACCCTTTCGTTTCCTTTCATAAAGAAAACCTTAAACTCCTGCTACACATGGTTGTGATTTCTGTTCACTTTACAAAGGCAAAAGGTGTTGGGAACTTTTAGGAATAAGTCCACAGAGACCCAGATGTTCAAAGACATTCTCTATTCCTATGAAATGGAAGTCATCTTGGGTCCTGAGGTCACATTTTCCACCAAAGGTGGGAACACTTAAAATTTGCCTCTTAAGGCAAGTTAGTCACTTCTGGGTTTAAACATGATCAACTCTAGATTAAAACCCAGTAAATTTAAGACCCCTGCCTCCTCATACTTCTACCCCCTTCTTTCTCCGATGGGATCTAGACTTGGGGAAAAGGGTGCCTTACTTCTCATCTTGGCCAAGGGAAGCATTGTGGGGCCCTCGTGCTGTCCCCACACCAGTGGCCTCGCTGTGCTCTAGCAGACCCCACCTGGTGTGCCATCTGCTGCTAACGTCACAGTCCTGCCCTGGCCTCCAGACTTGAGGTCCAAGTGCTCGTCCTCCTGGTTGTCCAGCTGGCTCTTGGCCTCCTCTGCCCTGCTCCCGGCCTCTTAGCACCTCTGTGCCCTGCCCACCTGGAGGGTGGATAACTCCAGGCCACCTTCCCCCCAGCCCCGCCATGAGGCCCAGGCCCTGGGGCCCCTTTCAGTCGTCACCACTCTGATTCTGGTGTCCTGTCAGATGCAACTTCACACCAGGCTTCCCCTGGAAATTGCAGCCTCCCAGGCTTCCCCTTGGAAGCCCCCTGGAACTTTTCTATCTGGCCCTAGGGATTACTGGTGTGCTGGTAAACTGGATCTTGGGGAGGGGTGCAAGGAAACTCTGATTTGTAGCTTTTGCCCAGCTTCCGTCGTGTAAATGCTCTCATCATGGTTGATTTCAAGCTAGGAAGATACACCACTGAGCTTTCATGGGCAAACTCCAACCTGGTGCTGTTTACTCCAAGACAGCGTGGGAATGTACAGGCAGGGGCATCTCTGTGCATCCCCGCACATTGAAGCAAAGACCCTCCCCTTTCATCTTGTCTTCTCAACTAGATTGTCAGCTCTTTGGGGCAGGATTACATCTCACAGCCTATCTCCCAAAGCACTTCTCACAGTGACTTGCAGGAGGCACTCAGTACTTATGACCAATTACACTCTTTAACAAAATTGCCACTAAGGACTTTTTCTAATTCAATTTTCTTTTTTTTACTTAAGTACCACTGACATACAATATCCTATTAGTTTCAGGGGTATGTCATAGCGAATTGATCCTTTTATACATTATGAAATGATCCCCGTGTTGACTAGGTGCCATCTGCTCTTAAAACCTCACTGTTTTTGCTATTAGAGTTATGAAGGTGGCTCACTTCTTGTGATTTTCCCTAAAGACCAGATGGAATTAGTCCAATGACCCACAGTTCCTCAACCCTGCACCCGAGAGCATGCCTGCCATTATTGCCATAGAATTTTTAAAACAGCAAGGTATGGGGGTTCGTGAAATGTATTTAGTGGGAAGGATTTGGTTGAAATCAAATGAATTTATATCATGGTTTAAATTACTAGGCAGGAAGACCTAACTTAACTCACCGGCAGCCTCCAATCAGCCTTATAAGTGGGCATTAAGTGTTTGATAGTCTTTTTAGCTTGAAGTGTATGATTCATTGTAAGAAAGACTGATGAAACACCTACTATTTGCAAAGTAGGTGCTTTAGGAACTGAGGAAATGTATAGGACAAAGATTCCGGAAGTGGGATCTGGGACCAGCAGCCTGGGCCGCCTCTGCCCCGTCCTTTGTCCCAAGAGACTGAGCTAGGGATTGCTTAGAGCCTAGCTCGGTGCACCTGTGCAGTCAAAAAGAGAACAGATCTGGGAAGTAACTCTTCTTTTCCTCCCTCCTCAAACACCTACTCTTGCAAGCCTTCTGTTGCCCCATGGGATAAAGTCAGAGTTCCTACTGTTTACTGAGCACTTACTATAGATCAAGTACTTTCTCAGCAATTTAAAAGCATTTTTTAAGTGTTTATTTATATTTGAGAGAGAGACAGAGACAGAGACAGAGTGTGAGCAGGGGAAGGGCTGAGAGGGAGGGAGACACAGAATCTGAAGCAGGCTCCAGGCTCTGAGCTGTCAGCACAGAGCCCTATGCAGGGCTCAGACTCACAAACTGTGAGATCATAACCTGAACCAAAGTTGGACACTTAACCGACTGAGCCACTCAGGCGCCCCTAAAAGCATTTTATTTCAGTCTCACAATGACTTTTTAGGATAAAGATTTTATCCCCATATTATGGATAAGGAAATGTGCTCAAAACGGTTAAGTACATTATCTAATACCATAGTGTATTATTGCCTTATGGTCCCTCCAAAGATATGTCCATTCAGAACCTGAGAATATGACTTTATTTAGAATAGAATCTTTTCGTATGTCATTAGGGTAAGGATCTTGAGATGAGATCAGTCTGCATGAGGGTGGGCCCTAAACCCATTAAGAATCCTTACAAGAGAAGGGGAAAGAGACAGACACGCAGGGAAGAGGAGGCCATGTGAAGACTGAGGCAGAGACTGGAGTTAGAAAGCGGCAAGCTGAGGATGGCCGGTGGTTGCGGGAAGCTACCAGGAGCCAGGGGAGGGGCAGAAATGGATTCTCCCTCAGAGCCTCCAGAGGGAACCAACCTTACTGATTTGGACTTGATTTTGGACTTTTGGTCTTTAGAAGTGGGAGAGAATCAATTTCTGCTGTTTTAGGCCTCCCTCCCACTTTGTAAAATGTGCAATGGTGGCCATGGGAAACTAATACAATCATTGAGCTACTCCAAGAGTGGCACCTGTGTTCAGCCCGGGGCCTGACTTCAGAGCCCTTGCCATTCTCCACAACACCGCATGGCCCTGGCCTGGTATAATCCAGCCTCCTTCTAGCTTCTGTCTCTTTACCCTCCCGTGTGCTCTAGGCAAGGTCAACTTCTTGGTGTTCTCCGTATATGTTGTTCTGTTCATGGCTTTGTGCCATTGTAACTGCTATCCCGTTGACTTGACATGCTGTTATGGACTGAATGTTTGTGCCCCGCCCACACCGGGTTCATATGTTGAAGCCCTAACCCCCAGCATGGTGGTATTTGGAGGTGGGAGCGTTTGGAGATAATTAGGTTTAGATGAGATCATGAGGATGGAGCTTCCTCTATCCACCAAATGAACACACAGTAAGGAAGCAGCCATCTGGAAGCCAGGAAGAGAGCCCTCACCAAGAACTAAATCTGCTGGCAGATTTAGTTGATCTTGATCTTGGACTTCTAGCCTCCAGAACCTTGAGAAATAAGTGTGTGTTGTGTAGGTCCCAGGTCTGCGGTATTTTGTTCTAGCAGCCTGGGCTGACTAAGGCACATATTCCTTTCCCCTCTCCTCTTTGCCTGGCAAACTCTTACTAAACTTTTATATCCAGCTCAAATGCCTCCATCTCTGAATTTTTTTCTAGACTCCCCTCTGCTCCTCAGGTACATTTAGTAGATTTTCTCCTTAGCAGGGCAAGGTGTCCTCAATGTATTACTTCTTGGCAGATGAGGACTTTATCTTTTCTATCTTTGTGTCTTAAGTGCCTGATAAAAGCATAATAAGTATTTGATGAATGAATGAATGAGTGACCTATGTTGCTGTACAGAATACAATTGAATGTTGATTTATTTTATTTTATTTTTTTTAATTTTTTCTTTTTTTTTTTTTAACGTTTTTATTTATTTTTGAGACAGAGAGAGACAGAGCATGAATGGGGGAGGGGCAGAGAGAGAAGGAGACACAGAATCGGAAGCAGGCTCCAGGCTCTGAGCCATCAGCCCAGAGCCCGATGCGGGGCTCGAACTCACAGACTGTGAGATCGTGACCTGAGCTGAAGTCAGATGCTTCAACCGACTGAGCCACCCAGGCGCCCCTGAATGTTGATTTAAAAGGAGGCCCAAATGAGAGTAAGAAAATAAAAGAGTGTGGGTGCCCTTAGCACCCAAATATGTTGCTCATTAACCAATCAAATCTTGGTGTAGTTTTCTTGATGAAATTTGTCTAAGTGTTTCCCTAGTTTGTGGAAGTTCTTCACAAAATTGACAAGAGAGTTGGCTTTGCCAGGAACCAGGCCTGGCCTTTGAGAGGCACCAGAACCGACACTGTCGATGGCCTACCCAATCACCATTCATCCTTCTTCCTTGCTGGCAGATTCCTAATGTTATCCAGGTACGTGTCCCTCACTGTGTGGCTCAGTGGTAAATCATGAGTGATTGAAACTGTCCACAATGGTATCATTTCTATTGCCAGTGATTGGTTTGGAAGTGGGCATGTGACCCTGCCTTGGTCAAAGGACATAATGGGCATTCTTCTGGGGAGATTTGGGAAAGAATTTTGTACTCCCAAAAAGAAAGGCATAGGAGAAAACTGTTCCTCTTCTTCTATAGTACAATGTCATATCTACAAATGATGCCGGACTGTGGTGCCATCTTGCAGCCATGGGGAATGTTACCTTAATGATGGCAAAGCTGATATGCTAAGGGTGGCAGGGCAGAAGATGGAAAGTCACATGAACCTTAAAGATGGTATTGAGCCATTGAATAACTAACCTTAAACCTGTTCTGTCCAAAGAGTGGGTAGAGGTCCTATACAAAAACTTGTTATAAAGGTAATACATTTCTCTACCATTTAAGCCATTTTGAATTGAGTTTGGGATTATTAAGAGAGAAATCACCCCTTGGGGCGCCTAGGTAGCTCAGTCGGTTAAGTGTCCGACTTCAGCTCAGGTCACGATCTCGCGATCTCGCAGTCCGTGAGTTCAAGCCCCGCATCGGGCTCTCTGGGCTGATGGCTCAGAGCCTGGAGCCTGCTTCCGATTCTGTGTCTCCCTCTCTCTCTGCTCCTCCCCCGTTCATGCTCTGTCTCTCTCTGTGTCTCAAAAGTAAATAAACGTTTAAAAAAAACATTTAAAAAAAAGACAGAAATCACCCCAACAACTATCATCTAACCCAACTGCCAAAAATGTTGCTGGCCCCACCCTGGGAGAGATATCTGAGAACACCATCATTTTCAGTGTATTAAAGACAATTTCTGCATAAAACTACAAATTTTACCCTTGAGAGGGATAAATCACCAAGCTTTTAACACCCTTGAATTTATTCATTTATTCCTAAGCATTCCTTTCTCCAAGCATTTATTTAGTGTCTTTTCTATGCCAGTCACTCTGCTATACTCTGGGATAAAAATATAATGAACAATAAGTTTCAACTTATAGCTAACATCTAAATCCTTCACATCTTTCTCTCTAAAGCTATTTAAATGTGCAGCTGACCTTTGAACAGCATGGGGGGTTAGGAACACCAACCTCCACACTGTTAAAAATCTGAGTATGATTTTTGACTCCCCCCAAAGTTAGCTACTCACAGCCTCCTTTTGACCAGAAGCCTTAGCGATAACATAAAGGTTTGATTAACATATATTTTATGTTATATGTATTAATGCTGTATTCTTATAGTAAAGTAAACCAGAGAAAAGAAAATGCTTTCAAGAAAATCATAAAGGAGAGAAAGAAAGTACATTTACAATACTGTTCTGTATATATTCACAAAAGTCCATTTGTAAGTGGACCCATGAAGTTCAGAACCATGTTACTCAAGGGTCAACTGTATTATTATTTAAAAAACTTTTTTTAACGTTTATTTATTTTTGAGAGAAGAGAGAAAGAAAGCATGAGCGGGGGAGGGGCAGAGAGAGGGAGACAGAATCTGAAGTAGGCTCCAGGCTCTGAGCTGTCCATAGAGTCCAACAAGGGGCTTGAACCCACGAACTGCGAGATCATGATCTGAGCTGAAGCAGACGCTTAACCAACTCAGTCACCCAGGTGCCCCTGTAAATTATTATTTTTAAACAATGTTTATTTATTAAAAAATTTTTTTAACAGTTATTTATTATTGAGAGACAGAGAGACGCAGAGCATGAGCAGGGGAGGGGCAGAGAGAGGGGGAGACACAGAATCGGAAGCAGGCTCCAGGCTCTGAGCTGTCAGCACAGAGCCCGACGCGGGGCTTGAACTCACAAACTGCAAGATCATGACCTGAGCCGAAGTTGGTCGCCCAACCAGTTGAGCCACCCAGGCACCCCAGACAATGTTTATTTATTTATATTTAGACAGAGAGAGAGAGAGAGAGAGAGAGAGAGAGAGAGAGTGTGTGTGTGTGTGTGTGTGTGTGTGTGTGAGCACGTGGGGGAGGGGCAGAGAGAGAGGGAGAGAGAATCCCAAGCAGACTCCGCACTGTCAGTGCAGAGCCCCACGTGGGGCTGGATCCCATGAACCGGGAGATCATGACCTGAGCCGAAATCAAGAGGTGGACGCTTAAGCAACTGAGCCACCCAGGCGCCCCAAATTATTTTTGTTTAAAGGTGTATTTGAACTTAGACTTCATTAAAACAAAAAACAAAAAACAGACCACCTAACTCCCGCTTACGGCTACATTCATACAAAATTACGAACAAGATGCAGTCTCCAGCTCCATCCAGGTTAGCGTCTGTGACTTGTGGAGCAGCTGTTGTTGAGAAGCAAGGAAATGCGGCCCCTGAGAGACGTGCCCCTGCCCTAGGAAAGTGTGAGAAGGGGGCGCGGGCCGAAGCTGAGCCAGGCAGGGAGACGGGAGACGTGCTCACCGCCCCAAGAAGTGACAGCACAGGAAGGAGAGAGCAGAGGGTTGCCAGCCAGCAGAAAGACTGAGTCAATGCTAGCACCTCCTAAAAATAGCAGAGCATGGCTATAAGCTTTCCTGTCCAAACAGATTTAAAGCTGACAGGTAGTGTGGGCTCTGTGAGGCTGTTAATGAAGGGAAGGGCTAGAGTCATCTTGACTGGAAAGCCTTGCACTGGAGGCTCTGGGTCATCACTCAGCGGTGAGGAAAGCGGTAGGTTGCCTCCCCCTGGTCGGGGCTGGTTGCACATAAAGACAGAGGCATCCTAGAGGAGGGGTGAGAGACAGACCTGCTGAAACCCATGCTGAACCTATTTCACCAAGATGGGTTTTAATCAAATGAAAAACTTTTAAATTAAAATAAAAACTCTAGGGGCACCCGGGTGGCTCAGTTGGTTGAGTGGCCGACTTTTGGCTTGGGTCATGATCTCGTGGTCCATGGGCTCAAGCCCCGCGTCGGGCTCTGTGCTGGCAGCGCGGAGCCTGGAGCCTGCTTTGGATTCTGTGTCTCCCTCTCTCTCTGCTCCTCCCCTGCTTGTGCTCTATTTCTCTCTGTCTCTCAAAAATAAAGAGATGTTTAAAAAAATCATAAAAACTCTAATAAAAACAAAAAGGGCTAAGCCCTTGATCTGGTTTTGAAAAAGCTTAGCATGTATTCCACTGAAGAGAACATTTTCAGAGAGGTGCCTGGCACCCCCCACGTGGCACAGCAAGGTTGTAAAAAGGATGGCAAAGCGGGTAGCTGACTTCTTTCTGCCAGCGCTTGTGCAGTAAACAGCATCTTTTTTAAGAGCACAAGAGGGAAAACAATGCCAGCATGAATTATTTAACAGCTATAAACGTTACTATCTGTAAAAACACATGAATATGCTTACCCAAAAACCCGTGCGTGTCTAATTTGAGTGCAAATCCACATGACAGCTTCATGTGCGAGGCCTGAGAACTTTGTGGAACGAATCCTAGAGAGCATTACTTAATTTGAACCACTGTCTTCCGGTAGTTTTTATTTTGTGCCTTCTTGCCAGTTTTCCCTTGACGGTCTCTTCCTTTTCCAAACCATCTTTTATTCCAAATCAATCCTCTGAGAGAACGGAGCTGGTCAGGACCTGTCATTTGTCCAAATGAAGCCTCAACAGCTGTAAAGCCCAAACGTAGCAATTCTAGCTCGGCATTCAAGGCCTTCTGTGATCTGGCCCTTTTCTACCTTTCTTGCCTTGCCACGACTTCTCTTTCTACACCCTTCTGCTATCCACCTGCATTCACGATTCCCACACGCTTGCTGGACTTCCCTGCCTCCACGTCTCTGCTCCTGCTGCTCCCTCTCTGCTGGCTGCCCCTTCCTCATTCTGGGCAAATACTCTTCCCCCTCTTCCTTCTCGGGGGCATCCTACTGCACGGAGCCTTTTCTGGTCTCCTTTTTTGAAGCAGACATTATGAATGCTGCTTAGTAAACTTCTGCAAGAAGCTTGACCTGGAAGAAAGAAGATAAGGTGGCAGCTAGAGGGAATGAAGAACCCAGAAGGGTTGTCGTTTGTTTATGATTTAAGATGGGAGCGGCCTTGCCTGTTGACAGGGAAGAGTCAGGAGAGACGGGGAAGGAGCAGAGTGGGGTGTACGGGATGGGCTCCAGGGCAAGGGGAGGGGCCTGCCCTGCACAGGAGGCAGCGACCTCTCCTCTACAATCTCCACTGTACTTTTGGATCATGTATGCTCTGACCTATTCGGGGAGGGGGGGTGCTGGGAAGGCCACTCTGCCTACAAAATACCATCTTTCTTACTCCTTAGTGAAATCTGAAATACCATCTTTCTGACTTATTCCTTTGACCCATGGCTTTGACCATCAATCCAAGGTGTGTGTGTGTGTGTGTGCGCGCACACGCACACACATGCATGCATGTGTCTGTGTGTGTACATGTGTGCATCTGTGTGCGTGTCTGCACATGCCTGCATGTGTCTCTGTGTGTGTATTCACGCATGCATCTGTGTGTGCATGTGTGTACGTGTGTGTGCATGTGTGCACATGCATGTATACACGCATGCATCTGCATGTTCACACATGCATGCATCAGTGTGTGCCTGTGTGTACATGCATCTGTGTGTGCATGTATCTGTGTGTGCATGTGTGTACGTGTGTGTATGTGTGCACATGCATGTACACACGCATGCATCTGCATGTGCACACATGCATGCATGCATCAGTGTGTGCCTGTGTGTACATGCATCTGTGTGTGCATGTATCTGTGTGTGCATGTGTGTACGTGTGTGTATGTGTGCACATGCGTGTATACACGCATGCATCTGTGTGTGCACACATGCATGCATGCATCAGTGTGTGCCTGTGTGTACATGCATCTGTGTGTGCATCTGTGTACATGCCTGTGTGCATCTGTGTACATGCACGCATGCATCTGTGTGTGCGTGTGTGCGCATGCATGTATGCACCTGTGTGTGCACATGTGTATGCATCTGTGTGTGCATGTGTGCACATGCATGCATGCGTCTGTGTGTGCGTGTGTAGAGATGACTGTTAGTGGAGTACGTCTCCCTCTTTTGCTTCTACAGAGACCCCCCTGGAGAGCTCTTCTGGCTTCAGTAACTTTCTTCTGGTGAAATGGGGAACAGGAACTGAGCCCCATCTGCTTGGCCCTCTCACTCTGTTCTCATTTGCTAGCTGAGTGAGCGATAGGGTGCATTTTGTTCTCTTACTTCCATATCCCCAGGGCAGGCTCTGCACCTGGAGGGGGGACATTTGGCCACCCCCCATGCCTGGGGCTAGGTGAAGGGGCTCAAGTCCAGAGTGAAGCATTATCACAGACTGTGGCCAAATGTCTGAGCCCCACGCTCTGACTCACTCCATCCCGGGTGACCTGTGCGCCCCACCTGCCTGCTTCCAGGGTCCGCTTCCTAAGTGGCTCAGAAGCGGGAGCAGGCAGTGGCGGAATCGATGGCTTCAAGACCTCAGCAGTAACATGTCCATCTCTCCAGCTTCAGGCGGATCACTCTCTGGGATCTGGTCCTAAGAAGAAGAGAAGGTGAGAGGCCCAGACACTGGGAGAAGGGAAGGGAGGGTGCCTTAAAAGACCAAGGGGGACAGATAAACCTCAGCTTTACAGACCTGGGCCTCACTCTGCTCTGACTTGGTAAATATAATCGCGGAAGCTTATACTCAATGTTTCTTATTTTAAGATATGAAAATGGGTCAGCAGCATGCAAATCAAGCTGACCTGAGTCTTTCCTAGTCGGGCTGCAGGCTGCAGGGTCCCCCTGGGTGTCACCCTGTTGTGGGCCTGCTGTCTGGTTTTCCACCCTCCAACTGGGCTGCCTTCCTGCCTCCCAGGCTAGCGACACAACTCTGGATTTGAACAGACATATCTTCTGGCAAAGGCCTAGTCTCTCTCCTGCTTTGCTTTCCCCTGACTCACACCCTGTGGTCTGGCACTAACTTGACCCCTACCCAAGCAGGGGGTCAGGCTACTGAGTCTATCATTCCTCCGGCAATGACTGATAGACCGGGCAGGTCGGATTTCACAGGGCCTGCGTGCCAGGCCCTAGGGTCAGGTGCATGGGTACAAACTTGGCAGTATCCTTTATCTGCTGTGGAACCTCAGGCAAGTTATGAACCTAGTCTCAGTTTTCCCATCTGTAAAATGGACATAATAATCATATTTACATCATAGAACAGTTGTGATGATTACATGAGATAAGGAGCTTAAGACCCAACCAAGAAATATCCTGGATGCTAAGGACTTTAGAATCGAATCTGAAAACAGTAAAACCATAGGAGTTTTTGAGGAAGTGCAAAGTCTAAACCGTGGTTCTGGAAGACAATTCTAATGACAGCATGAAGGGGATTTGGAGAGCCTTGGAATGAATCCCACAAATCTCAGACATCTCTTGTTCCCGACCAGCCTTCCTGGAACAATGGGTCTGTCCTGTTAATGCAGATTAGGTAACATGGAATAAAGGTAGGGAAGATCTCAGGCAGATAGATGAGTTCCTTCTAGAGCTTTTTCTTGCATCAAAAGATTTCAAGGACCTCTTTCCTCTCAGAAAAAAGCACCTTTTCACAGACTTTTTAAAAAAATTTTTTTAACGTTTATTTATTTTTGGGACAGAGAGAGACAGAGCCTGAACGAGGGAGGGGCAGAGAGAGAGGGAGACACAGAATCGGAAGCAGACTCCAGGCTCCGAGCCGTCAGCCCAGAGCCCGACGCGGGGCTCGAACTCATGGACCGCGAGACCGTGACCTGAGCTGAAGTCGGACGCTTAACCGACTGAGTCACCCAGGCGCCCCAATTCACGGACTTTTAAGATGCTTTACAATCTCCAGATTTAACCTGTTAGTGACATTTCGTGCAGCATCAAGATTGGAAACATCCGGGGAAGATTTGTTTAGGAGAAATGAACTAATATGGATCCTTGCTACAGGCAGCATTGCCTGGCCATCCTATCAGGAGCCTACTGTGATAGATGGAACAATGGCCCCCACACTGTCATTATCCTAATCTCTAGAAACTGTGAGTGTGTTACCTTACATGGCAAAAGGGGCTTTGCAAATATGACTTAGGACATTGAGACGGGGAGATCATCCAGGTGGGTCTAACCTAGTCCCATGAGTCCCTAAAATTGGACTTTCCAGGCTCTGTTACGGGGAGATGTGGCTATGGAAGAAAGACCAGAGAGATGTAATATCGCCGGCTTTGAAGATGGAGGAAGGGGGCCATGAGCCAAGGAATGTGGGTGGTCTCTAGAAGCCAGAAAAGGTAAGGAAATAGATTCTCCCCTAGTCTCCAGAAAAGAACGAAGCCCTGACAAAGCTATGACTTCCACCCGATGAAACCCATTTTGGACTTCTGACCCCCAGAACTGTAAGATGATATGCATTGGTACTATTTAGACACTAAATTTGTTATGGGAGCTATAGGAAAGGAATCCATATACTATGGGCCCGTTTGATGCTAAGCACATGAGAATCAGCAGTTTAAAAAGACAAAACAAAACGGGTTTTTTTGTGTGTGTTTTTTTGTGTGTGTGTGTTTTGTGTGTGAGTGTGTGTGTGTGTGTGTGTGTGTGTGTGTGTGTTTTGCCAACGGAACTCACATTCCATGGGGACGAAACAAGACTTAGGAACAAATAGTTATACACTGTCATTTCAGGCAGAATGTGCCATGAAGAAAGACGAAGCAGGGTGAGGAGGTGGATGAGAACACATCGTCTGCCCCTGAGAGACTCCGCCAGAGTGGGAGACAGATGAGCAGACCGTCCTCACGGCGGTTCTCGAGGGGCCGCCCCTGCCTGGGGATGAGAGAGGACCTCACAGAGCACATGGCATGGGAAGGGGGTCTTTGAGGATGGGTATCTGGTGGACAACAGAAGGAAAGAAAGATCCAGGCAGAGGAAACGGCATATGCAAAGTGATGAGGGCATGAGAGGGTGCTCGGAACCGTGAGAGCTCTACACGGCTGGAGAGCCCCAGCACAGGCCTGGGTAACGGCGTGGACCTTGGGCGTCTCCAGCATTCCTGGACACAGAGAGAACGAGCCCTCCACGAGCTCTGGAGGCACGATCCAGAGACGGTACCCTATGTCCGTTTCCTTACAGTCTTGTCTTGTACCCCAGAACGGATACAAATTCATGTGTTCCGCTCCCCAATCAATCCCTGATGGTTTCGCGATAAAAATCGTGATTAAAATTACTTGCCGGTTAAATCACTCGACTTCCCTCCAAGGAGAAAAAAACATCACTTCAAGTACAACTGAAGTCTGGGAATAACTATGAGGTGGATTTTGCCACCCCCTGGCATGTCTCCAGGTCATTGAAGAAGCTCTGCAAATGGAAAAGAGGATCCGATGGAATTGTTATTGTTTGTATTTTTAAATTAAAAAAAAATTTTTTTTAATGTTTATTTTTGAGACAGAGAGAGACAGAGGATGAACAGGGGACAGGCAGAGAGAGAGGAGGACACAGAATCCTTAGCAGGCTCCAGGCTAGGAGCTGTCAGCACAGAGCCCGACATGGGGCTCGAACTCACAAACCGGGAGATCATGCATGACCTGAGCTGAAGTTGGATGCTTAACCTACTGAGCCTCTCAGGTGCCTCAGAAGTGTTATTAAAAAAATTTTTTTAACGTTTATTTATTTTGAGAGAGGGAGAGGGAGGGGCAGAGACACAAAATCTTCAGATTGAAGCAGGCTCCAAGTTCTGAGTTGTCAGCACAGAGCCCGATCTGGGGCTTGAACTCACAAACCACAAGATCATGACCTGAGCCAAAGTCAGATGCTTAACCTGCTGAGCCACCCAGGCTCCCCAGAACTGTTATTTTAATTCAACAAAGTTTATTCATAACCTACCAGGGGCTGGCATTCCAGGTATACAAGTAAACCAAGGCCTTGACCCTGGGCTCAAAGTCCAATGAGTGGGGCAACAGTCATGTAAAATTACAACAAATCCTAGTAGGTGTTAAATACAGGTATAGAAAGTGTACTATTGGATCCTGTCTTAGGTTTCTGTGGGTGTCATAACAAATGACCGCACCCTGGGTGGTTGAAAACAACAGAATTTATTCTCTTGCCATTCTGGAGGCCAGAGGTCCGGAATCAATTGGTCAGCAGGCCTGCACGCCCTCTGGAGTCTCAAGGGGAGAACACTTCCCTGCCTCTTCCAGCTTTTGGTGGCTTCAGGCACTCCCCGGCTTGCGGCCCCTTCCCCTCAACCTCTGCCTCCATCTACACATCATCTCCTCCTCTGTGCCTGTCTCACCTGAGGACACTTATCATTGGATTTAGGGCCATCCAAGCAATCCAGCATGGTGTCATCTCAATATCCATAACCCAATTACATCTGCAAAGACTTTTTTTTTTCCAAGTAAGGTCACATTCACAGGTTCCAGGGATTTGGACATGGATGTACCTTTTTGGGGGCCACCATTCAACCGAAGTAAAAAATGACTGGCGTTCCTTTAGTGCAACTTGAAAGGCAAGGTGATAGCTGAGCACTTCAAAAGTACTATCTTATTTAATCCTAGTATGTGGCAAGGTGGGCAGTCCTCTTAGCTGGGGCAGGGACAGCTAGCGACCGGATTCTCAAAGGAGATGGGGACAAGATCAGATTTGGATTTGGATCAATCGCCCTGGTTTTGGGGGTAGAGAATGGGCCGGGGGGTGAGAAGGGCAGAGGCAAGGGTGATTCCTGAGATCGAGGTGGGGGCTGGGGGGAAGCAGACATGGGGACAGTAGATTGTTTTCATCTGCAGTGAGGGCTTTTCACCAGCACTCCTTTAGCCCCTCCAGCCTGACCCCCCAGGGGTCTCAGCCTCGCTCTTTCGGGTGTTGTGACTTCCCACCTGTGAGAGGGACCGTGAAGGTCGGGGCCCCATCTCCTCCCCACCCGGGCCTTCTCTAGCCATCTTTTATTGTTCTAAAATCTTTGTCTGTTCCTTCTCATCCCCAGCAGGCCGGGGAGAGGGTTGTTAGCACATATTTCTATGGTGCCTCTTCCTAGAGGGGCCCTGGCTTGAGTGCTTTTGGAAACGTGACATTTCCACAGAGGCCCCGGGATTACTCAGCATTCACACATTGCTTCACACTCCATGGGCATGTGTCTTGCCTTCCCCAAATTTAACCTGTCTGGGCCTCAACTTCCTCATCCAGGCTGGGGCAGAATGATGCCTCGAGTCTCTTTCTCTGCCATCTAGGGAGCCACAATTCCACAGGCTGCCTCTGGCTGCTGGCTAAGCACCTGGTCCCCAAGATCAAGTATCCCTTGGTTAGAGAGGCAGCAACTGACTGACTGGAGGAAGCTTCTTGAGGATTCCTGCTTGAGCCTGACTTCTGTGTGGCCAAGAGCACATTCGGCATCCAGCCCCCTCTCTGCCGCCCCTAACTGAGGGGTCTCTGAGCGTCAGTTTTCTCACCCACGTAATGCGGGACGTTCGTACTTACGTCATAAAACTGAAGGAGACAACACAAATCACAGGGCCTGGAAGCACTGTGCTCTCTCTACTCGCTTCCGTCTGCCTATTTGAGAGCTCAAAAGATCCAAGGGCAGCGAGTAGGCCGTGCAGGTGGACAGAACAAGTGGGGCACGGGGACCAGAAGGAGAGGCTGGAGCCACACCCACAGGGCACGTGCTCACACTGCACACACACTCACCCACGTGCATGCTGATCAAACACACTGATCACACATGCTCACTCACACCCATCACATTTGCTCACGCTCACCCTCATGCACATGCACACTGATCACGCACATGCACACTGATCACACACATGCCCACTGATCACACAGGCTCCCAGATGCAACCAGAGACAGCTCGAGGGAGACAGCAGCCCACCCTGGAACAGTCACGCTGGGACAGAAGTGGCCAGAGCGCCTTGGGGATCCGGCCATGAGATGGATGGGAGCTCCTCCCTTTGACTTGCTCCGTAGAGATCTGCCAACCGCTTTGGTTCCCGTTAATTTCCTCCTTCCTCCCAGTGACCCCATCTAGGGGTTAGTGCTGGGTCATTGCCCTGCCAGGACACATGGCCAGTGCACAGGGGCCAGCTTTGTCCTGTACCACGTGACTCTCTCCTCCAGGTGACAGGATCCAAACCTCTGAGTTGGCAGGAGTTGACAAGGGGTCTGGTCCCTTATGGGACAGTGGTGTGGTGTCTGCCCATCCTTTGGGCCCACCTGTCCACTCTGTCATGCAGCGGACGCATGTCGCCTCTCTGCCCTGTCTTGTTCCCTGCCTCGTCGTCCCTGAAGCTTGTGCACACCAGGAAGTACCCAGTGGGGTAGGGAAGTGAGTGCATGAATACTCCCCTCTTCCAGCCCTCCAGCAGAAAGTTCTGAGTTGCTTTTTGCACTCATGGATTGAGCCCTACTGTCCGTGGTGACCACTCATCACACACCCTTGTATTTACCGGCTTCCCCACCTTCTTTCTCTGGGAATCACTTGTCCAATTAAACCAGCTGTATGCAGGCCCTGGTCTCGGGCTCTGCCTTCAGCTAAGGCCCCAAACAGGGCTCTCCTGGGGCCCAGCACCAGAGGAGCTAATGATCTTCTTTCCTCCCACTTCTCTTTCCCCAGGACACCAGGGCTCTGCTCGGATCTATTGTTTGCTAGATTCGGGAGCCACCACATTTCCCCAGGGGCCCAAACCACTCCTGTTTATCCAACAACAATTAACACTCTGCAATCATCTCTAGTCTCAAACCATACAAGCAAAGAGGTACCTATCCTTTGTCCTGGGCTAGGGTGGGAGTCAGGACACCCACCTGAGCTGACACAGGAGCTGGGCGTGGTCTTACCAAGTAGGAAGCCGGGCAGGAGAACTCCAAGGCAGCTGACACCCAGGTTCTGTCCCCAGTTTAGGACATGCGTCCTAGGCAAGTCACCCACGCAGCCATTCACGGTCTTGGGTTGCGTGGGTGCGTGCCTGTGTGTACATGTGTTTTAAGATAGATACAAAATGTATAGCTTAGAAACTGAAGACACTTCCTACCCTTTTCTTGAGTGGGGTTATTTTTAATTTCCCTGGACCAGGACATTTCAGTATCAGTGAATGAGGCCCGTGGGTTCCCTCGGGGGCAAGAGGTGCACTTACAAAGTGCCATTTCTTCCTAGGGAAATCATTCATTCAGTGGCTATCTGGCTCCAGGTGCCGGAGAAGCTGCGGAAGGCTCTCAGGGCCGGCTGCCCATCTCCCACTAGTTGTGTTTTCCCTGATGTCTTCCGCATGCAGGACCTTGAGCTGCTTTCCTGCTCTGGAATATTCACTCAGTGGCCTCTGGCTCCTAGGGAGGCCCATGGGGCTTCCCACATCCCCAGGGAAGGGCTGAGCCCATACCCAGAAAGCGGAGTAGGGATGGGAATGTGCTCCGGAAGCTCCCCTCCCCCGCGGAGCCTTGTCAGAGGCTTCAGGTCTCTGAGTGCGCCCCTTTCAGAACGAGTCAGATCCTTCCAACCAGTCCTGAAAGGCCCAGTTTCGGGTCATCTCTGATTGCCACCTGGGTGCAGCCGAGGGTCTGTCTTATTGGTTATTTGGTGCCCCCACAGAGACGGCAGGCATCCTGAGGGCAGGGACTGTGTGTCTCCTCTGGCCTGCCCTGATGCCCGGCCCGGCTGTTGATAGGTGTCCACAGCAGAGAGAGGAGGATTGTGGAAGGTCAGGAAGTGGAGTAGTGTAGGCCAGTGATTAGGGCAGGAGGGGCAGGAAATCAGGCTTGTTTTTTTGTTTTTGTTTTTTTTAACCAGGGGTATCTGTGCAGAAAACTCTCCCTTTGCTAGGTGAGTGTGGTACAAAGGCTGGGATGTGAGGGCAAAGGCCCAGCAAAGAACCCACGTGGCCCGGGAGCTGGACGTGGTCTTGCCAAGTAGGAAGCCGGGCAGGAGAACTCCAAGGATTGTCTTATTACCAGGAAAGGGGGAGGGTGCAATGTGGGTGTCCTTTGTCCCAAAGCAGGCCCAAACAGTATTTATCGGCTTTCCCCCCTTTATTAACACAGGCGCCTTTGTTAAACAAAAAAAAAAACTTTGGAACGCCAAACAAATTAAAACAAAGGGGAAAGGTGCTGTTTTATTCAAATTATGCTCCTCCAAACTCTGATACTATGCCCCCGCCTTGGTAATCAATGCCCTGACAGGTTTGGACTGAGGTTGGCAAGTTTTCAGAATTAGTAGAGAGAAGGACAGAAACAGCTGTGGTAGCATCAATTCTCTGATGAATCTATTCCTGAGGGATATGAGGTGGCTGAGGCTTTGGAAAGGGCATTCATGGATGACTCTCAGTGGCACGAAGAGACTTGTCCTCCCAGGGCCTGGATGGCTGAGTTTCTCTCCTCTCTGACTCATTTCTTCTGCTCTCCCCATGGAAGCCCATTCCCTAATGCTGCTGGCAGTCTTCAGCAACTCTCCACCCCCGACCCCGCACTACACACACGTTTTGTTCCCCTTTCCCTTTATCTAAATTCTTAAAGTCTGTGGTTGATCTTGGCAAGGTGTTCTGTCAAAGCCAAGAAACGTAATTTATACTAAGGTGTAAGAGACTAATAGGCTTAACCGTTCACAGGAGCATTTTAGTTTTTAAGCAGAGTTTGTAAATTCAGACCCATCCCAAGCAGGTGAAATGTGCACGCGAGATCTTTCTGAAGCGGATCGCTTGCGATTCCACGTGCCAGGTGCCTACCGGGCCACTCCTACCCTCTTCCTTCAGGAACAATTCAAACAGAGCTCAGCTGCGGGCCCTTCGGCGGAAGGCTTGGACTGCCAGGGTGGGCGGGGACACTTAGGCCCGGCGCGCCCGGCGGGGCAGCCAGCCCCAAACCTCAGTCCCGGCCTCTCCTCTCCGCGCCCAGAAGGAAGCCGCGGCATAAGAGGCGGCGGCAGGGGTGCTGCGAGCGCGCCTCACCTGCGGGAGGGCACGTCCCGGGCTTTCATCCTCCGAGACCCGGCCTGCCCAGGGCGGAGGCGGGGGCATCGGTTCGCCCATCCTTCCTGCCCGCCGCCCACCCCGGCGCCTCCACGCAGCAGCCGCAGGCAGCTCGCCTCCGGCCGCTGGGGCGCGGGGCCACTGGGGCCCCTGCGACTCTCGCCCCCGCTCTCCTCCGCCTCCTACCCCACGCGGGCCGCGGGGCTGGATCGGGGCGCTCGTCCCCCCCCCCCCCCAACTCCGGGACGCGCTCGCCGAGAGGGCGGCGACTGCGGGGAGGGAGGGGCGCCGCCCGCCTCCCGGGGCCTGGAGCGCGCGTGGCCCCGGAGCCGCCGGCGCCGCGCGGGGACTCACACAGTGCAGCGCGCCGCGCCCGGACTCGGCTGGCTCCGCTCGGCGCGCGGGCGGCCCAGAGGATGCTGGCGGGCTGCCCCGGCCTCGGCCCGCGCTCCCGCCCGAGAGGGCCCCGGGTGCGCCCCTAGCCGCGCCGCCGCCGCCGCCGCCACCGCCACAGCGGGGGCGAGAGGGAGGGGTCCGGCCGTGCAGCGAGCCGCAGCCCCGGAGGCGGGCGCCCCCCGATTTTTCAGCCCCCGCCGTCTTCCTCCTCCTGCGGCCGGGCGCCCGCGGATGCTGAGGGGCAGCCCCGCGCCTCTCCCGGCCGGATCCCGGGCCTGACGGTGAGGCGGGGGGGGGTCGCCCTCCTGCCGGGGACCGGGACGCTGGCGGGGCGACGCGGCCCCCGCGCGCCACACGCGTGACCCAGCCCCGCAGCCCGAGCGGGGACCGGCCGGACCACGCGGCTCCCGAGTTCCCGCACAGGTAAATGCAGGGGCAGGCCAGCCTTCCCGAGGGCAGGTAGTGCCCGGAGGCGGAGAGCCGGAGCCGCCCAGGGTTGGGTGGGAGAAGGAAGTAAACACCAGGAAGATTCAGGAATCCCCGGGATGGCTCTGGTT
Organism: Panthera onca; assembly: GCF_046562875.1. Taxonomy (NCBI): domain Eukaryota; kingdom Metazoa; phylum Chordata; class Mammalia; order Carnivora; family Felidae; genus Panthera; species Panthera onca. The sequence continues at coordinate 19,810,784 of NC_138341.1, read as the reverse complement.
GCTCCCGGGCACGTTTAATCTCCAGCTTCTAAGGCTTGGGCCTGTTGGAAATTTAGGTGAGGAAGTCAGGGACTGAGGGAGAAGGGATGACACAGATGGACCCGGAGTGTGAGGGATGGAGAGGTGGCCGGGCCTCTGGCAAGCCACAGACAGGAAACTGGCGAGGACGGGACCAGGTATGTGTATGTGTGGGTGGTCCGGTGGTGGCGTGAGCGTGGGGGCGACTGGAGAAGGCCCTGGTCCCGGAGCCTCGGGCAGCAGCGATTCGTTCGGGAGGGGTAGGATGGGTCACGAGAAACCACAGATAGGAATGAAGAGCCGTGTATCTACTTGGCGTTGTCCTTCTAAGTTCCAGATCAGCGCTGCCTGTGCCCTGGAGACCTGCTCTGCGTCCTGCTGGAGGTGGCCGGCCCTCGAGAGCCCTGGTAGGTGGCCCGTTCCAGAGCCCTTCCTCTGATCCCGGTCCACCTCTCCTGGACTGGTAGAAGCAGACAGTCGCCAGGATGCCAAGGAACCAGGGCTTTTCCGAGCCCGAGTACTCGGCTGAGTACTCCGCCGAATACTCGGTCAGCCTGCCCTCTGACCCCGACCGCGGGGTGGGCCGGACCCATGAAATATCTGTCCGGAACTCGGGATCCTGCCTCTGCCTGCCTCGATTCATGCGGCTGACCTTCGTGCCCGAGTCCTTGGAGAACTTGTACCAGACCTACTTCAAACGGCAGCGCCATGAGACGCTGCTGGTGCTGGTGGTCTTTGCGGCCCTCTTCGACTGCTACGTGGTGGTCATGTGCGCGGTGGTCTACTCCAGCGACAAGCTGGCTCCCCTGGTCGTCGCTGGGATGGGACTGCTGTTGGACATCCTCCTGTTCGTGCTCTGCAAAAAGGGGCTGCTCCCCGACCGCGTCACCCGGAAAGTGGTGCCCTACCTGCTGTGGCTGCTGATAACTGCCCAGATTTTCTCCTACCTGGGCCTGAACTTTGCCCGCGCGCATGCGGCCAGCGACACGGTGGGCTGGCAGACCTTCTTTGTCTTCTCCTTCTTCATCACGCTGCCCCTCAGCCTCAGCCCCATCGTCATCATCTCCGTGGTCTCCTGTGTTGTGCACACACTCGTCTTGGGGGTCACCGTGGCCCAGCAGCAGCAGGATGGGCTGAAAGGCAGGCACTTGCTGAGGGAGGTGAGTCCCTCCTTGAGTCCCACCCAGGGGCTTCCCTTCCCACCAGCTCTCCTGCGAGGTGGTACCAGTTTCAAAGGTGGGATGGCATTGTTGTCTTTGCCCTTGAGTCAACATATGTTGGGGGAGTGCCTCCGGGGCTCTGGGCTGCTTGTACAGAAAGACCGTCTCTCTCTCAACCTCTGGAGTTTCTCTGGAGCTTCTCTGTGCTTGGCCTGAGGGAGTGGAGGATGTCAGGACATTGGGCCTCAGGGCCACTCTGTCACCCGTGTCCAGCCCAGGTGGGCAGCAGGAAGGCCCACTAGGCCTGGTTCCAAGGCAGCGTCGTCCTGGTCATTGCTTCTGTCCTTGATCTCCAAGAGAAAGACCTCTTATGGGGAAGGGGAGGGTTCCCTTAGCCTCTGGTCTCCAGCCTGTCCTTGACTAGCTTCAGCAGTTGACTGACTTGTGTGGACTCAGTACCCCTCTGTCGGATGGGGACCGTATGTCTGCATAAGTGGTTGTTATCAAGATCAGAGGGCATGTGGGCAGAGATGCCCTAAGAAACACAAAGGTGTGATGGTCCTAGATCCTGCGTCTGCCGCTGGGAGCTCACGGTGTGTAGAGCAGTTGGAAGGTATGGGGACAGTCGTGCTGGCCACGGTATTGGAGGGTCTGCTAGTTCTTTGAGGACACGTTCTGCTGGAAGGGGTGGAGTTTGGGCCACCACTTAACTAATCGCATCGTGCTCCTGCCAGGAGCCAAGACCCTGGCTAGGCGGTGAGGGGCTATAGAGACTGGGAGGTGTGATTCTCAGCATCTGAGTTTATCTACTAACCCATCTGGAGGAGCCTGCGGGGCTTAATGAGTTCCACAGTCTTGTGCCCTACCTGCTGCCTCCTTTATTCTTGAGCCCAGAGATGGAAAGTGCCCTGTTCGAGGCTACATAAGTAGTTACAGTGATCACATGCCTGGAGCGTCCATTTCTCGATTCCGGTTCCAGTGCTCTTCCTCCTATGTCATGATGCTGGCTACATCTCTGCCAAAGCCATTATCATGGTCTCTTGGGCTTGAGAGTTGAGTCTCCATAGGCCCAGCAGTGCCATAGGGGTTGATGCAAGAACGCCAGGGAACCGTCCCATTGCCTCCCACTTGGTTAGAGGAAAACACAGGTTTTCTGTTTTAACTTTTTCCTGCTCATGCAGGGTCCTCTCTCAGGAAGCCTTGTGCGTTCTGCAGGAGCCCAGCCCCGGGCTGGTGCGCACGGGCCCCATGAGTACACCAAGAGTTCCCTTGGTTTTTCTCCCGATGCCCTGTTCACATAAAGTGACAATCCGCCGTTGCTACCTTGACTTTTGAGTCCGTGAGCTTTAGCTTGTGCCTCTGCCAGTCAAGGGTCCTGCTGGAAGCTATCTGGGGAAGAGTGGCAGGGGTCATTCCTGCTTGGAAATGGTAGGAAGCACAGCTCAGAGCAGACAGGCGGGTGGGCATGGCAGCCTTTGGGGTCTGACCTCCAACTCAGAACTGTTACTTTCTACTAAACAGTCACTTCTGGCATCTTCCTCCCTGTCTGGGCCCCTGGACCACAGGAGTTTCCCATATGCTTCGCTGTCCCTTAAGAGAGCAAAAACAAATTCTCCCCTTTGGAGCCCAGCCACTAAACTCGTGATTTGCTGGTATCCTTTGGGTGCTGCTAAGAAGAGACAAAAAACCCAAAAGATTAGGAAACCGGGAAAAAAGAAAACGAAATAAACAGAAGATAACAATATTAGCATCCCAGGAGAGCATGGCCTTGGCATGGAAGCAGTGCCCCGAATGTGACTTTCGGAATGGAGGGGAAGGAGGAGGTCCCTCTCAAGGTCCATTTGGGAGCCTGAGATAGAATGCAGGAGGCCTCAGCTTTCAGTGGGCTGCATTCCAGAAGTTTGAGTCACTTGTTTGGAACTAATGTGCCTTTTTAAAAGGTGCCTGGGTTCCCAGACCCACTTGCCCAAGTTTTCCTTAAGTCACAGAGTCCCTGCATTCAGTATTTCTGAATGTGGTGGAAATTAAGCCCCAGGTGGCTGTGTGCGCTGTGGGGAGAACACTGGATATATCTCTCCTCCAGCTGTGTAATGAAGCAACACCCACCTGCCCTCTGCTCCTGCGGGCCCATGTTACCTACTGGGATCAAGGGTAGGATGGGACGGAGATGTGAGAATGGGACAGCCGGATCCCCAACTAGGGTAACCCCAGGAATGTTCTCCAGACCCCAGCACCACCGTGCTTTTCCTTCTCTTGCCTAAAGACTCCCCTTTTCTTTTTCTTTGCCCATCACCTGTTGGATCCAGCCAGTGACTCCCTCCTGGGCCGGTGGGGGGCAGTGAATTGGGTTCCAGCAGGCACTGGGTCTGGGGGCTTTGGGAATGCTCCTGTTGCTGCTGCCACCCGCAGCACTAAGAAGCATTTTCACTGTCGATGGCTTCCTCCTCTGCACCCTTCGTGCTCTCAAACCCATACTCCTCTAGTGGGGGGTAGGGGATAGACAGGGACAGGGAGACCTCAGGGTAGCCTGAAATGTCAGCGGCAAGACATCCAGCCTGCCTTGGGCTCTTCTCCTAGGAGGCAGGAAGGTTGGGGTTCTGACCAGAAAAGTAGGTCGAGCCGGGCTGTCAGATGGGGTGTGGGATTGGGGTGTTACTGGGGTTTCACTTATTAGTGGATGAGTGAAGATTACTGAGCAATAGTATGGGCCTTGCTGCCTGTGGGGTCTGGGGATAATGGGAATCAGACAATCCCAGTCCGAGGCTGGGGGGTGTAGGGGAGCTGGGCTGGGGGGAGCAAGCTGCAGCTAGTGGGGTCTCCGCACATCCCTCCCCTTGCCTGGGTCCTGGCGCCACCCTCCTCTTATGGCACAACTTGCCCTCTACTGCCCCAAACTGCCCCTTAGGGTGATGTGATGGAGCAGGATGGGGTCCAGGGCAGGGATGGCAGCAGCTGATGGGGGAAGGGGGGGTGGGCAGAAAACGCAGTTAAGGTGGTAGGGAGCATTCCTGAGGCCAGTGGCGATTCCCAAGACCCTCAATGCGCCCACACAACCTGTTCCCTTCTGGCGGGGTTGTTAAAGAGTCTGTGACTGGTTAGGGGCAAGGAGCAATATTTGAAAACTATTTCATAGCAGAAAGGCTGTTTGAGAGCAAAATTTTCTCTTGGAATTAATAGCCTGTTAAGACCTTTATTTACAAATGGGAACACGATATGCTGGGGATGTGTAATTCCTTCACATGTACACATCACACAGCATTCACCCCATGGATGGACATTCCACTCCGGGGGGGCTGGAGGCAGCTATAGGAGGGATATTGTGTGAGAGGGCTGATGCTTCCAGACTCCTTCATCCACAGGCTGGAGTTTAGGGTTCTATATACATCATCCCATTTGATTCTGGATGTTACTGGCTCCATTTTACAGATGAGGAAACTGAGGCTCAGGGAGGTTGAGAGTTAGTGGAGGGGCTGGATAATGGGGGAGGGGTCCCTGCTGAGTGAGAAGGGGGGATGATGGGGAGAGGGGGCAGGACATATCCAGAGGCTTCCCTGAGATCCTCTCTTCCTCTGGAATGCAGGCTTCTGAGCCTCTTCCTGCTTCTCTGGCCGCCCCGAAACGCGTTTGCTGAGTGGTGTTGAAGAAAGGTACCAAGAGGTGGGAGGCCCTAAAATATCACAGCAGGCACCCCCCCTGTCTCCCCCTGGGAATTGGATACAAGGAGGGGAGAGGCCATGACAGACTCTTCCTGGTGGGGACATGGCTGGGTGGGTATGTGTGAGATGAAATGTGATGAATTGGGGCAGGAGGACAGCAGGCTGGGGGGCTCTGAGCAACCAGAGGCATCAGGGTGAGAGAGGCAGGTGTGCAGGAAACGGGCGGGGAGGCAAAGCCACTGTCCCAGAGTGGGACAGAAGGGTCATCCCTCTGCGCCGTGTGCACAGCTGGGCATGTTTTAGGACCAGAATACTAAGGAAAGGTGTAGAAGGGACAGGGAGGCATCAAATCCAGCTGTGGAAGAACAGTGCATTATTGAACATGGAAACAACTTTGCAGAAAATCACCCCCTCAATCCCATCCCGGTTGTGTGTGTGTGTGTGTGTGTGTGTGGCCTTTTCTGATCCTCCTGTGTGTGAGAACAGCTTTTCTAGTACGTCCTTGTCGTGCATATGCAGTGGGTCCTGACTTTCACCATGTTACCTCACTCATGTTTGGCCGTGAATATCGGATCCCTCATGTTTATTTTAAATTGGCACTTTTATCATTAGCTGGTTTTCCTGGAGAGTAAACTAGAGCCTGGGGCTGGGCCAGTAGTGGGGGACTGGGTAGCAGTGCCAGTCGGACCCCAACATCCATGCCCGGGTCTCCCCTTGCCCCGCCCCCAGGCTTGCTTTGTAAACTCCAGGATGTACACACACGTAGGCCCCTGGACTTGGTCTGCCCAACAGCCCTGGTGGATGCTCCTTGAGGTGGACTTCCTAGGACTCCAAGGTCATTCTTGTTCTCCAGTTCCTTCACGTTTGTACGCTAAACCCCCTGGAGTGTTCCAACCCTGAATACATATTCAGACCTTCCCTCCCTGGCCCCTCCTCCACTGTGTTCTCTTGATAGGCACTTTTTTTTTTTTTTTTTTGAGACTGAGCATGGTGAATGTGGTGAATGAATAAGCACAAGGGAGGGGCAGAGAGGTATGGGGAGAGAGAATCTTAAGCAGGCTCCACGCTCCGTGCTGAGCCCCATGCGGGGTTCAAGCCTGCAACCCTGGGATCGTGACCTGAGCTGAAATCAAGAGTTGGACATTTAACCAACTGAGCTACCCAGGCACCCCATTGATAAGCACTCTTGATGATAGGCTTCTGTGGGTGTAATCCTGACCAACGCTCAGCTGTGTGTGTGCTCAGGGGGAACACCCACGTGCAGGGCCAGGCCCACTGAATATGGAGTATAGACAGGATGCCCTCATTCACTGAACTCTTGCTGTGTTTCCGGTAAGTAGCTCCCAGCAAGAGGTAGATATTGTTTTCATTTACAGATGGGGACACTGAAATGTGTATAAGTGACATGACTGGTCTAAGGCCATATAGCGAGCAGGTGGCAGATCAGGATTCAAACCCAGATCAGTGAGGTAACAGAGTTCCTTCTCTTCAAACATAAAAGAACCCCTTAGACTGTCTTTCCTCAGACCTGTTGAGATAAAGTTCCAGCAGGGATAGGGTCCCAACCCTTAGAAGGCGCTATGCGACAGAGGATGAGGTGTTTCTAGGGGCAGGCATATTGCTACTGATCAAGGCGTATAGCTGTCCAGAGATTGAATGGGGGTTGCAACCAAAAGCCTACATACTTCTGTGACTTCTGGAGATTTCATTAGGTCCTAGGACAGTGTAGTTCCTGATGTCTCTGCAGTGATGACCCATTCATCAAGAAAATATTAAGTTACATTTAGTATAAGATGGGGTGTGGTATTGCATTCTAAAAACCTTTTTGGCCAGAGTTTGATAAAAACTAGTTTGGATATTTTGATTCTCTAGGAAACTCTTTAATGTGGAATGGGCCACTTCTCTTTGGCCTTACCGCACATAAATGCATCCAATTTACTAAGTGTTTCAGTTATCTATTGCTGTAACAACCTCAGAATAATAGCTTACTATCTTATTCTGTGGGTTGACTGTGGTCAGCTGGACAGTTTTTGTGTTTCAGGTGGCACTGGCTGGGGTCACTCACTTGACCGCCTGGGCTGTTGCATTCAGCCATTGGCATTCAGCTGACCACTATGCTGAAAAGCTCTAGGGAGGCCTGGAGCCTTGGATCTCCTCTAAATGACCTCTCCACGTGGTTAGCTTGGATTTCCTCACAGGTGTGGTGGTCTCTGGGAGGAAATGGCAGCTACCAGAGTTGTTTTTAGAGGCTAGACTGGTCACTGTGGTCAAAGAAGGTCACGCTAACCTGGATGCAAGATAAGGGGACCTTCTACCCCTTGATGTGAGAGTGGCCTGTGCATACAGGGAGGAAAGGGATGGAGAGCAGACATCCTCTGAGGCTGCCTACCAAACCAGGGGACACATGGGGGATGCTAGGGAGAAGGGGTTAAAGAAATCCATGAGTCTGGGTGGGATACCAAAATACCATGTGACCACAGGATGCTTCAAAAGTTAGAAATGTGGTCCAGAGCAAGGCATAATATAACTTCTTTAAGGTATTGCTTCTCTGTGAAATCCATAATTTCTATGATTTTTCAGAAATTTTTAGAAACTGCAGCGCACATAAAAAAAGACAGTGGCTCATAGTTCATTTGTGTGAGCTTTTCATGCATTATATTTTTGAGAAGAATCCTCTTGTCAAGGGTGCAGACCTGCTCTGTCCAGGGCACTGTGCCAATTTACAGGGAAGCTGTCTCTGCATCCAACCACAACCCCAGCACCAGTGCTGGTCCTTTCTCTCCACACATCATCTAGATCAGCAGCCTGGCTTTGATATTTGTATTCCTTTCCCAGGAGGTGGGAGTTTGCTCATGTACATGTTTCAGAAACATGTCAAATTTGTCTTTCTTAACAGGTTGTCATTGCCTCAAGGAGAGGTTAAGACTGATCGTAGAATTCCTTTGCAGCCCTTTGTGGTGCCTTGGTTGTGACTTCGCTCTGTAAATGTTGAATATGTACATTCCTGCTCTGGTTTTGCCTTTATTTCCTTTCCCATCAACTCATTGAGAGTTTCATAAATCTTTGGCTAGATCCAAGATCGGGGAAATGTTTTAGGGTTAAGCCGAGTGATTTGAGAATTATTACTTTTTAAGTTTATTTATTTTGAGAGGGAGAGGGAGTGCAAGAGAGAGCACGAACCGAAGAGGGCCAGTGAGAGAGTCCCAAGTAGCCTCCATGCTGTCAGCACAGAGCCCCATGTGGGGCTCGATCTCACAAACAGGGAGATGATGACCTAAGTTGAAACCGAGAGTCAGATGGTTAACCCACTGAGCCACCCAGGAACCCCAAAAATTATTTTTTAAAGAAAGATTTATATAAAACCTTTCAGGGGTGCTAATCAATACTCCTTTGCCACTTGTTTATATCCTTGTGTAGGGAAAAGCAGCAATAGAGGAGGGTTTTTAGGAGCCCAAAAAATGAGTCATAGATATCCTGTTGGCCTAATTCTAATCTCCTTGCACAAAAATGATTTGTGTGAGATCATTTAGGAGAATGGCTGAGCAGAGTTGGAGCTGTTACCATCCCACCTTCTCTGCTTGTTCCTGTAGTTTGAGAAACTTAATTCCTTCCATCACTTATCAAACATTTCATCAGGGTAGTAAGCATTGATCTAGTCAGAGTATACAGAGAATGTCTAAAACTTAGCCCCTTCCTCAAGGAGCTCATGGGCTATGGTGCAAGTCCTGTTAGTGAGGACCTACCTAGGGAAACCAGAAGGCTTCTAAAGAGCTGGCCATTGAGCTGGAATTTGAAGGATGAGTAGGAGTTTGCTAAGTGGAGTAATGGGAGTGGGGCTTCTCAGTCAGAGTCCTAGGAGGTTCTCACTTGGTCAGGACTGGTGAGCATTATTATGTGACAGGAGCATGAGTGGGTGATAGGAGCTGGAGAGACAAGGTGCAGAGAAGCCAGATAGCAGAAAGGCTAAAGGATTTTTTGGCCTTTATTCCTACAATGATGGGGTCCATTGTAGGAATTTTAGCAGGGGCAGATAGGATCTGATTTGCATTTAGAAGAGTCATTCTGGTGGACTTGAGTGAGGCCAAGACTGATTAGGAGACTTCTAAAATTATCCAGGCATGATGCCGTGAGAGCCATCCACCAACATGGAAGTGGGATAGAGAAGAGGACTTCAGTTTGAGGTGTCCATGAGACATCTGGGTAGAACTATCAGATTATTCAGTGGGTAATTATTTGAAAAAAAATTTTTTGATATTTGTTTATTTTGAGAGAGAGAGAGAGAATGAATGAATGAATAAATGAATGAGAATGAATGGGGGAGGGACAGAGAGCAAGGGAGACACAGAATCCAAAGCAGGCTGCAAGCTTTGAGCTGTCAGCACAGAGCCTAAGGTGGGGCTCGAACTCACGAGCCATGAGATCATGACCTGAGCCGAAGTTGGATGCCCAACCGACTGAGCCATCAGTGGGTAATTATTGAACACCAGGCCCTGTGTTCAAGATCTGGAGCTTAGAAGAGAAATCTAGAGTTTCAGATTTGGGAATCATTAGCATTTAAATGGCCCCCATCACCACAGAGAGGGTGCATTTTGCCCAAGGAAAGTGTGGAATCCAGAGAAGTGGGCTTAGGACCTAGCATTAGGGAGGAGCCCAGATGAGGAGTTCCCTAGCCCAGAGCATCCATGCCCCACCCCATCTACAAATACAGGTTAATTTCTTCCTTGACCATATGGATGCCTCATTTCTTTTTCTTGTCTGATTGCTATGGCTCCGTCTTTCAGCACCATGTTGGATAAACATGGCAAGAGTAGACATGTTTGTGTCATTCCTGATCTTAGAAGAAAAGGACTCAGCTTTTCACTATCGGGTATGATGTTAGCTGTGCATTTTTCATATATGGCCTTTATTACATTGAGGTATGTTCCCTCTGAACCCACTTTGTTGAGAGTTTTTATCATGAACAGATGTTGAATTTCAGCAGATGCTTTTTTTGCGTCTTTGAGATGATCATATGATTTTTATCCATTTTGTTGATGTGGTGTATTGTGTTGATTGATTAGCAAATATTGAACCATTCTTGCATCCCTGGAATAAATTCCACTTGATTGTGGTGAATGATATTTCTAATGTATTATTGAATATGTTTTGCTAGTATTTTGTTGAGGATTTTTGCATCTGTGTATATCAGGGATATTGGCCAGTAGTTTTCTTTCTTTCTTTCTTTCTTTCTTTCTTTCTTTCTTTCTTTCTTTCTTTCTTTCTTTTCTTCCTTTCTTCCTTCCTTTTCTTTCTTTCTTTCTTTCTTTCTTTCTTTCTTTCTTTCTTTCTTTCTTTCTTGTGATGTCTTTGGCTGGTTTTAGTGTCCGCATAATTTTGGCCTCATAGAGTACATTTAAAGCTTTCTTTGCTTTTCTATTTTTTGGAATAGCTTGATGAAAATTGGTATTGTCTCTTTAAATGTTTGGTAGAATTCTCTTGTGAATCCATCTGATCCTGGACTCTTATTTTATGGTAGTTTTGATTATCAATTCAATTTTGTTACTAGTAATTGGTCAATTCAGGTTTTCTATTTCTTCCTGATTAACTTTTGGAAGATTGTATGTTTTTAGGAATTTATCCATTTCTTCTAGGTTGTCCAATTTTTGGCATATAATTTTTCATAGGGTTCTCTTACAATCCTTTGTATTTCTGTGGTGTCCATTGTTACTTCACTTTTGTTTCTGATTTATTTATTTTATTTATTTGGGTCCTTTTTTTCTTGATGAGTCAGGCTAAAGGTTTATCAATTTTGTTTATCTTTTCAAAGAACCAGCTCCTGGTTTCACTGATTTTTTTTTTCGATTTTTTTTTTCAGTCTCTGTCATTTATTTCTGGTCTTGATCTTCATTATTTCCTTTTTTCTACTCACCTTGGGTTTTGTTTGTTCTTTTTTTAGTTTCTTTAGGTATAAGATTGGATTGTTTGTTTGAGCTCCCTCTCGGCCAGTCTATGTCTGATGCCTCTTCCTTCCTCTGATCAGGTTTTTAGCTGTTTCCTCCAGCAAAGTTCCTCTTTGTGGTTTCTAAGAAATTTCCTTTGATTAGTAATGAAGGTTTTTCTTTTCCCTTTCCTCTCTTCAAGAACGCTTTCTTTGTTGTAAACAGAACAGAAAATGACATGTTTAAGATGAAATCCCACCCCACCCTTCACCCCCATTCAAAACCCCAAAGTACGTGGTCTGGATTTGAACCTTTGCAAGATTTCCACGGTTGTGGTTTGTTGTTCCTGCACCATTTCAAGACTGGTCCTCGTGAAATGTAACCAGCTGAGTCTGATCTGGCAGCATAAGGTCAGGCAGCTGCCCCTCCCAGTTCCATGGTCGGCTCTAGGTGGGCTTCTTGGCTACCCTGGGAAGGCTCTTTTTCACTCGGTGGGACCGGGTCCTGGATAATTGATCCCCGTGGGCCAAATTCTTAAGAGACTGACTGGTAAGCCCAAGGCTTGGTCACCAACTTGATGATAGTAGATGGACCTGGCTACTCTCCTAAGGAGGGAAATACTATGTATGTCTGTTACTCGGTACATATTTGCTACAAATTCCTAAGAAACCAGATCAGTAATTTCCTGAAGGGGAATTGAGCAAAGGACAGTGCATGGTGCTGAGGGTGGGTCCTCATCTCAGGCTAGGAACTGCTCCTGCTGCCCATAGGCCCATTTCCCAGTGTTGGGTGACTCCGTCTGTTAGACATAGCCTCCCTCTGATAGCCAGGAAAGTGGTACAATTCTCTCTCCAGCTCTTTTTCTAAACTCCTACATGTGATTATAGTTTATACTTCACAAGCACTCTGGAAGACACTAACAACCACCCGCCCCCCTCGCCCCCCCCCCCCCCCCCCCCCCGCCGCCCCTGCACATTGGGATTGTAGTTGTTTAAATCACCCATCTCTGGGAACACACCTGGGACATTGTCTCTTTATTTCAGAAAGGACCCAATGTAGTGTGGTTATTTTAGGGAGCATTTTCTCTTCCTTCCATAGTGTCTGGTCTCAGACCCTGCTGACCTCTATAGTTATAAACTAGTGAAGGGACCTTGGGGGCCTGGCCTGCCAATGGGCTTTGTGCTTTGAGAATCCATAAAAGCACCAGCTTCACAGTTATTTGACTCAAAGTACTTCCTAGCTCCCAACTTACCAACTTTAAGAGCTTAGGCATGTTATTTAATCTGTCTAGTCTCTACCTCTGTGAATCTTCCTTCACTGGGTCAGTGCAGTGATGAAATGCACTAACCTATGTACCTGGCTTTCTGGTGTAGGGCTGAGGCACCGCTGGGCCTAGCAGTGCCCGTTGCTCTGGCTTTTGCTGTCGTTATTACTGGCTCCACTGGAGAGGAATTTTAGAACAACTTGGGCCAATCCCAAGGGAGAGAAGAGAAGCTCTATGCTCCAGATGTCTGGAGGGCACCGTGGTTGGGTCATTGGAAACTTAACTCCCCTTATTGGGGGATAGGGGAGCTAGGCCAACATTTTGTTGTTGTTTCCTTAGACATGTTAGAGGGAACGTACTTTTCAGGTGAAGTTTCCCATGAGGACAAAGAATACTGGACTTTTAACGCAGGCTTTTTGTCCTTTGATTTTTTGGGGGGTTTCTTTTGCTTGTTTTTGTTTTGTACCATAGCAGTGACCTTTCATTTAATGTCTTTCTCTATTTTGAGAAGGATGAATTAAGAGTAGGTAGTGGGTGAAGAAAGGCTCCAGAATGATTTGGACTGGAGGAATGTCAAATCATTCTTCCACTGGGTCAAATCACTTGGGCCATGTGGAGCTTGGTTTCTTTATTGAGAATAAAGAGGACCCTGGGGCTGTGGGACAGCCCTCCTGGGTGGCCTCGCTTTGCTTCTCTTCACCAGCATACGCTAATACACACTTCATGAGACTTCTCACTGGATTTGGAGGTGGAAAGGATCCTTGGGGCTCATGGTCCAACTCGCAGGCTGTGGAGTCCCCAGCACATACTCTAGTCTTGGCTTCCATTTCTCTGGGGATGGGGCACTCCCTTTCCTTCAGAACAGCCTCATTGGTCTGAAGGTGCTGTTAAAACTAATTACAAAGGACATTTATATAGATCTTTAAAATATTTTTTATCTACTGAATGTCTTTAGGCCTCATACCTACTTTGAGTTGATATTCTTGCCTCTGGCACTGTAGATGGAGAGAAAGGGAAGGAAGGACATGGTGCAAATATGGTGCCCAGAACCACAGTGAAAATGCAAGCAGGTTAATCTCAGGTCTTCCAGATCCAAATGCAGTGAAAACGCTCTTACCAGGTGAGATTGGGACATGTAGGTGGTCAGTTAATGTGCAAAGTTCTCGTGATGGTGGCCACCCAGCTGTGTGTCAAAACACATAGACTCTACACCAAAAAGAGTGAATGTCACTGCAAGGAAAGGGACTAAAAATCAAAGCTTGGAAAGAGAGTAGGCGTTGGATGACCTCAATACAGTGCGGTAAGAGCTGTGATACCTCTGCGGACACACCGTGGGGTGAGGGAGCAGGCTTGGATGGGCCCTAATAGAGCCTTTTGGGGCTCTGAATCATGATTGTGGGTGTAGTCACATAGCTGTAGGCATTTGTCAGCACTCATCAAAATACACACTTGCTGATTGTATGCAAAGAGTAATGCAGTGAGGTAGATTTTTAGAAAGTCCGTAAAATCCCAGGAATCCAAAGCAATTGTACGTATATACACATTTATATGTATTTAACATTATTTTGATTGAATACACTTAGCTGTATGGTCACCCGCTTATCTTTTGTTGAGAGAAAGATCTTTCCTTTGTGTCTAGGTGCCCACATTGGTGTCCCTTGTAGTTAAGATGTGTCATCTGTGATTTCCGGTTTCTTTTAAAGGAGAGAGAATTCAGTCAGTTGGAAATAATCTGGGTACAGGATTTTAGATTTTTATGACTTCCTGGCCATGTTTTTGCTATTATCTTGTTCACTTACTTTTTAAAAACATTTTTTAAATGTTTTTATTTATTTTTGAGAAAGAGACAGAACGAGTGGGAGAGGGGCAGAGAGAGAGAGAGAGAGAGAGAGACAGAAGCTGAAGCAGGCTCCAGGCTCTGAGCTGTCAGCACAGAGCCCAGCGCAGGGCTTGAACTCATCGTGAGCATGAGATCATGACCTGAGCCAAAGTTAGACACTCAACTGACTGAGCCACCCAGGCGCCCCTATCTTGCTCACTTCTAATTTACTACTTTACTAATTTTAGCTGTTCACTCCAAAACTTCCAGAATATTCACTTTTCTTAGAAACAATTGCCTTTTTTTCAAACTCCTATTCTGTTTAGGTTATATATAAATCATGTAAATAGGATACCAAAAAACAGCTGACATAACCAGGCTTGGGACTAAACACAGCTGCCTGTGGGGAAACACTCCAGAAGTTAGAGCAGAAATGCAGGAGTGTTCTAGAGAGGATCCTGCCAGCTGTGTGTGTAAGGCCATTGGGTCTTATTGAGGGACGGATGGTCTTGACTCATCTGGAATATTCAGTGCTGTCCCACGCTCCTGGCCCTTCTATTTGAGCCCCATCCTGCCCTCTCTTAGTGTCTGTTCCCTGTTCAAGTGTATGCAGAGAAAGTGCTGTGCACCTGCCTCCTGTTTTCTGCCCAGCAGCCCTTCTGGTATTTGAATTCAGCCATCTCACTGCCCCTAGTCTCCTCCTCAGCCTAAACCACTTCTCCTTTCCAAGAAGTCCTCAGGTGATGTGGGTTTTGAACCTTATAGGATCCCAGGCATTTTTTTTGCGTGCAAACTGCAACTCCGTACCCAGGGGCCCCTGCTCCTGTTTTACAGATGCTGTTCTCCTGCCTCATTGCAGGACACGAACACTAGAGGCAGAAATTCTTCTACAGCTATAATTTAAGGTTTGGTGGGGAGAATGGTCTCTACTCTTGGAAAATTTAGGTATTGAACCTTCGTGAAAGAATCACAGTCTGTGTAAACATTTACATTAATATAGAGAAACCCACTGCTGCCTGGATGGTGGGACAGCTCTGTGGAGACTGTTAGAATGTTCCCCTGCCTGGCAGCATGTGCTGTTTAAGGGAGTGGGGAGAGGCAGAGGAGCCCTTTCAAGGGACCATTCAGCTGGGGACCGCTGGTCATGGCTGAGGGGTTGTGTTTGCCAACCTGGCTGCCCTCTGCCCATGGCCGTGACCCTCTGCAGCCTGCACGCCCCTCGCGCTGTTTCCTTTCTCTGTTGCTTCTCTGCTCCCGTCACCCTGCCAGAGCAGCCGAGATTCACAGCATTGCCAAGTTAACCAGAGTCTGACCCATCCTCTTTTTTGCCTTTTTCGTCACAGGGATGCTGCATGTGGTATTGATTATCTAGACTGTGTAATCTTATTTGTTTGTCTATTGATGGGTATCTGTTGTCCATCTAGCTAGTAATTTATCTTTTCATTCAGCCAAACACATAGGTTCTAGATGCATGTTTGCGCAAGTTGCCAGGTGCTGGGGCTACAGAGAAGAATAACCTGGGGTCCTGCCTACAAGAGGGACCTGACTTGGTTTATTTACTTTCTTAACACCAGAACAGTTTGTCCAGATACGGACACGACACAGAGCGGTCCCTCCATAAATATTTGTTGAATGTTAATGCTTGAATTTTTATTAGGTTGAATCACATGAAATTACCAATATCCAACCATGTTCAATCTGCAAAAAATGCTAATTGCATTTCATACGGTTCAATCTACTACAACAGTAACAAACGTGTCCATTATGGAAAGCCCGGAAAATACTAAATAGTGTGGAAAAATATTACCCATAGTATCAGCCCTCAAGGGTGCCTACTGGTGGCATCGAGCCCCCTTTTATATCTGGATCAATAGGTATGAAGATTGATTTCCCTCGATGTTGTGCAAGTGCTTGTAAGAAACAATTCCACCCAGGCAGGAGTTGTAAAGAGTAGCCGTGAAAGCCCCTCTTCCCAGCCCCCTGCCCCACTCCCCTTCCCATAGGCAACCATTGCTAAGTCTTTGATGTACTTGCAGAGAGCTTTCTATGAATTTGCATATTTATGTGAATCTATGCACATTTAGGATTGAGAGATTATTTATACATTTATGCAAATCAGTGAAAGTATGTGCTAACGCCTACATGCTCCTCACTGGTAACCAGTTTCCCTCTCAAGGTGGGCAGTCCACAGCCCTTTCCTCCTCCAGCCAGGAGGTCCCGCCTGAGGTCCACACTGGTGGCTTCTTGTGTATAGTCGTGTGGCTGCTCCTTGAGTGGAGGAAGAGCCAGGCTGGCGTGGCAAGCTGCTCCCGCCAGCCTCCATGTGACACAGCAAGAAGGACTGTGTGTGGGTCCCACTGAGCAGGAAGCGTGGGCCCGGCCCAGCCCAGCCCAGCTGGCTGGGTACAGGACAGCAGCATCTCAGCTGGGAGCCAGGGGCCGCCATTAGTCCTGGCACCTGCAGTGGCCCTTGTCCAAGTGATTTATTCACTGGGACGCTCCAAAGCATCTAAATCCAACACAAGTCAACTTGCAGGGCGAAAGAGAGAGGGTGGCGGTTTGTACAGGAGGAGGGAAGCCAGGCCAGGAGCTAGATGCCCGCGGATCTCTCCGTGAACCCTGAGCCTCTGTTGGAGGGTTGGGGCTCTGTAGTGCCCATGTTTCTGTCAAGTGCTGACATCCTTTGTGTTTCTGATTTTGCCCATTTCACCGTTGTTTTGTCATTGAACAGGAGTGGAGTTCAGACTCTACCCCTCTGTGGATGCTGGGGTCTTAGGCAAGCCATTTGATGTCACTGAGTTTGGTTTGCTCTTCTGAAAGTGAGAAGGATAGAAGGGCATGTACCCGATGAGTAAGTGCCAGACCCGAGGCTGATGCTGGGGTTCCAGGGCCGGATCTGCCATTTATCAGCTCTGTGATCTTGGTCAGGTTGCTTAGCCTTGTCTGTGCCTTCTTCATGAAACCTCTAAACGAGTTACCATAGGTAAAGCTCTTAGACTAATGCTTACCTCACAGGTTTGCTGTGACGATGACCCACCAACTGGGTTGTGGCAAGGACTGTATGAGATAATGAGTGAAAGTACTTTGTAAACAATGAAGCCGTGTTTAGATGCAGGTGTTACTATGTGTTGATAACTATGTTAAGTCCAAAAATGTATCCCCATTGAGAGGTGCTCAGCAGCATTT
The DNA here is from genome assembly GCF_046562875.1 of Panthera onca. NCBI lineage: Eukaryota > Metazoa > Chordata > Mammalia > Carnivora > Felidae > Panthera > Panthera onca. The sequence goes on along the minus strand of NC_138341.1, from coordinate 19,793,763 downwards.
TTGCTTGAGTGGAATTTACAAATTGGGATGAGTTGAGGTTTGCATCTAAGAGGATCTGGTTCCTGTTGCGCTCCGTCCAGTACTGCCCTTGTTGCTTCTGCCAGGTGGGGATAGCCTTGGGGATATTACTGTTTCCAGAGAAAGAATGCTGAGACCCAGAGGGGAAGTCACTTGCTTGAGGTCACACAGACAGTGTCAGTCATCCCAGCCCCTATCTGTAGCCTCAGTCTCCTGGTCCCCAAACCAGTACTCTTCCACCCACTCAAAGAGGGAGCTAAGGAACACCACGACACCTGTTTATGTGGTGAGGCAGGGACCTGCAACAGTACAGGAGATGGAGGGCCTGTTCATGAGTATCCTTTGTGGCTCTGCTCCAGGAACTTATGTGGAGATGGGAGAGCTTCAGAGGGATATGGGTGGAGGGGTAGGTGGGCACTGGGACTTGGGGTGACAAGGGTGAATGAAGGGCTACTGGGGTATTAGGAATTTATTCAGGTGGAAGGCTTTTGAGTGTGTGGTTGTGTGGGGAAAATGATGGGAACAGGAGGTGGGGATAGAGGGAGGGGAGGTGACCTGGTGTGAGAGCATTTGAAGGAGCTGGTCTGGAGTTCTGTGCCTTGAAAGAGTTTCCAGCGTGAAACTGAAGTGGCTTCAGGCTTCAGATTTTGCTGGGGAACTGCTCTTGGTTGCATGGTTAATCTTTTGTTCTCCCAATCTTGGGACTTGTTTGCTGCCCTGGGGCCGGGGCTCTCTCCCCAAAGACCTGGAGCCAGGAGCTGTGTGGCTTTCTGGGACACAATTGCCCGCCCATAAGATCTCCTGGCTTTATATGAAGGAAGTCACCAGCTGGCATGTTTTTTCCCCCCAACTCCTGAGAGGCCGTATTGAGAGAGACTGATCCGAGAGTAAATACCCTTAGATGTATTTCCTCTGGCTCAGAATAATTGACTTAATCTGTGATGTGGCTCATTTTTTCCCTTTGGGAAAAAGAGAGATGCTGCCTGACTCACTCCTTCATAAGATACTGTTGCTCACCTTCTCCCTTAGGAAAGTCTCGTGCAGGCACATTTTGATATAATCATTACTTGTACTCCTATCACAGAGAGAGCATGGTCCAGTACCTTTCCTTCTCCTGGGTATGAGAGTGGGGCTCATCCCAAGTTGACTGAAAGGATGTCCTCAAGCCTTCAAGGGGCCACTATGACCCACAAGACCTGAGAGTGTAGAGATAGAGCATCTTTCTGCCTCGGTTAGGAGAGGGCTCATGGAGGAGGCATTACTGAGCTGGGCCATGAAGGGCAAATTCCATTTTGGGCCTTACATTGATAGAGAAGAGGCAGAAGCAGATTTTGGTGAGCAGTGGTCTAGAGGATGAGCATGTGTGTATTAACAGATATCCTTTGGAGAAATGTGTGAGATAGTAAGAGAGAAAACTGGAAGGTAATTTTGGATCTGAAGCAGGGGACCTAGACAGTTATTTGAGATCGCTTTGACTGTAAACTGTAGAGGGCAGGGAGCAGTGATATCCCAGAAAAAGAGAGGACAGAAAAAATATTTGAAGTAATAATGGCAGAAAAATGTCCAAAAACTATAAAACCACAGTTTAAGAAGCACAGCATAACTCAAATACTAAAAAGAGAGTCACACAAAGGTGTATCAATCAAATTGCCTAATACTCATAATAAGGAAAAACGAATAAAAACAATCAGAAAGAAAATAAAAAGACCTATTACATAGAGAACAACAAAGAATGATAGAAGATGTCTGGTCAGAAATTATTCTAAAGCAGAAGGCAATAGAACTGAAAGATAAAATCTAGAATTCTATACCTAACAAAAATATTCTTCAGAAAATGAAGGTGAAATACTTTTTTTTTGTGGGAGATGGTGCCTGGCTGCCCTAGTCAGAAGAGCATGCAACTCTTGATCTTGAGGTCCTGAGTTCAAGCCCCACATTGAGAGAGAGATAGCATGAGCAGGGGAGGGGCAAGAGTGAATCCCAAGCAGGCTCTATGCTGTCAGTGCAGAGTCTGATACAGGGCTCAATTTCACAAATTGTGAGATCATGACCTGAACCAAAACCAAGAGTAGATGCACCCCATGATTTTCTTAAATGTATGTAAATTAATAATATTTGAAGTAGACTGTATTAAGTTAGAGAGGTGTATTGTAAATATCAGAGCAACCATTACAAATGCATAACAAAGACATATGGCACATAAGCCAATAATGGAGAATGATAAAATCAAAAGGTGGCAGGAAGAAAGGGAAAAAGTAATAGAACAAATGAGACAAATAGAAGACGATCAATGTGATGGTTTTAAATTCAGCCATATTGATGAAAATATTAAGTGTATGTGATGTAACGACTCAACTTAGTAGACGGATATTGTTACGTTACAAAGCAAGAATGGGGCACCTGGGTGTCTCAGTTGGTTGAGTGTCCAACTTGGGCTCAGGTCATGATCTCACAGTTTGTGGATTTGAGCCCTGCACTGGGCTCTGTGCTGACAGCTCAGAGCCTGGAGCCTGCTTCGGATTCTGTGTCTCCCTCCCTCTATGCCCCTCCCCCACTTGTGCACTTTCTCTCTCTCTCTTTCTCTCTCTCTCTCTTTCTCTCTCTCTCTCTTTCTCTCTCTCTCTCTCTCTCTCTCAATAAATAAAAAACAAATATTTTAAAAAAGAAGCAAGAACCAACTATAAGCTATCATAAAGAAACCCATATTAAATGTAAAGACACAAATAGATTAAAAGTGAAAGGATGGAAAAAGAGATTCCATGCAGACAATCAAAAGAAAGATGGAGTGGCTGACTGTATTAAGCAATACATAAAGAACCTGTAGACTTTGGAATATGGAATATTATCAAGGACAAAGAGGGACAAATAACTTTTCATAATGATAAAGGAGACAATTCATCAAAAATTCATCATAATCCCGAATACATAGGTACCTAATAACAAAGCTTCAAAATACATGACGCAAAAACTGACAGAATGAAAAGGAAGAATAGACAAATCCATAATATTTGAAGATTGCATCACTCCTCTCTGTAACTGGTAAAACAAATAGACAAATGAGTAAATATATAGACCACTTGAACCATCTGATCAACCAGTTGGACCAAAGTGGTATTTTATAGAACCTTCCACCCAGCAACTACAGAAAATGCATTCAAGTGCATGGAAATGTTTGTGAAGACAAGCAATCTGCTGGACCATAACACAAGACTCAATACATTAAAAAATGATTAAAAGTATGCAAAGTATGTTCTCTGACAAAAATGATGGATTGAAGTAGAAATAAATATGTCTTAAAATCACAAAATTATTTGGAAGTTAAACACATGCCTAAATAACCCATTAGTCAAGACAGAAATCACAAGAAACATTAAAAAAATGTGTTGAATTAAATGAAAATGAAAACATGGCCAAACTTGTGAGATGTAGGCAAAGTGGCACTAAGAGGAAAATTTATAGTATTAAATGTTTATATTAATAAAGAATGTCTAGGGGCTTCTGGGTGGCTTAGTCGGTTAAGCATCCGACTTCAGCTCAGGTCATGATCTCATGGTTCATGACTTCAAGACCCACGTTGGGCTGCCTGCTAACAGTTCAGAGCCTGGAACCTGCTTCCAATTCTGTGTCTCCCTCTCCCTGCCCCTCCCCCACTCACACTCTCTCTCTCAAAAAATAAACATTAGAAAAAATAATGTCTAAGATCAATTAAGCTACCACCTTAAGTAGAAAAATCCAGAGTAAGAAGTAGGAAGTAATTGGGGCATGTGGGTGGCTCAGTCGGTTGAGCGTCTGACTTCAGCTCAGGTCACGATCTCACAGTTTGTGAGTTCGAGCCCCACATCAGGCTCTGTGCTGACAGCTCAGAGCCTGGAGCCTGCTTCACATTCTGTGTCTCCCCGTCTCTCTCGGCCCCTCCCCTGCTCATGCTCTGTCTCTCTCTGTCGCTCAATAATAAATAAACGTTAAAAATTTTTTTTAAAAATAGGAAGTAATAAAAAAATAACAAAATCTGAACGAATAATAAAGAAAAATTGCAAAATCCAAAGCTAGTTCTTTGAAAAAGTCAAAATAGATAAATCTGTAGCTAGATGATCAGGGGAATGAGAGCAGATGCAAATTACAAATACCAGGAATGGAAGTGGGAACATGACTTTAGGTCCTACAGACATTACAGAAAAATAAAATGTTTATAAACTACTATATGCCGACAAATTAGATAAACAAATTACTTGATAGACCTACTACCAAAGGTGAATAGTCCTGTATCCATTAAAGAAATTGAGTTTGAACTTAAACACTCCAGTCTCAAAGAGACCCCAGTCCCACATGGTTTCAATACTGAATTCCACCAAACAGTTAACAGTGAAATAATACAATTCTATATAAACTATGCCAAAAAATAGAAGCAGGAACGTTTCCCTACTAATTTTAGTAAGTCAGCATTGCCCCGATATCAAAACCAGAAAAAGGCATAGGAAAAAAAACCACCGCAGGGAATAGTTCTCATTGTGTATGTAAGAATCTTTAATAGAACATTAGCAAATAGAACCCAGCAATATGTAAAAAGGGTAACACATAATGACCAGTTAGGGATTTTCAAAGGAATGTAATGTTTTAGCATGTTAAAATCAATTGATATAATTCAACATATTAGCACACTAAAAAGGAAAATTCATGATTATTTCAATAAACACAGAAAAACACTTAACAGAATTGAACACCCATTTATGGTAAAACCTCTTTGCAAACTAGGAATAGGAAATTTGAGTTCAGCAAAGGCATCTATGAAAAACCTACATCGTATTTAATAGTGAAAATCTGAATCTTCTCCTCCTAAGCAGGTTTGGCTTTTTGGGCATGTGACTTGTGCAGTCTTGAAATTCTTGATTTTATCTTTGACCTCGTGTTTTGTAATTAAAGGCTACTTGTATAGTGGAACATGCCCACGTGCAGAGGAAATATGCACAATATGGGTGTCTTCCATTCTTTGCCTGGCCCATGTTCATGTAGTGTTTGCGGTGCCCCAAGAGCATCAATTCTGGTAAACTCACGGTGTCTGGGATTCAGCAAGATGCAAAGCAAGTACAAGGTAAACATGTTACATCTACGACTAAGTGGGGATCCTGAGAGGCCATGCTTTCTGTTCAAACTAGAACTTGCTTCTAATTCAGGAGGAGGGCAGTGACATTCTAAGAAGTGTGAGCATGCGAGGAACCACGTCATCTCTTTATTACCCATTGTGCCCCTGTGTTAGCCAACTATTTAATGCAGAAATTGATGGCATAGAAGGAAAGGGAGGGATAGAAGCCATAGTTCCTTTTCTTTTTCAGTCCTTCATCAGTAAGCTGAAGATGGGCAGTGTTAATAGAATGTGTGCATATCAAGAAGTGAAACACAAACAATTGAGTTATTTTTCTACAGTGTTTCCACTGTTTTGGTAAGAATGGAATACACATATACACATATGTGCATCTAAGCCATGAGATACCAATTGTTCCATTTCTGTGTTCTGCATATGTGTTAAATGCTCTTATATTTGCATTTAAAATTGGCGTTGTACAGGGGCGCCTGGGTGGCTGAGTTAAGTGTCCGACTTCAGCTCAGGTCATGATCTCTCGGTTCATGGGTTCAAGCCCTGTCTCAGGCTCTGTGCTGACAGCTCAGAGCCTGGAGCCTGCTTCGGATTCTGTGTCTCCCTCTCTCACTGCCCCTTCCCCATTCATACTCTGTGTGTCTCTGTCTTTCTCAAAAAATAAATAAACATAAAAAAATAAAATTGGCATTGTACAATGTTAAGGTAGTGAAATCAGGGCTAATGATTTTAAAATTTAACTTTTCTTAGACCAATGTTGAATAGAAAATAAAAATTATCATGACAAGTAAAAATAAGCCACAGAGGAAAGGGCAAAGTTATATGTTTTAGTACCTTTAATGGCTCTTTTTTCCTGCTTTTTGAGGAGGGGAACCTTTGTTTTCACTTTGCAGTAGGCCTCTAAGTTACGTAGCTGGCTCTGTCCCTCAGTTCAGGAACAAGACAAGAAAGAAAATTCATTCTCACCACTTCTTCCATTAGATCCTATCCAGTACAATAAAGCAAGAAAAAAAAAAAAAAACTCCTACAAATCAGAAAGAAATGAAACTGTCTTTATTTTCATGTGATATGGTCATCTATGTAAAAAATCCTAAGGAATCCTCAAAACTCCTAGAAGAAGGTTTAGCAAATTTGGAAGTTACACAATTAGTATTAAACGATCTGTATTTTTGTACATTGGCAACAATTGGAGATTGAAAAAAAATCCATTTAAAATAGCATCCAAAACCATGAAATAGTTAAAGCTAAATTTAACAAGATAGGTGCAAGACCTTTATAGTAAAAACTATAAAACATATAAAACATTGCTGAAATCAAAGACCTAAATTAATGGAGAGATCGCAGATATCCATATTAAGATGTCAATTCTCTGTAAATTGGTACAGATTCAATTCAGTCCAAATCAAAATCCCATCAGTCTTTTTTGTTTGTTTTTTTTGTTTGTTTTTTTTAAACTGAGTTGAATCTTCAGCAGCTTTTTTTTTTTTAAGTTTATTTTTGAGACAGAGACAGAACATGAATGGGGGAGGGGCAGAGAGAGAGGGAGACACAGAATCAGAAGCAGGCTCCAGGCTCTGAGCCATCAGCCCAGAGCCCGATGTGGGGCTCGAACTCACGGACCGCGAGTTCGTGACCTGAGCTGAAGTCGGACGCTTAACCGACTGAGCCACCCAGGCGCCCCAACCCATCAGTCTTTTTTGTATGAATTGGTGATTAAGAATTTATATGAGTATGTAAATGAGCTAGAAAAATTAAAACTTTTTTTAAAAAGAGGACTTATGCTACCTGATTGAGATGTAATATAAATTTATAGTGATCAAGACAGTACAGTACTAGCCTAAGGATAGAATCCAAATAAAGTCCAGGAATTAACACATCTTTCATCAATTCATAGTCAACTAAAAATGCCAAGGTAATTCAATGGAAAAATGATAATCTTTCAACAAATGATACTAGAATAATTAGATATCCGTATGGGAAAAATATCATAATGTTTTTTGATCCCACATATATTTGATTTTATATGTGGGATCCTCATCCCACATATAAAAATTAACTTGAAATAGATCACAGTAAAACTTATAGAACTTTTAGAAAAAACAACAAGAGAAACTCTTTGTGACCTTGGGCAAAGATTTCTTGAATGGAGGGGAGTATTGAGGCTGCTAACCTTCCATGTAAGGAAGTTGAAGGAGGAGGTTTTATGGGACCTGCTAACAAAACGATAGAATAGGAGCTTGTCTGGCTCCAAAGCCACTGCTTATGCCATGGCAGCACACTGTCCCCTATTGTAGGGGAAGGGGAAGGGCTTGCTGACTCATGACTGAGGTTCTTTGGTGTCCCCGGACAACAGGCAGCACCGTGGGCTGGCGAGGTACTTGGAAGGGCAGTTAGGGCCGGTGGTTCCAGCAGCTGCTGGCACTGCTAGAAGGTCTTCCCAGTTGGAGTGGGTAAGGGGGCAGGAGAGGGAGTGAGCAGCAGGGTCTTGGGGTCTAGCTGGAGCACACCGCCAGCACATAGCAGATGTGGGGAGAGCTGACAGGCAATGGGGGAGGGTCACAGCAGCAGGAAGACACTGAAAGCTGTATGGGGGGGACAGCTTGAGTAGGCATCAGGGTGAACCTTACAGGATGAGGCTAAGGACCATGAAGTTGCATTTAAATAATAAAATGTGGCAGTATGATTATACTTGAATCTCGTGGTTCCCAGGTAGAACGGGCTACACCAGGATCCTGTTCAGTGGGGAGGAGGGCTTTATTCAGAATAAAGGAGGGGAGGAGGGGAGGAGGGCTTTATTCAGAATACAGATTCCCGGTCCTACACCAGATGTACTAAAGCAGAGTCCCTGAGGGTGGAGCCTGGGAATACAAGCTCAGACAGGTTTGGGAACCATTGATACTCCTACCTTGCCGGGCGATGAAAAGACATTAAAGGAAGCTAGGAAAGCTGGAAAACTGGGAATGAAGTTCAGTGGCAATGTTGGGAATTTTATGTCTGATTATAATAGCTAATATTTATTGAGCCTTACTGTGTCCAGTAGGGTATGAGGCAGGGTGCTTCACCCCCTTCGTCTTACCACATTCCACCCCCCAACCAAGGCAGGACCGTTTTATCCTGGTTTCACAGAAAAGGGAGCAGGCTTAGAGCAGAAGTGACTTGCAAAGGCCACAGCCAACAGTGGTAGAGGCAGGATTCAAGCTCGGGGTCTAACTGCTGTGTTCCTGGCCCCAAGCTGTATTTCACCAAGGGAGGGAAGAGTGTGTGTGTGTGTGTGTGTGTTGGGACAGATGGTCATCAGGGACCCACAGGAGGATGCCTTGGGAGCATGGTGCCCAGGCTGTGAGCTGGGAGAGGTACAGTAGCCACTGTGGGCAGAGCTGGCAATGGCGATGATGGGCTTAAGTCCCACACTTGGGCAGAGAGGGTCCTGATCAGGTCATTTGTGTGTCAAAAGCATAAGGACGATAGGTGGGAAAATTAGGCAAAAACCAATGGAAAGACTTTAAAAGTGAAGAACCTCTCAGGAAGCCAAGGGCTGGCTTTAGAACTCGTTTGGAAGCCTGGAAAATGTGTGTTCCCAGGATGAGAAAATCCCAGCTGGCTGGGTGGTAGAGGCCAGTCTTTGAGGGAGAGGATGGACGGTTGGCTCTCACAGGTGGAAAAAGCATTTGAGGGCAAGAGGAAGGAAACTAGGTGGTTGCAAAGGAGATTAGCCCATCAAGTGAGTCGTGTGGCATCATCTGTAAGGGATTGTCAGGCTGATGCTGATAGGCCCTTCATGCCAACAGCAATGATCCAGCAGAGCCCTGGTGATGGGGTGGCTGTGCCATGTGCATCAGCTGGCAGAGAACCACTCAGGATCTTCCCTTAGGAAAGGCTCATCTGAGTGAGATGGTGATTCTGTGGGGACAGCCTGAACCAGTTCCAGTTTATAATGAGAATGCATCCTTTGTAAATGTTGGCACTGAATGATGAGGGACAAACAACTAGCCTGGCAGCATGCTGCACAGTGATCTTGGGGCAAGCAAGGCATCTTCTCCCGTCATTCCTGGTGGCGGTGACCCTATGGTTCCCAATTCCTGCATTTCACAAAGCAGAGCAGGAGGGTAGAGGGTGAAGTCATTGGATTCTGTGCCCAGGTCTTGTTTGAGTACTTGAGGAAGATACATCTTCCCGGCTGATCCTTTGAAAGATGTGGGAGGAGAAGTGTGTCCCGTAGAAACAGGTGCACAGAGAGGAGCTCCTCAGTGGACTCCTGGACCAGATACAGAGGCTCTGTGGTGGAGCTGCTCTCCACGGGGCATTTATTGAGGGCCTTCTCCATGCGAGGAGGGCATTTCCAGGAGGCTGAATCTCTGTCCCAAAGGGTCCCCAAGTTTGCTGGTGGGCCGGGTATTCCAAGTGAGTAGAAGAATAGGAACTTTCAAATAGTGCTTGTTGTCTTTATTTTCTTTTCACAAAGAGATTCACAGTAGAGAGGTTATAAAGCAAAAAGGAAAACAGAAGTTGTCCTAAATCCACAGCAACCACTCCCCACACACAAGACTTTGAATTTTTTACCTTTTAGACGATTGGAAGCTATTGATGTGTTTCAAGCAGGAGGTAGGGCTTGCAAAAAGACAGTTTTGGAAGATTAATGTGATACCAGGGGATGGGTCAGCAGGATCAGAGAGGGCCCAGGGAGAAGTCTGTGTCTAGTCCTATGGAAGGTAAGGGTTTGGCCAGGAAGTGGCCAGAGGAGTGACAAGGAAGGAGACCAGATGGGACGAATGACCCACTAGAGGCACAAAAATGACCACCAGCCCGACAGGGCTAGTGCTTGTTCAGGTGTTCGGCAAAGGTTTACTGGGTGTTCACAACGTTCATTGCTGGGTTCTAGTTATCTGGAGCACACGGTCAGTGAGCTGTGGTCCCATCCCTAAGCTGGAAGAAATGGACCTTCAGAGCAGCCTGGGTGGGGAAGACCATGGCAGGCTTGGGTATTCCCATTCACTCGAAGTGTTGTGTCGCACCTCTGGCTGCGCCTGAGTGTCACCTGCGGGCTTTTAAACAATGTCAATATCTGGGCCACTGGTTCCATTGTTTTGGGGTGCTGCCTGGGTATAGCTCTCAGGTGATTCTAAGGTGAAGCCTGGGGTGGGAACCCCTGGTAAGGATGAGGAGAGCACCCCCAGGTGGTGCTAATCCAAGACAGTTGAGGTAGAAGAACAGAAATTTAGGAGATGTGATAGTTTGCCAGGCCTTTGAATTTGAAGTTTGGAATTTGAATATGCCGTGTGATTAAGATCTCCTTGAGAGACCTGGCCCACCGCCTGGCAGGGTCTTCACAGGCCAGTCTTTCTCTGAATATGTGCTAGCTCTTTTGGGAGACCGGAGAAGGGCAATCAGAAAAAGGGACCATAAGAAGGAAATTTGGAAAATGACTTAAAATCCGAATTGAGGACTAGGAGACTAGACTCAAGGCAGGACCAATGAAACCACATTAATAGATGGAAAACATCTCTGTGGGTGTGGCTTTGACTATAATGAAGAGATGCTGGTCAGACAGGGAGGAGGTGTGGCCACCTGGGGTGAGGGGTGAATATTAGAAAAGGAAAGCAAATCAGTGGACAGAAGAGAAGCAGGTGACAGGGGCACAGGGAGATGACATGAAGCTGTCCTGTGTGTCTAGAGTTTGGTTTCCAGAGCCAGGGAAGTGAGAGGATCTTGGCTTTGCTTTAATGCTTATTACACCACCTAGAACAGTAACTTGTAGAAGAGAGTGTGAACTGCAGATCCATGGGCCTCAGTAGGCAGGTGGGACCCAGGAATCTCCCTTCTTCACCTGTTCCCCTGGGGATCCCAGCGCACTTGGCTCAGAAGCACTGACCTAGAGAAATAGCAACTAAGGAGTAAGTCCCGAAGGGTTGAGTTGAAACCAGGGACTAGAAATACCATTCCAGATGTCCCTGGACAGGCTGTGAGGGGCTGTAGGGAAGACAGACCACTGGGTAATGACTAAGAAGCACAGTGGGAGAGAAGAAACGGGAGGGAGTCCCCAAAGAGGAGGAGCACTGGCTGGTTTCTGCAGCTTGAGAGTCTGCCAAAAGTTTCACTCTCAAGACTGGAGTCATTCTGAATTGAGAGGTAGGGAACTCTGGAATCCTAAGAGCTTGCTCTGCTCTGTGGGTACGTACAGAGGGGCTTTGATGTTTTTGTGTGATTGGTGATCTCCATCCACATTTCCTCATGCTAGGTTTATGTGATGATTATATTTCTGGAACTCTAAGAATCTTCTGTCTTCAGATTATGTGCTCCTCTTCCTCTGGGCTGGTACATTTGCTCTTGAGTAAAGTCAGGATGTGTACGTTAAATGCAACTGGTATTGCTCAGAGGTTAACAGGACCTGAGCAGGCAGCATAGGACTGTGTTGTCATTCTGATTACTCCCATAAGTGTGTAGCTAATTTTTCTTTTTCTTTTTCAACTTTTTTTTGAATGTTTATTTATTTTTAAGAGAGAACGTGAGTCTGGGAGGGGCAGAGAGAGAGGTAGACACAGAATCTGAAGCAGGCTCCAGGCTCTGAGCTGCCAGCGCAGAGCCTGATGTGGGGCTTGAACTCACAGACCACAAGATCATGACCTGAGCCAAATTCAGATGCTCAACCAACTGAGCCACCCAGGTGCCCCTTTTCTTTTCTTTTCTTTTTTTTAATTAATTTTTTAATGTTTATTTTTGAGAGCATGAGTGGGGGGTGGGGCAGAGAGAGAGGGAGACACAAAATCCAAAGCAGGCTCTAGACTTAGCTGTCAGCACAGAACCCAACATGGGGGTCGAACCCACGAACCAGGAGATCACGACCTGAGCCAAAGACCGATGCCCGACCGACTGAGCCACCCAGACACTGCTTCTTTTTTTTTTTTTTTTTTTTTTTTTTTACTTTGGTAATCAGAGATTGGTTTAAATTTCCTTTACCATCCAGAAATCCATATACTAAAATGTCTGTACAAGCTTGGTGTTGTGAGTGTGTGTGTAGGACCACAACTGAGTGGGCCAGCTCAAGTTTTACTCCCTCTTGGGGGTCTTTGCTGACCTACCCTTTTCTCCATCAGGATCAGTCTGTGCTTCCTCTTTTTCCAGTAGCTTCTTTATCTCTGCTCTTGAGATCGTTTTTTTACTGTCCAGGACCCAGGATGGAGCCCTGCCACTTACCAAGACGTCAGTGGGGTTGAGTTTTGTTTTTTTTTTTTTAAAGGATCTGGAAGCCAAGTATGATTAAACATTTTAAAATAGAGTCCTTTAAGCAAAATTAGAATTATTTGGCCCAGAGAAAAAAGACGAAGGTGACTAAGAGAAGACACAGAATAGTGTGACCACGTGTTTTCTGTTTCTAAAGTGAAGCCTCCAGGGGAGAGGGGGAACTTTTGATTAGTTCTTTGATTCTTAATCATCTGGGCTAACAGGCCCTTTTGAGAATACGATGAGAGCAATGGATTTGCTCCCCTAGAAAAGGGCAAAACACAATTTGCCCCTAATTTTGGGGGTTCACTGACTCTCCCATCCTACTCCTCAGATTTGAAGTGAATAATCCCTGGGTCATTATAAAATATTAAATGTTGGGTGTTCATTCCTGCATCTCCTCCCACAGGGAGGCCTTCTGTGGTCTTAATAGTCTCTCCCTCAGTGATGTGAGCTGGCTTTGCATCATAGGAGCATTTATCAAGACATCGTGTCCTTACGTTCAGCGCGTGTTAGTGGCATTTTCCTCTTAGCCCCAAGGCCTAAGATTGACATAAAAATCTGCTTGCTCATATCTTTGTCCTCAGAGTTCATTATTCAGTAATTAAAGCTTAGGAAATTTCACATGAATGCTCAGGGATCCAAAAGGAAGATGGCATTGTACTAGCCAAGGTTTCTTGAGCTCGGGTCTGTTGACATTTGGGGCTAGGTCATTATTTACTGTGAGGCCTGCTTTGTGCACTGGAGGGTATTCAGCAGCAGCCATGGTCTCCACTCAGTAGATGCCAGGATCACTCTCCCGCCTACTCACCACAACCAAAAAATCAAAAATGTCCCCAGACATATGGCCATATAGCCCCCAGCAGCGTTGGATCACCACCACCCCCCCCACATACACACACACACCACCACCACCACTTGAAAACCACTGCTTCTAGCCTTTCTCTAGCTTGATTTTGGCTCTCTTATCAAGGGGACGTTCTCTGTGAAGAATGAACTATTCTCTGTTCTGCCTTCTGGAGCTATTCATGCAGCTAGCTGTGCTCTGTGTCAGCCAGTGTATCAGCCCCAGAGGCTGAAAATGTGAGTGAGACACCCTGACCTTGGGGTTTCCTGTGTTTTAGTTTGGGAGAGAGACACTCAGAAGTATCAGAGGGTATGGTGGGGGTGTCCATGGAAAAGAGGCATGTGTCCCAGGGCCTTTCCAATATATTATCCATCCAGGATGGTCTTGGTTAATAGTTTTCCCATGGCTATGTCTTTTTTGTCATTCATATCTCTGTTTAAATACCACCACTTCAAGGAGGGGGGGCCAAGATGGCAGAGCAGCATGGAAGTTTTTTGCATCTCTCATCTCTGAAATGCAGCTAGATCAACACCAAACCATCTTGCACACCTAGAAAATTGATCTGAGGATTAACACAGCAATCTGCAGAACTTGAACCACAGAACTCGGCAAGTATGTGGCATGAAGAGGTGAACTGGGGGAGAGAGAACCCGCAGAGGGTAGGGAGCTGTTTTTGCTTGTGGAGAGAGGTTGGAGATGGGGGTGGGGGAAGCACAGGAAAAGCACTTCCCCCTGAAAACAGCTGGAGAGAAAGAGAAAGTGGAAACACCCATAAGGGACTTAACAAGAAAGTGAGAAAGGAGAAAGGAGAGGGTTTGGATACCATAAGACTATGAACAGGGGAGCACAGAGTCTGAAACTCCTCAGCTTGATACCTGGCAGAGCTCTGGTGGGAAGGGCAAATCCCCAGGAGCATAAAGTGGGGTCCTTGGGGTCCTTGGGCCACATGGGGAGAGGTAGTTCCCCAGCTGAGAAGACATTTGGTAGAGGCTGTACAGCCTCCCCACAGGCAGAGGTCCCAGTGGACCCCAGAGAACAGCCACATTTGCTGGTGTTGGAACAAGGATGTTAAGGGGCGGTGAAGCCTGGCGCCAGATGTGTGTTGTGATTTACCGTAATCCCTGAAACACTGCTGCTACACGATCATGCGAACTTTTTCTGGGGTGGGCTGGAACCCGGTCTCAGTCTCTGGGCATCTGCAGTAGTGCGGTTGCATGAACGTTCCTGGGAGCAGGCTGGCACCTAGCCATTGCTCGGGGAGCCCTTCCCCCAGAGGGTCTGAGCAGGTCAAAGCCACAGGGCCCTCAGAAGTGAGGGGTTTGGAAACACAGCCCCATCTGAGATGAAACTTGGGACGGAGGTGCTGCCTGGCAGCCTGACGGCATGGTCATGGACAGTGTAGAAGCCCGGAGTGGACTGAAGCCAGAGACAAAAGAGGGGTGCTTGATTGCCAGTCAGAGCAAAGAGTTCTGATATTAGAGATTGGGTAGCTGGGTTACACCAGTTTCACCTCTCCTGTGCATGCACATACATGCATATATGTGCCATAATGATCCACCCCAGTAAACTAAGCAGCTCCATCTAGTGGAGAATGGAGCTGTTGCACGAAGCCCCCGTCCAACTGTGCCAAGCATGCTGTAGAGGAACATCATAAATCTCTCTACCTGCTTAGTTTACAGACTATAAAGTGCTTCATAGTTTGAATTCTAGGGGAAACTGGATGTAATTTCAATCATATTTCATTCTGTTCGCTGGTCCATCTGTTCACTTTTTTTCTTATTCTTGAATGCAGAAAGAGAAAAAACTTATTTTTATTTTCCGTTCTTATAAAAAAGATTTTTTCTACAATATTTATTTTTTGTAAGTTTTTATTCTATTTTACTTTCATGATTTCATCTTATTCTATTTTATTGTATTCATTTAAAAAATTTTTCAAACATCTTCCTTGTTTTTTCCTTATGTTTCCTTTCTTTTCTTTCCCTTTTTCCTTTATTCTATCAAACTGTTTCGACAATCAGACCAAAACACACCTAGGATCTAGCATCCTTTGATGACAGCCTCTTTGTGTTGTTTTTAATTTTTTAATTTTAATTTAATTTAATTTTATTCTTTTTCTTCCTTCAAAATGATGAAACAAAGGAATTCACCCCAAAAGAAAGAATAGGAAGAAATGACAGCCAGGGAATTAATGCAGATACAAGCAAGATGTCTGAACCAGAATTTAGAATCATGATAATAAGAATGCTAGCTGGGGTTGAAAAAAGCATAGAATCCCTTTCTGCAGAGATAAAAGAAAGTAAAATTTAGTCAGGATGAAATGGAAAATGCTATAACTGAGATGCAATCTTGAATGGATGCCATGGTGGCAAGGATGGATGAAGCAGAGCAGCGAATCAGTGATATAGAGGACAAACTTATGGAGAATAATGAAGCAGGAAAAAAAGAGGGAAGCTAAGGCAAAAGAGTATGATATAAGAATTAGAGGACACAGTGACTCATTAAAAAGGAATAAAATCTGAATAATAGGGGTCCCAGAAGATGAAGAGCGAGAAAAAGGGGTAGAAGGTTTATGTGAGCAAATCATAGTGGAAAACTTTCCTAACCTGGGGAAAGACATAGACATCAAAATCCAGGAAACACAGAGAACTCCCATTAGATTTAACAAAGACTGACCATCAACAAGGCCTTTCATAGTCAAATTCACAAAATACATAGACAAGGAAAGAATCATGAAAGCAGCAAGGGAAAAAAAGTCTTTAGCCTACAAAGGAAGACAGATCAGGTTCATAGCAGACCTAGCCACAGAAACTTGGTAAGCCAGAAAGGAGTGGCAGGATATATTCAGTGTGCTGAATTGGAAAAATATGCACCCAAGAATTCTTTATCCAGCAAGGTTGTCATTCAAACTGGAAGGAGAGAGAGAATTTCCCAAACAAAAACTAAAGGAGTGCATGACCACTAAACCAGCCCTGCAAGAAATTTTAAGGGGGCTCCTGAGGGTAGAAAAGACAAAAAAAAGACCAAAAGCAACAAAGACTAGAAAGGACCAGAGAACACCACCAGAAACTCCAACTCTACAGGCAACACAATGGCAATAAATTTATATCTTTCAATATTTACTCTAAATGTCAATGGACTACATGCTCCAGTCAAAAGACATATGAAAAGAATGGATAAGAAAACAAGACTCATCTTTATGCTGTTTACAAGTGACCCATTTTAGACCTAAAGTCACCTTCAGATTGAAAGTAAGGGAATGGAGAACATCTGTCATGCTAATGATCACCAAAAGAAAGCCAGAGTAGCCATACTTATAGCAGACAATATAGGTTTTAAAATAAAGACTGTAACAAGAGATGAAGAAGGGCATTACATCATAATTAAGGGGTTTATCCACCCAGATGACCTAACAATTGTAAACATTTATGTCCCCAGTGTGGAAGAACCCAAATATATAGATCAATTAGTCACAAACATACAGAAACTCACTGATAATAATACCATAACAGTAGGGGACTTCAACACCCCACTTACAGCAATGGACAGATCATCTGAACAGAAAGTCAGCAAGGAAACAATGACTTTGAATGGCACACTGGACTGGATGGACTTAACAGATATATTCAGAACATTTCATCCTAAAGCAGCAGAATACACATTCCTCTTGAGTGCACATGGAACATTCTCCAGAGTAGATCACATACTGGGACACAAATTAGCCCTCAACAAGTATGAAAAGATCGACATCATACTGTGCATATTTTCAAACCACAACGCTATGAAACTCGAAATTAACCACAAGAAAAAATTGGGAAAGATAGATACTTGAAGACTAAAGAACATCCTACTAAAGAATTAATGGGCTAACCAAGAAGTTAAATAGGAAATTAAAAAGTGCATGGAAGCCAATGAAGATGATAATGCCAAAACCTCTGGGATGCAACAAAGGTGGTCATGAGAAGGAAGTATATCTTCTTAAAGAAGGAAGAAAGGTCTCAGATACACCCTACACCTAAAGAGCTGGGAAAATAACAGCAAATAAAACCCCAAACCAGCAGAAGATGGGAAATAATAAAGATTAAAGCAGAAATCAATGCTATTGAAATAAATAAAGCAGTAGAACAGATCAATGAAACCAGGAGCTGGTTCTTTGAAAGAACTAACAAAATTGGTAAACCCCTAGCCCGTTTGATCAAAAAGAAAAAAAGGACCCAAATAAATAAAATCAAGAATGAAAGATCACAAGCAACACTGCAGAAATACAAACAATAATAGAATATGATGAGCAATTATACACCAATAAATTGGGCAATCTGGAAGAAATGGACAAATTCCTAGAAATATATAAACTACCAAAACTGAAATGAGAGGAAATAGAAAATTTGAACAGACCCATAACCAATAAAGAAATCGAATTAGTAATCAGAAATCTCCCAAAAAACAAGATTCCAGGGCTGGATGGCTTTCCAGGGGAATTCTACCAAATATTTAAAGAAGTGTTAACGCCTATTCTTTTGAAGCTGTTCCAAAAAATGGAAATGGAAGAAAACCTTCCAAACTCATTCTATGAAGCCAGCATTACCTTGATTCCAAAACCAGACAAAGACCCCACTAAAAAGGAGAAGTACAGACCAATTTCCCTGATGAGCATGGATGCAAAAATCCTCAACAAGATACTAGCCAACCAGATCCAACAATACATTAAAAGAATTATTCACCATGACCAAGTGGGATTTATACCTAGGATGCAGGGCTGGTTCAATATCTGCAAAACAATCAGTGTGATACATCAATAAAAGAAAGGACAAGAACCACATGATCCTCTCAATAGATGCAGAGAAAGCTTTTGACAAAATACAGCATCCTTTCTTGATAAAAACCCTCAAGAAAGGGATAAAACGATCATACCTCAATCATAAAATCATATAGGAAAGAGCCACTGCTAATATCATCCTCAATGGGGAAAAACTGAGAGCTTTCCCCCTAAGGTTAGGAACATGACAGGGATGTCTACGCTTGCCATTGTTATTTAACATAGCGTTGGAAGTCCTAGCCTCAGCAATCAGACAACACAAAGGAATAAAAGGCATCCAAATTGGCAAGGAGGAAGTCAAACTTTCACTCTTCACAGACGACATGATACTCTATATGGAAAACCCAAAAGATTCCACCAAAAAACTACTAGAACTGATCCATGAATTCAGCAAAGTCACAGGGTATAAAGTCTATGCGCACAAATCAGTTCCATTTCTATGCACCAATAGTGAAGCAACAGAGAAATCAAGGAATCAATCCTATTTACAATTGCACCAAAACCCATAAAATACCTAGGAATAAACCTAACCAAAGAAGTGAAAAATCTATACACTGAAAACTATAGTAAGCTTATGAAAGAAATTGAAGAAGACACAAAAAAGTGGAAAAATATTCCATGCTCGTGGATTGGAAGAAAAATATTGTTAAAATGTTGATACTACCCAAAGCAATCTAGGTATTCAATGAAATCCCTATCAAAATAACACCAGCATTCTTCACAGAACTAGACCAAACAATCCTAAAATTTGTATGGGACCAGAAAAGACCCCGAATAGCCAAAGCAATCCTGAAAAAGAAAACCAAGGCTGGAGGCATCACAATCCTGGACCTTAAGATGTGTTACAAAGCTGTAATCGTCAAGACAGTATGGTACTGGCACAAAAACAGACACTCAGATCAATGGAACAGAACAGAGAACCCAGAAGTGGACCCACAGACGTATGGCCAACTAATCTTTGACAAAGCAGGAAAGAACATCCAATGGAATACAGACAGTCTCTTCAGCAAATGGTGTTCGGAAAACTGGACAGTGATATGCAGAAAAATGAACCTGGATCACTTTATTATACCATACACAAAAATAAGCTCAAAATGCGTGAAAGATCTAAATGTGACACAGGAAGCCATCAAAATCCTAGAGGAGAAAGCAGGCAAAAACCTCTTTGATCTTGACCACAGCAACTTCTTACTCAACACATCTCCAGAGGCAAGGGAAACAAAAGCAAAAATGAACTATTGGAACCTCATCAAAATAAAAAGCTTCTGCACAGCAAAGGAAAAAAATCAGCAAAACTAAAAGGCAACGAATAGAATGGGAGGAGGTATTTGCAAATGACATATCAGATAAAGTGTTAATATCCAAAATCCATAAAGAACTTATCAAACTCAACACCCAAAAAACAAATAATCCAGTGAAAAAATGGGTAAAAGACATGAATAGACACTTTTCCAAAGAAGACATCTAGATGGCTAACCGACATGAAAAAATGCTCAACGTCACTCATCATTAGGGAAATACAAATCAAAACCACAATGAGATACCACCTCACACCTGTCAGAATGGCTGAAATTAACAACTCAGGAAACAACAGATGTTGGCAAGGATGTAGAGAAAGAGGGTCTCTTTTGCACTGCTGGTGGGAATGCAAACTTGTGCAATACTCTGGAAAACAGTATGGAGGTTCCTCAAAAAGTTAAAAATAGAACTATCCTACGACCCAGCAATTGCACCACTAGGTGTTTATCCAAGGGATGCAGGTATGCTGTTTCAAAGGGGCATGTGCACCCCAATGTTTATAGCAGCGATATCAACAATAGGCAAAGTGTGGAAAGAGTCCAAATGCCCACTGACATATGAATGGATAAAGAAGATGTGGTGTGTATGTATGTGTGTGTGTGTATATATATATATATATATATATATATATATATATATATATATATATAATGGAGTATTACTCGGCAATCAAAAAGAATGAAATCTTGCCATTTGCAACAATGTGGATGGAACTAGAGGGTATTATGCTAAGCAAAATTAGAGAAAGACAAATATCATGACTTCCCTCATATGTGGAATTTAAGATAAAAAACAGATGAACATAAGGGAAGGGAAGCAAAACAAATATAAAAACAGGGAGGGGGACAAAACAGAAGAGATTCTTAAACACAGAGAACAAACTGAGGGTTGCCAGAGGGGCTGTGGGTGGGAAGATGCGCTAAATGGGGAAGGGGCATTAAGGAAGACACTTGTTGGGATGAGAACTGGGTGTTATACGTAGGGGATGAATCACTGGAATCTACTCCTGAAATCATTATTGCACTATATGCCAACTAACTTGGGTGTAAATTAAAGACAGATGCCACCACTTCGGGAACACCTGTCCTAACCAACCTGCATTAACCGGCTCTTGTCACTTAATGCAGTGTAACAACCCGAAAGTCAGTGGCTCACAAGCACACGTTTCTCACTCGTACATCCATGGCTAGGCTGGGGCCTGACCTGGGCTGGGTTCAGCTGGGTTTTGCTCCAGGCTGGAGCTTGAGTTTTGCTTGGCTCCACAGGTCCCTCATGCGCTGTACCAGTGAGGTTCTTGGCGCATATTGTTCTCATGGCAACGGTGGAAGCCCAGAAGGAAGTGCAGGCGAATTACAAACATGTGCTCGTGTCCTATGTGCTGACATCCATTTGACCAGAGCAGATCCCGTGGTCAGAGTCAGCGGGAGGGAACCTTCTCCGTGAGGCTATGACAAGTGTGTGGCTCTGTGATACTTGTACGGGGGAGTGACGAATTGGGACCAACAATCTCCTTCACCTTCTGGTCTAAAGCAGCTACCTGTTACTTTATCGTTTTTATTCTCTGCTGGGCTCTGATACTTTTATTATCGAATCATGCCTTTTTATCTACTGTTAGCAAAACATCAGCTCCTGACAGCAGGAACTTTTTCTGCCATATTCATTGCTACCTGCCAAATACCTACCTGCCACAGGGTGGACATTCACTAAGTCTTTGAATGAATGAATGAATGATTCTGTTTGGGGATTGGCGGGTGGTGTTGGAGCTGGGTCTTGAAGTAGTAACAATAACTAACATTTTCTGGGAAAGACTAAAGCCGTTTATGTATTGGGTTTTCGACCCGGGTTCAGTCTGAGGATCATCACCACGTGTGGCCCTCCGCAGGAAAAGGAGGAGAGGCAGGATGTTCGGGTTAGAACCGTAGAGCCCTGAAATAGCACATCTTATTAGAGGGCTGGCGATAGGTCTGGTGTGGCTGGGGTGAGGGGAGCTTGGTGGGCGGCGGCCAGGCAGAAGAAACGAGTGACGCCAGACCCCACTTGTCAGGACTGCCATGTTCCATACCTGTAGGGGAGCCATCACATCAGAGTCTGCAGGGTGGTGCCCTGAGGATTGTGCAGTGCACAACCTGAGAAGCTGTCCTGGCAACCTGGCAGATCATGAGGGGCCTCGTGTAACATGTCACATTGGCTAGATGCCTATTCTGGAAGTCGTCTTTGTTTTGGAAGAAGGTGGACATTGCATATCTGTTAGCAGAGATTCACCCAAGCTATAAAACAAATTGGAAGCTTCTAGAGGTCCTTTTGTTTTGAGGCACATGGTAGAAACCGGACAAGCTTGGAAGGACCCCTCAGCGGTACCCCAAGGCTCAAACCTTGAATTGTGCTGGGTAGGGTTATATTTCTTGGAGACCCCAGACGTCTCCTGGCACAGCGATGCTGGAGTTTGCTGTGGGCCAGCGCGAGAGCATCTACCCCCTCCGCTGTCTGCAGACCTCCCCACCTGTGTAGATGCCGCAGGTCCTTGCTGGGTTCTGTGCTCCCCACGGGCCCCCAGTGCCTGGGACTTCAGCCTCCACTGACCCTTGTCACAACTCAGCTGAGTAACGTAGGGAAAGCCCTGGCATCATGCTTGGCTGGCGTCTTGCCAGCTGGGCACGAGAGCTGCGGTGGACCCACCCCGAGGCCAGGCTGGCTTCTGATACGCAGTCCCCTGGGTCGGAGCAGATGTTTAATTAATGTCTTAAAACTCAAACTCTGCTTGTAGCGGGGAAAAAAGAGTAAGGAGATCTGAGCTCCAGTGTCAGCACTGCCAGGAGACCACAGACTCACAGCCTCGTTTCTGTGGGCTTCAAGTCTCTTCTGTAAAATGAGAATAAGAACTTTGCTTGTTGTGGCCAGTAGGATTGTGAATATGGAGGTGTGATGAGACTCCATTAGTCTTACTGTTAGGCACGAATTTCCCTTCTCCCCTCCGGAGGAATAGAAAGTCACTAAGAACATATTTTGTGCCAAGCCCTGTCCCGGGTGGTGTCGCATATAACCTCTCTTTTGATCTTACTGGCCCAGCCTTTGGGGTTCCTGCGAGGATGAAGAAGTCACATCTCAGAGAGGGAAAGTGACTTGCTCCAGGCCACACAGCCTGCTGGTGGTAGGCAAGGTCTGTGTGACTGCACGGCCCAGCCTCTTTCTGCCACTCGTTCATCCAGTAGGCATTGGCGGCTTCCCGTGTGCCAGACCCGGTCCTAGGCACTGGGGAATCCGCAGAGAAACAGAACCAAAGCCCCGTCCCCTTGGAGCTTGCTTTCTAGTGAAGTAAACAGAGTAAATGGACAAATAAAAGGACGAATAAGAAGTGCAGATACTTCTCTGCAGGGTCTTAAACAGGAAAACAGAGAGAGTGTGTGGGGTGGGGGGGAGGTCAGGGCAGGCCCCTGCGAGGAGGGGACATGTCAGCAGGGACCTGACTGATGAGGAACGTCCCCTCCAGTCTGCAGAGAGCACGGCTCCAGAGTGGGGCCCACAGGCACTGAGTGACGGCCACCCCAGGCTCCGGCCTGTCTTCCTTGGGCTGGGGAGGTTGGTTGCCTGCAGAGATAACTTCTGCCCTGTTCCTTCCTGCTTTACGGCTCCGTGGAATTTTTTTTTTTTTTTTTTTTCCCAAAACATCTAAGTTAGTTTTAATGAACAGAGGCTCCAGTATGGTCTTCCCCTGACAGCAGAGCATCATGAGGTCTCCAAGGGCAGCTCACAAGGATGTTGGCTCCCAGAGCAGCCTTCTCTCCCTGGGTTTCTTCTCCCCAGTTCTGGAGTATTCTGGAATCTCCAGGCTGGAATGAGCCTATGGGGAGGGGTCGTCCTGGGCAGTTGAGGCACCAGCCTGCCTCCAAGGGGATGACTTCTCTTTTAAAGCCCTGCTTAGAGCAGCCCCATGTCCCTGTGGACTGGCAGAAATGTGCAGGATATTGTGATTCATCAAATTCCAAGAGGAAGGACTTCGTAAAGGAATTTTCTCACGGCTGCATTTCTGAGCTGGGGTATTACAAACATTTCATCCGGCTGTCCTGGGTTAGATGAAGCTGTTGAGTCTGAATGTTTACCCACTTGGGAGATTCGTTCATTCTCCTCGTTAGTTTAAAAATCTTGTGTTTAAGAAAAAATAACAGTTCTTTTGCAATGAGATTGCTGCCCAGTCTCTTTCACTGGGGAAAGGGGTTCCCTGGGGTAAGAAGAGGTGACCTCCGTGGCACCCCAGAGCAGAGCTTCTCAGGCTTGTGCGGGGGAATCCCCCCCGAGACGGAAGCGTGTGTTGAGTCCAGTGTGACAAGCTGCCCCCACCCCCTCCTGGGCCACCCGGAAGAGCCAGGAGGCCGCATCAGGGCTCCTGCTTGGCCTTCGGAACTGCCTGAGCTGGGAACCTCCCTGTCTGTTCACAGGGTCAGGTGTCATGTCTGCAAACCCCTGGCGCTGAGCTCCTTCAGGCAATCATTGATGATGCTGAGAGGAGAAGCCTTCCTGCCACGCTTGGTCGCTGAGTGTGGTATCCGAGGCAGTCTTTGTTTCTGAGACCCCGTCTCTGTAGAGCCCGCATCTTCCTGAAGCCGTGCGTCACCTCCCTGATCGGATGTGATCCCCACCCACCCGACCTCTGTCTGCATCTTTGCTCAGCCTCATCTCCTGGATATTTCCGGGACCATCCCCACTACTGTCCTGGCCTGTACCCCGCCCAGCAAAGTGACCGAGCCTCATTCCTCTGTTCTTGGGCTGAGGTGGCGTGGGAGAGGGTTGGGGTGCAGCAGCTGGGATATTAGAGGGCTGCGTCCCGGGGAGACCATGAGGCTGGGAGGTCAGGTTTGTGATGGCTTCTGGCCTGCTCATCTGCTCCCCAGAAGGGGAAGGGCAAGTAGGGGGAAGACCATACTGGACCCCTCTGAAGGGGTCAGGGTGAGGGGCAAGTTGTGACGTGGTTGCACTACCTCAGGTGGCTCTGGGGAGCACAGGATCCACAGCAACCCTGAGGACCCTTTCGTTGAGGTAAGTTTAGAGAATTGGGGGAGCTCTGAGAAGCACAGCCTGGGGCTCCTGGGAGAATCCTCTAGGAAGGAATAAGCTCACTGCGATGCAGGGAGAGAATTCCCTGGCACGGGGGGGACCTGCGGGACCCACAGGACTCTCCGGCGTGTGGCCTGGACATGGCCATTTGCCTCCACATCCCCTCACAGACGAGCTGAGAGTGCAGGTCGAGAAGGGGTAGGCAGGGGACAGGAAGCAGTATGACTCTCTGGCCACCCTGGGAACCGACCCGCCTTGCCTTCCCTCCAGCCTTTCCGAGCAGGTCATTTCCAGGCCCACCTTTGCCCTCAGAAGTGAGGTCTGATGAGGGCCAGCCGGGGTCAGGACTGCAGGGACTTCCGAGATGAGGTAGGCCGCCCCTCAGCTCATAGGTGGTCAAGTGGGGACTCAGGGAAGTTTCTTGACCTAGCAGGTTCCCCATCCAGCGAGGGGCAGGGCAACAGTCCAGGGCTCCTCCTAAGTTTGTTTTCTGCACCTGCCAAGTGGAATGCAAACGTGGATCTTATTTTAAAATAGGCTGAAGGGAGTGCTGTCCCATATAGATGGTTTCCATTGTGAACCAAACCTGAATCCTGTTATACTCTTTGTTTGTTTGTTTGTTTTGAGAGGGAGAGAGGGAGCAGGGGAGGGACAGAGAGAATCCAAAGCAGGCTCCACACTGTCAGCACAGAGTCCAACGCAGGCCTCAAACTCCCGAACCAAGAGATCGTGACCTAAGCCAAAATCGAGAGTCAGACGCTTAGCCGACTGAGCCACCCAGGCACCCCTGTTATACTCTTTGGATAATAACCTTTGGTGGGAATTGGTTTAAAGCTTTCCTGTTATAGTTGCTCTCTGTCTACAGAGCAGGTGGTTTACTTAAGGAGGGACCCCGATGGGGAGTAAAACTGTTATTACTGACACCGGCTCAGTGCTTACACTTTATGGAGTCTGCTCTATCCACCCCGTGAGGTGGACAGCAGGGCCTGTTGGGGGGCAAGAGACCCCTAGGCGTGGAGCTCTGTCCATGGCTCAGTGTGACAGCCCAGGTGGTGGCCAGGGCCAGAGATGGGTCTGGAGCCTCTGGTTCAGAGTTGTTGACACTGGTAGGTATGGGGCCCAGACTTGTGGCTCGTCTGCGTGCAGCTACTCCCTTGACCTCTAGGACCTAGAGACCCTCGGCCCTGGTGACTGCTGTATCCGGACCCTGTGTGGGTTTTGGCAAAGTGCCCCCACTCGGTGAGATGCCTGAGGTACAGCCTGACCTTGTTGACTAGCTTCCTGTGCCATGAATTTGGGACTGGGCAGATTCTAAGGCTATACAGCCCCCAGAGGAAGGTGACCTTTGGGCTGGTAGACATTCTTGGACCTCAGGCCAGACCGGCTTGGAGACGCAGCGTGATCTTTGTGATTTGCTTTGACTCACTTAATGTAAATTGGCAGCTCTTTGGGTTATCAGGTATTTAATAAGTGTCCTGAGGCCGTATTGGTAGTGCTCAGGTGGGAATGGCCTATCATGTCCAAGCAAAAGTTCAGGAGATATCCCTTAGGATTTCTGAAATTGCCCACTTGCCCCATGAATGGTATAGTGATGGGGCTGCCCAGCCCCAAGAACACAATGAGTTGTTAGTTGCTGGAACCAGCAGTTTAAGGAGCTGCTTAAATTCAGAGCTGCGTCTGGTGACTTGATGACCAGTCTCAAGACACATCGCGTGTACTAACTCATTATTCAGTGGGCCTGTGATGAGTGCCCAGGCCTGCAGGAACTTTCTGCTGGGCGTGGTGGGTCCTCAGGGTTGATCAGCCCCTGATAAAACACAAAAACAGAGGGGAATATGGCACAACCAAGAGTATCCAGAAAATTAATGTCAGAATTAACCTCTCATCGTTTATTAAGCCATCTTGTTTAAAAATCTAAAAGTGACTTCCCTGCATTTTTCACCTACCCAGGATCCATTATCCTTCACTAAGAGAACACTTTCTCCCCCTGGGGCCAGAAATGAAGAACTTCTGCCTCCCTACCCACATCTCAGCTAGACTTCTGCCTGAGAAACCACGCCCTTCAGAGGAGGGGTCTGCCTTCCTCAGGCTCGACCTCAGGGAACCAAGGTGGGGAGGGTGTGAGCCTCAGGGAATGGGCAGGGCCAGACCTTGTTGGAGCTGGCTCCTGGCAGGTGGCTTTGGAGAAGCAGGAGGAGCTAGAACCTGGTGCAGCCCCAGATGGGACCCAGTCAGGGTCAAAGACTGGGGCCCAGGAAATGAGCACCAGGAAATGAGATGTGGTTTGAACGTTCAGGTCCATATCCAAGGTTACCTGCAGCAGGAGGCGGTTGAGTCTGCAATCCCAGCAGCCTGTGGAAACGGGCTGGGGACCACAGACACCTAGGGGAGTCTGGAGGGTGCCAAGGATGGAGGAACAGACTCAGTGCCCAAGAAGGCCTTTGTACCGATGTACTGAGCTTTCAGGACAGACATCCGTCACACAGCTGCCCTGTCCCCTTCCCGTAACTTCCTCATGGGACCTCGGTACTGGTACCGGCCACCCCTCATCTGCTGGCAGGTGGGGTTGGCTGGGAGGATGCACGTGAATGCCAGACACCTGTATACCTGCAGCGTCACGTGGAAGGTAGCGTGAGGGCTGGGAGTTGGCCCAACACGGCTTCACATCTGTGACCTTCAGTGCAACCTGCAGCTTTTAGGATTATACACCCCCAGCTAGTAGATCGGGGTTTTGTACACTCTCCTCCCAGCTAATCAGCACAGCACCTAAGGGTGCCTAATAAGTAAGTCCTCAGTAAATGGTGGTTGAACAAATGAGAGAATGAATGAATTGGGGAGCAGAGGGACCGTCAGGCCACACAGGTGCACGGGATCAGCCAATTTAGCTGCGCTGTGAGCAGGAGAGGCAAACAGCCCCATAACCAGCCTTCCAGGCCGGGGCCTCACCCGCATATGGTAAGCGGGGCAGGGTCTGTTCCAGGGCCCTAAACATCCCATCAGGGTCAGAGGCTCTCCGGGGCCCTCTCTGGACACTGGGCAACTAGGGGTTTGATTTTCGTTACCACCCACCCCCCCTTCTCCATCCTCTCTCCTGAGCATGTGCCTTCACCATTGTCCTTTTCTCTCCTCGGGGCACAGATCCTGGCCAACGTCTGCCTCTACCTGTGCGCCATCATGGTGGGCGTCATGTCCTACTACATGGCGGACCGCAAGCACCGCAAGGCCTTCCTGGAGGCCCGCCAGTCGCTGGAGGTGAAAATGAACCTCGAGGAGCAGAGCCAGCAGCAGGTGAGGTCCTCGCGGGGTGGCCATGCGGCCGTGCAGGCCTGGAGCCCGGGGCCAGCGACCGGGGCCAGAGAGGGGCCAATTGGGAGGGGGTGGGCCTGGGACAGTGCAGCCCCTCCTCTCCCCCCACCTCCAGGGCTCCCCGGGGCTCGGGGATCACCTGCCAGGGCCAGGTGTTGGCTGCCTCCTGGGCCTCTGACCGTCACAGGCTCCTTCTGACTTCGGAGAGCTTGCCTTGCTGGAAGCCCTGTCCTCTCTCCTCCTCTGTGCTTGACCTAATCCTCTCCTTCTCCTGTTTTTTTCCCCCCTATAATTTAAAACCTTTTAAAGAACTACAGTGGCCCAAGCAGTCACCAATGACTCCTTGTGTTCCTCTCTCAGGTGAAAAAGTTCTCTGGGTTTATTCTAAGTGCTTTTCCCCCCATGGGCATCACTTCAGGTCAGTCCTCCTCTGCCACCCTTTCCGGTTCTACGGCAGATTCGCCATGTGTCCCTGCTGTGCACTCTGAGCCGTGTTCTCTGCAGTGGGGTGGGCCCAGCCCATAGCAGGGGGGCCTTCTGGGTGAGGCCCATCAACCTGCTTGACTCCACCCAGGGCGCTAAGTTTCCTTCACGCTCTGTGCGTCTCCTACTTCCTTCTCCTTCTGAGTCCTCAATGAAGAAGTAAAACCAGTCCAAACCCTGGGGCCCCACTGTTTACATTTTTCCATTGAGAGAAGTGCCTGCTGCCCCCGCTCTTTGTTTACTGGCTTTACTCCAGCCTGATCCACCACAGAACCACCCAGTTCTCGTGTGATTCAGTCTTTTAAATAGTTTCTGGTCTGGATTCATCTCCGATGCCTTTTGAAGGTCTGCAGAAATTACATCCGCCAACTTCCTGTTATCCATAGGTTTATTTCCTGCTAACAAACAAACTCAATAGTTTGAAAATAGAGGATTCCCTGTTCTGGGAACCATGTCATTTTGTGTTCAGGTGGTGCTCTTGGCTCTGGATTCACTGAAACGGCTGTTTTCCACTCAGGTGGACAGGGCCAGAGTTTCGGGGGCCTCTCTGGAGCCTTTGCCTGGGGGCCTCCTTGGCGGGCCTCCCCTTTTCTAGATGATGCTCTTTGAAGGCACACACTGAGTCATTTGCTGATGAGTCCTCACTTCCTCTGTCCTGGGGATGTGTTTTCTCTGTTTATCAAGGAGATCTAGAAGCTTCTGAGCTGGGCCTCAGACTCCACTCCTTCAGAAGGCAGGTTTCAGAAGAGGAATCTCCCCAGCCTCTGTTGCCACAAGGGGCCAAGCTTAGCAGGTCATTGAATTTGCCTCCTTGTCCCCACCCCTGTAGCCTGTGGTTACCCACGAGCTGCTTCTGCTTGAATGTATGTAAAGAATCCCGTCCTTTACTGGCTGTAGAGTGTCTTGAAAGGCGTTCTTCAGTTTCTGTTTTACATGCTGGCTGGGTTCTTTCTGCATCTCCTCTCTCATACCGTGGAGGCATCCCTCTGGATTCTCTACATTTAAAAAAAAAAAAAAAAAAGCTTGTGTCATCGCTTATCTAGGTCAGGAGTTCTTTTTCTAGAGTATTTGTGCAGCCTTCAGCACACCTGTCAGTCTTGTCTGTCTCAGGACATATAGTTGGTATAATCGAGGACATCCTCAGTCACATCAAACAGTGCTTGGTGGGGGGTGTCCTGGTGCAGTAGAGGAAGGTCCTGTGTCTCACCTGGATCTGATATTCTCTGCATAGATAATATGGACAAGTTATCCACCTCTTAGAGCCTTACTTTCCTCATCTGCAAAGTGGGGGTGTTGATACTCCAGAGCAGGAGTATTGATGCTTGTCTTTAGGTTTCCCTGAAGGCAGAAATACAAGCAGAAGTGCTTTGTAACCCGTAGAGCTTGGAAATGGGGACGGTCAGGCTGCGGTGCACAGGCCGTGGAGTACATGGGCATTTTCTAATGGCCCCTATGGGCAGGGTCAGGGTTGGGAGCCTGACAAAGAGGGCCATTCCTACTTGCTCCGGGACTCCTGAGCGCCACGTAGCAGCCAGGGGGCGCTGGCAGCCTCTCCGGGCCACGCTGCTCCTCTGCTGTGTTGTGAGCAGTAGCAAAGCAGACACTGGCTCCAGGAGAGAGGAGTCCAGGGAGGCCGAAGGGAGGTGCACAGGGTGGAGAGGCACAGATGCACACCCCCAGGTTTAACTGGGACACAGCAGGTGCCTGTAAGTATCTATCTAGTGGAATGAATTTGTCTTGCCCAGCTCTAGCCTGAGTGTGACCTTAGGCCAGCTCCTTCGCCTCTTTGGGCCTCAGTTTCCCTATGTGTAAAGTGTACGTGAGAATAAAACCTTTGGTGAAAATCAGATAATCTGCGTCTATCCCTTTGGGAATGAGAAAAGCACTGTTACCATCAGGAGGGGTGGAATTCTGCACACACACCGCCCCCCCCGAAACTGGGTGTTGCAGTTCGCCCATGTTTTCCTTAGGACTCTTGTGACCGTGTGCATGAGATCTGTTTGCAATTTTACTTTCTTTCTGTGTCCTTGGCAGGTTTGGACATCATGGTTGTGCTGGGTTTAGGAAATAAGTGTTTCCTCTTTCTAACCTGGGAGAGTTTGAAGAAGATATGGGTTCTTTGCAGGAGTAGAAGGACTCTTGGGGCGCCGGGGTGGCTCGGTTGAGCATTCAGCTCTTGATTTCTGCTCAGGTCATGATCCCAGGGTCGTGGGATCGAGCCCCACATCAAGCCCCGCATCAGGCTCCATGCTAACAGCACAGAGCCTGCTTGGGATTCATTCTCTCTCTCTCTCTCTCTCTCTCTCTCTCTCTCCCTCCCCCTCCCTCCCTCTCTCTCTCTCTCTCTCCCTCTCTTTTTCTCTTCCTCCCTCCCTCCCTCTCCCTCCCTCCCTCTCCTTCTCCCTCTGCCCCCTCCCCAGCTCTCGTGCACGCTCTCTTGCTCTGGCGTGCTCTCTCAAATAAAAAAACATGGCTCACTAGTGAAGCCTTGTGGCTCAGGAGTTTTCTTTATGAGATTCAGTCTCCCTCAAAGGTACGAGGTTTGGGGCGCCTGGGTGGCGCAGTCGGTTAAGCGTCCGACTTCAGCCAGGTCACGATCTCGCGGTCTGTGAGTTCGAGCCCCGCGTCAGGCTCTGGGCTGATGGCTCGGAGCCTGGAGCCTGTTTCTGATTCTGTGTCTCCCTCTCTCTCTGCCCCTCCCCCGTTCATGCTCTGTCTCTCTCTGTCCCAAAAATAAATAAAAAAAAAAAAAACAAAAAAAAAAAACGTTGAAAAAAAAAAAAAAAAAAAGGTACGAGGTTTTTTGTATAAGTTATAACATGTTTTTGTTTTTTCAGGAACTTAACCAACTTCATACGAATATGTCACATTTTTGACGTGGGATTTTGTCTTTCCGTGGGTTTTATAGCAATATTCCCTTTTCATTACTGATATTGCTAGTTTGGGCCTTCTCTTTTTTTTATTTGTCCTTAATCTGTCTTGCTGAGGTTTATTAATGTTTGAACCTTTTCAGTGAATCACCTTTTTGTTGCTTTCTTTGTGCACTTCCGTAATGCATTATGTTTTTGACTTTGATTCTCTTCTACTTCCTTTGAGGTTGACATCATGAGATGGAATTTAACCTTTTTTTTTTTACCTTCTTGAGATGGAATTTAACTAATTTTAGCATTTTTCTTTTCTAAAACACGCTCCTGGTGCTCGGATGTCCCACGTTATGTGCTTTTGCTTCCTTCTACAGATTTTGATATGTCCTATTTCTGTTGTCATTTAGTTCAAAATACTTTCTAATTTCCACTGAGGTATCTTTGATCCCCAGGCTGTTTGAGGGTACATCAATTAGTTTGCAAGCATACAGGGAATTTTTAAGGCCCTCTTTTTATTATTGATTTCAGTTTACTTTGCTGCAGTCAGAGAACATATTCTGTGTAATCTCAGTCCTTTGAAATCCGTCGGAACTTGAGTTTTGACCTCTCATTTTTTATTAATTTTGATATACTTAAAGTCAACATGGATTTTTACAAAAATGCATCAAAATATCTTCCAACAATGAAGTAATGCTGATACATGTCCATCATGATGCATTTGCATCTACCCCAAATTAGTATTTTTACCTTTTTGGGCACAGTGCAAAGGCCTCCCAACATTTAATTCCCCTTCCCCCAGACTTTCTGGCTATTGCAAGTATTTTATTTATCCTTTTTTTATTTATTTTTATTTTTTTTTAATGTTTATTTATTTTTGAGAGAGACAGAGCATGAGCGGGGGAGGCAGAGAGAGAGGGAGACACAGAATCTGAAGCAAGTTCCAGGCTCTGAGCTGTCAGCGCAGAGCCCGATGTGGGGCTCGAACTCTTGAACTGCGGGATCATGACCTGAGCCTGAAGTCAGATACTAAACCAGCTGAGCCACCCAGGCGCCCCCCCCCCCTTTTTCTAAAGTTTATTTATTTATTTTGAGAGAGAGAGAGATGGGGGGACGGGCAGAGAGAGAGAGAGAATCCCAAGCAGGCTCTGCCCTATCAGTCCAGCTCTTCCATCCTCTTGAAGAACTGCCCTTAGTGTCACTCTTCACGAAGGTCTGTTAGGGAAGTCTCTGCATTTCTAATTGCCTGGAAACATGTTCAGTTTGCTTTCGGTTTTGGAAGTCACTTGCTGTCAGAGGTAGAATTCTAGGTCGACAGCGCTGGACTCAGAGCCCTTTGGAGGTGTCATTCCATTATCCTGTGGCTTCTGCTATTTTTGTTGAAATGCCGGCTGGCTGGCTGACACACTCTTGCTCCTTTTAAAGTAATACGTAGCTTTTGTATTTTTTTCCTCCGGTTGCTCTTACAGTCTGTCTCTGGTGTCCAGCAGTTTCATGGTGACGCGCCTGGCGGTTTTCTTTGCAGTTACCCCGCGTGGTATTTGAGGAGCTTCTTGAATGGATGGCTTGATGTCTTTCATCAGTTTTGAGATGTTCAGCCAGTATCTCTTTGCCCCATTCTTTCCTTTCCTTCCAGGACTCTAGATGTCCTTGTTAGACATTACCATGTTCCAGAAATCTCTGTGTTTTTTTCTAAATCTTCCTTTTTTTTTCCTGCGCTTCAGACTGAATATTTATACTGATGTGACTTCCAGTTACTAATCCTTTGTCTGCTCAGTGCTTGAGCT
The DNA here is from genome assembly GCF_046562875.1 of Panthera onca. Classification (NCBI taxonomy): domain Eukaryota; kingdom Metazoa; phylum Chordata; class Mammalia; order Carnivora; family Felidae; genus Panthera; species Panthera onca. The sequence goes on along the minus strand of NC_138341.1, from coordinate 19,760,990 downwards.
CCTCTGTTGCATCCTTAATTTCAATATTGCATTTTTTTTTTCATCTCTAGAATTTCCTTTTGACTTAAGTAAAAGACACATTCCACTTCTCTGGTTAAGTTCTCCATTTTGTCATCTATTCTTTGGAACATAGTAAAAATTTTAAACTTTTGGACAATGGCAATATCTGAAATACTGACGGGTCTGCTTTTCCCTGTTGATTTTTGGTCCCATCTCATGGCATCATGGCCTTTAACATTTTTTTTTTAATTAAAAAAATTTTTTTTAAGTTTGAGAAAGACAGAGCACGGGTTGGGGAGGGGCAGAGAGAAAGGAAGAGAGAGAGAATCCCAAGCAGGCTCCACACTGTCAGCGTGGAGCCCCATGTGGGACTCGAACTCACGAAACCGTGAGATCATGATCTGAGCCGAAACCACAAGTCGGATGCTTAACTGACTGAGCCACCCACATCCTGGCCTTTTTAAAAAAATGCTGGATAGTGCTCGCTTCGGCAGCACATATACTAAAAAAATGCTGGATAAATTAAATGCTGAATATCATGTATGGAAAATAGTAGCAGCTCTGAAGGATGTGTCTCTCCAGAGAGGACTGACTTTTCTTGCACCTCACCTTGATCCAATGTGGGGTCTAGAAGATTTGGGGCTGGGTTTTAGTCCGAGAGCTGGTTTCTGTTGTGCCTACGCTTAGGAAATAGTCCTTCAAGGGTCTTAACTCAGAGGCTGGTCCTCCCCTTGAAGGACCCTGGACTCCCCGCCACAATAAGACAGCCAAACTACCCTTCAGTGTTAGCCTCTCAGCTCTCACTTTCCACTTGGGTTCTTGGTCTCTCACCCCATGTCGCTTGGCGGTGGGCAGACGCCTTGCAGGATTTGTGTAGAGAAAGGCTCTCTTGTCTCCTGGACCTCACCCCTCTGCTCTGCCTTGGAATGCTTGCTCACCCATCCTTGCTTCTCCACCCCCTTGAAAGCTGAAGCCATTGCTCTCCGTCCATCCTCTGAACGCTGACCTCAAGGGCAAAAGTGACAGAGTGTGTTGGGCTCGCTCAAGTGTGTTTGCCCTCAGAGACCTTGTCCCCTCCCATCCTAGCCACCTTGGTTGTTTTCCGTAGGCTTCAGATAGCCGTCTTATCCAGCTTCTGTAGTTGTTCGTGGCTTAAGTGTCGGTCTGGTGTAAGTTCCTCTGTAATAGCAAGAAAGAGGGGTGCCTAGGGGGCTCAGTCAGTTGGGCGTCCAACTTCGGCTCAGGTCATGATCTCGTGGTTCATAAGTTCAAGCCCCGCTTTGGGCCCGCTGCTGTCAGCACAGATCCTCTGTCTCCCCCCCCCCCCCCGCCCACCCCCCGCCTCTGCCCCTCCCCTGCTTGCACTGGCTTTCTCTCTCAAAAATAAACATTTTTTAAAAATAGCAAGAAGCAAAGGCTGGATGTTATTTTACACTTCTTTATGTTGATTTTTAAGTAGCTAAAAATGTACATAGTATAAAATCGTGAAGGTGTGAAAAAGGTTATACCCGTGGAAGGTAAGCTTCTCACACACAGCCGTCCTCTTCCCCGTCCCTCAGACAGCCACCGTCATGTCTCGTGTGCCTTTCAGGATTCCAGTTCTTTCCAAATCTGGATCTGGGACACAGACTTTTCACACCCACGCAAATAGTATATCCCCTCTTCCGTTCTTGATCTTTCACCTGCTGTCTTCGAGAGGGTTCTAAGTCCACGTGGCACTGCCTCATCCTTGTTAGTGACTGCATTGTATTCCATTATAGAGACGTGACATTTCTTTAATTGGGCTCCTAATTGTACAGTTGAGTGGCACCAAGTACCCCCACAGTGTTGTGCGACCGTCACCACTATTCGCTTCTAGAACTTTTTCATCATCTCAAACCGAAACGCCGTGGCCATTAAACATGAGCTCTCCCACCTCCTTTCCCCCCCGGTCCTGGCTACCGCCGTCCTACTTTCTATGTCTATGAATTTACCTTTTCCAGGCACCTCACATAAGTGGAATCAGACACTATTTGTCCTTCTGGGACCGGCTTGTTGCACTCTGCGTGGTGTCTTCGGGGCTCATCCGTGTTGCAGCCCCTGTCAGGATTTCCTTCCTTTTCAAGGTTGAATGATACTCCGTTGCATGCGTATACCCCATTTGTTTAATCGTTCATTTGTAGAGGGATACTGGGTTGTTTCCACCTTTCAGCTGCTGTGAACACGGCTGTGCGGGTACCTGTTTGAGTCTCTGCTCTCAGTTCTTGGGGGCATATACCCTGAGGTCAAGTTGCTGGGTCATATGGTAGTTCTACGTAGAGTTCTAATTTTTTGAGAAACCAGGCACGTACATTTTTATTTTATTTTTTAAGTGCTTTTATTTTTTTTAAGTTTATTTATTTGAGGCGGGGGCAGAAAAAGAAGGAGAGAGAGAATCCCAGGCGGGCCCCCCCCCCCCCCGTTGCGGGGCTCGATCTCACCAACCGTGAGATCGTGACCTGAGCCGAAATCAAGAGTCAGATGCTTAACCAACTGAACCACCCAGGCGCCCTGGCACATTTTTAATGTTGAGAAATATTACCAAATCATCTCATATAGAGGTTCTAACGATTGGCACTCCTCCCGACCGTGAATGGGAGCGCACTTAGACGGTTAAAGTTTCCTTGTTTATCGAGAAAAGGCTTCTTTGACGTGGAACCTGCAGCTCCTCCAGAAATGCCTGTTGACAAACCCCAGTGGCAGGGGAGAGGCCCCACGGCGGTAGTGGTGGCCTGTGAGCCCTTTCCTGCTGTTGACTCTTTTGGTTCAAGTCACAGCCAGGTAGACTAGGGTTTGGGAGAGGCTTCTGTGTATTTTTTGACATATGTCGTGCAATATCTGTTAAGCGCAAGTGTAAAGAAAAAAACGCTGATAGACAATTATTCTTTCAAGTCTTTTGTGCTTCTGTGTTTTGAGAGGGTCCTAAAACCATGTTTTTCTGATTATAGAAGTACCGCCTCATTCTCGTAGAGGATTCTCGTAGAAAGCAGCCAAGAATTCTTATAAGAGTATAAGAGTAGCAGCTGAGAACCAGATATTCGAGCCTTTACGGCTGTGTCCTGTGGCTGCTGTGGACATTAAATGTAAAGAGCGTGTTCAGCGCCGTGTCTGGACCCCGTAGCCACTCGCACTGACTACTGTCGTGCTGCTGTTGGTGGATAAAAGTGTGCAGAAACAGAGAAGTATAGAAAAGACCCCCAAACTTCCCATCGTTTGGGTGCTTCTTTTAAAAACAATTTTAAAAAATACAAACGTGATCAGTCGTGTGCTCAGCTAGGAAAGGTTTTCGAACTTTGCGGGTTTGCTTTGCTTTTTCTTTTTCCTTTCCGCGGAGGGGACGTTCTTACAAAGTTAACCACGTAAAAGTGTGCAGTCGAGTACCTTCCCCGTGTTGTCCAGGCACCACCTCTGTCTGGTCCCAGAACATACTCATCGCCTCAAAAGAAAACCCCACGCCCAAGCCTGATTTTTTAAAACCGCAGAGAAGGGTACCTGGTGAGTGTCGGGACAGCCCCGCGCAGTAGGTTCCTTTCCTTGCCCGGAAGGACAGGAGCCTGAGATCCGTGCACACACACACCCACGTGCTGCATGCTCCTCTCCGTGAGAGTCTGAAGCTTGCACCAGAGGCAAGTCCTGCCGGGGAGTTTGGACCTGGGATTTACATCCGACGCTTCCTCCAGCGTTTTCTGGGCAACAGTGAGACCTGGCTTTCCAACCTTCTCACCTTTCCCACCTTTCCCACCCTTCCCACCTTTCTCACCTTCTCATCTTCAGTTTTCTGAAAAAGGGAGATTAAAGATGGTGCCATTCATCAGGTTGTTGGGGAATCACTTGAAGTAAGGACACGAAGCCGAGTCAAACATGGTGAGGCCCTTCGGTGCTATTGCTGCTGTCACAATGGCTCCTGCTCCGGGGATGCCGAGGTGGGAGGAGACCCAGGTGGCTGCCTCCCACGGGGCTGACTTGACTTCCCGGGCAAGTTGGCCGAGGGCAGACCAGGAGCAGAGACCGGCGGTCCCATCTCACTGTCCTCCTGTGAGGGCCGCTGGTGAGCATAAAAATGAGATCACGGGGTGAAAATGCTAGAAAGGGCTGCAGAAAGTCCTAGAAGGAGATGAAACAGAAGCTGGCTTGGACGTGGCTCCCGTTTGAGGAGCTGTTTGAGGTCAGTGCCACAGTAGCCACTCACGGTGTTTAAACGCCTGTGTAAAAAAAATGCCCAATTAAATTCTCAGCATCTCCTTTGCAGAGGCGGCTCCATTTCAGAATTTGGCTCTTACGATCCGCATCCCGCTTTGTATTTTGTCGGCGTGGCTTTATCTTGTCCTCTAAACTGCCTTGGGAGGAAGCACCGTGTGCTGAGGGGAAGTCCTGCCCTGGTGGCTGTGTGGCCTCCCGCGGGCAGGCTCCTCTCTGGGCCTCGGCCCCTCCTCAGTTAGTGAGGCCCAGGGGATCCCATCCCAGATCCTCTGATTTGGTTTTCTTTACTGCTGTCACCGGGGAGGTTGCTCTCTCATGTGAAAGTTCCCAGCCTGCTGCTAAGGGCAGGTGACTCCCAACAGGTGGACATCAGCCGTCGTCCCCAGGGAAGGTTCAAAGCAGCCCTGGGCCTGGTGCACAGGCTTCCCCTTCTGCTTTGCCACCGAGGTGGGCATGTCCGGGTAGTGAAAAGAAGAGGCATGGGCGCCTCAGGTTCCAGTCACTCCTGCTGAAGCCTCCCTGGCTCCAGGCTTCTTTCTGCAGGGAGGGGCAGGGCCGGACAGCTCTGAGGTCCTTGCGGAGCTGAGGTCCGGGAGGGTGGCCCTGGCGTGTTCATGTCTCACTTTGTAGGCAGTCCATGGCCCTTACCTGTGACACATGGCCGTCAAAGTGGACTTGAGGACCCAGCTCCATGGGCCCGTTAAGGTAGAGCAGGAAACCCAGGGGACTGAAGAACTGGGGTTGTTTTCCTTTATTCCCCTGAGGCCATGCACCAGAGTTTAGTTGGGGACCTTGCAGGTTGCTAAGCGCCCCAGCTGCCATCTGGGAACGACAGGCATCGGGGAAATCCACCCGGCACATACCTACTGCCAGGTACAAACTGCAGAATCATGAGCTCCCCTGGATCTCACGCTCCGAGTTCCCTTCCCAGGGAGGGGGACGTGGTTGAAATCAAGGAAGCGGTGGAGGGTGGAAGGACGACGGGATGGCACAGAGGGCAGCCAGCCTTTCCTTCAGACCACGTTCCGTTAGATGGGTCAGCCTGTCCTTATCAGGGAAGAGAGGGCTGCCCTCTGTCTCCACCCTTCAGAGGTGAGGAGGGAGAGCCCAGGGCTGACCGTGCAGGGTTGAGTCTAGGTCAGAAAACCACCCACCGGCCCCAGTGAGGGCCAGGTCATGTTCATCCGGGGCGCCCTAGGGAGCACGGTGTAGGCTGACGCTGGGTGGTTTTCCACTTAGCTCCTGGGGGGGACACGCAGGGCAGAATGGCCACTTTGCTCTGCCTTTCCTTTTACTTAAACCCAAAGCCCAGGGTCACTGTGACCAGGGATGGCCTTTCTTCTTCACGGTGGAGTCTTTCTCTAGGTGCAGGACCTTCCGCCCTTGAGCATGTCTTGGAGGGAAGACCCACCCCTTTACCATAAAAGCCACAAACGTCTCTCCCGGGAGCCCCCGAGCTTGGGATTCTGGCATGCTGCCATTTCGTAAGCTCGGCTGTGTCTTGTCTTCTTGATGTCCCTCCTTGCACTCTGCCCACGCCTGCTTCACTGTTCCCTTCGAGGCCTTTTGCCGTGAGGGTAAGGCAGAGAGTAATCCCGCCCCTGAGCCTTGCTCTCACGAGAGGCTGGTGGGGAAGAGGGAAGTCAGGGCGGGAGAGAGACAGACACACAGATACTGAGCGAGAAGAACCGAGAAATCAGCTACCTCTTGTCCTCAGTTGTCCATCGTGACTGTTGTCCTGGCAACAGTGAGATTGGGGCTGGGGACCCGTCTCCTGGGGAGCCGCGGGGGGAGAGGAGGCTGGTGGGGTGGGAGGAACGTGGTCCCACTGCGCCACAGCTCTGCCTCTTGCTGCGTGGTGGCCTGCGGCCAGGCTCTTGTGCCAGCGGCACCTGACGCAGGTGGGGCAGACCCGTCGTCTACTAGACAGCCACAGAGGACCCCCTCATCCCAACGTCAACCAAGAAATACACTTGCTGTCTTAACTTCCTCACACGCCCACTCGTGAATATAGCTAATAGTTGTTAAGTTTTCGTTTTTAGCCTTGAATGTATCTTGGTTTGAGAAAAGCCAGAAGGCGGATTTCCCATGGTGTGGGGTAGAAATCCGTGCTTCTGTTGGTTCCCACCCCCCCACTTCTTGGATTTCACAGAATGTTCTTCATTCTAGCATTTCAGCACTTAGAACAAATCCGCATTTTAGATAATGCAGGTGATGAGCCGCGGAGCACAGGTTGTTCTAAAGCCTTGACGGGCTCCTGGCAGTGGGAGGACATCTGCTGTGTCAGGTAGACCCGGGCCCTGGTGGTGATGACAGCATTGCAGACGGCACTGTGTATGGGGGGGTGGCTTCTGAGCTGGGGCCCTGCCGGGGTCACATCCTGCCACGGCACTTTTATCCCTGGTTTTAGCGTCTGCTGTCCATGACCAGCTATGGAATATCCCCGCCTTTCTCTGGCTGTGGGACCGACATCTTGTTTAGTAATGGCGTAGTTGATTGGACAGTTACCTTGTGTCAAGTCCCGGGGCTGCATTTTTACTGGATTATCTCATTTAATCGTCGCAGCAAACCCAGAGAAGGGTGGGCACACATTCCCTCCTGGCCACGGCTTCTGTTCAGTTCTGTTTACTAGGTGTTTCAGTTGTAGTCTCTGGACATCTGGCCTGTGGGCATCGGCTTTGTTTGACCTGCCCAGAGTTTTAAATTTCTAATACTTAAGGATTTGGACATTCTATATAAAAACTTGCATTTCTGACCACCTTGGGAAATGGGAGGATCTGACAACGCAGGGCTCAGGAGTAAGGTTTGCATTCACATCCTCGCCAGGCCACTTACTTGCCCCGTGTCCTTGAGTCAGTTATCATGCCCTCTGACCCCGTTTCTTTGTCTGTGAAATGAGATTGGAATAAGATTGTTAGAAGGTCTAAAGGAGAGCATTGCACAAATATTTGGGGCATTCTTCTAGGCACTAGGGATGTAGTTGTAAGCAGAACAGATTCCAGTGGGGGAGATAGATATTAAATAAATGAGTATATGCTATTAGAGGTAGGACAGTGGTGGGCAAAGCAGGAGAAGGAGCATAGGAATTGCCTGGGGGCGAAGGAAGGTTGCTATTTAATATTGTGTGGCCAGAGAAGCCTTTCTGATAAAGTGAGACTTGAGTAGAGACCTGAAGTTAGGGCGTGAGCCATGCCACGTTCCAGGGAGAGGGAGCAGTAAGTGCAAAGGCCCTGAGGTATGTTCACAGGACATCATGGCAGCAGGTGAAGGTGGAGTAGAAGTGAGAGGAAGAGAGGTAGGAGGTAAAGGAGGGAGATGATGAGGAACAAGTCCTGTAGGACCTTGTAAGGACCATGGCTTTTTCCCTGAAGGAGATTGGAGACATTGGAGGGCTGTAGGTTTTGTTTTTTTGTGTTTTTTTAAATATGAAATTTATTGTCAGATTGCTTTCCATACAACACCCAGTGCTCATCCCAACAGGTGCCCTCCTCAATGCCCATCACCCACCCTCCCCTCCCTCCCACCCCCCATCAACCCTCAGTTTATTCTCAGTTATTAAGAGTCTCTTATGGTTTGGCTCCCTCCCTCTCTTTTTTTTTCTTCCCCTCCCCCATGGTCTTCTGTTAAGCTTCTCAGGATCCACATAAGAATGAAAACATACGGTATCTGTCTTTCTCTGCCTGACTTATTTTACTTAGGATAACACTCACCAGTTCCATCCACATTGCTATAAAAGGCCATATTTCATTCTTTCTCATTGCCGAGTAGTATTCCATTGTGTATATAAATCAGAATTTATGTATCCATTCATCAGTTTGATGGACATATAGAGGGTTGTAGGTTTTAAATGGATCAGTCTGGCTGCCGGTGGAGAAGAGACAGCAGTGGAAGCAGGGAGGCCAGTTAGAAGCTATGTAGTAATTTTAGGGAGAGCGGATAATGGCTTAGACCAGGATGGAAGTGATGAGGGGAAGGATTCTGGGTGTTTTTTGAAGGCAGAGCCAACAGATCTCACTGCTGAGTGGCATGGGGGATGGGGGAGTGGGGAGTCCGTGATGGCTGTCAGGATTTTAGCCCGGAGGCGATCGGAAGGGCGGGTGGCTCTTTACAGAGACGGGAGGATGGTGAGAGGAATGGGTTCGGTGGGGGATGGAGAGTCAGGACCCGCTGAGTTGGAGATGCCTCACAGACATCCAGGAAGGCAGTCATCCTGCGCTCTAAACACACATCTGGCAGGCTGGAAGGGCTGTGCCTGCATTTGCAGACTCCTGCTGGGCCCTCCCGGGCGAGGATGGTGGGCCTGTAGGACAGCGCCTCAGGCTGGGGAGCTCAATGCCAGTTGGCAACCAGGCAGCACCTGGGGAAACTTTTATCATTTCTCCTCAAAGACAATAGGAGGTGATTCTGCTACGTGAGTCTCAGACCTGCACCCTCTCTTCTTCCCCAGAGGCTCTCGGGGCCTTTCAGAAGGCAGCCAGAGGGGGGACAAGGAGAGAAGCACCCAGTAGAAACTCCGTTTCCCCGGCGACTGCCTCGGCACGCCAAGCCCCTCTGTGTCCTGGCATGTGCCGCCGGGAACATGGTGCTACACGCCCAGATGGCAGAAGCAACACGGGACGGTATAACCCAGAGGATCTGGCAGGGGCACAGCTGGGAGCTTGCATTTCTGCGGCTCCTTAAATATGCAGCAGGAGAGCAGCCGTGAGCGCAAAGTAGAGCGCGGAGCCGGTGCCCAGGGCGCCGGGGAAGGTGGCTGTGGAGGGCGTCAGCACCTGCTGAGGAGGCTCAGAGAGGTGTGTTCGGAGTTGGATTTAACAAGGTGGATGTGGATTCTTGGGTGGCTTTTCAGGAAGAGGAGTGGGTGCTGGCCAGTGTGCGGTGGGGAGAATGGAGTCCTGATCCACGTGGAAGGGCAGAGGCAGGTTAGTGAGGGCTGAGCGGGGAGGCGGAGGGAGTCCTCCCCGGACTGCAGTGGCTCATCCCTGGTGTGGGAGGGACCAGAGTCAGCAGCCAGGCCAGCCCTGTGGCAGGGGAGGGGGGAGGTCAGGAGCCCGGCCAGCCCTGGAGGGGGACCGGAGGGGAGGCCCAGGGAGAAGAGGAAGGTGGGAGCTGTGTTTGGGAAAAGCACCAGCAAGATTTATTGCTCCCCTGGGAGGAGGCAGAGGGAGTGAAGCCAAACCGCGAGCGACCCTCACAAGTAGAGAGCGGGTCTGTTTAACCCGCTGGAAACTTCGTGCCCGGGGTGGGTTGAGCTGTTGCTTCCAGGTCAAGGTCGGAAGCGGATACTGAGCTCTTTCCCATGGATCACAGAGGCGGCTGCAGCGTCGTTCTCAAGGCGGCACTCTAGGCAGCGGCTCTGTGTTACCCACGGTGGGCGCGGAAGCCGTATTTACGTGCCGCGGCGTTCTAGAGCTGTGCTGTCTGATGTGGTAGCCACTAGGCACGTGTGGCTACTTCAGTGAAATGAATTAAAATCTAAAAATTAAAACTCACTTCCTCTGTTGGACTGGCCACTCTTCGTGTCCTCGGCAGCTACAAGTGACTACGGCTACCATACTGGACAGCACAGGTTACAGAGCATTTCTTTGCAGAAAGTTCTGGCAGTGCTGTGCTAGAGGGTGACGGCCTGCCCCTCGGGCCACATCTCCTCGTTGACGGCTCAGCATCTCACCAGATCTCTGAGGGGCACCTGCTCTGTATAGCCACACTAGGCGAGGGCTATAGATTCCACACACACGACCGTATTTGCGCCTAAAGGGCAATCTCCTGATAATTGCAGTCACCTTGGCCCCCGTCTCTAGAGACTAGGCAGGCCTCCGGGCAAGTGACCGAAGTCCCATGGTTTGTGTCCCCTCTTCCCCTCCAGCAGGGTAAGGGTTCTGGGCTGCCCCTGGCTCTGTGCAACTTCTGTTCTGTTCCAGGTGACATGTCCTGGTGGTGACTTAGTTGTTAGTCTGGCTCCCACAATGCCAAGATTAAGTGTGGCCCTGCTTCCTTCTTGGAGCCGACATCTTGAGAGACCCTGGGGATGCTGGCTCAGAGCCTGTTTTCACATTGGAGGGTCTTGTTTAAAGAGATGCTGGGTTTTGAGTGCTACAGCCCCTCGTCCCCTGTGAATTCCCACACCCCTGGCTGAAGACAGCATAGCACTCCTGCCCCCGAGACCAGTCACTCCCAGGTGACCTGACTGCCCTGACCACCCGAGCTCTTAGGAGTACTCTTCACCTTTGACCTGCCCAGCATTTAGCTTGGGGACTTGCAGAGACGACCAGTGACTGTTCTTTGAGTGAGGTTGTGACCGTGTCTTTTGGACGGAGTAGCACATGTGGGTCCCTAGTCTAGATGGTGGCTGCCTGCCCCCCGGCACGGCTCTGGAGTTTCCAGATTATACATGCCGTGGTCCTTCGCCTTCTCTTCAGGGAGAGGTGAGCCGTTTGGGCTCTGACCTCCCAGGGCTAGCCGGCCGGGGCCTCCTGCCCCCCATCTCCTTCCTCTGCTGCCTCCTCTGCCCAGTGGGTCAGGCCAGGATGGGCACTGTTGGAGTCCATTGCCCTTTTCTGGCTTTGAAGCGGCCCGGAAGCTCTAAGAGTCTGGAGAAATCAGGCCCAGAACAGATGTGTTTGTGGACAGCTGTGTCTCTGCTCATAGCCCATGATGGGTTGTAGTGACGTGTGTGTACACACAGCACATGTATAGGGCACACGTGGGCATACACGAGGCCCCACCATACAGACTTTACATGTTTGCTTCATGCAGCATCTCACCAGATCACTGCTGAGTTCTCTCTCCATTGAAGTCTCCCTCCCTCCCGCTGCCCCCTTTTTGAGGATGTTGCAGAAACTCAGCTTCTCATCAGCCAAGCTCATGTATCCAAATCCCTGCCGGCTGCCTTGCTGTAATGAACTCCTGAATGCCTCATCAGGGCCCCTGGGAACAGCGCAGGCCTCCTGCCTCTGTCTCGATCCTGAGCCAGCACAGAGGCGCGGCCTGGCCTGAGTCACCACTGAGGAGGAGGAGGCTCGATTGGTTCCTTCCCAGAGCCTGAGGGGGGACCATGCTGACAGACGGCCCCGGTGAGGGGCTCACTGCTCACCTGAGCAGTGCAGCAAATGCGTGTTTACAGATCTCCATCCCAGGCCCAGGACACGTGCTGCGCCCCAGCCAGCCGCCCCCCCTCCCCGACCCCCGGGTGGCACACCGCCCAGGACGGGCCTCAGGTGCTTCTCCCCAGGATCTGGGTAGTTTTTTTGCTGTACCCAGAAAGCCCGCTAGAGACTTTCACGGCTTGTTCATTCTTTTGGCTTATTTGGTTCTTTTCCCAGAGAGGGTCACGGCCTTGACTTTGCGTGTATTTTTAGGATAACCATCCAAGCACGGCAGGACCGGAGGGAGACCGAGTGAGGCAGCTCACCACCTTCTCCGTCTCTCTGTGTGGCGCCATGTCACAGGGCCCCAGGCCTGGACTTACGGAGTCTGGTGGTTCCCTGTCCCCGGGCTAGTCTTCCATCCTGCGCTTGACTCCCTGCTCACCCAGCGTCCGGGGCAGGAGCTCACTAGCTCTCAGGGCAGCGCATTCTTCGACTGAACTGCTTTGACTCTTCGAACATTCTTTCTGCGCTGGAAGCAACAGCCTGCTCCCCACAGCTTTCCATCACTAGCTTCCTCCGGGGGGACCTCCGGAGCAAGTGTCCTCCCTTTTCTATACAACTGCCGTCCTCAGACGTGAAGGTCGCTCTGTGCCACTGCAGAGCCCCCACTCCTCTGGCCGGGTTCCCAGCTCCTCAGCCCCCCTTTGATGCCTGGCCTCAGGCTCCTACACCCTGTGGTCACTCCCCGGTGAGGGCCTGGGTGAACTGTGTCCTTGGGGAAACCTTTCTCCTCTGATGCTCCCGAAGTGGCACTTCCAAAGTTGAATGTGCTTGCGAGCTGCCTGAGGGTATCTGGGCCTCCTGAGGAACCAGCCTCAGGTGATGCTGAGGCTGCCACTCTGAAGGCCAGACTGGGTCGTGGGTCCTAATGTCCTGAGGGATGGCTCAGCCGAACCAGGGACCTCCCTGAGCCCGACGTCCAGGGACTCCCCATAGATTTCTCCTCCAGGTAGCAGCATCGAATGCCAAGTTCCCCACATCAACCACGTGTTCTTGGGCCGCCTTCAGTCCATTGGGTGGCATCACACTGCACATGTGTCCTAGCAGAGGCCTTCTGGAACTGACGCAGCTGGCCTCCCTCACGGACTTGGGGTGGCTCAGCATCTCCGGGCCCTCATGTCTGGCCCTGTTGGTTACACTCAGGGTCCACTGCCAGTCACTGAGACAGGGCCTCACAGCACTGGCCCGTTTTCTCGTGCCCTCAGCCAGTGAGGGGCGGGGGGGACACTGAGGCTGAGGGAGGTCACTGAGGCCTGCCCAGGTCTGTCATGGAGGCCCGGGGGTCCACCTCAGCAGCACCCACCTCCTCTCCCCTGCTGACCCATCAGAAGAAATTCCAGCAGCTGCCACTGGCCCGGCCTGGCCTCCCTGAGCCCCACAGGTGGTCTGGGATGCTGCCGGGCCCCGTGCTGGGGCACCGCGTACATCTCAGCTCAGTCCCCATCTGCAAGGAGTAGCCAGGTGCCCTAACAACTCCATGAGCACTGGGGCCCACAGAATGTTCCAGTGGGCTCACCTCTGGGTTTCTAGAACAGTGTCGTCAGGTCCTTGCTAGGGAAGATTTGGGCACTTCTTGTTCCTTCACATTTGTAGCGGAACAGCGTCCAGTGTGGGTGGGAGAATTCGTGTGTGAAAAGCACATCCTTTGGTGTAGAAGAAAACACCACCCGTTCTTTTGGTCAAAGAGCCCTGGGTTCCAGTGCTGTCTGTCACTAACTCTGAGGAACCTGGGATAAACCATTTAGCCCCTCCATGCCTTGGTTGGGTCACCTGCAAAATGGAGACAGTATTACACGTATGTAAAAGTTGAGGGCAGATGAGAAAGTCTTAGCGAAGAAGAGGGACGATTTTGATATTGGTCACTGGTGTCCATTTGCCCAGTGAGTTGTGGTATTTGAGAGCTACAGCAAGAAACCAGCCTATGGTGATTGTTCTGTCGCTCGGCAACCTAAGAGGGCCTCTGCCTCCTCTCCGTTGTGCGGTGGGGCAGGGGTCCTCCCCGGCCATCAGTCTCCTCCCTCAGCTCACATCCAAGCAGACATGGGGGTCCAAAGCCCGCCTCCCCCCCCGGACTTGCAAGAACTGTTATTACAGGCTGGGGTCAGGGTCACAGCTGGCGGCAACAGGAAGTTTTGTGTTTATTTCCGGTTTAGAAAGTATTTTGAAAAAGCAGCCCTAGCAGTATAACCATATAGCAGTTTTGAAAAACATTTCAGGTTTTCTCTGAATTCCATTCGCCAGATCAAGTTACCCTTTCATGTTTCGTGCAGACTCTTCCGCCTTGACTCAGATGCACATGTGGGTCTGTGGTCCCCTTCTCAGGATACAGTTGCTGTCTGGTCATTTTCTTATCGTCGCACTTTTCATTATGGTCACTTCTGAGGTTCCATAATCTTCCATCTGAAGGATGTGTCCCGGTCGAATGAGCTGTCAGCTGGGCATTTGGGCCACTTAGTCTTTTCCTCGAGTATGAGTGAGGTTACAGTGCAATTCTTGCACACACATCTTTTTACTTTTCTTGGATTATTTCTATTGGAGAAATTCCCAGGAGAGCTATTAATGGGTCAGAGACTTGGAACATTCTTATGACTTCCGAAACATATAGTAGTTGCTATTTTAGGAAGAGCGGGCTCTGCCTCTATGCCGGGGAGGCCAAGCCACATCCCGCACCTGCTCTGGGCGGCCCTGCACCCCTGAAGACGCCTGGCTGTGTTTTCAGAGAAATTGGGACTGTGGTCAGGGGCACGAAGCACCTCTCAGGACTAGTCTGGCTCCAAGGGAACCCAGAGAAGCTCTTCTGGAGGGTCAGGGTCTGAGAGGGCGGGAAAGGCCTGACAGTGTGGGTGACGGCTGCTGGGGTTGCACAGGCTGGCCCAGCACAGCACTGTGACTTTCCTAATCCTTGGTGTCCCGCGCCCCCTGCTGGCTCACACACCTGAGCAACCTCTTCCCCAGGCTGGCGGGTGCCCCCCACACTCCTCACACATCTGCCTCTTCCTCCCCCTAGTGAGCGCCTGCATGCACCTCTGGTGGGGTGTGGGTGTGGGGAGGGGAGGTGGGGAAGGAGGAAGAGAAAGGCTAAAACACGCATGGAAGCTGGGACCCTTGTTTGCATCTCCTTCGTCATTGTGCCTGACCAGACAGAGCTCCTACTCCTGGCCAAGTGACTCTGAGGACTTTCTGCTCACCTCGAACACCCCACTGGGACTCTTAACCTATAAACCTGTGGCCAACTTCAAAGCCCAAAGGAGGTTTAGGCCTCGTCTTCCTGAGATATCTGCCCACCCCACGCCCTCAGTAACACTTCACCTCAGGTGACAGAAGAGCTGTAATACATTGAGCACTTGCCGTGTGCAGGCACGGTTCTCAGTGCCTTCGGGTCAGGGTCACTTCGTCCTGCTTTCCCAACGAGGAAACCAAGGCACAGGGGAGTTAGCGGCAGCCTGGTGTCACACAGTGAGTCGGTGGCAATATAGGGAACTGAGGGAGCTGGGCCGTCGGGCTCTTAACCGCCACGCCCTCCTGTCCCTGCCGGCCTGGCACAGACCAGCGCGCCTCACACTCCGGCGGGGACTACGACGCCGGATTCCAGCCCCAGGCTCGCTGCCACCTCCCAGCCTGCCTCCTCCCCCCAGGCTGCCCTGAGAGCCCGCAGGGCCCCGGGTCTCTCTGGCTTTTCTCGAAAATCCTCCCGGAGGCTCCTGTTCTTCCCCAGCTGAGCGCTTTCTCCAAGGTGCCTGGGTTTAGTTCGGTTTCAGAAGCCCCCTCGCCGCACACCGGCAGGGCAGACGGGTGTGCCGGGGTGCAGCGTCCAGGAGACCCCGTTGCTCCTTCCTGGGTTCAGATGGAGGTCATAACACTGGGGTTATTTCGGCTTCTCATTCCCCTGCAACGCTGCTGCTCGTGAGGGTTTTAGCAGTGCTGGAGACAGCTGTGGAAACGGAAGAATAACGGTGGTCGCTGTAAGTGCCAGGCCCGCCGGGCCAAGGGGGCCTCGCTTGCTTACGACGGTGTAACTTCCGCAAGAGGACCGATTCTCCCCACGAAAACCGGGATGAGAGGGACCTTCCTGTGGTGCGATGGGTGAGCGGGCGGGGGCTCTGGTCTCAGACTGTCCGGGAGAGGAAGGGCAGGGGCTGTCCCTGCAGCAAAGCTGACTTCTCCCGGAGGAGGTGAGGCCCCAGCCCTCTGCCCAGACCCTGGGGAGCCTCTTGGGCTGCCCCACCCGGAGGAGAGGAGCAGAACCTCCCCACCTTGGTTCTCCTGCCTCAGAGAAGGTGTGTTTAAAGTAGAGGTAGAGCTGGGTTCTCTGGCCTCAGGGCCCGCTGAACACAAGGGAGAACAGGAGCCCGGTGCCCTCACCCTGCCCGGCGCACCCCGGTGCCTGGGGCCCTCACCCTGCCCGGGGCCCTGGTGGGGGACGAGGTCCCCCAGCCCTGTACCCACCAGGCTGGTGTCCCTGCCAAGCCTGTGTTCCTCTGGGTCCAGTAACCCCTGGGCAGGCCAGGCAGCAGCTCGTGGCGTAGCCCCCAGGTGGCTCCGGCAGCCGGCACTCAACACACAGCACGCCTGGCCCTCCCACGCCCGCCCGCCTTCCTCCTCCCTGTCCGCTGCCCTGTGCGGCATGGCTCCCTCAGAACCACTCCACCGCTGGGCTCAGACCCTGCCGTGCCTCTGCTCCCAGTCTTGTCTCGGTCTCCTCCCCTACCCCCTCCCCACTTCTCTCGCTGCTGTGCCCCGCGGGCCTCCACTCAGCCTCGCCGTAGCCCCACTTCCCGGCCTCCATCCTGCGAACCTCAGGTTCTCCCCATCTTGGGGCGCAGGGTTCCTGGCACAGCACCCTGCCTGGGCTTCTGGCTCTGGCTTCACCCCCTTGCAACCACTCCCGGGGGCTGTCTCCTGTCCCCTGTCCCTGTTGCTCAGCCTGAGCCGTGCTGCGGGGCTGCAGGCTCAACCCATGAGCCAGCTCAGTGTCTGCCTGCCACGCGTCCCAAATCTGCCCTGGTTTTCCCCTCACCTCTCTCTCCTCCTCTGTTCCTCACTTAAAGAGACCGGCACCTTCCACCCAGAGGCCCAAGCCACGGGCCTGTCCCGCCTGCTTGATGCAAGCTGTCGCCAAGCCCCACTTTGCCCAGATGACTGCTAACTGGTCACCTGGCCCGCCCTCCTGTGTCACAGCCCTGGGCACTGGGCCTACCCCACAGCTTTCAGGAAGGAGCTCCCCGTTCCTTGCCTCGCACACGAGGCCCTTCAGGATGCGAACCAGGGGTTGGCAGACGTTTTCTGGAAAGCGCCAGAAACCCCTTTCGGTTTTGCAGGCCACGTCTTCTCTGTCACAGCAAATCGACTCTGTTGGAGCGAGGGGGCAGCCAGAGGTGACATGTAAACAAACGAGCTTGGCTGCCCCCCCCCCCCCCCCCGCAAGACACTATCTGTGCGAACTGCAGCAGCCAGGTTTGGCCCGCAGGTGGCAGTGTGGACCCCCCCCCCAAACCTAGCCGTGGGGCCGCTGTTCCCTGTTCCCGCCCCCATGGAAACCACTGCAAGTCCCTGAACCTCCTGTCCCAGGTCTCTGGGCCTGGTGTGAGCAGCTCCCTCTGACGAGATGTTCCCAGCATCTCAGTCGGCAAGCCTCACTTCTGGGAATGTCCCTGATTGCCCCCAACACCCCCGGCAGACTCTGACACCCACCCTTCTTCGTTACTGCCCGCTGTCCCTCTCCCGTCTGGGCATTTACCGTAATGCACTGCGCTGGGCCCGCTTACCCATCCCCATGAGACCCTCAGCCCTCTGAGGGCAGCGTTTTGTGGCATTGGCACGTTATACCATGCCGCCTGGCACCTAGTCGGTCTTCAGTCATGTTCAGTCAGAATTCTCGGGTGATTGCTCTGTGCATGCTGGGGTGGGTGACCCAGATCCTGCACCCTCCCGGTGCAGGAGAGAACAGGTCCACGTAGGAACTGCCACCTTTCCTGTGGCATTGAGGACACTCTGGAGGTACAGAACCAAGCTTGGGTTTCTTCATGGATTTCTGACTCCCGTGAGGGCTTTTAAGGTGTGCCGTCACAGCCCTGAGCCTGTTGCCCTGGGCCTCCGGCTGCCTCCCAGCGTGGGGGAGGCCCCTGTAAGGCCCCGTGGGGTCAGCTGCTTCTCCACCAACCCTCTCCTCCTCCTCCCAGGAGAACCTTATGCTTTCCATCCTGCCCAAGCATGTGGCTGACGAGATGCTAAAGGACATGAAGAAGGACGAGAGCCAAAAGGACCAGCAGCAGTTCAACACCATGTACATGTATCGCCACGAGAACGTCAGGTGCGCCGGCCCGTGGGCCTGGGCTCCAAGAGCGGAACGGGGGCTGGGCTTTGTGGGGTCAGCCAAGCACTGTGGGATTCGAGAGTCTTCCCCCAGGACTAGAAGTTAGGCCATGCCTTCAGTGTGAGCCCCGTGGGAGCAGTCTTGCAGACGGATGCCAGGAATGAGCCGTCTGGGCCATGTAGTCAGTCCCCATCATCGCACAGACGTCACCCAGAGTGCGGGGGTGACGTCTGTGAGGTCACCCAGCCATTCTGGGCCGGCTAGGGGCTAACAGCTGTGTTCCTACCAAGACGGGTGACTTCATCACGGGGCAGGAGCAGGCAGCGTGGGGGAAGGAGGCCCGGAGAGGAGAGGCCCACGAGGATAAACTAAACGTCAGAGCCCCGCATTCGCCCTGGGAGTGCCAGGGGCTTGCCGCTTTGGGGTCGAGCAGGGACCCCTCTGCTGTGGTCCTGGGGCAGGAGCTGGTGGTGGGGCCAGGCACGCTGCCCGGAGCCTCACGGTGGCGCCCTCCCTGCTCTCCCAGCATCCTCTTTGCGGACATCGTGGGCTTCACCCAGCTGTCTTCCGCCTGCAGTGCCCAGGAGCTCGTGAAGCTGCTCAACGAGCTCTTCGCCCGCTTTGACAAGCTGGCGGCCGTGAGTACCCGGCCCCCGCTCGGCCTCCGGCGCGGCGGGGGGCCACCCTCGGGGTTCCCACGGTCGCCTCGCACGGGTGCCTGCTCTGCCCCCTGCCCGCCCTCCTTGCCCGCGAGGGACTCAGAGCCACGCCGCACACCCTGTTCTTTCAGAAATACCACCAGCTGCGGATTAAGATCCTGGGCGACTGTTACTACTGCATCTGCGGCCTGCCCGACTACCGGGAGGACCACGCCGTCTGCTCCATCCTTATGGGGCTCGCCATGGTGGAGGCCATCTCGTGAGTGGGGGCCTCTGGGGGGAGGGGCTCTGGACCGCGGGAGAGGCGGGCCTTCCGTGGTCCGGCGTGGGGGCTCGGCGCACCCCAGGCCCCCACGGGACGTGGGTGCCGTGTTGGTCGGCAGGCGGCTCAGTCCCTGGCTCTGGGAAGGGGGGCCGTGGCTCGCCTTCTTGCCAGCTGAGGGGCCGAAAGCCTTCCGTGGCCTCTGAGGGGCCCAGCCTGCATCCACTGTTGTTTTCTAGAGAAGTGGCAGTCGTGGTAAAGGCTGTCACACCTCCTCACGCTGGTTTGGAGTCCCCCCCAGGCTCCCCGTCCCTTCTCTCCGTGTTTTCTCACTGTGAGCCTCCAGGCCCGTCTCAGGTCGGAAAGTCCGAGTGTGACAGCAACGTGGGGCAGCAGAGGTGGGACAGGGCCCCGGCCTCTGCTCTGGGCTCCCAGCCAGGGCTCCTGCCTCTGCCACTGGGAGGACACTGCCCTCTTCCCCCTCGCCCTCCCCTGTCGCTGTCACATTGCAGGTGGCTTAGAGGCCCCAGCAGGCAGGCCCTGGCTGGGATCAGGCACCAGGAGGGAAGGGGGCTCCTTGCTGAGGTTTCCCACCCCACCACCAGGATGGAGGCTGGGTGGTTGGGGGGGGTGGTGGGGGCGGGGAAGGGACACCTTGCCACCAGAGGGCGGTTTTGCATTGTACCATCTTCTGGATTAGAGCTTCTCTGACATTGGCCTAGACACAAATGCTGTGCTGGGAGCGTGTTGGGGGTGGGTAGTTCAGGATCATTCACCTCCACTTCCCTCACCTTGGGGCAGCTTTCCCTGTTGTGTGGGCGCCTGGCACAGGTGGACGCGGGGAGGTAGCGGCCATTATCCTGTGGCTTCCTGCCTGCACCCCCATCACGCTAACTCACGATGTGAGTCTGGGCCTGGGCCGACCTGCTGGACCCCTAGCCACAGGTCACTTAGCTGAAGTGCAGGCAGAGAGCTGTGGAGTGCCCAGCAGCCCCCTCGGCCTGGAGTGGGAGAAAGCCAGCGCAGGACTCTTCCCGCAGGGCACAGAGGGCCGGCCACCTTGCCACGGCCATGCCCGACCCTCCTCCTTTCCGTGTGTGCCTGGCAGGTACGTGCGGGAGAAGACGAAGACTGGGGTGGACATGCGTGTGGGGGTGCACACAGGCACGGTGCTGGGGGGCGTCCTGGGCCAGAAGCGCTGGCAGTATGACGTGTGGTCCACCGACGTCACTGTGGCCAACAAGATGGAGGCCGGTGGCATCCCCGGGTGAGCGAGCATCTCCTTCCCGGTGCGCGGGCGTGGGCGCTGAGGGAGGGGACCGTCCATCCATCGGGGCTGGGGCTCAGCCAGGAGACACCCATGAGCAGTGTTCTTCCTTGGGGTGCCTGCCTGCTTGCCCCGGGCCCAGCTGCCTCCTGCCTAGGCCTCTGCAGCCGTGTGTCCTCGTCCCCGTCCCCATCCTCTCCTTGTGGGGCCACAGACGCTGGCACAGCCGTAGCCGCCTCCAAGGCTCCCCGCAGGGCGCCAAACCCAAGGAACAGGTTCTGACGTGGTGCACACCTGGCTCGAGCTCCTTTATACCACCAGCCAGTCAGGGCGGATGGGCCGAGGACACAGAGGAACCCTCCCCGCCTGGGTCAGGGAGCGGCCCTCTGGGGCAGTCAGGGTCCTGTCCCTCAGTGGTGACTCCCCAGAAGCGGGTAACAACCCCCTGACGGCGGGTGGGAGCCATGTGAGGTGCATAACGGTAGGATCACCACCTACCTATCAGAGCAGCCTTCTACGCTCCTCACCTGGCCCGGTGCTGCGGGCAGCCTGAGGGTGTTTCCTTCCTGTTTCGCGGATGTGGCACTGAGGCCGAGAGGGGCAGGGGCCACACGGGCCTCACAGCCAGTTAGCACCGGGGCGCCCCGGCTGGAGCTCTGGTGGCACGTGTGTCCCCGCCTCCCCGGCAGCCTTGGGCTTCGGGGTGGCCCGACCCTCCGCTGACGGTCCCGGGCCTCTTGCTGCCGTCCAGGCGTGTGCACATCTCCCAGAGCACCATGGACTGCCTAAAGGGCGAGTTCGATGTGGAGCCGGGCGACGGGGGCAGCCGCTGTGAGTACCTGGACGAGAAGGGCATCGAGACCTACCTCATCATCGCGTCCAAGCCAGAGGTGAAGAAAACAGCCGCCCAGCACGGCCTCGACGGCCCGGTGAGTCCGCTGCCCGCCTCGCACTGGACGTGGAAAGGCAGGGTTCGAGAAGCAGGGCCTGGGGAAGAGTGGGCGGGGCCGTGGGGGGCACCCTCGCAGGGGGAAAGCGGGCTCCGGGGGGAGTAGGGCACATGGCTCCCGGCAGGCTGACGGTGAGTGGTACAGCAGAGGACAGGCGCCCGGAGAGGTGTACGTGGCACTCGGGAGAGCAGCTGGCTAGGGAAGGGCTCCCTGCGTGGAGGAGGCAGTCAGAATCATGGGAGAGACGTGGGCACCCAGGGAGTGAGTTCGCGGAGTGGGTGAGGATGCCAGGGGCAGGCACTGAGGTTGGCTTGGTCACGGAGGAGAACCGGGCTGGGAACTTTGCGGGGCGGGAAATGAGAAAAGAACCGGATGGAAGCGGTGAGGTCGTCCTGCCCTGGCCTCTCTGCTGATTTCCTGCATCTCGTCAGACCCAGTGCCCTCAGCAGCTGCCCCCACCAGCCTCCTGACAGGCTGTCTGGTTAGAAGCCACCAGTGGCTGCTGCAGAAATTGGGCCGTCTGTCATCCTCTGCTGAGCCTGGAAGGCGTTTTACTCCTCGAAGCTTTGCGCTTAAAAACCCACCAGTCGTGGGAATTTCACCGTTGGGGGGTTTGGTGCTCCCAGAGTTGGCACGTGGAGACCATCCCATGGCCGAGGCTTTGTCTCATGATGGTTAAAGCAGGGCTTGAGCTGGTCGGGTGAGGTTTCTGTGGCTGAAGACGTGACCCCTGTAATGTCCGGAAAGAAAACTAGACGCCTTCCCCCCTCCCCCACGTGTATGTGATGACTAGCAAATCAAACACAAACAGAAGATTCATCCGTTTAAATCGAATTGCAACCACTGTTTCGTGAGTACTTCCGTTTCTCCGTAATTTCACTTAATCCTCAAGACAGCCCTGGGAGAAAGGGGGCTGTCGTCATACCCGCTTTACAGAGGAGGAAACTGAGGCCCAGAACTTTGTGTAAGTTGCAGATCTGGTAGGTGGCAGAGCAGGGCCCTCCCCCCGACCTGCCAGCCACCCCGTAACCCAGAATGTGGGCGCCCCCGTGTGAAGGCGTTCACACGGACTCAGCACTGGGAGGCCTGCACATGTGGGCACCGCCTCACTCCTGAGTAATTTAAAGTCCCATGAGGTGCCCGTGTTAAAGCAAAGGACACTTCAAGGTATTTTGGGCTGCATGTGAAGTCTGAGCTACAATTAAATGCTCCAAGGAACTCAGAAAAGTAGGAAGCTGTTTTTCAGAAAATTAGGAACTAAGACTTGACCTTGCCACAGAATTAACAAGTTCATTCATATTTTTAAGAGTGCTCTTTGGGGAACTGTAACATACTCACTGGAACGCATTGAAAATGTCTCTTCAAAGCTGTTCTACCAGACAGTAATCGACAGTAATTTAAGCAATCAGCTACTTTTGTAAAGCGGTAGGAGATTTGTAATTCCTGGCATACAAAATTTTTAAGAAACTGAGCAATGTTACTCCTTTCAAAACGTACCCACAAATTTGGTTTTACCGGGGGGCCACCTTGAAGTCACAAAGCAGTCAACACGTCCTTGGGATAGCACTCATTCCGCTGTGTTCTGATCTTGTATTTTATTTCGCTTCTTCCGATCACCCTTGCATGGCGTGTCATTTGGCTCAGGGGTTTTCCTCAGCACTTGGCACCCCTACGAGAGTGCAGATGAGGGAAGGGAGGCCCAGGGAGCCTGGGCAGAGCCCGTCTCCATGGAGCCGTTGTGCTTGAGCCATTCTTCCACTTGCAAATGAGAGAAAAGTTGAGTCTGTGGTTGCATGGCTTAAAACATCAGCTCTGAAGCTGTGAGCCAGCAGGAAACGGCCCATGCCGAGGCCGCGGCCTGAACGGGACGGAGCACAGGCACTGCAGGTCGAGAGAACTACCTCTTCTTCTTAAGTGCACCATCACACAAGACAGCCAGCACTGGTTCCCGTGGAAACGTGAATGGTGTTCTCTTTTCAGCACTTCTTTCAGTGACATTTTATGGCCATTCAGGTTTTCAGTACTTTTGTAAAGTTGAATTTTAAGTTTTTCTCCAAAAAAATTATTTTAAAGTTTATCTTGAGAGAGAGAGAGAGAGCGTGCGTGCGCACATGTCGGGGAGGGGCAGAGAGAAGGAGAGTCAGAATCCCAAGCAGTCTCCACGCCCCTAGCGCAGAGCCTGATACGGGGCTTGAACTCGCAAACTGTGGGATTGTGACCTGAGCCGAGCTCAAAGAGTCAGAGGGTTAACCAAATAAGCCACCCAGATGCCCTGTTAACAGTTTCTTACTGCCCTTCCTGAAAATATCAATTTCTCGAAGTAGAAAGGCTGGGTTAAGGTTTCTGCACATGGAAAGCTTTTACCCCCGCTCACTCACCACCTGCCTCCCACCCCCGGAGGGCACCCTCACTGCCCAGCTCTTTACTCACTTTTAGGTTTGTTCATTTGAAAGACAGAACCGTGATAGATCACTGTTGTAACCTCATTTCTGTAATCATTAGTAAGGCTGGACGCTTACCGTGGTTGTCAGCGAGGTGTTTTCTTCTGTGGCATGTGCTTTATGTGGCCTTTGAGGGCCCGGTCCCCTCTCTGCTTTGTAGGGGCTCTTTGTTTATTAGAGAAGTGAACCCTGCCTCATGCGGTAGTCGGCGGCCATCGGCGGGGCATCCGCCGTGTGCCAGCGCCGCTGTGTCACAGGGAACTCGAACGTTCGGCTGTGGTTGGGAGCTCCCGCCTCCTGTGTTCTCTGCAAGGCGGCATGGCAGCCACCGGGGCACGCAGAACTCATCACAGCCCGTGTAGCTCGTGTGGTCGACAAGTGTTCAGGAAGTCCTCATGATGAGTCCTTCCCGAGTGTCAAAAAGCTTCCAGACCTCTCCCTGTGCACACTGCCCTTGTTGTCAGGCCCGCCCGCTCTCTCTGTCTCACATGCCATCTTTCATGATGCCCAGATTTCCCCCTCGGCCCCGGCCATTGCCTGCACTCACCCTGTGGCCCCTGTAAGTGTCCATCTGCACAGACACGGGGGAGCTCGGTCCCCAGGTCCGAGGCCCAGTGCCTGCCGGTCCCTCCGCCCTCCCGTCTTCGTCAGCGACAAGTTCATTCTTTCAACAGTTCAGACCAAAAACTGTGAACACGTGCTTGAGCCCTCTCTTTGCCGTCCACAAGCGTGCTCTGTTGACCCCTCCTGCGAAAGAGAGCTCTGACCCCCCCACATCCCCTCACAGCCACCCCCGTCTGGGCCACCAGGGGCTGGGCCGCTGACCTGGCCCCGGTGCCCCGTCCCCATGGCAGGCAGTGTTCCTGCTGAGGTGTCGGGTGAAGTCCTGTCACTTGTGTTGGTCTCCATCTCACCCAGAGGGAAAGCCCGAGCCCTGCGGAGGCCAGGAAGGCCCAGCATGGCCAGGCCCTCGCCGCCCTGCTCTGCCTTCACTCACCGTCCCGACAGCGGCTCTGACCTCCCGGCAGCTGCTCAGGCCCGTTGCCGGGCCTTTGCACCAGCTTCTCCCTCTTCCCAGGGCCTCTGTCCCCACAGAGCCAAGTGATTCGCTCCTTCAGGCCTTCGCTGACCTCCTCTCCACTGTCCTGCTCCCCTGCGATCCTGTGCCCCTTTCCTGCTTTATCTTTCTCCAGAGCACGTACCCTCTTCTTACGCGCTCTGCTAATTTTACTTACTTGCTTCCCTGTTGTCTGCCTTTCCTCAGTAGAACGTGAGCTGTCCCGGTCAGGACGTTCTGTGTGTATCCCCAGGAGTTAGAGCAGTTCCTGTCACAGAGCAGGGACTCAGTAACACTGCTGCCCTGTGTTTCAGCGTTTAACTTACTCTGTCAAGGAAGAGTACTTAATCACTGGGGACATGGGCTTGTGGAATTTATTCAGACTTTCGGAAGGCATCTGACGGGCTCTACACCAAAAAAAAGACCGCTGTGAATCACTGTGTGAAGCGACTGTTTTAGAAATAGGAGTTGAAACAATAGGGTCTTTCTCTGCTTTGAATAATTTTACTCGTGGAAAAAGATACCAGAAAAGTACAGCATTTTAAAATTAACGTTCTAGAGGAGGAGTCAAACGGTAACTTCTTTAGAAATTAGAGCTTCCAAACTCTAGTGGGAAGATTCCAGACTGATAGTGCGTGGACCAACCAGGTCTGCTGGGGCCGGTGGGCGGCTGGGTCCAGTGCCCCGACAGCCACGTCTTTCCACCACCGCAGGCCCTGCTGAATGGAGCGCCAGCTTCCTCAAAGCCCAGCTCTCCCGCCCTCATTGAGACCAAGGAGCCCAACGGAAGCATCCACACCAGCGGCTCCACGTCGGAGGAGCCCGAGGAGCAGGATGCCCAGGTGTGTGCGGGGCGGGGGGCCAGGGCTGTGGGCAGGGGACGGGGTGGGGAAGGTTGCTGCAGGAGTGGGAGACTGGCCTGGGCTCTTCTCCTTTTTACCGGTGTCACCTTGGGCGTCACCTCCTACCCTGGTTCCACTGTCTCCTCCTGGGGTGAAGGGGGGCAAGTCCAAAGAGGTACTCACCTCGGAGGCCTTGTCTAGCCCTCCTGTCCCAGAATCCTGTGGCTTTGAGGGCAGCGAGGACATCCGTGGAGAATTCTGTAGGATTCAACCAAGACTGTTCTGGAAGTGAGACTTCAGGGTGGGCCCACCTCTCTGTTCCACAAGTCCCATGACAGTGGCAGGGGTTTCCGGAGGAATTAACATGCTTTCCGCCCTGAGGACGGGGCCCATCTTGGGACAGCGTCCAGGACCTGTCCGTTACTAAAGAGCTTCCTGGGCCCACTCAGTGATAAAGGCAGGTCCTGGGAGACAGGGGTCTCTGCCTTGCTCAGGTGAGCCTTCTGGCAGCCGCGCCGTTCTCACTGCTGGGCGGTGGCGGGTGGGGGGCAGACGAACGGCCCCGGCGCCTTGAGATGAGGGGGCTGCAGACCAAGAGGGGAGACAGGGCTGAAAGTTCTGGAGGTTTTCTGGATCACCGTGACGTTCAGCAATTGTGATTTCCTTGATAGAAGGTGGAAATGTAGACTCGACGTAACTCGTTAACAACGAGAACGCAGATCCTTTTAGCAGCTTGTAATTTTTCTCTCCTCATGATTAGCCACACTCCCCAGCATGCGCTTCAGGGACAGAGGTTCTTGGTGCTGGAACAGACCTTCCTCATCATTTTACAGAGGAGAAAGCTGGAGCTGGGCAACACGAGTGACATGGGATCAAATTGGCAACCAGTGGCACGCCCGAGCTTAGGACCGGGCTGTCTTGGTCCTGGCTTCCAGATACATCTGGACCCGCACAGACAGCGCTAATGGGCCCGGTCTCAGTTACCATTTGGGCTGATGGCCGTGTAATCACAGTCTGGAGTCATACTTTTGGAGCTGATGCTTTTCCTCTGTGCGAATTAAAATGGTAGAAGTCTCCCAGTCCCGCCACCCCACCAGTGACAAGGGTGTCCCTTCTTCTCCCAGCACTTTCCCCCTCAGACCTTCCTCCCCCAAATGAACCGATGTGCACTCCCTTAAGCCCTAGGGTTGGGGGTCATTCATGTCCCAGGGACGCCGATTGCGTGGCTGTATGGGACCCCGTCCTCGTAGCAGGATGTGCCGGGACTGTGCTGCCCCAGCAGCGGTCTCACATTCCCGGGTGTCCTCCTCGGGGCCAGTGGCTGCTGCCCCACATGCTGCTGTTAGTGGCTGGTCACTGCAGAGCCACGGTCCTGGGAAACCAGGAAGGACTGTGGCTTTGGGTCCAGACCCAAGCAAGATAGAGCCGCGTGGGGGCATAGGGAAGACTTCCTGTAAAGTGGTTTCTAGAAGGGCTTAGTTAGTCCTCCTGAGTGTGATCCCTTTTGTCCCCACCCCCCCCACCGCCCCTGCACCACCCTCTTTCCCCAACTCTGCCCCCACTCCTCCCACCGGCCCCCACCTCGGGCACTGCCTTGCAGGCGGACAACCCCTCGTTCCCCAACCCGCGCCGGAGGCTGCGCCTTCAGGACTTGGCTGATCGAGTGGTGGACGCCTCTGAGGACGAGCATGAGCTCAACCAGCTACTCAATGAGGCCCTGCTTGAGCGAGAGTCCGCCCAGGTGTAAGTGGATCCTCTGCATATACCTTGTAGGCCCTGACTTGGGGTTCGGGAAGTTAGCCATCTTAAATGGGGCCCCTTCCTGTTAGGCCAAGGCAGATGTGACATCCGTGTTTCATGGGACGTGTTTCCACCGCAGAGTGAAGAAGAGAAACACCTTCCTCCTTTCCATGCGGTTCATGGACCCCGAGATGGAAACCCGCTACTCCGTGGAGAAGGAAAAGCAGAGTGGGGCCGCCTTTAGCTGCTCCTGTGTTGTCCTGCTCTGTACGGCCCTGGTCGAGATACTCATCGACCCCTGGTGAGGAGGGCATGGTGGGAGCCGATAGGCCAGGAAAGAGGAAAGGTGATGAGCATCCTAGGCCAGAGGTGTAAAGGGTGTGAGTGCATCATCTGGAGCCTGACACTGGGGCAAAAGCCTGGTCTCTTCCTTGCCTCGGTGGAACAGCCCCAGCCCATCTCGGGCCCAGGTGTAGCTAGGACTGTGCCCTGGACCCCCTTCCTTCTGTCTACCTCGGGTTCCGGAATAGCACTAGCCTTAAAACCAGGATGGAGAAAGCCGAGGGGTAGAGAGGGGCCCAGGAGGATGGAGGCCTTGGCTGTGTGGGCCTCAGTGGTCTTGGGACGAGGAGACAGGAGATGGGGACCCTCTTCAACCTCAGTCATCAAGGCTGACCTGGCTTCCCATTCTTGCCTCATCTTAGCAGGTGATTGTAAGCTCTGGGCACAAACGGATTTCTGCAACACAGCAGCAGGTCCTCTGGGGCACGGGGGATGTTCTGGAGTCCTTGCCCCAACCCTTGAGGCCCGAGTAAAGGTCAGAGGTCCCCCTCCCCGTGGCCCATCAGCAGCTCACTCCTGCACGGGGTTCCCCCTCAGAAGGAGGTGGGCGGAGCCCTGTCCCAGTTACAGTTGGGGGCACCGTAAGGAGCCTCGGACTTAGTCGCAGGTTTCTAGACACGGCTTCATTGCCTATTTGTTGTACGGCCGTGTCTCTAAGGTTCCCAGAGTATCGGTTTACTCATCGGTAAAGCCAAAGATGATGATGGTAATAACAATTTGAAGATCATAATGCCCTCTCTCCTAACTCCCAGGACTGTTGGAAGGATCAAATCCATTCATTCGCTGCACAGGTATTTACGGGCTGCTCTGTGCCCGGCGCTGAGGTCTAGGAATATGCAGCGAGGACTGCGTACAAACAGCCCCGCTCTCATGGAACTTCCGTTCTAGCAGAGGGAGGCAGACGTAAACAATTGAATAATCAAAACACGTATGCAGACAGGGGCAGGTGGCATGGATAAAAGACGTAAACAATTGAATAATCAAAACACGTATGCAGACAGGGGCAGGTGGCATGGATAAAAGTCAGGTGAAGAAGGGAGTGGGGAATGCTGGCGGCGAGTTTAGTTGTGTCGGCGTTTGTGTATGACCCCGGGCGGAATGGCCTCACCGACAGGGCGATACTTCAGTAGAGACCGAGAATCGGAGAATCAGGCGCCGGCTTGGCAACAGAGGTTCCTAGGGAACCGAATGGTGGGGGTGTGAGTACGGGGAGGATCTGGAGACCCCGAGTTTCTCGGAATTGAGAAGGTGGGTGTGGAAGTCCCTGCTCAGCTGTGAAGCTCTGTGCGGTCGGCAGAGGGGAGACCTTGCCACCCTCGGCTGCAGGGGAGAGGCTCTGTCCCCCCGCTCTCCCTTCATGGCAGGGCGCTCATTCCTGAGAACCCCGTGTTTCTCCTGGGCCCTGCCCAAGGGCATCTGTGCCCCAGCAACAACTACCGCTGGGGAGGGCCGCACATGCCCAGGCCCCGCACTCAGGGCCTCCATCCCGTCTCCACAACAGGAGGCAGGGCTCCGTGAACGTTTCAGGTGCCGGCATGGAAGGGCCTGCCCTCTCCCTTCTCCTCTTCTCTCCTGGCCCTTCACCCGATCTCACTGACCCATCTGCTCCCCTCTCTCATTGTCGTCTCCCCTTCACAGGCTGATGACAAACTACATGACCTTTGTGGTCGGGGAGGTTCTCCTTCTGATCCTGACGGTCTGCTCGCTGGCCGCCATCTTTCCCCGGGTAAGAGCCGCTTCCCCTTTGACTCCGAAGCCTTCTGCAAGTGCAGGTGGCATCGACGGAGTTCTGCATCCCGTCAGATCCTGACGGATAAACGGGGACCTGTGTAGAAAAGCAGCAGAGGCCCCGCCGAAAGGGGGTTGGTCCCGATTGTGACACACAGTGAAAGCCAGACAAAGGGACTGAGACGTTCTCCTGTAAGCACCGGGGTCCCATGCAGAGTCTGGGATCAGAATGACCAGAGAAAAACAGTGTTTTAGGGAAGGGGGTCTGGCAGGTGACTTGCCGGGTCACTTGCAGGACTTAGGGCACACCGACCCAGGAAAGGCAGGAGCAGCCAGGCAAAGATGGCCGGCCCCGAACATTGTTCCCTGACGTGGCCTTGCCGCTTGGACTTACGGAGCGGGCTGCCGCTGCTGGCGCTGCCCGCAGCCCCCTGGGCTGGTCTCCGTGTCTGCTCCAGAAAGGGCTCTGGTATCTGGAGGCCCCGCTGTGTCACAGACCCCTCCAGTGGGACTGATACAGAGCATCAGGTTCCTGCGCCACCTCCTCAAGTCTGCCGGTCAGTTTTTGGTTGACTCACAGGCAAAGGGTCATTAGCAGCCATATTTACAGGAGAAAAGACTGTCAAAGGCTCATGGCCCCTGAAATTCCATTCTTCTAGGCCTTTCCTAAGAAGCTCGTGGCCTTCTCGACTTGGATCGACCGGACCCGCTGGGCCAGAAACACCTGGGCCATGTTAGCCATCTTCATTCTGGTTATGGCAAACGTTGTGGACATGGTGAGCTCCAGCTGTCGCTGTAGAAGGGACACCCCCTCTCTCAGTGGAGAAAGGCTTCTGTATTGGCCAGCGTGAGCAGTTTGTCAACCAGTCCTCCCAACTAGACATGGCTGAGTTTCCTAAACAGATTATCTTGGCCAAATGGAGAGCGTCTTCTACCCCAGAAACCTGAGACTGACCTGTTGCCCCAGCTCCGTGCTCTCCCAGAGTGCAGGAGCCCGACACCATGCTCCAGATCCCGTGTTGGATGTTGACTCATTTAATCTAACAGTCCCAAGAGGTGTTGGTACCATTGCCTACAGCCTCAAGGCTCAGAGAGGTTAATTCACTTGTTTTAGGTCACACGGCCAGTAAGTGGCAGAGTAAAGGACTGAGCAGTTCTAAACCCCAACCCTGTGAAGAAACTCCCTATCTCGCTGCTCAAGGGGCACAGTACTTGTATGCGTTCTGCATATCTGAAGTGTTCCCTACAGTGTGGTGAAAGCCAGGTATCTAAGGGGTATCTAGGGGGCAGGTAAGCCCGTTCCGCTAAAGGAGCTCTCCTGTTTGGCCTTCGTCCATTTGAACGTTGCCAGACCTTCCTAGAGCCCAAATGGCTCGGGGCAGACAAATCCTCTTCTCTGCTCTCAATTCATGGAGAAGCGGCAGGTCCCAAGGGGGCAGCCAGATGCTTTCCTGGGGAGAGGGGACAGCAGTTGGAAACCCCGACCTATTGACTGAGAGCCGCCAGTCATTTGCTGAGCACTGGCAGCTTGGAGCTGTTGTTGACTTTCTTGTCATTCGTCATGGCTCCCGACAATTTTGGCAGTATTATATACACTCTTAAAAAGTCCTACATTTTCCAAATAAATCTTATAGCACTTGCTTTATTTTCTTTAAAAATTGAAGCACAGGAAAAAAAACAAAACAAAACCTCACCATGGAGACTGAATCTGGTGGTAGTAGAGGTGAAAAATCCCTAGGGCCAACTGAGCCCAAGTCCAACTAGAATGAGAAGCCGTGGGCTCCAGAACCTAACACGCCCCTGGTCGCACGATGCGCAAGTGCAGGGAAGAGAAGCCCCAGGCCCCTAGCATGTCTGAACCCGCCTGGAGCCTGGTGCCGGGTCATGGACAGCGGGAGAGCCCGTTGCCAACGGAGGGGTGCAAGACCAGGGAGGTATAGGAAAACTTTTCACGTGCTGAGAACTTCCCCAAAGGCAGATGAGCACCAGAGGTTGCAAGTTACAGAAAGTGGGTTGGATTCAGTTCCCTTGACTCTATGTGCTCGGCAGCAGGACTTGAGAAACGGAAGTGTTTGCGCGGAGACTGGCTGCCATCGCGGTGATGCTGTGGGGGAGCCCCCCTCCCCCTTAAGCAACAGTGTGATGTGGGCAAGAGCATTTGTATTTGAAACTGAAATACTGGACTCCTGGCTCTGGCTTTACCACTTGCTCATTGTGCTATTTTGTGCAAGTCCAGCCTCTCTGAGTTTTCTATACAAAGGTGGCAATAGCAAAAATACTGGAATTTTCATAGACGTCAAATGAGAGACGGTTAAGCTCTTAGTAGGAACTAGTGGCCTTTGTATTATTCCTTGGTAAGTTTTCCCATCTGTCAGTGTTTCTGAGGGAGCTGTGGGAAGTGGCAGCTGAAAGGACACTGCCGTGCACAGCCCTCTCTGACCAGTGTTTACTGTCCCCCTGTACCCTGTGTTCTCCCCCTGCCACCCCGGGCCTGCCCTCCAGCTTAGCTGCCTGCAGTACCACACAGGCCCCGTCAACAGCACCGCAGGGACGGAGGCAGAGGATGGCTGCGTAGAGAACCCCAAGTATTACAACTATGTCGCTGTGCTGTCCCTCATCGCCACCATCATGCTGGTGCAGGTCAGCCACATGGTGAAGCTCACACTCATGCTGCTTGTCACGGGTGCTGTGGCCGTCATCAACATCTACGCCTGGCGCCCCATCTTTGATGAATATGACCGCAAACGTTTCCAGGAACATGAGTAAGATGAGGCCTCTTTAGGGGTCTGTTTTGTCTCCTTCCTCCCCCCACCGCCCAAGTCTCCACGTCAGG
Source organism: Panthera onca (assembly GCF_046562875.1). Classification (NCBI taxonomy): domain Eukaryota; kingdom Metazoa; phylum Chordata; class Mammalia; order Carnivora; family Felidae; genus Panthera; species Panthera onca. The sequence goes on along the minus strand of NC_138341.1, from coordinate 19,729,190 downwards.
GTCATGGGCCTTGGGCTCCTTCGAGGCTTGGATGGGAATCGGGGTTCGTGGCTTCTCACAGATATGCCTCTGAGATCCTTTCCATTCTCGATGAGTGGAAGATCGCGGCTGCCTCCGTGTTCAGCTTCTGGGCATCAGCCTCTTGTACTCAGGTGGGGCCTGAGTGTGCGATTATCTGTCCAACAGCTTTCCTGTGGTCGCCTTAGAGAAGATGCAGGTACTTTCCACCCCCGGGCTCAACGGCACTGACAGGTAAGGGCAACTGCTTTCCCCGTTCGGTCTGCATTTAGTCTCCCTTTCTTCTAGAGACAAGAGAAGGCCATGATCTCACCCCTTCAAAGGCACACGATGTGGGAGATTTATTAGAGCAGTATGTGTTTCTGTAGGAGGGGTAGGAGGGCTGGAGCAGAGGCGGAATGACCCGGGTACGGACCTGGCCGTTGTGGCCTTTCCAGGTCAGAGAGCGAGCCGGGAGAGCAGCGGCAGTGTGGTGTAGGGGGTCGGGTGGAGGCCGGGCTCAGGTGAGGGGAGAGGCAACAGACGGCCAAATGGATGTGATAGCTGCATTTAACTGGCCGGCAGGACCACAGCAAAATGAGGAAAGAGCACCGCACTTGATCTAGAAGGCATGGATTCTTCCCCAGCTGCAGGAGTCCTCTCAGGGGCCGCAGGCAGGCCATCGTTCGAGTCCGTTTCACAACTTGAAGAGGATAGTGGACTAGAAGTTCTTCAGGGTCCCCTCTAGCGCTAAAGTTTTAGAATTTTATGATTCGGTGCCTTGACTAGACTTACCTAACAGAATTAGGGTAGAAGAACTGAATAGACCCTTCACAAAAGAAGAAATCTAAATGGCCACTAATAAATGAAAGGCACTCACGTAATCAAGGAAATGAAAATTAGGACCAGGACGAAATACCACTACACACCTACCCGTTTCTCAAGAGTTAAGAAGTCTGGTAATATCCAGTATGATGGTAACACACACGCTCCTGATGGGAGTATAAATTGGTACAACCGTTTTAGAAAACCATTTGGACTTATTTAGTGAGGTTGCAAATAGACCTATGACCCGGCAATTCTGCTGCTCCGTACGTTCCTTACAGAAACCCATGCACATCTGTATGTCCCAGGACGTGTGGGCAGAAACGTCCGGTCGTGTTCATCATAGCTACACACACACACACACACACACACACACACACACACACACACACACACACACGTCCAAAGCAGGTGAAGCCAACCCAGATCCCATCAACAGCAAATGGGTATACAAATTGTGACCTACTCATGCAGTAGGCTACTATGCGGTAATGAAAACTGTTAGCGCCGTACAAAAATGTGAAGTTATAAAGCACCATGATAAAACGGTGCCTTAGTTCCATCACTCCGAAGCCTTTCTCCAGAGGCTTCCATGGTTGCACCTACTTCTGTTATCAATCAGTTGCAGTGTTTACTAAACACTGGGGGAGTGGCCCTGGTGTGGATTCCAGGAGCTGCCCCGCAGGGCTGCCTATTAGGAGCCCAGTGATTAAGATTTACCTGTGAGTCCAGGCTTGATGTGAAGGTGCTTAAGGAGCCGGGAGAAGTTTCTGGAGCCCAGGGTGACGGGAAGGGCACAGCCCAGTTGGAGGGAGTGAAGCTGCCTTCCAAGATGGCAGCAGGGGTGGATGAATTACTGTCTGCCCCACAGGCTGCCCCTGGTGCCTTCTAAGTACTCCATGACAGTGATGATCTTCATCATGATGCTGAGCTTTTACTACTTCTCGCGCCACGTGAGTGCCCACACACCCTCCTCTCCCGTCTTTGTGCACAATCCGTCAGGGTTTCTTAAAAACGCAGTCTCAGGATCTAAGAAGCCCGGCTCCTCAGGAGTGCTGGTTTCCCTTACCCAACTTGGCATGTGGCCCTGGCCAAACCATCACCCCCTCCTTTTTCTGGTTTCCTCCCTTGTAATACAAGGAGAACAGTTCGTTACCTCTTTCCTCTGACTTCCTCCAGCATGCTGAAGGAAGCATACAGTGGAGGCATAAAAGCTTGGAGAAAATCTGTTTCTTAGGCTAAGGGCTCCTGGATTTTCACTCACCCTGGTTCTAGGGGTCACTGACACGCATGGAGGCAGAAGAGAAAGGGAAAGAAGCTGATGTTTTGTTTGGTTAAAAGGAAAAAAAAATAAGCAGAGAGGGAGAGAGTGAAGTAGTTCCATGCTAGCCCAGGTGCCCCCCGGTGGCTTGCGAGGGAAAGTACAGCCTTCCCGAGGCACTTCTTGGCCTAATGGAGCCTGCTGGAAATGGGGACGCCCCGCTGGGCTAGGAGATCTCCATTGCTGCCCGCGTCCCCCAGGCCAAGACGGACCTGTAGCTAGAATTAGGTCCCAGAAGGCCCCGCATCTCCAGAAGGCCTCTGGGAGCTCTGCATAACCACAGTGAGGCTGGAATCCTCACTACAGCTGCAGGGTGGCCTTTGTGAGTAGGTGGGTCTCTCCGGGGCTTCTTTCTCTTGTCATTTAGCCACCTTCCTTCAGGTTTTCCCACGTGGAACCCCTGCATCCGAATTCCCGCTTCATCTTTCCATCAAATGGTCAGCTGAAGCACACACCTTGCCTGTGCCTGTCCACAGGTGGAAAAATTGGCACGGACACTGTTCTTGTGGAAGATTGAGGTCCATGACCAGAAGGAACGCGTCTACGAGATGCGGCGCTGGAATGAGGCCTTGGTCACCAACATGTTGCCTGAGCACGTGGCACGCCATTTCCTGGGGTCCAAGAAGAGAGATGAGGTGAGGGGTGGCCCCGTGCGATAGCTCGCAGCCGTAAGGCTGTGTGTCGTCTGGCTTTCTGCCAGGGAGCCCCTCTGGGCCCAAGGTCTTCTCAGGAGCTGGCACCGTTCCAGGCAGGGCTGCGCCCAAGCTGCAGCTGCATCGTAAGCAAGAGGGAAATTCACAGGCGCTCGGTAGAGAGCACTTCAACCTGTGGGCCACACATCCCCGGAAGGCCCCGTTTCCGCCGAGGCCTTGGCTAGAGCTCCCCTGTCAGCTGCCATCCCCTCACGTAGAAGGGTTCTTCTGCCTCACTTCCCAATTCCATCCCACCCACTTGCTCAAAGCTAGGGCTGTTCCAGAGACCAGAAAAACTCTTGTTCAAAGTCGTGACAGTCTACCTCCTTACGGCTCAAAGTTGGGATAACCTGGGAGGTATCCAAAAAGCTGAGTACACCAATCACAGGAGATCGTCATTTCTGTGGCACACCGTTCCGTCAGCGTTTCCTTGAGCGCTCGGGCCTGCCTCTTTCTAGGAGCTGTACAGCCAGTCTTATGATGAGATTGGAGTCATGTTTGCCTCCCTGCCCAACTTCGCCGACTTCTACACAGAGGAGAGCATCAATAACGGTGGCATCGAGTGTCTGCGCTTCCTCAACGAGATCATCTCAGATTTTGATTCTGTGAGTCCCCGTCCTGCCCCTAAGCCAGCTCACTCTGGATCACATCCCAGGACAGGCTGCAGAAGTCAGAACCTGTCATTACCCTAGCTGCTCCATCTTTCCGGCTGAGCCCCTCCCCATTAACGTAGGAGCTCCTGCAGCCTGGTGGGTCTGAGCGGGCAGGCAGGAGCCTGGGAAATCGCCTGCAAATCCAGGGTACGACTGGCTAAAACAAGATCCTGAGGCCCCTCGGATTCTCCCCACCCTCAAATTCAGATCCAGTAAAATTAGGTAACTCGTACACCAAGGAAAATGCTTTTACATATATGCTCAATCACCCTAGGGGACTGGCAGTTTTGTCCCACGTTAAGGTCCTAGAAACTGAGGCTCATCGGGAAGTTTGCCTGAGATCACATGGCTGATAAGCGGCAGACTCGATCAGACTGTAGGAAACCATCTCTGGGCTGTCTTGTGGGGTTGTTGTAAACAGGCACACCTGTCACTTAGTTGGCTCATTTATCCCCGTTGACTGACATTTCTTCTTTAATACTGGCCTCAGCTCCTGGATAATCCTAAGTTCCGGGTCATCACCAAGATCAAAACCATCGGCAGCACCTATATGGCAGCTTCAGGAGTCACCCCGGATGTCAACACCAATGGCTTCGCCAACTCCAACAAGGTAGCTAACCACCTCTGTGGCTGGAGGAGATGGGGCTCTGCCTCCAAGGCAAGAAAGCAGCGGCCCGCACCCAGCACGTGTGAAACGGGAAGTTACGAGGGTAGCTGACGTTCCCGGGTACCGGTTGTGCCAAAGGGACACACGCACCGCCAGCACCATGCAATGCAAATTTAAAATCAGGTTTATTGGCAAAGTTTAATGAGCAGAGAAATAGGACACACAACCCCTCCATTGCTGCACAGCTTAGCCCGGGTGTAAGCTGCTTCAACTGTGGCCATGCTCCCTTCGTGTTCTATACTTTGGAAAGAACCAGGGAGTAGAAACCATCCACACAATTATGTAACAATGACGACATCCAGATTGGAAGCAGTTTTATTAGAAGAGGGGTCTTCAGAGCTCACCGGCTGGCATCGGCCTGTCCTCTTGTTGAATCAGACCTGTGGACCTAGCCATTTAGCTAGCTCGTTCCAGGGGAGGAGAGGAGCTGTGGGGGCCCTGGTCCCAAGAGCTCTTCCTACACTGTCATCATCCTGTTTTGTCTTATAACTGTCCTATACTATGTAAGTGTTGCTACCATCTCCATTCTATGGATGAGGCTAAAGAAATGCATCTAAGATGGTTCATGACCTTCCAGTGCTTATAATCTAGCTCAGGAATCAAAGTGAGGACAGCGATCTCAAAATTATAAGACCAGGTTCGGGCAAGGTGGTGATGAGGCAGGACTGATCTGCTACATGGCAGACAGGAAGTGACTTGACAGGATGTGTCTTCCCCACCACCGCCCGGGGTTTGCCCTGGATCCAAAGGGACCCAGGTGAAGCGTCAGTGACACACAGAGGCAGAGGTCATGGACTTGTCTGTGGGAGGAAGTGGAGAATAAGGCCTTTAACACGTAGCTGTAGGAACTCACCTCAATAATACCGTGAAGGGGAGGAAGGTGCCCACGCTGGCTCCTGCTGCCCTCACCGCCGCTCCTTGGCGCAGGAGGAAAAGTCTGACCGGGAGCGCTGGCAACACCTGGCTGACCTGGCTGACTTCGCTCTGGCCATGAAGGACACACTCACCAACATCAACAACCAGTCCTTCAACAACTTCATGCTGCGCATAGGTAAGGGCTTCAGGCTTGTCTGCTCCTCGATGTGTTCCTCTGACACAAGGGACTCGGCACATCAGGAGGGAAGAGGACTTAGCCCTGAGGCATTTAGGTCGAGGAAGGCCACGTGGTCACAGCTTTGAGACCTCAGGGATTTCTTCCAGATGTTCAGACCACACATCTGACAAAATGATGGTTAGCTGTCTGTCCTGTACTGTTGACCGTAAAAAGCACGCCTTATGAGTCCGGCTGAGAAGTCAGGATATTTTCCCAAGCAGTCCTGTGTGCCTGCCCAGGCCTTTGCTGCCTCTGTCCAGCCTGTTAGGAGTTAATGTCACCTGCTGCCCTTATTGGGGGTGGGGGTGGGGTCCTCACTCCTGGGTGAGGTCACAAGACACTTGGAAGTACCAGATATGTGCTGCAACTGTCAACTTCCACACTGCATACATTAGTTAGCATATTGGGGACAGCTGACATTTGCCAAGGACAGGATAAACAGGAGACATGCCTGCCCTCTGGTGGCTTAGAGACAAGCTTCAGGAGTAATGTTACAGATTTAGGAGCTCTGTGGTTAGGGTCGGGTGGTAACTTCTCTGGGGGAGGAGTTGATGGCTTCTGAGATGGGATGATGACAAAATGTGACATGTGGCTGTGCTTAATTTTATGCTTCTACACCAGGCATGAACAAAGGAGGGGTACTGGCTGGGGTCATTGGAGCCCGGAAACCACATTATGACATCTGGGGCAATACGGTGAACGTAGCCAGCAGGATGGAGTCCACAGGGGTCATGGGTAACATTCAGGTATGTCCAGTGAGAGCCGAGCATGTGCTCAGACCCAGGGACCGGGCACAAAGTCAGAATAGGGGGTGCTTTGCCACATGCTACTGCCTCCTTTCTGTTGGCCCAGGTTATCGAGTTGGTGTTTTTGGAAGATTAAAGGCAAGGGTGGAAAGGGATGCCTCAGTAGAAGGGAGGAAATACTTCGACCCCATTTCCAAAATTTAGATTTAAGTTTCTGGTAAGGCTGTCCTGCCTCTTAGAATGAACTACATCTTGTGCCTCCAACAGCCAATACCCTGAAGCCACCCCCATGGCAGGAAAGCGCCAGAGTGGGGAGAAGAGACAAAACAGAGTGATTCTGGGGACAGGGAGCACGGTCACTGGGAGAGGGAAAGGCCCTAGGCAACCCCGCATCCTACCACTGTCCACTCTGTGCCTGTTGGCATGCAGATAAGGGGCTTAGCCCAACAGTTCTGGAGAGAAACACTCCAGGCAGGCTGATTGGGGCCTGTGGGCCACATGTGGACACCCTCTGGGCAGCTGAGCTCACGCTATGTTCTCCCTCCACAGGTGGTGGAAGAAACACAAGCCATCCTTCGGGAGTACGGCTTCCGCTTTGTGAGGCGAGGGCCCATCTTTGTGAAAGGGAAGGGGGAGCTGCTAACCTTTTTCTTGAAGGGGCGGGAGAAGCCAGCTGTCTTCCCTAACGGCTCCTCGGTCACCCTGCCCCACCAGGTGGTGGACAACTCCTGAACAGCCGTGAGCCCCACAACAGTCCAAATGGGAGGGGAGAATCTGTTTTTTGGAATCAAAGAAAGGCCTTGGGAAAGGACAAATGACCAAGCCCCAACCTGCCCAAACTGTTGGAAGTGCACACTCACATAGACTTTAGGTTTAAAAATCTCAAGCCTTCATTTGTTCATGGATACGTGAGCTCTGAGGGTGGCCATACTATTCCTCAGCGTGCCTGTAGCTTCCTCAGAGAGTAGGGGTCTTAGGCATAGTACTGGAACAATCCTTCCAGAGCCCGGGTCTGACCAGCCCTCCTTCCCCCAGAGAGGCCACGGCCACTGTGAGCGGGAACGTATCCGAGGTGGGACAGAGCTGCCTTTGCTGCGGGGCTGGGAGCACAGGTGGGAGAGCTGTGCTTCGGACGAGGACCTGGCAGGACTCGACAACTGAGCGGCCAGCTGCTCTCCCTGGCGCACACGTGGAAGGCCTCTTTCAGGCTGGAGAGCTGCTGGTCTCCATATGGTCCGGGCTAGGTGAACCGGCCCTCATGCTGATGTTCCTGATAATCTTGAAAGGTTCTTCTGGAACCCCTGCCACCTTAGTCATGAGAGCAGAAAGTGCAATATTTCCTTTTACCTGGTGGGAGGGAGGGAAAGGGAATTTATTTCTGAGAGAAAAATATATAAACAGATCTTCTACATTTATATTTTTAACTTTCTGTTAAACACTTTCCAATATTGCCTTGCCTCTTGAGCTCTTGCTACAGTCGCCTTTGCTACTGCTTTAAAAGAGAATTTACAGGTATTGATAAAGAAGACTTTTATTAAAAGCTTTATTCAACTTGGATGTGATCACTGTGAAAATTCTGTTAACACCAATCATCTGAAAAGCGCTAAGTGCTTTGCTAACTCACACCACTCATCCTTACCACATGCCTAGAAGGCAAGAGCCTGAACTAAGACATCTCTCTTACTCTCAAGCTGCTTCCTTCTAATGGTGGGCCGAGCTGGCTCTACGAGTCCCCTGTGCTCCCACACACATAGGTTACTTCCTGGTCATCGGGTCCAAAGAGGGACCACGGTAGAGACCTGGCTGCAGTTCTGGGGCAGGAAGGGGGGTCAGGACTCCTATCAGGCCTGTGCAGCATGGGAGAGCTTGCAGAAGACAGATGAGGGAGGTCTGCTTCCCTTTGTAACCGCTGAGTCTGAGCAGACGTCTGATCGTGCTTTTTTATAGCTGACCTAACACATTCAACTGACGTGTTTTAGAAAACAAAGCATTTGCCACATAGAGCCCTGATTATCCACAGTATGTTCTCACACCATATTCTTTATGAAACAGGGGCCTAGAATACACTGCTTCAATCTACGGATCAAACATGTTTTCCTTAACTGTCATTCAGGAACCCAGAATGTTGTAAAAACTTTATTTTCAAAAGACTCAGGAAAATGAGGCAGAAATAAAGCTTTCATAAAAGCGACTCTTCAGTTGAATGGTACATACTCCCTCTTTCACAAAATGCCTTCTGCCCCACACACATTCTGATTTTCAGCTAAAATATATGATCAAATCAATACCTCAATTGTCCAAACTTGCCCCTTACCATCATGATGAGATGAATGTTCTCATTACAAGGATGGTCCCTAGGCAAGGGCTCTGAGTCTTTCAATAGTTTTCAGTTCCCAGGACCACACCTGGGACTGTGCACAGTATTACTTTACTCACTTTTGACATGTTCCCAGTGAAAATAATATTCTAGGAGACCAGGCTCATATCCAACCTTTCTCCGTTTCTTGCAAACGAAGTAAACACTTGATGCAGGGGCTTCGTAAAAAACAGATTTTCATGGGATGCTCGCTGTTCTTCCCATGAAGTGGATGAGGCGTCCGTCCCTAAAACAGATTAAGTCAATCTCATTTAGTGCAACTGGGGGAACCTGAACCTGGATCACTGGTGTTCTGGACCCACGTAACTTTTTTTTTTTTTGGTCTGGAGGAAAGAGGCTGCCCTTTATTGGACCAATGAAGTTTTGAGACCCGAACAGACCCTGCCCAGTAGGAAGCCTAAAATCTATGGTGTGAAATCTGCAGCAGCTTCAAATTTTCCACCTCCTAAAAATATTTTATCCTATTTTTCATTATTGCCCATGTCACATTATGATGGTATATTTAACTATAAAACTGTATCATAAAGCTCTCTCAGCCAGCCCTAAAAAATTCCCATCCAGAGAAGGGTCTCTAGAGAGCAACATATACACTTGTCTACTTGGCTTCTTAGTGAAATGAGTCTTTTGGCTCTCTCCACCATAAGTGACCCTCTGACAGCCTCATGAGCTGTCTCTCTTCAGGAGGGGTCTCCAAAGAAAACAAATCTTAAACTGGAGGAGCATTAGCAGACCTGGATGGAACAAAGGAGAGGGAACAAGGGTAAATTATGTCTACTACCCACAAAAAGGAGAGAAAAACTGGTAGAAAGAAGGAAAACATTCGGGGCACCTGGGTGGCTCGGTCAGTTAAGCGTCTGACTTCCACTCAGGTCATGATCTTCCAGTTCCTGAGTTCAATCCCCCCATCAGGCTCTCTGCTGTCAGCACAGAGCCTGCTTCAGATCACTCTCAATATCTCTCTCTCTCAAAAATACACATTAAAAAATATATTTAAAAAAAAGAAAAATATTCTTTGTATTTTACTGAGTAAATTTCTGGTAGATTAACAGAAGAATGGGTCTCCAAAGGTCCAACTGATGTAATCTACCTATTTTACCGTCTCATTCAACCTGAGTAACGCTGAGCACATTGTAATCTCTTCACTGAGGCATCCTTCCTCTCACCTTGGTACGTAATGGTGACGTCAGTTGGAAGGGTTGTCGTGAGGTCCTTATACAGCAGTCTAGCACAAAATGGGAACGACCGACTCTGTGGCTCCACTTTGTAAGTAAATGACAGCAAGTTGCACAGCGAGTTTCTCTGCAAGGGCCCAGCCAGAAAGGCTGCAAAGTCTCTCTAAGGGGTGTGGGGGTCAGAAGAGACACACAATGTATGATGACTACAGTTCCAAAGGCAGTGAGTGGTTGTGACACTTCAAACAAACATGTCTACAAAAATAGGGCCCATTAATCAAATTTCAGAGAACTAAACAAAAGAGAAAAGCCTGTAAAAAGGACTAATGATAAAGATGTGAAGAGTTAGTGGCATCCTAGAAAGAACTGCAGAAAACACTAAATAAACGGCTGGGGGTTGGGGGCGTAAGGGAGATACAATTTCTGCCAAGAATTTCATTGTCTTCATACAGTTGGCTAAGATGCTTTGTGTCTGTGTCCACGTTATCAGTGTAAGTTTAACTGACAACTAAGAGCTTCAGAGTCATTCTAAATGCATGGGTGGAACACAGCTTCTAAAAGTCATATATTCCTTATCTGTACTCATTTCCTGTCTACTTAAAAGCACTTTTTTTCTCACCCAACCCTAGCTCCAATGCAACCCCAAGAATGTAGGCCAGAGTTCAGGCAAAGATGGATAGTATTCCTCTATGTATTACTCTGCTTTGCAACTATACCTAAGATTCAGCAAGACACTTGGTACAGAGTAAGTACTCTATAAATCCCTGCTGAATTAACAGTACAGAAACTGTATAGGCATTCCTCAGAGATACTGTGGGTTCAGTTCCAGACTGCTGCAATGAAGCAAGTCAAATGAATTATTTGGTTTCCCAGGACAGTTATGTTTATACCATACTGTAGCCTATTAAGTACACAATAGCATTATGTCTAAAAAACCAATGTACGTATCTTTTTAAATTTATCTATTTTGAGAGAAAAATTGAGAGAGAGGGAGGGGCAGAGAGAATCCTAAGCAAGCTCCACACTATCAGTACAGAGCCCAACATGGGCCTTGATCTCACAAACTGTGAGATCATGACCTGAGCTGAGATCAAGAGTCAGTCGCTTAACCAGCTGAGCCACCCAGGCACCCCCCTGCCAATATGCAGATCTTAATTAAAAAACACTTTATTACTAAAAAATGCTAACCATCATCTGAACATTTAGTGAATCGTAATCACTGATCAGATCACCATAACAAATAATGAAGAAGTTTGAAGTATTGAGAGAATTAACAAAATGTGACACAGAGACACAAAATGAGCAAATGCTGTTGGAGAAATGGCACAAATAGGCTTGCTCAACACAAGGTTGCCACAAACCTTCAATCTGTAGAAAAACACAGTATCTGCACAGTGCAATAAAGAGAAGTACAATAAAATGAGGTATGATTGTACTTTGTGAAGGGAAGAAAGGGTCAAGTATAAAAGCTTGACGACTACCATTCGGGAGTGAAAAATCCCTTAACCAGCATCCATGCTTCAACAGCATCCAGAATTTCAAAAGGGGAAGAAGGTGGAAAATAACTTGTATATAAATAAGAAACACGCATCAGAAGGACAATGGTCAAACTTCTGGCTCAGAATTATAAAGCATTTTAAATACAAAAGAGGAGTGCCTGGGTGGCTCAGTAGGTCATGATCCCAGGGTCATGGGATAGAGACCCACGTGGGCTCTGTGCTGAGTGTGGAGCTTGCTTGAGATATTCTTTCTCTCTCTCCCTCTGCCCAATCCTCTACTTGAGCATTCTCTCTAAAATAAAAAAAAATAAGATAAAATATAAAAAATAACTTGCCCCCCACCTTTTTTCACCTTTTGAGCCTATTCTGGGCTAATAAAATCCTATATAAGATCCCAGACAGATACCTGAAGTTGATCTGCCTGGTACTTCCTCCCAGCGTAAGCATTTAGGTATTCGCAGAGACAGAACAGGAAGTGCTGAATATTAGTCTGTAAGTATTTTGCAGATATCTCCTCTAGGGGAATGAAGACTGGAACTGAATGGTGATGTATCCGAAGTGGCTTCTGTATGACAAGGTCGACAAAATAGGAATCCAGCAAATTTCCCTCAAAAGCAGTGCTGATGCAGACACAGACCCCTCGGCTGGTCCGTTTCCCACTGAGCCCTGAAGCAAACAAGTTGATACCTGTCAACACATGTCAGCAAAGGTAGTTTCTTTCTCGGCTGTGCAATCACTTCAGCACTGCCTCATACACACAATATGTTTGTTGAATGAACAATCAAATGTTTGTTGAATGAACATAATAGACTCTTTATTCTGACGCTGCCTCACTTCAGATTTGAGTTGTTAAAACCATGGAAGATGGTGGAAAAGATAAAACATCCTTATATCAAATTATGGAAGAAGAGATTTGGAAATTTTCATGTTACTCCTTTTCTGAGTGTCAAATAATGTATGATAGTGCAGTTCCTTCCACAATCCTCTTATGCCACAGATAATGGGCAGGATAAATCCCCATTATAGTAGGAAAACAGAGACTTACTAGGTTGAAACAACTTGACCAGTGATATCAAGCCAGCCAGCAGCAAAGGCAGTTCTACCACAGGGTCCAACACATACTAGAGCTAAAATGAATAATCTAAGCTGGCCACCAACCAATCTTCCGCAAAAAGTGGCCGATTTTGTAAGTGAAGATGCCCACAAACAGTATGCCAGCTTTGTGTGTATAGGCTGAAGAAGGCAAAATCCATGCTCATGAAGTAAGTCCAGGACTAATAATATATCTAGCAAAGCAATGCACTAGAGACAAGAGACTCAGACTGAAACAGGTCAGAAAATAAATTATACCTGTAAAACGATATGCCTGCAAAATGGCTTTCATATTTTCCTCTTTTCCTCCCACAGCTTCTTGCTCACTGATCTCCAATGTTTGGTCGGGTTCTGCATTGGCAGTAGATGCTTTAATCTGCAAAATATGCAGCAAATCAAACTGGGTGCAAAGGGGCATAGCATAGGGTCCTTGCCCTCACATAAATGCAGAGTATTTTTTATTATGTAATAAGTGTATTATGCTACAGTGACCCATTAGTGCTATGAATTCACAAGAAAGGAAAAATTTTGTCGGTCACTGTGCTAGAAATCAGAGTAGCAACTGTGCTGGCCCAAAGAAGAATCAGGACTTTGATAGGAATGGAGAATATTGTGAGAAGAAAAAGAAAAGGGTATAAAGCAAGTCTAGGGTAAGCACAGGGTAGCAAAGCAATAAAAACATGACATATCACAGCTTGCGGGATATAGTTAAAGCCACGTGACAGGCACTGAATGTTTGTATCCCTCAAAATTCATATGCTGAAACCTAATGCCCAATGTGATGGTATTTGGAGGCAGGGCCTCTGGCTGGTGATTAGGTCACAATATTGGAGCCTTCATGAATGAGATTAGTGCCCTTGTAAGAGACCCGAGAGAGCTAGCTCACCCCTTCCAGCATGTAAACTACACTTCTAGCACTTCAACTACACTGAGAAGACTACCATCAATGAGGAAGTAGGTCCTCATCAGACACTGAATCTGCCGGGTCCATAATCTTGGACTTCCCAGGCTCTAGAACTGTGAGAAACGTGTGTTGTTGATAGGTCACCCAGTTTATGGTATTTTTGTTCCAACAGCCCATATTTGACCAAGACACTGTGCTTAGTGAAAAATTTATAACCTCACAAACAAAAAGGGGAAAAGAAAGACTAAAAAAAAAAAAAATCAGTAAGTATTCATCTCAGGAAGCTAAAAAGCAACTTAAATGTAAAGAATAGAAGGAAGGGTATAGTGAATTATGAGAAAATATCAATGAAAATGCAACACAAATGTGTAAAAGAGAAAAATCAATAATGCCAAAAGTTGGTTCTTTAATAAAACTGATACAAAACTGATAACAAGACTGATCAAGGAGAGAAAAAGAGAAGAGTGATCACAAATTACCAATCAGATTAAAAACTGAGACAATGCTACTGATCAATCCTATTCACAAGATAGTTGTTTAAGAAGCTTCAAACAACTTTATGGCACAAAAACAGACACTCAGATCAATGGAACAGAATAGAGAACCCAGAAATGGACCCACAGACGTATGGCCAACTAATCTTTGACAAAGCAAGAAAGAAGATTCAATGGAATAAAGGCAGTCTCTTCAGCAAATGGTGCTGGGAAAACTGGACAGCGATATGCAGAAGAATGAACCTGGACCATTTTCTTATACCAGACACAAAAATAAACTCAAAATGGATGAAAGACCTCAATGTAAGACAGGAAGCCATCAAAATCCTCAAGGAGAAAGCAGGCAAAAACCTCTTTGATCTTGGCCGCAGCAACTTCTTCCTCAACGTATCTCCAGAGGCAAGGGAAACAAAAGCAAAACTGATCAGGACCTCATCAAAATAAAAAGCTTCTGCACAGCAAAGGAAATAATCAGCAAAACTAAGAGGTAACTGATGGAATGGGAGAAGATATTTGCAAATGACATATCAGATAAGAGTATCCAAAATCTATAAAGAACTTATCAAACTCAACACCCAAAAAATAATCCAGTGAAGACGGGCAAACATGAATAGACACTTCTCCAAAGAAGACATCCAGATGGCCAACCCACACAGGAAAAAACGCTCAACATCACTCATCATCAGGGAAATACAAATCAAAACCACAATGAGATACCACCTGTCAGAATGGCTAACATTAACAACAAAGGCAACAACAGATGTTGGTGAGGATGTGAAGAAAGAGGATCTCTTTTGCACTGCTGGTGAGAATGCAAACTGGTGCAGTCACTCTGGAAAACAGTATGTAGGTTCCTCAAAAAACTAAAAATAGAACTACCCTATGACCCAGCAATTGCACTACTAGGTATTTACCCAAGGGATACAGGTGTGCTGTTTCGAAGGGGTGCATGCACCCCAATGTTTATAGCAGCACTATCGACGATAGCCAAAGTATGGAAAGAGCCAAATGTCCAAGGACGGATAAATGGATAAAGAAGATGTGGTATATATATACAATGGAGTATTACCTGGCAATCAAAAAAAATGAAATCTTGCCATTTGCAACTACATGGCTAGAACTAGAGGGTGTTATGCTAAGTGAAATCAGTCAGTCGGAGAAAGACAAATATCACATGACTTCACTCATATGAGGACTTTAAGATACAAAACAGATGCACATAAGAGAAGGGAAGCAAAAATAATATAAAAACAGGGGAGGGGAAGGTGCCGGGATGGCTCAGTCGGGTAAGTGTCCAACTTCGGCTCAGGTCATGATCTCACAGTTCGTGAGTTCAAGCCCCACATCAGGCTCTGTGCTGACAGCCCAGAGCCCGCTTCGGATTCTGTGTCTCCCTCTCTCTGCCCCTCCCCCACTCACATTCTGCCTCTCTCTTTTTCAAATAAACATTAAAAATTAAAAAAAAAAAAAAAAAAAAAAAAACCAGGGAGGGGGACAAAACTTAAGAGACTCTTAAATATAGAGAACAGAGGGTTGCTGGAGGGGTTGTGGGAGGGTGGGATGGGCTAAATGGGTAAGGGGCATTGAGGAATCTACTCCTGAAATCATTGTTGCACCATATGCTAACTTGGATGTAAATTAAAAAATAAATTATTAATAAAAACTAAAAAATTAAAAAAACAAAAATAAAACAAAACAGAAACAAAAATAAAAACAAAAACAAGAAGGTTCAAACAACTTTAAATGAAATGCAATTTACCAAAGATGACCCAAAGGGAAACAGGAAATATAAAAGCTTTATATTAATCAAAGAAATTGAATCAGAAACTTAAAACCTTCCCACAGAGGAGGCCCAAAGTTTTACCAGGTAGTTCTTTACAAATATTTAAGGAAAAACCACACCAATTTTATATAAACTTTTCCAATGAACAGAAAAAGAGGAAAATATATCAACTCCCTTTATAAGACCCAGTTAAATTTGATGCCAAAACCCGAAAAGGACATTAAAAAAAAAAAAAAAAAAAGCACAAGACAATCTCAAGAATTTAGATGTAAAAGTCCTATTAGCAAATATTAGCAAATAGAATTCAACATTATATAGAAAGGTAATACATCAAACCAACTTAGGTTTATTCTAAAAATGTAAGCCATTATCATTCAAACACCAATCAATATGTATCACCACATTAATAAAAGAAAAGCCATACAACCACCTTAATGTATGCAGTAAAAACATTTGATAAAATTCAATACTTGATCACAATTAAATGAGCAAGCTAGACATAGAAGACCCTTTCCTTAATCTGATAAGAGTATGTATACAAAATTTAGAGCAAACATGTTGACCCTAAGATTATCTCTACTCAACAATATAGGAAACAACTTAGCTAGTAGAATAAGGCAAGGAAAACAAAAGACAAGGATTGGAAAGAAGTAAAACTGTTAGTGTTTGCATATGACATGATTCCAGATGTAGAAATCCCAAAAGAATAGAGAGATAAATAGAATTAATGTAGATTTAGCAAAGTTGTCATAAAGTCAATATATAAAAATCAAATATATTTCTACATAATATGAAAATAAAATTTCTAAAAGATAATACATCAGGGGCTATTAAAATAGGACTTGTGGGTCAAACCTATCTTGACACTTATTTTTGTAAATAAGGTTTGACTGGAACACACCCACGCATGTACTTATTGTCTATGGCTACTTCACAGTACAACAGCAGAGCTGAATAGTTGCCATAGAGACCAGGTGGCTCACAAAGCCTAAAATAATGACTATCTGGCCTTATACAGAAAGTCTGTGGACCCCTGCCATATACGTTAACATCAGGAAAAATCAAATACATAAAGATAAATATACTGAATGATGTTTAAGACCTCTACACATGGGTGGCTCAGTCGGTTAAGTGTCCGACTTTGGCTCAGGTCATGCATGATCTCACGGTTTGTGAGTCTGAGCCCCACATCAGGCTCTGTGCCGACAGCTCAGGGCCTGGAGCCTGCTTCAGATACTGTGTCTCCTTCTCTCTCTACCCCTCCCCTGCTTGCACTCTGTCTCTCTCAAAAATAAATAAACATTAAAAAAATAATAAAAAAAATAAAGATCTCTACACATAAAACTGCACACATTACTAAGAGAAATTAAAGAACTAAATAAATGGAAAGATACATCATGTACACTGACTGGAAAATGCAATATTGAAAATATTTCAATTCTCTCCAAATTGGTGTATAGATTCAATGCAATCCCAATCAAAACTACAGGTTTTTTGGAAATTGACAGCTGATTCCCAAATTTATGTAAAATTCAAGGGGCCAAGAATAGCCGAGATTATTCTGAAGATGACGACATATATGACAGGTATCCAAACTTACAGTAAATAAATCTCTTGTACCCACATGAAGACAAACAGACCAATGGAACAGAACAGGCCCACAGTGGACCCAGAGATCCATTACCACACAACGGGAAAAGAATGGACATCAAAAAGTGGTAGCAAATGCACTGGATATTCACATGGAAAAACAAAACTAGTAGTATGACCTCTACTTCATCCCATACACAAAAATCAATTCCAGACAGACAGTAGTTCTGAAAGTAAAAAGTACAATAGAGTTTTTAGAAAATACCACAGAACATCTTCACCATCTCAAGTTAGGCAAAGATTTATTAAAAGGAAACAGGAGCAGTAAGTATAAAATTAGACTCCTAAATCAACCTTCATTAAAATGAAGACTTTCTTTTCATCACAAGACACCATTAGAGTGAAAAGGCAAGCCACAGTCTAAGAGAAGATTCGTAATACATATACTAAAGAATTCATATCCAAAATATGTAAACAATTCTACAATTCAGTAAGAGACACACAACGCAATAAAATTTTTGCAGAAGCCTCAAAAAGCCTATTTCACAACAGAAGACTTTCAAGTATCCAATACAGGTACTCAACAGCATTAGTTAATCAGGCAATTGCAAATTACTCCACCATGAGATACTGTGATTGATACTCAGCAGAGTGACAAATTTTTTAAACTGACAATATCAACTACTGGTAAATATGCAAAATGATGGAAGTCTTTTACACAGCTGCTGGGAATGTAAAATTGGTGGAATCACTTCCAAAAACTGTTTGGCAGTATTTACTAAGAACAAATATGACCTAGCAATTCTACAAAGTATACGCCTGATAGAAAAGTACGTATTTTTACATCAAAAGACAGGAACAAGAATGTTTCACAGCCCTGAAGTGAAATAAAATAATCCAAATGTCGCCAATACAATTAAGTAAATAAAGTGTGGAATATTCATAAAATGAAATTACTACACAGCAATAAAAAAGAATGACCACTATGTGCACCAGTATGAATAAATCTCACAGACAACATTCAAAAAAAACAAGTCAGACATAAGTTTACACTTTTTACATTTATATAAAATTCAATGTAGGGTCTTATGAAGCATTTTCCTGGCTGTGTAAGAGTTATTGGAGAAGTAGATATACACGAAGAGAAAACAACGAGCAGACTACTCCAATAATCCCGGCATCCCAATCCCCTGGTAAATATTTACAACATATGTGGATAATACTTTGGAAGCACAAAGACAACCCAAAGGAAAATTTGGCAGGTCTTGCTGACCTATCCTGGCCAAGAGAGAAAACTGAAGAGAAGGAAGCGTCAAAGTTCACTGTGAGGTTTCAAGTCTGTAAGGGAAAGATGGCGGTAATGACAAAAATACCAATGACCCATCAGGCTGAGACTGAAGTAACAAGCTCCTGTCTACAAGTGCAGGCTAAGAGGCTATTATGAAGAACTTGCCTGGCCTATCAGTAACGCCTAACAATTATTGGTTGACACTGATATTAGCTGACTCTACAGAACTGGTCATTTGAGAGGTCAAGGACTGAAATCAATCCAGTAAGATCACAGGTAAAACCCATTATACAAATTTGTTAATTCCCAGATCATGCTTATTCTTTATGCTCCAGCAAAGCTTGCCAACATGGCCCCTGTACTCACTCTGGCTTGACGCTGTTTCACTTCAGCCCTGAGCTTATCACGCAGACACCTCAGTTTATGAATCTTGGTCCCAAGATCGCTCTCTGCTGTCTCTCTTGGCGGATCTTCTAAGTTTTTACAGGATCTGCTCATTTGAGTCTCTAGTCTTTCCAAGTGAGCTAAAACACCTGAGGAAAGTAAAAAGGCAATTTCACAAGCATCCAGGGATTTCTGACTCTGGCCACAGGAAGAATTTCAGGGATTAACAGAGGGTTAACTCCCTTCTTAGAACTTTGACCAGCTAAAATGTTAGACATTGGCCACGATTTATAAAACCAGAGGACCTGACAACAAGAATCAAGAATGAACAGCCTTATAGGTTGAGCACTAATGTACAAGCAGTTCCTGACCAGGACAGTCCAACGTGAGCATAATCTGAATATAACTCGTGTCAGTTATCTATGATAAGGACTGGGGAAAACAGGGTCACCAAATTCACTGACTCTCTCAGACACTGTTATTAAAAATGTAGATTTTTACATTGGCTTTTATGCATGTTTCCCCAAAGTGCTAATGCATAACTCTTTGGATTCAGACATCCAGAGTCTTAAGTGTTTTGAAGCTCTGAGAAGTATTATTCACACAGGACTAAAAGGACACTAAAGGGAACTGTCTACAATATTACTGGGATTTAGAAAGGAAAACAAGTTCACAGTCGGACAGAAATTCAAAGGCAAATATCAGTTCCCAAGAGATTAAGGACCATCACAGTTTCATAATGCCAATCAAGTCTAACAATAGAGCATTTGCTGCACATTTCCTACACATTAAGACCCCGTGCTAGATGTTTTACTTGCACATTATGTAAAGAATTAAAGCATGAAGGGGCCCCTGGGTAGCTGAGTCGTTAAGTGTCTGACTCTTGGTATCAGTTCAGGTCATGATCTCAAGGGTGGGATCAAGCCTTGGGTCAGGCTCTGTACTGACAATGTGAAATCTGCTTGGAACTCTCTCTCCCCTCTTCGCTTGTCTCCTCCTCATGCTCGCGCGCGCGCGCTCTCTCTCTCAAAATAAATAGCTTAAAAAAAATAAATAAAGCATGAAGATAATTCAGTTCTTATTTTCTTTCCACAATCATCACCATAAGGCTACTACCTTCCTCCATTTTCCAGATGAAATGAGAGCAGAAATGGCAAAATAACTTGCCCAAGGCCACATTATTTCTAATGGCAGGGCCAGGACACACCCAAGTCTAACCAACACCGAAGTCACCGCTTGGCTCCGATCCTTCCACAGGTGTAATGCATAAATGACCCCACCCAAAAAAATCCTGGAAAGGAATGAGACCTCAGTGACTAGAACTGTAGCTCCGAATATATAAACACTAAGCATTATTATGAGTGTAACCTATCCCTTTAAAAAGGGGCAGGAACCTAGAAATGTCTGAAGTAATTTCCCATCTGCAATGAATAATCTTAGCTGGCCGGTGCCTTTTCAGTCTTCAGTGTTTGGATCTTTCACCATAATGCTCCCAACAGGCCGGGTCACACATCCGTTAGAGGAGGAAAGGGTTGTTTTGATCTAGGCGTCCTCTTTGGCAGCAGTACTAAGGGGGAAAAGGCGACCCTCTGAATACCTCCTTTGGACTTGTCATTCGCCCACTCCATCTCCTCGGATTCCCACCGGCCTTCCTACGAAGTTGTGCAGGCAAGCCTTAATAGGGACCCAGATGTCTTTGCTGGTAAAAGAAAAAAGGCAAGAAAGTCACATCTATTCACGGTAGGGCGCACACAACTCAGGCACGCATCGTCGGGTGTCGCGAGACACCCCAAGTGACACCGCTAGGACTCCCCTTCCCTGACCCGTCCTACCCTGCCCGTTCCCCGGTCCTAGCCGGCAGTCTACTTGCCCCCGCGCGTGCCCCACAACACGGCTTTAAGAGGCTGTTCAGCCTTCCACCCCGACCACGGTCTCGTCCGTCACCGTGTCTTCTTTTCCCCTTACCTCTTCTCTCGCTCACCCAGGCCAAGGTTGAGTTCCCGCCGTCCACGCCTTCAAAACCAAACCAATCGGACCCAGCGTGCTTTGCGCCGCCACCGTACAAAAACATGGCTGCGCTCGGGGCCCCTCCCTCATCCCGGCATGCACCGGGGAGTAGGGCCGGTCTTTCTGTGGGCCCGGAAGATGGCGGCCTCTGGCGCAGAGCCGCAGATCCTAGTCCAGTACTTGGTGTTACGAAAGGATCTGTCGCAGGCTCCATTCTCCTGGCCGGCAGGCGCAATGGTAGCGCAGGCTTGCCACGCAGCCACCGCGGCCTTGCACATTCACCGCGACCACCCCCACACGGTCGCTTACCTTCGGGACCTGGGGCGCATGCGCAAGGTGGTCCTCGAGGTGAGGCACCCGGCGGAGGGGGAGGGGTGCCGAAGTCGTCGGGACCAGAAGTGGGTGTGGTCTTGGTGCAGAGGCCTTACTTGGTCGAGTAGGTGTGGCGTGAGTGGGGAGGAGTCTTCTAAGTAAGGTTTGGGGGGGTTGCCGAGACTTGAGCGATGGCCCCGGGAGCTTTACTTCGGCCGGACGGGGGGCCTCTGTGAAGAGTGAGTGGACATTGGGTTATTAAGACTTCCCGCCCCCTTCCGCTCTCATCGGCGTCCCTCTTAATAGAGGGGTATGACACCTAATTATTTGAAAAATAAATGTGTACATATATTGAACCTAGCTTCATAAATAACCAGATACCGCTGGTGTAAAATAGAGGTAAGGTTCGTTTTGCAGGTGGCCAAACAGATCTTACCCTTATCTTTTCCTTTTGTCAATTCTGCTTCTGGAAGTGTAACCTAGGAAGATACCAGATACCAGACGCATCGAAGAGCATTGTATATAGATCAAGAATATTCATAGGAACACTTTATAATAGTAAAGAATGTGGAAATCACCAAATTTCCAGCACTAGTGATTGGTTAATTTTATGCTTAAAATGTGCTATTATAAAGCTAGTATAAATCACGGTTTTTGAAGCATATTTAGTTGGCATGGAAGAGTGCTCATTATGTTATGCTAACCGAACTATATTCTAACTACAAAATGATCCAGATTTTGAAAGGGAAAACTAAGGAAATACATCCACATATTGAGCAGGTGGTGAGATTTGGGTTATTTTCTAATGCTTCTCTATTCTTTTTAGTTTTCTACATTAAACACATATTTTACTTTACATTATAAAATGTGCTATAAACTAGAATCCTAGGGCGGAGATGGGATAATCCCTTAATGGCCAGCTGACAAAGCAGATTGTCTTTCAAGAGAAAGATTTCTGTTGGGTAGTAAAACATCAGTCAGTAACCTAGGGGAAAGTGTCTTGAGAATCTATGAGTAGACAGAAAAGAAACAGATAGCTTTTCATTTAGACTTTTTATAGGAAGAGGACCTCAAGAAATCATCTGGTTCAGACATCTCCCTCTCCCTCACGTTCAGGCAGATAATGTATTTATTTACCCCTTTTCTCAGATGAGAGATCTGAAGCCCACAGAGATTAGACGACTTCCCTTAAGTATAGAAGATACCTGATGAGAGGTGCTCGGGTGGCTCCCGTCAGTTGAGCATCCGATTCTTGATTTCGGCTCAGGTCATGATCTCACATTGGAGAGAGATGAAGCCCGAGCTATTAGCACAGAGCCTGCCGTGCTTAAGATTCTCTCTCCCCCTATCTACCCCTCCCCCACTCATGCTTTCTTTCTCCCTCAAAATAAATAAACTCAAAGGTCACACCATCACTAAGTAGCAGAGCAATGGACTCCCTCTAACTCACTGTCCTATGCTGCTATGTGGTGCTGAAGAAGGAGTGGGGAGGGCGGCGGGAGTCCATGAGTTCTCCTCCAGCATGGCTGTACCCAGAGGACTCTAGCTAAAGAGTGGCAATCCCTGCATCCTCCTATTTGATAAGACAAACCTCTAGTTATCTTAATGGCTTCCGCCCTCACAGGCAAAAAATATACATTATCCCAAATAACACACTATCTTTTTTTTTTTTTTTTGAGAGAGAGAGAGAGAGAGAGAGAGAAAAAGCACGAGCGGGGGAGGGGCAGAGAGAGAGGGAGACACAGAATCTAAAGCAGGCTCCAGGCTCTGAGCTGTCAGCACAGAGCCCTATGCAGGGCTCGAACTCACAAACCACAAGATCGTGACCTGAGCCGAAGTTGGATGCTCAACTGACTGAGCCACCCAGGCGCCCCTAACACACTATCTTCCTTTTGAGTGCTAGCTTTAATACCTCCTATTAATGGGAGTCAGTGTGGTGACAGAGAAACAATCTGAGAAGGATGTTAGAGATTGGTTTGCCCTCTGAGCTAACAAGTGGGAACTGTCCCAGCGAAAGGAAAACCTTTCCAGGTTTAGGAGGGGTCCGATGGGAGGGGAGGATGGAGCTCGAGGTGATGTGTTGTTAGAAATCTTTTCATAGTCCACTCTTAACATCACAGCTGGCTGAAGCATTAGGGATAGCTGTGTGGACACCAGCCAGAAGAGAAGTAGAAAATCTAGAGAGCATAATTACTGACAACGCATACAGCATCTCAAGAGGGAAGAGAAAAATCTCCATTTTAGAAACAAGCATATTAAGCCTGTCCCTCTCCTACTCCCAGGCAGCTTATCTAAGGTCCTACAGAGAGTGAATGGCAAGTGGGGCAGTAAAGCTGTTGCTTCTGGAGACACGCTCTACAGCTCCTTCGTTGAGAGAGCTGCTCTCCACTTTTCAGTCCAGAGGAAACCCCCCTACCCACCCACCCCCCCACACACACTTTTTTTTTCATTGCCTTCTGACACTTCCTAAAGGGGCCATTCAATCTGTGTTCTGTGCTCTGCTCCTGGTAGGCTGCAGATGAAAGCACCCTGAAGGAGCTGGCTGAGACCCTGCAACAGAGCAACATTGACCACATGCTGTGGCTGGAGCAGCCAGAGAATATCGCCACTTGCATTGCGCTCCGTCCCTACCCCAAAGAAGAAGTGAACCAGTATTTGAAGAAGTATCGATTGTTCAAGTGACTCATGCTATCAGTTGCCTTGATATCTTTATCAGCTGGATCCAGAAACTGCATGCCATCTATCCCTGAGCATCATGTACTCCTTTCAATGGCAACTCGTTCTTCTCTTTAGGCTGTGAGTGTTTCTGGAGGGTCAAACACATGTTCGTATTAAAGTTGTCATTAATAAGTACTTCCTCTAATTATTTTTGATTTGTTCAGATGGGGAAAGTAGGTAAGCAGCAATATGGTCCGTGGGTCATGGCTCAAATAGAAGATTTGGTTAGACTCCTATCCAGGGATCAAGGGAACACCCTTCCTTCTTTATTAGGAATAATAGAGTTCTTCCAGTCACCCAGATTTTCAATTTTGCCTTTGAATTCTTTATTTCTTATTCACATCTAGATATATTCATTGAATCTAGGACAATATCAATTTCAAGATACACCATTACTTTACATGTTGTTAAGAAAGAAGAGATGCTGCCAGTTAAGACACGTGATTAACCATAAGATGTATTTCAGTTTCAAAGGTGTTAAAATACACGCGCATACACACAAATATGTATGTATTTGGTGAAATTTGTCAAGTACTAGAGCTATGGTAGTTTTCAGGGCTCCCGCCCGGTATCAGGCTCTCATTTTGTTCATCAGAGTGTCCCACTAGTGACTCCTGTGTGTCCTGGCTACCGTCCAGCAGACTTTCTGACACCAGGTTTGTTTAGGACCATTGAGCACCCTGTTCGGTATAGACTCCTACTTGCTCTTAGAATAAAGGTAAAATCTCAGTTTAGCCTTCAGACCCTCCACATTTATATTTCCTACCCACCTTTTTAAGTTTATCTTCTACTCTTTCTGTATCCAAACTTGAGGTTTCAACAAGGTACTCCAGTTGCCGCCTGCCGGTCTCTGGCCTGGGAGTCAAGTGTTCATACTCTTCCCTCCCCATTCCCACATCTGGACTTTAAACTATTTCCAGCTCAAGTTTGATCACCTTCAGCGAGTCTTACCCAGCCCCAAATGATAACACCCTTTCTGAACCTCTAGAACACTCTGTACAATGTTTTACATGTTTCTATAAACATTTGGAGACATCTACAGAAATTGTTTGGACATCTGTGAAGCAAAAGTTATAAAGGGTAATATGATCAGCAGGTATCTGTTGCAAGTCTACTGTGGCAGGCTGTATTTAGAGTTGAGGATATAAGGATGAACAGAAGTTTTTGCCTTCAGGTAGTGAAGAATCTAATGAGAAGACAGAAACCTAGATAATTCATGTAGAGAAGATTGTACAAGGTAATGTGGGTAGACCTTCCCCTTTCCCTCTAGATACCAAGACAACTAAGACACTAGATACAAAGATTTTCTGTTATAAGAGACGGTTGTTTCAAACTAAGAGAGTGGATGGAGAATTGCTAGGGGGCTGAGGGCAGAGCCGATTCCGGGAAGCCAAGTGAATAAGAGATTCAAGGAGGGGAGAGCAATCGAGTGCAGCATAGAATTTCAGTATATAAGTACTGAAAACATTTAGCAGTTGGGAACATGCTGGTGAACTTGCTGAAAGCAGCTGAAATAGCATATGAGGGTGGGACTCCGACTGCCATCTGTTGAGACAAAAATGGGAGGGGAGGCAAGAGGTGAGGACTATTCAAGAAGCTCGAATGGGAGAATGATTGAATGGGGGTTGGAAAGGTGAATGCTGGGTCCCATAGGGGGAATTTTCTTAGATGTTTGAGCAAGTTTATGGGTGAGGAGATGGAGAGTAAGGAGAAGAGAGATTGAAGTTACTACATAGAATAACTGATAAAGTCCAGAAAAAGTGGGAAGAGGTGGGGTAAAGGACATAGGGAAGGACTGGCCTTGAACAGAGAGAGAAGGTGGGGGGAGAGAGAGAGGGAGAGAGAGACACACAGAGAGAGAGACTTTAATGAAACTGGAGGAAAGAAGTGGGGAAATATATATATATGTATATATATATATATATGTATACATATATATATATACACACATGAGTTTACAGATTGGAGAAGGGAGAAAGTTGAAGACTATCCTTATTGACTTAATTTTCTTCTATGAAGTAGGAAGTTTATAGCCTTTAATAACACTGAACAAACTTACTGAGCACTGTATTATATGGCAAAGTATAGTGGTTTAGACCTCATACTCTAGTGTCAAATGGCCTGAGTCCAAATCCTGGCTCTCATACATTCAAATGGTGTGAACTCAGACAAGTCAACTTCCCTGAGCCCCAGTTCCTTCATTGTACAATAAGAATGTACAGGAGTGCTCTGTGGATTAAATGTGTTAGTATGCACAGGTCCCTTAGGACAGTGCATGGGCACTTGGTGCTAGAACCTAAGCAGCCCTCAAAGAGCTTTCAGTCAAGCAAGTCAGTTGTCTAATTCCCTTTCTGCTTGAGAGTGATGCCATCCACAAACCATGAAGCACTCCCTGCTATTTCCACTCAAGACAATTAGGAAAATGTTTCTAAATGACACTTAAATATTTATTTAATTCTGAATTCTGCTGTAAGACAGTGATAAAGCCAAGAGAGAGATGAGTGTATATAGCTGAGACAGAACAGCTCAGGCAAGTCCCTAAAGCTGAGATCTGAGGACAAATAGTATAAACTTCTACCCAAGAGGGGAAAGGACAGATATTCATGGTTGATTCCGAGTGAGCGCAAACCAGTAGGAGGGAAGTAGCAGACTTTCTTATTAGTATCAGCCAAGACCACTGTCATTTGAACTAGATCATTCGTTTTCAAAGTGTGGTCCTTAGATCAGCATTACTTGGATACTTATTGGAAATGCAAATTCTTGGGGCACCTGGGTGGTTCAGTCAGTTAAGCTTCTGACTTCAGCTCAGGTCATGATCTTGCTGGTCATGAGTTTGAGCCCTGCATGGGGCTCTGTGCTGACAGCTCAGAGCCTGGAGTCTGCTTGGGATTCTGTGTCTCTTTCTCTGTCCCTCCCGTGCTCATGCTCCATCTCTCTCTCTCTCTCTCTCTCTCTCTCTCTCTCTCTCTTAAAAATAAACACACATTAAAAAAATAAATAAGGGGTGCCTGGGTGGCTCAGTCGGTTAAGCGGCCGACTTCAGCTCAGGTCATGATCTCGCGGCCCGTGAGGGCTGTGAGTTCGAGCCCCGCATCGGGCTCTGTGCTGACAGCTCAGAGCCTGGAGCCTGTTTCGGATTCTGTGTCTCCCTCTCTCTGACCCTCCCCTGTTCATGCTCTGTCTCTCTCTGTCTCAAAAATAAATAAATGTTAAAAAAAAAATTTTTTTTTTTTTTAAATAAAATAAATAAATAAAAGAAATGCAAATTCTCATGCCCTACCCCATTCCCACTGAATCAGAAACTCTGGTGCTATCTAGAAGCAGCCTGGTCCCAGGAGGCAGTCAGCCTAAAAGACGAAGAATAAATGTGTGTGATTTAGAACAACATGGAGAGCAAGAATCTGGCACAAATACAGCATATCTGACCTTCCGTACTAAGTTTACAAAAAAACGAGGTACTTGCCAATAAAACAAAGATTGTGCTGCAAGCCCTAGAATAGGTGATACATCCTTGAAAACAAGAATCTCCTATGCTTTGGTAAGTTTCTGATATGTGAAAAACGTTTTGGAATTAACAAAGGACTTCCATATGTGCTAATCAATCCTGACAGTTTTGCGATCCAGGCCCCCTTATCTCAGGTTTACAAATTCAAAAAGGCTTTGACTTGCCCAAGATCAAAGTCAGTGGCAGAACTGGCATTGAAAACCAGGTCTTTTGTCCTTCCAGTTTTCTCTTAACCTCTCATAGTTGGCTACTAATTTGGTTTTCAGCCATCTAGCTACTAGAAAGTGGTTTGAAAAGGGGTCATGAGTAGTTCAAGTGCTGGGAAGCTGGATCTTCCATTTTAAATTGGTTAATTGGCATTCTGTATTATAAATCAGCCTCCTGTGACTGTGAGTTGTGTGACTCAATACCCTAGAGTCCAATTATCACTGGATGAGCTGACAAGATGGAGTTTCTGAACTGGTAGAGCTGAGAATCAGTGCCTAGGTCACTGCTTCTCGTAGGGCTGGCACAATGCAGAGGGCTCCCCTGGAGGGGCATTTAAAATCACGTTCTATTGTCATTTAATCAACATACTTCTTCCCCTACAGATTCTGAGATGCCATCCTAAGAGCGTGCACTGCTTCCTGGTTGAGAATCTTGGCAACAGTGAACCACAGTTACTGTTTGGAAGGTGTTAGCGTGGAAAAATGGCTGAGAACCACATCGTTTGGCTATGATTGCCTCACAAGTTTTAGCTGTCCTCTGTTGTTAAGCTTAGCACATCTCCAAACTTCTCCTTTACTTAAGAGCCAGACATAGTATGTCCTGAATGCTGGCCCAAACCCAGTTTTTAGCTGTGGGGGTTTTGCAAGGGCCAAATAGGTGGTGGCACGCAAGGGCCAAATAGGTGGTGGCACCCAAGTTCTGAACATAGTTTCTTGGTAACTATATGATGAAAAGCAGATGGAGGAACAAAATGTCACTTTTATTATCAATGGGTTGGAAGATAGAGCTTTATATGATAGCCTAAATGGGCTTGGTAATTTCCTGTCCTAAGGAAAGTGAACAGGCAGAGCAGATATCACCAGAGTTGCTTCTTCCTACTGGTTCTGTGGAAAAGTACAAATAGAACAAATCCCCTATATTCAGTCTATCAAACTTTGAGAGATTAGTTCCACCCAACTGAGAAACGTGGACCAAAGGCAATCATCCACCAAGTAGGTTATTTGTACAGCCCGCACAAGGAAGAGTAAGGGCTGGGGGAGGGGCAGCTAGGAGCACTGTGTTCCTTAACTCACTCTATAAAGACAGAAGTGGGGATAAAGCATTCTGCCTCCTCCCCAGCATGGGACGTAAGGAATTCTGAAGAAGCGCCAATGATCCAAGAGGAAGACTGATGTGACGATAGGTACAGGATGTATCTGCTGTGAGTGGGGAGGAAAGCTGGGACCTTAGTAAGGAGGTTGCATGAGATGATCAAGGCAGCTGGGATGATGTGGCTGCAAAAGTGACTATTTTATAAAAGTTTGCAAGTTAAAAAAGAAAATGAACAGGGAAGATGCGGCCTAAAATTTAGTACAGGCAGGTGTCTAATGAATTACTTTAGATTTGAAAACAAAGCAGAATTGAGCAGAACCGGCTCTTCAGGTGTGAGGAAAGGAATTCCAGGTAGGACATTTGTTCTGTTGGAGAAAGGTCTTCTTGTTCATCGACCTATTCCGTGTATCCGTTTTCAAGTTGTCACTCGCCTTCCAGAGGCTCTGGTTTTAAAGGCCAATTAATAGGTATTTCACAAAGACCCATCGTCCTCTTGTTTAATTTCATCATGAATCACTTCTCAGAGGTATTATATTGTAAATGAAAGATGCAGCAGGGCATTCTATATACAGATAGTCCCTCATTTTTTCTGGTTGGATTTACAATGGTTGGGCTTAAAAATTTTCAAAATTTTTCTTGGTGCAAAAGCAATATGCACTCAGGAGAAACTGCACTTTGAATTTTGAATTTGGTTATGTTCCTGGGCCAGTGATATGCAGGTACAACACTGTCTCACAATGCTGGGAGGCAAACCACAACTCCATCAGCCACGCGGTCACGAGGGTGAATCAACAACACACTGACGCTTCCGTATCCACACATGCAACCATTCTGTTTTTCACTTTCAGCATTCAGTAAAATTTTATTGGATACTGAACACTTTATTATAAAATAGGCTTTGTGTTAGGTGGTTGTGCCCAACTGTAGGCTCATGTATGTTGTTCTGAGCACGTGTGAGGTAGGCTAGGCTAAGCTATTCTGTTCGGCAGGTTTGGTGTAGCAAATGCATTTTCAGCTAATGTGATTTTCAGCTTACGATGGATTTATCAGGACATAACCCCATCACAAGTCAAGTAAGATCTGTACTCATTTGGGGAGGGAAAACTGGGAGATTGTCTCTCCTGATTTGCCTTTTCTAGTTTTTCAATTAAGACTGTAGTCAACCAATCAGCTGATTTTCAGCGGGGAAGTAATTTCTGAGAAAAGTAAAATGTTTAATAGAAGCATATATCATCTATAAACATAAAGCTTGGGAGCGTGATAAAGTATTACTTTTGGGCAACTTACGTGTACATTAACTTTTTAAAAATGTTTTCATTTATTTGAGACAGCAAGAGAGAGCACGTGAGGGAGGAGCAGAGAGAGGGAGAGAGAATCTCAAGCAGGCTCTGTGATGACAGTGCAGACTTGCTCCATCTCACAAACCGTGAGGTCATGACCTGAGCTGAAATCAAGACTTGGATGCTTAACCAACTGAGTTACCCAGGTGCCCCTGTGCATTAACTTTTTAAAAACACCATCCTTAAGAAGTGGAAGTTATTAAAGGTAACTGCTAATAGTCTTCAAATTTGGGGGCTCCCGTTTCATGAAAAAAGGGAATGATCATCAGGGTAGAATTAGGAGCTTATTTTGAACTCTTGGACACTTTGCAACTTTTCATTAGCTCACCAATCCAGACTCTAGGAAGACAACTCCGTGCCTGGTCTGTCCATGAGCGCCTTTCCCCTATTTAAAACATTGCTTCTGAATCTATTTCTTCAATTAGCAGATAAGAGATGTGGAACTCTTCTTTAAAAAGCTTACAATTTGGTGGAGGAGAGAAACAGATGTACATATAACCAAGTGCCAATGAAGGCCCTGCAGCAAGACAGTACAGAAGAGGGGGCTAATTTAAGTGTGAGGACCAGGGAGGGCTTCTTGGAAAATCTAAACCGAAGCTTTGAGGGACAAGGAAGGAGGAGAAAGAAGGAGCACTAAAGCCTGAGGAAAAGGAATGAGTATGGCAATGGAAGTGAGGACAAAGGCAGTAAATGTCAAGATAAAGACCAGCTCAGTGTGGCAGGATTGTTTGTTCAGAGAATGTAGAGGGTAATAAAGCTTAAAAGGCAGGTTGATTTCACATCAACTCCAGGCAAGTTGTCACTAAAAGAATCTGAAGGTTGTGTTCAGCAAGATTTCTCTGATGATTGTGTGTGAGATAAAGGTAAAAGGCATGGGGGTGGTTACTGTAATCCTCCAAAGAAACAAAACTAAGTCCTGAATTCAGTTTGTGATTAATGGGGCTAGAAAAGAGAAGGTAGCTCTAAGTTAGCACTACAGAGGTAACTGTTGGCAATTTGGGGACATGAGTGGGAGGAAGTTGTCAAAAACGACCACTGACATGATGGTGATGCAATTAACCCAGATAAGGGACACAAGAACATGTTTGTGGGGAAGTAGGTGATTTGGTGTGGGACTTTGAGTTTGAGGGGTTGGGGTGGGTGGTGGTGGGATCCACGCATGTGGTAATGTTCACCAGCTGGAAATTTAGGCCTGGATCTTGAAAGCGATTTGGCTAGAAGAGTGGACTTAAATTGCAGATCATTATAAGTGGTATTGAGATTTAAGAAAAAGATAAAATTGTTCAGGAGAGGATAGGGACTTGTTTGAGAACTATCATTCTCACACAAATTTCAAATATGAGAAAAAGAGTACTTTAGCAAACTCAGAATTAGTACCCAGTTTTACTTTCAAAATGGAAACCCTCACAAGCTTCTAAGAACAACTGTTAACTCATTGGGATTCCCAGTTTTTATGTGTCACTAAGGTGCTATTGTCTCTGATACGTGTGCTGTGCAGTGGAAACTGGCAGATTTCATCACAAAACCCAACTGTTGGCTCTTGTGTCCAGAGCTTCTCAGCCACCTGACCACAAATCTGAGTTTCAGTCTCACCATCTGTAAAATGGGGCTATGACCTACTGTAATTGCTTCAGAGGATTTTGAAGATCAAAGGACATCCTGTATGTGAAACTGCTCTACAAACTAAGAAATTATTAGCACAAAGGGTATTAGCCTCGCATATTGCCTAGCAGAGTAGAAATGAAAAGTATTTAACAGATGCAGACTTTCTGTTATTAGGAAGGAAGTATCTTCAGGAAAGTATCTGTGTACTTCCCACACTGCCTATCACAAGGTCTGTACTCAACAGCTCATCAGAATGGAATAAATAAACTTTGGTGTCAAGTTTTGCTTTATTCTGTACCTTAGGGCCTCTGGGCATTAGAGAGGGAAGAAAAGCTGATAGAACAGAAATTATTCCTTTAAGGAGTGCCTTGCTGGCTCAGTCCGTAGAGCATGTGACTCTTGATCTCAGGGTCGTGGGTTCAAGCCCCCTGTTGGGCATAGAGATTACTTAAATGAAAAAAAAAAAAAAAGCTAACTTTATTTAAAAAAATATTCCTTTATACATTTTAGTTCTTTTCTCAAGCCAATGTCTCAGGATACCTGTGGGCAGTGGTTGGTTCTGCCAGCTGCATAAACTACCAGAGTTCTGAGACAAGCACAAATGATTAGACCAGAGCCAAACTCCAGCAGAGGAAAAAGATTCTTTGTTTGAAGAAGGCTCCAGAGCCAGTGAAAAGTGAATGCTGGCTTTCATGATCTGACCCAAGAAACCAAATTTCCTAGGAGGAATTGTGGGCTCTGCCTCACAAAAGTGATCCTCTGTCACTTGTTTTACACCCACTGCATAAGGAACCCACATTTTCCAAAATTCTTTTTTTTTTTAATGTTTTTATTATTTATTTTTGAGAGAGAGAGAGAGAGAGAGAGAGAGAGCAAGCGAGCACTAGCAGGGAGGGGCAGAGAGAGAGAGGGAGACACAGAATCTGAAGCAGGCCCCAAGCTCCAGGCTGCGAGCTGTCAGCACAGAGTCCTATGCGGGGTTAGAACTCATGAACCGTGAGATCATGACCTGAGCCAAAGTCGGGCACTTAATGGACTGAGCCACCAACAGATGCCCCCAATATTCTTTCAAGCTAAGGGAATGGCCCTGCAGTTTCATGGGCCCCTTCTTCATCTCCTGTTTAGATATGCAGGATAGAGTGCCTCTCCCCAGACTGGCAGGACAGCCTCCGGACTTTACAGCAAAGCTGGGCCCCAGTGAAGCCTCCAAGGGGCAGGATTGGACTGCCTCCAGAGAAGGGCCAGGTCCTCTCTTCTCAGTCCTTGACTTCTCACCCTGCTTTCCATGGCCTGTTTTTAAAAGTTGTTTCATGTAAGAATGCACTGCCTAAGGTTACACAGTGAGAGTAACGTCTGCAGACTCTGAATCAGTCCTACATCATATAGTTGAGGATAGGGAATCCAGAACTTGGCACCAGAAGACTTGGCTTCAAGTTATAGTTACCCTGATAAACCGTGCTTGTGTCATAAGCTTTCAGTCTGTTTTCTGTTTACATCTCTCTCAAAGGACTGCAGGGATTAAATGAGGCAATGTACTAAAAGCACCTTAGGAATTGTTACAGTACAAAGGTGTTTTCCCTAAATGTTCTTGATATGGTCACCTGCTACAACAGATTACTGTGGCCCATCTGGCACAAAAGATATAAAAGCCCGTACTTCTGGCTGGACAGGGCTAGTTAGGGAAAAGACCTTAGCTACCAGCTGGCACAATTTCCAGGTGAGAGGGTCCCGAAGCCTGGTTCACGTTCCTCCTGGAGCCAAAGGCGGATTTCAATTACTTTCCAGTTCATCGGCAGACGTAATACTAATAACATGTTTAGGAGAACTCAGACTAGCAATTAAAAAACCCCAGCTCTCTGAGGCTCCTTCCTGCCTCCAGGCCTTCCACATGTCCTGTTTGTCAGAATTCTCACCCCGCCCCTCTCTGAGCTACCTCTTCATCTGACAAACCTCACCTCAATGCCACTTCTTCGGTACAGAAACCTTCCTTGACCCTCCAGAAAAGAAAAGATTTCATTCCAGACAAGAAGTTCACAAAGCAACTTCTAACTCTCCTTAGTACATTACACTTAGTCCATTGTGATTATTACTATGGAAGTCCTTTCCCATGTGAATATAAGCTGTGGGAAGGCAGGGTTCGTGTCTGTCTGGATTCTTCCACATCTTAGTACCTTGGATAAAGACAATAAAATATGGTAAATGAGGCCAGAGTTTTGGGTTTCTTTAATCTTGCTAAGAGCTCTTGTGGCAATGAAAATAAAATATATAAAGAAAACTAATTTAGGGCTGGCAGGCAAGGTTCTGGATAGAGGAATGCTTCCTTTGGCAGTTTTCTCCAATAAAAAGAATTTATGGGCTTAATTACATCATCAAGATCTTTTTCAGAGGTACAGGAATGGCCAAGGATCAAGCTTGCTCCGAATTATTCACTTTTTTCAAGTGGAGCTGCTCTCCTGGGAAGAGTAGTTCATGTCAAGGAGGAAATCAGCACAGTTTCCTTTGTAAATAAGCAACTGTCCTTTTATTTGCTTTGATTTTCAGGGCCCAGGAGACTATTTGTAGGTACAAACGTATCTTGGCAAAACCATAAAGAAGATGAAGTTCTTCTATATCAACCTCACTCTTCCCTCAATTGTTCCTATTTGTTTTTCTAATGGCCTTCCCACCCCTACATTAGCATAAATTTAAATCAACGTTCAGATTCATCTAAGAGATGTATCATTTCTACCTTACCCCAACTTCGAGAAAAAAGGTTTTCTTCTCCCAGAAGCATGATGGCAGAGAGCAGCCACCAAATCCGTGTGTATTTATACATAGGAATGTGTGTGGAATGCCTTCTAGAATCACATTTGCTTACCCTCCTTACCCTGGCCTACTTAGCCAAGCATTGGTGGGTTTAAAACCAAGCGTTGGTGCTTTACAAACGCATCAACAAGAGACAGGGGCTGCCTTTTACAAAGTGCAAAGACAAAATGAAAGAGCCTCCTTAAATAAGAGTCAACATCTCTGCAATCTGCATACTAATCATAAATGTCAGTATATAAAAAACAATGACAGAGAGAGAGAGAGAGAGAGAGATGGTGTCTTGTAGCTATGGGGGGCTGCCCCGACTAGATCTCCTGGGTCCAGAAACAGCAGGACCAGTGTGTTTAATCATCAAATGGCCAGAGCTAAAATTTCCTTATGGCCCACTCTCATGACTTTACTTTGACCTTTTCAGTTTTCAACTGGTTCATATCAGGGTGACTTCGAGGATATTTGGCTTCAGGGATCCCTTCTTTTATGATCCTTTAATTACTCATTAGTCACTGGGGCTTTGGCAATTCCTGCAGGATGTAGGTTTCATTTCTTCCCTGTAAATGAAGAGGCAACCCAGGAGGTTGTTAAACAAGTTCTATTCAGTAGCTGGAAAAGTGAATTTCCTGTGGAATGACAGGAATTACATAGAAGCAAGCAATTTTATTTTCCTCAAATGTAGCAATAATTTTAATCTGTACATACATAAAACAAACAGTGCAATTATAAAACCTTGAAGGTGACATGCATACTTTCAGGTGCAGTTGGGATGGGAGGATGTTATTAGCATCTCCAATTTTCCTTACCGCTTTGAAAAACTAGTTCCTTATGCAAAAGCACTGAGGCAGGAAACTTCATCTGGAATGCTGAAGTTAAAGGTGAACTTCCTGAAGTCTGCGCATCTAAATATCACAAACAAAACAGAAATGACCTCCTAGAGCAGTTTGGTAAGGACTAGAGTAATATGGCTGGGCGTTCAAGCTGGGAATGAATGAAATCAGGGATGCATTTTCTGAAAAACTAAAAGAGATAATGTTTGTAACTGAGTGTCCTATTTCTGTTTCATAGTTGCTACCCATGTAAGCCCTTCCAGCAATCTTTTTATTCCATATAGTTTCTGAGTAGATGCTGTCAATGGAGTTATTTGTAACTAGGGGTGGTGAGATGCAGAAAGGAGGACCTGGGAAAATGGCTTCTTCCTTGGTGTCTGAGTCCATGCTCCTCTTCCGCTGTTCGTTCTTATGGTCTCTTCCCTGCTGTGGAAGCAGAGGTAGCTGACGCACGATGTCAGATGCTGTCATCATTCACAGGCCCGGGGTGCAGGTAAAGGCGAGTGATGGGGGGGTCTACCTTTGCTTCTTCCACAATACCTTTCTCAAGCTTTCCTGGCCTTGCAGTGGAACTTCTAGAACTAGAGGCAGTTCACTGGGTCCTTGACTCACAGGCCAGGATGAGACAAAACGTGGCAGAGTGACAAGACACAAAGGGAAAATACGGTACCAGTTAGCCTCAGAGTAGGATAGAGAAATTTGTATTTGCGCTGATGAAAATTCAAATCCCCAAAGTCAATCTAAAACAAATGAAGATTTTTTTGAGTACTGATTTTTCTCTGTACAAGTAGCCTGTGCACTTCTGGTGTTAATTCCTTGCACTGTCTCAAGTTAGATGATCCCAGGGACACTCTAGGGCAGTAGGCTCTAGCTCATCTGGAACAGCTCTTTCTGGCAGTGGCATTTTGATTTGAACCTCAAAGTAAATCCATACATGGCATCACAGTTATTAAAATAATGAAATCTTACTAGCCAAATGTAACTGCAATTCAATCAATGATATATTCACACACAAATTTAGAAAAATCAAGAGTATGATAATAAAACCATAAAATTAAACAGGAGGAAATCAATTTCTACAAGAAATCAAGTATATTTACAGTGAGATTTAAAGGGAAAAATAAGCTACTTGGATCATAAATTTAACTTTATTTTAAATAACTTTAGCTACCTTAGCTGTTAATACAATAAAAGCAGAAAGAACAGGCTGCCTTTTTTTTTTCCAGATTTAATCAGAAAATTGTTATCTACAATAATTGACAGAACTTGTTTCTTGTCCTTCACCCATCTCATCAAAAATTATTGCATTTTCCCCCAAACTGTATTTTTTGGATTCCTCTGTGAATATACTCATTTCGTCCTCATTCCTGGAGGCATCTTGGTTTAAATCCATCTTTAAAAAAAGGAGAAGGGGTACATATGGGAGGCAAAATATTCTCTTGAAGCCAACAGATATAGAGTTGCTAGAAGAAGCTGATTGTACACACAAGCTGCCTGGGGTCGGGAAGGGGAGGGCTGTTGATTCAGACACACGTGACAGCCTTTGGTGGACGGGCACAGGCAAAGCCCCACCGGGCCCTTGGGCCCTTCTTCCTCATCAGGGTCAGGACTGAGCCAGCAGGGGCGGGGCTTCATCTTCCCCTTGGAACTCGTCGTTTTGGTTCTCCTCCAAAAGCCTTCATCCAGATAAGAAGCCAATGACTGATTACAAAAATAAGAATAATTAAATTTGGCTCAAGAAATAGATTGTCCAACTGTTCTGCCTTGTTATTTTTTTTTTTCAATATCCAAGGCCTTTACAAAGAAAGAAACAAAAACACCTCTCAATCTTCCAACAAAAGTGAATTCCTTTGTTGTTTTTTTTTTTGTTTTTTTTTGTGGGTTTTTTTTGCTCCAAATGCTACGACCTGAAGAATGGCTGCAGATTGAGATATCAAAAATCTCAGAAAAATATATAATATATTTGTATATCTCTGTATGTCTATTATTTAAATTTCACATTCCTTTAAAAGTGGTTATTCAGTCAGTAGCTGCTGAAGGAGGCTCTTCTGCTGGGCCTGGGGGGTCTGTGGTCCTGCCGTGGGTTTTTGAGTTCCCAGTGGACCAGGCTGGTTCAGGTAAGGGTCCCCGCCTACCAGATTCACTGTACATTGGACGTCAGCAAACACCTGAACCTGTTGCACCTGCTGAAACACAAATAAAAGATGTGTTTAGACAGAAGGGCCTGCCCCCCCGGCTTATGAGTGGGTACTACTTGAAGTGGAAACTCACTAGAGCATTCCTCTAGTCTGTAGTCACCACAGAGAAGAACTCTTCTGTCTTCTTGTCCTACAAAAAGAAAATCGCTGCACTCATTTTGCTCAGGGTTCTGGAAAGTTCACACTTTAAAAATAAAATCAAAATTGGAATGGTCAAGCCTCCTACAGGGTTGCCATCAATAATGAAAATGAGCATCATTGCTAATATTGCCAAGATTGGGAAAAGCCCAGTTTCAGAGTCTGGGTGTCCAGTGGTGGGTTTAAAAATATATGTGTATATATATATTTATATGTATATATATATATATATATTATTCAGAAACTGGTTACAAAAGCATTCTACGGATGACTTTAGTGGGATAAAAAAAAAAAACAACTTTATGATGTTAGAAAATTAAGGGCTTTAACCCAGTATTAGCAAAATAAAAACCACCACAACTCAGTAACAGGACATCAGCATTACTGAAGTGAATGTCCAGAAGATTTGTGTAGTATCTAAATATACTCTTACATAGCTCCTTTACATGTTGCCTTTAGAATTACAGCAAAATATTAGTAGAACAATTTTATATTTAACTTATTTTTCCTGATAGACAATTCATTTAAACACATGAGCTAAAAATAACAGTAAATTACTAGCTGAGAACAGTGTGAATTTTCCCTTTAGCTACTTTCAGTAATAATACATGTATTCCTTAAAAATGTTTAAAGTTGCATAGTTCTAGCATTTTCTATTGGGAAAACAAAGCCAGAAGTTAGTTTTTACAACCATCCTTATTAAAAAGTCATTTGTGGAACTGATTAAAGCCAGTATCACACTTGCGAATGTTCCAGACCAAGAACGGAGATGCTTCTAAGGCATCCAAGTACATCTAATAGTGTCTCAAGCGTTTGGCAAACTTGTGCTTCAGGTTTAATAGGTACATGAAGTATTTTAGATTAGTGATGCATTTTTCAGTCATTCATCACTAATTTATGTCAATTACACTCAGCTTTTTGGGAAAACTTTTCTATCCTAATAGAATAAAAGTTGTTTTCATCACCCTTTATTGGCCATATGTCAAATGTCCCGACCCCCAACTGGTGTATCAGTCCAGCTCCCATGTCTTCTCCTCTTGACCCATCTATACCTCCACGCTGCTCTCCCTCAGAGAAGGCAGACAGCCCTGAGCTGTCTTCCAACCTGCTGGACTAAACTTTTATTTAGATTAGCATCACTTTCCTCTTTATCATCCTCTTCTCTGCCTGTTTTCTCAAGTTTTGATTCTTGACCCCACAGGCTCCTATCTGTCTTCTTTTGGGTTCTTTCCTGTGCATCTAACACACACCAACTCTCTGTCTGAGTCTAATTCTCTGGCTATCTCTGTGCCCTGTCCTCACCTCTGTTCTCTAACTTCTCTTTCCTACAGCTCCACCCCTGGCTTCCTCTCTCTCCGTGTCAACAATCCCCCTACTAGTCTCCCTCCTGTTTCTCTATAGTCTGTTCTTTTCCGGTTCTCTCCTGTCTTGCCTTCTCCCCATCTCCACTCTCCAAATACAGGTAGTCCTCAATCCTCCCTAAGCCCTCCTCTCTTGGTTCTCTTCCTTCTCCTTTTCTGTATATCTGTTTCTATATTTCTATTTAACTTGCTCCCAAGCTTCTGTTTGACAAATACAAAAGCACTGGAGCAAATAGAGATCACATGATGGGCTATAAGAAAAAGAAGATTCTGCCACTGAAACTTAGCATGAGCACAAGCTGTAGTGCTTGGAGGCACTGATGTAAAAAAACCAAAAAACAGCAGGTAAAATTTCACGTTTATGTGTTTCAACATATGAAATACTGGGCCACAGTACAAGGGGTTTCTGTCCCCGAACACTTAAAAACATTCTTAATGAAGGCATGATCAAACGAACTAGAGAGAATATTTTGCTTCTTTAAAAAGAATGTTTTTAAGATAATCTATTTTGAAATAAAAAAAAAATCAAAAAGATTAAACCAAACTTCAGCCACTTTGAACTGCTACTTAAAAACAGGTGCCTGAGCCCAGACCTCTGAGGACTTCAGATGCTGCCACACCTTCACAGACAGGCAGAGCAAGACGCGCGCAAGCCCTACGATTTGTCAGGTGAGAGGAACAGCATGAGAGCAGGGTCCCAACCTCTTAAGATTCTCCAGCAGAGTTTTATATCAATGCAATTGCTGTCTTGGAGCTCAAGAACTTTTAAACTTGGTTGTTTAGTTTTCACTAGTCTGCCGAGCTGCCCAGTATATGTCTCCGTAGGTGTGAGACCTTGAATACCTTCCAGTGAATGAAGACTTCACTTCCCCCATCACGGAATCCCCTCTTCACTCTCATAGGCCTCAGATCCTCTTTCTTGATGCCCCGACTATGGACACGGCTCCTAACTGGTTTTTCTCTTCCTGGGGAGGCTGTCCAGTACTCCTTCTGTCCCTCAAGATGAAGCCTGAGCTAGTGCTTATATCACTGTGCCCCCTCTAGGGGACACTTCATCTGTAGGACTCAGTCCAAACCCCTGAGTTTAGCATTCAAGGCCTCCAGAAATTTGCCCCAATCAATTTTTACCAATTTTATTTACTATAAAATCTTATTACAAACCCTTTACCTTCAGTGGATTTGGCTTCCCAGGACCGTGCTAAGGTATTACTGTTTCCCTGTCTCAGCTCCCTCTACTCCCAATGCCCTAGATTTCCCAGCTCACTCCTTCCTTCAGCCTCTGACACTTTCTACTTCATTTTGCCTTGTTAACTGTCCTCAAGGCCCAGTTCAGCTCCTGTGTAAATGCTCTTCTGACCCTCACAGCATTTTCTCTTTTAAACCTAATGGTTCCTGTCACTTGTAATATAAATTTGAGTTTGCCTTCTTTGGTTATGTGACAATTTATGTGCATATGTCTACATGTTTTATCATTCAAGTGATATGGCAGAAAGAGCATGAACTTTGGTTGTTAGAAATACGTGGGTTTGAACCTCAGCTCTGCCCCTTTCTAGCTTTGTGAACTGTGTGCGTGGTTAAATCTCCTCAGGTTCTGTTTCTTCATCTGTGAAAAACTGGAATGCTACTTCCTTCATAGGGTCATAGGGAGGCTTACATGAGATAAAGCAGACAGTGCTTAGCACAGTGCTGGGCAAATTGTAAGTGTTTCACAAAAGAAACTTCCTTTCCTCATTTCTCCCCCAAAGTTCACCTAAAGGGCAAACATGTCTCATGTTTCGTTGTATCTTCACCTTACCATAATGCCTGTACAATATTTTTAAAATACACATTTAGTAAGACACTAACGACCAAACCAAAGTTACTAAAGTGAACTAAAACACCCACAATCTCTAAATTTATGTTAATATAGGAAGGTGGCCATCCTTGCTATTTGAATTGTTTTGAAACGAACTTCTAAAAGGAGGCAGAGTACACAGCAGGCATTCTGTTTTGTCTGAATTGACTGAGATCTTTTGAGGTACTTGGATTACACACGAGTTTTAGAATGGTGCTTATTTACAAAATAACAATTAGTGGCCACCATTTGTGATCCCTTTATCCTGTTTAACAACCAGATTAAACCTTTTGAAAGCTTCTCTCATTTAACCCTTTCAACAATTCTCTAAGCAGGTAACTTGTTAGTTCTGTTGGTTAGATAGCAGCCCAGGGAAGTCCTCTAACATGCCCAGGAGGACATAGCTAAGAAGAGGAGAGCCAGGACTCACATCCAGGTCTGACTCCCAAGGTCAGGCTCTTAACCATGATGCTGAACAAAGTTTCCTGTGTATCTAGAGTACACTTGGCAGCTCTGGGTTTAGAATTTTCTTACTGACCTGGGTTCCATCTGTTTCTGTTTTGAGAAGGTCAGTGGATGAGAGCTGGTTGCAGTAGAGGCCTGTGTGTCTCAGTGCTGGATCATTTATCTATTAAAGATAAGTACAAGACCAAATTACAAGCAAGTTGTTTAAGCTGAAGACCAAATTCTTCAATGAAAAGTAATCTCACTGACAGAAAATAGGAGTGCAGCAGGAATAAAGAGCTTAGCAATTTACTATGTTGTTATAAGTCAGGACAGTGGTTCCCTTTGCAGGGGTGAAGAGTGACATGAAAGTAGCATGAGAAGAACCTCTGGGTGCTACTGATAATGTTTTGTTTCTTGATCTGAATGGTAGCTTTAAAGAAGTGTTCAGTTTGTGAAAATTCACTGACTTGTATATTTTTCTGTATACTCTATTTATACAATACTTCAATAAAAGTTATATTCACACACACACACACACACACACACACACACAAGTTAATTAGCAAATGACTTCTTTTTGTCATTAAGAGAAAATCAGATTAATCCGATTTATCCCCTGCCTGAATCAGCGAAAGAACTGGATAAAATATACGAAACGAAGGCACTCAAGACACTGAACAAACCCAATGAAGGAGAGTGACTCCTAAGAGCTGGGAAACAATGGAGATGAGTCCTATGATTGCCCCCGCCTACATCTACAGAGAATTTCCAGGCTGCAGCCAGCACGGGGACAGGGAACCCAGGCAGAGCCCGGCAGGCTCCGTGAGTGGAGAAGACACAGCTGGAAGTCTGAGATGGTCAAGGCAGCTGGAATTCAGAGGTCAGAATATCAGAGGAGTGGGAGCTACACAGAGAGGAAGCTCGGAAGATCTGCAGACGGACCCCTTGAGCTTGCAACTTAGTACTGATCTCTTAATGGCTTTTAGGGAACTACCCAAAGCAGAGGGAAGAGTCACCTGTGAAGATGCTGATGGAATAATTCCCAAAGGTCACACAGAGCTGGCAATAGGTCCTGACCTCACCAGCCAGAGTGGAAAACGTAATTCACATAGTATCAGGTAGTGTATTAGAAAGGCTTTGCCTCAGCAGTAAAGGAAAACGAGCCCTATACTAAATGCTGCTCTGGTCGCATTAAACAAAAAAGGAAGACCTGAAAGGACCAAACTGTTTCAAGTAACTTAACCAGTCCCAGAACAAAGCTCAAGAATGTAGGAGTATCAATGAGGTAAAATTCACATGTGTGGCACCCAATAAAAACTTACCAGGCATGCAAAATTAGCAGGAAGATATGATCCATGATGAAAAGAAAAGTCAATCAATTTGAAACCAACCCCAAAATGATGCAGATGATAGAACTGACAGGCAAGAATATTAAGACAGTTATTATAATAACCATATTTCATATGTTCAAGAAGATAAGAGGAAAGCCTAAACATGTTAGTGGTATGGAAGATATAAAAGAGGTCCAAACTGAACTTCTGGAGATGGAAAATAGAAAACCTGAGAAGAAAAATACACTGAATAAAACTAACAGATCAGACACTGCAAAAGAAAAGATTAGTGAATTTAAAGTTATAGCAATAGAAACTATCCCAAATCAAACACACAGAGAAAAAAAACAAAAACCATTGACCTTGCATCCCTCCTCCTCACATCTGCAAACCCAGGGAATCTGTGATCTGGGGGACAACTTCGAGTGGCCTACTTTGTATGTGTGTGTGTGGGGGGGTGTGCGTGTGGGGGGGAGTCTCTGAAGGAAAGGGGGGTGGGTGGTGACAGAAAAAATATTTGAAGAAACAATGGCCAATGTTTTTCCAAATTTGATGAAAATTATACATCCATAAATCAGGAAGCTCACTGAAGTCCCAGCACAAGAACCATGAACACAATCACTAAGGCATATGGTAATCAAATTGCTTAAAACCAGCGACAGGCAGAATAATCTTAAAAGCAGCCAGAGAGGGAAAAATCAATCGTGTACACAGGAACAAAGATAAAATGCCAGCAGATACCTCATCAGAGACACTGCAGTGAAGCAACGTCTCCAAAGTACTGAAAGCTAAAACTAAAGCCAACCTAGAATTCAGGGAAAACTTTCAAAGATGAAGGTGAAACAAAAGCTTTCTCAGACATACAAGAGCTGAAGGAATTCATCAGCAGCAGACTATAAAAGATGTTAATGTTAAATGAAGACCTTCAGGCAGAAGGAAAACGATACCAAGCTGGAAATTTGGATCTACACACAGGAAGGAAGAATACTGGAAATGACTACATGGGTAAATACAGGAGCCTTATTTAAATTAAAAATATGTATCTAGTTGTTTAAAGTAAAAGCATGTGGGGCATATGACATACGTAGGCACAATATGTACGATAACAACAGCAGAGGAAGGGAGAAATGGGAGCAAACAGCTGTGAGGTTCTTATATAAGAGGTCATATAATAGCGCTTGAAGGTACATGGTGATAAGTTAAAGATGTATGCTCTGAACTCTGAAGCAACCGCTAAAATAACAAAATGGAGGTATATATAGTTAATAAGCCAATAAAAGGAGATAAAATGAATTAAAGTGTTCAATTAAACCCCCAAAAGGCAGGAGATGGAACAAAGAGAAAACAAGATGAGATATTTAAATTCAGCCATACCAATAATCACATTAAATGTCAATGGGCTAACCACTCCAATTAAAAGGTGCAGATTGTCGAACTGAATAGGAAAGCAAGACTCAGCTATATAAGAAATATGCTTTAAGTCTAATATTCTTTTACCTAATTCATTATATTTTTCATTATTTTGTTTTAATCTTCTGGAGATAGTGAAAAATTCTAATAACTGAATAATAAGGACAAGAACAAGAAACAACACTAT
Organism: Panthera onca; assembly: GCF_046562875.1. Taxonomy (NCBI): domain Eukaryota; kingdom Metazoa; phylum Chordata; class Mammalia; order Carnivora; family Felidae; genus Panthera; species Panthera onca. The sequence goes on along the minus strand of NC_138341.1, from coordinate 19,685,295 downwards.
TTAGGTCTTCTATTTTGCTATAGGAAATAAATCACTAAGTTATTGATTTTTTCCCTGCTAAACTCTTAAGGGACTTATTATATAAAGTGGGGGGATGAGGAATGGAAAGTTAAAAAAATTTTTCAATAAAAAATATTCTATAGAAAAGGTAATCAGTGTTCACATGTTTGTAAGATTTGCTATAAATTATAGCTACATGGTCACAGTCTAGTCACCAGTCTACTTTGTGGTTGCTGAAAATGAGAATAGCAACTATAGGCAGTTACCCCAATGACCTTAAACATCATTTTGAATTTAGTCATTCTATCCTTAAAAATCTTCAGGAGGCTCCAGGATAAACTCTAAAACATTCAGATGGCTTGCGAGATCCCTAAAAAGCTTACCACATAAATTCTGCTTTAAACATAATATAAATGTCCCCTTAACATTCATTAGACTTTCAACCTCTATTCCTGCCTAGATTATGCTGTGGCAACCGGTCTTGAATATTCTTTTCTATTCTCTTTCTTTAGGCAAATCTTCCAAGAAGCCTTTCCTAATTAGGCGTTTTTCTTTTAAACTCTCAGTAGTTAATTGTACATCTTCCTAATCTGACATAAATATGTATGGCGCTATGGAGGCCCATCTCTTACACAGAGGTTTTGTCCTATTATTCAACTGATCCTTTGTTAATGTCGTGTCTCCCCAACTTGTCAGCATTATCTCCCACAGAACTACCTTTGTATATAGTTAGTAGTGAATAAATGTTTGTTGAACTGAAAGGGAAAAATGAAGAAAATGTGTACAGAAGATAAAGGGGTATGCTCCGAGCCAATATATTATATGTATCATTTTATAATAAATCTGAAACACTAAAATCTCTTGAGACTAAAATCTTAGGAGGTCTGTCAAAATTTCCACTGTGTATCTTAAGAGAGGCTAACTCAAAAGACAGTGGGAAAAAAATAAAGAAGTGCATCTTCTCCCCCCAGTGTTACTGAGAAACAATTAACACACATCACTGCGTGGTGTGGTAATTTCTGACAAGCAACTGCGAACATACCTGATTTTCCCTGGAATAACGACTCGTGGTGTGTGGTGTGCATGCCAGCTGTGCCACTTACCTGCTCAGGGCACACAGTGTTCATTCCTGGCATCTGCAAAGAGCTCATCTGCATCTGGCCCATCATCGGGTTCATGTTCTGAACATTTGTGTTTCCACCTGCCATGGACACGGTGATGCTCATATTGTTGTACACTCCGGGCTGCGCAGGCGTGGGCTGGCTCTGGACAGCTTGACTGAACACGCTGTTAACTCAAAAACAATCCCAGTTACATCCACGGATTGTGAACGTGGGGATGATGTGACTGGACTCTGTTTCTTAATTATTAGATAAAATGCGATAGAAAATATTATACGTTTTTAAATGACGTGTAAGACTTTATCTTACTACAATATATAAAGACTGAGTATAATTCGGATGAATTTTGAACTCTGCACAGAGGATTTAATAACTACATAAAGCTCATTTTAAGTGACAATTATCTGGCCTTGTATCCGAGTTGTTAAGCTCCAATTAGCTGAATAATTAAGAACGTAAGTTGTCCACATAAGTAAATCTTCAAGATAACTGAAGTTTATTCATTTAACCATCAAAACCATTCTAAAATTTGTTACACCATTTTATATTCCCAAATAGAGAATGTTCTATTTAAGCAAAATGCCTGGGATATATATCAATCCTCAATAGATGCTCATTGAATAAATTAACAAATTCAAAGATGGCATTCTTGTATTGTCATTGCTTGTATATTTTCTTAGACTTAGTATTTTGTTTCACTTATTCCTTGTCTCTCTGCTCATTCATGGCACATGGCAAGCACTCGGTAAATATCTGATGAATAAGTGACTTATGGACATAGGTTATTACTCAGTGTTGTCAACTGATGAGGTTTAGACTACTTCTTATTTATGGATTTTTCTGGGATCTACACCAATGTTTTTCTAACTGTAGTCCAGAGAGCATCTGCAAGAGAATTCCCTGGGACTCGTTGAAAACTGGGAGGCAGCTATGCTTACCACTATAGCACCAATGCCGGGACTTATTAAAAACTGAGACTCCCAGGCCTTACTCCAGCCCTAGTGAATCACAGTTTCTGAGGATGGATACAGAAAGTTGCATTTCTAACTATTTATGCACATTAAGACTCAAGGGACTTTATTCAGTGTTCTATAGCTTTCCGTCATTTCTCAAAGTTTCAGCTTCTGGCTGCTTTCAATATGCTATAAACTAAGAGGAATATAACCAGATATATTTATTTGGCAAATGTAAATGTTTAAAGACTTCACAGGTCTTCTCAGGCCTAAAGACAGCTTTATGTCTTTTCTAGAAGCAAAATGCAAAGGCAATTATGTTTTTCAGAGGGCTTGTTTTATGGACTTGCTTCTTCATGGCCTCGTTCTGGACTTTTGTTACACCAAAGATCTTAAATGTTAACCCAGCTTCTTCTCTTAGCTGGTAGAATAGTATGGAATAAACTCCCAAGTAAATACATCTGGAAACTTTATATTTGAACCCCAAAATTCTAAATGATACAGATACACACATCTAAAGGAAAATAATATGAGTTGTGTCTTTTGTAAATTCTTCAAAATATCAAATGTTTGATGATTATCATCAATTGTTAAACAATATGCTGCTGGTAAAATTCCACCTATTTTAATGTTAATTCTGGAGAATTTGATTTCTAAAAATCATTTACCCCATCAATTGCTTATCTATTTCTTGCTAGCTCCTGGGAGGTAAGCAGGATGTACTGACATTTATAGTTTCTGGTAGATTAAGGTAATCATACTAAAATTAACAGGCCAAGAAACAGCCTATTCATCATGTCTGAAGAAAAGTAGCAGATTTTCCCCAAGTAATTATAAAACACAAATGCTCAAAGAAAATTACATGCCCAGGAAATGGTCAATAATACATCTTTGAGCCATTAATGTCTGTACAGTGTGTATGCTTGTACAGCGTCCCCACAACTAAAGGTGAGGAAAAACCTATTAGTTTGCTGCCCATTTTCTAATGAGAACATTTCTGCCACAGACAATGCTCATTTGTCAACAGATACATAAATCACCACTGTGGAGGCTCAGCTCAGGGCTATGTAAGCTAATGCCTGCAGAAGCTTCAAGGGCTGCAATGATGTCATTCTTAGTGAAAAAAAGTTTAGGATTTAATTTCTTTTTACATTTTATACTTGGGACTTATATTCACTTAAGTTCTTTCAGACTGCTCTTGCCAATAGTTCCATTTCAGTTTCTTCCATTATGGGAAGAAGACCACGCCCTTCTGCAGCATAACTCCCTGTTCTAGGCCTCAGAGGGACTGTAGGCTTCACTGGCACCTTAGGCCTCCCTCCCTCCCTCTGCTTTCCTGGCCACCCTGGGGGCAATTACTGCAGTTTCCTTAGGCTAGCCCCAGGTGTTTGGTAGCCCCTAAATCATGGTGCAGGGGGGAAGGTAAGGATGAAGACTTCCGGCCTGAAGTGGCTTCCATAGATACAGGTATTAACAAGCAGGGAGGCGCTCCAGGTCAAATAAGTCTAAAAAGGGAGGGTTAAACAACAGGCCTTCCTAGACTTTAAAATGCTAATAAGTGCTAGGAATCTTCAGAGCGATTAGTGTGACACAGAAACCTGCACCGTTCCAGGACAAAGAGCCTTGCTTTAACCCTTTCTTTTTCTTGCCACCGGAGAGATAATGAAAAAGAATCACATTACACTGTCTCGGAACCCTATTACATCATTCTACTAAAAGAGTCTTTGTTTTCACGTTTTACTCCTCTCACTCCTGTCACCAAGTGGACTCTCGGTAACTCGACAGCAAGGGCAGTTTCCCCCTGCTCCTTGCGGTGTCTTGCACTGTGCAATACAAACAGGGAGTGGTCGCAAAATACACGTGGCCTGTGTCAACTAATACGCTTTCACACGTGAAGCAAATAAGCAAGTGCGAATGCTTGAAGAGTTGATCTATTTTCTTCTTCAAGTGATTTGGCAAAGTCAAAGTTCACAAAAACCGTGGAAGTACAAGAAAAATTCAAGTCCACTTTGAATCTGAATTCAAGAAGTGACCCAGGTAGGGGAGGGAATCTCTGTATCCATTCACTCAACAGATGTACATTAAGTGCTCACCTGTTCTAAAGGATGGACATACCCGAGTAAACAAAAACAGAGTCCTGGCTTTTAGGATGATTATATTCTAGTTGGAGGAGACAGACCATAAACAGACAGACTAACACACAATATGTGTGGTGTTAAGTACTAGGAAGAGACATACAGAAGGCAAGGAAGGGATCAGGGGGTAGAAAATGCTGTTGTTTTGGAAATGATGGTCAGGGAAGTTTCATCTGGTGACATTTAGTATCTATGTCTAATAAGGTGACATTTAAGGAGAGACTTGAAGTGTGACAGCGCAAACCATGTGGCTACTGTGAGAAGAACATTCCAGCAGAGGGACTTAAAAATGCAAAGGCCCTGAGTTTGCAATGTACTTGGCACACGTGAGCACCAGAAGAATACACAGACACCAGTGTGGCAGACTGAGTGATGGCAATAGCAGCTGAGGTCAGAAGGTACCCAGGAACAAGATCATGTGGGCTTCACAGGCCCTATATTGTACTTTGAGTAAGTTGGTGAGTTCTGAGTAATGGACTGACATACTGCCCATGTTCTGAAAGCATCACTCTGGCTACCATGCGGAGATTACACGGCAGGGGAGTGAGGGTGGAAGCAGGAGACAGAAGGCTACTGCACAGTCCTGGAAAAAGATGGTGGCTCACACTAAAGAGTACAAGTGGGACGGGTAAGAAGTGAGAGCTGCTAAGAAGCTGATGTGATTTGCTGATGGCATGTCTGATGTGGGATGTGAGGGAAAGAGAAGAGGGTTTCTCCTGAATAACTGGAAGAATGAGGTTGTAGTTTACGGAGATGGGGAAAGGTAGGAGAGGAGCTTTGGGGAAGAAGACCGTGGTAAGTTTTAGATGCCTATCAGATTTCTGACTGGGATGTTGACTGAGCAGCTGGATGTACACCATGGTGTTCAGGGGAGAAGTCGGGGCTGGAGATTTAAAGCGGGGAGTCAGGAGCATCAACATGGGCATTTATAGCCGTTAACAGTGGATGGCATAACCAAGGGAGCAAGTAGACAGAATGAGCTCTGAGGATTTCAAGTGGAGGTCAGGGAGATGAGGAAATCCAGTGGAGGACACCAAGAGATAGGATGAGAGTCACCTTTCTCAAGAGAGAAAGCTGTTCCAGAACCCAAATGAAGAAGGGGCTTCAAGAAAGAATAAATGCTCAACTATATCAAATGCTACCAACGATCCCTGCATTTGGCATTGTAGAGGTCTTGCCTACCTTGACAAGAATACTCTGGAAAAGCGGCAGGGATGAAAGCCTGACTGGCCAACGAGGAATGGAAGGAGAGGTAGCATTAGAGTACAGTCTTTCAGGGAATTTAACTGTAAAAGGGTGTGGACCTGTCAGCCGGACCTTGTTTTTACCAAGACACGTTTAAGTGCTTAGGTGTAGGTATGGAGCAAGAGTTTAGTTGGGTTTATAATCATGGACCATGGACTCTAAAGTGAATTTAGGAAGCTGGGATTAGAACACATTAGGAGACTAACTTCTTCCTGCAGGTTATATAGATGGTTCCATTTCTACCTAATTCACACACAGTCCTCACTAAGAGCTACGCAGTTCTCAAAAGGGAAGATTTCCTCTCACCTTTCAGTGAACTTTAGGAGAATATGGTCTTAAGTTTTCAACTTTAACTGCCTTACTTATTATGTTGTCAGATCAAACGGCTTCCCTGTCATTAGAACCAAGACACAACCTAATTAAAACCCTTATAAAACTCAAGTGAAGTGTGAAAAGTTCAGCAGCCAGGATTTGGGGGGAAAATGACATCCGTGAGATAATTCTAAGCAGAATGGGCAAGGTGAGGCCACTGAAAATCTAGAGATTCAAAAAGCTGGATGAGGCAGAATGGCCTTAGAAGCCTCAAAACCTTTGCTGTTGCTATGAGATCTTTCAATCGTGCTGAGAAGGGTGAAACCTGTATGCTCACTATTCAGCTCTAGTGAATTCTGATGTTTTGCCATTCTTGCTTTAGATTTTCAGGATTTTCTAAAGTAGGCTCCATGCCCAGCATGGAGCCCAGCGCAGGGCTTGAACTCACGACCCTGAGATCAAGACCTGACCTGAGATCAAGAATCAGATGTTTAACCGACCGAGCCACCCAGGCACCCCTAAGACTTTTAGGATTTTTAAGTGTTTTTATAAAGAATGACTTTTTTTTTTTTTTTAAAGTGCCCATTTCTATATCTGTCCCAGGGAAGCTCTGTTACACACGGGAGTTGATCACATTCTTCAGGTGTGCTGGGGGTGGGATGGAAAGGTTGGGGGACATTAGGTCACTTTTCCATACTGTAAACATACAGATTTGTTTTAAAAACGACTTGAAACTTAAAGGATTTAAAAGTCATTATTTTTCTTTGCTAAAACACAAAATTCAGTTCCATGAACTTGCAAATGGCAGTAGCCAATAATCTATTTGGATTGTGAAGGCAGGAGTGTTCTGTGCTGCAGAGGATCAGAGATGTTCATATATAAAAACTGCCCCTTACTTGTTGTTTCCCATTGCTCCTTGCTGCCAGGCCTTCATGTCTGGTGACTGGTATCCCGAAGTGGGTGGAGTCTGCTGGAGCAGAGAGCTCTGAGGAGGAGGGATTGGCATCGGCACCATGGAGCTCCCAGGGCTTAGAGATGGAGCAAAGCTGGCCTCACCTTGGGGAACCATTCCTGCAAATTAACACAAATTAATTTAAGTGAATACTATAAATTTATGAATCCCATAAAAGAGAACCCCCCCCAACTCCCCCCCCCCCCCCCCCCCGCCAAGGATCTGTCATACTAGAAGTTAGAAATAGCCTATTCAACAGAGTAGAGAAAACATTTCAGTTTCTTCAAAATAAGGCCGGAAATTTCAGTATAAACAGTCAGACAAGTAAACATAAAATAAGTTTGGAAGAATGCTTTCTATTAACTGAGATATTGATTTGGGTACCAAGATTATGTATAATGGTTTTTTTTCTGTTCTTTGCTTACACAAATTTTTAAGTGTGAAAGACATGTATGTCAGATTACCTGTGTCATAAAAATAAGTTAGAAAGGGAAAAAGGCTAAGACAAATGCATGTGTGAAATGAAAAATGACAAAGTTTTTCTGTCCATGCCTCAGTCACCTTTGTGGGCCCTTCTTCCCTTCCCTGTCCTTTCCTTTTAAGCTTTATTGAGATATAATCTACATAGCCTCAAATTCACTCATCGAACTGCACAACTCAATGATTTTTAGTAAACCATATGGAGCCATGCATCTATCACCCTGAAGGCCTCCGATGCCTGTCTACAGTCATTCCTTTCTCCTATCTCCAGCCTCAGGCAACCACTGATCTGCTTTCTGTCTTGACAGATGTGCCTTTTGGGGAATTCTCACATAAACGTAATCCTATAAGGTCTTTTGTGTCTGGCTTCTTAGTGTTTTTGAGGTTGACCATTCTGTAGCATTTATTGGTAGTTCATTCCTTTCTATGCAGGGCAATTCTTTTTTTTTTTTTTTAAGTTTATTTATTTGAGAGAGAGAGAGAGAGAGGGAGAGACAGAATCCGAAGCAGGCTCTGCAATGTCAGCACAAGCCCGACGTGGGGATCGAACTCACGAGCTGTGAGATCATAACCTGAGTCAAAATCAAGAGTTAGATGCTTGACCAACTGAGCCACCAAGGTGCCCCTCTATGCAGGGTAATTCTTATTAGCAGCTATTGATATAATTGTGTTGAAAATCAGCTGGCCATAACATTAACAGTTTATTTATGGATTTTTATTCTGCTGCAGTGATCTGTGTGTCCACACTTGTACTAATACTATATTGTCCTCATTGATGTAACTCTATGGTAATTTTTGAAACTGACAGTCATCCAACTTGGCTTTTCTTTTTCAAAATTGTCTTGGCTACTCTGGGTCCTTTACATTCCCATATAAATTTTAGGAGAAGCTTGTCAGTTTCTTCAAAAAGCATGCTGACATTTTGACTGCATTGAATTATGAGATCAATTTGGAGTGAATTTAGCATCTTTTCAGTCTTTTTCCAATTTCATTTTATACAGTTTCCATTGTTATATCTTCAAGTTCATGAATCTTTTCTTTTGTAATGCCTAATCTCCTTTTTATCCCATCTACTATACTTTTCATCTCAGACATTGTCCTTCTTTTCTCCAAAAGTTTGATTTTGGTTTTAGTTATATCATTCTTACCTTTACTTAGTATGTTCAAGCTTTCCTCCAGTTTCTTGACCATACAGAATGTATAATTATTATAAATTATACATTGAGACAATTGTATGACTCAATGTCCTGTCTACTAATTCTATCATTTGTGTGATTTGAGTTGGTTTTGATGACTGATTTTTCTCCTTATCATTGGTTTTATTATCTTGAATCTTTGGGTGCTTGGTAATTAAAAAGTTCGGAACCCAGACCTTGTGGATTTTACCTTGTTAGGTGCTAGATTTTTAAAAGTCCTTTAACTATTTTCAAACTTTGTCTGGGTTGTAGTTAGATTGTATGGAGACAGTTTAATTCTTTTGGGTCTTGTGCCTTAAGGGACAAGAGCAGAGTTTAGGGCATATTTTGCCCTATTACTGACGCAAAACCCTTCTGAGTATTCTACTTGACATCCCACGAATTATGAGGTTTTTAATTCTGGCTGGTGGGAAGAGAAGCTGGCCCTGTGCAAACTTTGTAGATTGTTCTCTATAATCTTTCCAGGTGTTTTTCCCTAGCATTGGTTTGTACACACACACACACACACACACACACACACACACACACACACACCTGAGTGGGACCCTGTGCACATCTCTGTGGCTCTCTGTGTGACTCCTTCCTTGTCCTATGAGACCTCTAGTTTTCCTGAGACCTCTAGTTGCCTGGCTTTCCTGGACTCCCAGTTCCATGGGCTCGACTCAGAGAAACCACTGGCTCCTGTTGGATTCCCTCTCCATGTAGCATGGTCTGGACAATTTCAAGAACTATGGTTTAATGTACTTTGATTTTTTGTTTGTTTCAGATGGGAGAATAAATCTGGTTCCTGTTATTCCACCTTAGGCAAAAGTGTAAGTCCATAATAGTTTAAAAGAGTAAAAATGGATTTCTTTTCTAGGATTTCTGTTATGCTGGCACTTTGTATTTTTTTCCTGACAAAATACATTTCATAGTTAAATACTTTTGAAGTACTGAAAGTTATAAAGGTACAGAAAAAAAAAATAATGTCATAATTTGATTATCTATAATTTAGTATAATTCCTTCAAATCTTCCTTTATAAAATGTTGCACAATTTTGTGACCTGCTTCTTTCCCTTATGATTATATCATAAGCATGTTTCTGTGTTTTTAATGTCTCTTTATAAATATAATTGCATATTCTGTGTTTTGCCATTGTTATAATGATTTTTCTCTTTTTGTTTGGTTAACCTGGCTAGAAATGTAGTTAACTTATCCAATTTTGTTTTTTTTTTTAAATAGGCTACGATTTTAAAAATATTTAAAATTTTCTGTGAAAGCTGAGCCAACTGTAGACTTCCTATTGTTTTTTCTTTCATTATATGTTTACTTTTTTCTTGGTAAAGATTTTATAAATAAAGCTACAGATTTTCTCTCTGCTGCTTCCTCCATGTGTAATTTAATCTCTGATAAATAATTTGAGTCAGAATATATGGAGAAATTATTGTTTTCATCTATGACTCTAGAAGGTGGTTTTTCCCCCCAACACCTTCATTTATATGTTGACTATCTGCACACATTCTAAATTTTAACCATTTTGGTTGCGATCTTTGAAAAATTGCTTCTTGGTTCCTAATGCATTCTTAACCTCACTAATGGTGAAATAATTATTTTCAGAAAAATATATATGTGGGGGAGGAAAAGATACTTATTGTATTCTGGACATTATTCTATAGAATCAAAGTTGAACACGATGTAAGAGATTGCAAGTATATCAGCATAGTTTCTGACATTTCTTTCTGGACTCATCTCACATTCTGTTTTCCTTATCAGATGACCTCATTTTAGTCCGAAGAACCAGCTTGTGAATGATAACTGGAGGGGTAGTCAGAATTCTGATTCTGGCCCCGCTATCACATTGGACCTTGGGATCCCTTGGACTAGACAATCTAGTTCCTTCCAGTTTAAAATTTCTATAGTTCTGTCTTTGCCTAGACCAGGCTAAGTATTCCTGTTGGACCATAAACAGTATCACGGCCATTTGGCAGCAGCAACTAGAAAGGGGATTCATCTTTCCATTCATTTACTTCTTCAAAGATTCATTGAGCAGCTACTCTCCCCACCAGATCACTGTGCTAAGCAACAGAGAAACCAAAAGGGTTAATGCTTTGTTCAATCAAGGACCTTGCTGTTTAAAAGTAAGGCAGGTAGGTGAACAAGTGGCTGTAAGACAGGGTGATGGGTGCTTATGATTGGGAGCAGTCAGGGAAGGCTTCCCAGAGGAGGCATCTCTGGAAGACGGGAGTAACAGGAATGAGGCAGGTGAATGAAGGATATCGGTTTGAGACAGAGGATACAGGATGTACAAGGCCTAGTAAGTAAAGAGAGTGAGGTATGCACTCTTCCTTGGAACTTGAGAAGTCTGTTACAACTGGAACACTGAGACATGGAGAGAAGGGGAAGAGGAACTGATGAGTCCAACTTTGGACAAGTTGAATTTGGGTGCTGGTCAAAAGAAAATTCAAGTATGTCTGTCATCAGGCAGCTGTGCACAAGAGCCAAGAGATCTGGTTAGGGATACAGAAGAGAGTCATTAGCATGAAGAGGTCACTGAAGCCACAGGAGTAGATGAGATCACTTAGGAGGAATGGGTGGAGTAGCATGTTTACTGTAGTTCACAGAACAGGGAGCTGTGGACTGGCTTCAAGGAATTCATGAAGTGGGTACAAAATTTTGTAAAAATTTCCATCATATTTACTTTAAATATCACCTTAGTATCAAATAAATTTTAAATGTCTAATTCTGTTCTTGTGCACTCATCATTGAGGCACGATAGTCTAGAAAAGTTTGTGGTTTTCGGAAATAAAAGAAAGCATACTCTGCCATTAATATTACCCACACATTCCTTCATTTACTTTGGGCCTATATTGAAAAGACGCCAAAGCAAAAGACAAAAGTTAATGAATTCAACTTTTGGTTTTACTATCATCAATGAACACAACAAACTTTTTCTGCCAAGGGCCAGATGGGAAATATTTCTGGTTTTGCAGGCTACAAGGTTTCTGGTATAATTACTCAACTCTGTATGAAGCCAACCACAGATGACACTATGTAAACTAATGAGGATGGTTACAATCAAACTTTATGTTACAAATTTTATTTATAAAAACACGTGGCGGCCTTGATTTTATTTTATTTTTGAAAGAAGGCCTCATTTGAAAAGGCTGAAAACTTTTCCAGAACTTGAGTTTGTATTCCCACAAAACCTGGTCTTGAAGATTTCTACCAGATTGCTGATAATGTTGGAATGAGGTTGTAACTTAGAGCAGTGGAAAAACTAAAAACATTGCCTCTTTAAACGTTCTTTTGCTCTCCAGAAAAACTGCCAATTCCCCCCTATTATTTTGAAGCAGTTCAGGGAAGAACTGAAAGCTCTGTCATTCATTTCAATTTGCACCTGGATGAAAACAACCACTCTCCCGAGTGCATCCAGCGTCTGGGTTTTGTTTGTAGTATGAATGCTGACTTTACCAAAGATGAATTCTTACTTTGTGAAAAGCATTTTCCTGCCCATCAAAATTTGGACTAGAAGAAAAATCCATGTACCAGATAGAGCCTTACAAAGGGTAGCAACACATCCAGCTGTGCGGCTTAGAGAAGTAAACTCCACCAGCTCATTATCTCAATCACTGTGTACCACAACAGATCAGACTAGACCCACAACTCTGAAAGAAATCTTGTCAATTTCACTGGCAATGGGGTTCTGAAGCCCTGCTTTTCTAGGTGGCTTTGTGGAGGAACCAGAGCGGGATAGGAAGTTCTTTCTTGGCTTTCCAGAGAAGAGGTGTTAAAGAGCATGACTGAAAATAGATAGAAGTACTGTTTTCATTCTTATTTTTTTAAGAGAAAAGAGTCTTTGGGGAATTTACTAATGTTTGGCTTACTCACAGCTATTTTTTTTTCACCAGTGAACGAGATAATCTTTTGATTTGAGGCTCTGTAATCAATATTATGAATGCAACTCTATTTGCTGTCTGGGCTAAGTTGCCTTTTGAAGAGCAGTGGGGAAAGAGATATCTAATGGAGTCTTCTAACGTTGGAGGAAGTACTTCAGCAGGCTGGAATAAAGTGAAAAAGCCTTGTCAAGTTCTTTGCATGCAGAAATCGTAAGACACATGAAAGTGGCCTTCAAAAGGTTCAGACGATATTATAATTAGGATATGGATTTATAATCCTTTTCTTGCCCATACAGATATTGTCAGTGATATAAGCCAGCCAAAGATGACTTCATTGTGCTGAGGACAAAGGAACTGATGTGACATAATTTTGAGTAAAAGGTTTTAGAGAATTCTGGTGCTGTCTGACACAAGTCTCCCTAGATAACTTAATTTGATAGTCACAGGATTTTAGTACTTGTTGCCACCAGAATGAAAGTCTACATTGATTTGGCTGTCAAAGTTGATAAGCATATTGCCATGTAAGAAACCTCTATAGAGCCTCAACATTTTATTCAAGTCAAATAGCAGCCTTCTCATGGAAATTCATTTTTAGGCTGCCTTATAATTCACTTTTTCTTTCACTTATAAAATGAAGGGATTTGTTTCAATTTTTCCCCAGGAATTTGCCATTAAATTTGCATCAAAGTTTGATTAAATATCATGGATTAAACAAATGTGTTTTATTGCCACTACCCATTAGAATCTGAAAGCGACAGAAGTAAAATTTAAAGGGACATCATCCGCTAGGACAAAGAGAATAGAAGGGAGACAGTGCAAACAAAAGCTTAAAAAGGAAAAAACCTTCTGAAAGCCAGAAAGTTCCTGATATTCCAGAGGAATAGCTTGTAACTTAAACAGCTAAGAGTGCTCCAATGAGAAGTCTGAGACACTTTGTAAAGATGTGTTATCCCTATATAAACTATCAAAAGACCAAAATCTCCAACATAAGGAAAACACTGTAGGCAAATTTTGGGTTAATGTACTTCAACTCACTGTCTGAAGTGGACTCTCATGAGATTCTCACAAGGACCCGTGACAGAAAGTAAGAAAATAAAAGAATATGCTTTGCAGACAAAATGTTAAAAATGTTAGAATCAGACAGGTCCTTCTGGATCGTGTCATTAATCATCTTAGCTTTCAACGAGCCTCAATGAGCCATTAGTGGCAAGAGAGGAGTCTGAAGCCTGGATCTCCTGACTCCCAGGTCAGCGTCTTTCTTCTTCAGCTCACTGCCTCACCGTCAGTGAGCCTGTACGTACACGTAATAAAGCAGCATAGAGGTGTAATCCTCATACCTGATCCTGGATACTGGAAGACATTCTGCTGCATCTGAGGATTGATTCCAGTGCCAAACTGTCCTCCCATGTTTCCTGTCATGCCTCTGTTCACCATGCTGTTGCGGTTGGCCAAGGTTGACTCGGGATTTGCTGCCAGTTGTGAAAACGGGCTGGTAGAAGCAGGTGGGGTTCCTGGATTTGTACCATAGTTTGGTGGGTAGGGAAATTGCTGCGGAGCACCCTGAGGAAGACGGGGGTTCCCCATTTGAACTGGCAGTCCAGATGAGGGAGGGAGGTTGTTCCCAAAGCTTTGTTGCCTCATGAGCATGGCTCTTTGCTGCTGTATTAGCTGCCTCTGTCGGTGCTGTTGGCTGTACAACTCCCGCTGGCGCTGTGCCAACATTTGGGCGTTCAGGGGTGGCTGCAAAGGAGAAAACAAATCCTCACTTATTAATATTGTTATCATCGCCACCTATTTTGGAAAGCTTACAGGATAAAGCCTAGTGGCTTGGGACAACAAAATATGTAGCAATTATCACTATGACTTCGATCTTATCTGACTTTAGGTTGTTACGAGACTTTTTTCTTTTTCATTTCCCCCAAATTTACTGTGTTTCTTAGTCCCCTCCCTTTTTAATGTTTACTTATTTATTTTGAGGGAGAGAGAGAAAAATCCCAAGCAAGCCCCGTGCCACCAGGGCAGAGCCTGACACGGGGCTCGATCCCACGATCATGATCCCACGCGATCATGACCTGAGCTGAAATCAAGAGTCAAAACACTCAACTGATTGAGCCACCCAGGTGTGCCCCTGCCTTTTTGCACTAAGATCAGTTATTCCACTTTCATGAATAAAATGTGATTATAGTTGATTTTAATTTTCTTCATATTTCCTATATTTTCCAAATTATTTATAATGAACACGTATTACCTTTACAATTAGAAAAACCTACAAATACTGTTTAAAAAGGAAGAATCAGAAATCCAGGATCCAGTGCCAAATAAATTGTTACTTAAAAAGAAAATAATTCATTAGAAATAAAATAATAAACAGAAATAAATGGAACCAGCTATTTTATATCATTGTTGCAGTAAAGACTGCTCCAGGCATTGGAGTACATATTTTAACAGCTGTAACAGTAGGAATGATAAAGGAAGCCATAAAAGTAGGCTAAAATCACTTTTTGGTCTAACCCGTAAAGCAATATGGCATGTCAATAAAGCCTTCCTCAGAAAATTTCAATTCAGACTGAGGATCAGGTTAGAGCATATAGCTCCTTTAAAATTAAACTTGCCAACCAGATATAGTCCAATCTAGAAGAAACTGTGACATATGACTTTCTGACACAAATCATCTTTATGTGAATTCCAAAAGTGGGGTCTTCTTTCCTTATAACCTAATTAACCTTGTATGACCTAATCACTGATGTTTCTTAAAACAGAGAAACCCAAGTATGGATCCATGAAGACACCAATGTCTGCTGCTTAACAGTAGTTTCTGTCAATATTTATCCTTTTGGTTAACAGTTACCTTCCTGTATTTGCCCAAATCCATCTAGGTGCATTTCATGGAGAAAAGAAAAGTTGTTTGAATCCTCTCTAAAATTCCTCATCTCCCAAATTTGTGTGTCACCTTGGTTAAGGAAACATAAAAAAAGTGGTCGAAGCAAAAATATTAAAGTATGTGTGGAAGTTAAGCAGGGAGTGAGTACTAGACAAGACTCAGAAGGCTACCCAATTCTTTTTATGGTTAAAGTTCCAGTGGCTCGGGGTTCATATCCAAGGATTGTTAAAACAAATGAAAAATAAATAGAAAATGCTGATGCTCAGACTGAGCAGAGAACACAAGGTAGGTAAGATAACTCAGCAACGTAACTGAGTTTTGATCAGGTTTCAGCTACCATTCACACAGTTTCTTATCTAGGCTTCTTATTACTGGTATTATTTGGGATAGCAGTAAGAGTTTTCTACTTATTCATCGGGTATCTAATAGCAGTGACAACAATACCAATAAAACCAAACAAGGAACCCTTGGCTTCAGATCAAATATCAGTAAGGGGTATCACAAGTCGATTATAAATTCATTCTAGAAGAAAGCTGGACTACTACATAAGAAGATCAATTCACAGACCATTTCAGACACTCCAGTCAACACTTGGAGAAACACAGCTCGGGCTGGAGGAGTACTAACAATGCCTGGTTTTCTCACAGTACCTGAGGTGTAATCTGCTGCTGCATGCCTGATCTCATATTGATGCCAACAGGAGTGTTTGCTGCAAACTGGTTTAAGATAGCTTGCCGATTTTGGTGTATCAACTAGAGAAAAATGTAAACAATGAGATATCATATTTCTATATGCAAACATATACTTTGGCCCTCACAGAGTGACACAACCTTTTTATTGATTACTAACAAGTAGTATTACAGGTTTAGTAAGATTATTTCCCATGTTTATTTGCCAAAAGGCTGGCAATTCCTAACATTTATCAAATACTTCTTGTCTACAGAACACCAAATACGACAAAGCATTTAAAAGCAGAATCCATATTCATGTACATATATATATATATATATATATACATATATATATATATATATATGCAGATAGGTATATACACATATCGTACATACAGCGTACTTTTTAAAACATGCTAATACTTAATTATTTCAGTCAAGTACAATAATGGAGAGAAAAGAAACATCAGCCCTTGGTCTTAAACACTTGTAAATATAAAAATAAGTATATAATAGGGCACATTCTATAAAAGTTTGGAAGATGAATGGAAAAGTTGAGGCACTTCTCATTTGAAGACTGACTGTCGGATGGGTACATATTTGGGGAAATCCAACATGATTTCATTCACTGAAGAGAATTATGTAAGAAACAAATGGTTTCAGAAAATAGACTATTTATTTAACTAGAAGAAGTAATTACTTTAGACCAGCATTTCCCAAATTGGTGTTCTAAAGAACACTGTTCTGCAGGATATTAATAGATGTGCCAGGAAAATAGCATGCTGTGCTGTATTAAGTATTGGAAATGATGGGTTACACAAGGTGAAACAGATTTCTTTACTGCAGTAATTCTATGAGCCTTTAATTGACCAAAGCACACTATGGATCTTCAAGAAGGCGTTATACTATGCAACTTGTTCTCAGAAACCTTTTTTCCTGACACGTAGCCATTAACATGACTACAGAACAATCTTGTATGGAACGCTAGTTTGGAAGACGCTGTCTGTATTGGACTTAGGGTTCCAGGTCATAGGCATTCCTTAACTTTATCAGGTAACAAAACAAGCATCCTTGGAAGTGATATTTCCTGATAAACAATCTATAGCTTAAAGAATTTCTTGCTCAATAATTTGATATGAATAAACTGTTCAGAGAGATAACAGCAACAATATCAATACTATTTTGTGTTTATATGGTATTTTATAACATAAATTACTAATAAACACATTAACATGTCAATATAGTTTACATTTTAATACATTTAATATATTCCAATATACTAAATGCAAACTAGAAAGACTAAGAAAGTTTTGTAAGAAAATCCATATTGTTGTAAAAAGTGATGAAATCACCCATTTCCAAACAGCTCAATTCTTAATTCTGGTTTCATTAATTTTCTGACTCCCATTAGGTCAGAAAACAAACTGTTTTTGGGGGGAAAGCTCAACAGAATATAAGGATTAAAATGAAAATTTTCAGGCATTTGTGGAATATGATAAAACATTTGGAATCGCTTAAAAAATAAAGATATGAACATTATGGTTTTAAAAGTCAAAGGGACTCCTAAGTACAAAAATCTATATACTTGTTAAATTCTACAGACCACAGACATACGTTTAAATAAACCATGAATTTTATGAAGATTTATAAACAAAACAAAACAAAACTAACTGTACGCAAGATACTACATAAGGTTTGAAGGCTAAAGAGGTGAGCATATTTCTTTCCTCCAGGAATTCTCTGTTGAGTGGCACAGGCCAATACAGAATGGCGCCACCCACAAGTGCTGTACGTGTGTATACAGGGATGTCTACAACTAACTCAGCCGAAGACATGAAGGGAGGGACCAAGGGCATGAGTGAGCTCAATGGGACCTTGAAAGATGAGAATGCCAGCTGGCAGGAGGATGGCAGAGTTAACCTGAGGCAGAAAGTACAGCGAGTCTAAAAACAGAAGACAAAGCAATGAGGACAGGTGAAAATACACTAATACGCAGTGATGAAGACAAGTAATGTTGCCGGGGGAGTGGGAGTTGGGATTCCAAACTTACAGCTTTATATATTCTTGGAATTGTGAGACAGTGTGAGAATGCAATGGGTGGGGATGGAGGAAAGATGCCTGAGAAGTCGTAAAATTGAGAAAATAACCTCAGGAAATATATTACTACCTTGGAAAATAAACAGGCTATTTTTGGAAGTAGAAGAAATTACTGCAATCTACAAGCACTTTCTGCAAAATTGATCTGTTTCTGCCCTTGAAATAATTCTTATTCATTTCCCCATCCTCCCCTTGACCATCTCTGTGCACAACCTGACTAATGCAGTGTACAGCTGCCTCACTCTGACCTACTAAACTGCTACCCATTATCTAGCAAGCAGATCAAGCTCTATTTCTGCCAAGGAAGTCTTCCCAAAATGATCACCATATCCTTTAACTCCTTGGAAATCTTGACTTTTGGTTGGTGGGTGGAGAGAGGTCAGTAGTCTTTACAGCTGGGGACATAAATTCAAAAGTCTACAGAGGCCAGGTCAAAAGACTTTTATTATAAAAGGAAATGTGGGGCTTGAGGCCAGTGGAACAGTACAAACTCAACCCACATGTATAAAACACCCCCCCCCCTTTCTCTCTCTCTCACACACACACACACACACACACAGACACACACACACAGACAAACACACACACACCCAGAGTTCAGACCAGCTGACATTTTGTCTGTCTGAATGTTTTGTTTTTTTTTCCAATGCCTTACCAAGAAGTCCTTCTATAGGAAAACTAAAAGATGATTACCTAGCTAGAGGTTCTCAATCAGGGATGATTCTGCCCCACAAGAGACATTTAGCAATGTCTGAAGACATTTTTGGCTGTCTTGGGGAAAGGCTGCTACTGGCATCTAATGGGTAGAGGTCAGGGATGCTGCTAAACGTTCTTAAATGAATGGGAAAGTGCCCTATAACTAGAATTATCTATCCCAAACTTTCAAGAGTGCCAAGATTGAAAACCTGGATTCAGCCACCGTGTAAATTTTTGACAAGGAGTTCTTTTAAAGAAGCTCATTCTTACATCAGGCAGTTTTCATTGTCAGAATTCTAGAGGTGAAATTTGCCTCCCTGTATTTTCTGCCCTTTGATCTTAGTTCTACTTTCTGGTTACTTCTATTTTCTACATAATATAAAAAATTATCAATAGTGGTTCTTCTACCAGTTCCATACCCTTCTTCAGTACCCTAACACATAACACAAGTGGACTTGACTTGTTTTAAGATGGCTAAGTAATCACATTTCTTTACCTGTCTCAACTGTTACTCTCTTTTCAAAAAAATTTTTGTAATATTTATTTATTTTTGAGAGAGACAGAGACAGAATGCGAGTGGGTTAGGTGTAGAGAGAGGAAGACACAGAATCCGAAGTGGGCTCCTGGCTCTGAGCTGTCAGCGCAGAGTCCGACGCAGGGCTCGAACTCACGAGCTGTGAGATCATGACCTGGAGCTGAAGTTGAATGCTCAACCGACTGAGCCACCCAGGCACCCCTCCCTTTTCATATTATCCTTTTCTTGGGAGTATGAGGACCCTTGCTGGAGAAGAAGAAAACAAAACTAGAACAGAATAATTACATCTCTTATCAGCCAATGTTATACCATTTTCTACAAGCAACAGGTCTACCCATTTTTGCTGTTGTCCTTTTCTGAAAATAGAACTTTAGAAATTCTTTTTTTTTTTTTAATGTTTTTATTTATTTTTGAGACAGAGAGAGAGCATGAGCAGGGGAGGGGCAGAGAGAGAGGGAGACACAGAATCCAAAGCAGGCTCCAGGCTCCGAGCTGTCAGCCCAGAGCCTGACACGGGGCTCAAACTCACAGACTGTGAGATCATGACCTGAGCTGAAGTTGGACGCTTAACCAACTGAGCCACCCAGGCGCCCCATCAACTAATGCATCTCTACTAGTTTCCTAGGGTGTTTTTCCTCCCCTTGCCCCCCCCCCCGCCACCAACTAGGGATTATTCATAACTGTATAATAAAATTTAAAATCTTAGAATCTTTTTACTCTTTGTGTACCATATTCCAGTCAATGAGATATAGTTAAGGTCAAGAAATAGGTTTTTAAACTGATCTTCTTAAAATCCATTAAAAAGAAATAAACTGTGATGTAGATCTGAGTTTGTACCTTTCTTTTCTCAAACCATCAGGCACTGTCCTAAATTCCTGCCTATGAGATGTTTTACATCTCCTGTGTTTCGCAAGAGGGAAGAAGGCATGAGAGGATATGACCAACAAGTAAACAGATGATTTCAATCTAGAGAGATAAGTGTATTATGAACACCATGTTATGAATCTGAGATATTCTGGATACTAATCCTTTGTCAGTTATACGGGGTTGCAAATATCTTCCCTGAGTCTATGGCTTGTCTTTTAACCTTGTTTATGGTTATCTTTTTTTTTAATGTTTATTTATTTTTGAGAGACTGAGAGAGACACAGCACGACTGGGGGAGGGGCAGAGAGAGAGGGAGACACAGACTCTGAAGGGACACAGACTCCGAAGCAGGCTCCAGGCTCTGAGCTGTCCACACAGAGCCTGACGCAGGGCTCGAACCCACAAACCACGAGATCATGACCTGAGCCAAAGTCAGAGGCTTAACAGACTGAGCCACCCAGGCGCCCTGTTATCTTTTGTAAGTTTTAAACTTGGAATGCAAAAATCAACCTTTTCCTTTATGTCATTTTTTTTAGGGCCACAGAAATCTCATATTCATATTTAGGTCATTAAAATACCCAGAATTTATGTTTGTGCATGGCATGAGATAATGAATCTAATCGAATTTTTTCCCCTCATGGACAGCCAAACGTACTAGCATTTATTCTATAGGCCATCCTTTCTCCACTGATTGCCACTTCTGTCCCTTATAAAATCTTTATATACATCTGAGTGTATGTCTGGGTTCTCTACTGTGTTCCAATTGGAAGAACTGTCTATCCCTATGACAGTTCCACATTGTTTTAAGTTCCAAAGCTTGGTTTTAAATCTTGGTATCTGGTAAGGCAAGTTCATCCTCCTTCTTTAAGATTTCGTACTCATGCTTCTAAAATAAAGTTAGCATTTATTTGTTAAGTTTCATGTTGAGATTCTGACTGGAATTCTACTGAATTTAATTAATTTCAGAACAATTGTCATCTTTAAAAAAATTTAACATTCATTTCTGAGACAGAGAGACAGAGTATGAGTAGGGGACAGGCAGAGAGAGAGAGGGAGACACAGAATCTGAAGCAGGCTCCGGGCTCTGAGCTGTCGACACAGAGCCTCGTGTGGGCCCGAACCCAGGGACCATAAGATCATGATCTGAGACAAAGTCAGACACTTAACCGACTGAGCCACCCAGGCGCCCCCCAAAATTGCCATCTTTATGATAGTCTTTCAACTCACTAATATCTTCGTTTGGATCTTTTTTTTAACTTGCAATTACGATTAATAATTTTCTAAGTTTTATAAATTGGGAACATATTTTGAAATTATATTTCCTAATTGGTTGTTGATAATAAAAAGGATTGCTATTAATCTTTATTTCTTGGGTTTTTTTTTTTCTAGAAACACTGCGAAACTTCTCAATTAATTCTAAGTCCTCTGTAGGTTCTCTTGGATTTTCTACATAAGCAGTTGCAGTGTTCGTATATGATTATTTTGTTTCTTCCTCATGTTTGCTTTCTATTTCAAAATCACTTAATTTTTAGTATGCCAATTTTTAGTGTTTTTCTTTTTCTCTGCACTAATATGAACTTATTCATTTAAAATATACATCCTGTCATCTAATGGAATTCAGGCAGGAGAAAGGGCAAGTGTTCCATCTCAGTTCACCAGTTTGATCCCAACACGTGCAACTTTAAATAAACCTCCATCTCTTGATTTTATCAGGTATTGTTATTGCCAACTCACAGCCATTTACCCTCCCCTTCCTCCTCAATGACAAACTCGGAGTTTGTTCAGCTGACTATCCCAAATCATGCACAAGGGGTTAACTGTGTGCTCTAAGCCAATCCTTGCCATCAGGTGGTTAAGGGTGTACATGTGACTCAGTTCTGGCTGGCCAGACATGTGAAAAAACAATTTTCCCCCTGTTTTCTTTTTTTGGAGTGGTAGGGAGGAAAGAAGGGCAAGAACCTGGAAAAAGCTTCTTGGCTTACGGAAAAAGATGCACAGGTGCATGTGATATTTGTAACCACTGGAGCCATTTTTCTAGTTGCCAGGGATTAGAGAGTAAAAAGATAGAAAGAACGTAGGTCCTTGGATAACATTCTTGAGCCTGTGAGGTAACCACACCTCAACCTGTCTCTACTTTGTATCATCTCATTATCTGAGTCAAAATACTTTTTAAAAATGGTTTCACTCCTTTGAATTGATGTTTTTTCTTTCCATGTTGCTGAAAGCATCTTAACTGAAACGATGATGGAGATAAGCCTTGGCCAGACCTCACAGAGAGCCCTTAACTCACACAGAAGACTCCAAGCATTTACAGACTGTGGACTGGGATGTCCCACTGTTATACAGAAGAACTTATGGTCCAGAACCCAGAAAGTAGGTCTGGATGATGAGGCTCATTTGGTAGCAAAGTATTGTCTTACACGGCATTATAGGTTGTTTTGTGTACTGACATATCTCAGGGCTCAAAACTTTCTCTAACTTGATGGATATTTCACTCTGTTGGGTTACCAAGACCACCGAACTTTGGACATGTCTCCCTGATATTTAAAGGAAGCAACAAGGAGCCACATTCGTCTATTTGCACCCTTATTTCATGTGTACCCTCTGCATTGCTACCTCTGCTTATCAGCTGTTTTAGGAAAAAATCAAAGTAAAAGTGATTTTTTTCCCCAAACTACGTGTGAATTATTATCTCATCCATTCACAAACCTAACCTAGACTGTTGATCTGGCCTTGCTCAATGAACCCTTGCCTTTAAACAGTATTTACTGACTCTACCCTGTAAAATGAAAATCAGCACACCTACGTTTTCCTCTACTTTTTGGGTTAACCCTTAATCACTACTTGCACTGTTATATAAGTTTCCAGTTGTGTATGTTTGGAATACTCCAAGCTGATGGGAAGTTCTAAAAGTTGCCTGTATCTCCTTAATTCTTTGTATTCCTCATAGTACCTAGTAGTCTCCCTAAATATGTTTTGCGAATGACATGTTTTGTGAACCAATAAGCAATTCTTATTCTTGTGCTCTCTACTGAATAATGACAAGTTATAGCAAGAGGTAGTTTACCTTCAGCTAATACTCAGAACACATTACTATTTCCTTTCTAGATTTCTCTTTTCTTCCCTCTCTTCCCCTAATTGCTCTTTCAGTTCTTTATTCCACCCTAGAATTTTAAATAGTATTCCTTTTTTTTTGTTATTATACCATTAATAATTTTTTCCTATCTCGTCTGGAGCTCCCTTTCTCTTTGTCCCTTTCATCATCTTCTTTTTAAGTGGAATGGAAACTCATTTTATATTACTTATTGTATTTACTGAATATAATTTGATAATAAGAGCTAGTGTTTAGTGTTACTGCATGCCTGGCACTATGTTAAGATCTTTACATGTACTAACTCATCTAATCTACACACCGCCGATGAGGTAGAGGAGTTATTTATTAGTCTCCTTTTATGGCTATAATCAGAAATCAGAGGCTTTAAAAAGGTAAATCATTTGATTGCCAACCCACCTAAGTAAGGTCAGAAGTAGGACTTGAATCTAGAGCTCCGATAACATTATATAATATTGCCTTTCTAATATAATTTAGTTCCTTCTTTCTCTTCCTTTCTGAATTTCTAACACTCTAGGAAATTGCTTTAAATACTTTACAGAAAATCCAAAGTAATACATACAGATGGTTAAAAAAATACAAAAAGATAAATAAGAAGAAGTAACAATCTATAGTGCTGGTCCCACTTCCTAGAGCCGATACTTTTAACCATTTGCTTTTTTGGTCTTGATGCTTATCTCTGTATGTGCTGCTCATTCCATCTTAAATATTTATGCCATTATACCCATTCATTACCTGTCATGAGAGAGAAGATTTAACTCACCCACAACTCCCCAGACCCCCAAACTATCCTTTCCTCTACTCTACTCTCCTAATATAATAACATCATTAAGCTTCAATCACTCCAACTTCAAACAACAAAGATTCCATTTTCTGTTCCATCAATCAATCATAACAGTACCTTTTGATGCTCTACTTGATAAATTAAGCTACATATTTCTCTTTATTAATTTAATAATGATATGACGTTCGTCCTAAATATTTTGTCTCAAAAAACAAAATCCACTTGCTTTAAAATTTTAAGTCTCACAGTACTGTTATGAGCCAGTTGCCTTTAGCTGAATGAACGTGTTCTTTATTTTATCCTAGCAGACCAAGGACAGTTTTTTGAGTCTTTCACAAAGGTTGTGGGACTACTCCCACTTAATACCTTTCTTGTAGCAATTAGGCTGTTCTTATTTCAGAGAGGGAGCCAGCACATGCCTTTAAATGTATCACCTGCTAAAAAAGAGTGCTCACCTGCTGCTGTCCCTGCAAGCGCTGCTGAAGCTGAAGCCGCAGCTGGTTGGGGGCAGCGGGAGGTCTGTTCAGAGTCTGTCTGGGCTGCATGCCCATGCTGGGTGAAAAAGCGCCTCGGGGAGGTGTCACTTGAACAGGCATAGTCCCCAGGGAAGGTTTTTGCCTGACCATGCCTTGGAAAGGGCTGGAGAGATTGGCAGTAGGTGAAGGAGAAGAATAAGGCTGGGAATAAAGGTTGGGTCTTTCGTCCATCATCAAAGGTGGTGTTGCTTGTTGTGGTGGGAATCTCTCTGATAACACATCTAATCCACCTCCCTGTTGGACAGCAAGCCAGAACATTTTACAAATAAGTTAATGCCAATACGTGACATGCTTCTCTATATAATCTTGGATCTGAGAACATTTACCTCTAGAACGTCTTATTATAAAATATTCATGTTGAAGTCATGAAGCTCTCTAGGAGTTTGCTACATAAAGGAATCACTTATGAAAAGTTAACTTTTGAAATGGAGTAACAGATGAACTGAGATGTTTAAAATCTCAGAAAAGAGATAAAAACATGGTTAAAACAAAAGGCCCTAAAATCAGTGAGATAAAGCTAAAAGGTTTAAAAAGAACCACATTGCAAAGCCTAAGAGAGAACAAACTTTACCTGTAATAGTTTACCATGAGGAGTTAGATTCCTAAAGGAGGGATTAATTAAGCATTTTTCTATCTCAAATACAAAGTTCATCCTTTTCTCTTATTTGAAAAAAATTCATAGCTGGCCTAACAGAATGCCATAGCTATGGCTTTCAGAATTTATACTATTATTCACTGTAAAAAAATCTAATTTAAATTGTGACCCGGTGTATGTAACTGAAAGGAAAATTTTATGAAACATAACTTCCCCTTTTTGTGGGCTATGCATTCTGATACCTTATATTCTACTCCTTAAAAGAATGTTGATTTTTTAACCTCACAGTGTGAAAAATGCTTGGAAGTTGGAGCATCATGGAATATATAGGTTGAGGTCTAGCACGAATGAAGGATAAATTAAGTCCTAGAATAAGAAGTAATGATATAATGTTGGATTCTATTCTAGGGGGAGCTTCTAAGATTCTGTTCCATAGTGAAACGCGAAGACTTTCTAATTCTAACTATTTGTAATTATTATGATTTTTTGTTTAAAAAACTCATTAGTTAGCTATTATATATTTTGACAATTTTCACAAGAATAAATTATAAAACCACAAAAAACATAGTGAGAACAGTATTGAAAAATCTTGCTTAAAAATAATTCTCT
Source organism: Panthera onca (assembly GCF_046562875.1). Taxonomy (NCBI): domain Eukaryota; kingdom Metazoa; phylum Chordata; class Mammalia; order Carnivora; family Felidae; genus Panthera; species Panthera onca. The sequence goes on along the minus strand of NC_138341.1, from coordinate 19,659,644 downwards.
AGCTTCTCAGGATTGTATCAGTTATATAAGGCCGAGCTTAATAAATACCTGGACAAGTTTGTCAATCCCCAGAGCTCTATCTAGTTCAGCTAGCTCCGTTTCATCTTTGCCGCTGAGGAAGGACACCAGCTGTTCAAGAAGAGCCTTCTCATCATTTCTTCCTTCTACTGTTGTTGGTGGACAGAGAAGCTCATCTAATTGTGAACTAATACACTGGCTATAGAATCAAAAGATAGAAATGTTTAAGACTGATACAGCAAATAAGTATTCAATCTCAGTAATGCAAATATATATATGTATATATGATACGAACACATATGCAAGTCTTATTCTAGAAAGTTCTTTGCTGAGATGCTTTTTCGACCAGTTCTTACACAAAGAAATGTTCTACACTTATGTGAAAAAACTTATAAATGTTCTATATGTAGCTGGAATGTATTTTCACTATTTTATCAATCACTGAACTTTGCTTCCATACTCTTCCTGTTAGCTTATAGAATTAGCCTAAAAAATTAACTAAACATAGTTAAGAAAGGAAAAACAATTTTTGGTGAAAATCAAAAATAAAAATCAATCAAAATCTCATAAAAAATCATCCAGCCTATGGTAAGATTTATTCTATTTATACTTAACTCTCAAAGATGATCAAATCATATTGATAATATGACAAGATGACCATTTACCCAAGAAATTAAACTAGAAAAAAGAAACATGCTCAGTGTTAAGCAACAACAACAAAAAAATGTTGATTACATGAAGGAAATACATAGTCTAATCCAAAAGGATGCCAATTGATGCATAAAATTTAGAAATATATAGAAAATAGTATTAATAATACAAATATAATGACATAATTTTAAGGATTCTTTTTGGGGGAAGGTAAGTGGGAATGCAGTTCATAGTTAAAAGCTCTAAGCCACACTCGATACTGTCTAGTCATCCTTTGGTTGTTATGTATGAAATGTACTCTTCTCTAATGTTTTGGAATAGAGCTACTTATGTCAATTAAGCAATTAAATTGTAATCAAGATGGGACACTAAGTAGATGTAAAATGTACCTTCTCTTATTAACCATCTTGCTCCAAAAAGAAACTCTGGACAAAATAATTATACAACTAAAAGCTCAAGAGCTTTCAGGATAATTGTTATACTGAGCTCACTTCACCTACAGGTCTCAGAAACTGTATAAGAATCAATCAAAGCAAAGCAAGAGATGAAAAATAAAACAACCACTGCATACTATGTCAATCGCTTGGTAATTACAATACATACCGGCCTTGCAGTCACACAGTAAATAAATCTGTTTAACTTGGTGTCTTCCTACATCCCCTTTTTTTCATTAAACATTCACTTCTACTGCTAGCTCACAAAATACCAATGTAGGCTGGAATCCAGTGTGGGAAAAGTAGTTCTTTGTTGAAATTGGTATCTGATAATTTTAATTTTTTAATTTTTAAAATTTTTTTATGTTTATTTATTTTTGAGAGAGAGCAAGCGAGCAGGGAAGGAGCAGAGAGAGAGGGAGACACGGAATCCAAAGTAGGCTCCAGGCTCTGAGCTGTCAGCCCAGAGCCCAACACAGGGCTCAAATTCACAAACCGCGAGATCATGACCTGAGCCGAAGTTGGACACTTAACCGACTGAGCCACCCAGGCACCCCAAGTATCTGATGTTTTTTTTTTTTTTTTAAATTTTTTTTTTTTTCAACGTTTTTTATTTATTTTTGGGACAGAGAGAGACAGAGCATGAACGCGGGAGGGGCAGAGAGAGAGAGGGAGACACAGAATCGGAAACAGGCCCCAGGCTCCGAGCCATCAGCCCAGAGCCCGACGCGGGGCTCGAACTCACGGACCGCGAGATCGTAACCTGGCTGAAGTCGGACGCTTAACCGACTGCGCCACCCAGGCGCCCCTCTGATGTTTTTTAAAGTAGGAAATGTGTTACTCACTCTTCTGGTTTATTCTGATTTACGGTAGTCACTGTATTATTTGCCCATGGAATCTGATCACCTGTTCCTGGCTGTCCAAACTGGTTATCAATTGCTTCCAATTCCAGCTCCGGTAATCCTGGAAAAAGCAAGAAGTCAGGATCACAGTGGAAGATAAAAAGACAGTATTTTTCAGAAGTAATATATTGTGTAATAGAATGAGATTTCCCCTATAAAATATTATTTCGATGATACAAAGGTCCCTTATTCAGAAACTTAAACTATCTAGAATGTGGCCACATAATAACCAGTGAGAAAGAAAAAGTCTCTGAATCAAAGACAATCTGATGTAAAAAAGCCTGCACGTAAGTTGACGTTATCATAGGAGAATCACTCAGAATTTTGCCAAAAATTATCTCTTTTATTTCTTTTTAACTGTTTTCTTTTTTATTTCTTTAATTTTTAAGTAATATCTACACCCAACATGGGGCTCGAACTCACAGCCCTGACTGAGATCAAGAGTTGCATGCTCCACTGACCGAGACAGCCAGGCACCCCAGAAATTATTTTTTTTAAAGATAATTATAACAATTTTGGTTAACTGCTTTTTCAGTCTACAGGGCAGTATAATACACTATAGGTAGGGACAGTGTTATCATGAAATGAGAGTGGCAAACAAAAGATGTTCTATAAAAGGCAGTAACAGAAACTATAGGGCACAGCAGTCTGGGGTCGTTTAGAAAATGGACAAAGCTCTGTAGCTGTTAACTAAGAATATATCTGTATAATAACAGCATAACGACTGATGCTTATAACAATGACAAATGAAAAAAGACATCAAATTATATCTTGTAATGGAAGAAAATAGTATATGCATTTTAGAAAGTTTTGGTTAGGCATTTTCTTTTCAAAACTTGATCATTACTGTTTATTCTATGAAAAATTGTAAATAACCTGAATTCCAGAAACTCAGGGAATGTTTAATGAACCCTGGTTTGGATAGTTACAGTGTCCAACTAAATGAAAAAGAAAATGACCTTATAAACCAAGATATTATGTGCAGAATGATTCTGGTTTTACAAATTATTTAGTATATATGAGTAGAAAAAAATTCTGGAAAGGAGTTTATCTTTGGTAGATTTTAGGTTGTGAGATTAAGGATGACTTTTATTTTCTTTTAATGCTTCTAATGGTTATTTGTAATTTCTGAAATGGACATATATTAATTAATCATTGTTATGGGCTGAACTGTATTCCCCCAAAATTCATATGAGAAGGTCTAACTCCTAGTAGCTCAGAATGTGACTGTATGTGGAGACAGGGTCTTCAGAGATGGGCAGGGAAGTTAGGGTGGGCTCTAATTCAAGATGACTGGCGTTCTTATAAGAAGAGGAGATTAGGACACAGACAAAACACAGATAGAGGGATGACCACAAGGCCACTGCAAGGAGGCAGCCATCCATAAGCCCAGGAGAGGCCTCGGAAGAAACCAAACCTGCCAACCCCCTTCACCTTGGACTTCTAGCCTTCAGATCTGTAAGAAAATTAAATTCTGTTGTTTAAGCCACCTGATCTGTGGTATTTTATTATAGCAGCCTGAGAAAACTAGTATAATTTTTAAAAACCCAACTAAAAATGCGTTGGAGGTTGTTTTTTTTTAAGCGTATTTATTTATTTAGAGAAAGAGTGCAAGTCGGGGAGGGGCAGAGAGAGAGAGAGAGAGAGAGAGAGAGAGAGAGAGGGAGAGAAAGAATCCCAAGGAGGGGCAGAGAGAGAGAGAGAGGGGGACAGAAAGAATCCCAAGCAGGCTCCACACTGCCAGCACAGAGCCCAACGTGAGGCTTGAACCCAGGAACCATGAGATCATGACCTAAGCCGAAGTCAGACACTCATCTGACTGAGCCACCCAGGCGCCCCAAAACACACTCACTTCTAAATGCAAATAATTATAGCTTTCAATTAAATTTGTCTTGTCTGTCATGACAAATGATAGAAAAATTAAATTCTGTAGATTCAGAAAAACAAAACAAATAACCACCAACAACACCAACCACAAATTCTGTAGATTCAGAAAAACAAAACAAATAACCACCAACAACACCAACCACAAATGATGATAATTCCTATCATTATTTAAATCAGGAAGTTAGTCAAAGAAGATTATCTAAAGCTGTCCCACTGCTCTATTCCACACATTAATTCCTCAGTCCTATTCTATTTCAGAAATCTAACCTAGACAAAATTAATTATATTTAAGAGTCAAAGAAAATTTATATGGCTATCTACCATCAATACTGAATATTATAAGATAGTTTATTTGACTCAGTAATAGGACACAGTACCTCATTGGTGTCCTGGTGAGGAAAATATCAATAAGCTAGATAAAATTTCTCAAAATGAAGTAAGATTCATGTGCTAAGTTTGATGACTAGGAAGATAAACCCAAACAAATCAAACTTTGATTCAAGTAAAAGTTCTGTTTGCATAGGCTTTATGCTTAAAAGTTGGTTTTTATTCTAAGAGTTACCTCAACCTTTTAAGATTTCCTTTAGAAATTTATTTTTACAAAAAATTTGAGGATTTGCTGGAATGTTTTAAAAAATACACAAATAAGGGCCCTTGGGTGGCTTAGTAGGTTGAGCATTCGACTTCGGCTCAGTTCATGATCTCATGGTTCGTGAGTTTGCGCCCCGCACCAGTCTTACTGCTGTCAGCACAGAACCTGCTTTCGATCCTCCATCCCCCCCACTCTCTGCCCCTCCCCTACTTGCTCTCTCAAAAATAAACAAACATTAAAAAAAAGAAAAAAGAAAAACACAAGTTATCTTTGTTCGTCCAGGGAATAAATCTATTATTTTTGGTCATATTTGTGTCCCTATCACAAACACGAGTATGTACATATGTAACACAAGATAGGCAAAGTAATTTGTAGAGGCAAGCATCAATGCGTCTCCGTGTTGGAGAGGGACAGATGAAGTGGGGGTAGAAAACAAGCTCTTAGGGATCCCTGATCAAGCTATTTTTTTTTAATGTTTGTTTATTTTGAGAGAGAGAGAGAGAGAGAGAGAGGAGGGTAAGTGCGAGTGCATGTCAGTGGGAGAGGGGCACAGAGAGAAGAGAGAGGGAATCCCAAGCAGGCTCCATGCTGTCACTGCAGAGCCTGATATGGGGCTCGATCTCACAAATCATGAGATCATGACCTGAGCCAAAACCAAGAGTCAGATGCTTAACTTACTGAGCCACCCAAGTGCCCCATCCCTGATCAAGCTATTAATCTTTCTTATCATCTTTGCTTTCTTATCATCTTTGCTCAACATCATATTTTCTCCATTTCTAGTCTGGTTAAGACGAAAGCTTTATATATCCATTAGCCACAAAAAAGTTATGTTACTAAAAAATTTAAAAATTTCTCGGGGCACCTGGGTGGCGCAGTCAGTTAAGTGTCCAACTTCGGCTCAGGTCATGATCTTGCAGTCTGTGAGTTCGAGCTCCACGTTGGGTTCCGTGCTGACAGCTCAGAGCCTGGAGCCTGCTTCTATTCTGTGTCTCCCTCTCTCTCTGCCTCTCCCCCACTCACACTGTGTCTCTCAAAAATGAATAAAATGTTAAAAAATAAATAAATAAATAAATAAATAAATAAATAAAAATTTCTGCACACAGGTAGAAACCATTGTCTAACCATGGCAGCAGCTTTTGCACATTCTACTCTTTTAACAGACCATCCCTATCTAGTGATTCCATCGGTCAGCCACTTTTCCTCAGCCATTGATTAAGAGGTTTCTGTCTCAGTTTTGTGTTACATTTGGTTGTAGTGTTTTATTTTTCTAAATAAAAATAAAGCACAGCAGTTGCAGTGTTTTATTCTGCTAAATGTGATGTAGACAACAGATTAACTTATGTTAAAAAAAAAAACCCTCCTATAAATCATAAGATAAAAATGGAAAAATCCAATAGATAAATGGCGAGGAAATATGAACAGGTCACATCCACGTGACTGAAAAATCACTGAATCACAGATCACTGAGAAACGATCAACCTAATTCACAAAAAAAGCAATACAGATTAAAGCTATACTGTGATACTTTAAAAAACCAAACCATCAGATTGGCAAAGATGAGAAAGTGTGTAAACTCGATGTCTTAGGATGTGTAGAAAGAAGAACATTCTCAGAGTGTAAACCGGTATAATAGCTGAGAAGGGCCATTTGGCAAAATCTATCTATCCTTTGACCAAGCAATTCTATTTAGAACTTCTATTTCAGTTACACTCTCATATGTAGTAAATTATCTCTACATAAGATTATACATTACAGCTTGATAAAATAGCAAAAGATACCAACAGGCACAATACTCTGTAAAAGGGAAGTTAAAATGGATTTTTTTAATTACTGAAAAAGTGCTTTATGTAAAACTCATTATTTTTTGAGTTATATAATTATTTTAACGTGCTACAAGTTAATGATCTTTAAAAAATAATAATCTCAGAATGTGTATGTCCACCAAACATAAGATCAACCACTTCACAAGATCATTCACTTATTCCAATGAAGTTGTCAGTGTTCAAATATTTTTGGAATTCTTCTAGATCGATCTAAAACAGTATACAGGTCCCTCAAAAAAATATATCTCCTTATAGTTAGTCTAATTTTGGTTCTGGTTAAAAGAAAGTATTATTGTTTTTTGGATCAACAAATTTGGCTCCAAATAACTCCAGAAAATTTCAGGAGTTAAATCCACCCTCAAAGGATAAGGAGCTGAAGACAATCAAAAGGACGTCACAGAGGTTTTGAAGGTGCTGCTGAAGAGGTCATATTGTACATATTTTGACCAATAATACCCTCCTACACTGTCTCTTGATGTGCACTTATAGTACATTTCTAACAACATTATTTAAATCACTTGGTCACACTGCACGGGTGTGTGGTGTGCATGTCGACAGGATATTTTGAAAACAGGCAGACTGAGATTTAAATCCTGATTCTGCATATACTAAGTGGAAAACTTCAGGCAAGTTTTTGTCTGTATTTTTTCTTTCTTTTCATTCTCTGGATCTTAATTTTCTCATATGTAAAGAGACCGAAGGTAATTCTCTGGTTCAGTGTGGCAGATTTATCCTTGTATTTTATTTTCCCTCCAAAATTATCTCTGAAATAACAAAAGAAATAAAAAAGAAAAAATATATCTCCAGCTGAAGGAAAGGCAAAAGACGTATGGCAGCTGACTTGAACGACAGAGCTTCTGAAAGATAAAACAGAGGGGACAAACTGATGGTAAAACCTTAACAAAACTAAAAAAATCTACAGTGGGAGAAAGAGAAGATTCTCCAAGAAGGGGAGTTTTCCCAAAAGAAGACCAGAACACCCCCAAGCTCAGTGGTCAATACAGGAACAAGCCAGGGGCGACTGGGCCACTGAACAGCTGCAGCAGGCCCTGCCCCAAGTGCAGAGGACTCTGGCATCTGCCCCTGGGATTAAAGGGGTAAGTGCCTGACTCAGGGTGGGAGTTCTGCCCAGGGAATCTCCCAGAGTGGGTGCCTGGGCTGCCACGAGGATTTCCCCATCACCAAGCCCCGCTCTCTCACAACAGCAACAAAGAAATAGGGCTTCTATAATCAGAACCTACTACATTCGCTGCCAGAGCAAAAGGGTTTCTCACGTTAGCTAAAGATACACTCTAGCTACCAAGATTGTTCATTCTAGGCCTTTGTCAGTGTATATGGATGGACATCTCAAATTCCAGAAAAGTCAGTGGCAGGAAAGAGAGATAGAAAGTTTAACAAACAAAGTAACTTTGGAGAAAACAAAGATAATTACAGAAAATGGATGGGTCCTAGAGTAAGTATAATAGATGTGTCACGACACAGACTGAAGAGTTTTTCATACCCATACAAAGTAATGGGCTCCTATAAAAAGATGGACTCCCCATCTTCTTTTTCCTTCTTCAATCCTTTATTCTGTTTTCCTTTATTCTGCCCAACTTGTTTCCTTAGCCTTATGCCTCCTAAAATCTTATTTTCCTTCTTGTCTATATTGAAACCATATAGACCGGCTGTCTGCATCTATCATCCTTGCCCTCGTTTACCTCAGTATCTTCCCTTCTATGCTTTTGGCCTTTGCCAACACTATAGCACAAGGTTTAACAGATTCTGGCCTATTTATATACTTTTATATATGGAGCTATATTCAGGGGAGGAAATCTCAAGAGAGAAGAAAGAGCTATTTGCCTCAGGACAGACTATGAAGGAAAAACACTCCATTTTCACAGTCTTATAGAGCTAGAAAACACTTTCTATTTGTATTATCTTTAATTTTTATCAAATTAATACAGGCACATAATTTTTAAAGTCAGAACCAAAAGGTCTATTATGAATAAAAGCAGTTTTAAGCTTTACCCCTCAACCATTCTCGATTTGTGTAGGTGTTTTCTTTGGCACTTACCTATTTATTTCTAAATATGCGTATGCTGCTATTCTTTGACATCTTAATTTCAGATTACCAACTTCCCATCATGGCAGAGGAAGTCTTAATTCTCCCATATCTACCTCTCCTACTACGCCCTTTGTCCCCAATTCCCTAACAGTGATTTCATATGATTTTTCGTTCATTTGTTTGAAAATATCTTCTTTTCCATGTTTTCCTCCTCTTTCATTGTTTGTTTGTTTCTGGAATTCTTATCTACCATTACTGGCCCTCCTAGGTTGATCTTAACTTTTTCTTCCAAATTTTCTATTTGTCTTTTGGTCTTTTTTTTTTTCTTTCTGAAAGTTTTTCTCAGCTTTGTCTTCTAACGTTTATCTTGAAATTTAAAATTTTTGGATATCTAATTTCCAAAGGTTCTTTCTTGTTCGTTGCCCCCTTTTTTCTTCCCATATTATTTATGGATAAATTATCTTTTCAAAAATTTCAGCATTTTTTTTTTTTTTTTAGTCCATGCACTCATTGTATAGCTCTACCGCATACTCTTTTTCTGTTTGTTTCTTTTACTCTCTTTCAAGTTGCAGACTTCCCTCAAAATCCTGGTGATGTCTGGCTATGTCTGTTCAGTGTTCTAAAACACTGACTTTGAGAGCTAAGCGTGAGGCCTGTCTCCTGGGAGCCTTCTGTTGGATATTAGATGGCAGGAGGATCTTTGCACTTTAGGGAGCTCTCCTTCCATAGCTATAGCCAGTCATCTCTGTTCTGGTCATTCAGTGTCTCCTGAGATAAATCCTCAAGTCTCCCATATTAGATGGAGAATGGGACCAGGATCAAACCAATCAGTATGCAGACTTTCATTTTACTGCCTTTTAGCCTTGCACCTTCTTGTTTCTCCAACTGTGTCTGCCATCCCAGAGTCTGGAGCCTCTCAGTTCCAATTAGAAGAGGCTTTTGGAGTCATTTCATCTAATTCTAATTCTCCTTTTACAGATAAGGAGAATAAAGCTCAAAAAATTTTATCTGTCCAAAGTAATACTGTTAATAAATGGAGAACGGGAGACTTGAATCTGGGCTCCTGCTTACAACCAATGCTCAAGTCAGCTGAAAAACTGCTTCCAAAAATGTCAGAAATGACTCAAGACTTTTCTTTCCAGCTTCCTGGAAATCCTGGCAGACTTTTAGGAGGTGTGTCATGACAGCTAAAAGCTGCAGTAGAACTGAAATAAAATGAGTCCCACATCTGATCCCATCAGAAGAATGACAAGACTGGTCAGGAACACAGGCAAATTTTGAAAGTGAGCTAGTTAGTTTCCAGATGACACAATGGAATTACCACCACTGTTATTTTAAACTTCAAAATTTGATGGGTGAAAAAAACTTGACAGCCCTATCTTCATGAAGTATTATCCTATCAAAGTGTCTCTCTGGGCTGGAGTAGAAGTGACCTATTTCAACAGAGCTGTCTCCTAAATGGTGCTCCATGGGAAAAAATGCATTACTTGAGAAAAGGAATTCCATAATTAAGAAAGTATGGTCAATGCTTTACAGAAATCTACACTGGTATCTTTAACACAGGACTTTTTAAAACCTTTAATATGCACTGTGGAATGGCATACGTGCCATGCCATGTACCATCCACCCAGTGGATTTTCGCACAAAATCCCTTTTTTTTTTCCAACTCCTAGGACTAGTGTTCAATGAAGACACTTTGGGAAATACAGTTTGACCAATATTATATTTGTGAAAGTCCTGCTATGGAATATTTTGGGTAAGAACACAAAATTATTTGCTTCAACATTAATTACAAAAGGATAGAAGTTATCCCATAACTTAAAATACACATGATGAGTCAAGTTTATATGTTTAAAAGTAACTGTATATCATTTACAGTGGCATTACTAAAAAGATAGTTCACTCTCTGGGGGCCTGGTGGCTCAGTCAGTGAAGTATATGTCACTGGATTTCAGCTCAGTCATGATCTCATGACGACGCCGACAGCGTGAAGCCTGCTTGGGATTCTCTCTCTCTCCCTTTCTCTCTCTCTCTCTCTCTCTCTTTCTGCTCCTCCTCTGTGTACACACACACTCTCTCTCTCTCTCTCAAAATAAATCAATAAACTTAAAAAAAAAAAAGAAAAGACAGTTTACTCTCAACAAACAAATGGTCTGTGCAGTAATGGTGAGAGACAAAAGCACTAACCCATATTATCATTAAACATTTAAAATGAGGTTTTCTCCTCGACACATACTATTCAGCCTGGAAGTGGGTCTGGCAGTGGTGGACTGAAGCGAAGCTGGCAGGGTCTCGGATTTGATCGTTACATTGGTGACCGCACCATCCATCCTCTCCGGCTCACACAGGCCTGGCAACTGGGCTGCCTTCTCCAGTGTGGGTAGTAACTGATCAAACTGGTCAAGGTCAGCTGTAAACTAAGAACGGAAACCAAAGTTAGAGAAAATATATTCTATACTTTACCTGAATCAATGTAGAAAAAAAGGTGCTCCTGGGGCGCCTGAGTGGCTCAGTTGGTTGAATGTCCAACTTCGGCTCAGGTCATGATCTCGCAGCCAGTGAGTTCGAGCCCCGCATCGGGCTCTGTGCTGACAGCTCAGAGCCTGGAGCCTGTTTCAGATTCTGTGTCTCCCTCTCTCTCTGACCCTCCCCTGTTCATACTCTCTCTCTCTGTCTCAAAAATAAATAAACATTAAAAAAAATTTTTTTTTTAAAAAGAAAAAAAGGTGCTCCCTTATACTCTGTGAGTTAAGTGTGACTATGAGGGAAAGAAAGAAGAAGTAATCAGGAAGATTGGGGCCTCACTGAAATTACGTGAGCTACTAGAAAAAATGTGGATGCTTATGATATTAATATAGTGTAAGATATAAGATAATATACACATAATATGTGTCTACTATATTTGGGTACAAAATTTATGCACAGGAAAAAGATTGGACTGCAAAGAAGTATCAAAAGTACTGTGTTACACTGATCGTGGATGATTTTTGCTGTCATATTTTTTTTAAATCTTGTAAAATGACTTACTATATGATGGAATGAAAAATAAATTCACACTGATGTAACTTTATAATTTGAAATCGTTTGGGAAATATCTTAATAAATCGTACATCAGCTTCAAAGATCCTAAGAAGGTCACTTCCACTTGAGGATTTAATAAAATAAGAAACATATATTCTAGGAGCTCCTGGGTGGCTCAGTCGGTTAAGCGTCTGACTTTGGCTCAGGTCATGATCTCACAGTTCTTGAGTTCGAGCCCTACAATGGGCTCCGTGCTGACAGCTTAGAGCCTGGAGCCTGCTTCGGATTCTGTTGTCTCCCTCTTTCTCTGCCCCTCCCCCACTCACACTCTGTGTGTCTCTCTCTCAAAAATAAATAAACATTAAAAAAATAAATTAATTAAAAAAAACCCCCAGAAACATATCTTCTAGACTAGACAGGGTATCCCTACATCTGTATGAGGTTATACATAGGAGGAAACTGACCTTTATTTCCCAATATTATTCTATTAGGATTACTTTGAGATAATTCATCAACATAAAACAGGGTTTCACTATTTAATACAACTAAAATTTATATTTTCAGACTGCATATACAGAATTATATACATGCATTTTTTAAATGTCTGACATCTTCCACTTAACATTACATTTCTGATTCAGAGATCTTGTCACATGTAGCAGCAGTTAATTTGTTTTCACTGCTGAAAACGAACCCATTGTACGAACATACCACAGTATATATCCATCTTACTGTGATGGATTTATGGGTATTTTCAGTCTGGGGCTAATACAAATAAAACTACTATGAACATTTTTGCACATGTCTTTTGTTACACATGTGCAAAAAGTACTAATTATAAAGGAAAAGACTGGCAAATTGGACTACATTAAAATGAAGAACTTCAATTCATCAAAAGTACCATTAAAAGAAAGAAAAGGCAAGTCAAAGCATGGAGAAGTTTGCAAATATATAACCAACAAAGGACTCATCCAAAAAAATGTAAAGAACTCTTATAAGTCAATTAGAAAAAGACAACATATTGGGAAAATGGGCAAGCCACTTGAATAGGCAATTTACAAAAGAAGATATCCAAATGATCAATAAACGTTTATTAAGGAAATGCCAATTAAAACTATGAAGTACCACTACCACAGACCCCAGAATGTCTAAAATTTAAAAGACTGACAATACCAATTATCAGCAAGGACATGGAACAACTAGAAGGAATTCTTTGTACACACTAGGAAAACTGGCATTATCTACTAAAGATGAACATACACGTATCTTATAATCTTGCAATTCCACTCTTAGTATAAACTCAGCAGAAATGCACGTACATGTAAACTAAAACAGATGTACCAGGATTGTACAGCTAATTTTAAGGAGAGTTTTAATATAGTTATTATTTAAAGCTTTTTTCAGCTTAAAAAACAAAGTATTAATTTACTTGTACCAAGAAACATAAGGGATAGCCTCATCCTCAAAGAGCACAATGAAGAATTAACCACAATAGTGTTATTGCAAATGGTACAGAGACAATACGGAGCACTATGAATGCAGAGGAAAGAAATGTCTAACGAGGACTAGAGGGGGAGGCTTTATAGAGATGATGTCTGAACTGGTCTGTGAAGGATGAAGAGAAGTTCAGCAGACATAGAAAGGAGAGCAAGGCAGAAGATGCTTAGAAGAGACATGGCTTATCCCAGGAATGGCAAGGACTTCCATGTGCCTAGAATGCAGTATGTCTGAGGGAAGAGAGAGATCTCTGTGAGACAAAGGTAGAATATAAAGCTGGCTCAAGAAATGAAAGACCTATGCACACTAAGTGTGAATCTTGTTTCACAACGGAGAGTCTCATTAATAAGCTGCTTTGTAACTGTATTTCCAGCTATCTCATACTTGTCTATATTCCATCTAAATAAGTTGTTAGCTCCTAGGGCGAAGAGACCATATTTTCAGTTTTTCTTAAATTCCTCCCGAGTCCACGCAACTATTCAATAAATGAAGCTGGCTGTTAATTTCACTCCACCCCCCACTTCAGCCTGAACATAGAGGTTTCTAATTCATAACAATTTATGCAAAGATTTATTTGTGTTCACTTCGTGTCAGGGCCTGTTATGTACCCTACTTCCCAGAATACTCGAAGTCCCTCTTCTGATAAGGGCTGAAGGCTGAGAAGAAAAACAGCCTCAGAAAACGCTTCAAAGGAAATTGAATAGCAAAGCAAGCCAGACGAGACAGTCTTGTCCACCGCCTCACACTTCTCTCCCATTTCACTTACATCGGAGCTTCCCAAACTTAGCTATACATCAGAGTTCCCTGGTGAGCTCCTTTAAAATACCGACTTCTGGGTTCTATTTTCAGAGTTGGATTCAACAGGTCGGGTTGGGAGGAGGGGGCAGGAAAGGTATGCTCAAAAATCTCCAAAGTTGTGAACTGATTTTATAGAAAGAAGAAAAACATCTACTTGCTTAGAACGCCACACTAAAACTGTAGCCCTCCGAAGTTCCAACGAGAACTTTTGAGGGCATCCTGTGATTTTTTCAACCATTGATACTAATCTTTTAATATATGCTCAGCGGGTAGGACAAAACACAGCCTGAATCCAAATCTGGTTTATGGCTGGAGGAAAACAAATGAAAAGGGAAAAATAACTATGCACGTTCATTCTCTAAAGCAAGGAATTACCTACCTGGCTCTGGGACTCCAGTTTAATTTCCTCAGGAGCAGGTTTGGTCATTGGGGTTGGGTTTGTGTTACAAGGATCCATCTGTTCTTTCTTTTCCACTTTCACCTTCACATCATCCAGGCTCAGGTTTGGAGTTGATCTTATATCTTTCTCATCTTTATCTAAAAGATATCGTAGGAGCTGATGGTCTTTTGATTCTTTTTTCTTTGAAGCATCCAGTTCTAGTTTTACGCTCGAGTTCCCTTGTACCTGTCCAGTCACTGACACAGAAGTAGACGCACTGTCCTTTTTATCAGGCTCGACAGATAAAGTGGTGATATCCGAGGGGCTGCCCTCCTGTAAGAGCCTGTGCAGAATCTTGTGCCGCTCTGTCAGTGAGCTATGAGAGGAGGGGCAAGAGCCACTCGAAGAGTTACCAGAGGCCGAGCCGGAAGTGCCTGAGCAAGACAGTACCTCTTTGCAACTTGTGTCTATATCGGCATGCCGTAACTGCTGCTCTGCTGTTGTTGTCAGAAGCTGCACTAGTTTGTGACTGGTTTGGGAGTATTTATTGTCTCCATCTGAGAGTCTGTCATTGTTATGCAGAAGCCCGGAATCCAGAGGTTTGCCATCACTAGAGCTGTTGTCGGACTGAATCATTTCATTTAAAATGGATGCAATCTCTTTGTTATCTTTGGACTCAGCTTTTGTGGGCTGTATATTTAATCTGCTAGGTGAATTCTGAGAGCTCATCTGCCTGAGGACTGGAGAACTGGCAGAGAAGCCAACGGAGTTATTGGGTCCTTCGTTCATACTCTGTAAAGATGTTACTGGGATGTTTGAATAAGATCGGTTACTATTATTACAGGTAGTACCTGTCATGCCAACGGGAGAGCTTAATGTTGGAATATTAGGAGGAAACGAATTGTTTGGCATCCTGGGCCTTGTTGCCAATCCAGAACTAACTTGTCTCCTTGGAGACATGAACTGTGCAAGAGATATTCCTGTACCTTCCATAGGAGAATTATTGAGGTTTAAGGAGGGGTTAGTGCTCTGGGAACTGGCCTGTCCCTGGTTTAAGGCAACACTGGCTACAATCTGATTTCCAGGTGAGCATCCAAAACTCCCTTGGCTGTTGCTAGAGTTACTATGACTGCTGCTATGGAGGTCTGAGCTCTGTTGGCGGTTTACTCTGGGGGATACCATGTTGTTGCTGGATGGTGGCAATGTGGATGAACGAGCCACACCATGAGCCGGAGAGATACTAGAATTGACGGACGGGTTTACTCGGGAAATTGACATTCCAGAATTAGTGTCATCTTGAGGAGAAAGACCACTGTGTTCCCTAGGAGGAGAAAAGACATTATTCAAACATCTCCACTGGTTTCCATTAAAATATTTTTATGATGCATATTATAAACCAAGACCATTAACCTCATTAATACTGCAAGCCATCAAGAAAAGAGCTTCTGTATCACCTTAAACTAAAGAGAAACAGTGGACTATTAGTACTATTGTGAAATATTAGCACCACTTAATGGGAAATGGTGCTCAAGATTCCATAAATTTGATAACGGTTTCAATTATAGGAAAAAGAAATCTTTCTTGGCCTTGGAAAAAATCCAATATAGGTACTTTTAAACTTTTCAAAATGTAATATAAATACTTAACATTACAATAATATTTTTGGTTGAGAAACTTCCCACACCTCTGTTTATAAAGCCTTTATTCATGACTCCCTTGTTACAGCTTTTAAGTATTTCAACTCCAAAGAGGAAGACTGGGTAAGGAAAATACTGTGTCACTGATGTAAAAATTAAAAAGGGTGATATGCAGACATAGCAGATGTTTTGAAAGAGAAATCACAATATGAAAAAAAGAACTGTGCTAATTCCACTCACAAGAATAAATTAAACTAAAATTAGAAAAAAACAGAATACTGAATTCAGATTTTCATCGAGCTCTTTACTCAAATCCATAATTATGACAACAGATTTGTGACTGGTATTACCATGTTCCAATAAGCAAATATATCAGATGAGGAAAAGATGAAGTGAGGGGAAATGTCTTTGTTTTTGTTTAATGCTACATTTTAAATAGTTACAAATGTAGGGTTTTGAATAATTCATAGGATAAAAGAATGGTTCCATGAATTTACCATATATACCAATGTAAAATGTATTTAGAGAGGGGAACAAATTAGAGGCAATGACACTCGAAAATCTCAAGTTGATAGTTTAATGACTTGTAGTTTCAGAAACTGTCAACTTGAACTCAGGAGCCATCCAGTCTGCACTAACGAAAATATAACACTTTTAAAAATAAAAATAACAATAGTAACAAACTCTGAAAGCTTTTATAAGACCAAAGTTCACACGTGGAATGTTGGATATTTTTAGCCACTTTTTTGTTTTTACCCCCAAAACACATATTTTCAGCCTAACCTTCCCTGTGTCCCTTTTTAAACAAAACAAGACAAAACAAAAAACAAAAACAAAAACAACAAAAAGTAAGGCTACTGTTATGCGACAAAACTATAAAACCCAGTATGGATATACTGATTATATACTCATCACGCTAGTTTTAATTTAGAATTTTTGTTTTCTAGCCATTAAAGAGTATAAAAAATTTCTTCTCTAAGAAGAGATATGTGAACTGACTTATATCATATGAAGCTCTCCAAATAAGTAGTACCTGTCGATGATATGAATTCCCATGATGAAAGGTTGCATGTCTGGACTTTGAGGGTAGCAAAGCTTACACTTGGTGTGGGCGCTAAGCATTGTCCCATCATTCAATATGAATCTATAGGATGGGCTGGACGCAGTGCCACGGGTCATCACTGTTTCAAACGAAAGAAAAACCTAGTTAAAATTCTGACACTTGCACTTTGGGTGGAGGAGAGTTACCATGCCTTCCTTCTACCTTGAACCTCATTTTAAATGCCCTCCCAACCGCTGCCTGCTCAGTCAAAATAAAGAATACCTCAGACAAAGCAGAGATCTGAGCGGGGGAAAAAGATTCTGGTTGAAATAGACCACTTAATGACAAGTTTTCATTTAGTACTACTTGAACGAGTGCCTCTTCACAGAAGTTAAAATTATGAAGAAACTTCAAACCAGGCAAAAAAAGTCAACCTTAATTTTTCTCCATAATGGGACAGCTCTTCAAATTGATTAACTGACCATTAAAAATACCAGGAAGTAACCTTCTCTCCTTTCCCTTTCAGTATTACCTCAAACAAGTTTTTTTCTTTTTTTCCTTCCCTTTACTGGCTGATTATTCAATGACAGCTTTACTGAGATGTAATTCATATACCATGAAATTCACCCTCTCTATGTTTTTATTAGTATGCAGAGTCACTTAACTGAAATTCAAATGTAATTTTTCACTCAGGAATGTAAATCACTGACAAATTACTGTATTCACATATATGTATTGTTTTTGATGTTTGAATTTAGTGTAGTAAGCAAATTAAGATAAAGCCAATGGTTACTAATATAAAAAACAAAAACTAGGTTAAGGCAGTCAAATTACTATATAAACATGATCTGCTTTTGTCTTAAAGCTTTATTAATAGCAGACAAATTCTAGCCATATTGGTAAGTATTTATTAAATATGTAAAGGCTATACCAGACTACTAAGTAAGAAAATGTCATAGGTATTTTAGCAATATAATAAAATTCTATTTTAAGAAAGATTTAGTAGGTAGATTCAGCTATACCAAGGTTAAAAACCATATTCACTGAAAAACAAGAATTACTACCACAAATGACTATTACAATTTAGCCTGCAATAAATGTTAGTCCTATTCTTCAAAGACATTTCAGAAAGCCCTTCCATTACATTTTAAAGACATGTTAAAAAGACTTAAAATGACCAATCACTAAATATTTTTTGAAGCTACATATTACTTTAAGTAAAGAGAAGACATACTCTCTTTTATTGCTTTGGGTATACTTTACATACTGAAAGCGGGCATAATCTGTTGTAAATCTATACCATACACAAATCAAACTAAGTACCAAAATTAGGATACAAACTTAATTGAAAGGATTAAGATTTATGTCCAACCAACCACATTCCTTACCCATTTGGCAATTTCAGCCAAATCACTGGTATATTTACCAAATATAACATTCAGAGAAATTTAGTACTTAATGAAATAACATCTAATGAAAGACAGTCTTAAAGGAAATGAGTAATTTTTGTATAAGGATACAAATAAATGTTTGGTGTACCTAAATCCCAAACTGTTAAATCTTTACCAATATGTTTTGGAAAATATATCTACAACAAAAAGTAGCATTTTTAAATAAATTTTTAACTTGGGATAATGATAAAGCCATAGCTATGTAAAGGGCCAAGCAAGATATATTTCATGTTATTTTGCTTATGCCATTTGGTCTATTTCTTCATCATTGTTTATTGACCTTAGGATCTCCCCATTCTGCTGGAAAACACTGGCTCTTCACTATTGAGCTGAACTGTCCGATATGGTATCCACCAGCCACATGTGGCTATTTAAATTTAAAATTAAATAAAATTTTAAATTCAGCTCCTCAGTCACACTAGCCACATTTCAACTACTTAATAACTACATGGGGCTAGTGTCTCCCATACTGGACAATACGGCTATGTACAATCTGACTACCACTTACATTTCCAATCTTATTTTTCATTGCTTCCTAAACATTTCTTCTATATCTCTTTATTTTTTATTAATATATTTATTTATTTTTCAATTACATCCAAGTTAGTTAGCATATAGTGCAACAATAATTTCAGGAATAGAATCCAGTGACTCATCCCTTACATATATCACCCAGTGCTCATCCCAGCAAGGGTCCTCCTTAATGCCCCTTGCCCATTAAGCCCATCCCCCTACCCACAGCCCCTCCAGCAACCCTCAGTTTGTTCTCTATATTTAAGAGTCTCTTATGTTTTGTCCCCCTTCCGGCTTTTATATTATTTTTGCTTCCCTTCCCTTATGTTCATCTGTTTTCTATCTTACATTCCATATGAGTGAAGTCACTTTTGTATCTCTTTAAATAAGAGGCAGATGGGGCGCCTGGGTGGCGCAGTCGGTTAAGCGTCCGACTTCAGCCAGGTCACGATCTCGCGGTCCGTGAGTTCGAGCCCCGCGTCAGGCTCTGGGCTGATGGCTCGGAGCCTGGAGCCTGTTTCCGATTCTGTGTCTCCCTCTCTCTCTGCCCCTCCCCCGTTCATGCTCTGTCTCTCTCTGTCCCAAAAATAAATAAAAAACGTTGAAAAAAAAAATAAAAAATAAATAAATAAATAAGAGGCAGATAACTTCAGACATTTATTTTTCTTCATCAGCTAAAATAAACATAAGGGCTAGTTCTGTGTCCCATTCTTGTTTTCCACTCTCCTTGAATTATGCACAATGCTTTGCATATAAAATCACCCAGTAAGTACTTGCTGATTGACCCTCAACTTGAATCTCATCTAAACAGACTAATAATGACTTGTGATCAACTACTATAACTTTTCTTTAAAGGATAGATTTTAAATCTTAGCTGATAAGATAAATGCTTATATCTCAGTTTATGTTCTTGCTCTTACATGACTCTGGACTTAATTTTTATAATGAAAATTAATGGAGAGAAATTTCTTGATTTGTTGGTAAGCTGTATAAAGTGAGAAAGAACTAGAAACTCAGACCAGCATGGGAACACTAAGATCTTTAATGTGGATTACAGAAACATGATTGGTCCTTTGGTAACTAGGCTGCCTTAACTTGTAGGATTATATCTATCTAAACTAGTAAAAATTCCAAAATTGGGGAACCCTTCTTAACTTTATTCAAGGAAATCACTACACTTAAAAATTTCAAGTTAGATTATTTATTTTGGATGGTAGTGTGTGGAAAAAAGACAGCACACATAATTCACACAGTCGCTCTTTGAAAAGAAACAAAGGTAATATTAAATAGAGTAAAGCTTTAATTATTAGAACTTAACTAAGACTATCCAGTTAACTAAAATTCTTCTGGTGCTCAACTGTTCAGACAGAAAGGTAAACAGGACAGTAATATGGTTCAATGAAAAGAATAAGAGCCTAGAAGTCAGATTTAGACTTGAACTCTGACTTCGTCATTTACAAGTTTAGGATTTCATAATGCAAATTAACCTTCGCCCATTATCACTAAAACGGAGCCAGTAATGTTGTGAGATAATATCTCATATGGAGCCTAGTACATAGCAGGTACTGAATGAATATTTCCTGAATAAACATCAAAGAAAAAACAAACACAAAGTATATGCGTCCTGAGTCATACACATTCAACCAATCCTTAGATACCATTCACACCAATAGCTTCAATCCTATATAACGATCATTCATATTTTGAATTAAGACATGATTTTACAGCTTTACAGAGCTGGCTGGATAAACATTTGCTCTGCACACCAAATTTTCACTTTAAATGGGTTTCAAGGTTTACGACTGGACAAAACTATTTGGAATGTCATTTTGATCATAGCTCCTGGCCTTGTTTTCCAGTCTAGGTTTGCCAGGTATATAGCTAGCTACTATTGTAATTCCTGACTACTGTGTCCATTTCTACAATTTTTAGAACACTTAGTGTGAAGGGATACCATTGATGTGGCATTATTGACACCCCCGAAATTCTTCTAGGAACCTTTAAAATAACAACTGTCTTCATCCCCCCTCCAGAATAGGCCTCAACAGAGCTATGAAGCAAAGGAAGCCATTCCCTCTGGCCATCGGAGCTGTAAAACTAGAGCTATTTGGGTTTGTGACTCCACCAATCTAGTGCCGAGATCACCTCAAGGAGCATGCGCTACTGACAGTAACTGTATGGCTGGTATAAAATGTGTGGCAGAGCACTACAGGTCAATGCTGGGAGAGATTTCTTTTTCCTTTTGGTATTTCCCTAGATATGTGCAGAAGAATGCAATTTAAAAAACTGTTATTAAGGTAAAGAAAAAAATTACCCCTCGATGCTCTAAGATATTCAATCACCAATGAGCAAACCCTATTCAGTATATCAAAATTTCTAAAAAAGAAAAATAAATTCATATTTTAAATACTTTCAACAAGCCTGACAAAAAAAGATTTTCAGTTAACTCTGTGATAAGGACCATGGAATTAACCACATTACACAAGTCTCAGAGAACATTCTGGTTAATCATTCATATGGGTGCTTATGTTTTTCAGCAATGCTTCCAAACTTCTTGATACTATAAACTCCTTCCACTTGTCTCATGATTTTTTAAATTAAAATAACTTTATTTTGTGATTATAACATTAATAGAGAAATGAACAAAGAGCAAGATAAAGTCATTTGTAATCCCATCACTCAGAGATAACCACTGTTCACATTTTGTAAGCCTTCTAGAATTGGATAAACAAACATACAGAAGTGAGGTCCTACTATATATGCTGTGCTTTCACAGCCTATTTTTCAATATAACAATATATCATGGACATCTTCAAAGCCAAGAAATGATGATCCATTACATCACTGATAATAAATAAGCAGTTCTTTAATAAAACTTTCCTAGGTTATCTAGACCAACACTCCCCATGAATGCTACTCTCCCTAAATGCTGATAGATGTGCTACAGGAAGAAGTATTCTGAGAAAAAATAAGTCTGGATAACAAAGTTAAACAGGTAGCTTTAAGGTGGAACCTCCCAGAAACTTAAATACCTTAATTATGTCTTATGAATCCCCAAGAGTGGGGGACTGAAACATTCCCCAAACTGAATTCAGCACGAAACATAATTTCTTAGTTATAGCTATTAATGTCTTGTGGAATGTAGGTTTACGTTTTCCAAACTTCTCTGTAAGAAAACATCTTAGACTATACACCCTGATTCAGTAGTGTGGGTGGAGTCCAGAAATCTGGTTTAACAACTTTCCTCAATGAATCTTATCAAGGACCTCTGGGATGCATTTAACCCAAACCTTTCTTGAAAGGAATGGTTCTCAATTGAACCAAATCTGGAAAACCTTTTCAAACCATAAACACCTACAAGGACCTAGTTTTAAAAGTACCTCAGGTGATTGTGATCCCCATTTCTCCCCAATCTCAGTGGAGAACCACTGCGTAATCTAGTTCATGCTGAATGCTCCCACATATTCTTTGACTGAAATGTGTGTGTGTGTTTACAAATTTGATTCTAGAAAATAAAATGGTAAACCCCCTTTAAAAACAGTCCATGAGCAGGTGGGTGCCTGGGTGGCTCAAGTCAGTTGAGCGTCTGACTTTGGCTCAGGTCATGATCTGATGGTTCATGGGTTCGAGCCCTGCACTGGGCTCTGGGTTGACAGCTCGGAGCCCAGAGTCTGCTTTGGATTCTGTGTCTCCATCTCTGTCTGCCTCTCCCCTGTTTGTGCTCTGTCTCTCTCTGTCTCTCAAAAATGAATAAATGTTAAAAAATTTTTTTTTAAAGTCCATGCACTATCTCTGTCAAAAGCAGCTGAAAAACTACGCTAAGAACTAATTTAAAGTTTAATGCATATTATCATTTTCTACCAGCCACTACCTTCAAAGAGTAAGTTAATGGGCAGAAAAAAACACATGGAAGGCAAATTTTTCTTGCCTAAATATCAATCACTATGGAATTGTATAAACTTTTAACTTTTTAAAAGTGTCACACAAAATCAAGTTTCACACAGTGGCATAATTTCACTCTTTCACACTGTCCTTAGGTAAATAGGGAGCAAATGCAAATATACACCTCTTCCGACTCTGGACAGACCTCAAACTTGATGTACTTAAATAAGCACGGCCTTGGGAGCTTAAGATACCTGGGCCCTCACAGATTTTCATTCAGTGGGTCAACATCTTTAACAGATGATCCCCATGTGAGGGTTTCACGGATCGTTTTCTTACCAGGTTATATAATCTGAATACAAACTATCAGAAGAAGATGTGTTCAATCCATGAACACTGGCAAATTGTCCAGAATCTCCAAAACACTATATAATCAGAGTCATGTGAACTCTGGACAACAGTGCTGAGAAAAATACAAGTTATCTCTGTTGAGAAATGTTTTCTTCCCAAAAGAAGTGGAAGAAAAGGACATGAAGAAATGACTAATGGGGAAAAGGTGCTGAATTATATTTCTTTACATTTTACTCTAAATTGTTTTACTTCATATGTGAATGACAGTTACTTGTTACACTTTAATCAATCTGCTTTATAGAGGATTCTTAATGGTTTAGAAACACATAAACTGTGGTTCAGTTACATCTACAGGGAACCTAGTCATTTAGACAATGAGATAATAATCTGGACCTGCTTTGCCTTGGTAGAAGTATATATAAATTATAGGCAAATAAAATTAAATCTTTCAATTAAAGTCTTGGAAGTCACAACTTAAAAGTTAAGGCAAAAACTTAAGAGTATCATATACTTCAGCATTTTAGGCAGTGAATAGAGATAGTGCTCCGAGACTCAAACTTATGCAAAACTCAAGTGCCATTCTTGGTAGAGAGAGTCACAAAGTTTGCAACCAGTAAATGGCATCATAGTTGCTTACTTCAATGGTTTCCAAACCTGACTGCACTTCAGAATTGCCTGGGGACTTGAAAAAAATATAGATTCTTGGGGCGCCTGGGTGGCTCAGTCGGGTAAGCATCCGACTCTTGGTTTCGGCTCAGCTCACGGTCTCATGGTTTGTGAGTTCGAGCCCCATATCGGGCTTCATGCTGACAGTGCAGAGCCTGCTTGGGATTCTTTCTCTCCTGCTCTCTCTGTCCCTCCCCCACTCACTCGCTCTGTTTCTCTCTCAAAAATAAATAAATAAACTTAAAAACATTTAAAAAAAAAATACAGACTCTTGGTTTTATCCACTGAAATACCATCTTTGGGGAAGGTATCAGTCT
Source organism: Panthera onca (assembly GCF_046562875.1). Classification (NCBI taxonomy): domain Eukaryota; kingdom Metazoa; phylum Chordata; class Mammalia; order Carnivora; family Felidae; genus Panthera; species Panthera onca. The sequence goes on along the minus strand of NC_138341.1, from coordinate 19,635,736 downwards.
AGTAAAAGTCCCGCTGGAGAACTATTAGTCTCCAGGAAGTTGTCCCAACAGTAACCAGACTAGTGAGATTCATACAGATGGGTTCCTGAAAAAAACAAAAAAAATCAAGCTGCTTCCTCTCCATGTATCATCTGGAAGCAGCTGACCTATAATGTAATGAATGGCAAATCATCTATAAAGTTAGGAAACCTATTATGGGGAAATATTAAAATTAAGAAGGGTGATAGAATAATGAAAATATTTTTACACTGCTTTTTAGGAAGAGCCATACGAAGAGTCTCTTTGCAAAGAAACTATTAGAGAATAGAGAATAAATTATACTGGGAACACAGTATTAGGCTACCATAATTCTGTGATATTTTAAAAGTGTATCAAAACCCTCACCTCTGAAATTCTATGGACTTTCTCAAATAATTTTCCCTATGTTTCCTGTAATACTGTTAAGTTCCTTAAGGGCAAGGAATATACTTGTTTAATCTCCCATAGTACTATGACACAGCATCTATACAATTATTAATTTCATATGACATATTTTAACTTGAAACTTCAACAGGAGGCAGGTGATACAGGAACCGTAACAGTAATGAAGTCAACATGTATAATACGGATTTCTATATTAATTAGAAGCCCTTTCACATGTCTCTTCTGCTGGGAATGATCTTCAAAAGCCAGATGAAATGATCACTTTCTCTCTGCAGCCATCCCTGATTCTCCAAGTCAGAATTAATTTTTTTCTTCTTTGGTTATACCTCTAGACATAAGGCCATGTCACACTGATCTTTAAAGTTGTCATATGTTGCCCTAATATATTTTGAGCTCCTTGAGGGCAAAACCCTGCTTATTAGTCATCACTGTATCCCTGCCATCTGAAATAGTGTTCTATGTATGTGAAGAACTTGATACATGTCTGCTCAATGAATGAATGAATGAATGAGTGAGTGACCACCACATGATATCCTCTTCTTTAAAATGTGCATCCCAAATTCAGGATCCACTCATGAATTACTTTGCTTACCCATTTCTTCCTTTCCTAAAACTGATTATTGCAAAAACTGTAATTTGGAGAAAATACTTATCAAGCCATAAGTTCTATATAAATTACTTGATATGAATAAAAAGCAAGGTTAATGAAAGTAATTAAGAGAGAAAAAACTTTACCTTCTTGAAACAGTTGTCTGGCATAAGATGGTTCTCTGCCCTGAGGTTGGAAAAAAGCATAAATGCACTTCCTCACTAAATCTTCCCAGCCAGTTCTGCCAGCAGCTCTCAGGGAACTGGTATCAATAGAGATGATTTTGCCTACATGAAGAATCAAAGTTTACACTTGTGATAGCTTCTTGATATAAGTCATCCATATTTCAAAATTAACAACTACATCTAAGAAATGCGCTGCCGCTCCTAAATGCTTAATGGACAAAAACATTAATAAACTATTAATTTTTGCTACATATGATAATGGAGTATATCACTTACATGACAATAAAAAATTGTTTTGGCCTTGAGGGTGTTGTATATTAGTACATCATATTCTAAAATTCCATTCCAGTCAAGCATTAAAGTCAAACTACAAAGGCCTGAAGGTGCAGAGGCTAATACAGGTCCAACTCCTCATACTTGCTCTTTGGATCCTACTCTAATATATCCTAACGACTGGAACACTTATTGGGGAAGGAGAGGCAGAGATGAAATATATTATTTTGGTTTAAATTAATTTCCATTAACTAAGTGAAGAGAATACGACAAAGTAGGCAAGACCTTCCTTTTCTACCTCGTCTTGGGCATTTGAGAGTAAACAAAGACTGAAGGCAATAAAAGTTACATCAGAAAAAGATAGGTCAGAACCTAAGATTTGTAAGACATTCTGCACAAAGAACATATGCTTTATAAAAATGTAGTGGTGATTTGCTATTGTCATCCTATTTGAACAAATTTCCTAGATGGCTGTGGAAGAATTCAGGTAAATTATTCCTTGGTTAACCAGGGACCAATTGATTCAGTTTGGGATTGTTCAGATCTGTTTTATTTCTTGATGCAACCTGATATTAACACAAAATAATACAGGTTATACACACACACACATATGCACAATTAGATTAATAACATGAAAACCTGCAAACCCACCATCCAACTTCAGAACTTGAACATCACCTATACGATCCAATCATGTGTGTACTCCTCACTTGCCCCATCCCTCTGTTTTTACATTCTCCTGTCAAGGGACATCTAAATTGTCCCCCCCCCCCCTTTTTTTTTTACAATCGGTGCTTCTGTGAACATCATCTACATTTTCCATGGTGCATGTGTGTGAGAGTTTCTCTAGGGTATATACGTAGGAACAAAACTGTTGAGTCACAGGTTATGTGAACATTCAACTTCATAATATTAAACTGTTTTCTAGGAACTTATATAGAAGTTACTGTTAATCCAACATCCTCTCCATCACTTGGGGTACTGTCAGTCTTTATTTTTTACAATTAGTAGGTGAAAAATGTTTATGCTCTAAATTTGTACCTCCCAATGAATAAGGTTGAGTATTTCATGTTTCCTCTTCTGTGAATGTCTGATTTCTCTTTTCCTTCCCTCTTCTCACAATCAACTCAAATCTATTGTACTGTTTGTGTGTTCTCATTTTAACTAATCCCTTCTATATATATTTCACTTGGTTTGTTTGGAAATAAACGTATTAGGCCTCTTTAAGTGAGAGTCTTGAATCTGATATATCTGAGTCTGTCTGATAAGGCTGTCGCCCAAGTCTTGGCATAAATGTAAATGGTAGAAATTTCAACTTAAATAAGAAAATTTTGTTATTTAAGAATAGTTTGGGCAAAGGCTGATAAACCCTTGATTGCAACTATAGACAATTCTGGATTTTTTAAGAATTGTAATTATTTAATCTTTTGTCTCTTATTACATCAGAGGTCAAGAGTTGGTTGTAGCAGAAAATCAACTGTTATGTGATCTTCACAAGCAACAATGCTTCTAACAGGCAATGATTAAGGGAGGTGTGTGTGTGTGTGTGTGTGTGTGTGTGCATTCATGTCAGTACTAACCACAAAGAGCAAGAGTCTACAACTGCAGGATTGGAAGGGAGAAAGTGATTCGATTATTAGCAATGGTAACAAATGATTAGGTAATAAAGAGACTATCTTAGAAGAGAATCATGAACAGGTTGATTTAGAGTACCTCTGCTTGCTGGAGGAAAGTTTAACCAACCAGTCAACCAATCAGACAAACCAGTAAGCCCCTGTTCAACATTTCCTGGTAGAAGACTTCTTCTTTTTTTAAGGGACATGAACCACCCCATGGAGAGTTAAAACTACTACTAAAATTTAAGGAATTAAATATCTAATATTTATTATAGCTAGTTTATTATTTTTTTAAATCTAAATCAATTTGATGATATAATAAAACGTTAGTTTTACATTTTATGAACACTTTATTTCTTTGGTACCTTTTTATTTCCTTCTATTTACAGTTCCTCTGGTTATCTTTTATGTAGTAAGTGCATACAGTACAGTAATGTCCTTTTACTAGTGCTTTGGTGGAAAGCAATGCGACAGAAATGAAGGGTCCTATATTAGGGCCTAAGGATATCTGTTCTTAACAATTAGCTGTATGGTTCTGGAAAAGGCACCATTCCATCATTTGTAAAATGGGTAGGCTAAAGTCTGTGATCCTTGAGGTTCCCTGTAGGTTTATAATTATTTTATGATTCGGAGTTCAATTTTTAAACTTTTATGTATTTATTTTTAAATCAGGTATATCTAAGATAGTAATGCTGGGTCCTTGGCCAGAAACAAAACTACCAGTCACAACAGTGTTCCTATGGGATAATAGTCTTCTTTCAAAACAATTAATGATTCAATTTGTAGAAATTCAATATAAGGAAAAGCTGAAATATATTGTTCCTAAATTATCCTCATAATTTTTAAGCATCCTTCATCTTCCACATTTATCCTGTAGCCTAACCATCATCCTTTCCAGCAAGCTCTTATTCTGCTATCTCACCAGCCCTTACCTGGTTTTACTGACACAAAAGACCAGTTATATTTGTCAGAGGACCCTGTTTTTCCTCCACGCCTTAGTGGTTTTAGTTTTCAATAAAGGTTATCAAATTTTTCCAGAGCTGTTCATTGGTGGAAAATGGAAAAGGACAGGTAGATGGCAGACTCAAAAAGGGAGCGAAGAAAGTTACGGTTAAGTGATAATGACTACACTCAGATTCTGTATCTCCAAGTCCTAGATATTCTCTTTACTGTACTCTATTATTTGTGCTAATTTATCCCCACCTACTCTTTAGTTAGAGCAGCTGGGAGCTTATCTTTAAAAACACAAGAATAAGGAACACAACAGGAATACTTGATTTCTGGGACTAAAACATTAATAAGTATTGTAACAAATATTAATAAATTTATAAAAATGGTAAAGGTCAAAAAGTACATTAAAACCAAATTTTCACAAAGAATAAAATTCAGTAGAAATGACTGCTTAAACCTTGGCCTGCTAAAAAAAAAAAATCTATCTGTAGTATCTTATCCCTATTTTAAAATATCCCTATTTTAAAGTGAGAGAGGCAAGTGATACACACCTAACTCTGATGTAAAAGCATGAAACTTGGTGTGTTCAAAGTGAAGATTACATAACATATGGAAAATACTATGTAAAATTGTAAAGAACAACAACAGATTGTTTTTGCCAAAAATCAAATCTGAAGCAGGCCTTTCCAAAGAGGGCCTTACTTTCTGGAAGTCCTACCGTTACTTACTCTGGGCTCTGCTGCCCTTCTTTCAGCTCGCCTGACACGCCTGTCTGTTTCCTGAGGGCCATCACAGCTCTCCTCCCTCAATCAGGAGTCCTCACCCCACACCATGACCCCTCCTCGCCACCCCCTCCACCCTGTGCAGAGTTTGTACCACCTCATCCTTTGGAGCTCAGGGCTCCGTATCAGCTCCTCAGACAGGCACTGGTTAACCAGCTAATTTAAAAACAGGTACTCCCTGTTCGTTTCCCTTTTACCATCTCACACCTTTTCCATCATAAAATGCACCACAATTTGTAATTACGTTATTGATTTTTGGCTCAGCCTTGTATACCTGAGCAGTCACACATAGTGACAGGCACTTCTAGGCACTCGATCAGTATGTGCTGAATACATTTAAAGAAAAAGAAGAAGGGAAAAAGAAATAGCTAGATACATTTAAGCATAATTTTAAAGCCACCATTTATAAATAAATATATTTACATCTACATTGCCAAATTTCTTTAAAAATTTTATTCCATGATTATGAAAAGTAATCTGTAACCAAAACAATATGTTAATAGTTATAATATTCCCCCCAGCACCCTGCTCATGACAATGATGATAGCATCTAAAATGCACAAGATCAATGGGGCATCTGACTGACTTGGTCGATGCAGCATGAGACTCTTGATCTTGAGGTTATGAGTTCGAGCTCCACATTGGGTGTAGATTTTGCTGAAAAGTAAAATCTTAAAAAAATAAAAAAATAAAATTAAAATAAAATGCACAAGATCAGGACTATCATTTAAAGTATTTTTTGTAAAAGACTGGTGAACAGAAGCTGAATAGCAGAGAACAGACGAACACAAAATTTTGGATGTAATTCTAAACTTTGCAGTTAGTACCTGTAGTATCTTGCTTGGTCATAAAGGATTCTACACCGGTAATAGCTGGAGGCCGAGGTAATCGCCGTGCAATACAAATCAAACATGACTGGAAATCTGCCCAAAACAAGAAGGGGAAGTTGAAGAAAGGAGGGCAGAAAACAGTTCACATCTATCATTTGCCACTAATGGTTTTTATAAAAACAACATGTTACGGGATCTGACACAATATCGGAGCCGCTCTGATCTAATAATATAGTATTAGTGATAAAATTGCTGGTAACCAAAAGCTGGCAGCTCCAGGTAGAGATCCAGTTAGCATACATTATCCCTTCCCGTTGAATGTTCTGACATAAACCAGAGGAGACAGATGCATCTCATGTACTTGCATGATAACAACTTGAAGAAGTAGTTTTCACTAGATTTAAGCAACACAGTGATTTTTTAAAAAATAGAGTCCTTAGTCAATTTCCTATACTTATCAGTACTTAATGGCCACAGAAATTATTCTTATAACCACTGTGCAGATAAAAATTACCATATGACAAAAACATTTAACTCTTTCTGAAGAAACATTATTTTGCCCCTGATAAAGGACTTTATGTTGTTGGGACCCATAACTTTTTCGAAGTTCCATTTCCAATTTTCTTGAGTGTTACACACAACATCGCATAGCTAAACATGAACTTCAGTCATACAAGACAGGCTGGCACTGGCATGTGTATTTTACAAAAAGTCCTCAGTTGACTGTGGCACCCATTCACGGGTGAAGCCTGCTACATGCATGGCCCTTTTTTTGCATCTGATTAAGTCCTCATCTACTACCTTCCCTAGTCCTTACTCCAGTTTCCAATTTGCGGTGTTCTTAACTCAGTAGTTCACATGGAAAATTCATCCACTGTCACAGATTTTAATCAATGCCATGTTGATACCATGTTCATATTAGAGCTTCAGCTGTGTTTTCATCTGTTCATAAGCTTTCTCCTTATAAATTACCTTGTATGGCCTCAAAAATGCTAACTCTATTCTCCAATGTTCCCCACACTCTAAACTTGAAACTTTCTAAAAATCAGAGCTGTTCAACAGCCTGCTATATCTGGTACATTTCCAACTGGCAGCAGTTAGCTGCGTCTCTTATTTCTAGGCAGCAAGTTGGTTTGAATTTGACATTTTAGTGGGAATGCCAGCTTAAAACTGAGAGTTTGGGGGCTTTTTAAAGGGGTGAGTCTACATGTTGGCAGTTCTTTTCTTAAGTATTAAGAAATACGTAGTAAACTGAATAGCCACTATGATGCATAATACAGTGACCAATACTATCTGAAAAAGGCTACTTATAATCAACTACCTCCTTGGTCTTTAAAGTCATGGAAAAAGCGATCAAACACCTTAAAATCACCCTTTGTTTTACCTTCTCCATCCTCTTGAATTGATTTTGGCTGTGACACAGTAAAACACTGCATTACTTCATACCGCTGGCAAGCTTCTTGGTTCTCGGTGCCTGGCTCATCTGGAGGGTGAATTAGCATCCTGCAGTTAAAGGTATGGCTATTTCGTCGTGTTGCCTCTTGAGGCCAAGGAACTCCATTTACTGCGGAAGAAAAATTGATTATATGTCTGTGAATAAGGTGAAAAACTCAGAGGATACAAAAGACATACCTATAGCCATCTGCTTCGTCAGATACTCAGATTAAAAGACAGATCTCTTCAGGTCTCACATTATCCTGAGGCAATAGGATACTTATCTTTCTTAGCAAATCTAAATGTCTACCAATCAGAAAACGGTAAAATTTTCTAACAGATTGTATAGGACATCCCCCCTCAAAAATAAGGCCTTACAAATTCTTAATTCATTAACAGTCTGTATAAACAGTTAAAGACAAAATTAAAAATTAATAACTTCCTAGCTCTTTTGCTCACATTTTTACAAGCAGTTAATTAATGCACTTTTCTATTTGTTTCCAGTTGCATCCTAGAAATGAAAACCTGATTGGAAACCACAGATCCATTGTTAAGCAGGAGTTTTAACCTGGCAGGTGTGTCTTCTTAAGGATGGGCTTGTGTACATGTGCGCCTTTTTTGGGGACAGGATTCAGTTTCTCAAAGGAGACTGTGACTCAAATATTTAGAATAGACAGAGACCAACCTTGGGTTCTTATAACCATTCTTATACCTTATTTTATTTGCACAGTTTATATGCAACAATGCCTCAAATATAGCGGGTAATCAATAAGTTATAACATAAAAATGATTGTTAAACATAAATGTTACCTGACTCGGTATAAAAAACCGAATTCAGTTATAGAAAATAGGTCTATACATTTCAAATGATAATCACTGTTTGATGGGACACCATTTCCCAGTTACAATGTTCTATTCAAACCATGGTGGCAGCTGGAAGGTTTTTAAGGCTCTTCTTTCACCATTCCCAACAGTTTTTTGTTTTTCTTTTAACTTTATTCTCTTCACTGACCCTTCCTCCTTTTTACGATCTCATCACCGTGTAACTGTTAGAGTGTTAGAGGAAATCACGGAAACAAACCTGTACTGGAAGAAGGAGTCTTGGTTCTGCTATGAGCTAGCTGTGAGGTTTAGGTTAATTACTTTATCTCTGCACCACCTTTATCATTATTTATTTATTTTGAGAGAGAGAGAGCACGCACGTGTGCGCACATGCAAGCACATGGAGAAGGGGCAGAGAAACAGGGAAGAGAGAATCTCAAGCAGGTTCCACATTATCAGTGCAGAGCCCAACACAGGGCTCGAACCCACAAACTGTGAGAGCATGACCTGAGCCCAAACCAGGAGTCAGACGCTTAACTGACTGAGCCACCCAGGTGCCCCTGCACCATCTTTAAAATAAAGGAATCCACTATATCATCTCTAAAATCATTTACACTGTAAAATGCTATACCAAAGCACATAAGACCCTTTGATAATTCAAGTATCTAACTAGTGATTTTACTAGAAATAATCATTTCAGGCCCCCAGGTACTATAAACGTGTACTAACTACTCTTTTCAAAGAATGAGGCTTCCTTTCCATTGAGCGAACAATGTCGAAACTAAAGAGCTACAGATAACATTTAATTTGCATGTGTGTATTAGTTACACAGAATTTCTAGCCAAGGCCCTTCCTTACTTTGGGAGTACATACAGGCTACGGAATAGGCACACAGTGTAGCAAATGGAACAGAGGTTGGAAATCAGACCCCATCCGTCCTCTCAGCTAGGCTCCTTTGTCAGCAAACAACCTGTGCACCCATACTTAGGACATCTGAGTTTGAAACCACTTACATCCAAAAATATTCATTTTAGTATATACGTAATATGACAGTATATTTCTCCCTCCCTTCCTCCTTTTTCTTCTTTTTGAGCAGGGTGGTGGGAAGGATATACATGTGTCTCTTTCTTGGACATAATCGAAGCCGAAAACAAAGGCAGTTTCAAGCAGAAGCTTCTAGTGGCAAGGCAGTGACTACTCTGCTTCTCACCACTGTCACATGGCTAGGTCATAAGCTGGAGGAACAGGATAAAAGGAATGCTCTCTACCAGCTATTTGATGATACTCCCTCTTCGTATTTACACATCAGGCTGAAATTAAATTGAAAAATATTTTTAATGTGTTAGAACTTATTTCAAAATGATACTATGTAATATAAACACAACAATTATATAATGTGAGAAACAGCTAGAGAGAGTTCATATTCTTTTGAAAAACACATTGCTTTGTACCTAGTGATTTTGGTAGCAGATTCTTCACAAATTCTGCATGATCCCCTACATGCAGTATGCTGTAGACACTGGTATTCATTAATTCCTCCTGATTGTAACCCAAGTAGCTGGTCACATTCTCCGACACAAATACAATTCTCCCTTCACAGTTCACAACAAAGAAAAATCCATCCAAAGCCTGCAAAGCCAAAAAAGAAAAAAAAAAAAGGATTAAGAGGGTGGGAGGTTAAAAAATGAAAGAAAAATAAACATACACATCTCTCTACTGAAAAAGAGATCAGAAATATATGTCAAGTTAAAAAAAAGGGGAGACTGAACAGAAGATTTAACACTGTATGTTCTCTGTGGAAGGGACAGAATTTTGAAACAGACTGTACAGGAATGTACAGCAGGGATGAATGAATGTATCAACCCTCTTTCTGCGAGAGAAACTTCAAAGTAGCAGATGTGAAGGAAGTAACCGATATTCACTCAGTCATAAACATCTCTAAACCACAAGTTAAGTACGACAGGTCTGTACCCCCAAGGAACTTGCGGGACAGTGGTAGAGAGAGACACAAACATAATAAAATACCAGTGATGCAGTGTCAGAGACACACCGAGTGTTCTGTGAGCACAAGGAAAAATACCTAATTTGGGGTTGGGGTGGGGTGGGAGGAGGCACAGAAAGGCTATTTAGACGCCCCTAGCTGAGTTTTATAGGGCATAGTGGAGGAGAGGAAGAGGAATGAGGGAAGAACATTCTAGGCAGAGGGGACAGCGTGGTACATTAAGGAACAAAAAAGCAGTTTGGAGTTGTTGGAGTACATGGTACAAGACCGGCTCATGACAGGAAATAAGTCTGGAGAGGTAGACGGGAGCCAAATCACAGAGGGCTTCCTATGCTCTGAGATAGAGCTAGGGGTCTTCAAAAGGGGATATATATGTGTGTGTACACACACACACACACACACACACACACACACACACACACATATATATCTATACATAGATATATATAGATATATATATATGCATGCCCTAAGGGGAGCATTACATCCACAGAGGCGCAGGAAAAAAGTTAGAACCTCTATTTCTAGTGCAATCTAAGATATAAAGAAGAAATGCAGCTTAATAAACATACTGAAAACCCTGATACCTCAACTCAGTCTAGACAGTCACATATCACAAACCATGGAAGCCTGAGAGAAGATCCAGAATGAAGAGACTGAGCAGGGTGGCACCTTACTTATTTATAATCTTTCCATTTATTGTAATATATTGCAGTTTACTTGCTATAGGATATATACAAGCAGTAAAAACAAGACCTTTAAAAAGGAGAACATTTGTAGGATGTTGTAACAAGATGTAAAATGACAATGAAAATCTGTTGTATACCCAGAAGTGTCTAGTTTTCCGTGGCAAAATTCTTAAAAGAGCTAACAATGTTATGGGCTATTCATTTTTCTTTTTTAAAAAGGCAAGTGTCCCAAATTTGCTGACCTCTTCTAGGATGACAAGTGGTAATGATAATATGTTACCTAGCAGATGTTTTCCAAATAATAAACACACTTAATTTTGTCCCTCCAGGGTAAAGATGATATTTAAACAATGAATAAGTAAACTGCCTTTCAAAAAGACACCTATGCTATAGAGCCAGCATATGAAAATGCTTTGAAATGTTTTGAAATGTACCATAGTTGTGACTTTGCTGTCAAAATGACCCCGGTTCCATACTTGTAAAACTTCTCTTCTCAGTTTAAACATTTACAAACTTTTTACCTGCTCAAACATCTTCCAGTTTCAGTGTGCTTTAAACTCATTTTTTTTTTAATGTGATAATGCAATATCCTTTGATTACTTTGGAAGGATCACTGTTTGAGATCAAGGAAGATAGAATGTCAATAAAAACCTTGGGATGTGATTAATGATCTAAACACCTCAACACCAGATAAACCCTTTGCTAAACTATTTTCTGTTTACAAGAGCACAGGAAAGCACTGTCATTTCTAACCTTTTTTGACATTAGCTATGAATTTCATAGCAGGTGATATGATGATAGGAACAACAGAAATACAGATACATCATTTTTTTAAAAAGTAGATGTAAAAATTACTTAAATTGTTCTTAGCTATTAATTGATTCAGTGTAAATACAGTTTCACTTCATTTATCTTATTTTTGATCTGTCAAAAGAGTTTAATCAAGAACAGTTTGGGTATAACTAAGTGTCATAATTTAGAGCAAGAAAAAGACAGGCAAGTAAAATCTGGTTGTTCCATGGCGATTCCAAGGGCCATAGTACCCTGCTTCGTCAGCACGACCTTCTCCTTTTTTCACCTAGTTTTCAGGGCATCCTTCACGGCTCCTCCCTCTCTGCCTCCTTGACAACCTTGTCTATCTTCTCTATCTTCAAAGCCACAGCTACTCTCTCCCTTGCTTTCTTACCCTCCATGTCTGTCTCCGGATATCTCTGGACGTCGCCTGTTACCTGCAGAGGGAATGGGAGAGACCAAGACCCACTCCTGGGATCACCTCTGTCCAGTGTGAACACTGGCCAATGATGGGCACAGCATCCAGCACCAGCAAGGCTTAGGAATTCACCCAGACTATCTGGTGCAATTATTTTTAAAGTGTTTGCAAAATCCAAAGGACTTAAAAGTTCTCCTTCATCGTAGCAGGCCTGGAGTCCCTGCGGTATCCTTTTCCACAGACCTACTGGGGCTTCTCCAAGTTCTCCTCCCACTGACTGTACCTGACTTCACTGCCAGGCTGGGAAGTTATTCTAGTAACTGGCCTCTGGAATATGCAGCTGATCAGCCTTTGGGGAGTGTAGAACTTTCACCAGGTCCCTGCTTGGCCTCAGTTACATGGACTCGTCATTTCCTCTGTGAAGTCTGGGGCATCATATTTCTTTTGAGCTTCCCCAGAAAAGACTGGCTTGGAAAACAGGTCTACAAAGGCTCCCTCGTGCTTACAGAATCGTCCTGCTGACCCTACTCCTAAGGTACAGATAGCCTGTCTCTTGTTGGAAATGCCTATTTTTTGTTTCTTTTTTTTAATTACAAATGATATATATACTCATAAAAATTGTTTAAGTATGAAAATGAAACAGTAGAAGATCTGCCAAAATCTCACCCCCAAGAGATTGGTAATGTTTCAGGGAATATCCTCTGAGACTATTCCTATGAATACACAAACATCTCTATTTTCTTCAAGTCTGTCAGACTAATATAATCTGCTAATAGTTATTCTACAAGTTTTTCTCGTATGTTGTGCATATAATTAACTTCCAAGTGTCCTTCTGGAAAGGAACCTTCCTGCTTTTCCAAGTCCTGACAGCTGGTCTTCCACTGAGCAGCACACAGGAGATAAGAAGTGCCTGTCCATTCAGTACAACATCATCAATCTGAGGATTTTTTCTCTTGACCACCTTGTGTCTCATGGCAGGGTCCACAGTGGCCAAGGCTTCTCACAGGGCCTTGGCTTTAAATGACTCCACAAGCTTCACTGACTATCACCTAAGTTCCAGTTAATTGACAAAATTCTGGAAATAAAACACACAACTCTCAACAATTATACAGTCTCTGAAGGGAAAAAGACAAGTACGCATAGTTATGAATAGCGCAGTAGAGGAATTCATAAAGGTTAAGCACAGACTGAAGCACCCAAAATGGGCAAAGGGACGACTGTCACTGGTAAAGTTTCCAGGGAGAAGGCCACACTTACACCTGAGCGAAGTCTTGAAAGACACAGAGTAGTAACTCAGGTGGAAAGGACATTCAAACACAGGAACCGGCTTAGAGGTTAAAAACAAAAAAAAAATCACCCCGTATGCACTTGTTATATTTGTGTTATGTACAATAGCAAAACTTTTTTTTTTAATCTTCAAGGAAAGCAAAAAAAAAAAAAAAAAAGGAATTTATTCTAAAGGCAATGGGCATTTTCTTGAAGGCAATGTTTTAAGCATGCAAGGGACGTGGTCTGCTTTTACAAAGATCTTTCTGGAAGTGGGTGTGGCATGCAGATTGGAAGCCAGAACAGTTGCAATGCTATTGTGATACTCCAGTTCAAACCCGAGCCTGAATTAAGGCAATGGCAGTGGAAGTGAAGGAAGAGAATTTGACACAGGCAAAACAAACAGCATTTGGAGACCTCTAACAGCTGTGGGAATGAGTATTTTGGGCGATTCTCCATTAATGATGTAATAAGGGTTCTGGTAGATAGGTGCCTTTCCCTGAGGAAGTGGACTCAAGGAGTAAAGAAATCTAGTCTTTATTACTGACTTTTTCCCCCCTTATTTTTAGGCAGAAGATAAAGGGACAAGTCATAAATTTAGTTTTAGAAATATTATATTTGTTTCTTTAAAAAAATATTTTCCTTTTTTTTTAAGTTTATTTATTTTGAGAGAGAGAATGCACACAAGTTGGGGAGGGGTGGAGAGAGGGAGAGAGAGAGAATTCCAAGCAGGTTCCATGCTGTCAGCACAGAGCCTGACACAGGGCTCGATCCAACAAACCGTGAGATCATGATCTGAGCTGAAATCAAGAGTCAGACGCTTAACTGACTGAGCCAGCCCCAGAAATGTTATATTTGAAATGACTAAGGAACATTCAGATGGGGATGTTCAAAAGGCAGCAAGACAGAATGTAAGAGAAACTGAAGAGAGATCTGAGCTTAAGTCAGACATTAGCAATTTACAGGTACATACAGTATCATCTGGCTTTTTGTTTATTTTGTCTTAACTATAATCATCTCTTCCCTTTCCACAGAATATCTGATTTCCTTTGGGGAGTTACTTCTTCCCAATTAAACAAAGTCTTGTGAGATTCTTAATCAGACCACTGGGAGACTTCCAACCTAAATGGGAATCTCCAGGAGAATTACAGAAAGATCGAATATAGCTGGGATGCATTCACCTGTACCAGCAGGGTACTGCCCAGATGGGTCTTTCTAAGAGACCATTCGTACAGTATCTGATTTTTAGCCTCCTTAAGATGACTTGGTTTCATCTCACTGCCAAGCATCGTTCTGGGATACCCAAATAGCACTCTGATAAATTCACATTTGCTTGATTTGGGCAGAATTGGGGTTCTATTGCTTGAAATCAGAGAATCCTAATTGATAATTTACACATACTTACATGTATGCACACATACATGAATACATCACATGGACATAGGCATAGATGAAACTGCTTGGGAAATGTGCACAGAATAAAAAAAAAGGGAAAAGCGCCAAGGCCAGAACGCTGAAGGATGCTAGCATTTAAGAGTCAGGCTACGAAAGAGAAATCTGAGGAAGAGGCTGAGGAGTAGCCAGAGAAGAGCAGAGATAGTTCTGGCAACGAGGCAACAGGAAGAGTTTTAAGAAAGCAGGACTGGGTGGTGAACGGTGTCAGGAGGCACACGGCAATGGAGGGAATGGCACAAAGTGAGGTAAGGAGGCCTGAGTGTGTGGGTAAGGTATAGGGAGACCTCCATGACTAAAACTGAATTTTTCTTGGGAAGCAGCTGGAGATAAGAAGCTACGGTCAGCTAATGCAGAGCTGTGAACAGGAGGCAGAGGAACTTAGATAGCAAAGGGCAATGGACAATGAGGACAGTAAAAAATGGAGGAGTACTTACTGTGTGGCAAACAATAAATATCTGTCGAATAAATAAAGGCTAATACCACTCTCCCTTTAAATGTGAAGAAATTACCTCCAGTATAGTATCTTCATTCTTAACTCATGCTCCTTCATGTTTGAAAGGGGGAGGGGAGGGAATAACAGTGTGGTGAGAGTTCCTAATAGAATAGTAGATATTTGGTTACTTTTTAGATCTGCACACCTTCAAGTCCCTCCAGACCAATATTGCCAAAGAGAACTTTCTGTAATGACAGGTAAGTTCTATATCTGTGTGTCCAATACAATAGTCACTGACGACATATGGGCACTGAGCACTTTAAATGTGGCTGGTGACGGGGCACCTGGGTGGCATAACTGGTTAAGTGTCTGACTTGGGCTCAGGTCATAATCCTGCAGTTCTTGAGTTTGAGCCCCACGTCGGGCTCTGTGCTGACAGCTCAGAGCCTGGAGCCTGCTTTGGATTCTGTGTCTCCCTCTCTCTCTGCCCCTCCCCCGCTTGCACTCTGTGTCTTTCTCAAAAATAAATAAACATAAAAAAAATAAATGTGGCTGGTGAGATTGAAGCATTGGGGAAAAAATACATATATACATGCATATATACATATATATATTTATTTTTTTAGAGACAGAACAGGTAAGCAGGCGAGCAGGAAAGAAGGGCAAAGGGAGGGAGAGAGAGGAGGAGGGTAGGAGAAAGAGGGAGAGAGAGAGAAAGAGAATGAGAAAGAGAATGAGGTAGAGAGAGAGAATCTTAAGCAGGCTCCATGCTCAACGTGGAGCCCAAAAGAAGGCTCAATCCCATGACCCTGAGATCATGAGTTGAGCGAAAATCAAGAGTTGGACGCTCAACAGACTGAGGCACCCACGTGCTCCTGAAGCACTGAATTTTTAATTTTATTTAGCTTTGAACAGCCATGTCTGACTAACAGCTATCTTACTGAATAGCGCAGCTCCGGACTCAGCCTGAATGAACCAATGGACAGTCTCATGGTAACTTTTCACCACTTCTCTTAGCTGCCCTGGATTAGACTCTATAAAGTTTGAGATGATGAGGATGGGGTCAGAGGATACAAAAGAAGGTCCAGAAAAGATTGTCAACGAAGGCGACCCTGAAGTCTGTGAAAGTCAGCAATTCTATTTTGCAGTCTGTTTCATGTTATCTATAGCCCATAAATAAAAATATTATTAGCTCCTTGAAGTCAAAACCTAAATACATTTCTATTCTGAGGTTTTAGAATTTCTAACTTGATGCGCTTTTTCATATTTGAAAATGTTTGCCTAATGACATCTAATTCATGTGATGCTATGGTACGGTTTTCCTTTGATTCATAGTGATTTTCAGGGTAATAATTTCATCAGCTAAAAGAAATATTCCTACTTTGTTTTCTTTTTATACTAGCTTCGAATGGATGTTTTCCTGTCATTTTCTCTTCATGTTAAAGCATCGTGGACTTTTCTCACACGGCAATGGTGAGTGTTTATCTAAATTAAAGTAGCAGTAGTAATATTCTCTGTCTCCAGCTGTGCTATGTTCAGTTTGTTAACAATCCACTTGTTCTCCTTGTTGATCTCTGAGGTTTCTGAAGAACGTGAGGTGAAGCTAGGATTTCAATGATCACCATTTTCCTACAGGAACCCCAGGAATCTCAAGAATCTGTATATCTTGTACTTAGTACCAGTATCTCAGAAGACATTATATGCAGAAAATAAATTTAATATAATATTTAATGAATTGAAGGGAGTCCTGAGGCTAGGGCACTAAGAAGGCAGACAGAACCCACACACAGAAGCTACAAGTTATGAAAAGACCAACCCCCTGCAGGGTGGAGAAGAGGAGCAGTAAATGCTAAGACAGGTCAGGGCTCCAGGAAGGGCCCAAGTGTAGCAAGTGGTGTGAAAGGTGCCAAGCAGGGGGAAGAGACGGGGTGGAAGCTGGAAATGAGCTGAAAGTGCTCTTCTTTCTTTAATGTCTTTTCCTCTAATAGCTTATATTTTAAAATTTCAAACTATAGCAAAGTTGAAAGAATTCTGTAGCTAACATCTGTACGTTCGCCACCAGATTCCACCATCACATTTTCACTATACTTGTTACAGTACTGTTTCCAAAACATGGTCATGTGTCATGCAGTCAATGTAACAGGATGTGAAGACGGGACAAAGAAAACATCAGACTCTACCACATGTGGTTACCCTCCCCTCTCCCAGTTTACGTGTATGCACACGCTCACATGGTAGTTGTTTCTACCCAGTTTCTATTTACTCTGTGGGGAACGAGTGTGTCCGTACATGTGTTCTTAAACATTCATGTGTGAGAGGCATCACTGAAGGTGACGGGCCTGCTTGGAAACAAGACACCTACGCTGAAGACAAAGGGAGTGAAGGTTAGATAGGAAAAGCTGAGGTGAAAATTACACAGTAATTACAAAACAATTCAAGTTTAAAAGTTCTTCAAAAATTTCGGTAGAGGGTCATTAAAATAGTAAGTTCTCATACAGTGTTTACGTAAACATTTGAACATTTTAGTCAGGAAACTTTTCAGGAAAACACCTACTGCAATAAAGTGACACATCCCCTCACTCAAAAGTGAAATTCTACAGACAATATAGATAGCACTAGTGAGCTAAATAATTCTAACGTTTTATACTCCCAACTAGTCCAAACCACCCCAGAAATGAGTGGCAAAGCCATACGGTAGGCTTCAGTTTTCCATCTGACTACATAGAATGCCTTTATGAAAATTTCTCATATTCGTTATTTCACATTTCATTCTGAAACAGCAACAACTGTCAAAATAGGTTACAAAATAGTTATTAAAGGTTCTTTAAAACTTACTTTGTTTTATAATTTATTAATCTGACGTAAGGTATAAAAGAGAAAAAACCAAATTATCTTGGAACAAAGATTTTGATCCCTTTCTAAATCAATGAGAACAGCTACCTCCAACAGAAGAGGTCCCAAGGATTCCTTTTCTATCACTCCTTGACTGCTCGATGAGATGTCTGATTTCTGCACTTCATCATCAGTTGTTGATTTCTCTATAATAAAGAAACAAAAAGTCATGCATCCAAAAGGGCTTGTTTCCATATTGGCAAGTTACAAAGACACAGATTCACCTAATTTAAGATTCAAATAACATTTACTTATTATCTAGGCGATATTTATTGATAACATTATTTAATCTTAATGATATTCACTTTATGGATGACAAAACTGAGGTTCACAAAGGTTAAGTAATGTGTCCCAAATCATATAACTAATAAGTGGCAGCAGGATAATTTGAATTCTGACCTATCAAGTCCAGTGTTCCAACAACGGGGAAAATGGTATAAATATAAAGCCTTTTGAAAAAGTCTACACCAGAAGTTTTTAAGAAATGAGTAAACTGTAAAAGAATGATGATTTCCTCCATTTTTCTTTTTCCTCTTCTGATTTGATAAACTGCCATTGAAAAGAGAGTGAAGAAATGCTTTTTCCTTTTGTGAGCCTGCATGAATTAGCTTACCTTTCACATTCCTGTCATGATGATCTGATTGATAAAACTGTATAACTACTAAATGATCTGAAATTCTTTTGTGCAGTGATGTTGGAAAAGCCATCCATCATCTTCAAACAGCGCCATACTTAAATAAGTTTCCAATCTGTCAAACTAGTGAGTTAGTTAGCCAAAAACCAAATTTGGTATCATTGAATATAAAGGCTCATTTTTTTACTTTAATGGGTAACACATTTCAGGGGCGCCTGGCTGGCTCAGGAGCATGTGACTTTTGATCTAGGGGTTGTAAGTTTGAGCCCCATGTTGGGTGTAGGGACTACTTAAAAATAAAAAAAAATCTTAAAACAATTAAATATGAAATATTTCATACATTCCAAAAAATACAGGAAATGACATAGCATACATCACATAGCCACCATTCATTTTTCACGGATGTGAACATTTGCTCCACGTCCTTCCTTCTTTAAAAAATAAAATGCTGCAAATAGAACACTCTGCTACCACTCCTTCTCTGTCTCTTTTCAGAAATAACTAGTATTCTGAGGTCAGTATAATAATTTCTAGGCCTGTTTTTTATTACTTAAGTACACATGTATGATTTCTTGAACAATATATCACCTTTTATTTTTTTTTAATGTTTATTTTTGAGATAGAGAGCACCAGGCGGGGAGTGGCAGAGAGAGGGGGACAGAGGATCCAAAGCAGGTTTCCTGCTGACAGCAGCAAGAACTGTGAGATCATGACCTGAGCTCAAGTCAGACTCTCAACTGACTGAGCCACTCAGGCACCCCTACTGTTTTGTGTTTTAAAGTTTACATAAGTATATATGGACTTCTCCAACTTAGTGTTTCCATTCAATATTATGTTTGAGATTTAAGCACACTGATGTAGATCTGATTCATTCATTTGAGATGGTATATATCATGTGCTTAACCCACAGTTAGTAGATTTCCTAAGCCACTACTGACAGACCTTTGACTACCACACACAGTGCTGTAATAAACTATTTTCAGTACTTCCTCTTTTGTACATGTGTGACAGTTTCTTGAGGGTAAACACTAAAAGTGAAGTTGCCGGTTCATAGGGTCTATGTATTTTCGACATTACTAAGTTTGACAAATTGCTCTCTAAAGAGAATGTACCACTCGTAACATTCAAGGGTTTTTGTTTTTATGCATCCTCACTGACAATTGATATCAGCATTAAAAAAAATTTGTGTGTGTGAATCTATTGGGTGTAAAGTGTCATTTCATATAGTGTTTATAACAACAGCTTTACTGATTCACAATTCACATAGCATGCTATTCATGCATTTAAGGCATACAATTCAGGGGTGCCTGGGTGGCTCAGTCGGTTAAGCGTCCTTCGGCACAGGTCATGATGTGGCGGTTTGTGAGTTCAAGCCCCACCCTGGACTGTGTGCCCCCTTCTCTTTATGCCCCTTCCCCACTCACTCTCCACCTCTCAAAAATAAACATTAAAAAAAATAAAGCAGGGGCGCCTGGGTGGCGCAGTCGGTTAAGCGTCCGACTTCAGCCAGGTCACGATCTCGCGGTCCGTGAGTTCGAGCCCCGCGTCAGGCTCTGGGCTGATGGCCCGGAGCCTGGAGCCTGTTTCCGATTCTGTGTCTCCCTCTCTCTCTGCCCCTCCCCCGTTCATGCTGTGTCTCTCTCTGTCCCAAAAATAAATAAAAAACGTTGAAAAAAAAAATTAAAAAAAAAAAAAAAAAAATAAAGCATTCAATTCAATGGTTTTTAGTACATTCACAGGGTTATGCAACCAACATTATAATACATTTTAGAACATATTCATCAACCCAAAAAGAAACTTTGTACCCTTGAGCAGTCACCCCCCATTTTCCCAATGCTCCCAAGCCCTAAGCAACCACCAATCTACTTTCTGTCTCTGTGGATTTGCCTATTCTGGACATTTAGTATAAATGGAGTCATACAACACATGGTCCCTCGTGACTGGCTTCTTTTGCTTCGTGTGCTTTCAAGGCACTGTCAGTACTTCATTCCTTTTTTTTTTTTTTCTGCCAGATAATATGCCATTATATAAATATACCTTGTTTAACTTATCCATTGGTCAGCCGATAGATACACGGGTTGTTTCCACCTTTCGGCTACTTATGAATAATGCTGCTACGAACATTTGTGTGCAAGTTTTTGTGTGGACCTAGGTTTTCCTTTGTCTTGGGTATATACCTACAAATGGAATTGCTGGGTGATACTGTACCTCAATGCTTAACATTTTGTGGAACTACTGGACTGTTTTCCAAAGTGGCTGCACAATTTTATTTACTTTCCTACCAGCAGTGTACGGGGTTCCGATTTCTCCCATCGTCACCAACACTTATCTGTCTTTTTTGTGTACAGCCATCCTGGTACTTCACTGTGCTTTTGATTTGCATTTCTCTGATGGCAACGATATGCACATATTTTTCCTGTGCTTATTAGTCATTTATATGTCTTTGAGAAGTATTCAGTCAGAGCCTTTGTCCATCTATTAACTGGGCTATTTACCTTTTGATTATTATGGTACAGAAGTTTCTCATTTAGTTCTAAGATGTACTTGCTTCATCAATTCATGTGTTTATAACATTAAGACAGGTTTTTGGTTTTTAAACAGGTTTGTCAAAAAACACCAACCGTCAAGTCCAAGTAAATTAAATAACTATGTGTGAAAAGCAAAACATCTAAAATTTCAGGCAAAACCTAAGGCGGGAGTGGCTATGTGACCTAGTTTCTGGCTCAAGGAATGTGAAAAGAAGCGACGTGCAATTTCTGGGTCTTGTCCTTAAAAGGAAAGAAGCATGCCTCCCCATTTTCTTCTTTCCCCTTTTTGTCAGCTGGGATGTGGACCGGTGAGCCATGTTTAGCCACGTGGAAAATGGCAATAGGAATGGCACAGAAAAAAAGATGAAATCAGTCACAACCTCTGACACATCCCTAGATTATCTTGTTAAAGCTGCTGTACTTTGGGTCTCTTGTTACAGTAGCCTAGCCTGTATCCTAACTATACATTCTGTATTTCTCAATCCCATGTTTATTTGCTAGATCTTGATTACGTCCATGATAGACATAATTTATTGGCACGCTATCATGAAAAGTAAGACTTTAACTTACATCAACCTTCTACCCACACATTTCTCCCTCCTTCCATCCTCCCAATATAGTTACAATTTTTAGGGCAATCAGTATTTAATATCTATGCTCCTGTGGCCACATAAATAAAGTTCACAAACGAGACAAGGTGTGTGCTATCATTTACATTTCTCCTATTTTGCGTTTTAGTCTTTTTAAGTTCAACTCCTCCCTAAACTTCCCCCCCCGAAATGAAAATTTCCTCTTAATTAGTCAGTCCTCTGATTCTCTGTTCCATTTTTTCCCCATGGAAACATTCGTCCTGGAGGCCTCTATCCACTAGCTATGTTTTTAGGTTGATGCACAAGGGTACACCTTTCTTCTGTTAAGATTCCATGGTTTCCCTGGATTAAGATCCTATGCCTTTCTTTCTTGGTTTGCTATGGTGGTTTTGATAGATATTTCTGGAAAAAGTACACAGAAGATAACTTTTGAACTGAGGCTTTAAATGTCTGAAAATGTCTTTATTTTGCACTTACACTTCATTTGGATTCACACAGAATTCCAGGTTTAGAATTCTCAGGGCACCTGGGTGGCTCAGCTGGTTAAGTGTCTGACTCTTGGTTTTGGCTCTGGTCATGCTCTCACAGTTTGTGAGTTTGATCTCCACAACAGGCTCTATGCTGGTGGCACGGGGCCTGCTTGAGATTCATATTCTCCCTCCCTCTCTCTCCCTCCCTCCCTCCCTCCCTCTCCCTCCCTCCCTCCCTCTCTCTCTCTCCCTCCCTCCCTCTTTCTGCCCCTCTCCTGCTTGTGTGCACTCTCCCTCTCTTTCTCAAAATAGATAAATAAACATTTCTTAAGAAAAGAATTCTCATTCAGTATTGTTATTTAGGATACACTCTGAATCTGGTACGTGTCTATTTTTTCTTTCCCTTGTTTTTTTTCTCTCTGGTGTCTGAAAATTGTGCATTGGTGTGAGGTTTTTTTCCCTTTCTTTTTATTCGTTGTGCTGGGCACTATATGAGTGCTTTCAATCTGGAAACCCACATCTTTCTAATTCTGAGAAGTGTTTTGTTTTGGTTTTGTATTATTACTCTTATAATTTCCTCCCTTTATTTGGTCTGTTCTCTTTTTCTGAAATTAATATGTTACACCTCCTGAACTATTCCTATACACTTCCCACCTTTCCCTTGTCTTCCACTACTTGTCTTTTTATTTTTACTTTCTAAGGGATTTCTTCACATTATCTTTCAACCCTTAAAATATTTATTCAACAAATATTCCCTGAAAGTCTACTATGTAACCAGGAACTGTTTTAGGTATGAGGGCACAATGATGAACAAACAAAAATCCTCACCCTCATGGAGCTCTAGTGGGAGTAGGCCGACAATAAACGAATAAAACATATAATATGTTAGATGTAAAAAACACTGTGGGGAAAATAAATCAAGGAAGATGTAGAGAGTGTGTGTATTAGAGAGAGAGTGTATTAGATAGGATAGTTACAGACAAGTTCATTGCGAAGAAATATTTGAACAAAGGCACAAAAGAGGTGAGGGAATGAGCCTTGTGTACATCTGGGAAAGAACATTCCAGACAAAGGGAGAAGAAAGTGCCAAGACCTGAGGCAGAGTGTGCCTAGAATGGTTAGGCAGAGAGTGAGTAGGCAAAGAGTAGAAAACAAAGTATAAAGAGGCAAAGTTTATTTCAGTTATCCCGATTTTAAGTTCCAAAAGTTATTTGGTGTTTTGAATGTTTTATTTTATAGCATCTTATTATCATTTCATAGTTGACTTACCTTCCTTTTTGTCTCTGAGGGACTGTTTGATGGTTTGAAGTTTTCTTCTGCTCCCTGCACTGTCTCTACTTTCTCTGAGTTCCCTTTTTTCCTGTTTGCTCGATTTGTTCTCTTCTACTTTACAGGTTTTCCTCAAATATTCAGATTTTTATTCAGATTAAAGAGTAAGGTACTAAAAGGCTGACTGGCAGCTGTGTGAATAGAGGGGGCAAGACAGGGAAAGGCTTTTGTCATGTGGGGATCATTCCCAACTGTCAGTGTCTGTGTGTCTTTTCCTTTGGGCAGGTCAGCGTCCCCAGAGGGGTCCTTCCCCCCTTGGGCGGCAAGCAGCGAGGTGACATATAGCTTCTGGCTGGCTCTCCCCTTTGGAGACTTAAAATACTAGTTTCTACTGTCTGCTCCATCAGCTGTCACTAGACTATTCACTTTCCAGCTTATAAAATCTTAACATCCTACCACTTTAATCATTATAAATATATTTGTTTATAATCTTTTCACATTGCTGTTATTCATCTGAAATTCTTTCTGGTCTATTTCTTCTGTTTGTTATTTGTGTTCCTACTTACTGTAGATTGTTTCCTCATATGTTACATAATTTCTTAGCATAAAATCACCCTCATAAGCATTTTTCTTTGGGAATGCCATGGGAATGAATACTGTTCAGTTTTGTTTTCCAGTCTTTACCCCTGGTTTAATTAGCCAGATCATCAGGCAACTTGTTTTATGTAATACATGCAAAGATAGTGAAGTATTACTTCGAAATGAGTTTTTCCATTATCCGGTGTGAGAGTTTTCCTCCAAAGCGCTCTGCCTGTGTGTCTGCTTTAATTCTTTGCTAGGGGTTTTCTGGCATGAGGTCCCCAGTAAATATGGACAGTATAAATATGAGTCGTAAAACAAAGTCAGGGTTTTCCCAGAAGAGACTGTTTCCCATGCCCAGAGCCCCGGCAGAGACCAGCTTATTATTCAGATGGAGGGATTTTCCTACCACTGAGGCACTGTCTTTCAATACTATGCCAGAGCTTCAGGTCTGACCCCACAACTTAGATCTCTTGACTCAATTCCCTTAGATACCAGGCTACATAACCTACCAAGGCAACCAGTGTTCAAGTTAAATTAATAAGCCATGTTTTTGTAACAAGAAACCTCTCAGATTCACTTTCTAAAATAAAGACCATCTATACAAAAATGTTTCTTTAATAACATTATGAAATTCAATGCAATTTCTTAATAATAAAAATAATAAAATCACCTATTATAAAGGTCTTCATAACAAAGCACACAACCATGGTTTTGGCTTTTTTTTTTTTTTTACCTTGTTCCATTCTCTTCATTAGCTGTATCTGATCGACTGTCTTCTTCAAAATCTTGCATTTGTCTGGCTTTACACTCAAACTGTCAATGTCACTGATGTTGGCAGACAGTAACTCAGCTAGTTCTTCTAAATATTTATTTTCTTGTTCCCTGCGCCTCTTTTCAGTACTGTTTGTTACACAAAGAAAAACCAGTTAGTGTACATTTCTACCACGATACTTCCCTCTTTGATCAAGTACTTAATATTTACATATTTATAGAGATCCATAATTTTATCCAGAATATAAAGTCCGATTTTGAAAACAACTTAAATTCACAATACCAAAGTGCAGAAAACAATTCTGGCCAAAAATACATAAAGAGAGTGACTGCCATCATATATGTATTTCCTCAATGATATAAATACATCAAATATTTCCCAACAAAATGTTAGATGTTAAATTTTTTTTTTAACGTTTATTTATTTTTGAGACAGAGAGAGACAGAGCATGAACGGGGAAGGAGCAGAGAGAGAGGGAGACACAGAATCAGAAGCAGGCTCCAGGCTCTGGGGCATCAGCCCAGAGCCCGATGCGGGGCTCGAACTCACGGACCATGAGATCGTGACCTGAGCTGAAGTCGGACGCTTAACCGACTGAGCCACCCAGGCGCCCCCAAAATGTCAGATATTAAAAGGAAGCAGAAAGTACTTACACTCACTGCATTTGGAATTTACTTTATATTCTAAACAATAATTCCTTGAATTAGAAAATCTGATTTTTCAAATAACTTTGTTATAAATTAAGTAGTGCAGACTATACTAGAGTTCAAATAAGTTATACTTTGAAATCTGATAAACTTTCTTAATTTTTTTGTTACTGAAAGAAATCTGATAAACACTTGATTCTTATCATAACTAGACCATTAGTTGGTCCTCATCAAAAAGAAAAGAGCATCCATCCAAAAAGTAAAAGAAAAAGAATAATAATCAATTATGAGACAAAGGTACAGAGAACAATGTCTTTTATATACAACTTCATTCTACAAAAAAGAAGAAGACATCTATTTATAAGTTCTCATAAATGTGATAAATAAAATCAATTTTGATTTATCTTGAAGCAAAATTACGAGAACAAAGGATAACAGTGCAACCAGCTAGCGCTTTACATTCAATCAAAGGTACTGAATGAATACTTTTCAGTTTTGTTTTCCAGTCTTTACCCCTGGTTTAATTAAGCCAGATCATTAGGGAACTTATTTTATGTAATACATGCAAAGATAGTGAAGTATTACTTTGAAATGAGTTTTTCCATTATCAAATTAACATAATAAGAAAGATTGGTCACAAATAACTCTTTGTTTTATAAGCAGCAACCAAAATCATCTGGTGTGATGGTAGAAAAGTGGTAAAAAAAAAAAAAAAAAAAGAGGTGAAAAGAGGGCAAGATTATGAGCTTTTAAAAAGCTCATAATTGGGGCGCCTGGGTGGCTCAGTCGGTTGAGCGTCCGACTTCGGCTCAGGTCATGATCTCGCAGTCCGTGGGTTCGAGCCCCGCGTCCGGCTCTGTGCTGACAGCTCAGAGCCTGGAGCCTGTTTCAGATTCTGTGTCTCCCTCTTTCTCTGACCCTCCCCTGTTCATGCTCTCTCTCTGTCTCAAAAATAAATAAATGTTAAAGAAAATTTTCTTTAAAAAAAATTAAAAAAAATAAAAAGCTCATAATTGGCAACAATTAAAATACCACTTACTTTTCATAACACAAAACTATAAAAGCAATAGCATTTCCATAGCAACATAGTAAGTTGAAAAGAACCAAGTCAGCCAATCAAATGTATCTAACCACAAAAACCAAAATACTACAACATGGTACACATCCCAGAACAAAACCAAATTTTGAAACTTTAACAATCATCCTTTATCTTTATCTGTAAAGCCTTTCATTATTAAGGAATTAGTCCCACTTTATTTAGTAAAACTTTATCTTACAATTTCCACAGAAAGTACATGGAGCAAGATATCCTGACAAACTTCACACAAAGGCATTGAAAACAAGGCATGAAGAAAATGACATATTCAAGGTTTCCGAGAACTCCATCTCTGCAACTTGATAGTGTTTTAGAGGACACCTGATTTTACCTTAGAGAAACTAAGTCATACTAGACTTATTTTGTAGATTCAGTCTAAAGTATGACCTGTTTAAATCTAGGGGTCTAGATTCTAACACGAGTAAATTGGATTCACGTAGTGGAACTCCAAAATCTGCTTCTGACATTAAGTTTTACGTAAAACTCAAGTGCCTGACACCACTGTAGAATAAAAGAAAGTGCTAGAATGGCAGGATAGACAGAGAGTTGACAGAGGAAGCAAGAAGCTAAAAATACTGAAATGCTGAGTTGTCTATAAAATGACTTAAGAAGGAGACTAGGAAAATCACCACGAAACGAAGTAACTAATAAGCAAGGACAGAAAATGAGAGCAGATATATTTAAACAAAGTCAAAACTGAAGGAGGGGCGGACATGACCAAAAAATTCTACCTTAATGGAAAAGAAGACTTCCTTTATTACTTTAGCCACTTACACTTCTCACCAGCCCACTCGACTTCCGTGGACATTGCACACATGCTAGTTAATCATGCTATGAATTAACTAACGTATCTTTTTCCTTCAACTTACTAGCTTTTTCAACAAATGGTCCTAAACTTATTACATGCCAGACAGCCACGCACTATGTCCTGGGGATCCAGGGGTAAATTAGGTGTAGCCCTAATTAGTGTGAGAATAAAGAAAAAGAGTCATTACAACACTATGTGACAAGACTGTTAATGCTATAGAAGTTCATCCGGATCGCACCTACACTGAGGCAATGAGATGTCCCAACCTGGTGGTAGACAGGGATTGGTTTCAGGGCAGGGGAGGCAGACAAACAAAACCCAGCTTTTTCAAAGGTGTAATATGAGAATGAAAATGTCAAGTTAAAGGATCTATAAGTAGTTCAGTATGGCTCAACTACAGAAAAGAAACAGAAGGGCAGGAGATGAGTTCCAAGCCACATCATGAGGGCTCTTCCATACACCATGATAAAGAGCATGATGTATTGCTTAAAAGCACAAGTTCAAATTTCCTCAGTCATTTATTAGCTATGTAACCCTGGACAAGTTGCTTAACAGCAATTTAACTTCTCTCAGCTTCAATTTCTTTATCTGCAAAACAGGGGTGATGACATTAATTATCTCTTAGAATTTAGTGAGGATTAAAAAAGATGTTAAATGTAAAATGTTTGGCAAAGTTGCTGGCATATACTTTTAGTTCAGTAAATGTTACCTATTGTCATTGTTTTGGTTATGATTATTTTTTTCAGGGCAAGGGGAAGCCCAGAAGGGTTTAAGAAGAAGAATGAGTGGCATGACAAGATTTGTAAGCTCCCTGAAGATAGAAAACATGACTCACTTTGCTTATATCCTTATAACGTCATGCACACCATGCTGGTTGAATAGTGGGCACTAAATAAAGCACTTGTTGAGCTGAATTAGAAATATTAAACAAGCACAAGGCATAGCTACCCAGCATTTTGAGACTGGCATTTTAATCCCCATTCTCCTAGTACAGTTAAAGAATGGAGAAGAGGTAATAGGAAGAGATATGAGGCATCAATTACTAAGAAACTCTATCAGGGCTCTTGTACAAAGGTCTGGCAATATCCTGAGGTCTAACATATTCTCTTTATGATTAATGAGTTCAGAATCTGTCCAAAGAGACAGCAGATAATAACAAAACCAAAAGAAGCATTACAAGGTGGCATTCATACACAAACTCAATCAGTTTCAAAATCATGAAGTTTTACTTTACCATATCAAAAATGTCAATTGAAACTGAAGCCCATACTTACAAACCTGAAGGAGGTAATGTTTTCAAATATTTTGAAAGCAGACACACAAAGATTATTATCTTTAAAACATCTAAGAAGAAAAAATATATTCACTTTTTGATATTTGTCATGGCATGATTATGTATGTATAAAAAAATCAAAGATCTACAGATAAGCCATAAAACAAATAAGAAAGTTTAGAACAATGGATGCATAGGAGACCAATAATCCCAAATCCTATATATTAAAAGCTGTCAGTTAGAAGATGCAATAGACAAAATTATACCATTTCCAAAAGCAATAAAAATTCTGTGGGACCCTGGAATATATCTAACTAAAGATGGGCTAGTTGTTCAAAGGGGAAAATTATGAACTACTACCAAAGAATAGTGAAGACCTGAATATGTGAATAGCCTTTATATGCACAAATAAGAACACTCGGGAATCTGGAGTCTAGAAAATAAAAATGTCAATTCTCTTCCAATTTAATCTATAAAAGTAAATGACATTCTAATCCAAATCCCAGGAGTATTTTTCTTCAGGGGAAACTTAAAAACCTGATTTAAAAATCTGAATGGACAGGTAAAGGGACAAGAATAGGGAAAACGATTTTGAAAAATAACAAAGAATGACTTGCCTCAACAGATATCAAGGTGATTGTCATAAGAAAGTTCAGAACCAGATCCCTATCTATACAGGAACTGGATCTATGATAAAGGTAACAGCACAAAAGCAGAGAAAGGATAGGGCCATAACCACTTATGTTCTACATGGGGAAAAAATAAAATTAGTTCCCCACATTATATCATATGCAAATCAAATTCTACATTAATTAAAACTCTAAATACACATATGTATGTAATATGTAAATATGTAAAAATATGTTTAAGGCCTTGAAGTAGAGGGAAAAAAATTCTTCCACGAGACCCCCAAGAGCTTGACATATGAAAACTGAAGGTTCCAAGGTATGTCAACGGACTTCAAAAACAGTTAAACAGACCAGGAGAAGAAAGATATTTACATCAAATATAAGCAAAAAAGAGTAGTACACAGAAAATTAAAAAAACTCTTATAAATAAAAAGGAAAAGGAAAACAACCCAGCAGGAATATGGGCAAAAGATATACCCAGGAAATTCACAGAAGAGGAAAACAAAAATCAAAATCAATTTATCTGGTTATCAGCGAAATATACTTCAAACTGTAACCCCACACTCATCAAGTTGGGAGACTTACAGTGAGGAGAGGACAGTGTGGGTAAGGGTGTGAGAAAAAAAGAACTCTCAATGCTTGTTATTTGAAGAGCAATGTGGTGGTGACCTAGTTAACATAAAGATGAATACAGATCCCAAAGAAACTCTCACATATCAAGTAGGAGGTGTGGAAACTGATACTACACTGTATGTTAACTAACATGAATTTAAATAAAAAATAAACAAACAAAAATAAAGTAGGGAGGTGCATATGAGGATGTTCCTTCGCTGTAGTGCTAGTTGTAAGAGCAAAAATTTCTAACAGAAAGGTTGTTTATAGGGAAATGGATTTTTCAAATGGGATACATTCCTGTCTTACAACATTTAATCAAAAGGTGACAGAACTGAAATCTATATATATTTATATCTCAAGATGCATGCTGGAAAAAGTATACTCTAGAAAAATATATACAGTATACAGTATTGTATCATATGTATACTTACAAACATTCTGTATTACTCACCAGTTCATATATATATGTAATTATTAAAAATGGAGAAATTAATTGCAGACAAATCAATGTAATAATTAATATTTTACTACCTTATTCAAATAAGACTATACAAATATGATAAAATATTAAAAAATACTAACAATACCACAAAATATGAACAATTATATGTAATGGATATGTATAGTTCCTTAGCGTCTATTCTTAACATAGATTTTAAAAATTTCCCCAAATAAAAAATTAAATCTAAAAAACAACAGTTTTATTTATTTATACTTTTTTTAAATATCTATTTATTTTTTGAGAGAGAGAGAGAGAGAGAAAGCACAAGCATGGGAGGGGCAGAGAAAGAGAGAGGGGGACAGAGGACCCAAAACAGACTCTGCACTGACAGCAGGGAGCCTGACGTGGGGCTCGAGCTCACAAACTATGAGATTGTGACCTGAGCCGAAGTCAGATGCCCAACTGACTGAGCCATCCAGACACCCCTATTTATTTACTCTTACATTTTCCTTTGAAAAGGACTGACTTTACATACAGATAAAACAAGAACATTAACTTTGACAACACAAATCTGGATTGTATCTCAATATCAACGTTCCTCTGAGCATCTGGACACTTACCTGTGGTTATGAATACTTAAGTTATGATCTGTGACAGTCCTTTTAATTGATCAACTTTTGTCTCTCCAGACTGGAGCCCTGGCACTTACTCCCCTGTTAAAATCCTTTCTTTATCCCCCATGAGAAAGAAGCACGTAATCCAGGGACAGAAGAATCTTCTGCCACTTCACTCTCTAGATCAGTGATGATCAATGGGGGCCATATTGCTTTCCCCATCCCTGACAAACATTTGACAACTGTCTGAAGACATTTTTTGGTAGTCACAACTGATGTGACACTTTGGTTATCATAACTGATGGAAAGATGCTCCTGGAGTCTAGTGTGTGAAAGTCAGGGATATTGCTACGCATCCTACAACATACAGGAGAGCTGCCCACAGCAAAGAATTATCTGGCTGACAAGGTCAATAGTGTGAAGGCTGAGAAAGCTTTCTCTAGATCCTAGAAGATGAATGGAGTAAGATCCCCTCAGGTGGGAAGCTGTTCTTTTGATGCGAGTGAGTTTCTTTCTCTGTCTGGCATTTGTTAGAATCTCCTTAGCAATAATTCTCTTTTAGCCTATTTAAGGTGATCATATTCCTTATGATACACAAATATTTAATTCCACAAATAGGCATTCTTTAAAATCCTAATACTAATATTATAAAAATAATGATATTTCTTAGTTCTGCTAACATAACGTTCTAAGATAGCAGGTTGAAGATATACAATAGACTTATTTATTCACGTGACAAATATTTACTATGGCCTTACTATATATAAGCCACACACTATGCTACAAACTAGGCATATAATAGTAAGAACGGACAAGGTCCTTACCAAATAGCAGCCTAAGCGTGTAGTGGAGAAGCCAGAAATTCACGAAATAATCACATGAACTAGTAAAAACCTGAAATTATGGATCAGAGCTATAAACATACATGTGAGACAGATACAGGAATGGGGGAGACTTAACATAATATTTATGGAAGTAAGAGAAAGCTCCTTTTAAGGTGGTAATGTCTAAGCTGGTATCTGTTGAATGTATAGGTACTGACTACAAGAAATCTAGAGGGAGCAAGCTAGATTGTGGGAGCAGCATGTGCAAAAGTCCCGGGGAAACAAGAAAACATGGGGAGTATAAGGGACTCCAAGAAGAACAGAAAACTTGAAGTAGATTTAGCAAGAACTCTTAAGTGGCAATGAAAATGATAAAGAAGCTCTCCTAGATCTAGACTAAGAAAACAGTGTTCCTACCTTGATGCCAGTGTGTCACATGGCGATCCTTTCCTCTTATGTGAGTCTGGGTTAGCAGGGTCGGATGAACTGTCCCCGAGGCCACTCATGTTGAAAAACTTCACACCTAAAAAAGGAAGGACAACAATGAGAAATCTACTCTGGTGAGCTTTCTAACCACAGGAGAGGAGGAAGCTCCCTTATGTTAGAAGATATCTAAACACTATAGGGTCTCTGTGAATACCTAATTACAGCCATCATAAAAGTATCCCCATCTATACAGAGTCATCAGCTATTTAGTGTTTCTACACTTTCTTTTCTGTATTTGTAAAACAAAATAAATAGTCCCTTATGAAATCACAAAGGTCAAACAGGATGAAAGTATTATTAGAATAATGAAATAGACACTGAAATTTTATTTCAGAGAAAAAAATCACTTTCAGATGTTTCTAAGAACAAGGTATAACTGGGAGTCAGAGAAATTATTTCTTATATGTATTTATTTTAGATTGTGCTTTGAAAAGAACTTGAAACAACTTTTACTCATAAGGTTTGGGATTTTATACTGCTAAGAAAATAAATAATACATCTACAATTAAAGTTGAAGCAATGAATTAGATTTGGTACTTACCAACTCTGAATTCTATATTCCTAACCTTGTGTTTATGTAGTCAGGCGACAAAGATCAAATGTTTAGTCTATGTTAGGATCTTGGTATAGATGCCAGAGAACACAAAGTCATTTCCCTGAGCACGCCAGTCAGGTCTCTCTCTCACATGTTGTGCCAGGTAGTGACTACACTTACAGATCCACTCTGACTTGTCCCTATCAACTACTATTCTCTGTAGAATCCCTAACGAAACTCAGAATCCTATCCCTGGCCTTATATTCATCACGACCTTTTGTATGTTATTAGTGCCAAACAGCATACCTCCCCCATTTGTTTTCACCCCATCTACCCTTGAAAAAGGAAAGAAAATCCTTGCTAAATGGGAAAAACCTTTAACTTTTCCTTTTCCACAGCAATGACAACTGTGCTTATAAAGCTTATAAAGAATGCTGAGATCCATAAGAATCTCTCACATGGTTTTAATTAATACATGTGAGCAAATCCTTTTTCTCTAGTCCTGAAACTTACTGTCTCTAGCCTGTCCTTTGTCAATGCCAAAGACTGTCAGTTCCCCCTTTTCTGTGTACAAATAATAACTAAAATTCTAATCATGAATTTATTATTTCATGCAACAAAAGGGGCACATTCTGAATTTCTCCCACATGAGAAGTGCAGTTCATAAAAACCTCCAACGCCTAGGACTGCAGTCTTGTAATTGCTTTTTACTTTTCTCCTTTACTCCTCATTTCTAATCAGTATCCATGTCCTGTCAATTCTTCCTTAATAAGAGATCTCAGATTGTCCCCTCCTTTTTATTCTCAGATATAGTTATGATTCTAGTTGGAACCCAATGCTTCATTCTGGATTAATGCAAGATCCATGTATCTGGTTTCTCAATTCCAGTCACTCTCACTTCTAATCTGTCCTATAAACAGCACCTAAACCATTCCTGCTCAAATGTCATTTCCAAGATATCAGTTCCCTGATGAGGAATCAACTGGGTCCCCCTACTGGAGCATGGTGGTTGAAAGCATGGGCTGTGGGGTCAGAAAGGCCTTACTTAAGTTGAAGTCCTGGCTTAACCAGTACCTACTTATTCTTGGGCAAAGTGTATAATCTCCTTAAACCTAATTCCTCATCTATAACATACAGATAATAATTACCTTCACCCACCTTCAGATCTGTTATAAGGACTGAACGAAACAGTGCATGTAAAGAGCATACTCTAGTTCCTGGAGAATGCTGACTGTTGTTATTTTCTCTTTAGACAGAGAGCTCCATGAGGGCCTAGGGTTCACTTGTGGATAACTCATCCCAAACCTTCTTATCAATAAATACAATGGACACTTTTCATGCCTTCATTTGTTAGTGCTCAATATATGCTAACTATTATTATTATTATTATTATTATTATTATTATTATTATTATTATTTTATTGGCCTACTTGGAGCAGCATTTGAAATAACCTTCTGAAACACTGTCACCCATTGGCTTCTGTGATCCCGTACTTCCTTCATTTACTTAACAAATAAATCAAGCATCTATCATGCATCAGACACTGTGCTAAAAGCTGAGCAAATAAATGGTCAGCAAAATAGAGGTTCCTGCCCTCAGGGAGCGGGAGAAATAAGCAAATAAGACACAAAAGTAACATATAATTTTAAACTGTGATAAAAGTTACAAAGGAAAAGAATACAAAAGGAAAAGGAAAAGGAAAAGAATAGGAAAAGAATAGAATAGAATGTTTCTCATAGAGAGAAGCAATAGGAGGAGACCTAATTTTAATTGGGGCCCTCTCCAAAGAAGTGATGCATAAATCAAACCTGACTAGAACAGTGTGGTTTTCTTCTGATCTTATTCTAAGTACTTTTTGCCCAATTCTTGGGGGTCAGAATTCTTCAAGGTCCTCATGTCCAAGGCCTCTTTTTCCCTCAGACTACATACATTATCCTCGGGTGATACCACTCACTCAGCCTGATATCAAAACACATCTCTATACTGATTATCCCCAAATCTCCACCTCTAGCTCAGATCTCCTAAGTCTCAGAGCCATAATCCAATACCTCACCAGCTATCTCCATCCAGATGTTACCCAGGCACTTCAAATTCAACTTTCCAAACTGAACTAAACCTCACCTCATATATTTCTTCTTTTAGTTGGTATGCTGGAGTCCTTCTAACCTCTTCTCTCAAAACCCATATGCAAGCAGACACCAAGATTTGTCAATTTTTATTTCCTAAATATTTCCCAAATCCATCCCTTCTTCATAGCCTCCTCTCATCACCTCCTGCTGGACCATTTCTTTTTTTCAAATGTTTATTTATTTAGAGAAAGAGAGAGAGAGAGAGAGAGAGAGACATAGTATGACAGGGGGAGGGACAGAGAGCGAGGAAAGAGAGAATCCCAGACAGGCCTCGATCCCACGAACTGTGAGATCATGACCTGAGCTGAAATCAAGAGTTGGACGCTTAACCGACTGAACCACCTAGGCGCGCCTCCTGCTGGACTATTAAAATAGCCTTCCAGATGGTCTCCCTGAGCCACCAGAGCAGGCTATCAGAAATGTAAGTCTGATCATCTCCATCTCTTGTTTAAAATCCTTCACTAAATCCTCACTGCTGAAAGAACAACATTCAACCTCTTGGACATAATATACAAAGTTTCCATCAGCTCTCATCTACTGTGCGTCAATTATAGAATTTGGTGAATAAGTGACTAAACATCTATTCAATCATGTACTTAACAGACTATATATGTTATATATTATATATGACACACATATATATAATCCATAGGAAACAGAGACACACACATGTAGATTATGTATGTTAATTTTAGTTCTGACACTAAGGAAAGACTTTAAAAATAAAATCCTTGGTTATATTCCACGTTTCCAGAAAAGGAAAACATTAGTCAGAAAACTTTAAATTGATCCAACGTGGGTAGCCCTAATTTCACCAGCAACAAATATTTACTGAGTTCCTAGTATATGCCAGCCTCTGTTCTAGGTACTGGGGATACGACCGTGAATAAAATTTATAAAAATCACTGTCCTCATGTCCTCATAGAGGTTCATTCTATTGTAAGGCAGAGAGATAATAAATAAAATTAAAAAGTAAATTATACAGTATATTAAAAGGTGATATGTGTTATAGAGGAAAATCAGGCAAAAACAGAGGTGTATGTGTAGAAGGGAAGAGACAGCAGTTTTAAGTAGCATAGTTAGAAAAGGCCTCATTGAGAAGGTGAGATAAGAGCAAAGACTTGAAGGATGTGAAGGAAAGGGAAAGGTATCTGGAGGAAGAGTGCTCCTGGCAGGCGCAAAGGGAAGGCCTGTAAGGCCTTAAGGCTGGAGCATAACTATGCTTTTTGCAAAAGATGAAAGAGATCAGTGTAGTTAGAACCAGGGAGTGAGGGAGCAGATGAGCTCAGAAAGATTACACGATGAGGCTACATCGTGTAAGGCCATAAAAACCATTTTAAAGATTTTAGCTTTACTCTGACTGAATTAAGCAATCAGTGGAGGGTTAAGAACAGAGGAATGACAAGATCTGATTTTCATTCTAAGACTTCTGCTATAAAGGGTAAGTACAATCTTTCTCATTTCAGTAATTTGGTATTTAAGTTTCCAACTGCTA
Organism: Panthera onca; assembly: GCF_046562875.1. Classification (NCBI taxonomy): domain Eukaryota; kingdom Metazoa; phylum Chordata; class Mammalia; order Carnivora; family Felidae; genus Panthera; species Panthera onca. Next base: position 19,599,445 of record NC_138341.1, on the reverse strand, counting down.
AATGGACTTTTTCATTTGGATATCCCACTGTCTCCTCAAACTCAATTTGTATAAAATATGTTGGATGTTTACGTTCCAGACTTCTGTTAATGATGAATAAATGAGATGAGTTGCATTGTGGAGTAATGTCATCATAAAAAATACTTGTTAAATCTCTTGTGGTGGGGGGAGAGGAAGGACCCATGATAAGAAAAATAATTACAGTAATTGCAAGGTGGACAACCTCAATGCAAAGGCAAACAGGCCAGACTTGTAAAAACAATCACCACAATAAAAAAGATGTCAAAAGACTCGACATGTTTGTTAGTATCTCTTCTGAAACCCAAACACAAAATAATAATCTAAGTGATATATTACTGTAATTAATACAACTGCTACCTTCTTTTCCTAAGAAACTCACAGAAGCATAAATGAGGTTATCACAAAACCAAATATCGCAGAAGAAGCCACCTCATTCTATATTCACATAGAAATAAAATGTAATGTTTTTAAATGTATTAATACAAATAATGAAATTATGCAATAACCTTTATAATAATGGGACATTAATTCTAAACTTTTCAACAGCAATAGAAATAAAAGAGAGCAGAAAATGAAGGGGGGAATATAATGAAAGATAAGACTCTGGAGTTCGCTAAACCAAAAGAAAGGAATTAGCTAATTCCCACCTCATGCTCAGGGGCCACTTCTTACTTCCTTATCTGCCTATCTTCTTTGCCTCCAAAGACATTAGGTTATACCTATCTGAGAATTTACCCATCTGGAATTCTACTGACTCTCAAAATAGAAAGGGCAATATACTATGCTTATTATACTATACTATACTGTACTATACTATACTGTATACTATGCTATAAATTATAATTCTTTTGTTTGTCTCCCATTCTAGATTATGAACTCAAAGCCAATTACTGGATCTTTTTACTGTATATCCAGTATCTAACATAATGCCTAAAAGATACAGAAGCTAAGACAGGTGATGCATTAGAAGTGATTATTTAACTAAGATGACATGTAAAAGTTTAAAGGATATTTCAGATATTTTATGGTTAATATATTTTCTGGAATCATTCATAAAGCTTTGGAATTCTTTCCTATAAGTGAGACTATGAGCTTATCTGAAATCCTTTTTACCCTATTTTCAATGGGGGGAAAAAACCCAAGCCCTATCTTCTTGATCCAGAAACTGGAGAACATCTCTTCTAATTTTGAAAAGGTAAAAATATACTATTTAGGGAAAACCTCAAACAATATTTCATAGTACTATAAAAACATAAAGTCATGTCACAGTGATACAACTGTAAACATAAATAATATAATTTCATAGACTGGATCATTTTGAGCAACAAATAAACCTAGATTGAAAATAAGATCCCCCATACTGTGCTCCCCTCAGACTACTGGCTAGAGATTGACATCTTCTAAATTTATCCAAGATTCTGAGGCTGAGGAGACATTAGACAATAACTCAACAGCAGCCAGACAGGCTGACCTACCAAAATAAGAGCCAACAGTAAGAAGCTATGAGAGGGTCACCAACAATTTGCTGATGATATGATTCTGGTATTAACTGCTTTCTATTTACAAAACACAATATACAGATAGTGGAATGCAAATCCCCTGATGAGTGAAAACTATTACAGCTGTTCTATTTGTGGAGTGGCTTTATATATGCCAGTAAGGGTACTTAAATAAGGTTCATTAAGAAAAGAATGTTGGTTTCAGGAAACAATTTGCATACCACCTTTTAAAAAGAGGTAAGGTTTCTAAGTCAAAGTACCCTGCTGATTTAAAAAGAGTTGCTAAGTTATACTCAACCTCATGCAATCTGTAGAGAACAGTTTTGGGAATCAGAAACCACATCTATCTCAAATAGATCAGACAAAACCAAATAGGTGAGGCTGAAGAAATAGGTCAGTGTTTTATATTTCACTTGAACTATAAATTTCTAGAACATAAGAAATTGGTCACTCATCTCCCAGATTTAGCTGAGAATCACATAATTTGAAAAATAAGTAACAATATGTTAGTAAACAGCTCTAATAAATATACTTCAAAATGCTTAGCAGGCAATTAGCACAAAGCAGCACAGACATGATGAGAGGGACATTCTGAGGGCCGAACCTCTCCAATTTGACAGCTGTATGAAAAGAATCACATAGGAAAATCATTATAAACAAAGAGCTCCTGCAGTGGGCAACTGTCAATAAAGAAGTATTTCTCAGACTGGCATCTTCAGACACTTAGGGTTCTCTAAAAGAAGTTTTCAATTTCTCTTGTCTTTTCATTGCAATGTCAACTGAAATCTTTCTCAAGTGATAAAGTATTGGGATTTACATCGCCTTTTTTATGGTATGGTTGGATACTTTTCCATTGTTTGTATACATCACATTTTGTTTATCCGCCAGTTGATGGCCATTAGGTTTTTCCATTTGGGGGCTATTTATGAGGAATGATTCTATGATCATTTATATGCATAAATGTGAACATGTCTTCAATTCCCTTGGTATTTTAGAGTGGAACTACTAAGTCATAATAATGTAACTCTCTTTAGCTTTTTGAGAAACTGCCAAACTGTCTTCCACAGTGGCTACAGCAATGTACAAGCATTCCAATTTCTCCACATTCTCACCAAAAATTGTTATTTTATGTTTTGTAATTTTATTTTAATTCTGGTCGTCTTAGGAGGTGTGAAATGGTATCTCATTACCGCTTTGATTTACATTGATTTCCCTAATCAGTAATGACACTGAACACCTTTTCAGGTGCTTATTGACCATTGTGTATCTTTTTTTGGAGAAATGTCTATTCAGGTCCTTTGCCCGTTTTTAAGTTGGGTTATTTGTCTTTTTTTGTTAAGCCATGAAAGTTCTTTATATTAGGGTACTAAGCCTCTACCAGATATATTATTTGCAAACATTTTCTTTATGAACAGTTTTTAATTTTGATGAAATCCAATTTATCTATTTTTTTCTTGTTTAGTAAGTGCAATGCCTGGACTTCCTTAAAGACAATTTCTACTGATTGCTATTCTTCCTGGGTATATACCATACTTTCTTATTTCTCTGAATGCCTCCTAACTTCTTGTTAAAAAAGCAGATATTTTGGGGCACCTGGGTGGCTCAGTCAGTTAAGTGGCCGACTTCGGCTCAGGTCATGATCTCGCGGTCCGGTCCGTGAGTTCGAGCCCCGCGTCGGGCTCTGTGCTGACAGCTCAGAGCCTGGAGCCTGTTTCAGATTCTGTGTCTCCCTCTCTCTGACCCTCCCCCGTTCATGCTCTGTCTCTCTCTCTCTCAAAAATAAATAAACGTTTAAAATAAATAAATAAATAAATCCCAGATATTTTGAAGCTAATGCCTAAAAAAGATTTCCTTAAAGGTCTGGAAACAAAAAGTCTCTGAATCCACAAAGCCAGAGACCAAAATTCAGATGGTGGCTCTCCCTGGCCCAGAGAAGAACCCCTACCCCAATAAGTCTCTGCCACAAATGGCCTGCCAGGATCTGAACTCTTATGCCCAGGAATAAAAAACAAAGGCAAAGAAATGGATTCAAAGCAATGAACTCTTAAAAATAAAGACATCATTTTTTCTTAGTTCATTGGTTCTATAAAACATCTGATTTTTCTTAAAATGTTTTTTACAGTAAAAGAAAATCTTGTGCAAAATATTTTATATATTAATAATAAAGAAATTATCAAGGATTTAATACTTTAAATTCTACAAGTGTGTCATGTCTGAAGTAATACATTTAATAAATTTATGTTTAGGTTAAGAGACAATGCTTTTTTTCTTTGCATTATTTTTTTCTAAACGGAAAGAATAAGTTTGGAAAAACTGTAAAAGTTTATTTTTTGTTTTTTATTAACAAAAATATAGGAAGAAGAGAAAAATCAGTTTTAAAACCCAGTATTTTAAATCCCTCTCATTGACTTTATTTAAAATTTAATTTTTTAAAGTTAAAAAATAAACATAAATGCATTCACCTTGCTAAAATATTCCTATTGAATGAACGTGTCCCTGAGGAAAAATAGTTGGCATATGAAATACATATTTGTGGCAGCTATCATAGTAAAACAACTGGGCAGAAACACCCTCAACATTTCCTTGCAAATCCATGAAATTAAATGATTCCAGTTATCATACAATTACATTGGGTAATTAATAGATATACTGTATATGACTTCCAAAAATCGGTACTATATCATTCTAACTTGTGGAAGATATGTTGGTATTTCTTTAAAAAAAAAAAAAAAAGATTAAAATCAGTCTTCCTAGCCACAGCTCTCTTTAACTGTGTAAACAATAAAATAAGTGTTTGATATTTACTTGCATGTGCACAGGAGAAGAGTTTGTAATAGTTTAGCAAAGAGGTAACAGCCTTGAAAATGGTGGTCATAGATGTAAAACTAAGTGATAAAAATTTCACTCTCTCTTTCCGTCAATTCCATTCTCCTTCACAGATTCAGAAACTAATGAGCAGAAGAGAACAAAGATCAGTGGCCAGAAGAGAATGAAGATCAGCTTTAGATACAGATAATCTACAGATGAATATCCAAACCCAAAATCACATTTACTACATGAAATTATTCCAATATCTGATCAGAAGTTGTTCAATTTCCCACAAAGTATTTCAGAAACTCATTTCAGAATATAGTATGGTTAAATGTACATATATAAATCAGTAAAAGAAAAATAAACATACTGAAATTTGATCCTTAACATTATAAGGCAGTAGAAGTACCAAGCTGCATGGGTTAATAATTTGCCAAAACAATGAAATTATATTTTGAGGGCACTAGAAAATGATCAAGTCAGGTAAGCCTCCAGTTAATTTTGGGATCATCCCCCTAGCTGGAGCAGAAGTGGCTTGAATGAAATCACAATACAAATGTACATACAATCCTCATTACCCAAATTTGCAGAAGAATATGCATTTTTTAAAGCCTAGCTTAAAACTTAAGTCATCCTACTTGATTCATTTATATTTGGCAAAAGCCTTATTGATACCCATGGGGAAACCAAAAAAAAAAAATTCCCCAAGCATCTCAGGTGAATAGCTAGTTAAGTAGCATTTATATTTCCTCAATGATCATACTAATTGCTCTAGTCATATCCCTTCCAGTACAATGCCCAACAAATGGCCAACTCGAAACAAGTGAAACTCAAATTTCACTTTCCAGTGTTCTCAACAGAATAACACCTATGAGAGTAACGCTTATAATTTTTTTTAAATTTTTTAATGTTTTTTTTTATTTTTGAGAGAGAGAGAGAGACAGAGCATGAGCTGGGAAGGGTCAGAGAAAGAGGGAGACACAGAATCCGAAGCAACCTCCAGGCTCTGAGCTGTCAGCACAGAGCCTGATATGGGGCTCAAACCCATGGACCGCGAGATCATGTCCTGAGCCAAAGTTGGACACTTAACTAATTGAGCCACCTAGGCGCCCCAGTAAGGCTTATAAATTTTAAACTGGAGACTCAGATTCAAAATTTCAGAATCAGAGGGACCCCAGCAATTGTCATCTAGTACACTGTTCCTCAAACTTTTTGACTATAGGCCACTTAAGAATATACAAAATGCCTATCTTGCCTGTTCCCATTTTCACAGTATCAAGTCAGTAACAAAGAATTTGAGCAGAAAAAATAATAAAAATTGTTCACAAAACAGTAGGCCTATTAACGTGCATTTAATTACAAGATAGGACAATATAATAATAATAATTGTGTGTGTGTGTACAGTTTATGTATTTTATTATGTATTAACTCATTTACTCTTCACAACTGCCCTATGAAGTATGCATTATTATTTCTACTTACAGAATCACTGATTGAGTTCAACAATTTTATCTTACAAACTACTGACAATGATGATGATGATGAAGATAACAATGATGATGACCAACACTTACACAGGATTTACTATGTGCCAATCATTGTTCTAACCATCGAATTTACATTTTTTAACATTTATTTATTATTGAGAGAAAGACAGAGACAGAGCATGAGCATGCGAGGGGCAGGGAGAGGAGGAGACACAGAATACGAAGCAGGCTCCAGGCTCTGAGCTGTCAGCACAGAATCTGACACGGGGCTTGAACTCACAAATGGCAAGATCATGACCTGAGTTGAAGTCGGACGCTCAACTGACTGAGCCACCCAGGGACCCCTGGAATTTACATTATTTACTCATAAACCTTACTAATTCAATTCACTCATAAAGTATAAGACAGGTAACTTTATAACCTATTTACAGATTGTAAGAAATGAGGAAACTGAGGCATAGAAACATTACTTGATCTGCTTAACATCATAAGTAGCAGAGGTAAAAATCATTAAGTAATTTGGCTCCAGAATCTGGCTATGCTTTAACTCATATAACTAATCTATAGTCACATAACTGAGAAGTAAAAAGCCAAAAACAGATTCCCAATATTTGCTTTTGCTTCTACATTAAAATGCTTCTTCATTAGGAGTTCTCTCAGAAAAGCTGACATTAAATTGTGCCACCTCTAGAAATCCTGGGTGGTATTTACAGGGAGTTTCAAACACACGAACAGAGAGCCTTCTCAATTCTTCATCCAAACGTCACACAAATAAATAAAATTGATTGGATACCCAGTCCTGACTTCTCTCATCATTATAATACAAAACCAATTATTTCTTATAAATATAATTTACCTTAAAATATAAACGTGTTATTCCTTCAAAAAGTTTTGCCATACAAACCCTAATTTTTGTCCAAAAATTTATAAATCTTGGATTCTAAGATCATATATATACATCCACACACATATAAAATTCTTTTCAATAACATCCAAATCATCTTTAGGAATCTACCTTCTGGAATTCTGGGCTCCCACCATGTTTCAACAGACTTTCCCCTGAAAAAAATCTTTACAGGCTTTGTTCTACCAGATAAGATTCTCAGTTAACAAATCCATGAATCTCCAAAGTCCCATATCATAGTCTCTTTAGAAAGGAACAAAGATGGAAACAGATATCAAGTTCAAAATGAGTGCTATTATACGGAACAGCTGACCTGTACTCTCCCAAAATGTCCATTTTATGGAAGACAAAGAAAAGCTGATTCCAGGTTAAAGGAACCAAAGAGATGTAACAACTACACAATGTGTGATTCTGGATCAGAGGACTGATAAAAATTTAATATGAACTCTAAATGCGATAATAATAATAATAATAATAATAATAATAATAATAATGAAAATGTTGTTTCCTGAGTTTCATTATTATGTTGTGGTTAAGCAGGAGAAACACACTGAATATTTAGGAGTGGAAGAACGTAAATGTCTACAACTTCCTCTCAGATGATTCAGCAGCAGAAATAGTAGCAAATATACAGAGAGATAAAGCAAACATAACAAAATGTTTCCAACTGGTGAAAGTGGGCAATGGGCAATACACAGGACCTACCAATCTTGCAACTATGTGGCAGGTTTAAAATTATTTTGATAAATGTTAAGGAGAAATAGAGAAGATAAAAATCTTCATTGTGATATGAAGAAAAGAGACTTCTTAGAGTCACTCAATGAAAAAGGAGTTAAAGAAAAACACACCTAAGCCAGAGTTCAGTCACTAGATGATTCTGTTTTCTCTCCCTTTCTCTTTCATAAATATAAACTCCTCTCTCTCTCTCTCTCCATTGGGAATTAATAGTCTGATTTCAAATAATAGAAAATACAAGTTAATAAATATATCTCCAGTTAAATGAAAGCCAGAAATCTGGAGTGTGTTCTAGAAACCAATGAGACTTTATTTATTTTTGTTAAATTAAAAAAAAAAAAAGTTTATTATTTTGAGAGAGAGAGAAAAAGACAAACATTAGCAGGGGAGGGGCAGAGAGCAAGGGAGACACAGAATCCAAAGCAGGCTCCAGGCTCCGAGCTGTCAGCACAGAGCCCGACGTGGGGCTCGAACTCATGGACCACGAGATCATGACCTGAGCCGAAGTCGGACGCTTAACTGCGCCACCCAGGTGCCCCTACCAATGAGACTTTAAAGAGAGAGGCAGTAGGATTATTTTGCACCTCCAGCCCCTGCTTTAAAGCACTGTGCTGCCAACAGATAGTCTCGCCTCCATCTCCCAAATTCATTGTTTATCCCAAACACAGGTATTGTTTGTCAGCCAACTAAATCTAACTGCCTTTAACATCTATGGTGGTTAAAGCCCACTCTTCAAGCTGACAGCTATCACTCCACGGTGACAACCGTCTTCTCCTTTAAAAGTGAGTAGGTGGGTGTGCAGCTGGGCAAGGATGAGGGAAGCTCCTGGGGTGCTAATATTGTTTTACTTCTTAACCTGTTTAACAAGTATGTTTGGCACATGATAATTCAGGAGTTCTACACTTAAAATCTGTAACTTTTATCTGTATAGTGCTATAATTCAATTTAAAAAATCTATTAATTTTAAAAAGCCTCCTGCCAAAAGTCCACTTACTGATCTATCATTTTCTGATTAATCTTCAGCTTTTTACCTACTGTCTTGGCTTAGTGCATGTTTATCTTTCTAACATAGGCTTCTATGATCACTGTCATCTTTGTGGACACACAAGAACTATTCCCTCAGGGAGCTCACAAACTCTTCGAAATCAGCTATGTAAAAATGCCCAAATGTAAAAAAATGGGCACCAAATATAGACTGAATGACTGTACACATGTTAGAAATATACAGACCAAATCTAGGGATGGCTCAGTATAGTTTTTCTGCTTGCCATTTTTAATTCAATGAGGAGGTTCTCACTGTAAAATATTCATATGAACCCTATATTCATTTCAATGTGCATTAAAGTGATTCATAAAGTGTAATCTAGAACATTTTCATTTAGGAATGTCAGCAGATGTTTTATAATAACTTTGAAACTTTTAAATCAAAAACATATTTCCATCGGTAATCATTTTCCCTTCATACTTTTGTATAAACAAAGCTCTTTAAAAACAGTTACAATTCCCACCTGGGAGACTTCTTTGTTCATAATGAGTCCTCAAAACAGATATGGTCAAATCTAGCACTCCGGAGGGTAGCTTACAGGGAAGTGGGGTAGCGATGTATCCAGAGATGGCTCTAGTTTCTTCACTCTCACCTCATTTAAGGCCAATTATGCAAACTAAAAGGAGAAGAAAAAAATAAAAGCAGAAGGGAGGTTAGATTGTTGTTTTTGTTGTTTTAGTCTCTAAGAAATGACAAAGGTCAGAAATGCTGCATAAAGAAAGAAAATACAACTTTTAAAGCCAAATGGAAAAATATTTCCAAAAGACAATGGATGAAGATCTGATTTTACAGCTGAAGTCCTTTCTGGTGATTAAATATGTATTCCTATCTAAGGCTGCTGCTTAGGTAATACATAATTACATTCTGCCCTTAATCTTCTGAAAGTCATTTATATGTCTTTAAAAAATTTTTTTCTGGCTGCATTTGCATGTTTATTCTTCTTTTTAATTAAAATACTGATTGTTCAGGGGCGCCTGGGTGGCGCAGTCGGTTAAGCGTCCAACTTCAGCCAGGTCACGATCTCACGGTCCGTGAGTTCGAGCCCCGCGTCAGGCTCTGGGCTGATGGCTCAGAGCCTGGAGCCTGTTTCAGATTCTGTGTCTCCCTCTCTCTCTGCCCCTCCCCCGTTCATGCTCTGTCTCTCTCTGTCCCAAAAATAAATAAACGTTGAAAAAAAAAATTAAAAAAATAAAATACTGATTGTTCATATTTTCAGTTTTCATTGAATACTTTCTTTGATTTCTGTAATACTTCTAACTATGCATTAAAGTTACTATGTTATTTTTACTTTTGAATTTTTTTAAATGTTTACTTATTGACTTTTGAGAGAAAGAGAGTGAGCAGGGGAGAAGCAGAGAGAAAAGGAGAATCCCAGGCAGGCTCTGTCAGTACAGAGCTCCATGCAGGACTTGAACCCACGAACTGTAAGATCATGACCGGAGCCGAAATCAAGAGTTGGAGGCTTAATTGACTGAGCCACCCAGGCACCCCACTTTCAAATTTTTCACTGAAAAACTTTATAAACTTTTTTAATAAAGTTCATTCACTTTTTGAGAGAGAGAGAGAGAGAGAGAGAGAGAGAGAGAGAGAGAAAGCCAGCCAGCCAGAGCATGAGTGGGGGATGGGTAGAGAGCAAGGGAGACACAGAACTCAAGCAGGCTCTAGGCTCCACGCTGTCAACACAGAACCGAACGCAGGGCTCAAATTCATGAACCGTGAGATCATGACCTGAGCAGAATCAGATGATCAACCAACTGGGCCACCCAGGTGCCCCTTTACAAACTTTTTATATTCGTAATACTTTAAAATTCGTTGAGCTTTGGTTCCAGTAATAATGGACTATCTCACATTGGACTAACTTGCCCTTAGATAACAATTATTAACTCTGGACAAAGTATTAAAATAACTGTTCAAGGGCTCCTGGGTGACTCAGTTGGTTAAGCCACTGACTTCAGCTCAGGTCACGATCTCAAGGTTCGTGAGTTTGAGCCCCCAACCCCCCCTCCCCACCCCTCCAATCAGGCTCTGTGCTGACAGCTCAGAGCCTGGAGTCTGCTTCAGATTGTGTCTCCCTCTGTCTCTGCCCCTCCCCCATTCACGGTCTCTCGCTCTCGCTCTCAAAAATAAACATTTAAAAATTTTTTAAAAAGTTAAAAGTAACTGTTTAAAGATACTGAAAGTGACCAACAGCCAGCAGAAACGTAGGGGATTTGATTATTAAAAGAAAGGAACCATACTGAGATGAGATGTATTCGTACAACTCTACCTTAAGAGAACTCTTCCCAGTGTATCCCCCGTAAGTACTGGGAGGCTAGGGCTAAAGAAGAAAACCACAGTCTCATTGGCATCTAAGAGCTGACAGAAAGCTGACGATAGGAGGGGAAAATCATGGTAGGAAGGGTAGTACAGTACAGGGCAGGGGGAGCTTAAATCTGTCCACAAATGCTCAAATCTTTGGCTGGTCCCTGAACTGCTCATGCACTGGGAGACTCCAAATAGCCCAACAGAAGGCAACAGCTGGAAGACTAAAAAGCTGAACAGAGATTTCGGCTTCCTACCACAGGAAAGACACAGTTTGGATTTTGAATCCTGCCAAGTTAAAAGGGCCTGGTGAACACAACGGACTTCTCACAGAAACCACAGAAGGGCCACATCTCAGGGTAAAGACTATATTCCAGGAATAAGGATTCTCCTAAGGCTAAGGGCAAAACTGAAATAACATCTGGTGTGACAAAGTATAAAAACCAAACCTCTATAATTTCAAGGTGATCCGTCAGTAATATATTTTTAATTTTATTTTGAAATCCTTAGAGCCTCTCATCTTCACAAGAAGTAGTAAAAGTGGTACAGAGCGATCCCATGTACTCACCGCTCACCTACCCCGATGGTGACAACTTACATAATTGCAGTGTATTATCATAAGCTGAGAAACTGATTGGCACAATACAATTGTCTAGACTATAGACTTTACTTGGATTTTGCCATTTTTTTCATGCAATCATAGTTTGTTTTTTGTATATCTTTGTTTGTAATTCTATGGCATTTTAGGACATGTACAGATCCATACACCATACCACAACTTAGATTCCCTTTTGCTGTTTATAATCACACCCTCCTCCCCTTTCCTTAATTGCTGGTAACCATTTATCTGTCCTCTATTTCTATAATTTTTTCACTTTGAGAATCTTACAAAAATTGAATCAGATAGTATGGAAACATTTTAGATTGGCTAGTTTTCTTTTTACTCAGCATAATACCCATGAAATCCATCCAATTTGTTGAATATATCAATAGTTTGTTCCTTTTCATTGCTCCGCGGTATGGAGATACAGTTTTTTGTTTGTTTGTTTTTTCCCACCTGTCGAAGTACAAATGGGATGTATTCTTTTGGGGGTAATTATAAATAAAGTTGCTATAAATATTTGTGCACAGGTTTCTGTGTGAACGTAAGTTTTCATTTCTCTAGGATAAATACCCAGAAATGCAATTGCTGGGTTATATGGTAAGTGTATTTTTACAAGCTAGTTATCTGGAACGAAAATCAATACGCTTAAAAAAAAAAAATCTACAATACCATCAACAAAATCCAATATACAACAAAAAATTACTAAACATGCAAAAAAGATAAAAACTGTAACTCAAGAACAGGAGGAAAACCTATTACAAGATGATCTAGACGTTGGAATTAACTGGCAAGGATGCTCAAGCCGTTAACACAAGTATATTCAACATGTTATAATGAGTGAACAGATAAGAAATATTGACAGCAAATGGAAACAGAAAGAAATGAAACTTCAAAAAGTAGGCGGTTAAATATCAAAACTTAAAAATTCACTGGATAGGCTGAATCTATTATTAGTTAATAGATTTGAGATGGCACAAAAACAAGTTAGTGAACTTCAAGTCAAAACAATACTCAAGCCAAAGATTAGACAATTCAAAAAAATTAAAACCAACAGTTTAAAGGATAAAAAAAAAATCATTTATGCTTTTAGCAAGATTGTTCAAGAAAAACAAAAGGCAACACAAATTACTGATATCAGAAATAGAAGGAGAAATATCACTTCATATCCTACAAATATAATGTTCACATAATGCAAATCAATTCAGTAACTGAGATAAAATGAAAAATCCCTTAAAATTACTCCAACTATAAAAATAAATAGAAACCCATCTACTAAAGAAAACATTTCATAATTAACACACAACAAAAACAAAACAAAAAACCACAAAAATCAAAACAAAACTCTAGGCCCAAATGGCTTCACTGGTGGGTTCTAGCAACCATTTAAGGAAGTAATAACCATCTTACATACTTTCTAGAAAACAGAAGAGAGATACTCCCTAACTTGTCTTATTTAAAAAAAATTTTTTTTAAGTTTTTATTTATTTTGAGAGAGAGAGAGAGAATGGGCAGGCGAGGGGCAGAGAGGGAGGGAGGGAGAGAGAGAATACCAAGCAAGCTCTGCACTGTCAGCACAGAGCCCAATACAGGGCTCGAACTCACAAACCATGATCATGACCTGAGCCGAAATCAAGAGTCAGATGCTCAACCGACTGAGCCACCCAGGCACCCCTCCCTTTATTAAATAAGCAAATCCCGAATACCAAAACTTGACAAAGATATTACCAGGAAAGAAAATCAGCCTCATGAATACAGATGCAAAACAACAAATTGAATCCAACAATATATAAGAAGGGTAATATACTATGATCATGTGGTTTATCCAAGAAATGTTTCAAATTAAATACCAATCAATGTAACTTATATTACCAGAATAAAAAGCATATAACCATTTGAACAGATACAGAAAAAAAATCTGAGAAAATTCAGCACCATTCATGACAAAATTCTCAGCAAACTAAGAATTAAACGTAACTCCCTTCAATCTGATAAATAGGATGAGTGAAAAACTACATCTAGTATTTTATATAATGGTGAAATATTGGGAGTTCTCCTAATATTGCGAATAAGGCAAGAATGTTCACTCTAGCCACTTTGTTTTATTTTTAAAGATTTTAAGTGACTCTACACCTAACATGGGGGCCTAAACCCACAACCCCAAGATCAAGAGTCCCACACTTTGGGTGCCTGACGGGGCTCAGCTGGTTAAGCATTTGACTCTTGATTTCAGCTCAGGTCATAATCTCATGGTTTGTGAGATCAAGCCCTGTGTTGGGCTCTGTGATGACAGCGTGGAGCCTGCTTGGGATTCTCTCTCCCTCTCTCCCTCTCCCCCTCTGCCCTTCCCCAGCTCTGTCTCAAAATAAATAAATAAACGTTTAAAAAAAAAAAAAAAGAGTCCCACACTTTACCAACTGAGCCAGCCAGGTGCCCCATAGCCACTTCATTATTGTAACGGGTGTACTGAAGGTCCTACTTAGCACAATAAGTCAAGAAAAAGAAATAGAAGGAAATTTAAAGAGAGAGAACTAAAATTGTCTTTATTCACTTAAAAATTATTTTTTGGTACCTAACTCTAAGGAATCTCAAAAATAATTACTAGAATTAATAAGTGATTTGGCAAAGTTGTAGGATACAAGATGAGTATACCAAATCAACTTCCATACAACCACAATTGCAAAATAAAATGCAAAACAAATTCATAATAGCATCAAAAAAACATAAAATACTTAGGAAATAATTTAACAAAAGATATGCAAGACCTATATACTTAAATTTTATAACACTGTTGAAACTAAAAAAGACCAAGAAAAAAAAAGAGGGATTGAATATTTTCATGGGTTCACCAAAATATAATTGTCCCCCCAAATTAATTCATACATTCAAAATTATTACTTTGTGTACATCTAGTACATTGTTATACTATCAATAAATACAAGTCTATTTTTTCTTTTGTTTTACATTTGTAATAGTTTTTTTTAATGCTTGTTTTGGGCTTTTTCTTTTTATATAAAAACTGTATTTTCTCTAAATCATGATTTCCCCTAATGCTGAATTCCATATTAAAGTGTAATGTTTAATGTTAGAAAACTGGGTTATCCTATCACCTGGATTCAAAAGTGCTTACCCCTTATAGTCCCTCTAAATTAAATTAAGTGCTTTTTATATTTTCAAGATTTTTTTTCTTCTGTTGATTTAAATCCACAATTCAAAAACTCAAAGAAACTTGAATTAGCTCTTCATACCGACTTGCAGTTAAATATATTAAATAAAAGGATTTACAGTTAGAGTAGCTCAATTTACATTGTATTTAGTTGAATTTTTCTCACTTTATATGTCTAGCTTATTTGCATTTGTAATAAACAGTGCTCTAGAACATTTTCTTGAATGAAACAATTCATTTCAGTCCTCCTGATACTATTTTGTGTGTTCTTTCATTTGTGAAGCATTTTATCTTTTAGTTTTCCCTCGGTAAATCTGTGTAAGAATTGTTAAGTAGTAACTGACGAGTGGCAAAGATGGCATTGTTCATCTAGTCATCCATATGCTTAGGTTCTGTCATTATTTGGCTTCCAAGGAAGAGCAACCCTCCAAATCACTTACATACTTAATCCTGCAGGTATCATCTTTGCCAAATAATGCCACTCTCTTCTATAAAACCTGAGAGTTTTTACGGGTACTACTTCAAAACCAAGCAGTAACTGAAGCCAGATGGATCCTGCTAATGATTTAGAGTCCTAATGGATTCGTGGTCAACCATGTGAGGAAATGTGAGAACAATGCTAAGGGGAGTGGCTGAGTATAGTCATTTAAAACCTGCATGAAAAATGGAAAAGCACAAGATAAATCCATATTCCAAAAAAATATGTACAGGGGTGCCTGGGTGGCTCCATTGGTTAAGCATCCAACTCTTGATTTCAGCTCAGGTCATAATCTCACAGTTCGTGAGTTTGAGCCCTGCATCTGGCTCTGCACCCAGAGAGCAGAGTCAGCTTGGAGTTCTCTCTCTCTCTCTCTCTCTCTCTCTCTCTCTCTCTCTCCCTCCCCCTCTCCCTGTCTCTCCCCTACTCATGGCTCTCTGAGTCTCTCTCTCTCTCTCTCAAAATAAATAAATAAAAGATAATTAAGATAATTAAAAAAAATAAACAATTAAAAAAATACGTACACAAAAAGATATGTACACAATGATAAATTACTAATACAGAACCAGGAGATAGGTGACACAGAGAACCTAAGAAGACAGGAGGAATGTCCGTAAGTACTAAGAAAAAGATGTTTGATTATTATTGTGAAATAATATTTCACTTTAAGTGAGTTGTCTTAAAATGCATCTCTCCAGTGATTTTTTTTCATTTACTTTAATTTAAATTCCAGTATAGTTAACATACCGTGTTATGTTGCAGGGGTACAATACAGTGATTCAAATATTCTATACTTCAGTGATTGTTATGTATTTATCTGGACTATCTGGAGCTCAACATTTTAAGACTTTCCTCACCACCCCTCCCCCAATCCAGAGGAATCCAAAGTAGGAGATCTGATACGGATACTGCAAACTCCTACTGGAACATCATGATTACTGAGCATGTCTGAAGGCTTTCAATTTCAGGTTCCAATTTTCCCTTCCCAGGTAAGGCTTTTCTGTCATCTTTATCTGCTTCCAATGCTGGATTCTGGCACAAGTTCTGGCTAACACGGCACCTCAATTCCTTTATTTTATTTAATTATTACTTTAATTTCTTAAATTCAATCTGATTTAAAAATCAAATGAGGAAGCCAGGTGATAGAAGAACACATATTATACACCTAACACATAGAGTAAAAAGGAAGCCTATTAATCATTCTCCCTTTGTTATTCTGGAATCAGGCAGAGGTACAGAGCCAGAAATTAAAAACATAGAGAGAAATATTATAAGTATCTATGGATTTATCCCAGAATTAACAACAGTAAACATTTTTTATATTTTGTCTTTTTTAAGAAATGAAGCACTACCAATAAATCCAAAGTCCCCACACTTACATAGAGTCCACTCTGTTCATTCCCCTCCCTTTCATAGACAGAACCATTATCATGAATTTAATACATCTCTTTCTGGATATGTATATGTGCGCCATACACAACATACACTGATGTTTTATGTTTTCAAATATACATTTTTTTATTGTATACAACACATATTATGCATTTTCTTGATTTCATGCATTACGTTTTGGAGCTCTATCCTTGCTGAGGCATACATGCGTGTGTGTTTCATTCATACAAATATATGAATATACCTCACCTTAGCCATTCTTGTATTTAAGTGGTCTGTAAATTTTCATTTTTTTTAATATTAGATAGAGAGAGCATACACATACTCAGATGAGCAGAGGAGGAATAGAGATAGAGGGAGAGAGAATCTCAAGAAGGCTCCACACTATCAGCATACAGCCCAATGTGGGGCTCAATCTCACAAGCTGTGAGATCATGACCTGAGCCAAAATCAAGAGTCGGACGCTAACTGACTGAGCAAGCCAGGGGCTCCTGTAAATTTTCATTTTTACAGAGAATACCTCAATGAGTATTCTTGGACATGGCCTCTTATTCATTTTTTCATATGCACAAGTGCAAGAATTTCTAGTGGCAATATCCAGAAGTGCAATTTCTGAATTACAGTAGTTGTATATCTTTCTCTCATCTCACCACTTGTCAAATTGCTTGCCAATATGGCTGTTTCATACTCCCACAAGCAGTGTGTATAAGAGAACCATTTTCCCCATATTCTTTCCAACACCTGATATCATCAGAATTTATTTTTTAACCAGTCTAATGATGAAAGTGGGAATTCATTTCAGTCTGAATTTCCTTGACTATTATGGAGACTGAACATTTTAGCTGACTATGTGGCTATCCCATGTGGTATCCAATACCAGTTGAACTGAGTACACAATTGGCACTTTTCTTCCTTTATGCTGGGTACACAATTGGCACTTTCAGTTCTGAGAAATTTTCTTGGATTATATTCTTTTTTCCCCCCTAATTTATTCTGTTCTCTTTTTTAGAACTCCTAACACTAGGAAGTTGACCCTCCTACATTCATCTTCTTATTTATTCAATCTTCTGTTTATCATTTCTTTGCCTTTTTGCTCTACTCCTAAAAAAATTCTCAATTTATTATCTAATAATTCTACTGAGTTTTTCTATTCTGCCACATATTCTTAATTTATAAGAATTCTTTGTTTTCTGAATGTTCTTTTTAAAATATCGTATTCTTGCTTTACGGATGTAGCATCCCATCTTTCTGAAGATATTTCATACACACATATGGTATATGTAGATGTGTGTGTGTGTGTGTGTGTGTGTGTGTGTGTGTGTGTGTGCATATACATAAAATTTTCCCGGCTGTACAGTCTGTTTTCAGCAAGTTGTTTTGTATTCTTGATTTGTTTATTTTGGTTTGTTATTCATAGTAGATGCTTTCCTTAGATGTTTGATGGAGTTTAGACCTTTGGAAATAAAAGGTTTATTTAAAGCTCTAAGTACCTGGGGCTACTGACTGTAACCTTCCATATAGGGCAACTTGGGCAGGCTCTTCATTAGGTCACAGATATTGATGTGAGAAACCTGGTTCCCATTATCTATCACTTATTTACTTATCTGCTCAACACCTGTGTATACATAAAGTAGCTTCAGAATTGTTAACCTGTACCCCTACAAAAAACAAATTTACCAGAGTACAGTATTTATGTAAAGTCCTTTTTGCCTTTAGTTTTCTTCTTAATGGGCTAGTCAGATTTTTCATAGAAGATTCTTCTTTCTTCCTGCCTAGAGGAAAAAGGCCTCAGTTGGGAAGCCATTAATAGAGAAGAGGACAGGGGCTCTCATCATTGAAAATGCCAATGCTCCCTCCACCTTCAATGTGCCTGTTGTCCATTAGGCCAGTAGCCAGCCCTCTTTCTTCAGCCAGAGAATATACTTCAAATTGTCAAGATGAGAGCAGTGCATTAGAACAGTGGCAAAAAGTGAAGAAAATCCATGCATTTAAGTGTTTCTTAAACATCTTTCAAACAATCCTTATTTTAGTCCCCTGGATTCATCTTCTTCACCTTCTTGCCCTCCTTCCCCTTGCCCTTTCAGAGTTACACAATACTACCACTGTGTGGGCCCTTTGGAGATTCACCAGTACAAATTCCATTAGTCCTTAGCTTTCTCCATGTAAAACTAGGCTTTCCTAGGTTTAATAAGATTGCTACCACTCTTCTAGCTGTGTTTCAGCCTTGAAAATTTTGCCCTATTTTTCTCCAATTCTTCGTCTGGATTTATGACTAAAAACAACCCAACAACAACCTTTATTGACTTTGTTTTCGTTGTTGTTTAACTTAACTGTGGTTTGGGGAGGGAACAATATTAACTGTGTCCTCAACCTACCACCTTTACCTGGAATCAAATACTATGTTATTATTGGTAATATTTTATTTGTTTATTTTTAATCTTCCTATTATTTCATAATCTTTTTCTTTGAGAGAGAGACAGCATGTCTGAGAGGGAGAGGCGTAGGAGGGGGAGGGAGAGAGAGAGAGAGAGAGACAGAGAGAGACAGAGAGAGACAGAGAGAGAGACAGAGAGAGAGACAGAGAGAGAGAATCTTAAGCAGGTTGCATGCTTAGCGTGGAGCCCAACATGGGGCTCAATCCCACCGTCCTGGGATCGTGACCTGAGCCGAAATTGAGAGTTGGACACTCAACCAACTGACCCACCCCATAATCTTTCTTTAAAAATGTTTTTTTATTTATTTCGAGAGGGAGAGAGAGAGCATGTATGTGCATACAAGTCAGGGAGAGGTAAAGACAGAGAGGGAGAGGGAGAATCCGAAGCAGGCTTCCCACTGTCAGCACAGAGCCCAACAAGGAGCTCAATCTTATGAAGCCCAAGAGCATGACCTGAGCTGAAATCAAAAGTTGGACTCAGGGCGCCTGGGTGGCTCAGTCGGTTGAGCGTCCGACTTCGGCTCAGGTCATGATCTCATGGTCCGTGAGTTCTAGCCCCGCGTCGGGCTCTGTGCTGATGGCTCGGAGCCTGGAGCCTGTTTCAGATTCTGTGTCTCCCTCTCTCTCTGACCCTCCCCTGTTCATGCTCTGTCTCTCTCTGTCTCAAAAATAAATAAATGTTAAAAAAATTAAAAAAAAAAAAAAAAAAGTTGGACTCAACCGACTGAGCAACCCAGGCACCCCACCCATAATCTTTTTAAAGTTTTGCTTCGCGTATGTTAACACCTCAATCTTTTTAACAATTTTAAAACTCACCATCCTGACATTCTCAAGAGCCAATCATCCGTTAAAGCTGCTCAATAACAGAATGAAGTATATGACAGAAGAGCACTAACAACAGGCAGTAAGGCCTCTGCAACGGTTAATTAGGAAAGATTTAAAAAGTACCGGTTCTAGATCATATATACATTACCTCTTCATGCACATTATTTGCTACCATGGAGTCTGATTTTGGAAAAGCAGGAAAAAACCCATCTTCTATCAGCAACTGTCACCTTATGACCTCATGAGATGAGGATCAAAAGAAGCTGTGGTCTACTGTTCTTTTCTCTGTGAGAAAGTAAAAGAAACTTTCAAATCTCTAAGGGCAGTAGATTCTCTCCCCCATGCCCACATACAACAACTGTGAAGTGTGATGAAAGTAACTTGTTACCAGTAACACTTAAAATTACAATATTTATATATTAATTACTTTGAAAAAATTAGTGCAGATCCAAGGTTATCTTTATTACAACATGACTTTAACTCTTCTACTTTATGATGTACTTTTTGATGAGGAGAAAGAGGGGTAATGTTAGCCAAAGTCCCAGTGTGATGGGACTAGCTGAGGTTACCTATGCTGCCATCCAGTAGTGGGTTATTATAAATAAACCATTAACACTAGTGGCAATTCTAAATTACTTTGGGTACATGGAGTTAAGATTCCATAGTAACTTCTCTGTTCTTATTAATTCCACCCCAAATAAAATTTAAGAAACAAGGCAGCACGTAAAAATTTGTGTGAAATAGGTTTTTCTTAAGAGAGACTATAAGATTTCACAAAAGAATTAAGAACGACGCTACCAACTCTCTTCTTACTGATGATATAAGAGTCATGCTCTCCAAATCAAAGACAAAAATAATTTAAATGAAATTTGAAATCAAGCCATCATATTAATGTTAAAAACATAGTTTAAGAATGGGTGTAAAGTTTATTTAACTTCTCCATAGTATCTATTTTCTTTTTTTTAATTTATTTATTCTGAGAGAGAGAGAGAGCACAGGCGGGATAGGGGCAGAGACACAGAGAATCCCAAGCAGCCTCTGTGCTGTCAGCACACAGGCTGACACAGTGGGCGATCCCACAAAACATGAGATCATGACCTGAGCCGAAACCAAGAGATGGATGTTTAACCGACTGAGGCACCCAGGTGCTCCTCTTCTTTGCTTTTTCTTATTAACACAATCTGTGAAGAGGAGGCCCACCAAAAATGAAGACTTTAAAGATGAAACTGTTTATTTTTAAAGTTTTTAAATTTTTTTTTTAACATTTATTTATTATTGAGAGACAGAGAGACACAGAGCGTGAGCAGGGGAGGCTCCGGGCTGAAGTAGGCTCCAGGCTCTGAGCTGTCAGCACAGAGCCTGATGTGGGGCTCAAACTCACAAGCTGCGAGATCATGACCCGAGCCAAAGTAGGTCACTTAACCAACTGAGCCACCCAGGTGCCCCTATTTTTAAAAATTTTTTAAACGTTTATTTCTTTTTGAGAGAGAGAGACTCGCGCGCGCGCATCAGCGGGGGAGGGGCAGAGAGAGAGGGAGACACACAATCTGAAGCGGGCTCTAGGCTCTGAGCATCAGCACAGAGCCCGACGTGGGGCTCAAACTCACGAGTGGTGAAATCATGACCTGAGCTGAAACCAAGAGTTGGAAGAGTTGGACGCTTAACCGACTGGGCCATCTAGGTGCCCTTTTTAAAAAATTTTTTTAAGTTTTGTTTATTTTTGAGAGAGAGACAGAGAGACAGAGAGAGACAGAGAGAGAGAGACAGGGAGGGAGAGTCAGCAGGGGAGAAACTTTATTTTTTTAATAGAATGTCCATATTTACTTATTTTTCCTTATTAATCTTTGATTTTTAGAAGGCTGATTTCATTGCTCTGATGATTACAATGCTTTATGAAATGCTTTTATGAAAACGTTGCAATCTCCAGAAAAAAAAACAACAACATTTCTTCACACAACTTTTGGATGCCTTTAAAAATTTGGGTTGGGGCGCCTGGGTGGCTCAGTCGGTTAAGCGTCCGACTTCAGCTCAGGTCACGATCTCACGGTCCGTGAGTTCGAGCCCCGCATCGGGCTCTGGGCTGATGGCCCGGAGCCTGGAGCCTGCTTCCGATTCTGTCTCCCCCTCTCTCTCTGCTCCTCCCCCGTTCATGCTCTGTCTCTCTCTGTCTCAAAAATAAATAAATGTAAAAAAAAAAAAAAAATTTAAAAAAAAATTTGGGTAAATTCATGGATTCTGTTACAAAATATTGTATTATGTTGGAAAGATTGGAAAACTGTTGCTCCATGGTAAAAGCAAGAGCTCCAAGGGGACTCCAGCTGGGAATTAAATCTTGGTAAGTGGCAAGAATTCTATGAGTGGGCTAGCATTAAAGAGAACTGTGACCCCAAGGAAATTCTCTATATAAATGGACAAGACATATGAAGAAGAAAAAGATATAGACAAGAAGAAAGATATTCATGCCAGCATTGTTCATGAAAGCAAAAAATGGTAAGAACCCAAATGCCCATCAATAATAGAATGGATTAGTGAACTCTAGTACATTGATGGAATAAAACCTCGCATCCATGAAATAAATTAACTGAGCTTTAGCTATCCACATCTGCCTATAGGCAACCCATTCCCTTCTTAGAGGTATATTGCGTTTTGATTAAAAGTATGGATTCTGGAGCTCAACTCCACCAACATTAGCTTTCTGACCTTCACCTTGCTATGCCTCGGTTTCCTGCTCTACAAAAAAGTAGAATAATACTTGTACTTATTCAAAAGTTGTTAGGAGAGTAAACACTTAATATTTTTAAGTTATTTAAAATAATGTCTGGCACACAGTTACTGCAAAGTGATTAACAGATCATAGCCAATGAAGCTTAATATCTTTTCTACTTGGTAGTCACTTATCTAATAAACAATGGCAGCCATCATGTTTTCCCTTGCTTTTTTCCAGACTTCGGTATCATACAATTCTTTAATTATTTGTTTTAGCAATACATATTCAGGAAATGTTATATATCTCCACATGGCTTTTTTGTTTTCAATTCTTATTCGGCTTCCAGGGAGATACTGATGCTTACATTCTAGGTTCTAAAGATAAGATGAAATTTAAACAGTACAGTAAAAAGTCAAAGTACTTCATCGTATCTCCATTTCTGTTTCTTACCCTCCCTTTTTTGAAAAAGGCAGATTATAACCTAAAAACCAAAACTGTATGTTTAACTGCCTACGTATCAATTACTAAATCTAAAATATTAATGACTCTTACATTCACCATTACATTTACATTAAAAGGACAAAACACTAAAAAGCCTAGGCTACTGGATTTCAAAACTACTAATTCTGGTATAGTATAAACACATCAATTCTGGACACAAGTTATTCTCAAAAGAATGCTCCTCCTATTTGCATGCTCTATTTTAAGCTCCACACCTGCAAGCATCTGCCTATTTATTAAGAAGTTCCAAACTAAACTCTATATTCCTTTGCCTTGGCTATTCCATCTCCAAAAGAAAAAAGAAGAAGAAAGAAAGGTACCTTCACACTCACTCAATTGCTGCCACCAGAAACCCAGACATCACCTGTGAAATCTTTTCCATTGTCACACCCTAGATTATATTCAATCCCTGAGCCCCACTGAGCCTATTTCAAAAATAAGCCATCGTCCACATACACACAAATCTGATATCCTATTCTTGCTTACACCCTTTCCATGAGGTTTCATCTCACTTAAGAATAAAATCCCAAACCGCTGACGTAGCCACTCTCCCCACAGTATGCTATGTGTTAGTAGCATTGCTACCTCCTCAGTCCCTGCCCAGTCCCCAGGCTTTCTGCCCCATCGAAGGCCTTCACTACAATATATTCCTTGTTGCAAATCTTATTTTCTTCACCTGCCCAATTTCTATCCCCTGTTGATGCTTCAGCTAAAACTCTACTTCTCTTCCCCCAGGAATCTAAACCAGCCCTCCCTTCACCTATTGTGATGAGCACTGGGTGTTGTATGTGAGTGACGGATCTAAATTCTACACCTGAAACTAATATCCCACTGCATGTTAACTGGAATTTAATAAAAACTTGAAAAAGAAAAAGAAAATAAAAAATAAATCAGCCCTCCCTTACACCTTCATAGCACTTTCTACTATTCCTTCTTAGCATTTTTCCAAACATATTAATACACTTATGTGTGTGATTATGTGATTGTTACCTATCTCCCTCACTAGACTATAAGCTCTTAGATGGATTTTTTTTAATGTTTATTTTTGAGAGAGCGAGAGACAGACAGAGCGCAAAGAGGGGAGGGGCAGAGAGAGGGAGACAGAGGATCCGAAGCAGGCTCCAGGATCTGAGCTGTCAGCACAGAGCCAGAAGTGGGGCTCGAACCCACAAACCATGGGATCATGACCTGAGCCAAAGTGGGATGCATAACTGACTGAGCCACCCAAGCGCCCCGCAGATAGATGTTTTTTAACTGGCACAGAGTAGGTACATATTTTAAAAGGTTAATTTATGGAATTAATGAACTTATTCCAATTCAACAATGGTAATGCAGTTAAAAGCTCAAAGAGAATGAGGACTATTAAACTTGTCAAAGGACATTACATGCTTCTAAACAAATCCAGGAGTAGTGTCAATGGCCTGGGAGGAAGGCACACTATAACGTAAGGGATTAGGCACAGGTTTGGAGGTGAGAACACATGGAGAAAAGCAAGCTGAAAGTAGTAAACCTGCTGGACTCATCTCTACTAATCGGAGAAAGCCCATTTCTGTGGCATCATTCTGCAATATACTTTATCTCTCTGTTTTTGCTACCAGGCGAGAGAAAACACCAGGATGTTGGAGAGAGTCCATATTCAAAGAGCTAAAAATGAAATGTAACACCTAAACTACAGTAAGTGTTCTTTCTTAAAGAGCAACTTTACTGAATTGGAAGGCAGCTGTTGAGGACTATGAAAACCGAGCTGTTCTAAATCTCCAAAATGCTCTGGCGGGATGCTCACATAGGATTTTAATTCCCAACACAGGTCTCATATGTGCTAGAGGATGGTGTTGTACTAAGATTACATTTTACAAAGCAGAGGTTAGATCCCTGTAGGTAACAGTAAAACTGGCATATACTTCATCAGATGAGTGTTTGCATTACACACGTTTCTATGTACAGGCTCGGTTTACTCCACACACTGTCAATAGACCTCTCTGTACCTCGTAAGGGTAACAAAGAATAGATGCTCACTAAAGTAAACTGATAAAAACACTTGTGTCTAGATATTTCTGTTTTAATGATATTTCCAAATTACATATTACCTTTTAAAATAGAGAAATGACCAGCGTATGTGCTTAGAGGTTTTAATAAGAAATTCCTTGTTTGGAATGGTGCTGGGAGAACTGGACAGCAACATGCAGAAGAATGAAACTAGACCACTTTCTCACACCATTCACAAAAATAAACTCAAGATGGATAAAGGACCTGAATGTGAGACAGGAAACCATCAAAAGCCTAGAGGAGAAAGCAGGGAAAGACTTCTCTGACCTCAGCCGTAGCAATTTCTTACTTGACACATCCCCAAAGGCAAGGGAATTAAAAGCAAAAATGAACTACTGGGACCTCATGAAGATAAAAAGCTTCTGCACAACAAAGGAAACAATCAACAAAACTAAAAGGCAACCAACGGAATGGGAAAAGATATTTGCAAATGACATATCGGACAAAGGGCTAGTATCCAAAATCTATAAAGAGCTCACCAAACTCCATACCCGAAAAACAAATAATCTAGTGAAGAAATGGGCAGAAAACATGAATAGACACTTCTCTAAAGAAGACATCCGGATGGCCAACAGGCACATGAAAAGGTGCTCAACGTTGCTCCTCATCAGGGAAATACAAATCAAAACCACACTCAGATATCACCTCACGCCAGTCAGAGTGGCCAAAATGAACAAATCAGGAGACTATAGATGCTGGCGAGGATGTGGAGAAACGGGAACCCTCTTGCACTGTTGGTGGGAATGCAAACTGGTGCAGCCACTCTGGAAAACAGTGTGGAGGTTCCTCAAAAAATTAAAAATAGACCTACCCTGGGACCCAGCAGTAGCACTGCTAGGAATTTACCCAAGGGATACAGGAGTACTGATGCATAGGGGCACTTGTACCCCAATGTTTATAGCAGCACTCTCAACAATAGCCAAATTGTGGAAAAAGCCCAAATGTCCATCAACTGATGAATGGATAAAGAACTGTGGTTTATATACACAATGGAGTACTACGTGGCAATGAGAAAGAATGAAATATGGCCCTTTGTAGCAACAGGGATGGAACTGGAGAGTGTTATGCTAAGTGAAATAAGCCATACAGAGAAAGACAGATATCATATGGTTTCATTCTTATGTGGATCCTGAGAAACTTAACAGAAACCCATGGGGGAGGGGAAGGAAAAAAAAAAAGAGGTTAGAGTGGAAGAGAGCCAAAGCATAAGAGACTCTTAAAAACTGAGAACAAACTGAGGGTTGAGGGGGGGTGGGAGGGAGGAGGGGGTGGGTGATAGGTATTGAGGAGGGCACCTGTTGGGATGAGCACTGGGTGTTGTATGGAAACCAATTTGACAATAAATTTAATATATTAATAAAATAAAAATAAAAATAAAAATAAATAAAAATAAAATAACAACAAAAAAAAAGAAATTCCTTGTTTGGGATGCAAACTTAAAATCATGTAATGAGGTGTGCTAATCTACAGTTACATTTTTTAAGTTTATTTATTTGAAACAGAGAGAGTGCTAGTGGGGGAGGGGCAGAAAGAAGGAGAGAGAGAATCCCAAGCAGGCTCCATGCTGCCACTGTAGAGCCCAACGCAGGGCTTGAGCCACAAAACCATGAGATTGTGACTTGAGCCGAAACCAGGAGTCAGACACTAAACCCACTGAGCCATCCAGGTGCTCCTCTACAGTTACATTTAACTATCACTTTCCCTACGATGGCAGGCACAGTATCTTCAGGTGGAGGTGGAGAGGGGACAATAACTAGGCGCCTAGCATCATGACTTCAAAAAACAGGTAATGCACATTAGTAAGGTATTTTAAAATCAGATGATAAAACATTTTCTTTTTATTATTTCTTTTACTCAGTACACATCATTTCTTTTGTAACAGGCAGAGTGATTCAATGCCCATGTATTTAAGAGCCCAACATGCAGTAAGCATTACAGCAGGGGCTAGGGTGCAGCAGTGAACAAGAGAGATGAAGTGCCCATTCTTCGAAGCTCCCATTCTAATGAGAGGAAAAGATCAGTAAATAAAACTGAATAATTTGAGGGAGAGAATTACTAGCGGAGTTACTTTTACACGTTAGGTTGAGTGATTAAGGCCAATTTATATGTCAGGCTAACGTCTGAGCCAAGACCACATATAATAAAAACTTAAACCCAAAATTATTTCAGAAACGAATGATTTCATAGTATAGTTGAAATAAAAACTCAGCAGAAAGAACCTCTGATCCCCTTTCACTAATCCTGAACTTCTCTTTATTACTTATACAATACCTACATTTGTATATCCAGGCAACACCACAATTTAAGGAGCATTTAATGAGAAAACGCTCATCACTATCACTCAAAGTTGCTATGAAATACATCGCTATCACTAGCAATCACACTTTCTTTTTCCCAATTTTCCAGGTTCTTAGAACTGTTTTAACTCAGGCCTCTTAGCATTTCCTATCTTCAAATCATTAAAAACTCCTGCTAATTTCTCTCTTCCATGTGTATCAGATCAGCATCTCGTTCAGTTTTTCAGAATCATCACACTCCATACTCTTAGCAACCCAAGTCTGAGGCAGCTCAGCAGCAGGTTAATCTTACCCCTGCTCTGCCTACACAGTGCTCCTGCTAAACAATTCCCAGACCCCCATGTTCATAGTGTCACACCCCGAGTCAGCACTCAGCAGCGTCTTCCATAGTTTCCACGAAGAACTCTCACTCCTGGTACCTAGCATTCAAGGTCTCCTATTATCCTAGCCTCTGACAGGAGAGCTTAAATACAAGAGGCAAAAAGTGACTAAATTAAATGGAGAAAAACAAATACACATCATAGTTGGAGATTTTTAACATCCCTCTCAGCAACTGATAGAAGAAGCAAGCCCATATATATGTATGTATATGTATGTATGTGTGTGTGTATGTATATATATGAAAGAAAGAAAGAAAGAAAGAAAGAAAGAAAGAAAGAAAGAAAGAAAGGCTTAGAAAATCTCAACAGTACTATGAACTACCTTGACCTAACTGATATTCTTAGAGCGCTACACCCAACAACTACAGAATATGTATTCTTTTTTAAAAAAATTTTTTTTAATGTTTATTTATTTTTGAGAGAGAGAGAGAGGCAGAGAGAGGGGGGGCACAGAATCTGAAGCAGGCTCCAGGCTCTGAGTTGTCAACACAGAGCCTGACATGGGGCCTGAACTCACAAACCATGAGATCATGGCCTGAGCCCAAGTTGATGTTTAACCAACTGAGCCACCCAGGTGCCCCTATAGAACATGTATTCTTTTCAAGTGCTTGTGGTACCTTCACCAAGAGAGACTGCTGATAAATCAAAATAAATTTACAAGGATTAAGCACATCAGAATGTGTTGTTTGAACACAACTGAAATGTATTAAAAACCAGTAACAATAAGACGTTTGGGGGGGAAAAAAAACCCATCCCCCAAAGGCTTAAAATGATACTTCTAAATAATCTACAAAGCAAAAAAGTTTTTTAAGCCTCTTATATCCCTACTGTATGATTTCTCTGAATTGTCACCTCTACCTCCTTTTAAGCCTTTGAAAGCTTTTCTCTTACTTGACCTTACAGAATTTGGCTAGGGAGATTTGAGGTGAACCTTGTGCCAATCCTAAAGTCAATATCCTCCCTGAGCTTTCCTGTGCATTGTAAGAAACTGCACTCTACTGGCTGTCCTCAGCTTCTCAATGTCTTTCCAATGTCTAATAAATGTGAACATATCTGCACTGCAGCTCAGTCTTTAGCCCTCTTTTCTTCAATGTCCATGTAAACAGGAACACACACACAAACACACACACACACACATTCATGCACACGTGAACACACGCACACACATATACATTCTCTTTTTCCTTGGATAAGTACCAGTGTTCTTTTTTTTTTAGTGTTGATTTATTTGTTTTTGAGAGAGAAAATGGGAAAGAGCGCATGAGCAAGGAGGGGCAGAGAGAGAGAGAGAGGGAGGGAGACACAGAATCCAAAACAGGCTCCAGGCTCCAAGCTGTCAGCACAGAGCCCGACACGGGGCTTGAACCCACGAACTGTGAGATCATGACCTGAGCCAAAGTTGGACGCTTGACTGACTGAGCCACACAGGTGCCCTAGTACCAGTGTTCTTTGTTCAACTGAATTTAAAAATCTATTGAGTACTTTACATATGATATTTCAATAAGTTCAACCTACTGGGAAAGAGATAAGCATAAAACTAGTTATAAATTTAAGCCAGAAACCAAAAAGGAAACATGGTAATTCTGACCAAAAAAACAGTGAAAAATTCCTAACAATGAAAACAACTTCATAATCCCACCAGTGACCAAGTTAATCCCAGAAAAATGGGCAAAGAACAAAAACAAGTAGTGCACACTAGGTGATATAAAACTGGATAATAAAAATGAGAATACACCCAAGCTAATTAATAACTGTCTGGATTAAATTAAAATTAAGGAAAAGTATTTTCTTATCTACCAGACTGGTAAAGCTAAAAGACTGACAAAACCTAGCACTGGTGAGGGTCTAGGGAAATATGCAATGTCCCACATCATTGTTAGGAATGCAAATTGGTACTACCTTTCTGGAGTTACCAAAATAATTAAAACGTACATAAAAAACAATCTACCTTCTAAGAACTTGTCCTCATCATATAATCAAAAATGCATTAAGTGTAGGGCAGCCATTCTCAACTGGGACCTATAGTTCCCTCCAGGGAACATTTAGCAATGTTTATTTTTGCTTGTCACATCTTGGGGGAGGGAATGCTGGTATCTAGTGGGAAAAGGCCAGAGATGCTTCTGAAAATCCTATAATGCACAGGTCAGCCCCCACAACAAAGAATTACCTGACCCAGAATGTCATTAGTGCTCAGAAACGCCGGTATAGGAGGACCAGGAGATTTTACCATTGTAGCTACTTTTCGTCCTCTCCAGAAGGGAAGAAAATTAACTTTTATTTATATCAGACTCTAGTATACTAACTAGCTATGTAACTGGCAGGTGCCGACAATGTGCACTAAAAGGTCCAGCTGCTATATGGCTCTCCTTCTCCTATATTAGTCATCCATTTTGCTAGACAGGTTGATTCAGCTTGACTTCCTAGAAGTGGCTGAGCATTTTCCTCTTACACAGCAGATGGGTCAAAATACATGGGGACTAAAGGTGTCACAAGTACTACCATGCACTTATCATGCTGTGAACAGAACTTGATAGTCAGCTAACAGAGCAAGGTCAAACATTAGATTTCGGGAAATGAGACAAAGGGGTGTATTAATTCCTAACACAGCCTCCTAGGATACAAGAATACAGAGATCAGTAACAAATTGGACCCATGAGGAATGCAAATTCATGAGCTCTGCTTAGAAAGTTGCCTTGAACACGTACCAAAAAATAAAATCTGAATCTACAGGCGATACCCATGTTCAGGGGTGCTGTAGTTAAAATATTCAAAGGGAAAACAGAAAAATAAAGAGATTTAAATATACCTGGTACATATTTAGGGAACAAAGAAAACCTTAGGAAAGATGAGAACTGAAGTACCACTGTTGCAATTTTCTAAATGTTTCAAATGTCCTATTCCAGGCAAGGGGTCAATGGATAAGTAAACCCTCTGAGTCTCCAAGATTATGGGAGTTACAGTCACACCCCTTTCCACCTCATGAGCAAAGTGCAGTGGATAAAAGAGACAGAGGCTGGGATACTGCAACCAAGAAGTAAGGAAAATTCCTAGCTTAGTTAATCAGATGAAAGATAGTATCAGGA
Source organism: Panthera onca (assembly GCF_046562875.1). Lineage (NCBI taxonomy): Eukaryota > Metazoa > Chordata > Mammalia > Carnivora > Felidae > Panthera > Panthera onca. Next base: position 19,568,732 of record NC_138341.1, on the reverse strand, counting down.
ATTCAAAATAGAATTGCTTTTCAAATATCCTGTTATCATCTCTTCCCACTAATCCAAAAAGATATTTTCCCCAGCTAGCCTAAATTTTTCATCACATACATGTAACTCATATACATATGCCTGGAAAGGTCTTGCATATACTAAATTTATAAATCAAATCGCATTCTTTATATGTAAAGCTAAAATACTTCATTCGATGGAATCCTAGTGTGAATCATTCTTTTAAAAATTAATCCCAGCTAAACATCTCTTTTGTAGAAAATCGAATTTTTACATACAGTGAATACATAAAACACTTCAACACACACAAAAAAATAAGAATTAAATTTTCCCGTATTGTTTTCCATATTCCCAGACTCACAAAATTTAATGGTTAATAGTCACTTTATTGTGACATTTGTTGTACATGCTAAACACACCAAACTATATAAAACTTGGCAATAACCATGAAAATAGAAATTCCAATTTAATGCCAGTTTGTTCTAGCAAGAAGAACAGAATCTCCCCAAAGACATGCTTTTCTTAAGTCTCAACTTAGGCTAACTTTGATCTTGCTGGGAAGGAATTTAAAGAACTTTATAAAAGGAGAAGAATATTACCTGGAAAAACTGTAAAGAATTTGTAGAGTGGGTATGAGGAAGGATGAGGAGTCTGAAGAGCTGAGAAGGCAGGTTGTTTGGGGAAGAGAAAGTCAAGAAGAGGTAAAGATGTGGCAGCTTAGTAAGAAACAGGAAAGTCTGAGAATGAACAAAGATCTTTAAAGGCAAATTATAGGAAGTATCGATGGATGATACACAATATAAACTACTCCCTTCATTCCAACAAAATCTTTTACGAATAGTGTATGATACTCATCACCAAAAATATAATTTTGGCATTATATTTTATGGTTTTTTGCTTGTTTTCTTGTATGCAAGAAATCCTGAAGAGAGCTTCAAGGACAGAGAATGGTGGTCTAAGGATCAAGACCATTTTGTCCCCCATCCCACAAAAATTACATTATGAAAAAATACAGGTGGTTAAACTGAATTACAGAGTATTCTATTTCCCATTGAAAAACAACCGATTTCTTCAAGTCAACTAACCAGTTGGCAAGTTGGTTAATATAAGGTCATAATGAAGCCAAAGTGCATGGGTCTGGATCCCTATGATCCACAAGCTATTCTACTCTTGAGTCCACAGGCTGCATGCCTAGTATCTCGTAAACTACCCTTCAGTGAAGGGTAGACTAGAGAATATGAGAAGATGAGCAAAAAGTCATCACTGCTACTACTGGCAAGTTTAAAGTACATGTCCCCACCGACTTTGAATCTAAGGTCATACCAGTTTGTGGAAAAAGGTCAAGGAATCATCAACAGTTTGGAAAATTATTCTATTCCAGTCTTATGTAGGTTTTTCCAAGAAGGTTCACCATGTAATTTTAAGTCTAAAACAAACCCAAGTAAATACTTTCCAGGAATAAATTAAGGACTACATTCATAAAAGAATTACTGCTTAAGATGCAATTATCTCATTTTAATGATGCTAAATTAAAGCAATTAAACGGCTTAACAGGGGAAAAGTGTCTATGATAGGTCCTGTTAATTGTTGACCACAGCAGAAAAGAAATTTTAAAAAATACATTTTGTTTAAATTCCTCTCATGTTTAAATCCAACAAAAGCAATAATGATAACGTAAGTAAAATGTAACATCAAATTCTTAATCATAATTGAAAAGACAGTACAAAATGTCTACTCTTCCCTATTTAACCATCTGGAACATGTTACAAACTCCCTGAAAGCAAGAAAAATCTGCAAGTATAATTACACTCTGGGACTATTAGCATGACATGCTTCAATAAATACTCCTAATAGGATCGGCTGATAGAATAACTGGTGCTAAAACTGATGGATTTTCATTATTTGGCTATTTGTTCTTCCTAACTAAATACTCAAGAAAACCAATAAATTGTCCCTTGAATAGAAACAAACAAACAAATCCCCAGCAAGGGGGAAATGTGATAGGTTGCGGAGGGAGAACAAAGGGACAAAGACCAAAGGTTTGGACATGCCTGAGTTCAATTTAAATTTTCCCTCTCCATCGGGCGCCTGGGTGGCTCGGTCAGTTAAGTGTCCGACTTCGGCTCAGGTCATGATCTCACGGTCCGTGAGTTCGAGCCCCGCATCGGGCTCTGTGCTGACAGCTCAGAGCCTGGAGCCTGTTTCAGATTCTGTGTCTCCCTCTCCCTCCGCCCCTCCCCTGTTCATGCTCTGTCTCTGTCTCAAAAATAAATAAATGTTAAAAAAAAAAAAAATTAAAAAAAAAAAAAAGTTTTCCCTCTCCTATTCTTCCTCTCTTCTCCCAGCAGCACCAAATCTGGCCTAGCTTCTGGTCAAAAGTGACTTTGTTAGGGTTAGGAGAAAAAGTCTTCAGTTGGCTGAAGGTCTTCAGACCAAATTGCAACAAGGGAAAATATTTAAAATGCACTCTACTCCTGATGGTTTGGGAGATTTAACATCTAAATACTTCAACTGGAAGGGTTAAGCAAGGAAAGAACCCAACTAGCTAAGATTTTTAGGAAGACAGCTCTGGTGGCTGAGCAGCAGAAGCAAGAGAGACTCATATGGAAATATAAGTTGAGTTGTAGATCAAAGTCTACTTTTACATCAAGTCACATTCATCTGGCTGCCAGAATATGCAGAGATACTGCTTGCCTTGGGGTTATTTTTAAAGACCAACCTCATTCATTATTCCTATAATCCCTGATTTCATTTTATCCATTACAACTGCCTATTTCAACATCCTCTTTTTTTTTCTTCCAGTCCCACATTCCTCCCCTTCCAAGAAATTCTTTATTCATTCTCATTTTTCTTTTTTTTTTTAATGTTTATTTGTTTCTGACAAAGTTCGAGCAGGGGAGGGGCAGAGACAGTGGGGGACAGAGGATCCCAAGCAGTCTCCGTGCTGACAGCACAGAGCCCAGTGTGGGGCTTGAACTCATGAACCGTGAGATCATGACCTGAGCCGAAGTTGGACACTTAACCGACTAAGCCACCTAGGCACCCATTCATTCTCTTTTTGATATCCCAGTTTTGCCAAAGGAGTGGCCTTTCCCTGGTGTGTTTTTCATGTTACTTTATTGGTGAGGGGCACCAGAAAAAGATGGAAGGAAATCTTAACTCCTATACATACTTTATTGATCAATATCAAATCCTTACCAGAGCAATGCACTATACCAAACTAAAACCATAAACTATAAATGAGCCACTTAAACAAGTAAGTTTTCATTGCATGTGAATAAGGATAAAAGAAAAAGAAATGTGTAAACAGCACATGGTGATATTTACCCCAACTCACAAATTATCATTTCCATCTTCTGAGGATCATTGTTTCTCCCCCTCTTCCCTCCCCAGAAGTATAACTTAATGTGACAATGGTACTGAATAACAAGCATGTAGGCCATATATCTATATATACACAATACCTCAGAAAGTGTTCTTTAATAGAAATTTTAATGCTATACGCAAACAGTGCCATTTTAATTTTACTTTTAAAAACTGCTTTAGTAAAGCCTAAACCTAAAACTAGGCTCTTAATATTTTAACATTGACCTGATAAAAGCATATTTTCCTAGCATCTCTGATATTTTCATTAATGTTAGGGACATATTTCATTAGTGAATGGGACACCTTTGTGGCAATGACAGTTTTTTACTAGCCTTTGCTTTGCCTGTCTGGATTTATGACACTAATCCCTTCCATCATCATCCTACCTCTAGAAAGTCATTCCTCATCCACTACAGTTTGGTTGAATAACCCTCCTCTGTGTCTCCATAACAAGTTACACTTACCCACGGCAGCGTCTAGCAAATTATTTGCCTACATATCTGTCTGGGTCCCTGCAAGCAGAGTGTCAGCTCCTTGAGAGCAGGAAGGCTATGTCTTTATCACTTCTGTATCTCCAGAGCCTAGGGCAGCACCTGGCACCAAGTATATTCTCAAGAGAGACAGTCAGCACGGCCCCCAGCAGCCCCATCAACCAGTCCCGTCAACTGCCTCTCCTAACATCATCCTAGACTAAGGTTTACTACAATCTCCTGTATGGCAGTCAACATAATTTTCTTAGGGGATACCATGAATCCTGATACTTTCCATTTTGTGTATGGTTAAGCAACATGTTATAGGTTTTATTTATTTCTTCAAAATCTCTGTGCAGTAAAGATAATTATCCTCCTTTACCAATAATAAAAGTAAAAGCTCAGAAAAGATAAACTGCTTTCTCATCACTATACAGTAAGCAGTTGAGGAAAGATTCATGCCTGTTTGCCCCACTGTAACTTAAAGCTGTTTCTACTATACTATTCTGCTCCCCTATACCTATACTGAAGCTACATGAATATATAATAATTCAAATATATTTTTCTGGCTATATTCTTCAATATTAGATTACCTCTGGGAATCAAGACTGTAAAGATGGTGGGTTAAGCTTACCTGGAATTATATTAACTATCTGGATTAAAATGTCATTGTGCTACCTGCTAGCTGTGTAATCTTGGGTAAGTTATTTAATTTCTCTGTGCTTCAATTTCTCATTTATAAAATAAGGACAGTTTGGTGCACCTGGGTGGCTCAGTCAGTTAAGAGACTGACTCTTGGTTTCAGCTCAGTTCATGTTCTCACGTTTCATGGGTTCAAACCCTGTAGCTTGGGATTCTCTCTCCCTCTCTCTCTGCCCTTCCCCGCTTGTGTGCATGCACTCGCTTTCAAAATAAATAAGTAAACATGAAAAAAAAAATAATAAAAAATATCACGAGGATCGTTGTTGTAGCTATAGTGTTGTGAGGGATAGATTGCTACATATGTGAAGGGGTTAGAATAGAGCCCAGCACCTAATAATACTACTAATAACTAGGATTATCTCATGCCTACTATGTATGGTAACTTATCTTCAATAAACATTAGCTATTAATACTTAATTGTTTAAGCTTACAAAAAAAAGTTGTTAAATTTTTCTATGTCAGTGGTTCTCAAACCTTATAGAGCATCAAAATTATCTAAGAAATTTTAAAAGTACCCTAGACCTGCATTCTGCAGATTCTAGTCTATGGGTCTGGACTGGTTTCTAGAAACTATCCTTTTGAAAAATTTCCAACAGGATTTCCATTCCCTGAAATATGCTAGACTACAAGTCTTAAAACACTTCTGCGATATAGCATCTAAAACTGCTCAATAAAATATAAAAATTATCCTTTTCGATGCTGGATATCCCATAAAGAATACAAGGGGAAATCACTAACACCAAGAATGGAAATAAATTAAGAAAAAAGAAAAGCAAGCAGCAAAGCTGCCAGATGTCAGGGTGCATAACCTAGGAGTGGAGGGACCGAGGAAAAATGCTTAGGCCTCCTGAAGTGTCAGAGACCATCAGACAAAGTCAGGGCCCAAGAAGTACAATAACCCAGGAAAAAGATGAATTCAAACATCAAAAACACCTCAAAGGCAAACATCAAGGAAAATTTACCTCTTTGCTTTGGCAAAAAAATCGTAAGAATCTGATGCCTGAATCATCTACACAATATGGATCTTCCTAAAAACCAAGAGTGAGAATTTTATGTTCAAATCCAGGTTCACAGACTAACCCTCCCGCCCCCACCTCCAAGCACATAGAAGTAAATGAAAACCCTGTCTAGAAAAATGTATCCTGAACCCAAACCAAAAATAATTCCCATCATTACACAGGATTCCAAAGAAAAGGAGTTCAGAATTCAAAAAGAAAATCACAAAACACACAAGTAAACAAGGCACTATTACAAAGTCAGTGAAAAAATGTTAAATTGTAAAAATTTCCTACAAAATTTCAGATATTAGAATTATCAAATATAGAACATTAAATATATCTAATACACAAAAGAAAGAGAAAAGCAAATTGAAAACACTAATAAGGTTCAGGAGGGTATTAAAAAATGAACAGGCAAATCTGAAAGAGAACCAACTAAAAGTGCTAGAACTGAAAAACAGTCTGAGTAAAATCACAATGAAAGAGTTAAATAAAAACTAAAACTAAGTGAACAGTAAGACAACGATGACAAACTTACAGTGGCCCACAAGGTCACCAGAAATGAAAATGTGCAAGAGAGGTTAAGAAACACAGAGGAGAGACTGGAATAATCACTACCACCAGAAAGACTATAGTCTCTGATCACAATACATGAAAGAGAAGTCAGAAAGAAACTAAACACAAAACTGCCAAGAGTTTGGAAATTTAAAACTACATCTCTAAATAATTCACAATTCAAGAAATAACTGAAAAAAATTAATTTTTAACAGAAAAAAAATTTTAAATAAGACTGAAACAATAATGAAAATACTACACTTCAAAACTATACAATGCTGCAAAAGCAATACTCACAGGAGAATGTATTCCTATAAATGCTTTCATTAGGAAAGAAGAATGGCTAAAAATTAATGAGTTAAATGTCTAACTAAAAAATAACCTCATCTTAAAAAAAATAAAAAGAAATATAAAAGCAATGAAGTGGAAAACAAACACAATAAAGAGAATGATAAAATCAAAAGTTGGTTCTTTGAAATGAGTAACACAATACCCTTGATTGGGTCAAGAAAAAGAAGATACAAGTTAATTATTAAAAATGAGAAGGAGAACCTAACTATAAGTAAAGCAAAGATCAAAGAAATAGGATGATATTACGAAAACCCTTCTACGAATAGATTTGAAAACTTAAATGAACTAGGTAAATTCTTAAAACATAAAACCCATGAAAACAAACCTAGAACACTCTGATATAAACATATGACTGAATAAATAAGCAAATAAATGAGGAAGAAGGGACAAATCTTTCTTACAGAAGAATTCCAAAAAATACATCCAGCCACTCCTCCCTCTAGGAGGTGGAGCTTACTTTCCAGTCTTAGGGACTTAGGAACTCGGTTCCCAAAGAATTAAAGTAGGGAAAGAGAAGAGTAATGACTTCACAGTGGAAAAACCTGGCAACACCACCTTAGTCGTGTGATGGAGGTTAATTTTTTTTAACGTTTATTTATTTTTGAGACAGAGAGAGACAGAGCATGAACAGGGGAGGGTCAGAGAGAGAGGGAGACACAGAATCTGAAACAGGCTCCAGGCTCTGAGCTGTCAGCACAGAGCCCAACGCGGGGCTCGAACTCACGGACCGCGAGATCATGACCTGAGCCGAAGTCGGACGCTCAACCGACTGAGCCACCCAGGCGCCCCAATGGAGGTTAATTTAACATCATCAGTGATGCCATGGATATCATATACTCCCTGAAATGATGTGATGAGAACGGCACTTCCCCTCTGTGGTATTCTTCTCATCACCTTAGTCTGATCATGAGAAAAACATGAGACAAACCCAGATAGGGAGAGATTCTATAGCACAGCTGGTCAGCATACCTCAAGAGTCAAGGTCATAAAAACACATTAAAACTAAGAAAGTGTCATAAACTAGAGGAGATTGGAGAGACATGACAACCAAATACAATGAGATAACTCTGGGTTGGACACAGGACACAGAGAGGATTTCAATGAAAAAAAACTACTCAAATCCAAATAAAGTCTGAAGTTTAATTAGTCAATATCAGTGTCTTAGTTCTGACAAATTACAAATCATGGTAATATAAGACATTAATAACAGGGTGGGGTAGTTAAGGGGCATACTAGAACTCAATATACTATTTTTGTAACTTTTCTATAAATCTAAAATTATTCAAAAATAGTTTTTCTTGCCTTTTTTTTTTAAAGACTAACCCAGGAAGATATGGAAAGACTTAATAATCCTACTGCTATCAAAGAGACTAAATCAATAGTTTAAAATCTTCTCCCAAACCATAGGTCAGTCAGTTTTGTTTAAAAGTACAAGATTTTGAGGGGGCGCCTGGGTGGCTTGATCAGTGCCAACTCTGGCTCAGGTCATGATCTTGAAGTTCGTAAGTTCAAATCCCACATGGGGATCTCTGCTGTCATCCCAGAGCCCGCTTCGGATCCTCTGTCTCACTCTCTCTGCTCCTTCCCTGCTTGTGTGTGCATGCTCTCTCTCTCTCAAAAATAAATAAACATTAAAAAAAAGTACAAGATTTGAGGACTGAGTGATCTAACTACTTAGAATTAACTCCATACACAAATTTTCTTTGTGTCTTGATTTAAGATTGCTTGGTCTTAAAGGTATATGGTATGGCATTATAGAAAATAATACAGACAAGCAAATAAAAAAAAACCAAAATTCAATCATAACAATTTTTTTAAAAAAAACTTCTCACAAAGGGGAGCCTGGGCGGCTTGGTCAGTTAAACATCTGACTTTGGCTTAGGTCACGATCTCATGGGTCATGAGTTCAAGCCCCCTGCATCACGTTCTGTGCTAACAGCTCAGAGCCTGGAGCCTGCTTCGGATTCTGTGTCTCCCTCTCTCTACATCCCCACCCCCACCCTGCGCTCACACGCACACACACACACACACACACACACACACTCTCTCTCTCTCTCTCTCTCTCTCAAAAATACACATTAAAAATATTTTTTTTTAATCTTCTCACAAGGCAGCTGAGTTTTACCAAAAAGGTTGCCAGAGAGCAGAAATATTCCCCAACTCATTCTATGAAGCCAGTACAACCTTAATACCTAAACCAAACAGTATTAGTAAAGGAAATATGTCAAGCTTACTCTTGAACACAAGTGAAAACTCTAAATAAAATACAGGCATCCCTCACAATCGGAACCTCAACACAGAAAATGAATTCATACATCACATTTTATTAAAGGCAGGGCTGATATCCTTTGTTATTCCAACTCACCTTAATATTTTATAAAATATGTCAAATGGGGGGAAAATGTAGTATCCTTCAAAGTCCACATTGTCACTATTCATTCTCCAAAACTCACGACCTAACTAATTCTGTGGTTCCCAAACTATGTTCCAAGTCATCCTGAGGTACCACAGTGAATTCACCAGGGGTGCCAAGGGACGTTTTCAATTTGAAAGGAAACAGCAACATACAATATCTGTCAGACATCACACGCATTCTTTCACGGTTTCAACAGTAAATTACACTGTATTCCTTTTGATGACCTCTTGGTGAAGCTGAGTTTATGGTAGTTGCTGTGATAAAAAGCAATCACCGTGTGAAAATCAACATGGAATAGGAAATGAGTGTGGCAGTGCCCAATCTGATTCCAAGATTTGAGAAGTTATGCAATACTTCAGATGCACATATCCCATTAATAAGTACAGTTGACTCTTGAACAACATGGTTTGAACTGTGCCGGGCCACTTATATTGGATTTTTTAAAAAATAAATACTGTATAATACTATATTTTCTTTTCCTTATAATTTTCTTAATAACATTTTTTCTCTAGCTCACTTTACTGTAAAAATACAATACAAAATGTGTGTCAATCAAATTATCAGTAAGGCTTCCAGTCAATAGTAGGCTATTAGTACTTAAGTTTGGTGGCGAGCGGGGGGGGGGCGTGAAAAGTTATACAGGATTTCTGACTATGCAGAGGGTTGGTGCTCCTAACCCCTGCATTGTACAAGGGTCAACTGTATTTGTGGTTATTTAAAAATAAAATGAAAATATAACTTTATCTTTGAATTCATGTATATATTTTTTCAAACAGCTACTAAATTACTAAGACATAAATACAAATTTGTTTATACCTAACCGCTTAATAAGTATACTTGTAAGGTATTTCTTTGGTATAAGGGCACAATGAACTGGGAAAGTTAGGGAATCTCTGAAACAGTCATTTAACCCAGTATCCCTCACTACCCAAACTAAGTATCTAAAAAAATACAGAGAGTGAAAGATACTTATATTAGCAAACTGAATGCAGTGATAAAAGATTAATCCATATGAGTTTATACTAGAAATGTAAGTATGATTTAGCACTACAAAGATCTAAATATTATTCACAAAATTAACAGAGCAAAGGAGAAAACTCAAATGAACTTTTCCATAGTTACTGGTAAAACATTTGATGAAATTCAACACTCCTAATAACATTTTTAGAAAAATCTTAAAGAGAACCACATTACTTTATAAAGGGTATCTAGAGAACATAGAAAATACTGTAGACAACTGTGAAATACTTGAAGCATTCACTTTAAAATTAGAAACAAGACAAGGATGGTCATTGACCACTACATCTCTATTCCACCTGTACAGGTATGTCCAGCACAATATATATATAACAGGGAGAAAAAGATGAAAGAATTGGTATGAGAGAAACAAAACTCGGCCAGATGATGGGAAAAGAGAAACTGGATGATGGCACGTGGCAGATTTCTGTACGCCAAGGCTAAGAGAGGCATACATTACTTCTACTCCAACTCTACAGACTAGAACTCATTTAAATGGACAATCCTAATGCAGAAAAAAAGGTGAAAAATACTACCTAATCTGTGCCCAGGAAGAAGAGGAAAGTTTTAGTGTACATCTAGACACTCTGTGCCACAAACCAAATTGGAAAATAACTTAGCAGTATCTGAAATTGAAGATGCACATACCCTACGGCCCAGCAATTCTACTCCTAGGTAGAGATGCTTTAGCACATGTAGACCACAAGACATGTGTAAGAATACTCATCGCAGTATTATTCATGATAGGAAAAACAAAAGCAAGCGTGTCAATCACCACTAGAACAAATCGTCATATATCCACAACTAGCCACAAAAATAAATGTCCCACAGAGCAATGTATCCTAGACACTTAAAAGATCTTAAGAAGAAACATACAATATACCACTTTTTATAAAGTTTGAAAATAAATAAATAAATCAACTATTCTGTCTAGGCATAGATATATATACAGTAAATTTTATTTTTTTTAAATTAAAAAATAACAGGGGTGCCTGGGTGGCTCAGTTGGTTAAGCGTCTGACTTTGGCTCAGGTCATGATCTCTCGGTTCGTGGGTTCGAGCCCCACATTGGTCTCTGTGCTGATAGCTCGGAGCCTGGAGCCTGCTTTGGATTCTGTGTCTCCCTCTCTGCTCCTCCCCCACTCACGCTCTGTCTCTCTCTCTCAAAAATAAACAAACATTAAAAAGAAATTTTTTTAATTAAAAAATAACAGTCACAAAACTCAGTATAGTGTTTATACTTAGAGGGAGACAGGAAGAGGGATGAGTTGAAACAAGCTGACAAAGGGAGTTTCCATTGTATTGGTAAAATTCTATCTCTTAGGCTGGGTATACATACTACTGCTTGGTTCATATTAACTTACTTTTTAATGAAGGACAATAATTTTTTATTAAATGGATTAAGGAGGTTCTAGAAGAGTATTTTATTGAGAATAACTTAATATAAATATTTCCAATAGCCCTACTTATGTTCTTATTTATTAACTAAAATATACTGTCTTGATTACCTAGAGAACTACTACTGAAGAAAATATTAGTTATTAAATATTGAGAAGAATTTAGCACTTGTTAAAAAAGAGTTTACCGGTTGACCATCCAATCACTTGCTCCAATTCTTCCCCAATCACATGACCATTTAGCAAATTGTACTTAATATTAACAACTGAAAGCTACATTCAAGTCTCAGTGCTCTTCCTTAATTTTAATTAGAGTGAGTATTTTTTGAAACCACAGAAGTAGTAACAGGGAACAATTAAAGTGGGGGGGGGGGGTGGGAGACATAATAATTCTAACCAAGATTAGAGTACGTGCAAAGAAAGGAATACTTGTATTCTGACCTCTCGGGTAAAGGTGGGAAGAAGGTTAGGAGTTGTTTTCCAAAGAACAGTCTCCAGAAGAATCCCAATTAATAAAATCGTCAGGGAAAGGAGCAGGATTAAGATGTTCAGAAGCTATTAAATCCTTTTCTCCCAGCATTATTAAAAATGTAGCTTCACTGGCTGATTATAAATGTCCAATATTATTTTTTAAATAATATTGGTGCTATGGAATTACGGAAAGTTATCCATGCAACCTGCATGGATATTTTAAATATTCCATTCTCCAGTAACTTTGTAAGTGAGAAGCCTTAACAATACCCACTATTTTTTATTGCAAAATGATCATATGTACTGAAACCTTGAAGATACAGACTACTTTGGGAAAAAATCCAGTTGACTTGATGAAAACTGAGGTAAAGAATACTAACTGAGGTACAGAAAATAAGTGGTTTTATTTCAGTAATTCAACTTCTGTGCATATCATAAAAATTGCTATAAACACAATCCAAAGAAGAAATTTGCCATGGGAGAAATAAGTAAGAGGCAATAAGGTCTAGAGAACAGAAATCAGAATAGGGCCTGAGAAGTTAACAGGAAGAAATACCATCATTGAAAACAGCTTCCATCTGGAAAGCAAGCAAGAAGAGGTAGGGCCAAATTACAATGACAATGGTAGGAATATGAGGCTCTGGACCAAGGAACATCCCTGCTGTTAGGACTATGGGTAAAAAGCAAAGAAATAAAAACAAAGGCATACACAGTGGGAAGACAAAATAAAGAACAACATCTCAGTGTCACTTTCAAGAAGTGACCAATACTCTCATGGATTTTTTTTGAGACTGACAGAATGCGGAGTGAGAGAAAAAAAGGTAAATACAACTAACTGAAGCTACAGCTTCAGGTCACCAGGGCTCCAGTGTAAAAATAAATAGCAGGACTAAAGGCTGAGGCATAAAAATGACTAACTATACACAATAAGCAGGTAAAGGGCTATGTACAAATTATAAGATAATCCGAATTAACAAAGCTTTTTTTTAAAACACGTAGTACAGGGGCACCTAGGGGGCTGGGTGCTGACAGCTTAGAGCCTGGAGCCTGTTTCAGATTCTTTCTCCATCACGCTCTCTGCCCCTTCCCCACTCATGTTCGTTTTCTCTCTCTCTCTGTCTCTGAAAAATAAACATTAAAAAAAAATATTTTAAATAAAACATGTAGTACATTTTGGCCATAGCTAAGCCTCCAACTTGGAGGGCTTTCCACTTGCCCCATTTGCCCCACTATGTAAAATGTTTCAAATCCTATTTTATGAGAGCTTAAATCGTACATCCTTCATAAATTCTTCCCAGAAAATAGTTGTAAATACCCTCCCACTCTGAACTTCAGCAGTTTTCATGGTCTTTGCCACAGCAGGTACTAATGACAAATTTGATAGAGCTGATTTACCAGTAATTTGATATGTCTGATATCTTCAAATATTAAGTTTTATACTATAAATTTTATAACCATCATGCTGGACTTACCAAATAGGATAAAATTCCTTAAAATAAGGTACTCTATGTTATGCCTCAGAGTAGAATAAAATAATATCGCAAGTTTTACCTCATGGAGTATCTACTGAGTCACGTGTGTACATTACTCATCATATTCTACCTGCTGCTTTCTGTATTTCCACATCACTGATGAAATTAACAACATTATTCTTAGAGTGCCAGATGGCCAGTTCAGGCAAAATTAGTATATCCTCTCTCATCTTTACCTGCAACACGAAATCAGAAAGTTCTACAGCAACCTCCAAGAGACCTGGATTCTCTATAAATCTTTGACCAGGTTGTCCTCTCCTGTGCTTGGGGCTTAGAAACCACTCTAGCCCATTATACATGCAGAACGGTATCTGCAAGAAATGTTTTTATTTAATCACCTCCCTCCTAATTAACTCAGATGTTTGTTAATTGTTGCTATTGTTGTTGTTGTTCTGTTTTGTTTTTTTTTTAATTTTATTTATTTTTGAGAGACAGAGACGGAGTGTGAGCAGGGGAGGGGCAGAGAGAAAGGGAGACAGAATCCGGAGCAGCCTCCAGGCTCTGAGCAAGCTGTCAGCACAGAGCGAGACGCGGGGCTTGAACTCACAAACTGCGAGATCATGACCTGAGCCAAAGTAGGGTGCTTAACCAACTGAGCCACCCAGGCACCCCTGTTGTTGTTGTTCTAACTGCACAGCTTAACAGATGTCAAATGTATATTCAAGGCCCTCTCTCAGTTATTCCCCTCCTTTCCCTACCCAAGCCTCTCAAAAGGCCTTTGGTATTCTACTCATTGGAACTACCCCCCAACTCCATACATGTGTACATAGCATGTATGCAATTTTCAAAATTTGATCAAAATGCATATTCTTTAAAAATACTTTCCCAAATTTACCCCATTCTGATCACTATTCCCTGAAAATTTTCCATTTTATATAGTATGTAATACTTATTCATATGCCTTAATTTTTTTCCTCTGTTGCACTTAAATAAGATTCTGATACAAATATATTCTGGTCATAGCCACCCTTGCATATTTCTTTTTTAATTTATTAATATTCCTTATACTAATTTCAATTTCTTCATAGCTGATTTCATTTAGGAAAATGCCAAGAAATCTTTTTTCCCACTGAAATTAACCACTTACTTGCTACCTCTGATGGTTAATTTTACAAGTCAACTTGGCTAAGCCACACAGTACCCAGATATATGGTCAAACATCAATCTACATGTTGTTATGAAGGTATTTTTTAGATGAATTAACATTTCTTTTACTATGTGACAAGCTCTGTTCTATTAGAATTTTTAAATGTTTACTTATTTTTGAGAGAGAAAGAGACAGAGACAAAGCGTGAACAGGCGAGGGGCAAAGAAAAGGAAGACACAGAATCTGAAGCAGGCTCCAGGCTCCAAGCAGTCAACACAGAGCCTGACACGGGGCTAGAACTCATGAACCACAAGATCATGACCTGAGCCGATGTCAGACACTTAACCAACTGAGCCACTCAGGCAACCCTCAAGCTCTGTTCTTAATATGTTTTAACTCATTTAAAAAAAACCCAAAAAACCAAAAAACCCAAAACCTTTATCTTATGGAAACTTTTGTATCTAGAAATAGAATAATTCAATGAATCCCTATATGCCCATTACCCAGCTTTAGCACTTATTAATGTTCTGCTGATCTTGTTTCATCTACTTTAGGCATGGGATAAAGATAAGAGTATTTTATTTTTACTTTTTAAAATTCATTGAACGTTACACTTTAATTACTTGTATGCCAATGGAGTAAGTCTAAGGAAAATTTTATTTACTGATTTATTTAAAAATCAACACTTCTTGTCTATCCTTATTCTTTAATTTTTTGTTTGTTTTTAGAGAGAATTGAGAGAGAGTGTGTATGCAAGCAGGAGAGGGAGAGAGAGAATCTTAAGCAGGCCCCATGCCCAGCAAGGAGTCCAACACGGGGCTCCATCCCACGACCATGAGATCATGATCTAACCCAAAATCAAGAGTGGGACGCTTAACTGACTGAGCCACCCAGGCACCCGTTTATCCCTATTCTTGAAAACTAGATGAAGCTTGTCTGTTTTGAAGTGCATACTTTAGAATGTAAGTAGTATCATACATGCATCATTTTGTAATTTTTTTCCTCTTACATATTCTAGATACAAATCCCTCATCAGCTATATGACTTGTAATTTTTCCCCCACTCTTTTTGGTTGTCTTTTCACTTTTTTTCCAAAATTTATTTAAATTCTAGTTAGTTAATATATAGTGTAATATTGGTTTCAGGAGTAGCATTTAGCGGTTTATCACTTACCTAGAACATCCAGTGCTCAACGTAGAAGTGCCCTCCTTTATCCCCATTACCTATTTAACCCACCCCCCACGCCCATCCCTCCATCAACCCTGTTCTCTATCATTGTTCTCTATCATTAAGAGTCTCTTATGGTTTGTCTCCTTCTCTTTTTTCCCCCTTCCCCTACGTTCAACTGTTTTGTTTCTTAAATTCCACATATGACTGAAATATGGTGTTCGTCTTTCTCTGCCTGACTTATTTTGCTTGGCATAATACATTATAACTTCATCCACGTCATTGCAAATGGCAAGATTCCATGCTTTTTGACGGTTGAGTAATATTCCATTGTATATACATGTTACATCTTCTTTATCCATTCACCAGTCGATGGACATTTGTGCTCTTTCCATAATTGGGCTATTGTTGATAGCGCTGCTATAAACATCAGGGTGCATGAGCTCTGTCGAATCAGTATTTTTGTATCCTTTGTGTAAATACCTAGTAGTGCAGTTGCTGAGTTGTGGAGTGGTTCTATTTTTAGCTTTCTGTGGAACCTGCTTCCAGAGTGGCCGCACCAGTTTGCATTCCCACCAACAGTGTAAGAGGGTTCCCCTTTCTCTGCATCCTCCCCAATATCTGTTGTTTCCTTTGTTGTTAATTTTAGCCATTCTGACAAGTGTGAGGTGGTATCTCATCACAGTTTTGATTTGTATTTCCCTGATGATGAGTGATGTTGAGCATCTTTTCAGAGTATTTTAAAGCAATCACAGACATCCTACTCATATGACACATGAAGACTTCAGTCCATACAGAGAGTAATTTTTAAAATGGAATAATATCACTGTCATTTCCATTAAAATTATAATTTTTTCCTATCATCTAATACCTACTCCATTTTAAATTTTTTTCTGTTTGTCTAACAAACAAAAAAAGTCCATCTTTTTATAACTGGTTTGATTTAATCAGGATCCAAATGAAGTCCACAGAATTGGGATATATGTCTCTTAAACTCCATTCACTTTTTGCAGTATTTCTTCTTTCTTTTTCCCTTATAGACATCTTATAGACATCTGACTCTGGGTTTTGTTGAAGATGAATTAACATTTAAATCAGTAGACTTTATCCTCCCTAATATAGGTGGGCCTCATCCAACCAGTTGAAGGCATTAAAGGAAAACAGACAGGTCCCTAAGGAAGAGGTAATTCTGCCTATAGACTATCTTCAGACTTGAGCTGCAACATCAACACTTCCCTGGGTGTACAGCTTGCTGGCCTGCTCTGCAGATTTCAGACTTGTCAGCCCCCACAATTACATGAGCCAATAAAAACCAATCAATCAATCAATCAATCAATCTCTCCGGAGACATACAGGTTCTGGAAAACCATTACACAGTACCCCAGAGTTTAAAATTTTGTTTCGTGGCTATAGAGGACCCAAAGATAGGTCCCTCATATCTCTCAATCAATTCATTTATTTAAAAAATTTATGAGCATCTGCTGTGTGTCACATCCTGAAGATTCAAAGTTGATCTAGAAACTTGTCCTCAAGGAGTTGGGGGTAAGGGAGGTTTAGATGAGGAAAGAAACAATACAATAAATAAGCAATAAATATAAGGTTACAAGCTCAGGACACTATTAATGGGAGCACAGGCCGGGTTGGGGGGAAACAAACAACTGAGATTCCTGCATCAACTGAATCTTACTGCCTATAACTAAAATATTTCATCATATATTCACCCTTAAAAACTAATTACATACCTTATATGTTTGAATATAAAAATAAAGTGAAAACATGAGTGTCTGGGTGGCTTGGTCAGTTTTGTGTCCAACTTCGGCTCAGGTCATGATCTCACGGTCTGTGAGTTGGAGCCCTGGTTTGTGAGTTGGAGGCCTATATAGGGCTTCCTACTGTCAGTGCAGAGCCTGCTTCGGATCATCCGTTCCCTCTCTCTCTCTGCCCCTCCCACCCACTCCCCATCCCCCATCCCCCCCGCCCCCACGCACATGCACAGGCTGTCTCTCAAAAATAAACATCTAAAAATATAATAAAGTGAAAACATTTTTAAAAGCATAGAATGTGAAAACAAACACAACAGAAATACTATGATGTTAGTATTCATTTGGAGTGATTTTTTTTGTATAAGCTGAACTGGCTAAGGATCTTAAAATAGGACTCAGAATGTCAAAGAATCTTTTCCAGTTTTAAAAGCCATACTGATTAATTGGGATTGGAAAGATATGCACAAAATCTCACAGTTCATAAATCTTAAGCATACCATTTAAAATGAATATTGTAAAATGGGATTAGTCTTTAATTCTCTGAAATGTAATAAGACATTAAGTCATAAAATCCTTATTTTGAAAGCGTCTTAAGTATATATGAAAAGCGATTAAAATTTAAGTTCATTTAAGAATACTTTAAATTAATTTGCTATAGCTTTTTAACACTTGTAACTATGCTACCTTATATTACCTAATAATATAAAAATTCAGGATCTATGTTCACAATGAGAAATGTGACCATAAATTCAACACTAAAAACTCATTAACTAAGAATAATAGTTAAATCTCAATCAAATAGTCGAGTGATAAATAAAATAAAAATCTTGGGTTTTTTTTTTTGGTTGTTTTTTTTTTTAAGCTTTGGTCCTTATTTAAATAAGGACATTTCCTTAATTCCCAGTACTCTGAGAATTTATATTTCAAAGCTCTGTCGACTGGCATACTAAATAAAGACTATCATACAAAAACTGCTATCAATATTATTATATGACATTTTCTTCTCTGGGTTAGTGATTAGAAAGAAAAACATTTTCCAACATTAATTAAACTGGTGATGGTATTAAATTAACACAATCTCATAATTTTCCACAATTACTCTTAGATTTTATTTTATTTTATTTTATTTATTATTAGAGACAGCACAAGTGGGAGAGAGGAACAGTGGGAGAGACAGAAATGTCACGCAGGCTCCACGCTCAGCACAGAGCCCGACATGGGGTTCAAATACGACACTAGGATCATGGCCTGAGCCAAAATCAAGAGTTGGATGCTTACCCGACAGAGCCATCCAGGTGACCCCGCAATTATTCTTTATCAACTAGTGAAACTTATATCCCCACAGTAAGCACACAATAAATATTTGCTAAATGAATGAATATAATCTTCCTAAACTCTACTTCAACATGGACACTGCCAAAGGTATAATGTTTTTGTGACAATTAAGAGGTTTTCCTTTGGGACTACAGGGACCTCCATTTGTACTCCTTCTGAGATACCAATAAATTAGCATCAGACCAATAGGTCATGAAATAATTGAAGCAAATTATTAGAGCTCTCTATTGTGCCCACAAATGCTCTGTATTCAAATACAAATACCTGGCTGTCAAGTTGAATGCTCAGCAACGTCTGTGCAGAGGCCGGAAGGGCTAAAAAGGCCCTAAGAAATCAATCAGGAGACCATGAGAGCCCTGCCGGTTCTTTGCTAATCTTTGGGTACATCATTAACTTCTGGGGGCTTCAATTTATTTACCTATAAAAAATGGAGGTTGGTCACTCCAAGATTCCATGATAAAGTGATTCTAGAAAGCAAAGCAAATTTACCTTCAATATTCCTTTGGAAGATGCAATGCTTCAGAAGCCCTATAAAAGTGGTTTTTAACCTTGTTTGACCGATGGACTAAATGCTACAGACACTTCATCTCAAAAGAATTCCCACATGGAAAAACATTTTTAATATAGTATCAGGAGAGTTTAATGACCCTCTGAAGTGGTCCATGGAACTCATGTTAGAAACTTACGTTCTGTAAATTTAAATAGACTTCAATAAACTGGAGACATATTAATAAGTTTGAAAACAGGGGTGCCTGGGTGGCTCAGTTGGTTAAGTGTCTGACTTCAGCTCAGGTCATGATCTTGCAGTGTGTGAGTTTGAGCCCTGCTTCGGGGTCTGTGCTGACAGACAGCTCAGGGTCTGGAGCCTGGTTTTGGATTCTGTGACTCCCTCTCTCTCTGTCCCTGCCCCCCCCTCAAAAATAAATAAACATTAAAAAAAGAAAAGAAAACAAAGCAGCATTTTGTACCTAATCATTTTTTTAACAAATTAAATTTATTTTAAATTTCAAACAACAATTAAGAGGAATCAATTATTTTTATAACTATTAGAGAGGAAACATGGTTTTAAAGAATCCAAAATACTAGGTTAGAACATTAAACTATGTTGGTAAATCACAGTTCCAGTTAGGTGACATCCAAACCATTGTGATTATATGTCAATCTCAATTCTAATGAACCAAGTGTAATGAAAACATTTATTTAGGATTCCAAACTTAAACAAATATGTGTTCCATTTGATTGTCTTTGTGTAGATAATCCATTTGGAGACAGGCCTTCAATAAAAATATACAACTAAGTATACTGAATTACTAAAATGGCTTAAATTTCTGAAAGATCCCATAGCAGTTGTGTATTTTAAAATAACATAACTAATGTATAATTAAAATTGGTTAAGTCTGTTCAGCTACAACATGAATTTGCTCACTGTATTACAAAAGAAAGAAAATTTAAGAAAAAAAAAATGTAAAACCCTTCTCCAATGTAAAAGGAAAGACAGTAGAGCGGCCTGACTTATCACATACAGGAAGAGAAGGAACGATTACATAACTCTGCAGAGATTAATTAAATATAGGCAAATAATACTAGTGTTAAGGTTTTATAAATCATCTTTGGAATAAGTCAAAAGGATGCTAATATCCGCTCTTATAGGACAGTTTCCAACGTAGATCTTTTGTGGAAACTTCTCTTAGGATTTCTCTTGTCTAATATAGGTCCCCGGGGAACCAGCAAGAAAAAATTCAATGATGGTTTTCTGATGCAATAAAGGGAGAGGCCTTTTAGGAAAATAATCACTCTGCCCGATTATGATGGCAATATCCCTATCAGGAATATAAAAGTAAAACAGCTGTAATTTCTGGTGGAGTTTTTTTTGTCTTTTTAGTTAAATCATATCTTCTTAAGGAATTTTCTCATTAGATTGTGAAGTCATAAATTGTCTTTTTCTTATAAATTATAAATTAGTTTGTTCAGTTCACAACTGAAAAACTTTTAAAATACATTTATGTAACCTACTTACAACAACACAGATTCCGAATTCTTCAATGTTCTGCTTACAAATTACTCAGAGACTGTGAATATACACTGTGAATAGGGACTGTGTTTACTTGAATAATTGTACATTTACCTGGGAATGAAACAAATATCTAGAACTTAATCCATAATCATCCTTACGAACTGGATTTATATTCTAGATTCTTACTTCTGTTTATCAAAAGAATGGTACACTTACTAAAAATTGCAAAGATATCAGTAGCAGAGTTAAATAAGAATTTAGAATTAATGCTCTTCTCCCCTTTGAGCTGTTTCTTTAGTTTTCTAAGTCCTACTTAAAGATACGTTGGACAAGACCTTACAGAGGAGGCTTCATATGTGAATGCGTGACAACAGGTAATTAGTCAAAACACCAGGCTTTTACTCCCCAAATTTGCCATTAACCTGCTTTTTGATATTTGGTGTATATGACAACTTCTCAGAGACTCAGTTTTTGCCATGTGTAAAATAAGGATGTTGGAGCAGATGATCTCCAAGGTCACTTTCAATTAAAATACTTATGTAAGCCTACATTTATGTGAGTATACAAATGAGTAAGAAAATGAGAGTAAGTCCACACGAGACTATGGACACAGGTATGTATGCAGGAATAAAAAATGGCAAAGAAATGTTCAAAACAAACAAAAAACCCAGTCCACAATGTTTACATCTAAAGTTTCCTTTCACAGTTTAGGTTGGGACCTATGATTAAAAAGGGCCCAGAAAGCCCACCACTTTCATCCAAATCCCTAAAACCCTCTTTTCATGCCACTACTATTCTAATGTCCACAAGGAGTAGAACCTAAGACTGTGCTTTCCTCCCTATATAACCATTCCTGGATCTGGTCCAAATGAACTAATCCAGTCCATCTAGATCAGGGGTTGGCAAACTTTTCTGTCAAGAACCAGACAGTACATACTTTAGGTTTTGCAAGCTATATGGTCTCTGCAGCCACCACTCAACTCTGCCTTCAGAGTGCAAATGCAGCCATAGACTATACAAACTAGTATGGTGTCTGTGTTCTAATAAATCTTTATTTATAAAAAACAGGCTGCAGGCAGTATTTGGCCCATAGGCTGTAGTTTGCCAACATCTGGTCTAGATCACACCAAGAAACAAGAATGTGTAAGCCATCCTGATGGTAAGGTGGCAGAGTTTCAGAATACAAAGGCAATACAAAGAAAATAACTAGAAGTCATTTTAAAATTTAAAAGAATCCTTCCAGCCTTCTATAAAAGAGAGCATGATAGAGTAGAAAGTACCTATGTGGTACTTTCAATGCATACTAGATGCTTCATAAATACAGATTTCCTCTCCTTTCTCAACAGTGTCATCCCTCAAGACAGTTATTTGCTGCCTAGCCTTTCTTCTAGAAATCTCCTATTCGGGCCCTCTGATAAAAGCTGGCCCTTGATTCTTCTTGACCCTGGCAAACATGCTCCTGATACCACTGGATCAAGGTTTTAGTGCTCCTTCATTCCCGCCCCCACCCCACCCCCGCCCCCATTAATCTAAACCTGCAACTTCACAACCTTCTCCATCTGAGCCTCAAATCCCAGTATTGGCTATCACTCATAATGGCCCAGAGAAGGTGGTAAGGACAAAGAAAAGAGAAAGAGGACAGAGAAAAAGTAGGTTCAGGTGGATAGAGGAGTGACAGCATTACCTCTCTTTCCAGACTGAAAAGGAGCCAGGTGCTAACTTACTGTTAATTTAAATGAAAATGTTGTCTACTCTAATGAGAACAAAGAACATTGCCCTTTATGCAGAGTACTCCCTAATGAAAGAACTCAGTCCTAACAAGAGGGAAAAAAACCACAGTAAGCTTTATTCTTACGCTTTTATCTAGATCATTCTGCCTCCAGCTGTGAAGCTGACTGATGTTTTTAAAGCTCTAAGGAGCCTCTACTAGTAACCATGGTTACTGCTTCAAAACAGTACAAAAAAAGGAGGGGATAGCAATTTGAGGAGAAAAACAGTTTTCTTGATTTTCATGAAATGAAGCTATAATAACGAGAGAGAGAGAGAGAGAGAGAGAGAGAGAGAGGTGAAGGCTGGGCAAGGGCCTCAAGACTATCAGTTCTCCACAGAGCGGCTGAGGTACTTGATCCCTCAGCTTCACAGGTCTAGAACCTCAATGGGTCATTTTACCTTATCCAAGAGTGATCCATAAGCTAATTTTATCATCTACAATGGCAATATCATATAAATTCAACTAATAATCTGGCCAAGAATTCTATTCTTGTCATTTCCAGCAGAAGCTTTCTTGGAAAAAACCACAGGACAAGGTTGCTTAGAAGTATATGAATCAGCCTAACAAGCTACCTAGGGTTTTCACAGAAAGCTGCCCAAGTAATTCTTCTCAATATTTGTTAGTCCAAAGGTTTCCATCAAATATTCCTCTTTTCAAGCCCCTTAGCAACTTTCTCAGTTATTTAATGACTCATTCATATACAGTGCCTGCCGTGTTTCAGGCACTGTAAAAGACACCGGGTACATCAAAATAAAGAAAATAGACACAACTCATGCCTTTATGGAGCTTACAATCTAATGGAGAAACATTAAACACACAATTACAAGCCTGGCACACTACAGGGATTAAAGCCCCTTCAAAAGCTAAAGGTCTTTCACATCTACAAGCTACAGATGAAAAATATTCCAAATAGTTATAATGGAAGCTACCTTTATTGAGCCACCACTCGGTGCCAGGCAGTGTGCTAAGAGTTAGGGGTTAGTGTGCTTTGTTTCATATAGATCTCAGAACAATCTATAAGAAAAGGTACAATTATTCCTAGTTTGCAGAGAAGGAAACTGATGCACAGAAGGTCAGATAACCTGCCTATATCTGATTCCAGAACCTGTGCTTTTTCTTAACCACAACCACATATCCAGATGCCACTATTAAGATTTACTCAAGAGTTCTAAATTCTTGCTCCATTTCAACAATTAACTGACTGTGTGCTTAAGTCAGGTCATTTCGCCTTTGGCCATTTCACAACATGAGACTGAGTTAGATGATATCAAGGTGTTCCTAGCTTTTAAATTCTATACCTTTATGAGTATATTACTTATTTTTTCCATATCAGAAGTTTATAGCTATCGTATTTTGTATATCATGTGGAATAATTTAGGCAATTATCTCAATTTGAGCAACTCATTAATTAATCATTCCACAAATAATCGCTGGTCACCTTTGTGCCAGTTACTCTTCTAGGTATTAGAAATACAGTAGGTAATAAGCAAAACAGTAAAACATCTCTGCCTTTGTGGCACTTGTAATTTAGTGGGGAGAGAGAGACAATAAATAAAACAAATAGGTAAACAGTACAGTATATTAGAATATGGTAAGTACTGTGGAGAAAAATAAATCAGGTAAGGAGTTTGCTGATGGCCCACACTTATTACGAGCAGGAATAGGTCAGTCACTAAGGCAAATAAAGACAAACAGCACCTAAGCCCTTGCCCTTGAGCTCACAACACTCTAGTAAATGCAAATATGAGAAATCCGAGAAAAGAGAAGTAAAGTAGTATGTGAACACATAGGACACAGCCACAAGGCAGAAGGAACTGAAGTGCAAGTTGGATTTTGCACTCTTAGACACACACAACAACAACAACAACAATAACAAAGTCAAAAAGAAAATGAACCATGTAAAAAAAATATGAGACCTATATTCTAAAGCCACATTTCAAAATTTTACAAAACACTGTTGATAAATATTTCAAGAAGATACAAAAAAATAGAAACACAGACTATTTTCCTATTTGGGAAAATTATTAAGACACAAACTGATCCCAAAATTACAGGCTTCATACAAATCAAAAATAAAAACTAAAATATGTTTCAGAAACATAACAATAAGAATCTATAACTAAAAGGGCAAAAGGGTAAATATGCAAGAAAAACCAAAGAAATTTTTAAAAAGAAGAATAATGAGGGTAGATACACCCTAAATGATTATGAAAACAGTTATTAATATACTTTTCCTATTTGCTTTTCCTTCTACTGGCTTCCCTACCATTCTATAATAGCATCCCTGCAATTGGAGAAGTTTAGGAATATAAAGAGAAAGAAATATTTAATATTCACCTTCCGAATTAAAAATAAAAGGGTTTTGCAGTAAGATAAAAACCTTGAAAGTCTAATTTTCCCAAAGAAAACATAATTTTGACACTAATATTTTCTAACCAAGCCTAAAAGACTCAGATAATAGTTTTTTCCACATTCTAGAGCAGATATTCCTTCTGTTCATGACAGAGAGAACGTACGGCTTGTTACCTATGGTAGAAAGAAGATAAAACTGGGGTGCCTGGGCGGCTCAGTCGGTTAAGCGTCCGACTTTGGCTCAGGTCATGATCTCGCGGTTCATGGGTTCGAGCCCTGCATCAGGCTCTGTGCTGACGGCTCAGAGCTCAGAGCCTGGGGCCTGCTTCGGATTCTGTGTCTCCCTCTCTCTATGCTCCTCCCCCACTTGCGTTCTGTCTCTCTCTCAAAAATAAATAAACATTAGGAAAAAAAAAAGAAAGAGGATAAAACCTAGAGAAAGTGTGAATTAAAGTCTCAAATTCCTAATTCTGGCCAAAGGATTGTGGGATAAAAAAAGTGAGATAGAGACAGGAGAAGCGAGTGAGTAGACCACCAATATTCTCATTACTCTCTCCTCACAGAAACTGCAAAAGGAAGACAATGAGGCTGCAAAAGGAAGGCAATGTTTGATGGAGTAAGGAAATCTGAGAGTTAGAATGGCTTCTGCTCTCCTTCCTGCTGAGACTATGCAAAGTGCCTGCCTTCCAGAGCATCCCCCCACCAGACACTCACCACCAACCTCTCACCTCCCCTCTGCACACACCTGGCACAAGCTGATGTGATAACCACTTCAAAAATATGGACAGAAGCACTAGCAGACTAAGGAATGGTGTGGGATCTGCTCTGGAGTCTCCCTTTTCTATGCACCATAGAAGACACTGGGAAAGCACTGGAAGGCACCATGAGCTCTTAAGTACTACAGGAGAGGTAATTTAAGATGCTGGAAGGTGAGTTTTCCAGAACAGGTCACTGTGATTAGGAGCTAAGTGACGCCATAGTAGAGGCCTGGAAAAGAGACCATCTGGCTAGGGGGCCAATGGGAAGCTCTAGCCAGGCCTCAGGTTATCTGTGACACCTGGGAAGGTGGCCAACGCATCCCAGGAACCAAGAGAACAGATCTCAAGTTACATTCGTTGTCAGCTTTGGCCACATCTGAAGAACACCTAAGGACAGAGCTCTGGTGGCACCAAAGTAGTCACAACTCCAGGGATGAGCACAACCACTGACCCTAAAGGAGACATGAGAGAGGAACCAGAGAAGACAGCACATGGCCCGCAGGTCCTGACATCCTCGCACCACTACAAGGTCACACAAGCCACAGACATCCGACCCATAAGTCTGGATTTCCAGTGTGGGAAGGTGTGAGAGAAGAGATGATATCTGAATGACTAGTATCCAAAGAGAGACTGAAATATCCTAAGAGACAAATGTCAATTACTGGATAAGACCTAGTTTACCAGATTGGAGTAAGGCTGGTACTCTTCCTTTAGTTATCCAGTGACCAAGGTCCATCAAAATGAAAAGATGAGTTATAGAAAAATAAAGAAGCTACATTTTCTTTGGACACCTGAGTATGAATAAATTATAATATAGCTACAGACTTTATGATGTTTATTTCATGTGAGAATTCAAAATACCTTTTGGCACATTACAAACCAACATCACTTTAAAAGTAACAGTGGCTTTCCAGTTCAAGATAGCAACCTGAGCCCATTCATCTAGCTCTTCCCTGTCTTAGATATCTCATGTCAGGAGAGCCTACAAGTATAAGCAGGCCCCAAAACAACTGACTGAAGAACCACCAAAGATGACCAGACCAGTACAGCTTTGATGGTATACAGTAAACACTAGTCAGCATTTACTTTAAGTCTAAAGTCTTTGTCAGAGGGTTTGTAGTGTGAACTTTGAGATGGAGATAACAGCAGGCAAGGGGTAACCTTGGATGGGGGCGGGGGAGGGGGGGGTGGTGGGGAGGACAACTCAGAACTAATCAGAACTCTCCCTGCAGATAAATTCTTTCCCTATAGCTGAAATTGAGGGAGGGACAGGTCCCTACTTGTTAGCCTCCTCTCTGCAATTGCATGATAAAGAAAAAGGGAACTCTGCCTCCCATGGATCACAGCAAGTGGGAAGCAGACCTGCAGAGTCCTGTGGTCAGTGATGATATTCAGTGGAGAAGACGATATTCAGTGGAGAAGTAAAGAAGAACATTGACCTTTATAGAATTACACCAGTTACCAAGATGTAACCAGCATCAGAATCAACTAAGCGTTTAGGTGCCCCACCCCAGATTTACTGAATCAGATTTTTGTGAGGCCAGGAATCTGCATTTAAACTGCTCCCCAAGAGGCTTATATATATATATATATATATATATATATATATTCAAGTGGGCAACCATGGATTTAGACGTTCATTTGAAAATACTATAAAGAAGAACAGCCAAGATTTACCAGCTACTTAATAAAAACTAAGACGGCACTAAGGTGAAAAAGCAAGGGCACAATGAACCAAAGGAAAGAGAGTAAGGCAACAAAAAGAAAGAAAAGGCCTTTAATTTTAGCTGGTATCAACAGAGAGATTCAAGAAGTCAATATATCCATAAAACAAAGCAAAACAAAAATCTGTTCATAAAATGCAGTAATCGAGGAACAAGAAAGAGTTTTTAGAAAAATAAAAAATACTTTCAAAATGAAATAACTTGACTTGCAGTGAAGGCCAAGATGTAGAAAGCCCATTCACTAGAGCCGATTTCTCCCACAGAATACAACTAAAAGCTCGGGAGAGAATACTAAAACCAACTACCTGAAGACTCTAAAAAGTAAACCAATAGCAGGACCACTAGGAAGGGAAGTCAAAACTTGAAGAACATTCAACAGGATGGTAAGTTTAATCTTTAAAAACAAAAACAAACAAAAAAAAAAAAAACACCTTTATTTACCACTTTGACATGAGGGTGGGCAGAGTCACAGAATTATGCTTCAGGCAAACACAGCAAAAACTCCAAGAGAAACCCCCTCTTTCTTGCTGGAGTAAAAGGGGCATCTGCCGAGCTGGGAAGTATATGTGGGCTGGGGTTGGGAGGTAGTTCCCAGTTCCTTTTGTTTTCCCCCTCTGCCCTGAAGCCAGCCCATGTCACAGAGCTATACCTCAGAGGCAGGACACTTAAAAGCCTAAGGAGAAAACCTGTCCATCTGTCCTAAGGAACTAGAAAAAGGAGCCAGGGCACTATGAAGAGTAGGGGGAGCATCCTCACGATGTACTTTTCTTTTTCCCTTACTACTTCAACCCAGGGGGCCCCGATGGGGCACGACTGTATAACAGTAGAGGGGGGAGGCACTAAGACTCAGAGAAGGAAACCCCAGCTTTCTAGTGAGAACCAGGAAAAAACTCCTGAAGCCAGAGAACATGAGGGAAGTCCCCAAGAGTACAGGGACAGAGATTTCCTGATTCCTCTGAGAGTGCATATGTATTGAAGAAACATAGAAAAGTACAGCAAAGGCTGGAGGAAATGAACAATGATACTACATGACTGACCATGAAGATATAATAATACAGTGATACCAATTTTTCCCCATATGTATCTTTAACTTCACGCAATTCTAATCAAAATCCTTCAAATCCTTATTTTTTTAACTTGATGAATATATTCTAAAATTAATCTGTAAGAATGAAAACCAAAAGTAAGCAAGACAAACATTTTTGAAAGACAAGAGAAACTTTAAAGCTATAATAATATTAAAACAGAATAATTATGTAATGATACAGAATAAGATCAAAGGAATATTAGTACAGACAAATATGTGTATATATGGGAAACTTATATATGATAAAGGCAGACTCTTAACACTGGGTAAGGAAAGAAACATTCAATAAATGCTATCGGAACTCATTACCTATCTTAGGAGAAGACAGTTAGATTCCTACATAATATCATTTATAAAAAAAAAATCCCCAAAAGATCAGTTACACAAAAAATATTGAAAGACAAAAGAGCAATAATCAATAAAAATATGACCAAAAAAGTCAAATAATTATAACCTCCAATTATTAATATTTTTTAATTTAAAAAGCCTATGAATATATGTGTTTCTCTGCATTCACTTGAGTGTAGCAAATCTCTGGGTATTTCTACACTAAAAAAAGAAAAGAAGAAATTAGAGGAAATGGTAATTAGAGGAAATCCGAATGCTTATTTTAAAAATTCTACACATAAAAGGAAATCACAAAATTAAAAGGCAAATAAAAAGGGTAAAAGTATTTCCAAAAAATACAATGAAGTTAATATTCTTAACATACTAAAAATTTATACATAATGATCTAAAAACTGGTAAGTCTCTGAGCGTTAAGTGGAAAGAGGATCCTTAAACACAAAGTAATAAGTTAAATATCATCGTGCACATATCAATTTAGCAAATGCTGGGGGTGGGAGAACACTCAATGTGATAATGTGACGAAATAGGCATGCTTATTTGTGGTCAGTGAGGAAAAGGTGACAGGATCTTATTAGGCAGTAATATGACAGTAAGTAGCAAGAACCTTAGAAAATGTTGATGCTCTCTCAACAAATTATTACAATTTTGGAGTCTTGAATTCTAGACTCACATTTGACAGCTATGTGATACTAGGCAAGTCACATAGCATTGTGAGCAGCAGTCTCTTCATCGTAAAATATGAACACAAGCCACTAATTCCCAAAGTTGCTGCTGTGATATG
This sequence comes from Panthera onca, assembly GCF_046562875.1. Taxonomy (NCBI): domain Eukaryota; kingdom Metazoa; phylum Chordata; class Mammalia; order Carnivora; family Felidae; genus Panthera; species Panthera onca. The sequence continues at coordinate 19,539,270 of NC_138341.1, read as the reverse complement.
TTAAAAAGTAACAAAGCATGTCAAATGTCTTAAAAACTACAGAGCAGAGGGTTGACCCAAGATCTGCAAACGCTGGGGAAATTTAGAAGATCCTTAAAACACCCTGACTGAACATGTGTGAGTGTTTGTGAAAAGGGGCCGCATACAGCTTTTAAGCAGACCCTCCAAGGGGTTCCTGATCCAAAGGAAAGTTGAAAACTGCTACAAGCAAAGAGCAAATTCAAAGTGAAAATATTCTTCCCAGTGTCCAGCTTGTGCCTGGTACATTTGTGGCTCAAATCAAGAATTCACTATAAAAATCCAGGTAGTATTTAAAATAATATTAAACTTATCCCATTTATTTCTAAAACCCTCAGAGTAGTATTTCGTGATTTCTTAGCATATTAATTCATTCTGAAGTAGGTGTAAAAGGAACCTGAAATTAGGAAAACAATAGGACACTCAGTTGTATCTACCTGGATCTATCACATCAAAGTAATGCAATCTACTTTAGAAAATGGGGCAGTATGGGGCACCCGGTGGCTCAGTTGGTTAAGCGATCAACTCTTGATTTCAGCTCAGGTCATGATCTCACATTTGTGAGTTCAAGCCCCGTGTTGGGCTCTGTGCTGACAGTGTGGACCCTGCTTGAAATTCTCTCTCTCTCTGCCCCTCCCCACCCCTCTTAAAATAAATACATAAACTTGAAAAAGAAAAATGGGGCAGTAAGTAAATTTAACATATTTAAAGTATTATGCTTAATTCACTAAGATATGCATAATTAATACATAAACCATGCAGAGATAATTCTCTTGAAGCAAACAAAAACTAGAGATTTTTATGTGTATATTTTTAATAAAATGAGATATAGAAAATTATCATTCCTCCAAAATAATTAAGACTAAAAGATTAATTCTAAAACTTCCATTTCTAGATGATGAACCACTGTCATTAAAAAAAAATTTGTGGGGGGGGCACCTGGGTGACTCAGTTGGTTGGGTGTCCAACTTCGGCTAGGTCATGATCTCACAATTTGTGGGTTAGAGCCCCACGTTGGGCTGCATGCTGACAGCTCAGAGCCTGGAGCCTGCTTCCGATTCTGTGTCTCTCTCTCTGCCCCTCCCCTGCTCATGCTCTGTCTCTCTCTCTCTCAAAAATAAAATAAAAACATTTAAAAAAAATTTTTTTAAGCCCTAAATGTAAGCCATAGTGATAAAATTCTACCCACTCAAGCATATGGCAAATAGACTAAAAGGGAATTTTAACTACAATGAAAACTAAACAGTTAAGAGTTAAAAGTACTTAAAGACTTCCACTTCTGGGAAGGTGGAAAAGATGCATTTTTCCCTATTCCCCTCGCAAAAATAAAACTAAAAGTCTTGTACATCATATATAACAAACATAAGAAGACTTTAAAGGTGGAGAGAAGGCAGACAAGGTAGGGACCTCAGGGTCCAAGGAAAACGAAATGGTAGTGAGTTGTATGGGTTTTCTTTAATGCCTTAAATATCTCAGACTTGGAGCTGAAGAAGCTGGCAACCTGGAAATACCAGCAGACCCAGACCTCTCAAAAAACCAAGCAAACAAACAAATAAAATGAAATCCTGTTCTCCCTAGCCAAAAGATCAGAAAAAGGCCAGTCTAGACAAAAGCTGTTATACCCAGACAAATATCACATAAACAGACAAAAAACTGTGGACTCACCATGACCAAAGGGGGGAGCCTAGACTTCCACCCTTGCCAAGCTATAACAGGGCATCCCACACTACCCACCACAGTCATGTCACAGAAAGCCAGTTGGGAGGCCAGGTGATAATGAGACCTCCTTCCCCATGGTGTTAACCAAGACCACATGGAGAACTTGGACATTCACCTGGAGTAACAAAGTGCCTCTCTCCCTCTCTATGACAGGCTGGTATCAGAAGAGGCCTAGTGGAGTCAGGCCTATCAACACTGCCCAAGAGAAAATCGACCTCCCCTGTGGAGACCATGAGGGGAGTAGTACTGAGGCATTCTTAACCCTCCCAGTCAGGGAAACGTCACTGGAGGCCAGAACTCCCATCCCTGACCAACAGCAATGAAGTACTCCTGCTAACTTGAGAGTGAACAGAGGCAGAGTGAGGTACATGAACTTCTTTCCACACTGTGCGGTAAAGTGGCAAAGTACTCCTCTCCTTCTCACGCTAAAGCTGTGCCAGAGGAAGCCAGCTAAATCAGAATGTTTAGATAAAATCCAGAGTCTCAAAACATAATACTTAAAATGTCCAGGTATCAATGAAAATCACTGGTCACACCAAGAACCAGGAATATCTCAAACTGAGTGAAAAAAGACAACCCAGAGGTGTCAATACCGTGATGACAGAGATGTTAAGATTAGCTGAAAAGGGTTTTTAGCAGCCAACATAAAGATGTCTCAGGGAAAAATTACATACATGCCTAAAACAAACAAACAATTAAAAAAAATAGAAAGTCTTAGCAAGGAAAGAAAAATATAAGGAAGAAACAAATGGAAATTTCAGAACTGAAAAATATAGTAAATAAAATAAAAGACTTAATGGTTGAATATAACAGAATGGAAAGGACAGAGGGAAGAATCACTCAACTGGAAGACAGAACAAAAGAAACTACCCAATCTGAACACAGAGAGAAAATACTGAAAATAAATTAACAGAACCGTAGGGACCTGTGGAATATAATAAAAGATTTATCTTTCATATCATCAGACTCCCAAAAAGAAGAAAGAGGGCGGGGCTGAGAAGTATTCTTAAAAATTAAAAGCTGAAAACCTCTAAGCTTGGCCAAACAAATAAACTTATGAATTCAAGAAGCTAAGTGAATCCTAAACAGGTTAAGCCCAAAGCAATCCACAAACAAGACACATCAACACATCACAGTTAAACTTCTGAAAATTAAAGACAAAACATAATGAAACCAGTGAGAGAGAAAAAATGATGCTTTATCTAAAAATGATGTTTTACAGGGAAAAAATAATTCAAATGACAGATTTCTCATCTGAAACATAAGGGATAAAGGAAGTGGCACAACATTTGTCACTGAAGTCCACACCTGATCATTTGTGTTTCTGTATCTGTTTTTCTCTTGTTCATGACTCTTGGCATGCCTGAAATCTAGGGACTGAATGTCAGTTATTGTGTAATAAAAATTGTAGAGACTGTGAATGCTACTCTTCTTCAATAGAAGATTTTCTTTAGTTTCTGGTCAGCAATGGGAGCTAATCCAATGAGCTAATTTGAAGACCGTTTTCTTTCTTTTTTTTTAAAAAATTTTTTAATGCTTATTTTTGAGAGAGAGACAGAAAGAGAAAGAGAGAGAGCACGAGTAGGGTAGGGGCAGAGAGAGAGAGAGAGACAGAATCTGAAGCAGGCTCCAGGCTCCGAGCTGTCAGCACAGAACCCGACAGGGGGCTTGAACTCACAAACTGCGAGATCATGACCTGAGCGGAAGTCGGACACTTAATCGACTGAGCCACCCAGGTGCCCCGAGGCCAGTTTTTAATCACATTCAGACCTGGTCTACTTATCTGGTTCACCCTTATTGCTAGGATATAGTGATTCACAGATCTCAACTGAAAGCCTAGGATATTTACCCAGATTCCTCTATCTCTATAGTACCATAAGACCGCTGAAAATTCTGCTTAGCCTCTTAGCCTCTCAGCAGCTACTTTCTGCTCTATTTTTCTGCCTATTAGCTTGTGCTTACTAATCTGCAACAATTTCTAGGGGCAACATGGTTCAGACTTTTGGGCTCACTTCTCTATGCTTATAGTCTCTTTGGGTCTTGGTCACTCAAGCTGTAGATGTCCTGGTAACCCTGAACTCAAAGTCTCTCCACCCCTGTAAGACTGTCAAAAGCTCTCTTCAATTTCTGTTTCTTAGCATCCACTATATGTTCAGCTTTCCTGTCTCTTGGTGGTGTCACGTATGAAATAGTGAAAACTCACCTAGAGAAAATTTATGTTCCTTTTCCCACTGATAAAATTCAAAAATCCCAATATACAAATTCCTTGCAAGTTAGGAACAAAAGAAAAACTTCCCTACTTTGTTAAAGTTAGGGGAAAAAGGGAATCTAGGGTGGCTCAGTTGGTTAAGCGTCTGACTCTTGGTTTCGGCTTAGGTCAGGATCTCACAGCTCGTGAGATTGAGCCCCACGTTGGGTCCTACACTGACAGCGTGGAGCCTGCTTGGGATCTTCTCTCTCCCTCTCCCTTTCTAACCCTCCCCCATTCTTGCCCTCTCTCTCAAAATAAATAAATAATAATTTTTTTTTTAAGTTAGGGGGAAAAAAAACAACTCTCCTTTGTTAAAACCTAATAGACACCAATGGTAAACATTACATATACTTAGCAATAAAATAATAGATGTATTCTCATGTATATTAAGAACATGATAATAATGAGGGAAATCACATGTACTATTCAACACAATACTAGAAGACTCATCTAATTCAATAAATCAAGGAAAAGAAAACAAAACATATTCATTCTGGAAAGGAAAAGACTCCTAAAATGTTATCTGCATATAATATGAAAACCTATCCTTATAAAACTCAAACAGAATAGGGTGAATCACTACTAGAATTCATAGGAGTGCTCAGTATGATGTCAAGAAATAACAGACAGATCCCTGTCCTTGTAGAAATTACATTCCAGGGTTGGGGAGAGGGTAAGGAAAACAGGTAATAACAACAAACAAAATATGTAGTTAAATTATCAACTCTGTTACAAGGTCATAAATGTTATGAAAATGTAATGGAAAACAGGGTAAGAGGAAATCAGAACTGGGAACAGGAAGACTACAATTAAAAAAAACAAAAAACAAAACACAGAATCACTCCATACCAAAAGAAACAAAAATAAAAATCACCTAGGAATAAAAAAACTGTAAATATGTGTAAGGTCTTTAAATAGAAAGCTAACTTTCCAAAAGAGCAAAACTTTCAAGTATAAATGGAGAAACAGTCAACATACATAAGAAAAATATTAATTCTCCCCTAATTGATCTATAAATCCAAACAATATCCTAGCAAAATTTTTTATGTCTCTTATGAAGTAGGTTTGAAATACAAAGAAAGTATAAGTATATACGCATCAATATAAATGTAAACAAAGACCATTATGCAAAACAACAAAGCAGTGTTATTTGTCCTACTAGACATCAAAAACTATTTTAACAATACAGTAATTGGAAGTAGGTGGTAATGGTATATAAATACAAAAATAGACCAATGGAACAGAATACCAACTGCAGAAACAGCACCTGTAAATATGGAATGTTAGAATATATATGTGGTATTAGCAGGAAGACAGTCTATTCAATAAATGCTGCCAGGACAAATGGCAAACTATTTAAATAAAAGTAAATAAGATACATCCCACACCATCAAAAAGTTTTTTTAAAAAGTCAGAAAAGTCAGAAATAAAATAGCTAAATGTGAAAATTAAGTCTCAAGTTATTAGAAAAAGAGCTGGGACTGGGTGTTGTATGGAAACCAATTTGACAGTAAATTTCATATATTAAAAAAAAAATAAAAATTAAAAAAAAAAAAAAAAAAAAAAAGAAAAAGAGCTGGGGCCAGGGGAGAACTAGGCATTTGTTTAATGGATGTAAAATTTCAGTGTTGTGTACACTTGAAATTGATATTATACTGAATGTTAACTAACTGAAATTTAAATTAAAAAAAAGTTTTAGTTTTGCAAAATTAAAGAGTTCTGGAGATCAGCTACACAACAAGAATATAGTTAACACTACTGAACTGCACACTTAAAAATAGTTAAGATATACATTTTATGTTATATGTTTTTTATAATTGACAAAAGTGTTAAGTGAATATTTTTATGGCTGTGAGGAAAGAAACATTTCTCAAACTAAAAAGTAGACATAAATCATAAAGGAAAAGACAGATAAATCTTGATGATAATAGTTCACACGTATGTGAAGTGATGCTTCAAATACTAATGATGGGGATATATATTGAAACAACAGTTTTGGAAGACAATCTGGCAGTATCTTCCAAATTAGAAATGCATATGTTATTACCATGTGCCTCCTTATATTAGATGACAACACTGTCTATAAAATAGTCTTGACAAAAAGAAATCAAACCTGAAACTCATCAAGCATCCATACCCAACTAAAAATTTATAGGAAATACAGAGGACAAAAAAACAAGTTAAACAATGTCATGGCATGCAATACAAGAGCCACAGTGTGAAAAAATTTTCATGACAAACAGCCCAATCTCTTCAATCAATATACTGTAAGAATTTTAAAAACAGAAAAAAAAAATGGAGACAGCAAAAGAAAAGGGAGTCGGGGAGAAGGAGAGAATAATAGAGACAGAAAGAGGGAAAGAAGGAGAGGGAGAAAAAGGAGAAAACTATTTAAAATAGTTTAAATAAGTTTTAAAAAGAGACTTTTTAAAAAATGTCATATCAACCAATCATTGTGATCCTTATTAGGATTCCAATTCAAACGAGTAAAATAATAAAAATATACGAATAATAAAAATATACAAAAAAACCAAAATGTTATTGACATTAAAACAATTCAAATTTTGAACACTGAATATTTAATAATGTCAAAGAATTATCATTCTAAAATATGATAATGGTATTGTGATTATTTTTTTCTAAAAAAGAGAAACCACTTATCTTTTCTAGAAATATATGAAATATTTACAGATCAAATGACATGGTACCTAGATTTGCTTCAAAATATGAGAGGGGTGGGGTGCCTGGGTGGCTCAGTCAGTTGAGCGTCTGACTTCGGCTCAGGTCATGATCTCGTGGTCTGGAGTTCGAGCCCCACGTTGGGCTCTGTGCTAACAGTTCAGAGCCTGGAGCCTGCTTTGGATTCTCTGTTCCTTCTCTCTCTCTGTTCCTCTGCTACTCATGCTCTGTCTCTCTTTCTCTCTCTCAAAAATAAATAAACATTAAATTTAAAAAAAATATGAGAAGGGACGGGGCACCTGGGTGGCTCAGTTGGTTAAGTGTCTGACTTCGACTCAGGCCATGATATCATGGTTCATGGGTTGGGGCCCCATGGGTTCATGGGTTGGGGCCCCATGGGTTGGGGCCTGGAATCTGCTTCGCATTCTTTGTCTCCCTCTCTCTCTGCTTCTCCCCTGCTTGCACTCCATCTCTCTCTCTCTCAAGAATAAAATAAAAATTAAAAAAATATATATGAGAAGGGAGAAAGTAAGCGAAAAGTACAGATACACAAGATAGGTCAAGGATTGATCATTGTTGAAAGTGAACAGGAATTCATTATTCTATTTGTCCACTTTGGCATATGTTTGAAATTTTCCAAATAACACATTTTAAAAATGCATACACCATATGACTCAGCAATTCCACTCTCTTTATCTTGAAGGAACTCTCGTGTAGGTGCAGGGGAACTCACATGGAAGAATAATTCTGTCTTCATTGTTATTAGTTTTAAAAAATTATACAACAATCTGTAGTAAAAACCTTGATGATCCAAATAAAAGTAGCCATGATACAAAAACAATGTAGAAAGTAAAAAACTGACAACAAAACACAGATCTAAATATGTTGTAGAATGTAAAAATCATAATGCTAAACTATATAAATACACCATTTATGAAAAATATTCCACAATACTATATATTCCCTACAAGTATGTATGTGTATATATGTGTGTATTTAAATCAGTGTATATGTGTACATATTTATGTACAGACATAAATATAAATAGACTAAAATTTGAAATAGACACCAAATGTTTAACAATGGCTACTTATGAAGAGAATGAGCGAGAACAAGGGCTGTGGGAATGCTCCAGATGGACTTTAGTTTTTTATATGTCTTGCTAGTATTTCAAAAATTTCTGTAGATAAAATTTATTTTTAAAACAGAACATTAACTCACCGTTTTGCTATCTCTTTGCAAATCAGTCAAAAAAGTTTGACTTCTGTCCAGAAACAGGACCAAGAAATATCTCCCAGAAAATTAACTATACAACATATATTCTTCTCTATATTAAAAATAACGAGATTACAGATAAGAATGCATCAATTTGGGAAAAAAATATTAGGTTTACCAGGTGAAACTGCCAATATTCTGCCATTTTTACCTTCAAAAATGGCAATTTCATGAGGTTTGATGTAAGAGATTTTTTCTTTTATTTATTTATTTCTAGAGGAGATTTTCTTTTTTTTTTTTTTTTTAAGTTTATTTATTTATTTTGAGAGAGACGGTGGGGGAGGGGCAGAGAGGGAGAGAGAGAATCCCAAACAGGTTCCACACTGTCAATGCAGAACCTGACACAGGGATCAAACCCATGAACCATGAGATCATGACCTAAGCCAAAGTCAAGAGTCAGACTCTTAACTGACTCAGCCACCCAGGCACTTCAACATAAGAGATTTTCTAATAGCAACGCTATTACTGCAGGAAATTCTTTATATATTTTCATATAATATATTCCTGAAAATTTGTAAGAAAGATAAAATGTGTGAAAAGATAAAATAAGTTGCTATTAGAAAGTTAAAAAACACATGCCTTAATTTCACCAGACCAGTTATCAACAATGTAATTACAACATTTCTATATTTTCTTCAAATTCTGCCCTCTTACTTAACACACACTGTTGGATTAATACACTTTAATCTGACAAGGATCTGACTAAAGCCAAAGATTTGTTATTTTCATGATGGTCTTAACTAATATTCATTTTATAAGCATACTTATAATTATCACTGTTAACTGATTTTCCACTCATTTTTAAAAAATAGGAACAAGTATAAAAATAATCCAAAGACTGCATAAATAGTTTTTCTAAAGATGGCAACACTTTTGAAACCAAAATATTGGACAGACACAGCTACACAATTATCATGTTAGTTGGTTACTAAGTCTTGTTTATTCCTAAGGAAAGCAGGGTATAATGTGCAAAAATACAGGTCATATAAAAAAGTCAAAAAGTATAGAAACAAAGGATTGCTTGTACTTATAATGACTCTTATCATCACAATAATCCTAACACCATAAACAGACTTCAAGAACTGGGACTTTACAAATATTTGTGGGAAAGATGCAAGAAATGCCTTATTTTCTATTCTGCCTCTTAGATCTTCAGTCTATCAATTCACTCTCCACATTGAATATTAAAAGTATTTCAAAAATTTCTTTTAAAAATGACCCAATCAGGTTATTCCTCTGCTTAAAATCCATTAAGTCCTACAAGGAACAAATGATGTGGCTCCTCTCTACTTCTTCATACCTCTATCATTTTTGCTACTGCTCTCTGTGCTCTAGTTCTGCAGTCTTTTTTTTTTTTTTTAACTTTAGCTTCACTTTTTAAAAATTATATTTTGTAAATTGTCACACAGTAATTTTTTTTGTGTGTACAGGTCTCTGAATTTTAGTATACATATAGAACCACACAACCACCAACACAAGCAGAAGACAGAGAGCCCCATTTCCATGCCCCTCCCCACCCCCACGCCTTCCTACAACACCTAAACCCTAACTGGTCTAATCAGAATGACTTTGTCTTTTTGTCATGTAAGAAAATGCCATATAAATGGAACCACATAGTATGTAATCTTTTGAGACTGGCTTTTTTCCACCTAGCACAATGTCTCAGAGATTCATCCAAGTTGTTACATGTATCATTAATTTATTTCTTTTTATTGGTGAGTAGTAACCCACTGTATGGATATACCACATTTTTTATCTTTTCACCCAACAGGAAAACATTCAGTCTGTTTCCAGTGTTTATTGATTATGAATTAAGCTGCTGTAAGCATTTGTGTACAGATTTGTATGTCAAATTAAGTTTTTTTCCTCTAAGATAAATACCCAGAAGGTGACTACTGAGTCATAAGGTAATATGTTTTAAACTGGTTTCCAGCACATAAACCTCACCAGTGATAGTAACGTTGATATTGTACTCTGTGATACAGTGTAAAGAAATGGGCGACTCACTTCTTGTGCTGTTCTTTCCAAAACACCATAGCCTAAATCTAACCATAAGAAAAACATCAGACAAATCCAGTGGAAGGACATTCTACAAAATATCTAACCAGTACTATTCAAAAGTGTCAATGCTACCAAAAAGAAGAAAAAATCTAACAAATTGTCACAAACCAGAGGAGATTAAAGAAACATGAGAGTTAAATAAAATGTGGGATCCTAATCTGGAAAAGAAAAAGGATATTAGAAACAGAAAAATTGGTACAATATTAATAAAATCTGGAGCTTAGCTAAAAGTAATGTACCAATATTGGTTTCTTGGTTTTGAAAAATACACCATGGTTTTTAATAAGATGTTAATATTACAGGAAAGAGAGGCACATGGGCATCCTGTATTATCTTGGCAACTTTTCTTTATTTCCACACTGACATCTTTTAGTATCTTCAATATGTTATAGGTCCTTTCTTACTTAAAGGCCTTTAGATATGCTGGTTCTATCTGCCAGCACATTCTTCTTCCCCCACGTAGTCACTTCTAACTCACCTTTCAGAATTCAGCTTAAATGTCACATTCTCCTCAGGGGAAATCTTTCCATCATGATGGTCAAAAGGGGTTTCATGAGAAAAGGAAAAAAAATCAAGATATATTAGTTCAAAAAGGCTTCCAATTACCAACTCAGCAAGAATCAAGGACTACTGACAGCCTTAAAAACCTATCAGAATTTCCTAAGCTTTGCCATACCACTGTGTATATTTGTCATGACCACCATCCCTTCTCTACCTCTTCCTCCTACCCTTCTCATATGCTTAGCTGTAAAACCCTAAAGCAAAAAGGGAAAGTGTATTTGTCATCTGGGTAGAAAGAAAGGATATCCAATGCCCTGGCTAGTAGGCATTGGAGAGAGAGGATTCTCTAAGGAACAGAAGCAAGTGGATGAACTTCCTAGGGCCTAGAACAAGAAGGAAGCTCACTTCCTAGGGGCCTAGAACAAGAAGTTCAACAACAAAAAGGTCTACCCCCAACAAAAAAAACTAAGGCAGTATTGAGAAACAGGCCAATCTTTGTATTAAGCAATCAATTTAAAGAACTGGTGGGGAGGGAGGAGTGAAGACTTCTTTTAAAGGGCCTCTTCCCTTAAAGTGTTATGTAGCTGACAGAAATGATTTCAAAACAGAGAGGGGGCGGGGGAGAGGAGGAGGAGGAGGAGGAGAATGAGCAGCAGCAGCAGTGGCAGCGCGGCGGCAGCAAAACTAATATTTTCTGAGCATTTGTTGTAAGCCAGGGACTGGGTTGGATACTTTACCTACATGTTCTCATGTAGTCTTTCAAAAAAAAGTCTACAAAGTAGACATTGTAATTTCTACTTTAGAGAGAAAGAAATTGAATTTATACAGCTAAGACTGGTTCTGTTTCCACTTTATTCTTATTCTCCCCGATTCGTTTTTATAATAATTAAATTCATTCTGAAAAAAAAAAACAAACAAACAATAAAGCCATATATGAAAACTTCAACCTAAATGAGAAAAGACAATTACAAGACACCAGTACTGACATGACAAAGATATCTGAATTATCTAACAGGGATTTTAAAGCAGGTATCAGTAAAATGAACGAATAAGCAATTACAAACAGTACTGAAACAAATGCGAAAACAGCAAATTTCAGCAAAGAAACAGAAGATACAAAGAAGAACCAAATGGAAATTTTAGAACTGAAGGATACAACAGCCAAAACTGAGAGCAGAAAAACAGAAGAAAGAATCAGTGGACTTAAACATCAATTGATACAAAGTATCTGGTCTCAGGGCGCCTGGGTGGCTCAGCCGGTTAAGCGGCCGACTTCGGCTCAGGTCATGATCTCATGGTCCGTGAGTTCGAGCCCGGAGTCGGGCTCTGTGCTGACAGCTCAGAGCCTGGAGCCTGTTTCAGATTCTGTGTCTTCCTCTCTCTGACCCTCCCCCGTTCACGCTCTGTCTCTGTCTCAAAAATAAATAAACGTTAAAAAAAAATTTTTTTTTAAAAAGAAAGTATCTGGTCTAAATAATAGAAAGATAATAGGTTGACAAAAATTAATGAAGCATCAGAGACCTATGGAACAACTACATAAGTTCTAACATTCATGTCATCAAAGTCCCAGAAGGAGAGGAGAAAGAGTGTGCACTGTAAGATTACTTGAAGAAATAATGGCTGACAATTTCTCAAATGTGGTGAAAATCATAACTAACAAATCCAGGAAGCTTATTAGCCAACTATAAACAGGTTAAACCTAAAGACATCCAGACACAGACACATAAAAATTTCTGAAAACTAAACACAAAGAAAAAATCTTGCAAGTGGCCAGAGAGAAACAGTACATTTGCATATGGAGGAACACGAGTTAGAATGACAGCAGATTTCTCATCAGAAAACATGGCGGTCAGGATTCCTTTACATTAAGAAAAAAAGATTATCAGCCAATATTGCGTGTGCTTTTTAACTCACATTTCAATTTTAGATAGAATTAACTGAATTTCTGCTACAAAAATTGAGAAAAGTATACTCATAACTCCCACATCTCAATTTATTTCATTTTGTTTAAGTTTCAACATTTATATTCTACCTTACAATTGCATAATCAATTACATACATATAATTACATATGCAATTTCCACAGGTATCCAGTCTTCATTCTAATCTTAAGTGAGTTCAGTGTCTGTCATATTTAAAAAACACAATCAACAAGCTTGATACTATGGCTAATTTCTCATTCTGGCTTCACTTGGCTCCCCCTACCTAAAATGACAACTCTTCCCTACCACTCTCTTCTTTAACTTCTGTCATACCACTTAATCGCCTGAAATTAACTATGAGTTTTTTTTCTTTATTATCTGTCTTCTTCCTCCACTAAAATGTAAGTGCCATGAAAGCATGGACTTTCATTCTGCTAAATGCTATATGCTTGTCCTTTTGTTGGGACATTCAGTTTGACAATGGAAAGTTGAAAGTCTTTTCTTTAGAAAGCCAGTATCTATATACCAGCTATAAATTTGGGGGAAAAATGTGATTTCACAGACAATTTTCAAATCAACATCACTTAGATAAAATTTATATGCAATAAAACACGACTAATTTAAGTGGGAATTAATTTTAACAAAAGAAAACACCTATGTCACTACCACAATCAAGATTTAGAACATTTCCAGCATCCCATAACTCTTTGCAGTCTACACAATTTTTACTTTAATAGGTTAAGGTATCTTAAATGAATTCTATGAGAAATGATTTGATATAATAACAAAGCTTTTTTCTACAGCCACCAATTAAAGGATCAAAATGCTTATTTATATTTAATGAGAAGAAGGAAAGAAAATTGTTATACACCCCTTCATGCTGCACTCCCTACATCTAAGAACATACCTTTCGCTCTTCTCCAGGGTGTGTGGGTCTATCCACCATTCAATTCCCAGCTCATGTCACCTTCTCTGCAAAGCTCTAACTCTCCTCTCCTCCTGTCCCTTTTCCAAGTTAATCTCTATGTTCCCATGGCACATTATTATTACCCATATGTCAGTATTTGTTACAGTTTATAAACAATTGTTAGTCCATTAAAGAACGAACTATATATTACACACACACACACCCAATATCTGGCATGCAGAGTAGACAGTACATACTCAAATAAATAATCTTAAGATTTGGGTAAAATATCACCTACTCAGCAAAGCCCTTTTCCAACTCAACCTCTTACCCTGGGTATTAGGCACTTGGGTATATTCTTCTAACCCACTACTCAAACAATTCAACTGAATTGTCAATTCAATTAAAAATTCATCATTTTGTCATATAAAGCTTTCCTTTAAATTTTTAATTCTGAATGTTAAACATTAATGCGCAAAAATACTGGCCAATTACTTCATAAAATGCTTGCTATTTTTTTTAAAGAATCTGCACACGTATATCTACAGATAATTTATTATGTTTCTCTATTTTGTAAACAATGCAGATTTAGTTTTGCACCACTATTGGCAACACACTGGTTTTTCTTTAAAAATCTTGTCTTAGTTTATTCCAAATAAACCTCGTGACCCTAATTCAGCACAATGAACTGCTTCATGCATGTCAACTTTCACTACCCAAGTGTCACTAACATGTTAAAAACTAGATGGGTATGGAAACCCTTCTTTTTCATAAAGCCCTAGAGAGCAAACCAGGCCTTCAATTCATAATTTTTAAACGTCTGATCCTTCGCTACAAGATTATAATTTTAAAGAAAGTCTAACAATACTTTTGACAAAACAAACGACAGTTTGACATAGTTTTCCTCTGTCTTTAGTGAAGGAGAGATTTACAAAAATGAAAGTAAAGCTGAAAGAATTCCATATCCATGTGGCATAGTTCAATAGAGACTTCCTAAAACAATTTTTTTTTTTTCAACATTTTTTTTATTTATTTTTGGGACAGAGAGAGACAGAGCATGAACGGGGGAGGGGCAGAGAGAGAGGGAGACACAGAATCGGAAACAGGCTCCAGGCTCCGAGCCATCAGCCCAGAGCCTGACGCGGGGCTCGAACTCACGGACCGCGAGATCGTGACCTGGCTGAAGTCGGACGCTTAACCGACTGCGCCACCCAGGCGCCCCCTAAAACAATTTTATTTTGACCCTGAGCATTTTTGTGAATCGTTGTAAGCATAAGATTTCGGTAAAATTTTTCCTATATATTTAAATTTTTATTTATTCTCCTAACAGCACTGTCCTTTTACATAACCAAATTTAACTCTTAAAATTAATAAAAATAACATTAGCACAAAGGGACAATCATCCCCATCCACAGGTCAAGATGGAAAACAAAATAGTTTTACAATTACTGTAAGTGGACTTCTCGAATGAAGTTCCACTCCATTTCCAACAGAGTTTAAACTGATCTCCCTGCCTGAATCTGTTCTGTATACAAATGCCAGATTGAACTCGAATTAAGTAACTCTTCCAATGTCAACTTTTTTATTTTTATGTATTTATTTGAGAGAGAGAGCGCGCGCGCACACACACGCACACATGAGCAGGGAAAGGGCAGAGACAGACGGAGAGACAGAGAATCCCAAGCAGGCTCCACACTGTCAGCCCCAATTGGGGGCTCAATCTCACAAACCATGAGATCATGACCTGAGCTGAAATCAAGAGTCAGACGCTTAACCAACTGAGCCACGCAGGCACCCCAACATCAGTCTCTGTTGAAAAATCATCAGTGACTTCCCATACCACAGAATGAAGTCTCACCCAGTTAGCTTCTTTCCATATAAGTCCACACAGAACACTGCCTTAACCTGCGCCCCAGCTCCTACCTTATCCTCCAGTCAACCGCTAATACCAGGCCTTTCCTCAGAGTGGCCCTCCTTCTCGAGTGCCTTTTACAATTCCTGGCTCCCAACAGAAATCCATATTTACTGAATTTCCATACTCCAGTTCAAACGTCTACAAAAAATTCTTCATCGGCCAATTTGTTCCCCTCTCTTCCTCACTAAGGTACTTAAAAACAGGTTCTGCATGTGTATATCAAAAGCTATTCTAGGCAATGGTGTTACAGCAGAGAACAAAAGTGATACAGTCCCTACTGTCACCATGCTTACACTTACACATAGTGGATATGAAATATTTGGATATTAACTGAGCATAATACATCAAACTTCCCACTGTTGGCCAACTAGGTTGTCCTCAGTTTTATTATTATAAGTAATATTACTGTGAATATAGCTCTGAATTATTTACTCAGGGTTAATTCCCAAGAGTAGAATTACTAAATCAATGATCACAGATACGTTTATGATTTTTACAATAAATACTACCATACTACTCTCTAAATGAACTGTACCAATTCCAAAAGCAATGCATAAGTACTGGATTCCCATAATATAAGTAAAAATAGTTTACTTATTCAATGAGTATGAAAAAGTTATTCACTGTTGTTTTAATTCCCAGGAAGCTGGACTCTTTTTCTTATGTTTGTTTACTCTATGCCCCCTTATGATCTAATGGGCATGACTTTATCAATGTACGTACTGGATCTTTGTACTGTAAATATTTTTAAATATTCATAGTAATGTTAGATAATATTTAAGGTCATATTTGTAAATATTTTCCATTTTGTTATTATTTTTATTTTTGGCTTTGTATTAGTTTTCTTTATATAGATGTGTTTAAAATTTTTTATGGTAAAATTTTTAGTCTTCTTACTATTCTTTGCACAGTTTTATTAGCTTTTCAATTTTAAAACGTTACCATACATTTGCATACAGACAGCTTCAACACCAATTTCTGTGGCTGCTATTTGATCATCTCAAAACTTATTAAATAATTCAACCACCTGACAGACTTTATGCTTGCTCATGGTATATTCATTTCCTAAATCATATTTTTTCAATACTAAAGATATTTATTTTTCTTAAAATAATATTTTTAGGTTTCTGAAACTAGAAGTATCAGAATTAATGTCCAAACCCCTCCCCCTAGCCAAGGAAAAGGGTAAGTTGTGATGTTTGTCACTGCTTACCCATGTGTAAATCTATGGGAAATACCTTTCCTGAGAAGCTATTTAACCAACTATGACCACAGCTAAGTTAACTGCACAGGTTAACTCATACACAGTTCAACTTTAAGGTAAATCTAAAAGCCTACCTGTTGCTTGAGAGTATTTTCAGAAAGATTGAACTATGATGAATCTTTGAAATAAAAAGCTATTGTGGTGGAAAAGTTGTCTGTTGCAGGACAAGCAAGGACAATTAAAGCCAGGAGAAATTGCCCAACCTCTCAAAATAGATCACAGAGTTATCTGAGTTGGAAGAGAGACAGTGGTGCAGCCAATTTACATTTTTACAAGGTACTAACACCCAACCACTGGGTATGAATTTGTCAAAAGTTTCCAGGTGTCTCAAAAAGGAAGTTATTTAAAAAAAAGAAAAAAGGAAGTTATTTAATTCACAGTTTATCTGTAGAAAAACTGAAACTATGAGTTTAGCCAAAAAAGAAAAGCAGTTATATCCAAACATTTCCCATATGACTCAAGACTATATCATCATAAAATATAAAGAAAAAAAGCAAGCACAGGTGAGAATGTGAAAAAGGATCAGATTTGATTTCACGATTCCAAAGAAGATGGTATAGAAATTATATGGATAAATGTATGCTTCTGTCAGTTAATTTCTAAGAATTTTTAAAATAAATTTAATGTTTCTTTTTTCTTGAGGATATATTAAATCAATAGTACATACCACAATTAACAATCTCAGAATGAAGAGGCACTTGGATGGCTTAGTCAGTTGAGCGTCCTACTTCGGTTTCAGCTTAGGTCGTGATCTCATGGTTCATGGGTTTGGGCCCCGCATTGGGCTCTGTGCTGACAGCTCAGAGCCTGGAGCCTGGTTTGGATCCTGTGTCTCCCTCTCTCTCTGCCC
This sequence comes from Panthera onca, assembly GCF_046562875.1. Lineage (NCBI taxonomy): Eukaryota > Metazoa > Chordata > Mammalia > Carnivora > Felidae > Panthera > Panthera onca. Next base: position 19,521,908 of record NC_138341.1, on the reverse strand, counting down.
CTCCCCTGCTCATACTCTGTCTCTCAAAAATGAATAAACGTTAAAAAATTAAAAAAAAAAAATCTCAGAATGGAGAAAATGCACTGGGCATATGTATGTGTGAATGTTTTGTCTATATTCAGTTATTTATTCACTTGTTCATTTCCGAGTAGAGAAAGAAAGAACAGAAAGCAGGAACAAAACTGAAGATATAATGCATAAAGATCAAACCCTTCCAAGATCCTAAAAGTTACTGTGATGCAGAAAAATACATGATGAATGAAGTAAATACAACCCAGGTGAAAAAGGACAACCAGTTAGATAGCTAGCTAGTAACAACCAAAACTTCTGATAAAATTAAAGGTGAGTAATAGCCTGAGGAAAAGTAAATAGAAATGGGTCTTAATTGAGCTTAAAGTAAGAGTGTTAAAAACTTACTGGTATCTGAACAAGATTTCAGAGCACCATAATCCTTGATCAACCACTCTACCACTGCAATAGATTCCAGAGAGTGAAAATGAGAAGGGACGCACCAGGCAAAATTGCCTGTTTATTACTATCAAAAGGTTTGGACAAGCAACTAGGGACTCTTTCTGCCTCAGTTACAGGTAAGTCTAACACCTGAGACACTGAGACTAGGCAACTGGTTTCTTGGTTTCTTTTACACAGGCCTACATCTTAACCCACAGAAAAGAAGGAAAAGATAATCCATCAAGTATTTCCACAAACAGCTGTGATGGAGTAAGAGGAATCCAATTAATCCTCCTGCCTTATACAACCAGAAAAATGGGTAAGACAGATTAATAAAACAACAGTTTTCAGGTAGTAGACAACAGTCAAAGCAGGAGTGGGTCACTGAGAAAATGGAGGGGTGAGGAAGGGAGATGAGGTGAGCCCTACAACTGCCCCATCCCACACCCTTGAAGCAGTTTCCAGGATGCAATATAGACAGTGAGGGCTTCAATGAGCCTGGAAATCTCAGAGGGTTGAGGAGACAGAGACTGATGTTCAGGGAGGCCAAGGCAGCCATAATGTGTGGAAAAGCATACCAGAGAAAAGGGAACTGTGCCCAGAAACAGAGCTCTGGAGATCTGCCCTTCAAGGCTTTGGCAGGTAGTGATCTGTTATGTATGAGAAGAAACTACCTAAGGTTGATAAAAGGACCACTGAAAAATAAATAGGCCAAAGAATTCCTAAAACTCATACTAGGAATAGTTTGTATTCCCATCAAGTAGAGTGAAAAGACTTCATAATACATGAGACATTAAGTTCTCAGAAGTTATCAACTCTAAATTAGCTCTAGGAAAATAGGCTGTTCTAGACTCACCCTAACGAAGCTTCCTCAAAACAAAGCACATCTCAAAAAAGCATCAAAGTGATTTCAAAAAATTTTAACTTCATGCCAAAACTTACACTAACATCATTGAAAGGAATACAACAAAATCCAGCACCCAACAACATAAAACTCACAATGTCTGACATCCAGTGAAAATTTACCAGGCATATAAATTAAAAGGGAAATATGACCTATAACCAGGAGAATAACAAATCAATAGAAACAGATGCAGAACTGACAGAGACACAGAACTTGGCAGACAAAGATGTTAAAAAAGCTACTATAAATATGCTCAATATGCTCAAGAAGGTACAGAAACACATGGGAAGTGTTGAGGGATAAGTGTAAGATTTTTTTAAGGCCAAAATGGAACTTCTAGAAATGAAAAATAGAGTATCTGAAATGAAAAATACACTGGGTGGGACTGACAGCAGATTAACACTTAATTTGAAAACACAGCAATAGAAAAATATCCTGAATGAAGTACAAAGAGGAACAAAAATACAAAAAAAAAAAAAAAGTTAGAAGAACAAAAGGAAAAACAGAAGGAGAACACCAATGATTTGAAGCAATATACCAAACAATCTGATATACATGGAATTGGGGTCCAAAACTCTAGAGGGAAAAACATGACAGAAACAGAAAAAAAAAAAATCTTTGGAGAAATAATGGATATTTTTCAAACCATAAACCCACAGATCCATGAGGCTCAACAAAATCCAAGAAGGAAAAACAAAGCAAACCATACTTAGAAATATCATAATCAGGGGCACCTGGGTTGTTGCTCAATTGGTTAAGCGTCTGACTCCTGATTTCAGCTCAGGTCATGATCTCACAGTCATGAGACTGAGCCCCATGTCAGGCTCTGTACTGGGTGTAGAGCCTGCTGAAGATTCTCTCCCCCTCTGCCCCTTGCCTGTAAGCCAGGTCTCTCTCTCTCTCTCTCTCTCTCTCTCTCTCTCAAAAGAAATATATAACTATAACTATAACTATAACTATAACTATAACTATAACTATAACTATAACTATAGATATTTGAATTGTTGAAAATTGTTGAAAACCAGTGATTAAGAAAAAATGTAAATAGGTGCCAGAAGTGTAAAAAAAGACCTGTTATGTACAGAAAAACAAAAACTTCTGATCAGAACCTATACCAATGAGAAGTTGATGGAGTTCTAGTCCTAAGTACTGGAAGAAAGACACTGTCAACCTAAAATTCTATATCCAGTTAAAATATATTTCAAAATGAATGTGGGCTTTTAGACAAAGGCTGAGAAAAATCCATTACAAGACATGCAATGCTCTCTAGGCAAAAGGAAAAGAATATCAGGTCAAAACTTGGACCCACACAAAGGAATAAACAGCACTAGTAACAGCAAATATATTTATAGATACAAAGACATCTTTTTGTCTAAGTTTTTAGTTTCTGGGTTGTTTTTTTCTCAATTATCTTAATTTCAATAAAAATCTGTGCTTACAGAAAAACTAAAACAGTAACTCCCCAAAAGAATCCTCATTCCCATGAAGTAACCATTGTTAAGATAGTCATACTGATTTCATAACATTAGTTGGGCATATTTCCATCTTTTTATAATCTCTAGAACAGTTTCTCACCATAGGAATTACATGTTCCTTGAAAGTTAGAAAAAACTCACTGGCAAAATGATCTGGCCCCAGAATCAATTTTGGGAAAAAATTCCTTAAACTTTCTTCCGTAATCCTTGGTTTACCCAGATTTTCTTCTTAACGCAGTTTGAGTGTTTAACAATTCATTTCAGAGAGATTTCAAATCAGCTGGCTTAGAGTTAAATAAAGCTGTCTCACAATTTAAAAAATCTCTTTTCTCTCTCTATATATATTCCCATTATTCTTTCATACTTTGGTTTTCTATCTTTTTCCTTGATAAAATGAGATTTATTTGTTTTTTAATCTTAAGAAATAGCTCTTAGATTTTTCAATTCCACAGTTCCTGGTTGTTGTTTTTTTTTAAGTTTGTTGTTTGTTTATTTTGAGAGAGAGAGCAAGAGCAGGGGAGGGGCAGGGAGAGAGGGGGAGAGAGAGAGAGAGAGAGAGAGAGAGAGAGAAAGAGAATCCCAAGCAGGCTTCACAGCGCAGAGCCTGACATGGGGCTCAAACCCACTAACCATGAGATCATGACCTGAGCCAAAACTGAGACTTGGATGCTTAACTGACTGAGCCACCCTGGCATACCCTTAGTATCTGTTTTTTAATCCATCAGCTTCTGTTTTTATCCTATTTATATCCTTCCTTTCTCTGAGGCATTTATTTTGACTTTATTTATTTGTTACACTAAATTCTGAGGTTGAGTTCATTTTTTTTTTTAGTCAATTTACTTTTTTTTTAATGTTTATTTATTTTTGAGAGAGACAGAGAGCGCGAGCAGGGCAGGGGCAGAGAGACAAGGAGACACAGAATCCAAAGTAGGCTCCAAGGGCTGAGTTGTCAGCACAGAGCCTGATGCAGGGCTCAAAATCACGAACTGCAAGATCATGATCTAAGCTCAAGTTGGACACTTAACCGACTAAGCCTCCCTTAATCAATTTACTTCTAAGAGCAGTATTAGTCTTAGCCTGAGTCTCATTTCAGTTACTTAATAATTTGTTATTTATATTTGATCTTCTATTATTTAAGAACAGTTTTTGTTTGATTTTTCCAAGTGGTTGGAGTAGTGCATTTTAAACTTCTGTTGTAGGGAGAAAATGGACACAAAAAGTTTCAACTTTTCTAGAATTTACTGAGGTTTTCTTTTGTGGCTTAACCCAAAACTTATGTTGTTTTTTTCACCATTGCATGGTCAACTGGAAAAGTATACTTAATCTCAATTTAAATAAAAGCTTTAGAAATGACTAAATAAGGCCCATTATAAAAGCAAATGCACGTTTTATACTATAGTCAGGCTTTCACTTTTAATTAGCGTTAAATATATCCATATGATATTAAGAGTAAGGACAGAGATTCCCAATTTTGCACCTAACCTAACTTTATGTTTACACTGCTAGACCTGTAACAGGCAGAGGGTTTCTTAATAACGTAAGTAATATCTAATCTCAAGGAATGTCCAAAAGTTCTTGAAAATTTCAATGACTATTTAAATTCATTTCCATGTTTTTTTTTGTTTTTTTTTTTTTTAAAGTAGGCTTCACGCCCAGCATGCAGCCCAACACAGGGCCTGAATTCTCGACCCCACGATCAAGACCTGAGCTGAAATCAAGAGTCAGATGCTTAACTGACTAAGCCACCCAGGCGCCCTTCCATGTTCATTTTTAATTGAAACTAAAGTGATAAAATACTGGTAAGTTCTCCATATCAAACACTGTTTTCAAAAATAATGCACCCCTCCTTCTTCTCTAAAATAGTAAAATGTGATTTGACTATTAAGTAGTATGTTAGAACTATGACCTTTCTTGCATGAGAATCTCTAACTAATATATCTGTGATTACAATAACTCAGGAGCCCTAGCATATCGGAAATTTACACTGAACTAGCAAAATCCGTATATCACTGGCTTTGCCAAATCTATGCTTTTGCAGTGTGTTTGAACTAGAATGATTCCTTTGTTTTCTAATTCTGATTAAAAATTAGTTTCTGAAGTCAAACTTTGTTTCACCCCAAGAGAAAGAGATAGATGAATCCTGACTCTACTGTGAGTTAACTTCTACGTAAGCCTTATTGGGATGTGTGGCTGGCTCAGTCGGTAGAGCATGCGATTCTTGATCTTAGAATGGCTGAGTTCAAGCCCCACACTGGGTCTAAAGCCTATTTAAATAAAACAAACAGGGGCGCCTGGGTGGCTCAGTCGGTTAAGCGTCCGACTTCAGCTCGGGTCACGATCTCGCGGTCCGTGAGTTCAAGCCCCGCGTCGGGCTCTGGGCTGATGATGGCCCAGAGCCTGGAGCCTGCTTCCGATTCTGTGTCTCCCTCTCTCTCTGACCCTCCCCTGTTCATGCTCTGCCTCTCTCTGTCTCAAAAATAAATAAACGTTAAAAAAAAAAAAAAAAAAAAAAAAAAATTAAAAAAAAAAAAACAAAAAACAAACAAACAAACAAAAGTAAGCCTTATTAAGACTCAGTTTCTTATACATAAAATAGATGCAATAATAGTTTACATGTCACAGAGTTATTTGGACAAAATCTTAACATGCATATAAAATGTCTATCATAGTGCCTGGCACAAAGTGAACATTAAATATTTATTATTATTTTTTTGTTTTCCTCATATCAGCTCTCTTTTCTCTTAGATTCACTAATCCCATACTCTGACACTAGCTATGCCTTCTCATTTAAGGTCATGTTCAGAACAATAAACACCTTTACCAACGAACTGATAACAGATGTTAAATTGAGTACCTCTCAGCTATGCTTAATCCTGCAGAGCACCTTTTGGTTTCCAAAGTATCCATGTGTCATTTGGAAAGTATTTCATCTTTCTACTCAAAGCTTTCATGATCAGAGAAGAAAGTGAGTTTCTGTCATACATATTTATTTTATTCTTCAAAAAATATATTTTATCTCTAACCAATAAACTATAGCCCATAACAACAAAACCTCCTCTTTAATTGTCAAGCGAATGATTATTCAATTTTAATAGCTATGCCACTCAATGATTATAGCTGTCATTTGAACAAATGGAACTCCTGTGCCTCTACTAGCATCTTTAGTTTCCAAATAGCTTAATGTCAACTTTCTTTTTTTTATTTGAGACAGAGAAACAGAGAGACAGAGAGGGGGAAAGCCCATGTGCAAGGTGGCAGAGAGCAGGGGAAAAGAGAGAGAGAATCTTAAGCAGGCTCCATGGTTAGGGCAGAGCCCAACACGGGGCTCAATCCCACATCCCTGGGATCGTGACCTGAACCAAAATCAAGAATCAGACACTCAAATGACTGAGCCCTACCCAAGTGCCCCATCATTTTCAAAAATACAATTTAAGATATGTTAGGTTGCTTCAGTTTATTGCTATATAAAATCACAGGTGTACCTGAGTTAGAGGGAGGAGCGTGGTGAAGTACAGAAAAATAGTACAACTTTTAACTAGCCCATGCCTTCAAATGGCTACCTGCCATAATCTTTAGGGAAAGGCTGTAATTGTGATTCATCTTTCTCTTGAGGGTGAAACCAAAATTTTCCTTCTCACTAGAGCCTATATGCCTCCTTTCATGAAGCTTAGCTATCTTAAAACCCATGTGGTTGGAACAAGTCACATTTCCCCCTAAATTGTTCCCACCTCACCCCCTAACAGGCAAGTATTCTTTTAACAACCAGCTCTCCCAGTAACCTTTCTCAAACTCAGAGAAAATTATAAAAAAGCTCTTTACAGAGAACACAGAGATTATTCATTAAACCACCATAACATATTATCAACAGTTTTTGCCACCTGTCCCAGGCTTAGGAATTCTTAATGTAACTAAGCCGTATATACCCACCCTTCCCCATTTTAAAAATTAATTAAAGAAAAAGAACTATTTTTTAAAAAAACATTATGAAGTAGTTATCTCTTAAGCCAAAAGGCATATTTTTACTAGATATATATTATGTGCTAAACCACATACTACATGCTTTGTCTAATTTTGTCTCATGCAACCTATGTAAAGTCAGGTGGGAAGTAATTATATAACAGATGTGAGGGCTGGGGAAAGGAAGGAATAATTTTTATCTAAGATTCACAAAGAAATTCAGCAAACAGGACCAAAGAAATCAACAAGTAATTGAAAGTAAAATGAGCCATGAATAGGCTGCTTACAGATCAGGAGGTAAACTCAAAATAAAACAAAACAAAAAAACACTAGAAGCTGTTACAATACACTTTTATTCTTTTTGTTTCTTGCTACACACGAATTCTTAGACTAGTAATGAGTACCTTACATTTGTAAAGAAGTAAATTCAACTGGACTCTGGCTCCCCTAAGTATAAAGACAATTTCCAAAATCAAAATTACAAATGAAAATTGCTATTTAAAATTTAACTTCTAGCCAGCACACTAAGACAAAAATAAAAGGTGTAGGGATTAGAGCAGAGAGAAGTTACAAGGAGAGATACAAAAACCTAAAGAAGTACAGACTCTGGGGCCAGAATGCCTGGATTCAAATCCCAGCTAGTAACCCTGGGCAAGTTAATGTCTGCATCACTGGAGCTCCTGCAAGGATCAAATGGGTTAATATGTGTAAGTGCTTAGAATAAAAGCCTGATAAATAGAAAGCACTGTATAGTAAAATTATCCTTTTATAGGCAATATGATTTTCTATACAGAATACCCAACAGACTCAGGAAATTATCAGAAATAAGAATTCGGCAGGTTGCTAAATACATATAATTCAATTGTCCTCCTATAAGCCAACAAAGAGAATGTAAATTTCTGGACTTTTTTCGTATGGAAATGTTCAAAAAAGCTTAGAGAATAGTACCAAGAATTACACCACCACCACCACCCCCAACACCACAGGTGCCTACTTTAAACAATGATCACATCAACTCATGGCCAATCTGGTTTAATCCCCACCCACAGCTTCCCCTCTACTTTGGATAATAATGAAACGTATCCCAGACACATCCTTGCATCCACTATCATTTCAGTATGTATCTCTAAAAGATAATGACTCTTTTTTTAAAAATTTTTTTACATTTATTTATTTTTGGTAGACAGAGACAGAACACAAGTGAGAGAGGGGCAGAGAGACAGGGAGACACAGAATGCGAAGCAGGCTCCAGGTTCTGAGCTGTCAGCCCAGAGCCCGATGCGGGGCTCGAACTCACAGATCGCGAGATCATGACCTGAGCCGAAGTCAGATGCTTAACTGACTGAGCCACCCAGGCGCCCCAGATAATGACTCTTATTAAATATAACTACATACTGTTACCACACCTAATAATTAACAATAATTTCTTAACACTAAATATGTAGTGTTCAAATTTCCCTGATTATTTCATAAATATTTATGTATTAAAATCTGGACCTAAATAAAGTCCAATCATTGCTATTAATCTCAGGTTTCCTTGTCACTTCTCTTCTTTTGTTCCCTACAACTTATTCATTGAAAAAAAAAAAAAACAAGTTGTGTGTCCCAAGGACTTCCCCAAAGCCTTGATTTTGCTGGCTGCATCTCCATAGTATCATTTCATTTGTTTCCCTGTTTTTTGTGTTTCCAGTAACTGGCAATGAGAGCTAGAGGCTTGATGCAATTCAGGTTCAAGTTCAATTTTTTTAAAAAATATTTATTTATTTTTGAGAGAGACAGCACAAGCAGGGGAGGGGCAGAGAGAGAGGGACACACAGAATCTGAAGCAGGCTCCAGGCTCCGAGCTGTCAGCACAGGGCTGACATGGGGCTCAAACTTGTGAACTGCGAGATCATGACCTGAGCCGAAGTCAGACGCTTAACTGACTGAGCCACCCAGGAGCCCCTCAAGTTCAATTTTTTAGCAAGAATACTTAATAGGTAGTGTTGTGAACTTTCACTGAGAGAAACCTAATGTCTGGCTGTCTCTCTGTGATGTTAGCAGCTACCAATAATCTTTACTTAGGTCCTGGGATTCATGACAAAATGGTGATGTTCTACTGATCACTCATTCTTCATTTATTAACCGGAATAATCCCCAGAAAAGAAACTTCCTCTCCTCAACTACATGGTTACTTTCAGGTACAGTGGGATCCTTAGCATACTCCAAAGAAAACTCGTGAGTTTTTGGGGTTTGTTTCTTTTTTTTTTAACTATCATTATGCACTCAGGGACTTAAAGTTGATATGACTGAGTATACTGCAGTTATACTTACGATACTCAAAATGTCTCCTCTTTGGCCAGCCAGAGCCCATCCAATTAAGCACCTTCGTTGTTCTGCCACACCCTGTTCATGTTTGATAACTTCTTTGCAGAGATTTCAAGTGCCCAGGTCTGCAATCATCTTTAACCATAAGCCGCTTTCCATATTCAACTTATTTCTTTCTTATTCTATATTTCTACTAAATTGAAAATCCCTAATTCTTCATTATAAATCAGCTGTGTTATACACTCTGAATATTATGATTGAACACAGACCCAGAAATTATCAATTATAGCACTATGTCTCACTGAAGTCTACTTTCAGCATTCCATTAAATGCAAAAAAAACCAAAAAAAACCAAAAAAACCCAAAAGCTTCCGAACCTATTCTCTGCTGGCATTCTGACTCTGGCATATTTTTTCATGTTCTATTCCAAAATTTGGGTATGGTTTTTTAAAATGCACAATGAAATTTCACTGTTGTTTTTTTCTTTGAATAATTGATAAAATCATCAAGTATGGGGAAATGGTCAAACTCTTAGAAGTTGAATTATTCTGGGGTGCCTGGGTGGCTCAGTAGGTTAAGCAGCCGACTTCGGCTCAGGTCATGATCTCACAGTCCGTGAGTTCGAGCCCCACATCGGGCTCTGTGCTGACAGCTCAGAGACTGGAGCCTGCTTCAGATTCTGTCTCCCTCTCTTTCTGACCCTCCCTCGTTCATGCTCTGTCTCTCTCTGTCTCAAAAATAAACAAACATTTAAAAAAATTAAAAAAAAAAAAAAAAAGAAGTTGAATTATTCTGTACCATAATTCAGACTTTTGGAAATCCTCATACCTCATCCTTAACATTAAAATTCATGATGCTGTGACTATTTGACGTACTTAATGTATTTGCTATGCTATGCCCCCTTAAAATCATAGAAATGGCACTATCAGTAGTAAAGAGATATTTACCTTACTTTACTAAAAAATTAAACATTTAAAGCCCTGTCACACTACAGCACCAGCATTCATCGCTGTGGAAAAGCAGTATCCTATACCTACTGGCCATTTCTTCATAAAACACTGAAAAGTCATGGCTTTGGTCGCCAAAAATCACTTACATCCACAATTTTTACTACTTTGATACTAAATCACAATCAGAAATTACATTACTGAATGCCAATTCTCCTTGAAAAAAGCAGGTATGAACTGATATCCTGGTGCAATTTCTTTTCTTCGCAGTTTAAGTGTACCCTTTCCCTGCAGCCAACGTTGCTGGGCTTCAATCACAGGAACCAATGCAACTTTTCCAGGCAACACTGGCTTTAAAACTAAAACAAAGACCACCAACCACCATCACCAACGACAACAACAAAACAAAATAACAACAAAAATCCTCTGCCCCAGTATGGATTTCTCAGTGATAAAACAGTAACACATCTCTATGAAGTGCTGGTATGTTCTCTGAACATCAGTGCTTTCATCCAACTGAAAAACAAAAAATTCTGCTAGCATGCACACATGACAGTAATTGCTTTTCCAGATGGTATGCCTTTGATAAGGGATTTTTGCCAAAAGCTCATTTTACTTTCTCTCCAAGCATAATATTTGCCATTAACTTTGAAACTGGTTTTACAAGCTTCTCACTAGTAGTGTGAGTTGACCTGTTTTTCCCTATGAGAAGGGTAACTGTGAATAATACTTACTGGTGTGGTCTTCTCCGTCTTTAGCAACAACATTAATCTCACACTGAGAAGCATTATTTTATAAAATTTATACACATTTCACTTTTCATCACAAGTCTAAAAAGTAGTATTTCTAAGGCAGAAATATTAATTCAATTCCCCAGGGTGGCATGGAAGGAGAAGAGCCAAAGCCTGTGCTCTTTCCATCATCCCACAGAGAGAAATGTAGCAAGGGAACACCTATTCCCTCAATATACCCTGTTAACAATTGTTTTCAAATGTTTTCTTGAGTCCAAACATTTTTTAAAGGTACCATTTTAACTTAATATAAACTGTAATCTAAGATATAACCTTATAAATGTTCTAGGGCCATAATTCAGGTACTGATTTTATTTTGCTTTGATCCAATCTCAAAACCTAAAGCACCCCCCATCAAAAAATTTACAAAAAAATATTGTCGAAATGTATTATATAAAACTTCCGTGAAATTTTTGTTTGTGAAATTTTCACTTCTTCATTTTCAAAGGGGAAAATAAAAAATATTAATAAAGGATATTGTGTGAAAGCTTGGAAATAAATGAGTGGGGAGATATAAGAAACTGATGAATTAGAGATATCCTAATTTAAGGAATTAGGCAAATAAATTTGGCTATGTTGCACTTTCACAAGTAGAACCATAGTTAGCAACCACAACCAATTCATTAGCAAATCCAATTGATCAGAACTTCCTATTCCCTAATCTTAACTTCTGTTGAGATCTGAGCATAGTACTATACTGCTCAGAAAGGACTTCTAGAATTTGATTTTATGTGCTCATCTTCTGACTGTTTTTAAATGGTTTTCAAATGAGTGTATTTAGCTTCTCTAGCCCCAACAGTAAACCTTTGTAGTGAAAAATGCCTTCAACTTCATTTATAAGGAAGTTATAAATAATTTATATTCTTCCCCATTATCTAGAATCATTCTTTGGAAAGCTTGGACATTCGACTAATGTTGTTAAAAAATAAGAGAAATGTTCTGGAAACAAGACAAATTATATATTTAATCATCATTATTATTTGATTCAAAATGACACACAAAAAAATTTAGAGAAGTACAAGATATCTACTAGCTGCCAGAACAGTTCTAAAACTTCGCATCAAAGCAACCTCTTTTTCGTCTATTTGATTCAAGGTAACTTTTCTTTGACAAACATTGTTCAGTTACACCAGCCCCTTTAGAAGATAGTCATTTATTTTAACTGACGCAGTCAGGATTTTCCAATGTCATGGATTCTTATTATTTTAGAACTTATTGCTTTACATATTCTTCTTCCAAAACAGAACAAAATTAAATTAATAATCCTAGTAATAAGTGATACATTTTTCTCAGATCTTTTTCTCTGTATTCGAGCAAGATTAATTTACAAACCTCTATAATATATACAGAGAACCACCAACTTTGACCTGCCCCCTGAAATAATAATTTTCCATACTTCTTGCCTATTTGGAAACACATTAGAAAAAAACTTTTTTTTGTTTTTAAATAAATACCTAACTATATTCAGTTTAGAATTTATATGTATTTTAGAAAAATAGATAGCACTATGTTTTTTGTTGACACTACATTTCCATTCATTGTTTTGAACTGGCATATGTAGTCTTTAAAGTGGGATCCACCCCATGACTTGGAAGTGTCACTTGATTCTTTAATTACATATCTCCCTTTTCTGGTCCAAGTGAAACTGACCTATCAGATCCCAAAGGTCCTACAGAGACAGTCCATGTAAAAGTGATACCTCTTGGTGAATAAAAAACCCTTAATAATAAGTTTAGGAGACCAAGAACAAAAAGGTTTCCAAATCAAACCAAAGGACAATCACTAAGATCTCATGTATCATGTGAGCAGACTCTGTCAGAATGCTTAATTCATCTGCCTATCCCAGAGGGTCATACATAAAATAATTACTAAATTGACATTTTTAATAAATAATAAATAATATTTAATAAATAATAAAATTAAAACTATTATCTAACCTAGTTTACTCAGTCTCAATCTGCACCCAGTATATTCCTTATAATTGACATGCTTTACTAATCATAAAGATGATCTCCCTTTTAAATCCGCATCTTTTCTGTTTTGGGGGCAAAAGGGTAGGGAAGGATGAATTTTTCCATAAAAGCTAAGCATTCTAACACAAAAACTTTTAAACTTATGAAATCTGTATATAGAAACCAATATTACAAAATGACTTCCAAGGAGTCAGATTAAAGTAAAATTGTGCCTCAAATACCTTAGAAAAAGTAGAAATTCTAAATGTTGGGGTCTTCATTTGGAACCAAAATTTTCTACTGCATGATCTTGCTGATGGTCCTTGATTTTATCATCAGAGTCGGTTCCAGTTACATTTCCACTAATAAGGACAGATCTACAGTAGAAGAAAGAAGATACACTTAGTCTACTGAAAACATTACAGATTTAGATTCTATTACATATCATTGTTTCCCTGTAAGCACACGAAAATTCTTACACAGATGCTTTATTCAAGAAATGCCAATTCTCATCCTTGTCCCTACTACAGATTTTAAAAATTGAAATTAAAGATTAAAAGCTCAATAATTAATTAATTAATTAATTAATAAGAGATCATTAGTTACTAGCTTTAAAAAGGTTCAGATCCCCAATGAAGATATGTAGCAAACTGGGCTTTGCATCAGTATTCCGAGGAGACCGCGACCCTCAACTATTAGCTTACTCTCATCAGAATTGCTGACGTTACCCCAGCAGCAGTGGCTTCAGCACCCAGTTTTAGGTAAAGTGGAACAGTAGGAGGGAATGGGATTCCTCGCAGAAGATACCTCAATGCAATGGCTCCTTACCGGATCACTGTCACTGGGGCATGACAAACTTGATTTTTTCTAAACTAATGATAGTATTATATCTTCCCATTTTTATCTCAAAGCTAATTCCTAACGGTGGGGGGCTTTGCAGATTATCAGAGGATGCATAAGAAATGTGAAACCTGCTGGCTTTCATTACTTAAAGCTTAACTGGTTTAGGCTTTACCACTCAGGGTTAAGTTTTTCACTAAATTTAATATTCCCTTTAGATCACAAAGACACAGTGGATTAGGTCCAGAGATGATCACTATATCACAGGTCAATTCAGGAACTGTGCCAGTTAATTCTACCTATGGCTTCCACCCATAATCCCTGGGCTTTATTCAAAACACAAACCATTCTGGCCAATTACCCTCTCCCCTATTTTCACACCCCAGTCTTCTCTGTGCTTTCTCACCCACCCCATGTGTTCCCCCACCACTGCCCTTCCTTTTAATCTTTTCCCCGGGGAACCTATGGAAAACTCTTTTACATAGTGAAACAAATCACCTCTACATCCTCAACCTATCAGTGAACACTGCTTTCAACCGCTGGGCTAAATCTGGCTCTTGAGAGGAGCCCTCTACAGTGAAGGTTAACACAGTAGGGATCAACCTTCCCCACAGTGATATTTCCAGACCCAAACTCACATGCAATCCCATTCCTGCCTTCAAGCTCAAGCCATCTGGCTTCCTACTCTCTTCTCTTTGTCATTCAATATCCCAATCTATCATTCCTAACCTAGGTCCAGACTTGATCCCTTAGATGTGCTCTACTGCTCTCATTTCTCCAGGTAGTTACTGTGTTATTACCAGTCTCAAAATCTTGACTGTCACCCAAGCTATCCATCTACTGAGTATGCTACTTTCTTCCTTCCACTTCACCACCCTCAAATTCCTAATGCTGGTTGGATTTAATCACCTGCTAGAGAGAAAACACACAACCATGTGGACTGATCCTGCTATTAACATTAAAGTCTTCAATTTTATATATACTTTAATTTTCTTTAATGTTTATTTATTTTTGAGAGAGAGAGAGAGAGCATGAGTGGGAGAGGTGCAGAGAGAGAGGGAGACACAGAATCCGAAGGAAGGAGGCTCCAGGCTTGGAGCTGTCAGCACAGAACCCGACACGGGCTTGAACTCAGACTGCAAGATCATGACCTGAGCAGAAAGTCAGAGGCTTAACTGACTGAGCCACACAGGTGTCCCTAAAGTCTCCAATTTTAAACAATGAATGCTATCCAGTGAGCCTTTTACATATCGTTAATCAGGTCCTTCCCCCATTATTCACACTGCCTTTCCTTCCAAACTTTTGGTACACTTCCTCTTCCCGTCCTATGGGAGGTGGGATGGGAAAGCGGTTTCTTCATGTTTTCCTTAACTGTTTGTGTAGGTTGTTATTATTATGAAAACACTATTTCTTTCATTTACTTTGAACGTTTTTTCAATTGCTAGTTTTTAATATAAAAGTTTTTATTTTTAGGTGGCCAGATTTGTCCACCACTGCCTTCTCCGTTTATTATTTCTCTGCTTAGAAATTTCTCCTCCTTCAATGATAGCAGATAAATACTCTGATTTTTACCTTGTCTATAGGCTAATTGTTTCAATACTTCATCCCAAAAGATGTATGAAATGAGATTTGACTCTAAACTGTTTTCTGAATTGCCAACCAGTTTTCCTGACAACATTCAGTAATTCTCACCATCCTTTGGTTTATAAGGGTTTTTTTTCCCACATATTTCATTGGTTTTTCTAAAATAAGGCTGACTTCTGGGCTATAATCTGTTGCAGTAATGTAATTGTTGTTTCCTTATATGTTTTAATTTGTGGTAAGAATATTCTTTGGTATTCTCATCTCCAATTCGTCCCAACAACAGTTAAGATACATTTTACCAGTTTCCCAGGACATGCCAAGTGATTTCATGAGTAAGAAATGGTTGCCCAGTCTACTCTGAGTACTGTGTCTTTCTGTTACGGTTGTTGCCTATACACATTGCTCCTTTCTGTTTTAAGGCATCATCCATTCCACTACTGAGTCAAGAACCGAAACCTCTCTAACCGTGCTAGAAAGACACCCTTCTTAAATATTTATTCACCTGAAGCCAGATTCATAAATTCATAAAACCTTGCTCTTTGCAATTTTCCATGTTCTGTATGTGGTCTTTTCATTTATAAAATCTGATGTGCATAAAATAAAGGTATCTCATACACAATTTTTATTTCATAGGCCAACATTTTTATCATCTCTGAAGTATTTTTCAGATTTTCCTATTATCTTTTAAGATCCACAGGTGTGTTTAGTATTTTTAGTTTACATCTTTTGCATACACTGACATCAAAATATTTTATCAAAACTGAAAAATGATGTAAAAGGAACACATATTTTAACAGTCTCATTCCTATGTCACCCACATGCAGCTCACATTGCCCTTGATTGCTATTGGTCACCACTTTTGTTAGTTTTTTCTATGTCCTTCCAGCAATTCTTTATGTAAATACACTTCACTGAAGAACAGTCTTATTCCTCCTATCTTCTTAAACAAAATTCCCAGTTTTACACCTTACTTTTTTTTTCAATCAGCACATCCTACAGGTGTTCCATGTTAGGGTCTGTTTCAGCATTGTTTTTAAAGCTCCGTGACATTTCATTACATGAATATATACTAGTTTGGGTAACTAGGCCCGCGATTGTAAGAGATTAGACTCCACAAATTTAAGTGTTGTTTTTAAAAGCAATTTAGAGTTCAAGAGCAGCAACTGTACAGACCAAAACAGTACAGAAACCTATGTAGTGTGATTTCACAAATTTGTAATTTTATTGATAAATATAAGTTCTCTTGTACATCACTTTATCTTTTCTCTCAAGTTTACTGTAAGCCTATCTAAAAATCTATCAACTGTTATAGTCATATGAGAGTGAGGAGCCTCAGATAATAAAAGCTGCCCAATCTCACTGAGAGCTTCAATGGGCTGACAAAAATGAAATACAGCTGCACAAGAGTCAAGACAGTTGTACAAGTCAAGAAATGTTTCATTCTGACTTAGTGGAATCAGAAAAGGTTTCACAGGAGAAAGAGCCCCTTAAGTTCAATCCTAAACGAAGAAATACTCAAGAGGCAGATGAAGGCAAGAGAAAGCATGAAAGAGGGATCAGAATAAAGAGCTGTTTGAAATAGCACACCTTGTCAAGAACTCTAAGGGTTCCACTTCCACTCAGAATACAGAGAGCCACAAAAGAATGCCAATCCCACCCTCATGAGTAAAAGCCAGATCTATCAAATGAAAACTTCTCTTAAGCCTAACAAAGAGTCAAGGTCACAGGGCAACCAAGTAAATTTAATTCCAAAGAGGGACAAGTTCCTCCAAGGAGAGACCACACACATAACTTGTTTTACCTTCAGTAGGTCACAGAAAAAGAAGTGGTCACCGTACACGTGTGTAAGAAAAAGAAATCAGCTAAGATTTTAACAAATTCTTAAAGACTAAGTGTAGACTGATGTGTCAGTTTGGAATGGCTGGAGACCCCAGACACACGCAGAGTTTACACTCAACTGTAAGTTCTTCTGCATGCCTCGGCCAGGTGCTCACAAGAAAAATTAAAGGTAAGCCAGAGAGAGCCCTGCATCAACAGGCAAGTGTGCAGGAGGTTACAAGAATGGGCATGAAACCCTGCCTGATTCCTCAACCTTTCATCAAACACAGAGCAAAAGCCTAGAGCCACTAGGGGAAGGACAGAAAACCCTCTCAACCTAGGATCCAGGCAAAAATCTACTGCTTCAGAGGAGAATACAAGCAAAATGCCTCTGCCTCTGGAGGAGGAGGAGGAAACAGTCTCAAGCCTCAAGACACAGGCAAAGATACACTGATGCTAGGAAAAGGTAGAGGCAAAAAAAAAAAAAAAAAAAAAAAAAAAAAAAAAAATTCTGCCACTTTTGGGGAGGGAGCAGGAAAGAGTCATGGGAAAAGGATCCTGCACCAATATCAAAAGGGATCAACTACTACATGACCAAATACAAATATATGGCAGAATCTGACTACCACAAGGGAGAAAGAGCAGAAAAGCTAAGAAAGCCTCACCACCAACACCCAGGAACATAGGGCCTGACCAGGATTGGGTCTGGACTAGGACAAGAGAAGCCTGCCCTGCCCCACAGACACAGGCGTGGGTAACAAGCAACAATAATCACTGGGCAGAGGGACAATAACATAAAGAGAAATCTCTCTGGTACACAGATATGCAAAGACTGTTGAAAGATGAGGGTGGTACAGGAACACAGAAAAAATCCTGTAATACCACATGCCACACTCTAGACACAAGGGAACAGCAGCCAACTGCTGGAGAAATTTGAAGCCTGTGGTACAATGAAGGTAATGAGGGCAAAAGAATCCAAACCTCACTCGGTTCATGATTAGATTGACTCAACCTCCAGCACAAACAGCCTAACAAAAGAAGAGGAGCATTTCAATCTCTCCTATTCTTCTGTACACAATGATGAACATTAAATCAAAAATTATGAAGCATACACAAGAGCAAAAAAATAATAATAACCCTTTGTCAAGAGATAAAGCAATCAACACAATCAGAAATGATTTTGCTATTGAAAGTATCAGCCATTTAAAAATAACTATAAATATGTTAAATGGTCTAGTAGGAAAGATGGAAAACATGCACAAACAGATGGACATTTTCACCAGTGAGATGGAAACTGTAAAAAAAAGGCAAAATATAAAAGATAGAAACAACAGAAAAATCCTATTAGAGAAAAAAATTCCTGAGACAGGCTCAAAAGCAGTCTGGACACAGATGAGGAAAGAATTGGTGAACTAAAAGACAAGTCGGTAGAAAGAATCCAAAATGAAAACAGGTAAAAAGAGTGATGGGAAAATACAGCTCGGGGCATCCAAGAGCTGTAGAATTATAACAAAATATCTAATATTCAACTGAAGCCTGAAGAGAAGGAAACAAAAAAAATGAGATGAAGAGATAATGGCCAAGAATTTTTCCAAATGAATCCAAGACAACAAAACAGCAAAAAAATCCTGCAGAATCCGAATCATAAAATATACCTAAATGCGTGTGTGTGCGCGCGTGCACACACACACACAAATATGTACGGATAGATCATAGCTAAAATGCAGAAAGATAAAAAAATCCCAAAGGCAGACAGAGAAAAAAAATTACTACATACAAAGATTAAAATTTCCTTCTCTTCAGGAAATTACACAAGCAAAAGAAAATAGCATAGAAAGATTAAAAAGCTGAACATAAAATTCTATCACCAGAAAAAAAGTTTTCAAAATTGAAAAAAGAAAGAATGTTTTGACAAATAAAACCTGACAGGATGCACTGCCTGCAAACATCAAAAATGTTAAAGGAAGTTCGTTAGGCAGGGGTAAAAGTTACCAGGTAAAAATGTAGATCTACAAAAATAAATGATGAGCACTATAAAGAGAAGGTAAATATAAAATACGGTTTTTTTCTTATTTTTATTCATTTTAGAATGAATGAAGAACATTTAGAATGAAGAACACAAATAATGTATTGTGGGGTTAACAACATATATACAAGCAAAGTTTATGACAACGTACATAAAGAGGAAAGACAGAAAATAAAGTATACGGGCATAAGGTGATCATGTGACACATGAAATATATAATGTTATTTATACAAAGATTATCAAAAGCTAAAGTTGTATCTTTTAAACCCTAGAGTAGTGATTCTCAAGCAGGGGGGTATTTTACTCCCTCAGGGACATGTAGCACGCTCTGGAAACATTTTTGGTTATCATAACTGGGGGTGGGGAGTGGGTGCTGTCATCTAGTAGAGAGAGGCCAGAGACGCTGCCAAAATTCCTACAATGCACACAGAATATCCCCTCCAGTCCCCAACAACTATCCAACAGTAGTGCCAAGGTTGAAAAGCCATGACTTACAGCAACTGCTAAAATATATGTGTATATATACATAGATATACATACTAACATATGTGTATATATACATATATGTATTTATACATGTGTATATAAGTGTATACGTGTGTATATACATGTATATCTATGTATATAGAATAAGCCAAGAGTTTACGTAAAATGGAATTATGAAAAAAGACTAACTCAAAGGATATAATAATCAATATTCTAATCAGTAGAAGATAGAAAATCGCTAAGACATAGAAGACTTGAAAACACTATCAATTGACTTGACCTAGCTGAACACTTATAGAATATTCTACACAATGAGAGCAGATATATATTCTTTTCAGGGGCACATTGAACATTCACCAAGAAAGACCACATCCTGGGCCATAAAATGAACCTCAACATATTCAAAAGAAAGTCAAATGATGTATTTTCTCTGACCAAAACAGAATTAAATCAGAATAAATAAGTGAAAAATAAAGAATTACTGAGGGTTAGGAATTGAACAACACACTCCTAAATTTCCCAAGGGTCAAAGAGTAAGAAATTTTAAAAATATTTTTAATTGAATGAAATTTAAAATAGAACATATCAAAATTTGTGGAATACCACCTACATAGTTTTTAGAAACAGAAGAGCATTAAATGCTTATATTAGAAAACAAGCAAAGTCTTGAACCAATAATAATAAGCCTTCATCTTAGAGAAGTAGAAAAAGAATAAACTAAACACAAAGCCATTAGAAGGAAGAAATAAAATTGAAAAAAAAACTAGAGAAAATCTATGAAACTGAAATCTAGTTCTTTGAAACATTCAATAAAATTGAATAAACTTCTGGCTAACGTGATCAAGCAAAAAAGAGAAGCCACAAATCATTTATATCAGGAATGAAAAAAGAGCACCACTAGAGATGTTATAGCTACTAAAAGGATAACAAAAGAATACTATGAACAACTTATGGCAATACATTTTACAACTTCCATAAAATGTACCAATTTCTTAAAAATCTGAAGATAAACTACCAAGTTCACTAAAAGAAGAAACCAGATAATAAGGATAGCTCTTAATATATTAAGGACATTTAATTCATAATTTAAAACCTTCCCATGAAGAAAGTTCCATGACAAGTGGCTTCCTTGGTGAATTCTACCAAACATCTACAAAAGAAGTTATACCATATTACATAAACTCTTCCAAATATACATAAGAAGAAAACCGTTCTCAATTCATCTTATAAGCACTACTCATAAATTTCAGCATTACTCTGATACAAAAAACAGACAAAAGAAAAAACTTCAAGAAAAATTAACTACAGACTAACATCCTTTCATGAATATAGACACAAAACATCTTAAACAAATATTAAAAAAATGAATCCAGCAATAAAGAAAAAGGAATATATATAATGACCAAACAGAATTTATCCCAGCAATGCACTATTAATATTAATATTAGTTCCACATATGAAAAAAAATCCACCAATGAAATTCACCCTAACAATGGACTAAAATATAAATGATCATCTTAATAGATGTAAAAAAAAAATTAGAAAAAGCCCAGTCATTCATGATTCAAAACTCAGAAAACTAGAAACAGAAGGGAAGGTCCTCAGCCTAGGACATGAGTCTACAACAAATCTACAGCTAATATACATAATCATGAAATACTAAATGCTTTCCCTCTAAGATCAGGAATAAGGCAAGAACACCTGCTCACCACTCCTATTCACTGTACTGGGCTGCCAGTACAATAATGCAAGAAAAATGAACAAATAAAAGCCTATAGATGAAAAAAAAAAAAAAAGAAACAAAAATGCCTTTTTTTTTTTTCTTTTTTCACAAATGATAGCATTGTCTATATAGAAAATCCCAAAGAATCTACTACTGAAACTGGTAAGACAATTTAGCAAAATTGCAGAATACAAAGTCAACACACAAAATTCAATTGTACTTCTATATGGTAGCAATGAATAATTAGAAATAAATGAACAAAACAGTAGCAATTACATTAATATCAAAAAATACTTAGGATAAATATAACAAAATAAATGGAAGATTTGTATGCTCAAAACTATAAAACTCTGAGTGAAAAATCAAGGATCTTAATAAATGGAGATATACTCTTCTCAAAGACCAGATCCATCAATATTGTTAAAACAGCAATTCTCGGGGCGCCTGGGTGGCTCAGTCGGTTGAGCGTCCGACTTCAGCTCAGGTCACGATCTCACGGTCCGTGAGTTAGAGCCCCGCGTCAGGCTCTGGGCTGATGGCTCAGAGCCTAGAGCCTGTTTCCGATTCTGTGTCTCCCTCTCTCTCTGCCCCTCCCCCATTCATGCTCTGTCTCTCTCTGTCTCAAAAATAAATAAATGTTAAAAAAAAAAAAAAACAGCAATTCTCATGCATTTATAGATTTAACCTAAGTCCCAATTAAAATCCCAGGAGATTTTTTTTTTGTAAAAACTGACAAGCTGATTCTAAAATTTATATGGAAATGACAAGAACCTAAAATACTCAAGACAATTCTGGGAAAAAAAAAAAAAAAAAAGAAGTTGGAAAACTTACAGTACCTGACTTCAAGACTTTGTTTAAAGCTATAGTTATCAAGACCTTGTAATTCTGGCATAAAGATAAACATACAATCCAAGAGAAAGGAAGAGACAATCCAGAAACAGATCTACAAATTCACAGTCAACTGAGTGTCAACAAAAGTACCAGGGTAATTCAATGGAATTGGCTTTGTAACAAATGCTACTGAAGCAACTGACAATCCCTTTGGTGGGTGGAGGAGAGCCTCAATTTATACCTCATATCTTATACAAAAATTAATAGACCTAAATATTTAAAAATGCAAAACTATAAAACACCTAGAGCAAAATTTAGGAGAAAATTAGGGGGTCCTAGGTTAGCCTAGGGGTTGTCAAACTTTTTTTGCAAAAGGCTATACAGTGAATATTTTAAGTTTTATGGGCTACACAGTCTCTACTGTAAATACTCAACTCTGTCATATTGCAACCATAGGCAATGTGTAAACAAATGGGCATGGCCATGTTGCAACAAAACTTGATTTACAAAAACAAGCAGTGGGTTCAGTTAGGTGTAGTCTGCCAAACTGAGTTAGACAAAGAGTTTTTAGGTCTGACACAAAAAGCACAAATCATAAAAGAAAAACTGATATATCACAGTAAAACAACATTTTTAAATTCTACTCTTCAAAAGACAGTGTTATGAAAATGTAAAGACATGTCACAAACTTGGAGAAAATATCTGCAGAAATTATCTGCAAAACACAGACCTCATAAGGAACGTGTTTTTGGAACATAAAGAACGTTTCAATACAATAAGAAATCAGCATTCCAATAAACATAATGGCATTCCAAAAAAAAAAAAAAATTGAACAATGCTAAAATGACAACTCTAGCAAGCAGTCTCATTACTTGGTACATGTGTTTAATCTTTCCTACTGGCCTTTAGGCTCCCTGAAGCTAGACTACTCCTGTCTGAATAGAGCATCCAACATTCCAGCTTATACAAAAAAGATAACCAACAAATGAAACAAAGTTATCAGGACATTTTAAAAAGTATTTATTTATTTATTTATTTATTTATTTATTTTGAGAGAGAGAGAAAAAGACTGCAGGAGAGGGGCAGAGAAAGAGGGAGAGAGAGAATCCCAAACTCTGCTGACAGCACAGAGTCGGACGCGGGGCTGGATCTCATGAACTGTGAGGGCATGACCTGAGCCGAAATCAAAAGTCAGACGCTTGGGGCGCCTGGGTGGCTCAGCCAGTTAAGTGTCCGACTTTGGCTCAGGTCATGATCTCACGGTCCCTGAGTTCGAGCCCCACGTCGGGCTCTGTGCTGACAGCTCAGAGCCTGGAGCCTGCTTCAGATTCTGTGTCTCCCTCTCTCTCTGACCCTCCCCCATTTATGCTCTGTCTCTCTCTGTCTCGAAAACAAATAAACATTAAAAAAAAAAAAAAAAAAAGTCAGATGCTTAACCAACTGAGCCACCCATATACTCCTATCAGAGCACTTTTCAAGTTAATTTTTTTAATGTTTATGTATTTATTGAGAGAGAGAAAGAGAATGGGGGGGGAGGCAGACAGAGAGGAAGACAGAGAAATCCCAAGCGGGCTCCGCACTGCCAGCACAGAGCCAGACACGGGGCTCAAACTCACGAACCATGAGATCATGACCTGAGCTGAAATTAAGAGTTGTACACTTAACTATCTGAGCCACCCAGGCACCCCATTAAGTTAATATTTAGAGTAGTTAATATACGTACCTGATATAAAAAGTAAACTGTCTTAAAGAGTTATGGTAAACAGAAAATTTCCCCCAATCATCCTGCTCCCTTTCCTTGTTTATTATGTATTCATAGGTATTCTATACATATAAAAGCATTTATATTTTTTTAATGAAAGTGGTGACATACTTACACAGCTTCTCATCATGATTTTTTAATTTAATGTACCTCAGAGTTTATTTCACATCATTCCTTATAGAATTCCCTCATGCTTTTAAACAATTTCATAACATTATATGAATACATCATAATTTACTTAATATTCTCTCACTGATGAATTCTTGTGTTGTTTCAGTATTGACAATGCTGTAAATAATATCTGTGTACTTATGAAGTAGAATTACTAAAAGAGTATCTTAATTTTATTTTATTTTTTTAATTTTTTTTAATCTTTATTTATTTTTGAAAGAGAGAGACAGCGTGTGAACAGGGGAGGAGCAGAGAGAGAGGGAGACACAGAATCAGAAGCAGGCTCCAGGCTCTGAGCTGTCAGCACAGAACCCGACATGGGGCTCGCACTCACAAACTGTGAGATCATGACCTGAGCCGAAGTCGGACGCTTAACTGACTGAGCCACCCAGGTGCCCCATCTTGATTTTAAATTATGATAGTCTTTGCTGAATTATGCTCCACAAAGTTTATCAGGGCTTAAAATACATATATGGAAATACGTCAGTAAATCTTCCAGATCAGGGAAATTAAAATAAAGCAGAAAATTCTCTTAGTATAGCCCTAAACAAAGATGTTTTGAAAATTTTGAACTCTAAATAATCCAAGATACCTGTTAATCCAAGATAAATGTATAGTGAATGGCAATGAGAATTGTGAGGCTCAGCATGGCCCCCCTCCACTATCCCAAAATCTTTTCTATTAAATTAACGTAATAATTTTTTATTTAATATTTATAACCTGTCTATTTCTAAGAAGACTTGGAGTAGTTACAAGTTAAAATAGAAGGTAAAGAGGATTCATCACAATAAAACTATATAAATAAAATTCAAAATTAGACACTGCTAAACAGTTGGTATGGGCACATACTACCCTCTAAAGATGGCTGCCATTGACTGATTTCTTCTCTCTCCTTGTGCACATGTCACTCCATCCATCAAGAGATGGGGCTAAAAGGAGGGGAAGCCGGTTGGCTCAGTTGGAAGAGCATGAAACTTTTGGTCTCAGGGTTGTAAGTTCGAGCCCCACACTGGGTATAGAGATTAAATAAATTTTAAAGAGAGAGAGAGAGGGAGGTAGGGAGGGAGAGGGCTTATTTCCTAGCTCCTTAAAACTTGGCTGGCCAAGATTTAACCAACAGGATGAGGTAAAAGTGATCTTCTCAAGCTCTAGAAACCAAGAGAATTGGCAGCTTCCTTTTTCTCCCTCTTGGAAGCTAGAAGCCATGTAAGAAGTCCAACTACCCTGAAACTAGCATGCTGTGAAGAGGCCATGTGGCAGACATGTGACAAAGCTTTCTTAGACTGTCCAGCTCTGCTCAGCTACCAGCTGACAGATCCCTGCTGAAGTCACAGAAAACAGAAGAATCCTCTAGCTGAGCCCTGCCCAAATTCCTGATCCACAGAACTGTAAAAAAAATTACAAATCAATGTTATTTTAAGACACTAAGTTTGGGGGTGATTTGTTATATGGCAGTAGGTAACTGAAACAAACACCTTCAAGCTCATGATATCAGCAAGTTAAAAAATTGAGTATCAAATTTAGTTCTATGTTTTCCAAGTTATAAGTTTTTAATTTTTGATTAAGAAGAAAACATAGGGGCACCTGGGTGGCTCAGTTGGTTAAGCGTCCGATTTAGCTCAGGTCATGATCTCAGGGTTTGTGGGTTCGAGCCCCACAGTAGGCTCTGTGCTGACCGCTCAGAGCCTGGAACCTGCTTTGGATTCTGTGTCTCCCTCTCTCTCTGCTCCAACCCTGCTTGCACTCTGTCTCTCTCGCTCAAAAATAAACATTAAAAAAATTAAAAAAAAAAAAAAGAACAAAACACAAATTTTGTATCTGAACCATATGCACTTGTATAAAGAACAATGAACCTTAGTCCACTAGGTTTCAAATTAATTTTAGAAGATGCACATCATTCAAATAATGTTTCTTACAGATAGATTCTACAGACAGAGAGCAAATCATTAAATCAGAACTCAGTATTGGCATTTTCATGTCAGGAGAGACTGAGATGACACGGTCCTGATACTTCTGTTCTTTGAAAACTTAATACAAGAAACT
Source organism: Panthera onca (assembly GCF_046562875.1). Taxonomy (NCBI): domain Eukaryota; kingdom Metazoa; phylum Chordata; class Mammalia; order Carnivora; family Felidae; genus Panthera; species Panthera onca. The sequence goes on along the minus strand of NC_138341.1, from coordinate 19,495,841 downwards.
AGATGAATACATAATTGAGATATTCATTATACTACCTTCTCATATTTGATGTTTTAAGTGAGCTTTTGATAGACACTAAGTAGCTGTCAGTTTACGATTAAATCTTCTAATAAGAACACACAGAATACTCTGTAAGGTTGGAGACATATACATTAATAGCATTAAAAAAAAAAAAAAAACAACCTTCCCCCTAGAACTGCTCCCACTGAGATCACCAATTTCTTTAATGTTACATCCCATGAAAAAACCTTGGGCCACCCCTACTTATTTCATCTTAAACACAAATAACAATTCCCTTTTAGTCACTAAGTGCAGCCCACACTCAAGGAATGGGGAATTAGGTTGTATCTTCTTGAAGAAGGGACGTGTCTGCATAAATTACTTTGAATTCTTCTGTACTGGGTAAATAAATAAGTAGGGGCATTTATTTATTCAGTCACTTCTTTTAATCAGCATGGACCTAGGGATATTTACTTTATTCTCTCCCTTACAACCCAATACTACGTTACTTGTTTTGTTGTCCAAATTTTTCCCGCTTTGGCCACTGGAAGCTCTTTCTAGTTGACTCCTGCATCCTTTTGCCAAGCCCCGAGATTTTGGGATTTTGAATATATTCTTACTCTCAGCGCTACGAAATGTTCAAGACCCACCGTGTATATTCCTGCCCCAGTCCTAGTATCAGCCTTTTCCCAAACAGCCTAGCTCTTTTTATTGGAGAATGGTTTTAGAAACCAAGATCTGGGAGTGCCTGTGCTACCAGGGTGTCATTGCTCCTAGTCCCTCTCAGTAGACAGATGATGCATGTATATTAGGCCATTTATATAAATATATCTGTAATCATTTCTGTATCTATTAACCTAAATATGAGTTCATACTGATGTCTCTAACTCTAATCCAATACCACATGGTTCATTCTAGCCGTTCCCTTGCCAGGGTTATCTATAACCTCACTCTGCAAAGTGAGAAACTTGGCTCTCACAGTTTACCATCTATTTACTTGTTTAATGCTCATATACACATACAATGGTTTCAGAATTGTTAGCCTACACACTCCTGAATTTTTGTCCTATGTTTTTTGTCATTCCTTCTGAAAGTCTTATTAGAAGGATCCTCATTTTAGATGTATGTGTTCCTAAGGTCCTTCACCTAAATAATCTCTTCTCTCTGCACATTCTACATTGATGATCTTTCACATCATGACTTGAGTTACCTTCCAAATCACTATCTCTAGCCCAGATCCCTCTCCTCAACTTCAGATCCACTTATCTATCTTCTGGATTGGCACCTCAAATTGAACTCATCATCCTTCCCTAATCTTCTCTAAGATTCCCCTATTGAATGGCATCATCACCATGTACCTACTGCACAAGCAAAATCTTAAGATCAGGTCTGTCCTCTTCCCCCTACATCTTCCTAATATCCAACCATCAAAGCCTCAATTGTTCTCAAATCCATCTACTAACTCACCATCCCATGATCCTACCACGGCCAGCCCAATATCACCTCTGACTAGAAATATTTGTTAGAACAAACAAATAAATAAGACAACTCTCTAAATGATCTTACCACCTTCAATTTTACTGGGCTCTAATCTGATATTCTCCACATTATAGCCTGTGTGATCTCTCTAAAAAACAAACCAGATCACATCTCTTTTTCATGATTAAAATCTTTTAGTAATTCTCCATTCCTCCCAAGGTAATACCCAACTACCTTGACACTGTTTTCAAGGTTCTGTGTGATACTGTCCCTCATTATCTTTCTGGTATCATCTGATCCTTTCTCCTACTCTGTACTCTCTGCAATCAACTAATCTGAAATCTTTTCAATTTCTCCCTCTTGTCTTCTTGTCTCAACACAGATGTTCCTTCTTCAGAAAGTCAGCTCCTGCTCTATGCTCACATTCCCCCCACTGTAGCATCCATTGCACCGCATTGTACCTACCCAGTTATTTCTTGCATCACCCTCTAGACTGTAAATTCCATCAGGGCAAAATTCACATTGCCTTGTTGTTTTGTTTTTTTTTTTTTACTGTATCCTGGGAGCCTAGCTCTCTGCCTAGTATACAGCAGGTACACAATAAATGCTTAAAATAAATACTTTTGAGTTTCTGTTTTTGCTATTTCTGTGCCTTAGGTAAATGACTCTTTCACAGGTAATCAACCTTCAATAAGGTATAAAGTTTAATGTAAATCTGTTAAATCAAGTTTACTAATTACATTACTCTATAGAGTATTTCCTCAGATACTTTTTTTCATAAAAGATACAAAGCCAGTATTATTTCTGAAACCATGTCTGTCTGGCAACCTCTATTTTGCCTTCATATGTAAATGACAGCATGGTAAAGTATAAAACTCTGAGTTGATAGCCTTTTCCCTCACAACATTGCAGATACTGGAGTAGTTACCAAATTCCAAGCCAAGAACCAATACTATTTGGTGATGAAATTTTTGCTAGCCCTCAACTCAGCAAAATCTATAAAAATGACAGTACTGTTCACTGTAAAACAAAAATTATTCCATTATTTGCTTTATATTTTATGTCCTTATTTAGCCAAAAAAAAAGCTTGATAATTTATGTCAATTACTCAAGTTTTCTACCTGCATTTTATTAGTCCATAAATCCAAAGGTCTGGACTTCCCTGATTTAACATTTTCATTAAGTATAAGATTAGATTCCAATCTGATTATCTTTACCTTGAAAATCATTTTGTTTTCCTGTGTGTAGAATTTTCTCTCATCCATGAACATTAGAAACATGACTACAATAATCACTTGTCCCGCCATTTGGTGAGTTCTTTTTAAAATGTTAAGTCATCAGGGCACCTGGGTGGCTCAGTTGGTTAAGCGTCTGACTCTTGATTTTAGCTCAGATCAAGATCTCAAGGTTCATCAGAGTGAGCCCCTGTATCAGGATGTGCGCTGATAGCACAGAGCCTGCTTAGGATTCTCTCTCCCCCTCCCTCTTGGCACCTCCCACACACGCATTGCTCTCTCTGTCTCTCAAATAAATAAACTTAAAAACATTTCCAAATAAAACAATAAAATAAAAATAAATTTAAAAAATATGTTATCAGTTTAGCAATATTTTCAACACATAAACTGAGTATTTCTTGATTACTTATACATCATCTGCTTTTTCCTTCTAGAATACTCAATTTATACATACCATATCTCTTGGATCTATCTACCCTATCTATTATCTTTTTTGTCATGATCTGTTTCTTTATATAACTCTGGAACATCAGTTAAATTAATGTTCTGATTCACTAATATGATTCTCTGGATATGCAATTTCACGATTACTTTGTTCAAAATTGATTTTGTTTTCCAAAAACTTTTTCCCGTTCTCCGAATACTCATTGTTCATGACAATCACCTCTTAAATTTCACTGGGTCTAAGAATTTGGATTCTTTACATCTGGCACAGTGTCATAACTACTTTTCAGAAAGCTATCTGCTATGAAAATTCAAATTATTCCTTCTTTTGAACTGCTGAGTCTTAAATCCTACAATTTTTCTGTTTGCTCATATGTACAAGAAAGATGGCCATGTATTTTCAGAATCATGCTGAGAAAACCTCTCTTAAGAATTATTTAGATTGGGGCGCCCGGGTGGCTCAGTCAGTTGAATGTCCGACTTCAGCTCAGGTCATGATCTCGCCGTCCATGGGTTCGAGCCCCACGTCGGGCTCTGTGCTGACAGCTCAGAGCCTGGAGCCTGGAGCCGGCTTCGGATTCTGTGTCTCCCTCTCTCTCTGCCCCTTCCCCCACTCACGGTCTGTCTCCCTGTCTCTCAAAAATGAATAAACATCAAAAAAAATTTTTAAGGATTATTTAGATCAGTGTTAAAATCTTTTTCAGAAAATCTTCCCTTAATGCCAACTTTGGAAACCCCAAACCAGCTGGGGCCACAACCTCTTCTCTGATTGCTAACGCTGGCCTCAATAATAGCCTCAATCCAGTCAGTGGACTAGCTCTCTCTTTGTCAGTTCGGATCAGGTTCAGTTGCACATGAACAAATAAACACCTGTGGTTGACAGAAAAGGGAGGTTTATTTTTCCTCACATAAGGCCTCTGGAGGTAGGTATGTGAGGATGGACTGACAGCTCTGAACTCACTATAGACTTCCACTTGTCCTATCATTTCGCTCTGCCAGCCCTATACCCCATGACAGCTATGCTCAAAGTCATCCCATGGTCAAAAAATGATCGCGGCGCCTCCAGAAATCACATCCACGTCCCAAGGAGAATAAAGGAGGAAGGGGTGAGAGCTTCTTCTGAGGCTCCCCGATGAGTCCATCTCTTTTAAAGAGCTTTCCTAGAAGTCCTTCCCTAAGACTTCCACTTACAACTGCTGGGAAATGTTTAATTTTATAGTGGGGCTTAATGAGGTGTCCATAACATAGCAGTAATATTACTAAGAATGAAAGAGGCAACCAGGCCTCTCGACACCATCATTTTTCTGTCTCTCCTGAACAAGATCCTAGTTTGCCAACATCTTTCGCGATATAAAGCCAAACAAGAGATGTACATGTATTTTCACCAGAGCAGGATAATTAATTCTTACTGTCATCAGAACATAGTACTTCAATTAATGTATATTAAGGTTGCCCAAATTTTCCTAAAACTTCTAACTGTGTAAAATGCACTTGGTTGTGTTTTTTTGTTAGAACTATTCCAAAATAGGATTTTGGAACTAAATGTATTTGTGCCATTGATTTTCAATGACTCTTAATTGAACATCTTATTGTGACACTGTGGTCAAGTTAAAAACACAAAAAGACCTTGAGAGACTTGTGGTATCAAGTAGCTGAGGAGATAGAGCATACAAATAAATGAACAAAAAGGTATGATAGCATATAAATCTTTCCAAAGAAAAGAGGCAACAAGTGCTACAAAAACGTCGAGTTGGGAGAAAAGTTTAAGAGTGAAATGCGAGGAGGTAAAAGGAGAGAATGAAACAAACCCCCTGACAAGGTTTGTAAGAAACTAGCAGAGAAGAGAAGCTAGAGAAAAAAAAAGGACTAACAGAACAATATCCTTTCCCCCAACCCTGCAGCCCCTCCATAGCCCAGCTTCTACAGATCTCGCTCCTCTACAAAACCTACGTCTGCAGAATCCAGCTTCACACCCTCTACCATCTTACCTTCCATGTATTCTTTAACTCACTGCAATCTGGTTTTAGCCCCACCACTCTACTCAAGCTGTTCCCTGCCTCCACTGAATTAGCAAATCACCACTCAGCCCTTATTTACTCTTTGGTGATCTGACATTGTTGACCACTCCCTTACTTCTCTGGTTTCCAGGACGTTATTCTTGCTATATCTCTTATTCTTCCAACCCTTCCTTGCCCATGCTGGTTCCTCTTTTTCCACATAGCTCTCAAATAGAAGTAGTCATTCTGTCTCAAAATCTATATTCCTCCTGAGCAAACTCACCTATGAGCATGAGACCCAACACCACTATCACCTATATAGGACTTCCAAAATTGACCCAAGCCCAAACATTTGAGTTCTGAATCCATATATCCACTAGTCTAACAGAAAACACCTCTCCACCTGTTTGTCTCACAGGCATCTCAATCTCAACCCTACCCACCTCCCCCCACCCCCACCCCCACCCCCACCCCCTGCGCCCCCAAAACTGCTTTTACTCTTGAATTTGCTAGTGTGGTTTCAGGAAACATTATCTCTCCACTTAACCTAATTAAGAAACCTATAAATAATTCAGATGCCTTCTTCTCTCTCATTCTCACACCCAAGTGGTCTTATTAATTCTATATTTTTTAACATCTCTTGTATTTGTTTCCTCAGCTCTATCCCTACTGCTACTATCTTAGTTCAGGATCTCACTGGATCACTGGATCACCAGAAAAGGCCAGTTCTCTCTGCTACCATCATGTAGTGTTCTAATCCATCCTCCACTGGCACCAAGTAGGTTGTTCCATTTCAACAACCACATTTTTCATTCCCCGGATCTCTAATTGACTCTTCCTAATAAATGCCCACCCTTATTTTATAATCACTTGTTGTTAAGAATATAATAAATTCCTTATCTCTCTAAAATCATTGGCTAAGCTCATTTTATAAATCTGTTCTAGTAATTTTTTACTCGACTCTGAGCTCTCTGTTGATTCTCTTGCATGGTGTTGGCTTTCCTGAAACATTTGGCAATTCTTAGCCTTATATTTGGGATTCTGCTACATTCTGTTGGCTTCTGCTGATACTTCATTCAGGAAGCAATACTCATATTGTTTTCAAGAAGAGTGGAGGAAGAACAGACAAGGTGCCTCAGTGCCTGGTCTTCCACATACGAGTACAGCCAGCTACCGATGGTGCTTCACCATCTCATAGACCCAGGCTCCTACATGCAGTTCTCCCTTGGAAACTGACCTTTTGCTTGAGCGAAATTAGTATCAGAACATACACGGGTTGGAGCTGCTTATGTTACAGTAAGGCTAATGAATCACCTTATTGATAACTCTGGGGGATGCTTCCTGCTCTCAGGTTCCCCCACCTCTGGATATGAGTGTTACCCAATGGAACTCCTATTTTCAGAAATTCTTCACAGTTTCTAATTTACAATGATTTCCTCCTATTTCTTTTTTTTCTTAATTTTGTATTTTTATTTTTGAGAAAGACAGCGTGAGTGGGGAGAGGGGCAGAGGAAGAGAGAGAGAGAATATTCAGCAGGTTCCACATGGGGCTCAATCCTACGACCCTGAGATCATGACCTGAGCCAAAAATCAAGCACCAGGTGCTCAACCGACTGAGCCACCCAGGCGTCCCTCCCCTTTTTATTTCTATGGATGACTACATATATATTTTTCTATTATGTCTATAGATTTGGTGAAGGAAAGCAAAAAGGTAGTGAGTGTTCAATCTACCTTCTTGAAATTGGCAAAAATAAGTTTTCTAAAATGCAGATCACATCATGAATCTGTCCCTTTTCTATCGTAAAACCCTTTATGGGCTCCCAACTTCCGACACACAGACTCTAAATGCCTAACTATCACAACGTCCTCAATACAGCTGGTGACTCCAAACATCTTCCCACTCCTCATGCAATACCCTTCATTGTCCAGCAATACCTAACAACTTAGAGTTGGCCATATACAACATGCTTTTGCAGAATTTCATACCTTTGTATTTATCATTCTTTTGCTCTTTAATGCTTCCTCCTCCAGCTCTGTTTAGTCTTCTAGGCATCCTTCAAAATCCAGATTCAAAAGAGTGGGAAGAAATGCATATCAAGGTATTAAGAGTGGTTGTTTTCCTGAGTTTCGATATCTATATTTCCTAATTGCTTCTTTACGTTAAGAATCTCCTATTTTACTGAGGGGCAAAAAGGTTTTTTCCATTCTAAAACTCTAGTCAGGGGTCCCCTGCTCTGCAAACCGTTACTTGACTGGCCAAAATAGATTCACTTCCTCTCTGTGTCACCACGTTGCCATGTTACACCTCCCCTTGTTTTAATCACACTGTGTTAAGAGTTTTTCTTCACCTACTAGACTATAAACTACTTGAGAACAGAGTTCTATGTCTTCTTGATCTTCCCAGAACTTAAAAGAACCTGAAATTCTGCACATGCCTAATAAATGTTTGCTAAACAAATGAATAAACAACAAAACTGGAAGAATCAGGAATGGGCAGTTTCACAATCATACAAACTGGTCTCAGAAAGTCATTTAACTTTTCCTCCTAGAAAAAAGGGGAAACGTATACACAGACATTTAGAAACAGTGAGAAAAATACAATAATTAATTTATCGTTTTAAATCAGAAAAGATTTTAAGAGATCAGCCCATGCAAGCCTTCAAGTTACAGATTAAAAGAACTACATCCCAGAGAGAGGGAAACTGATCTGCTCAAGCTCAGAACCTCTAACAGAATAGGGATTCGAACCCGGATCTTCCAATTCCCATTACAAAGATCATTCAACTTTATTGACTTGTCCTATTACTGTTCATGTCACGTGAGGTGTGGGATGGATAATACCACCTTAACAGCTAAACACTGCTTGAAAATGATAGTTCTCCCAAACTGCACCATCACCTAAATTTGGCCATGGTTTGCCTTAGAATAAAACTTCTCTTGTTAGTGGCTACTAGTGCTCAAACTGGGGAAGGAAAGGTGAAAAGCATTCGTTCAGGCCATAGATTTGATTTTACCAGGTGACCAAGTACCAAACACAGATAGAAGATTTGTCCTTTTTGTGGATCTATTCGGTAATTTTATCAGACATCCTGAAAAGCAAGCAAGCAAACAAACAAACAAACAAACATATAAGGTCATCTCTTAACACTGGAAGTAAGGTAGGGGCACCTGGGTGGCTCAGTTGGTTGAGCACCCGACTCTTGATTTTGGCTCAAGTCATGATGATCACAAACAAGATTGTGGGATTGAGCCCCACATCAGGCTCCGTGCTGAGTGTGGAGCCTGCTTAAGATTCTCTCTCTCCCTCTGCCCCTCTCCCCCATTTGTGCACACTTTCTCTCTCAAATGAAAAAATAAATAAAAATGAAAAAAAAAAAAAGAAAGTAAGGTAAATTTCCCAAACCTGCATAGTTGTAGGTCTACAAGGAAAGAAAGGGGTTTTTGTTGGTTTGCTTGTGATAATGGGTTGTTCCCTTCCCCCATCCTACAAACAAAAAGTTAGCATAGTTTTCAATTGAGCAGTCCATCATTGCTATTCAATAACACTCAAGAAGCCATAAGATCATTTTTTATTATGAGGCTTTAATACTGCTGAAGTGAGGCTACAAAGAAATCTGATATTATAAGAAATCCCCATAAGACTCTGGGTCCACAGCAATCAACCTCTTTTAAGAGATATCTTCTATCTAAAATATTCATAAGTACATTTTCTTTACCTTACGTTTCAACCTCAAGATGTTTCTCAGTTCCTCCTCTCCCTACCAGCACTGATGAGATTTGCAAAGGTACTACACATCCAAGTCTGAATACGTGTGAACTCTGGACTTTGCCAGTTAAATTTTTTTTAATATTTTATTTATTTTTGAGAGAGAGAGAGAGAGAGAGAGAGAGAGAGAGTGGGTATGAGTAGGGGAGGGGCAGAGAGAGAGGGAGACACAGAATCCAAACCAGGCTCCAGGCTCTGAGCTGTCAGCTCAGAGCCTGACGTGGGGCTCGACTTCGTGAACCATGAGGTCATGAACTGAGCTGAAGTCAGACACTCAACTGACTGAGCCACTCAGACTCCCCAGGACTTTGCCATTTTAAAGGAAGTAAAAGAAAAATACAAAATAACCTAGCTTGAGACAGTGACTGCAATGCCACTACATGTTAGTATGTCTAATCGGCATATGGATGATAAATTAGTGGGAAATAACTATGTGACAACAAAGGCTAGATTAAGAAAATTGGGCCTCAGGAGGAACAAACAATCAATAAGCCCCCTGAGAGAACAAAAGCTAAAATCTGAAACATAGGCCCAGGGCCATACTATTACAAAAGTGAAGTATAAGAAACAGATGTGTCTTTATTTCCCAAAATAAATTAGCTAGAAATTCCACAGTGTTAATCATAATAAAAATTTACTCACTAAAATGTCGTAACATAAATAAATGACAAAGTGAATGTAATTATTAACACAATGGTCCATCTCTAACTTTTAATGTAAACAAACATAGGTTTTTTTTGCTTAAATCAAAACTGTATTGAACATCTTCTGTCCAACACTTCTTCAGATATTCCGCTGACCAGTAAAAGACTTTCAAAATTGTGGCACCAGAAAAATAAGCTATTGTTAATTCTTAAAGTGGAAATCTTTGGTAGCAACTCTGATGTACTTTGCAATTTTTAGTGAGAAATTAATAAAATGCTATTTGTGATAAGTAGTAGAACATCTCTTAATTCATGGGGGGGGTTATGTTAAGAACTTAAATAATCTGAGAAATTTAAAACTGATTTTTTAAAATCTACAATATGCTAAAACAAAAAAAATGTGTATATTTTACCACTAGCTGAATTATCTAAGAGCTTAAGTTATGTCATTATGCTAATTATGGCTGATCTTTTCATAAAATTAGCAGTTTTCACAGCATAACCATCAAAAAAAAATTAGGTGGATAAATCAGGACAATACTAAAGAGAATACATAAATGTTGCACTGATCTCTCAACTATCCTTCTAGAGAAAAAAATGGCAGAAAGAAGTGGGTAAGGACACTTCCAGGCAGAGTAGCTGTCCATAAACCTTGATCCTACACAATGCTAACTAACCATACTCAATACCCACCAAGGAACAGCCCTGTGGCGGCTGGCCCCTGCTCAGCCTCAGGCCTCCTTGTTAAATATTTTTTTCAATGACTTGCTCCAATAATTCAAAAAAATTTTGCTCATCAGATCTGTTGACAACAGAAAGCTAAGTAGCCTAGACAATGCGATAAATGAAAATTAAAAATGGTAAATGATCTAAAGGATAGAACACTACGTTAAAAACAAACTAGATCTAAATTAAGGGTGATACATAAATGTCTGCTGTGTAGTATTCTTTATTGGCTACATATTTTTATAAACTCTTTTGCATCTATTAAATGTTTATTTTAAAAAAAATTTTAAAGTTAATAGTAAATAGGGGCAACTGGGTGGCTCAGTCAGTAAAGTGTCCAATTCTTGATCTCTGCTCAGGTCTTGATCTCAGGGTCGTGAATTCAGGCCCCACACTTCACTCAGAGCTGGGCAAAAAGCCCACTTAAAAAAAATTTTAAAAAGTAACAATAAATGAAGCACTAGAATAAAGCATATTAAAGTCCTTTCAATAGATATTTCATGTAATTCTCGTAACAATCCTAGTAATGAGGCATCATTGTCCTCATTTAAAAAAAAAAAAAGCTAAGTCAATAATCCAAGGACACTTTACTACTACATGGGAAAACCCAAATCTTTTTGCCCCTAATGTCCATAGCCTGATTCGCTACATCATTCTCTTCTCTTAAGTTAAAATGAAAACAGGAAGATCTGGCTTAATAGCCAATTATGAAAATAAATAGGTAAATACATAAATAAATTCATCTACAGGCTTACGTGACCAAAGTAGTTAATGGGAACAAAATGAAGCATATATGGTCATTTAAAAAAAGAAAAAAAAAACCTAATTGGAAACTTGGACTATCTTGAGCACATTGATAAAATAGACCCATTCTGATCTCAGCTGATTAGAATCACATTTAAACCATGAGATGAGGTTTTTGAATACCATGATTTCAAGGACTTAAAGTTAGAGACTATCTAGAAGGATTTCCAAGTTTGAAAACAATGGCATACAAGAACAATTAGGCTATGGAAATCAGCCTGAAAAAGAGAAGCATATGGGAAGACAGACTAGCTATCATCATATAGAGACATCAAAGCAGTCATCAAATATCTGAACCCTCGACCTATCAAAATGGACAGAGATGTGTTCTATATGACTTCAGAGAATGTAACTAGGACAAGTAAGTAGACAATGGAAAGAAGCCAACCCCCCACAATCATTATTACTAAAGATAATCAAACAGAAGAGAGATGGACTAAAAAAACCAAAGGTTCCAGGGGGTTAAAAGATACAAACTTCCAACTATAAAATAAATAAATCAAAGGGTGTAATATGCAGCAGCATGGTAACTACAGTTAATATTACTGTAGTGCATATCTGAAAGCTGTCAAGAGAGTAAATCCTAAAAGTTCTCATCACTAGAAGAAAAAAAAAGTTTGTAATTCTGTATGGTGACAAATGGTAACTGGACTTCTTTGATCATTTCACAGGGTATACAAACATCAAATCATTACACTGTACACCTGAAATTAATATATCAATATGTCAATTATACCCCAAATTTAAAAAAAGGTCCCTTACAAATCTCAGATTCTTTTCTCCTAATCCTCACCCTTAAAATGAGGGCTTTGTTCTCTAAAACCAATTGTAGCCTTTATTTTAACTATATGTTAGTCATTTAATATTTTATATGCATATTCCTATAAAAGAAATGTCACAAATTATGGTCCAATCGGCAGGCTAATCCACAAAAGCTTATTTTGCAAAACTGCACTACAACATTAACTATAGTGGAGTTACATTTTATTTGCTTGTATCTTTCCCAAATTCAACTTAATCTTCACCCCCATACTAGTTTCCCAAATATGGAAAATGAGACTACATTGAAGAATCAACCTAAGTTGGACGCATGTGAGCAGGAGGTCATCAGAACAAGACAGCCTTAAAGAAAAAAATGTCCTTTGTTTCCCCTAAAGTGTCATCTCTAGTAATTTTTTACTAAATCAATTTGCCTTTTACAAATTCCACATTTCTGCACAGTCTTCTCCATGACCCTCTTCCCTAATTTTGGTAACCTTAAATTCCCCTACACTGTAGAACCCTACTCTAGCCGTACTCTGGCTGCCCCATCTTACCATAATACCCTCATCTCCAATATTACATTTCTCCCTTCTAATCACAACTACACTAGGAGTGCAGAGGCAATCTGACTAGAACAGGTTATAAACTCTTAACCTAACCAGAGGTATCTTAGAAGCAGGTATTTGTCTATCTAAATGAATTCTTAATAGACAGAATTTCAGGCAACATAACAAAGTGAAATTAAAAAATCATCATGTTGATTAAGATATTTTTGTGCAAGGTCCATCAAAAGCTTTGTCTGAAATCAGCTCCCATAAGTGGATTCTGTTTCATAACCTTTCTCCTTCCTCTAATCCTAGGTTTCTAAGAATTATATCCCTGATTTATAGGCAGAGGGAGTCTGATAACAAATAGGACTGGGAAAAATGGCTTCCACTGGTACCTGTGTAAATTAATACACCTCAATTAGAGAAAAACCTTGAATAGATAAATAAAATATTAAGAAGTTAGGAAAATTGTAAGAATGAGGAAAATGAGTCTATATACTTGTCTGAGGCTTAACATGACATCTGCTTTCCCATTAAATGTCAACACGTGTGGTAGAAAGACAAAAACAATCTATCAGCTTTAAAATACAGGTATAAATGATGATGGGGGAGCTGATTACGTGTAATAAAAACATGATTGTTACAGGAGAATGATATTGAGGGGAAGGTAGAAGGACACAGTCAACGAAGAGATCTTTTGAAATGAATGGATAACCCAAATATAAATAATCCACCTACAGATAATCATGACCGTACATATAACTAAAGGTAAAATATATTATTCTTAATTAACACATGTAAAATGTTTAGAACAGTGCCTAGTATATAATAAATACTCAAAAAGTGTTCACTTCTACAATTATTAGTTTATAATACCCATTGTTTGCAGTTTAAAGGAATTCTAAGAACTCGATCCTATCCTCTCCTAAGGGTAAGGAGTAATACATATTTTAAGATAAACACAAACCAAATGTATTACCACTTGCAGACTTCTGAAAGTAAGAATCTTCCTCAGATCACAACGATGTGTTACGCTACAAATTACTAGAAGATATGACATTGCTAATGATTAAAGTTGTACTTTACCCTTTTCATCCTTGACAATCTTGAGTCCTCTTCCCCTCTATTTTAACTTCTGACTGAAACTGTCCCTCAATGTACATTTTGGTTACTGCATCCTTTTGTTCAGTTGTCCTTCCTCCTCCCAATTCTACCCCACCCCCGAATCAGGACCCAACCTCTAGCTCTCAGAGTTGGGCACGTCTGGTGTATTCTCTTTGTACCTTCCAAATGCCTCTAATGGGTGCCCTTATCACATATCATTATAATAACTGCTGCTGTATCTACTGCCACTGTAGTCTGACAGTTCCTTGAGAACAAGGTCCATATTTTCTTCATCTTTATGAGGCTGGCACACAAAGCCTAATTCTAAAGGCTTCTAAATGTTTGTTAAATGAATGACCCTATCCTTCAGAAATAAACTACATCACAAGAAATAGTTTGATAAATTACAGTATAGCTAGATAAAGTATTACATAGTTACTAAATCATTATAAAAATTAAGTCATTATGAAAACTCAATAATAGTTAGAGAGGCTGCATATCACAGTGACTCAGAGCATGAGATGTGGAGCCAGTGCCAGCTTTCATTCATTCATTCAACAGACATTTAATGACAGGCCACTAAGCCAGGCACTGTTCTATCCTGGCCTCACAGAGTTTACGTGCCAATGGGAAGAGGCAAACAATAAACACAATAAAACAAGTAAATTATGCCGTGATATTTATAAGGTGATATGTATTAGAGGGTAAAAAAAAGAGCAGGGAAAGGGATTGTGAGTGAAAAGGAAGGGACACTAAATAGGAAGCTATGTGTAGACCTCCTTTACTCAAGGTGAGATCTGAGCTAACACTTGAAGGAGTTCAGCAGGATATCTTAAACTGCCAGACTGTTTTCCAAACTGACTGCACCATTTTATATTTCCACCAGCAGTGTTTGAAGATTCTGATTTCTCCACATTCAAATAAACACTTGTTATTATCTGACTTTTTTTTTTTTTTTTTTATTCTAGCGATCATAGTGGATACGAAATGGTAACTCTTTGTGCTCTGGTTTACATTTCTCTGATGGCTGGTTTCCCCACCCCCCACCCCCACCCCCCCACTCTTAATAGTGTCTTTTCAAGGTCAGAAGTTCTTAATTTTGATGACACTCAATTTATCAATTTTTTCTTTTACAGATCATGCCTTTTGTACTGAACGTAAGTAATCTTTTCCTAACCAATGGTCACAGAGGTTTTATACTATTCTTTTGTCTACAAGTGTCAAAGTTTTAAGTTTTATATTTATACTCCATTTGGAGTATTTAGTTAACTCCATTTGGAGTTACTTTTTCTTTTACTGTAGAACAAAATATGGATTGAAGTCCAGTTTTTTCGCATGTAGATATCCAATTGGTCCAGCACCATTTGTTGAAGACTGCCCTTTTGCCACTGAAATGCTTTGGTAACTTTGCCAAAAATCAGTTTAACATGTGTGTATAGATCTATTCCTGCACTTTCACAGAGAGTATAGTATAGTATAAAACGTGCAAATTCAAATCCCTACAATCACCTAAGTTAACAAAAATGTGTAAATGGGGTGAATTTAAGCCAATAGGAAGAAGTGGGGGCTATATCTTACTGAACAGAATATATGCTATCCTTAAAGCACTCAAATTCAACAGATATTAAAACACTGTGTAAGGATGTCTGGGTAACTCAGTCGGTTAAACGTCTGACTTTGGCTCAGGTCATGATGTCACAGTTCATGAGTTCGAACCCCACATCGGGCTCTGTGCTGACAGCTCAGAGCCTGGAACTTGCTTCAGCTTCTGTGTGTGTGTGTCTGTCTGTCTCTCTCTCAAAAATAAACATAAAAAACAAAACAAACAAAACACAACAATGTGTAGACCAAAACAATGGTGGGTATATGTGGTTGAGGGGTGTGCATAGGAAAAAACTCTGGTATATTAATATACTAGAGACATATTACAAATGAAAAAAAGCTAGACAGAGAGGAGAGTACATTGGGGAAAAGGTTAAAGGCAGTTTTATAGCAATAGGTAAAACAGAGGGAGTAACAGAAAGGGAGAAAGATGACACTAACAGATGGGAGAAGAAACTAAAAGGTCAGATACCAGACTGAGAATTAAAAGGGGTTAGGTCAAGTTTGTTGTTTTTTTTAAAGGTAAGCTCTACTAATATAACTATTAATAACAATGTCAGAAGGGTGGCTGTAGTTTGCCTCAGTTAACAACAATGACATAATTATTTGCATTTACAGCTTAGTTAACTTTTGTCTTCGTTCCTCCTCAATTAAAAAAGGGAAAAACCGGGGCACCTAGGTGGTTCAGTCGGTTAAGCAACCAACTCTTGATCTGGGCTCAGGTCACTACCTCACGGTTCCGTAGTTCGAACCCCACGTGAGGCTCCACGCTGACTGCACAGAGCCTGCTTGGGATTCCCTCTCTCCCTCTCTGCCTCCCCCTGTTCCTTCTCTCTCTCTCTCTCTCTCTCTCTATCTCAAAAATAAATAAACTTTTTTTTTTTTTTTAAGAAGGGGGAAAACCTATTCATATTCATAAAGAGAAAAAATGTATTTTGTAGGGCAGGGTCCGTGTCACTTGTGCCTTTACAGCCTGCGGAGCAAGGTTCAGCCCGTTTACCACCGGGCAGCCTGCACGGAGGAGGTCAGACTCCGGCGGCTCCGAGCTGCCTGCCGGCCTGCCGCTGGCTGAGCTGCTATGGCTGTCCCTCCGTGACAGACTAAGAATACCTTCCTTTCACTGAAGGTTCCTGATTGTTTCTTTTTGTTTGTTTAACTCCTGATCCAAAAAATTAAAGAACAGTTCTTTGCTTTGGAAAAAACACCCAAAATTCTGAATAAAATTATAAATTCATATTGTAATTTTCAGAAATCCACCAAAATATTAATAGCTTTTGTCTAGGCACAGGACTATATATAGCTACTTGCTCTAAGTTTTTCCTCCCTTCTACTTCTTAATATTTTTCTCTACTTTCCACAATATTCTATTTTCCTTTCCGAAAATGGGGGACAAAAACAAGCAAGTGAGACAGCAAGATAGCTTTCAACCAAGTAATATATCATGAATTACCCTTAATCTCTTAAAATACCAAAGGAGAAATACATTTAACATGGGTGCCAAAGTAAACGTCCCCCAAATAAATGATTCCTAAATGCACATTTAATAATTTGGGAACTTCAGAAGAAATATGTTTTTAATACTATTTTTTTTTTAATTAGAGATAAGTTCTTTCTTAATGCTAAACTAGATTTAACAGCTATAACTTACTCTGATGCCTGGAGTTCGAGCAAGGGTCAAGCTGTGATAAGCACCTTTATTTCTGGCTCACACATTTGCTTCTTAATCCAATAAACGTGTACCATCTTTGTCTCTGAGCTATCAGTGCAAATCAGAATATAACTACCAGTGCTATAGATTCACTCGTTACACTACACTTCACCATATTCACTTTATATAAATGATCACAAATGTCTTTCAATGTCAAAATCTTAAACTATAAAAACTTGACTTTCTATTTATGTTTACATTTTATTGCCCTAGTATATATCCTGTACCAATTTTATTAACGGGTTAATATTTATTTTAAGTCACAATTGCTAGAGACTAGAATCTTACTTTACTTGCTCCATAAAGAAGTGTAATCAAATAAAATACACCTAATAAAGACTATTACCAGCACTTATAGGATTGTGTCATTGCTAAGAAGTTCAAAGTTGCTATTTTTCAACTAAATTTGTTGAATGAATTATGGGTTACTCCGGAATAAGTTAGTCAGAAATCTGGAGCCACACAGTTCCAGGAGCCTGTTCAGTTGATAGTATAAATGTTTCCTGACACACGCCAAGGGCTTCTAAAGTTGGACAGACAAACTGCTGAACCTAATAACTGCTCACCATCTACAACCTGATGAATTCATTACTTTAGATAATGCTAAAACTTGGTGGAGGAAATGTAGAGGAAGTAAATCTCTCACACTCTGGCAGTAACGTCTAAATTGGTGTACCTCATTAAGTAACGTCAAATTATTCTTCAAAACTGAAGAGGCATATACTCCTCAACTAGTGAGTCCAATCCTAAACACACACACACACACACACACACACACACGCATGCACCCTCTACAGAAATTCACACATGTTCACGATAAACATGTTCAGGACTGTACAATTGTCTAATTAAAAAAAACTGGAAACTACCTAACAACGACCCAAAGACAAATGGGTAAATAAATTATGGTGGAGCCACACAGTAGAAAAATGTTGAGGAAAAATAAGCACATCGCAAGAGCATATTACAGTATATTACATATCTAAATTTTTAAAACATGCAAAATAGTTATATTATTTGAGGAAACAAACATATTCAGGATACTGTTTACCTCGAGGGAATGGGTAGGAAGGTAAAGTGAGAGAATGGTACACGGAGGGTTCAATTCCACATTGTTTTACTTCTTTTTAAAAAAATTTGAAATACAGCAAAATGTTAAAGTCCAATTAAGTTAGGTGGATGGTACATGGAATGATTCTTCTACTATTCTTTATTCTCTTCTGCAGGTTTCATATGCAAATAGTTCCTATCAATCCAACACATAAAGAGATCTGAACTGGGTGGATTCTATTTAACAAATAGTCAATATCTGACAGAGTTAAGTAAGGCCAGCAACAAAGCCCCCATGACAGAAGACTGTTTGCATAAGACCTATTTCCATTGGGAATGCTAGAGCCACATGCATGCATTGGCACACATCATCTAATTAAACCCCCAACAACACTGTGAAAATGGAGGTATTATCCCCATTTCACAGATAAATGAGGTCAAAGAAATTCGGTATCTTGGCTAAGGTCACGTAGCCAGTAAGTCACAGAGAAGAGCCCAGATAATTTGTAGGTGTAAATTAACTTTCACGGCAACTCTAAGGAGTTTCAAAGGAAGGGAACATGAAGTTTAGTAACTTGTTAAAAAGGGGTTTCACTTAATCATAAGTTCAATATGAGTCCCAAATATATGTCTACCAAAAAAGCAGCTTAATTTTGAGTTCTATAATAAGAAAAAACAAAATAAACAAAAACTATCAGCCAGCCATACTTTGTACTAATATGTGCATACACCAAGTACTGACTTTAATTTTAGGAGCCAAGTTTTAAGAGGACATTGATAAAATGCAGAGTTGTTACCAGGGGCAATATTCAGCTGAATAAAAGAATAAATGTTAAATGTTCTAACCATTAGCTTTTTAAAACTGAGCTGAATTACTGGGTGTTTTATGTAAGTGATGAATCACGGTAATCTACCCCTGAAGCCATGAGCACACCGTATACACTATGTTAGCTAACTTGACAATAAATTATATATTTAAAAAAAAAAGAAATGGTGAAAGACCAGAACTACGTAATCACAAAGACTAAGTGATACTCTAATTTTCCATTCTGTATTTTTTTTATCACTCTAATGCTTAGTATTAAGATAAAGTGTATGCTGTGCTCTGGAAAATTAATTAATTAAAATAAAATTTTAAATAAAAATTAAAGGGGCGCCTGGGTGGCTCAGTCGGCTGAGCGTCTGACTTCGGCTCAGGTCACGATCTCACTGTCCGTGGGTTCGAGCCCCGCGTCGGGCTCTGTGCTGACGGCTCAGAGCCTGGAGCCTGTTTCAGATTCTGTGTCTCCCTCTCTCTGACCCTGCCCCGTTCATGCTCTGTCTCTCTCTGTCTCAAAAATAAATAAACGTTAAAAAAAAATTTTTTTAAATAAATAAAAATTAAAAAACTGAGCTGAATTGCTTTAGGAATATGAGTATTTCTCTGAATACACTGGTGGATATAATGCTTTCATTTAATTATAAACCCCTGTGGGTTATTCTATGTCTTACTTCTGGCTGCTATAACAAAACATCAGAGACTGGGGGTACTTAGACAACAAACATTTATTTCTCAAAGTTCTGAAGGCTAGGAAGTCCAAGATCAAGGTGCCAGTAGATCTGGTGTCTCATGAGGGCCCTTTCCTGGTGTATACATATCTGCCTTCATGCTGTATCACCACATGCTATGGGGCAGTGGGGGGTCGTGCAAACTCCCTGGTATCTTCTTACGAGGACTTTAATCCCATTGTGAGGACAGTGCCCTCACATCTCATTTAAACTTAATTACCACCAAAAGGCCACACCTTCTGATACCATCACATTGGGGGTTTTGGGCTTCAACATATGAATTCTGGGGTGACACATACTTTCCATCCATAACATGATACAATCACCAACTCCTTTTAACTTAAATTGCTACAGGAAAAATGAAATTAAAACTGTGGTAAACCATCAATAAACTCAATAATTATCATTTCCCTCTGAAACATTTTTTATTTATAAAATGATTTTTGATTAGATAAGATTTCTTAAATACTGCATTACAGTGCAATACAATTCAGTGAATGAATCATCTCTGTATATGTGCTGCCAAAGCCAGCACAGTAAACAAATCATCTCTGAAAGTGTCAAAAAAGAAGTTGAAAGCCTCTCCGTCACAGATGCTGAAGCCTCTACTCTGGTAAAAGGTTGGACTGCATGATCAATAAACTTCCTCCTAATTCTCACATTTTTTTAAGTGCAAAGGTTAATATGGCTTTGATAAAGAAACTCCATTTAAGACCAACAAAATACTCATTAGCAGGAAGTCAGAGGTGAAACTAATAAAGTGGCAGGAAATCATATACTGATTAAGATATTATCCAGTGAGGTTAATCAGAGGGTCTTGCTGTGTAAATTTAAAAATAACAAGCTTTATCTCTACTGCAAAAAGAACTGAAATCTACCTCATACACAAAGAGAAATATTAACTCAAAATGTATCAAAGACCTAAATTAAGTCCTAAAACTATAAACTCTTAGAAAAAAACACAGGCATAAATTTTCATCACCTCAGATCAGGCAAGAGTCTCTTAGTTATGACACCAAAGGGACAAGGAAAAAAAAAGATAAATTGGACTTCACCAAAATTAAAAACTTTTGTGCCTTAGAGGACACCATCAAGAAAGTAAAAACACTATCCACATGATGGGAGAATATATTTGCAAATCATCTATCTGATATGGGGCTCATATTTTCAATAATAAAAGGGCAAATCACCAAATTCAAAAACTGGCAAAAGATTTAAATAGGCATTTCTCTAAAAAAAAGATGTATGAATGGCCAATAAGCGTTATGAAAAGATGCTCAACATCTTAGTCATTAGGGAAATGCAAATCAAATTACAATTCCACTTCACACTTTAGAATGGCGTGGGTCAAAAAGTCATATAATAGTAAGTGCTGACAGGTGGCTCAGTTGGTTAAGTATCCGACTTCGGCTCAGACCATGATCTCACAGTTCATGGGTTTGAGCCCCGCTTCGGGCTCTGTGCTGACAGCTCAGAGCCTGAAGTCTGCTTCAGATTCTGTGTCTCTTTCTCTTTCTGCCCCTCCCTACTCATGCTCTGTCTCTCTCTGTCTCTCAAAAATAAATAAAAAAACACTTTGGGAATGCAAGCTGGTGCAGCTACTCTGGAAAACAGTATGGAGGTTCCTCAAAAAATTAAAAATAGAACTACCCTAAGACCCAGCAATTGCACTACTAGGCATTTATCCAAGGGATACAGGCGTGCTGTTTCAAAGGGACACGTGCACCTCAATGTTTATAGCAGCACTTTCAGCAATAACCAAAATACGGAAAGAGCCCAAATGTCCATCGATGGATGAATGGATAAAGAAGATGTGGTCTATATATACAATGGAGTATCACTTGGCAATCAAAACGAATGAAATCTTGCCACTTGCAACTACATGGATGGAACTGGAGGGTATTATGCTAAGTGAAAGTAGTCAGTCAGAGAAAGACAAATATTATATGACTTCACTCATATGATGACTTTAAGATACAAAAGGGACATAAGGGAAAGGAAGCAAAAATCATATAAAAACAGGGAGGGGGACAAAACATAAGAGATTCATAAATATGGAGAACAAACAGAGGGTTACTGGAGGCGGTGTGAGAGGGGGAATGGACTAAATGGGTTAGGGGCATAAAGAATCTACTCCTGAAATCATTGTTGCACTATATGCTAACTAATTTGGATGTAAATTTAAGAAATAAAATAAAATTTAAAATAATAATAAATAAATAAATAAATAATACTTAAAAATTTTTTTAAAAATAGTAGTGCTGGCAAGGAAATAGAGAAATCAGAACCCTCATACACTGCTGGTGGAAATGTAAAATGGTGCAGCCACTTTGGAAAACAGTTTGTATTCCTCAAAATGTTAGACACAGAGTTACCATATGACCCAGTAATTCCATTCTTTGAGAAGTCAGTGAGATGATTCATTTTCAGAAATACCAAATAAAAGCAGGGCTGTCTAGTAACAATAGGTTTACAACCCATTGGAAATATGTACAAACCCCCACCTACCCACAATAGAGTCCCAAACTCTTAGACACTTCACTTCCTGGTTCTTCCTCCCCTCTCCATTTCGTGGGCTTATTTTTCACGGGCTTTGCAATGAGTGTGAGCCAAAGAACTGAAGTCTCTGTGTCACCTCAAGGAATGTACATTTGTCCCAATCAGACTATTTTTTGCCTTACATGGGCAAAGGCATTGTCTGGGTAAGGCTGTAACCTCTGTAGTACTCAGCCAATGAGGAACTGGGGGAGGCCCTTGCATGCTAGGAGATAAACTGCCTGCTGTAACTGCCCCGAGCGTGCCTGTCCATCAGACACCTGCTCTTGCAAGAACGGTGATTAAAGCCTTGCTTCACTGTGCTCCGAGTCTCCTCCGCGTTCCTCCTTTGATTGGGTCAGTGGCCTTATTTCTCACACACTCCTAGGTACATTACTAAAAGAAAGGAAAACATATGTCCGTGTAAAAACTTGTACATGGAAGTTGACAGCCAGATTATTCATAATAGTCAAAAAGTGGAAATAACTCACATGTCCATCAACAATTAAACAGATACATAAAATGTGGTCTATGCATACAACAGAATATTATTTGGCCATAAAATGGAATGAAATACAGATCATGCTACGATATGAAAGAACCATGAGAGTATTATGCAAAGTGAAAGAAAGAAGTGTGACACAAAAGGTCAAATATTGTATGGTTCCATGGGATTTCTTTTGGCGTGGTAGAACAGTCTGATAACAGTGATAATAGTTGTATAACTTTGTGAATACACTAAAAGCCACTTTAAAAGGGTAACTTTATGATACATGAATTATATCTCAATAAAAATAATGATAAAAATAAATAGGAAATCTTTCTTGGGATTAATCATAACGAAATCCTAGTAGATTTCACCACAGTAGATACAGTATCCTAGTATGATTCCCAGGGTAAAAGAAGAACTGCAGTAAGCACAGGACCAAGAAACTGTCCAGGTGAAGTCTCGGGGCTTTCTGATAAACACATTAGATAATCAGCGGTTAGCAAAAACAAAGCACTATTCCTATACTCTACATGTCTGCCTCAGACATCAATCACGATACCCTCTGCCACTGAGCTGGAAATTGCAATAGAACTCTTCTAAACAGCTATCCATGTACTCAGTACCAATTTATCATAATCGATAACAAATTGCTGAAGGACAGACCTACAGGTACTAACTTCATACCCATTTCTCATAGTCTGTTACACATGCAAATATTAGTGGTTAGCACTTTTAATAATGGTTTTATTGATTACAAAATATTTGACATACAAAAAAGGTATTGAAAATAATTTTAACAGATATACGCACTATCCAGCTAAAGAAATATACAAATTCAGTTAATATTTCTCCTACTTTTAATAAATATTTATCCTTTTAGAAAAAGAACTATGGGGGCGCCTGGGTGGCTCAGTCGGTTAAGCGTCAACTTCAGCTCAGGTCACGATCTTGAGGTTCGTGAGTCTGAGCCCCACGTCAGGCTCTGTGCTGACAGCTCAGAGCCTGGAACCTGCTTCAGATTCTGTCTCCCTCTCTCTCTACCCCTCCCCAACTCATGCTCTGTCTCTTTCTCTCTCCTTTCTCTCAAAAATAAAATAAATATTAAAAAAAGAAAAAGAAAAAGAAAAAAAGAAAAGAAGAAAAAGAACTATGACTCTTGCTCTCTCAGTTAAAAATATCTGTACTGAGGAACGTCTGGGTGCCTCAGTCAGTTAAGCATCCAACTCTTAAATTTGTTTTTGTTGTTGTTGTTTATTTATTTATTTATGTTTTAAAATTTACATCCAAATTAGTTAGCATATAGTGCAACAATGCAATACAGCACACCTGTATCCCATGGATTAATGCCTAGCAGTGCAATTGCTGGGTCGTAGGGTAGTTCTATTTTTCGTTTTTTGAGGAACCTCCATACTCTTTTCCAGAGTGGCTGCACCAGCTTGCATTCCCATTAACATTTTTTTGTAATGTTTATTTTTGAGAGAGAGAGACAGAGAGACAGAATGCAAGTGGGGGAAGGGCAGAGAGAGGGGGAGACACAGAATCGAGGCAGGCTCTAGGCTCCCAGCTGTCAGCACAGAGCCTGACGCAGAGCTTGAACTCACAAACCGCGAGATCATGACCTGAGCTGAAGTAGGACGCTCAACCGACAGGCACCCAGGCGCCCCTACATCCAACTCTTGATTTTAGCTCAGGTCATGATCTCACAGTTTGTGGGTTCACTGCGCTG
The DNA here is from genome assembly GCF_046562875.1 of Panthera onca. Lineage (NCBI taxonomy): Eukaryota > Metazoa > Chordata > Mammalia > Carnivora > Felidae > Panthera > Panthera onca. The sequence continues at coordinate 19,471,673 of NC_138341.1, read as the reverse complement.
ACAGTGAATCCCTGTTTGGGATTCTCTCTCTCCCTCTCTCTCTCTGCCCTTCCCCCGCTCACACTCTCCCTCTCAAAATAAATAAATAAACTTTAAAAAAATCTGTACATACTGTACATATATGGCCCATGGAGTAAAACTAAGACATCATATTCACCTAGAGACTCTTAAGCGACCTGACATATGACATTTACTATGTATAAAATCTCTATCACTGTCAATTTTAAGAAGAGAAGGAAACTCCCACATGTCAACAGCAATAGTAATGGAAACAGAAGTTAGAAAGTGACCAGAGGGTTCTTCCAGTCCAAACTTTCACTCTCACTTAGCCAAAGGCAAAGGCCTCCACTATCCACCTTTCCTGTGTATTGCCAGCCCAGCACACTTCTCATTTTAACATCCGTGATATGTTTCAAGGCACTTTCACACACAATATCTCATTAACCCTACAGGATAGATAAGGCAGCTCTATTTATACCCCTTTTTACAGATGTGGAAGAATGTCTATTAAGAAGCTATTAAGAGCACAAGATCGGAGTTAAGCAGGGCTTGAACCCTTGCTTCACTACTCAGCAAGGTGAACCACAAAATAAAGATGAGAATGCCTGCCTTACAGCATAGTTATGAGGATTAGATTACACAACATATACAAAGCACTTAGCACAGAACCTGGTGTAAAATAAGCACTAAATGAATGGTAGCTGCTACTACTGTCGCTGTTAATTAGGCAAGATCACGCAGCTCCTAAACACAGGAGCCAAGACTGAAACTTGGGTCTTCTTTGATTCCACACACCACAGCTTCATTCTCAGATGGTCATCAAGGGTTCTGTTTTATAGCGTAGACCCTACCATTTCCAGGCAATACTTCCCTGTTCTCATCTAGACACGTTCTCATCTAGACATCTAGATCACATGATGATCGCTTTGGGATTTTAAGAATCAAAAACCAATAGCAATACCAACAGCTGCTAACATCACCAAAACACAACCAGGCATTAAATGGGTCTCATAATACTATCTATAAAGTCATCTTGCTCCCCACACACACAAAGTTAAACCTTATTCAAGCTTCTACGTCAAACTACCAATTTATAGGATATACAGAGGGTAGAGAAATATGTGAAACTAAAGAGAAATCCAGAGTAACAAATTCTATAGGACAAACCACCTAGGTTCTTCAACACATAAATTACAAGGGGAAAAAAAAAAAGAGAAGAAGGAATCTACAAATTTTAAAAAGACTTAAAACACATTTCAATTAATTCTGATGTCAAAAAAATATTTTTGATTCTCCCCCCAAAAAGGCACAGCATCAGCCCCATGCTATGGGGGAGAGAATACCCTAGAGACTTAACCAGAATACTCAGGAATACTTTAGGCTTTGGGACATTTCTTTTTATCCCTTGTAAATCAATAAATTAACATTCTGGTTTTTAAAAGAAAAGCAATAACAATACATACAGCTTTTACTCTGCCTATGCTACATCTATGATAAAAGTCTTATTTGGAAGAGTATTTTTGAAAGACTACAAGTTTAGTCTTTAAAAATGTTTAAATGATCTTCCCCAACCCCCTCCCCCAATCTACAAGATGGCTGGAGCAAAGGTCAAGGGAAAAAACAAATAAGAAAAGTCAGGAAGGAACACTTTTGTAACTGAAGCTTAAAAGAAAACCCACAGCACGAACAGGATTAGCTGTCAACAGTAACTTTCCCAGAAGTAAACCATCCTATGATGAGATCTGAGATATCTTAATGAAAATTATAGCACCTCTCTGTCATCAAGAAGCAGTCAGTTAAGGTAAATTAAATGAAAATTCAACTGAAATTTCAACATGGGCACATGCTGTAATGTAGATTACTTGTTTATTTCCAGAGTATTCTAAAAAAGATTTGAGACAGCTCACAAAGTGCATTAGAATTAAAAAGAAAAAGGCAATAAGACTGGGGCAAAGAGAAAATGAGGGAGGAAAATAAGATGAAGCCAGGGGTAAGTTTACCACACAAACTATATGCCACAGGTTCTCTTGAGCTGCAAGGGAGGGACTTTGAGTTCCCCTGCAGAGAGAAATACCATGGGTTACAGGAGTCATGATGACTATGTAAGACAAGGAAATCAGCTGGTCAGGGGAAACACAGCTTTTCCTTTTACAAAGACCTGGGAAAAAAAACTACTACATGGGTTCTAACAATAATGGTGATGATAGCAGCTTGAACTATAAAACACTACACTTAAAAATAGTTAAGATGGTAAGTTTTATGTTATGGATATCTTACTATAGTAAAAAAAAAAAAAAAAAATGGGGGAAAGCAGCTCATTTTCATCGCATGTGTCGTGGGCTGGGTGTGTTCCAAGCATTTTACATGTTTAAACTCACAAAATTCTCATAACAACCTTGTAGAGGTAGGTACAATTTTATTACCCTATTTCACAGATGAGCAAACTAAGGTGCCAAAAGGTTAAGGAGCACACAACTAGGAAGCCTGAGAGCCAGGTTTCAAGGCCAGGACATCTGGCTCCAGAGTCCACACTTCAAACCATTACATAATCCTTTATCCAGAATGGTGTCCCCTTTTGGGCAAGAGTATTTGCCATCAGCTATTAATTCATTTTGTGTTCAGTCTTAGTATTCCAGACAGTTGCCAGAAGTAGTAGCAGTGGTTACCACATCAATAAGGGCACTAAGATAAAGGAGATAATAGCCTCACAAGAATGCTACAATAAGAGGAGTACTAAATTTTATAAAGCTGTTTATTTTAATGGCCTTCAATAAAGGTTGATTGCACTATACCAAATAACAATTCTGTAAAGTAATTCTACCCCAGTCTAAAACAATGCAAGCTATATACTTAGCATTCTGGTATTCTGGCTTGATCCAAGTAAAAACTGTTTCTAAAGCAATGGACTGAATGTGTTTAAGCAATTCTCAGAGAGTGCTGTTTCTGACTGCTTAGGTTTTTGATAAGAATTAAGCAGCAAAGTAAGTGGATACATACTTGCTAGAGTGAAGCTATTCTATACTGCCAATTAAGGGTAGACTAAATACTTTCATACTCAATCAAGTACAGAATCAGGTTAGCGTCCACTTATGAAAACTGAGAAACCTAACCACTAAAGATACCTAGCAGTCAACCCACCTTGCCATGGAGGTGAGCCAAGAAAGTATTTTCTTATAAGGCCAAAATTTGCCTCTGAAAGTGGTTCTGATTCTGCGCCAATGGACAAACTGGTCAGTTGAGCCTGAAAGTTCTATACCATTCAATGTACTCTCAGTGATTTTGAACTGGAAAATTCTCATAACAAGAGTTTCCCAACATTCATCTCAGTCATAAAATTAACCTCAATTAAGCACTCACAGAACATCCAATTAAGACATGTATCCTTGAGTTAACTAAATGAATTGGGCAGTTATGTAAAGTTATTAGATATAAGCCAATTAAATGTCCAGGGATATCTGTAAAATATATGTATGATGTAGGTTTTGGAATAATAGATATATCATATCTTTCTTTCTGAAATAACCAGGTAGTAGGGTCAGCTGCCTACCAAGGCCATTCCTCATTAATGTAAATACAAGCACATTATGGCTAGGAAGCAAGGAAAAAAAAAAAAAAAAAAAAAGACAAGTATCCCAAAAGGAAAGTGAACAACATGAACAAATTAAGAGCCTTAGAGGAAAAAAAAACCCAACATACAACAAACATCTGATAAGATGATCAACTTTATCAACAGTCAGGGAACTACAAATTACAACAATGCTGTTATATCATTTTCATCCATCAAATAGGCCCCAAACAGAAATGACTGACAATATCCAGAGTTCATAAAGGTGGGGGAAAGCAACAACTATCATATGCTATTGGCAGAAGTGTAAACTGACAAAGCCTTTGGGGTAACATTTTGAAAGGACATCAATTTTTTTAAATGTGCATAACCACTAATTCCATAAGTATGTTCTCAAACATGTGCAAAAACAAGTACAGACTTGGATGCCTACCAAAACAAAGCTCACAACAGCAAGAAACTCAGTATCTAAATGTCCATCAAAAGAGAGAAAGATGGCTAAATTACAGCATATACATCTAATTAATGTTATACAGCATTTTATGCAAAGATAAAATGGCTCCTTCGTATTCTGAAATTAAAAAAAAATTCCCATGCCATTAAGTTTAGAAAGTCTACAACAATTCAAAAAGTATGATCCTAGGGAAGAAACCAGGACAGATGCCAAAGGGGGTCTGAATTAGTCAGAATTCTTTCAGTTCCAAGAGACAAAAACCTGGTTCAAACTAGCACAAGCAGTTAGGCAACTCATTTAACTGGGATTAATGAGTTTAGCTCATTTAACTGGGAAATATAGGGTGGATCTAATTTAAGGTTCAAGAGGATCCAGAGCCTCCAGTGAGTCCCCATGCTCGTGCATGTGAGAATGTGTGTGATTATGCTTTGGGAGTGTGTGTGAGAGACAGAGTCCGTCTCAGTCAGCTCTGCTTCACCCTGTACGTTGGCTTCACCCTTCCCTACAGTGGACAGGCCTCCTTCATGCGGCCAGACACACTCTATCTCACTTCGGCGGACTCCAAGGGAATGAATGAGCCTGTCCCTTGTCCAACATCCATTTTTCAACCTGAAGGAAAGGCTCTGAACCTGTACTGGTCATAGAGCCATTCTGCAGCAATCACTATGTCCAAAGAAACTATGACAGATCAGATCCAGCCTAGGTCACATGCCCATCCCCTGGCCACTGGGAAAAATACTGTGACCTGAAATGGCAGGGGGTGGGGGGTTGGGGGGAATGTGGGGAGAGACAAGACAGCCTAAATTAACAGCTGCCATATAATTCATTACAGAGACTTTTGCCTTTTAACTCCACATACTTCCATTTCTTTGAATTTGTTGTTAGAATACAGTCAGGATTTACATATGTGATTTATTGTTTAATTTAAAAGAGAATACTATTAAAATGCAGTCATAAAGAAGGCCTAAAGTCAAAAAAGTTCAAGGTTGATGACTTTAAGAATAAAACTGGGAGGAAAATCGGCCTCATGTACAAATAAGAAACCGGGCTTCCTACTCCTGCATACTTGGCCAACATTTTAACTACCACCCAGTAGTCCTTCTCAAACCAAGCATTAGAAAATGAACGAAAAACAGAGAAAACAGATTTTAACTACTCAGCAGTATGTTGATAAGAGGGAGGGAAAACACCTCCAGGGACTCTAAGGAGAAACTTTATGAAATCCTCAGACAGCAAGAGGCTGCCAAAAGTGTCAGAAAGCCCTTTCTTTATGCCTTTTCTCACTTTTCCCACCCTACAATATTACCAGCCAAACAGTATATGTAGAATAGAAAAGCTCAGGATCAGTTTTACTTAAACTAAATCACTTTCCACCTGTTTCAAATATCTACTCTAAAGATGGTAGCAAACCATCTAAACTAAAACAATTTATATCACCTACCCCTAGAGACATTATTAAAATTTCTCCTTTAATTGTCCCAAGGTCGACCATTCAACACTACAAGCTCTTTTCACAAATTAATTTAGTAATAAAAATCCCATTTAGACTGACACACAAAACAATTCCTTTTTCCTTCAATGACTCCAAGCAAGGCCTACCAATTCTGGTATTCATTCACCTCTCTAAAGAAAGCCAATTCTGCAAGGATAAGGCAAAGACATTTATTGCTCACGAAATATCTCTTGCACACATTTCCTAGCCCCTTAAGTAGCTGTCCCATGACTACTTCTGACCAATGGATTACATAAGAAGTGATGAGGGTCACTTCAGGGTCAAAGGCACAGTAACCAAAGAGGTTCCATGTTCCTGATAGCGCATCAAACATACTTTATTATTTTAAATACAGAACCCTTTTTCATGTTCCAGGAGACTATCCTATAGGCATCATTCCAGATCCTACAAATCTAATTCAAATTCTACTTCCACCAAGAAGCCTACTCAGACCACACATATCATCATTAATGTGCTACGTATGTATACTGTGGATAAAGTACTATGGAAACACTGTGGTACTGACATATAACTAGTAATAAATGCTCTACCCTCTATAATTTACAAAGTGGTTGCTGCAATAGTACCCATGTAAAAACAGAAATAAGTATACATGATAATAAATAAATTTCAAGTGAGTGCTAAAAATAGTAAGTGCCACAGGAGTTTCCTCACATCTCAGTTAGCAACTAACTAGTTTGTTATATACTCCCATATGATACCTTTTCTATTATTTTTTAATTTTTAATTAAATTATGAATTAATCAAATGATGAGGCACCTGGGTGTTCAGTTGGTTGAACATCTGACTCTTGGTTTCAGTTCAGGTCATGATCTCACCATTCGTGAGTTTGAGCCCCACATGGGACTCTGTGCTGACGGTGCAGAGCCTGCTTGGGATTTCTCTCTACCTCTCTCTCTCTCTCTGCCCCTCCCCAGCTTGCTCTCTCTGTCTCTCTCTCTCTCTCAAAATAAATAAGTAAACATAAAGCAAATGAGACTTTTTTATGGGGATTACGATCTTCTTGAAGGGCAGGAAGCCTAAGATACAATAATTTTGCCACTCCCCATATTACCATTCAAACAAGTACTCAATAAAAATATATATTTTAGTGAGAAGAATAGGCTGAGAAATCAAAACAGAAGTATAGGAATCCCCAAGACATCAGTACTTTATGTCTCCAACAGGGCAAAAGAAACACAAGTTTTTCTGTTATCCATGGCAGGTAGAACTCTACACTGGAGAACATGACTCACCAGGCTATGCCAGACTTTTGTACATAGCCATGACAGCCAGCTTCTTATCCTGTAGGACCACATGCTCTCCAGCCAATATTTGATTTCCAAATCAATTTCCCAAATACCCTGAAACCAGTAGAGAGAATCCCTAGATAATATGTTCGAGTATCCCAGGCACACATTAAAAAAAAAAAAAAAAAAAAAAAAGGTCTGTTTCTCTAAGTACATTAATAAGCAGCATTATGGTTTAATCAATATGATTTGTCAAATATTTTATTATCTATGTGTGTAAGACATTGCAGAGGACAAAATATAAATCATAAGCCCCTTCTGCCATTCTCATACCCTACCTAATTTGGGAGATAGGACACGTGAAAACAAAAAATTCCACACAGTACAAGGCAGTAAAGTGTCAAATGAATAATAAGGAAAATATATATGAAAAGAGTTCATAAAAGGAAGAGATCACTTTCAAATTTCATATTCTAAACAATTAACAAGCAAGGTGGAATCTGAGCTGAGCTTTTAAGGATAGGTAGAATTTCAAGAAGTATAGAGTAGGATAATGGAGAACATTCCAGGGAAAAGAATATGTAAAGGAGTGGAAACAGAGAAGCCTAAGGAATGTTTAAGGGACAGTAAACTGACAATTGATTTCAGTTTACTAGGGGAGAATAGTGGGAAATGAGACCAGAAATCCAGGTTGGTGCCAGACACTGGAAAGCTTTAAATGCCAAGCTAAGTAACAATTTCATCTTGACAGTAATGAGGAGCCATTGAAGGTTTTTAAGCAAACAACACAATGAAAATAAAAATTAGGATGATCTCTGCAAAACAAAATTTAGGACACACTTAAGAAGGAACTCACTGGGGGCAGCGAGACCACCTTGGATAACATGGCAATAATTAGGCCTAAATTAGAACAATGACAGTGAGGGAAAAAAAGGAACAGATCTAAGCAGCTGATAAAACTTGGAAAGTGTTTTTAGCATATGTCAAATCAGACCCTAAGGACTCTAGAAAGCTGAGATTCAAATGCTAGAAAGAAAGAGTTTAAAAACACAGCAACTGTGAATTCTAGCCTACCCAGCAGGGTCTCCCCACACTTAAATTGATACCGGGCTCTTCCATACGTATATGCATTCCCATCTCCACACCCCTACAAAAGGTCCACTCTTTTTTATTGGGGTTTAGGGGAACAGAGGTGGGAAATGATATATAAGAGCCGCAAAGTGATGAAGGCCAGGTAGTTGTGCAACAAACAGAACTCAAACATCTGTAAAGGCCAAAGGCAATGCAATCACATCTATTGCAAAATGGAAAAACAGACTGCAAATCCAGTCATACTGCAGGCTTGAGTAATGACATCAGATATATCCATTAAACTTGGCAAGAAGGTGAGACTAGATGAATGGAGTTTTTGAGGTCCCAGTCCTTAACAACAGAGGTTCTTAACCTTTGCGGAGGTCATGAACCCTTTTGGGAATTTGGTAAAAGCTATAGAACCCCTCTCCAGAGAAATGCACAGACTCACAAAATTTTGCATACAATTTCAGAGTATTAGAGATTCTAAATCCATGAATTCCAAGCTTTCTTAGTTAAGAACCCTTGCTAGAAAACACTGATAACTACTTTTTATCATATACCCCACAGTTTAATAAAAGTTTTTGAATAGGGAACCACATATGTATATTTATAATTTATATACAGTGCACACCAGACCAATAAATTATGTACCTCGTGAAGCACACACAAAAATGGAAATTTAACAGAATGACATTTGTTATAATAAACAATTCTAAAGCATTTATCTTACTTACTGATGACACAGTTTTCTGCTATTCCTAATAAACACTATTATTAATACCACTATTTTTGCTGAGAGTAATGTGATTGAGTGTGGTTTGTTATTTTTTTAATTTTGCTTTCATATTTTTGTAATATGGCAACTTCAAGTCTGGTTCTAAATTTCAGTTCATTTTTATAATAAATCACTATTTTATTTGTTTTTAACGGCTATCATAGCCAAAAGATTTATTTCACAAAGATGGATAAAACCATCTTGCTACACTGAATAAAACATGATATAATATTCAATCTTCAATCCCATTCACCATTTATGCAAAGGTTTTTGCTAAAGTTCAGCTAGTGCACTTCCATACTTCCTGATGACAATCAGTTGTTCTTCCTAATAAACCAAACAGTATTGCTTTTTTATATTTTTGGCAGATGAGCACAAAACCACTAAAACATGTAATTTTAGGGTGTCTAGGTGGTTCAATTGGTTAAGCGTCCGACTTTAGCTCAGGTCATGATCTCGCTGTTGGTGGGCTCGAGCCCCAAATCGGGCTCTGTGCTGACCCATCAGAGCCTGGAGCCTGTTTCAGATTCTGTGTCTCCCTCTCTCTCTGCCCCTCCCCCCACTCACACCCTGTCTCTCCCCCTCTCTCTCTCTTTCAAAAATAAATAAACATTAAAAAAAATTTTTTTAAACACCTACTTTTACAAGGTTTTAAAACAGGTTAGAAAATTTTGTTTCCAAGTTCAAATGTACATATAAAAATACTCTTAAAGTTACACACATCATTTTTAGCAATTAAACCCAATAATGATGAAAATAGTTCCAAATATTCATTTTCAATAACCTCTGTCATAACATTGAATTTTATTTTGTTCTGAATGGTAGTTAATTTTTGAGTCACTGTTATGAACTCACCATCGTCCCAAAGGGACAGATAAAGTGTGTTTATTTTTCATACATATCTGCTAGGCAGCATACTACTCACAGCCACTTGTCACAGAAAATGTCAGCAAATTTGGAACATCTGTGTTTTTGTGAAAGAAAAATGAGTAAGTCATCTTTAAGTCAGACAATTCTTAAGACCTTTGCCTTAAGATGGCCAGTTAACCTCTATGAAATATTGTACAAAAGATGGACTCCCTACTGCAATACCAAGTATGTTAAGAGTCTACTATTTAAAATAACAAATTTGAGGGGAACCTGGGCGGCTCTGTCCATTAGGCATCTGACTTTGGCTTAGGTCACAATCTCACGGTTTGTGAGTTTGAGCCCCACATCAGGCTCTGCGCGGACAGCTCAGAGCCTGGAGCCTGCTTCGGATTCTGTGTCTGCCTCTCTCTCTGCCCCTCCCCTGCTCATGCTCTGTCTCTCTCTTTCAAAAATAAATAAATATTTAAAAAAAAATTTTTTTTAATACAAATTTGAAAATCCATTTACCCAGGCCCCCATAAACTGTAAAACATCACAACAGACTGAAAGAAATTTCCTTAGAGACCTCTAATATTTCTCCTATTTCCCAGATAATTTTATGTAAACTCTACCATAGAGACCATTGTTCTAAATGTGCCTACACTCTCGTGGGTCAAAGTGCTCTATCAGTGCCCTCCAACCAATTTCCCTTGCATGCTATCGAAGTTTAAGAGAATTATCTTTAAAGGTACTCTAATTATATTGTCTCCATCTCTGAATTACTACCAGTTTGGCAAAAGACACAACCACAGCACATTCTGTGACACCAGTTGTCTTCAACACTGTTCCCTCAGTGTTATGTTGGCTAGCAGTTCAGTCAAATAATAGACAGGGCTAGAACAAGGTCCAAGACTCTTCATGACATATCCTGCCTTAAATCCTTTTTGGAACATGGCAGGGCATAAATAAATCAGTAAAATAAATCATGAACTATACTGAGAGCCAGGGACTTTCAACTTACATGACCAACCTCACTTTTACAGCGAAATATACTTATATTTATACAAGGAGATGACATTTTTACACTTAAAAAACAAGTCCGCTGCATAAATGCCAAATGATAATACACTGTTTAAAAAAAACAGCTACTGCTTTAAAAAAAAAAAAAAGTATAAGCCAGTGAAAAAGATTTTGTACTAACTTCTATCAAAAAAACACATAATCTGTTCTCAAATATACATAAAAATGAGTGAATAAGTTCCCAGTGTGGTAAGCCTTACATATGGAATCATTTCAAAAACTATGAAAATATAAAATTTGGGGTGTAAAACCTGCCAAAAAAAATCTATGTAAATTTGGAAAACTGACATTTCTCATAGATCTCATCCAGATCTACATACTTCACTGTTCCCCACCACCTCCCTCCATTAAAATCCTGCAATATCTTGCTACTGCACCTACAGCATCTGGTTCCCACCTCCTACATCAGCTGGTGCCACACTCCTCCTTGCACTTTCCCCCTTCACTGCTCCTAAGTAATTCCAAGCTTTTCCGTCCTTTCATCTTTGCTATTTAATCTTCCTTACTAGAGTGCTCTCCTCACCCTCACTCATATACAAATCATCCCTTGCCTTCAATGTTCTGGGCCACCCTAAGCCCTCCATGAAACCTATCCTGATCACTCTCAAATGAGAGTAACTGCTCCCTCTCCTGAATCCTCAAAGCACTATTTCATACCTCTCTCATAGCACTCATCACATTCAATCAGCATTATAGGTATTTGTGTGTTCGTCTTATCACCTCTTTTAGGGCATAATCTCCTTAAGAACAGGATCTGTGTCTTATTTAACTTCCCTATCTTTTAACAACACAGCACCTTGAACAAAGCAGGTACTTCTATAACTGCATCTTGAATGAATGATTGAGTGGATACTTAGAAATTCAATTACAGACTTCCTGTACCCCCTGGAATGGAGAGGGAGGCACGAGACTTTGCAGAACAAGTAACTTTCCCCTAGGTTCCTCCAAACGAACTCACCAAAGTAAAGCCAGTATTACACACACAGGTGCTTTCAAAAAGCAAGGACATTTCATCCTTCAACTATCTGGTCAAATAGAGTATGATATCTTTATATACACACATATACACTCACATAGAATATCTTCCATTGAGCAATAATCAAATCTATGCTTGATAGTAAAAGCATGTAAATATTTTAACCATACAGGCAAACTAAAAATTTAAGATGTAATATATTAAAGCTATCAGAATAAGATCAACCATTCAAAGTACAAGTGGAAACAGAATGACCAAGCAATTTATTTCAAATGGAAAAAACAAGAACAAAAACAAAAAAAAACCCTGAGCTTTAGCTATTTAAATGCTAACGAAACTTGAGAGGCAGAATTTTATTGCTAAGAATCCAAAACCAACCATTCAAAGATAAGCTTACCTAGACAGAAGCACCAAAGAATCAACATTACTAAAGTACAAAGGTGAGATCAGAAACAGCATGAAAATCTTAAAGTGACACTATCATTAAGTAACCGGTATATATGGGCTCCTGGGTCATCAGAAAGCAATGAGATCGCAGGAGTCTCCACTGCACATGTAAGGAACAGAGAAAACCCAGAAAGGAAAAGAAGGCTACGATGTGCCCGACTGTGGCTAACATGTTAGAGACAAGCCACTTGCAAGGTATGCCTGTCATTTCAAGTCAGAAGACCCTGAACTCAAATGTCATCCCTAATACCTACGAGTTGTGAATCTTACATCAACCACTTAACCACCCTGAGCCTTGTTTCCTCGTTTATAAAATGTAACCTGTAGAATCAACCTGAGTACAGTGTGTCTAGGAGGTGGCACTCAATAAGTATTTGCTGGCTCTAAATGGAGGGCCATACAAGAAAAGCAGACCTTTCTCTCCAGGTTCTTTTGCAGTTTTTGAGAAAGCAGTCTTAAGTAATTCTGATACTTTATGGCAATATTCGGCAGTCAATATTTGGCCAAAAAATAAAAATACTCCTTTCCTCCTAGCTTACACATTACCTAAAAGCTTACTAAAATTCTTAAATTTAAAATCTCTTTGTAATAACCTTCAAATACTAAAAAACAAACAAAATAAAACAAAATCTCTCATAAAGAAGCCTGGAAGCCAAATACCTGACCTAAGTAAAACCACTAAGTACATGAGCCAGGAAAACTACTCTATTTGCCTGTCTTAGTCTTCTCATCTGCAATATTAAGGAGGTTGTGGAGAACTTACTATTAAGGCCCCTTTACTCTAAATGGTGTGGTTTATGCCATCTCAAGGACTTTCCAACCTACTTAAGAAAAACAATTCAATGTACAATTTAAAAAATTATTTCTTTCTTTCAAAAAGGAGGAAAAGAATACAAAATTTATTACATAGAAAAAACTGAGCAATTGATGTTAAGGGAGTTATAAAAACAAGCTTTCTAGAGAACATACCGACTCTGACCCTGTTCTTGAAGGTCAAGAGATAAAAAGGAAAGGAAACACAATTTAAATAAAGAAAATGATATCTACAGGTAATTACAACACTTTCTTCACTCGTGTAGCACTTTACAGTTTACAAAGATTTCTGTTCATGCCATCTGCAGCAAATTTTCTGGAATGAGAAATTCAAGAACAGTTTAAATTATTTGCATTTGATAAATTTGTCCACAGAAAAGTCTCTGCTACAAACAATAACATCAAAAAGCATTCTGGAAAGGAATTTTTTAAGCATTTCTGTGTAGGATGAATTAGGCAAATGCACGCAGGCAAACAGCTATAAACCTACAAATCACAGAATCTAACACAAGGAAAAAATGTGAAATTGGGCCAATATGCTGTTTTAATGATAAAGAAACTCAGGCCCACAGAGTCGATGTGACTCTCATCACTCCATGTGCAAAATGACAGGAGGACCAGATTGAAGAACCAGAAATAAAGGGGGAAATCCAAGAAATTGCAGAGGAAAGAATCAGAATTTGGTGATGGACTAGATAGTGATGTGTTTAGGCTATATTAGCGTAAGAAAGCATTATCAAAGTCTTTGTGGCAATCATTATTCCAGACATATTTTGTTATTTAATAAGTTAATTGAAAGATCACAACAATATGAGGGTAAGTACCTTATTCCAGTTTTACACATGAAAACCTGAGATTTAGTGTGGTTACATAACAAGCCCAAGGCTACATCTACTAAGTATCTGGAAGAGCCAGGACATCATCCCGTCTGAAGTCAAACTTGTATTTCCAAAAGAAGCCTAAAACTTGCCTCAAAAGTATAAGCTAAAAGGACAAAACTCAAGTATTGCTTTGGAAATGGTGACTACCCCAGTGTTACCAGAATTCTGGTCCTGTTAACAGGTGTATTTTACCTCTGTGCTTGCACCTAATCTGTCACCAATGGTCAAGTCCTGGATGTCTTCATAAAGCTAAACTTCCCAGCTCTCCACACTAAACCATCCATGGGAGAGAGCAGATCAAAATATATCTAAGATGAGGGTGACTGGAGGGCGATTAATTTCAAATCTTACAAAACTCAAGTGACTATAGCTTCTGTTTTGGCATAAGCTATTTACCTTCAAAATATGATAACTATACTAAGCTTTCCTAAAAGCCTGTCACTTCAAGAAGCCTCAAAAATACTGTTGCAGATGGGGGTATGGGGGAGGAAGCATGGAGACAACAACCCACTCTACTTGCACCTCTGAATTGGATTTATATGTTGGTGTCAGTGTTTTGTAATAATTTCTCTTCTTCAACCACATATCCTGCAGAAATATAAAATAACTATTTCTCTGTATCCCAAGTATCTATAATCCAAATACTGTACGCCCATTAAGCATTGTCCAGAACGACAGAAAAATCCCTGCACCTCCTTAAACTAAGCATGCAAGCACAGTACCCAGTTGCCTCTAGGCCATTTTATGACCTCGGTCCCCACATGTTGACAGAAAGGCACAAAGTCTAAAATATAAAAGAATGGAGAAGAAAGGCTTGAAATGACTAGACTTTAGGTAAGAAAAGAGGTCAGAGGCCACAGGGCCCATTCTCAATGACCAATGGCCAAGGCTAAACTAGTGGTAAACCGGGGAAAGAAGCAACAAAGAAGTCCTTTGCGAAGGTCTAGTCTGCCCCAATGGGTAGGAAAGTTACACATGGTGGGGAGAAATTTGTATGGCTCTGCAGCCCAGACTCTATTCAAGTCCTGGATCGCGTGAATTTTCACCCAGTCCCACACTCCCGTCTGTGCCTGATACTTGCAGGAAATGTAAAAAGGAGACCACCACATGGTTTTGGCCCTCTGCCAGGAAAGCAATTGATGGCCCTCTGAGAATTCTTGCGATTATCATATGTAGAAGGAAAAAACCACCACCAAGATAATAATGTGCATCCTGGGGATCTCCTCCCATGCCCCAAGACTTAGAGATAGTGTGCGCTTATACTGACCGGCAGTACTTGCCCTAAAAGGAAAGCTATGTTAGGCCATAGGGTTTAAGGTCAACTAAGTCCAAAAGACACGCCACATAACATCAAACAATGTGGAGCCCTTGGAGGATAACGCAGAAAAGACAAACTAAAGTAAGCAACAGAAGGAGTATCTAAGAAAAGGTACATAAAATTGATGACAACAGAGGAGAGCTGAAATGTCTTCGAAAAACAATTAGAAATCACATTGTAATACACAATAAAACAGAGAAAAGATTTTTAAGGAATGTCCAATATCCTCTCCCCCACACTCCACCTTTCAGCATCTCTAACCCTCATCACTTACTCAACATTTAGTCCTGGTGAAGACCAATCATTGGATTTGCAGGATCAAGAGTACATGCTACGAACATTCCGTCCTGAGAACATCTTTAAATTTTGAGGCTTGTTTACCACCCTTCCCTATAGAGTAAAAGCATGAAGTGTTGCCAATGCTTTCATAATATATACCAGTTAGCACCATAGCAACCCAATCCTCTGCCCACCAAAAGATTAACACATACACACAAAACAGGAAATTCAACAAAAATTAAATTTGACCCTAGACTCCCTCAACAGTTAAATGTCTTAAGTAGTAGCAGTATCTTTATATCACACCCACTTCATGCTACCCTTACGGCTTCCTGGCATAAGCAAATTCTTGGGATTATACAAACTGCTGCTTCTGTTTCCAGCCCAGATTTCTAGAAATGAAACCCTAGAATTGAGGGAGAAAGAAAAACAAATGTTGGCAGAAAGAGGGAGGAAAATGCATTGTCTATATAATCCCAGTGTAAGTGGGACAATCACCATTAGTTCCATCAAGCCCTTTTTTTCAATAAAACCACTTACCCAAAAATGCAGAATCTAAAACACTCCCTTGGCTTAAACCACACAAAAAGCAATTTAATAGACACAATCCTACAGATTTTCTCAGAAAGAAATGAGGAAGAGATTAACTAAAAACTATGTCAAATTCCAGTTTTGCCCCTCAAAATTCAAACTTCCCTGTGACTTAAATAAATGCAACAAATAAGCAGTGGAAACATGTCTACAAAAATCAAACCAAACACCTGTTCTTATAAGCAACACCCCACCATTTTCTCTCCAAACCATGTACTTCCCTATTCAGGCCCCCTTTTTGATCCACTGTTCCCAAAGCATGAAGTGCAAATAACAAATGGAGGGACAACATTTTAGAACCTAGTTCACAGAACCAAATTAGACCTTTCCACAAAGGACAGGCGATAAAATGGAAACACTTCCCAACTGCATCTAGTTTATGACAAGTAGTTCAAGGAATGCCCATTTATTAAGATGAATCAAACCCCACTGCTACCTTTCACCCAAAACTATTTCTGGTTCAAGAGCCAAGAGACCTAAGCAAATACTTTCTTTTCACATTATTCTCAACATGAAGAAATCTGACCCCCTTCCTACTACATCATAGCTTCTGTGAAACAAGCTGAGAGAGAGGCCCCTTTGGCCAACTTTTTTTTTTTTTTTTTTTTTTTGAGCCTAACCTCCAACCAATTCCAGAAGAAGAGACAAACCTCAAACCAATTTAACCCTTGATATCCATCCCTTCAACAGAACAGTAAGCTTCACCGCAGCAATGTTTGACACAGACACTTGAAGATTTCTTAATCACCCAAGTGTAAGCCTCAGCCCTCACAAATCATCGCCACAGAGATTACTCTTGGCATCAACAGAGGGTGCTGGGACTGCAATTCACTCAAGAACCCTTCATTCACCATCACCATACTCGACATTAAAAATTCGCCCTCTCAAAAGAAAAAAATGTCACCTTCTCCACAAGGACACCTGCCTCTTCAACGCCTCTACAGTGAATGAGGAGAGCCAACCACGAAAGGCTAAAAGACCTTCCAGCTTAAAGTTTTCCTCCCCACCAAACTCTGCAGCCACAGCACCGTGGACTGTCCTTGTTACATACACAGGCATTATTGTCAAAGCCTCCGTCTCTCTCTAACATCGTCAGCCGAGGCTGTGTCTAGACCATGGGGGTGACTGCTTTAGAAAGAAGCAAAACAAACAAAACAAAACCCACAGCTGGGTAGTAAGGACTAGGGACCCTGGTGTCCGGTTTCTCCGGTTCTCTTCCGAGAGACCAGAGGGCGGCTCGAGTTCTGCTGCTGACCATTAACTAGTCCCACCTCCCGATCGTCCAGTCAACACGTCGGCTCCCCCTCGTAGGTCCTTTCAGCAAACTCCTAGCAAGGGGACCAACCCCTAGCCCTACAGGAAAATTCACTTATCCATCCCCTTTCTACCTCCGAAATCCCTCGCCAAGAGGCGGAAAAAGCGAGTGCGCCGGGGTAAACAGAAGCGCCGTCGAAGGCTGCGCTTACGGAAAGGCACGCCATGGTCATCCCCATTTCGCAGTCCCGGCAAGCGAGACTCGGAGAGGTTGCCCGGCTTGCCAAGGTCACCGCGCGCGCCGGGGCCGAGGGGCGCCCGCGCCGACTTCCGGCTCCCCCTCTCGGCGGCGGGGAGCGCCGGAGGGCTGGGGGCGCCGCTCCCCACGCCGGGCCGGCGGCCGCGAGCCTCGCGCACCCTCCGCGGATGCTCGCCCAGTCGGCGCTAACTAGGGCAACTGGGAAAAGGGGCCGCGAAGTCGCTGCTGCAGCAATTTCCTCCGCGGGCGCAGCCCCCAGCTGGCGCCCGTGACAGCTGCGACCTCCGCCCCCTCCAGCCGCGCGAGGCCGAGGGAGAACTCGGGGAAAGTGGGAGGGGGACGGAACCGAGAGAAAGGAGAGCGGGGGGCGGAGGGGCGCCAGCTGCTCCCCGCCCCCTAGGGCCTCGGCGGCCGCGCGGCTCGTGACAGCTGCACCCACCGGGAGGCTCGGCGCCCGCCGCCCGCCACTCACCTGCCGCCGCCGCCGCCGCCGCCTCTGGGCCGCGCTGACGGGCGCCGCGCTCGCCGGGACCGAGGCGGCGCCGCCGCGGCCTCCGCCGCTCCGCGGGCCGGGAGCCCGCCGCCGCCGCCGCTGCCGCCGCCGCCGCGGCTCTCCGGCCCCCTCCTCCGGAGCAGGGGTCCCCCCGCAGGGGGATGCAGAAAGAACCCGGCGCAGGGTCCGCTCGAGGGAGCAGCAGGGAACAGGGCGGCCGAGGAGCTCGAGGCCGCGGTCCAGCCGTCTGAGGGGAGGGCTTGGCGGATCGCGTCAGACTCCCGCTCGCCCGGCCTGAAGAACAGGCATTTCAGCCGCTCTCCGCGGCCGCCATGTTCTCCTCCTCCTCGGCCGCCGCCGCCGCTGCCGCCGCCGCCGCCACCGCCCCCCGCTCGCGGCCCCGCCCCCTCCGCGCCCCGCCCCGCCCCGCCCCGCCCCGCCCCGCTCCGACCCGCCCGCCGCGCTGCCCCTGCGCGCTCCGGCCCGGCCGGGCCCAGGCGACCCGGTGCCCGCGAGCTCCGACGGCGCGCCCGGGCAGCGCACTTTCAGCCCGCCCCGCCGCCGCGGAGTGAGGAGCAGTCCCGCGCCCTCTGCCGGCCGGCCGCCCGAGGGAGGGCTGCCGCGGTCCCGCCCCGGCCCGCGTCCTAACGAAGTGTGGGAAAGGAGGCCCCAACTCTTCCCCTCCCCTCGGGGCGTTCCTCCGACTGCTGCCGGGAAGCCTCCTCGAGCCCCAGGGTGCTTTCAGCTAGGCCGCCCGGCCTGCACCCTCCCGCTGCCCTTCTCTTTCGGGGAAGATGGTGCAGCGGCGAGAGGCCCTGCACACCCAGGAGGAGTCGGTTCTGGGCCTGGCCCTCCACTAATCTCTGAATTACTTTGGGCGAGACACATCCCGCGGGCCTCTTTTTTTATTCTGTAAAACTGGGAGGTGGTTGCCTAGATGATTTCACAGGCTGTTAGACAAGGGAAAAGAAAGATCATCTGCCCCCTTCGTTTTACAGATGAAAAGCTCTGACTGACACGTCTGGCTCTGCAATTCTATGAATTACCCAAAATGTCTGTCATTGACAGAGCTTTCCCCTCAAGGGGGCCCACACCTTTCTTCTTTTCTACCCGCTTTTTTTTTTTTTTTTTTTTTAATTCTATAATGGAAGTACTACTTCCAAAAGTGGAGGGTTCCTTGTCATTGGAGGAATCAAACAACTGCTGAACAGGCTTTCTGAGCCGTGATGGCCTTATCTGGGAAGCATCCCTCATTCCAAAGTCTGGCAATGTAATATGTATCTTTCTCCCCGGGATGTCCTAAGGATGAATGAGTCACTGGCTGCGGAAGTGCTTTGTACAGCATACATCTATCCTTTCCTCCACTCTTATTCCCAATTAGCTGTTTTCACCTGCCTCAATCCTGTCCTGCTGCTGCTATCTCGCAACGTTATCTGCTGTTTCTCTTCCAGTGTTTTCTGTCCTAGAGCAACCTCTGTAAATCCTTAAGCCCTTCTCACCCCTTCTCCTAACTGAAACCTGACTGCCTTGAAAACACCATCCTCCCTGACATCTCTCTGGGGCAGTGGGCAACTGCTTCCAGAGGCAGGTACTCCATCCTACCATTATTCCCTGCCACACCCGTGACCATGCATCTTCTGCCCTGTCTTGGTCATAAAGCAACCTTTCGCTCACACCCCTCATTCACTCATATATCCATTCATTTACTTTCATTCAACTGATTCTTGTCGAAGACCTGTCACTGACGCCCTAGGTGCACTTCATTAGATCTTGCCCTCACCTGATTTACCAGGACCTCCAGCCACCGGCAGGGTCTCCATCCCCAATAATAGCTGAAAATACGCAGCGCCATACATCTCCACGGTTCACCCTATTGTCCCCTTCTGTAGGATCTGTCTCTCCATCTAGTCCAGTCCAGACTGTGTGAAGGTGGAGCCTCTTGTACAGGTGATCCTGTCTTCTGTTGGGGCTACCCTCTAGTCCCTGCTGTTTGCCAAATCTAGTGCACGCTTTAGTCCTCCCACTATGGGCCTTTCTACAGTGCTGAATGGACACTGCAAACTCCTTTTTCAAACTCTCCTCTCCTCCTGTGTCTTCTACATCATTCTCCTTTCCTTCTATCTCCTTTCTGATGTTTCCTTTACTAGCACTTTTCTTGGCTGCTCCTTTTTTATCAAGGCATAAAATGTTTCTATCTTCAAGATTTTATTTTTTCCCTCCTTTCCTGTCGCTTAGATTGACTTCATTTGTTTCCACCACTTCAATTGTTAATAATTCCCGCATCTCCTTCTTCCAGCCACCCCACCCATACACACGTTCTGCAGCTCAGTGTCTTAATTAACTTTATTTTTTTAAGACATTGTCTCTTTTTGTGAGTTTACTTGTTTATTTTGAGAAAGAAAGTGTTCAAGCGCAGGAGGGGCAGGAAGAGAAAGAGAGAGAGAGAGAAGGCGAGAGAGAATCCCAAGCAGGCTTCTCACTGTCAGCAGAGAGCCCACTCGAGGTTCAGTCTCATGAACCATGAGATCATGACCTGAGCCGAAATCAAGAGTCGGATGTTTAACCAACTAAGCCACCCAGGTGCCCCAAGAACTCTTTTTTTTAGAGTTATACTCTTTCTTAAGACCCTTTGACTTTTTTCTTCTTCCTCTGCAAATCATAATCATTTGCCAAAACCGTTAAACCCACTGTTTTCTTTTTTTTTATTGTGCTAAAATACATATTACATAAAATTTACCATCTTAGCCATTTTTAAGTGTACAGTTCTGTGGTATTAAATACATCCACATTGTTGTGCAGCCATTACCACCACCCATCCCCATAATTCTTTTTATCTTGTAAAATTGAAACCCTATACCTATTAAACAATAACTCCCCATGCTTCTCTCCTCCCCCAGCTTCTGAACCGCTGTTCTACTTTTTATCTCTATGATTTTGCTTACTGTAAGCACTTCATATAAGGCAATCATATAATATTTGCCTTTTTGTGTCTGATTTATTTTTCTTAGCATAATGTCCTTAAGGTTTATCCATGTTGTACCATATTGCAGAATTTCCTCCCTTTTGAAGCCTGAATAATATTCCACATTTTGCTTATCCATTTATCCATTGATGGACACTTGAGTTGCTTCCACATTTAAGCTATTGTGAATAATGCTTCAATGAACGTGGGTGTACAAATATCTCTGAGATCCTGCTTTCAATTCTTTTGTGCATATACCCAGAAGTGGAATTGCTGGGTCACATGGTAATTCTATTTTTATTTTATTTATTTATTTAAAGATATTGTAAACGTCTGATTTCCCACTTTTTCTTTTTTTAAGTTTACTTGTTTATTTTGAGAGAGAGAGAAACAGTGGGGAGGAGCAGAGAGAGAGGGAAAGAGAGAGAATCCCAAGCCAACTCCGCATTGTTAGCTCGGAGCCCAATGCGGGGCTCAAATTCATGAGCCGAGCTGTAAGATCATGATCTGAGCCAAAGTCAACAGTTGGACACTTAAAAGACTAAGCCACTCAGGTGCCCTGGTAATTCTATTTTTAATTTTTTAAAATTATTTTAATGTTTATTTATTTTTGAGAGAGAGAGAGAGACAGACCATGAACAGGGGAGGGGCAGAGAGAGAGGGAGACACAGAATGTGAAGCAGCACAGAGCTCGATGCGGGGGCTCGATGTGGGGCTTGAACCCACAAACCATGAGATCATGACCTGAGCTGAAGTCGGATGCTTAACGGACTGAGCCACCCAGGTGCCCCTCTATTTTTAATTTTTTTAGGAGCCTCCATACTGTTTTCAACTGTGGCTGTACCATTTTACATTCCCACCAATAATGCACAAGCATTCCAATTCTCCACATCCTTGCCAACACTTGGTTTTTCTGGGTTTTGGCGGGGGGGGGGGGGGGGGGAATGGGGACAGGGGGGGAAGGGATGGGGGGGCGGGGATGGGGGGGGAGTTGTTATTGTTGTTTTTAATAATAGCCATCCTAATGGGTGTGAGGTGGTATTTCATTGTAGTTTTGATTTGCATTTCCCTAATGATTAGTCATGCAGAGCATCTTTTCAGGAGCTTACAACCCACTTTTATTTCTCCCAGTTGGTCATCTCTTCTCAGGTCATTTTCAATACCTCTCTGGCTCCTTCTACTTTTCCTAAATGGACCCACTTCTTTAATTCCAACTAACCCCTGAGGAACCATTAATACAGAGGCAGAAGATTATAGTTAGATTTACTTCCTGAACCCCACAACAGCCTCTTGGAAATCCATTTACTTTAGCCACCGATGAAAGTTCCTTTACTCCCAAGTAACAATGCCAATCAACAAGTTAGAATGACTACAATTAAATGAAAGTGCTTTTAAGAAATTTTTTAAATGAAAATGTAAGACATTTAATTTGTTAGCTAAGATTGATCTGATTTTAGACCAGGTCCTATTGACCTAGGTCCAGGATTTATAACATACTCCAGGATTTGTAATATACCTGTTAAATTTTCTCCAGAGCAACATAGATATCCAGTTCTGTAAAACATCTGGCTAACGTACACAAAATCACTCCAGTTACTGAAACAAGAACTGATCTAACTTTGACATTTCTTTTCTTCAAATAGTTTTTATTTTTGTAATAATGAAACACATTCATAAAATATTCCAACAATAAAGAAAAGTACAAAGAAGTGTAAAAAAAAACAAAAAACCAAAAAAACTCTATTGAGCCTTTCCACACATTGACTGTATATTTGCACCTATAAACACAGTAGGGTACTCAATTTTACATAATAGAATCACATTATAAATTCTCATCGATAATAAGGCATCTTTTACTATACAATATGTTTTCGTTATTAAAATGGCTGAACACTGAAAACTCATTCATTGTACGTCTTTTTAGCCATTTAGTTAACCAATCCCTTACTGAAAAACGTGTACATTGTTTCTGGGTTTTTTGTTTATGCGTTTAGTTTTTAAATAATGCTATAATTTGAATGCATGCTTCTGTGCCAATTTGAAAATTATTTTCTTAGGTTAAATTCCAAGATTAATTGCTAGCTCCAATTGCTGGCTTAAGTTTTTTAAGTTTATTTATTTATTTATTTATTTATTTATTTATTTATTTATTTTTGAGAGAGAGAAAACGCAAGCAGGGAAGGGGCAGAGAGAAAGGGAGAAAGAGAATCCCAAGCAGGCTCCTCACTGTCAGCGCAAAACCAGATGTGGAGCTCGAACTCACGAACCATGAGATCGTGAGCTGAGCCGAAATCAAGAGTCGGACACTTAACCAACTGAGCCACCCAGGCACCCCGGGCTTAATTTTTTCCACTACACATTTGCCAAACTGACCTTCAGGAAAATTGCTGCACTCTACAATTCTACCTATAGTGCGTGCCTGCCACTCCCCCACAAAATAAATTTTGTTGGTGTTCCTTTGAATAGTCTTTAATTTCCACATTTGCTTGAAGTATAGACATTAAGACTATGTTTAGAGTTAGGCAGACCCGGGTTTGAAATGGCTCTGCCACTTCCTGTGTGACCTTGAACAAACCACTTTAAACACCTCCAGGCCTCAGTGTCCTCATTTGTAAAACAGGATGCTAGCCAACAATTATTGCAAAGATTAAATGAAATAATGTATGCAAAGCACCCGGTATAGTGTTCAGCTTGAGGATTGCCCATGAGAAAGTAAAAGTTAGGGCAAACTAAGAAGGTAAAAATCTTCCCCGCCATTCATCAGGCTGGAAGAACAGGCACAGATAAAGCCAGCTGCACAGTTAACAGGATGCAGTGTCCCCTGAGGACAGACTGCAGCTGGAAAGTGTCATAATAGCTGCCTTCTTCAAGTGACTACTTTCCTGCTCACTGAGAAACTTTGTTCTCTACAATCACAGATATCAGAAACTGTGGCGTTTGTAGTTATGTCAATAAGAATGAAGCGTCCATCCCTTGCCTGGAGAGTCTAAGTCCTTTTTGACAGAGGCATAGTCTTGATTTACAACCCAGGCATAGAGTTTTAGATAAGGAGGTTTCTGGCCAAACATTCTACACCTATCTTAACTTTAGCATTTCCAAAGCAACAGGATTCTAGGTCTACTTTGCAGTCCAAACTGGATGTTGACCCCTTCATACACAGTCATGCTTTAGTCTGAGCCTATCAAAATGCTGCTTTATTTAAACTGTATCTAAACTCTGCTCAAAGTTAGTATATTCTAAATGTGGCATTTTTTTTAATGTTTATTTATTTATTTATTTATTTTTGAAAGAGTGAGAGAGTGGGGGGAGGGCAAAGAGACAGGGAGAGAGAGAATCCCAAGCCGGCTCTGCACCACCAGCAGAGCCCAACGCAGGGCTTGATCTCAAACCATGAGATCATGACTTGAGCCAAAAATCAAGAGTTGGATTCTCAACTGACTGAGGCAGCCAGGCACCCCTTTAACATGTGTATTAAGTAGAAGTAGGTACTATATAAACATAGGGTTTCATCTGGAACATCTTATAAATTTCTTTTTAACAATTTAAAGTATCATTTATTAAATTAGCTATCATTAGGCAAATTGAATGGTTTTGTTCCCCAAGCGATAGTGATTTTTTAACATTTTAATTCCAATGTAGTTAACATACAGTGTTATATTATTTTCAGGTGTACAACGTAGTGATTCAACAATTGTGTACATTAGTCAGTGCTCATCAGGGTAAGTGTACTCTTTAATCTCCTTCACCTCTTTTACCCATATGCCTCCCCTCTGGTAATCATCCATTTATGCTTTATGATTAAGAGTCTTTTGTTTGCTTGTCTCTTTCCTCTGTTCATTTGTTTTCTTTTTAAAATGTTTCTAATGCTTATTTATTTTTGGGAGAGAGAGAGATGGAGCGTGAGCAGGGGAGGGGCAGAGAGAGAGGGAGACACAGAACCCAAAGCAGGCTCCATACTCTGAGCTGTCAGCACAGAGCTGAAACTCTGCTTGAGGCAGGGCTGAAACTCACGAACCACGAGATCATGACCTGAGCCGAAGTCAGACGCTTAAGCGACAGAGCCACCCAGGTGCCCCTTCTTGTTTCTTAAATTCCACATATGAGTGAGATCGTATGGTTATTTGTCTTTCTCTGACTGACGTATCTCACTTAGCCATTATTTGGGTGGTAAAAATTTTTGCCCGGGAAGTAGATTTTTTCTATGTCAAATAACGGGATTTCTGTTTTGCCAGGTCTCATTGATTCAGTGCTATAACTATTTATATCCATTAGGCACCAGTTATTCTCTAAAAGATGTTTAGGTTCTGCATTAGTTCTCTTTTTAGGGTAACGTCATCTTGTCCATGCTTGGTGGTGAATTCTTCAGTGGTAGATGCAGCTCCAATGTGTCCTGGACCCAACATCAGTGTAAGTGTGATTGTGTTTAAAAGACAGTCTTGTTGGACGCCTGGGTGACTCCATCGGTTAAGCATCTGAATTCAGCTCAGGTCATGATCTCATGGTTCGTGAGTTGGAGCCCTGCCTCGAGACCTCGATTCAAGCCCCAGTTCAGGTGAGCTCGAGCCCCACTTCGGGTAAGCTTGAGCCTTGCTTCTCTCTCTCTCTGTCTCTCTCTCTCTCTCTCTCTCTCTCTGTCCCTCATGGGATTCTCTCTTTCTCTGCCCCTTGCTCACTTGTGCCCTCTCTCTCTCTTCCAAAAAAAAAAAAAAAAAAAAAAAGACAGTCTCATTTTCCTGAATGAGCACCTCACACTGTTAGTCTCAACAACTGTCCTGTTTCTCCTAAGGTGGACATTATCCACGCTTACTGATCTTAACTAAGAAAATGAGGGTACCATGAAATTCCTTTGGTTTTTACATCTGAATTCCGGGGATTATATTCTCTATCATGGACATTTTGGTTATTTAAAATTTTTTACTACTTAAAACACACGGCAACAAATGTATTCTTTGGACCCTACTGAGATGACAATATCATCTATTTCCCCGAGCATTAATGATATAAAACACAGGCTTCCCTCCTAACACGTGTAGGCTTCAATCAGACTCGAGGTAGCAGCTGCTCTCACGTTTGAAGTCTGAGTCCCAAAGCCAGTTGTATATGTAGGAGGACTGGATTGGCGGTGGCCTGTGTTGTGTTCTTCCAGATGCCAGATGCACCCCACCCCCAAGCTTACACAGGGCCTGCAATTTCAACAGCAGAGATTCATTCCTTTGGGTTTGTAATTTGCTATCTCGGGATGATCCTTTACACAAATCATTTCTCCTTGATTATGGTTATTGTAGAAAACTGAGAACATACAGAGAAGTTGATAAATGAAAATAGAAATTACCTGTAGCTCAAGACTCAAACACCACTACTGTTAACATTTGGTATTTCCTTCCTTTCTTTTCATGTAATGAAATTCAAAAGATGACCTTATTTAAAATTCTTTTGTTATGCAGTTAAGCAGCTTTACAATAAAGGAAAATGATGAATATAAATTCAAGCATTTCTCTAATTTCCTTCTGGTTCCTTCACTCATTCAATAAACATTACTAAATACCTACTGCATGCAAGGCACTGAGCTAGACACAGATTAGTGATACAGAACACTCTATCAGTGTATGAAAATTCACATATTTTTAGGGGCACCTGGGTGGTTGGGTCGGTTGAGCGTCCAACTTCGGCTCAGGTCATGATCTCACAGTCCACGGGTTCGAGCCCCGTGTCGGGCTCTGTGCTGACCGCTTGGACCCTGAAGCCTGCTTTGAATTCTGTGTCCCCCTTTCTCTCTGCCCCTCCCCCACTCATGCTCTGTCTGTCTGTCTGTGTGTCTCTCTCTCTATGTCAAAAATAAACATTAAAAAAATTTTTTTAATAAATACACAAATTCACATATTTTTACAAATCAGTAATCAGACATACAATCAGTGCATAAAGTACTTTGTGTCCTAGTTTCTTTTTCAATATTTCTTTTAATGTTTATTTATTTTTGAGAAGGGGGGGAAGGGCAGAGAAAGAGGGAGACAGGATCTGAAGCAAGCTCCACACTGTCAGCGCAAAGACTAACAGGGGGCTTGAACCCATGACCCGTGAGACCATGACCTGAGCTGAAGTTGGACACCTAACTGACTGAACCACCAAGGCACCCCACTGGTTTTCCTCTTCAATATTATTTCTTATATATTTGTATATATGCCTCAAACCTCTTGGTTTTTAAGGGTTACAGGATTCAATTGTATTGATTTTATTATTCTTTAATATTGCAAATGTGGGGTGTTTTCTCCTCCCTCTTGCTTTTAGAGTCTTTCCTTAGACTTTATTCCTCAAAGGAGGTTACCAAATCAAGGAACGTGATCGTTACTTATCTTCTTTTGGGATTCAAATACTAACAGAAAGAGGAACAAATTGCATGTGCCTTAGACTTACCAATGCAGTCAGGCAGATGGTTCTCTTCCCATTTCAGGGAAGTAGAGGCACTGAAAAAGGTCATTGTCACAGAGGGAAAGCACAAACCACCGAAGATTAACTTTACCCTCTTCGTGGCTCAGCCAGCCTCTCTGAGAGCACTCTCTGAGAGAGTGGTTACTAGGAGTGATACCTTTTCCACCATTGTTAGGTTGTGGACTCCACCACCATGCAAGCTCACTGAGGGCAGGGACTTCTGCATCCAGCCTAAACCCCACAGCCCTTAGGCTTGGCTATTAGGTTTGGCTCTCAGAAGAACCCACACTTCTGCACTTTATACACTGATGCACCTACTAGCTTGTAATACGCCAATTCATTCTTTGGTATCTCTACAGACCAATGATGACTGGATTTTCCCATGAAGATGGGGCCTACCAGTTGCTGATGCGTGGGTGAGAGCTCATAGTGGTACCCATTCATGCCCTGCAAAAGAGTCCCTAGGCAGGACCTGCTGAAGGGATCCTCCCTGTGGAGCCCCTAGACAACCATGTGGGGCTGGCCAAGCCTTCCCATACTCCCACTCATCACTGGGCTGCAGACAGATTCGAGTCCCACTGTCTTGGCTTGACGGGGTGGATACATTCCTTTTTCCCTCCCACCTTCCATGGCTGCCCAGACTCTGCCACTTGGGCAGAGTTTCCTCTGCATGAGAAAGCAGAGAAGGGGAAGTTGCTAGCTCTACCTCCTCAGTCCTTCTGAAGGCAAGCTGCCAGGCCCAAAGTTTCCAAATACAAGAACTGTAAGTAGAAATCATATCCAGAGACTCATTCATACCAGCATCCAATACTTATTTATTAAGAGCCCACCATGTGCCAAGCATAATTCTAAGTGTTGGGGACGCAGGGGGAACAATTTTTGTCCTCAAAGGCTTACATAGTAGAAGAAATAGATAACAAATGAATCAACAATAAATGAGGAAAGATTTCATATAAGTAGAATATATAAAGTGCAAACATCAGTGCTAAAATAATCTAATGTGTTAATCATTCTGAGTCACTCTCAGAATTTCCCTTCAGTAGGAAGCTGAATAAAATCTAAGAATGTTCCTTAGTCCAATTTAACAAACTATACCTCCTACGGTAGCTGGGAATCTATAAAGACTGAAAAGAGAGGCTCCCTGTCCTCAAAGCACTCACCTTCTAGCAGGGAAGTTTCGTGTATTCAACTAACCACAATAGTAGGTACTGTTTATCTTCATTTTGGGAAGGGAGATGTATATATTTCCATTCACGGAGCTGGTATGTGTCAAGGACGTATTTCTGCTCACGGAGCTAGTATGTGTCGAGGATGTTCTTCAAGTTCTGCTTATCCTGGGTCTACAAGATCAGAACCTGCACACAGCTTCTTGTTCCATGAATATTATAGCTATGATTCCACAAAAGAATTTGTTTTGCCCTTCTGCTCTTCCCCATTGCCCAGCCTCATTGCTGCCCTCCAGCATCTCCTTGACTCCCCTCCCCAACTACCCTTTCTCCATGAGCTATCAGAGAGTTCACTATCTCCTCACTTTCCTGTCACCCCTAGGGTCAGGAGACACTGGGGACACTCTTTCCCCTGGCTCTTTCTTCATCTAATTTCCTACACCCACAAAATTCTAAGGCAGGAAGAGATCTCGGCACAACTTGCTCATATTACAGATAAGGAAACTGAGATCTGGAGAACTTAAGTGACTTGTCCAAGGCCAAACAGCTAGTTAGTTACTTCCTGAAGGAAGCATTTGTGCTGGGGTGCGTCAGGGGAAGGTTTTCAGGGACAAGGTTTGAAGGGTCTTATCTGCTGCTGGCTGTTAGCACGGAAAGGAAGACGAAAGCTCAGTTGACCAAACAGAGGTAGCACAAAGAGCCACCCAGAGAAGTTGGGCTGAAAGCAGGATTACAAGTGGCTAAGAAGTGAGTGGGCAGTGGGAGGTCAAGGCTAACTTGCCTGTGATGTCTCTTGATGGGAGAGAAGATGGTAATCAAGAACTTAAATGAAGACAAGAGGATTATCATTTCAGTAGAAGGGAGATATGACATGGTGATGGGCAGAGGGGAAGATAATTCATTGGAAAAGACTATTGTTGCAAAAAAGGAATATAATTGACCAAGCACATTTTAAGGGAAGTGGACGGGGATGAGATGAAAGCCGTAAGTAGGAACACGGCTTCCTGGCTTATTGTGCCATTAACCATCTGACTCTAAATTTCACAAGGACAAGAACCATATCACATTTTGCTCACCATTGCGTCTAGTACCTGGCACATAGTAGGAACTCTATAATATTTGTTGGAGGAATCACTGAATGAATGAATGACAAGGGAACCTCCCAATGCTGCACTTATGTGTTCAATAGCAAAAGTTTAGGTCCAAAGAAAGGAAGAAAAAAAAAGGAGGCAAGAAGAAGGTTAAAATATAACACAGATGCCTGCTCTGGCCTCTCTGGCCAATGTACTGGATGACATCCAGGAAACCAAGATGAATTGTCAGTAGTCACTGCCATATAGAGAAACTGACAGTTCTGGTGACTTCAGTGCTGATGTTAATTGGAACCGTACACTACAGCATAAAGTTATTTATCATCTTGAGTTCTGAATGCCAAGTGAAATGTATCATGTTAATCTCTGTATGAGGACCCTGAATAGCAGAGTAGCTAGTGCCCTTGACAGAAATTTTACCAAAAAAGATAAAGAAATTTTACATATGCGCACGGGTGATATTCAAAATATTCAACAACCAGTATGGCACAGAAGCCAACTGACCAGGCCTAAGCAACCCACGTGGCTGCACCCATGCATACTGATGATCAGGACCTGTGCATGGAAGTGGCTTATACTGAGGCTCAGAGAACAACAGTGCTGTTTGAAAAAGGCTATTTTGCTGGATGGAAGAAAGAGTGTGCACCGCAACGTTGTGTGCTTTCAGAGCAACGTCTTCCCCACCAATTCTGAGCCTGATGCTTCTCCGTCCAGTTCTGCTCTCCAGCACAACAGGACTCACTGTTCTTTCAGCTTTGCCTCCCAGACTTCAGCAAACCCTGACCCTGGCTACTTGCTTTATTCTCTGCCTTCCTCGACTCATCATACTCTTGAGCCTGTACAAGACCTGCCCTTAGCTAATCGATATGCCTATGACCTTCACTAGCCTGCAGTGATTCCCAAAATCTACCCACCGTCCACCCTGGTCATATATCTAACAGACCAACTTCTTGAGAAGACTTAACCACAAAAAAAGACTCAAATTTTATGACATGGAGGACAAACGGTAGAAAACCAGTTTCCAAGACATAGAAGACTGAGAGTACTACTATGGGATTACAATCCCCCAAATTTCCTGTGGGTCATGTAAGACTCCACCTCTAATTTTAAGGTGGAAAACCAAATACAGGTATCATACACTTTTATTCATTACTTAAGGAAAGAAGGTCTTCTCTGTGTCTTACATTATATTTTGTACTGTGAAACCAAAGGAAATATACCTGACACGCCTCCCAAAATCCAGGAAATGTGTTAGCCAACAACTCACAGGTAATTGCCACAGCCTATTATAAAGGGTAGAACTTATTCCACAGGATTACAATGAACCAATCATTCCACAGAGTTAAGTGCTAATTTGTGACCCGCCTAAAATTTGTATGTCGAAATCCTAACCACCTCCTAC
Organism: Panthera onca; assembly: GCF_046562875.1. NCBI lineage: Eukaryota > Metazoa > Chordata > Mammalia > Carnivora > Felidae > Panthera > Panthera onca. The sequence continues at coordinate 19,440,776 of NC_138341.1, read as the reverse complement.
CTCAGAATGTGGCTGAATTTGGAGAAAGGGCCTTTAAAGGGATATTAAGCTAAAATGAGGCCCCAATCCAATCTTACTGGTGTCCTTATAAGAAGAGGAAACTTGCACACACGAAGAGATACCAGGGATGCGCACACACACACAGAGGAAAAACCTCGTGAGTACACAGCAAGAAGGTGACCACCTACAAGCCAAGAAGAGAGGCCTCAGAAGAAACCAAGCCTGTTGATACCTTGTGCTTGGATTTCCAGCCTCCAGAACTGGTGAGAAAATACATCTCTGTTGTTCAAGCCCCCCAGTCTGTGGGATCTTGTTCTGGCAACGCCACAAACTAATACAAACAGATCGTTATTGCAAGTCATATGGGCTACAGTGACTAAGTGTCCTCAACTGAACTGTAACTATTTGAATGCAGGACCTAAGTCTTATGTTTCTTTGTATGTCCCCAATGCCCAGCGAAGTCCCCTTCACAGAGTAGGACCTCAGCACACATCTTCAAATTTAGTTCATAAAAAAGTTGAAGGTATAGTCTCTGCCTTCAAAATGCTTGAGAATGGGTAGTAGAGATAAGGCAGGCATGGCAAAGTGACCAGCAAAGCAGGAGGTACCCGGGAAGGTCAAACACTGAGGGATCTGTAGGAGCCTTGATGGAGGGCTTGATGACTGGGATTCAGACAGGAAGGGGAGAGAGTGGGGGCATTCCTGGGACAGAAACCAACGCAAGCAGAAGCAGAGAGTTGGAAATGCTGCATTTTCTATTGACAAGAGAGTAAATAATTGTTCCAGCTAGAGTGGCATGTTCACGTAAAGAAAATACACTACACGTTGGAGAGTTTTGAATGCCAGTTGGACCTGATCCTTATCCTAACGCCTTTCTTGAATGAGGAGACCTCATGCCCCCCTGGTCTGGGATCTGATGTAGGGTAAGATGTAAGGAAAGATTGGCATATAGAATTACAAACTGGGGCATGGGTGGATCCAGATAAACGAATCAGAGAGGCAGAACTAGTTATGAGGTAACCAGACTGATGTGAAGGTTGGGAAGCAGCCCCTGGAGGAACGACCTGAGGTCCCAGAGTATAACACAAGAGCTTTATGGAAGCCTTGTCTTGGGATGAGGGCTGGCAGGAGGAGGATGGAAACATTCTGGAAAGTATGTAGATGACGAAGGGTCATCATGGAAGGTAGTTGACCAGAGGCCAAATAAATGGTATTTTAGAAAAATCAAGAATACAGCACTGTAGAAGTAGAGTGAGAAATGGTAGCACATCAAGACGTAGTTCAAAGGTTGTGAAAATCTTTTTGAAAACCCCCACTTTCACTTTTGTTTGCTCGCCATAATGCCTAACAGGCAGTGCTTACCCAATAAATGTTAAGTATGAAATGAATGCTCTGTATAAAATTATTGTTTTTGTCCCTCAACTAAGAACAGCTCCCAGAATAAAGTAATAAATTAATATCATGGTTTAGATATCAGATTCTTGTGAATTTGGCCAATGTGAATTCTTTCTGTGCAGCCTAATAACTCCTGGGTGAACTAATAGTCCATGAGTTTCTAAACCTTGCAGCTTGGGGATCTGATGCTCTATCAATTCTTTGGTTGAAAGTAATGGAAATAGATTCTTGTTACCTAGGCAAAAATTAATTGATTAGAAGGATATAAGGTTCTGAGAATAAAAAGATCTGTTGGATTATCTGGTCTGTGGAGGCCAGAAGCAAAGCAGCTTCAGGGACCTTGGTAGAAGGATCTTGTGAACTGTCTTTCTATGGGTCTGCCTTCAGATAATGCAGCTTCACCACCTTTCTACATCCAGATGTCTTGATTCAAAGTGCAAGTTCCTGGGATGGAAAAGTGTTGTTGGCCAAGCAAAGAGCAAACATCAACCTCTATGTTGGGGGTAGATGGCAGAATGCTGTTACTGAACCCATCAAAACAACTTATTAGATAGGTCGAGTAGGGGCAGCCCCCCCAGAAAGGGACTCTAGGCAGACAAAAAATAACTGATATCCCCTCTGGGCACCCCTACTTCAATATTCACCTTTACAGGAGTGTATACAGGTGACTGGACAAGATGCTGCTTGGGCGCCCTTCCACCCCTGAGAAGTCTACACACTGGGATTTCCATTTGTCATTCCAGAGACCAACTCCTACCGAAAATGGTGAATTCATGAACTGCAGAGCTTTTCTACGCAGAAGTATCTCATTTCCTAGAATCTTCAGCGTTTGTTCAGGATGTCTACATGATCTGGCAGGTTTAAAATTTTTTCATTACAGAATAACACACATGTAGGGAAGTACACACATCATAAGTGCTTAGCTCAAAGAATTTTGATAAAGTGAACAATGTGTAATCAGAATCCAGACTGTGAAATAGAATATAACCAGCACCCCAGAAGGTTTCCCTCAAGCCCTCTTCCTCCCAACAATGGTAACCACTAAACTAACCTCTATCTTCACCAATGAGTTTTGCCTGTTGTGTTTTCATTTTTGTTTTCTGTAAGCGCTACGCTTGAACTCTTAACCCTGAGATCAAGAATTGCATGCTCTACCAACTAAGCCAGCCAGTCACCCTGAGTTTTGCCTGATTTTGAGCTTTATGTAAATTGAGTCGTATATTATGTGCTCTTTTGTATCCATTTTCTCTCATCCCATGTTGCCTTTTACGAGATTCATCCACGATGCTGCAAATAGTCATAATTTGTTCATTCTCATTGCTGTATAGTACATCACTGTTTATCCATTCTACTACTGATGGACATTTGCTTCCTCTTTTTAACTATTACAAACAGTGCTGCTAGGAACATTCTTGTCCACGTCTTTTGTGAGTATATATACTCGTTTCCATTGGGTATATATCAAGGAGTGGAGTTTCTCATTCACAGAGTCAGGTTAGCGTTAATAGGTAGTACATATAGTTATCCAAAATGGTTGCACAGATTTATATTTCCAACAACAACGTGTAAGAGTTACTGTTGCTCCGCATTTTAGACATCACATGGATTATCTGCGTTCTTAATTTTAACCATTCTGGTAGATGTGTAGGACCTCACTGTGGTGTTAGTGTATAATTTCCCGATGACTAATGAAGTTGATTACCTTTTCATAGGTCTAGAGCTAGTTGAAATCCTCTATTGTGGAGTGCTATTGAAATCTTTTGCCCATTTTTTTTTTAATTGTGCTCTCTTTTATTGATCTATTGGGATTCTTTATAGATTCCAGACATAAGTCCCTTTTTGGATACATGTATTGCAAATATCTTCTGCCATTCTGTGCTTTTCCTTTTTATTCTTCTAATCATGCCATTTGATGAACATACATTCTTAATTTTAATGTTTTATAATTTATCAACTTTTCATTTATGGTTAGGATTTTACTGTACTGTTTAAAAATCTTTGACAGAGAAATCCTAGCAGTTGGAAAAAATAATGATCACTTCGTAGAAAACTAAAAATATTTAAAGCAAAAATAGGGCATTTATTCACTTCAGGAAAAAAATTATACTAGAACCAAAACATAATCATAGTTTACCACTTGTTTCAATTGTGAGGATTATTTGCACAATCACCGTAATATAATTAATCAACCCTTGACCGCTGGTTTGTCCAAAGATTATTATAATCTTCAAGGTCTCGGAAGGGGTTCAATAAGAAGTGGCCATCTTCGCAACCTGAGATCTGAACAAACCGAAAGTAAAACAAAAGGGGGGCAGAGAGAGGTTACGATGTCACCTTTATTATAACTGATAGAAGCCAGTTTGGAGGATTTAGCATCAGGTCTTTTTGCAAAGTGGGATGGCTAATACAGAGCCATACTTAGGAAGAATTGTCCCTCGTATGGGCAGCACTGGACCAAGGCAAGCTTTCTCTCGTGAGTCTCTGGTGTTGCCCATTCAGCCAACAGGTGATCGTTCTCCATAGAACACCACTAGATTTTCAGAGTTGTCTCCAGAAAGCAGTTTCGTTTAAAAAGGAGGAAAGTTGATCTGTCATTTTTTTTGGTACAAGGAAAACCATTCCAGGCAATATTCGTGTGGGAGTATGTTTCAATTAAGATACAGCCAGTGCTGCAACAAAACAAATTCCTAAATGTATAATGTTTCAAGCACAATATAAATTGATTTCTTGTTCATGTAACAGGCCAAATCATATGTTCCTCATCAGCGGAGGCAGCTCTGCCATTTTCCACACATGGCTTCCAAGGGTGGTAGAGAAACATGTGAGGGAGGTTTTTATGGGCCAGGCCTGGAAGTGTCACTCATCATTTCCACTCACATTCAGCAAGCCGGAGACCTAACTGCAAAGTAAGATGGGAAATATAGCCCAGCTATGAGTCCGGGAAGAAGGAGAGCTCATGAATTTTGGTGAACAGTTACCAACCCCTGCCACTGGGTGTGGGGTTCATTTGGGCAGAATCTTATATTTATTTCCTGTTGCCTCCTGTGCCTGATACACAGTAGGCACTCAATACGTGCTTGTTGAATGAACAAGAAAGTGGGAAGAGCATGGGCTTCAAAATGAAAAAGGCCTAACTTCTAATCCAAGTGCTGCCACTTTCTAATTGTATTAATTTAGGCAAGTGACGTGAATTCCTCAAGCCTCAGTTTCTCATCTGTGTAATGGAGAGGAAGATAGGTTTGTGGCCTGCTTCCCGGGCCATCCCAGCCAGGTGTGGGAACGGAGAGTGATGAAAATGTGCCAGCAAAAGTAGCAGTTGTGGAATAGGCCTCTTTGACTTCCTCCCAAATGGCTCTGGGAGTGGGGAGGGGGCATGTGACATGGAGCCAGTGGCTGTCTCATGACATTCTTAAAGAGCTATAGTCATCCAAGCAGCCCATGGAGTGAGTTGACCATGTCCCTGTTACCCAGCTCTGATGTCAGGGGTAAAGTCTATTGCCCACTGGCCAAGGCCTAGGCTGAGGCTGCAGGTGCCCTATGCCTTCATGCTCCAGGTCACTGTGTGCTCTCTGTGTCTAGTCTCTCCAGAGTCCCGTGGGCTGCACTCTGCCACCTGAGCTGCCCAGCAAGCGTGCCTCAGGTCATAACATTCTGCCTCAATAGCTTTCAAGTGAAATGGCTTTGTTTGTTTCTGCTCTTTTGTGCAGTCTCAGGAGGATTAAGGCAGAACCCCCACAGCAGAGTCAGCAGATGATGTTAGTGACAGGGAGTTGACAATACTCATGACACCCCTCCCACTTCTACCCGAATATGCCCCATTCTCCATAGAAGGAGCTATTTCTCAGGCCCTCCTTAATTCTTCAAGCACCTGGGTCCCTTCCCACCAGATTTCCAGATCCTATCCTTAAACTACTGTCTCTGAATTTAGGTTGGGTGGCCACACTGGGACCTTCCCCACCCCCATCTCTATCTGCTTTGTAGGGTTGATGTTGGGATTCAATGAGATAAAGTAGATACAATACCATACTTGGTGTTGGCATCAAGGAGGTGCAGAATAAGTGTCAGTTCTCTTCCTATTCCTTGGGAAATTTCTGGCATCACTGAAACTGATGGTTCCATCACCTGCTCCCTGAAGGGAGGCCCTGGCTACATGCATCTTTGAAGGCTGGCACAGACAGTTTCAGTGCTGCATTGCTTTGGTACCTAGGGCAAGGTCAGCAAATTCACAGTTAACAGGCAGTCTTGGATATAGGGCCTATTTTGAATTTTCTAAAATAGGAAACAGGAGGCTGATGTAGGCTAGGAGGGAGGGATATCATGAGAACAGCATATTTACACATATGATTTTTTTCCAATTAGCCACAGATATTTACTATCCAAATGGCTGTGGGAATTACTAATGAGGTGCTACTGTCCTAACAGCTGTTGTATACGAGACCCGCATTTCGGTCCTGCTAGGAAGCCAGAATTAGACCTCAAAATGACATGGCAAAAAGGGAAGAAGTTGTGAAAGAGAGACAGTATGTAAAATAAACTCATGTCTCAACAAATGTCTTCAGGCTGGAGTAGAGCAGAAGGGAAGAACAGAAAATGAGAGGTGTTCCCAGGGACCGAGGAGTGAGCAGATGAGGGCCCACACTGGGAGGTAGTGGTCTAACTAGTTTGACAACGGCAAGTGTGGGACACTGCAGATGAGAAAGCAGGAAAGCTTTGGGATGTGTTCCGTGCGGGACACACTGACTGAAAGGAACAGAAACAACCCTGAGGTCAGAGCTTGAGGTGCTGCGTTGTGCTCCTGAGCTTACAGCACAGAACCAACAGTCAGAAGACCTGCCTCTGTCACTTTGGACAAATTACTTATCCCCTCTTGTGCTGTCTCCTCATTTGTAAAGGGTCTCTACCAGCCTCATAGCAGTTTTGTGAGGCACAAATACGGCGATTTTGGAGAAAGAGCAGCACAAGCGACAATATCCTGGACAAGTGGACACAGTACAGTTCACCATCATCGTTCTCATTGTTGCCTGCAGAGAAGCTAGAAAGGGATAGAGTTTGAGGGAGAATACAATAAATTCAATCTTAATGTTTATTTATTTATTCTGAAAGAGAGAGAGAGAGAGAGAGAGAAAGAGAAAGGGAGAACAAGCAGGGGAGGGGCAGAGAGAGAGGGAGAGAGAGAATCCCAAGCAGGCTCCATGCAGGCTCAGCATGGAGTCCATTGTGAGACTCGATCTCATGACCCACAAGACCACAATCTGGGTCAACATCAAGAGTCAGATGCTCAAGCAACTGAGCTACCCAGGCGCCGCTAAATTTAATTTTAAATGTGCTAAGATGTTGGCACAATATCCAGAAGAGAGCCAAATAGCAGCCATTGGGTGGGGGTTGGGGGGGATGAACTAAGGAGTTAATGAGTCAGGGCCATTATATCTGATAAGAACATGTTTCTATAAAGTGTCAAGTCTTCCAGTTTATTGATAACAATTTTGGAGTGTAGACTCAACTGTAGAACTAGGATTTATAATCACTTGCATGGTATCGAAGTACACACAAGACATGTGAGGATCAACGTACTGGTATTCCTGTGCTATGGAAGCCTGGATGTGGCTGCTGCAGCACTAGAAACCCTTGGTTGGAGGCTCTTTCATCAATGTCCTTGAATGTCCACCAATGTGAAATATACAGAAAACAGCAAAAACAAATAAGACTGAAATGAGAACAAAAATGGCATAAGAGTAAGTAGGAAGGAAAGAAAGAAAGAAAGAAAGAAAGAAAGAAAGAAAGAAAGAGTGGGGAGGGGCATCGGGATGGCTCAGTCGGTTGAGCATCCAACTCTTGATTTCAACTCAGGTCATGATCCCAGGGTTGTGGGACTGAACCCCTATCAGCCTCTGCACTGAGCATGGAGACTGCTTAGGATTCTCTCCTTCTTTTTCCCCACCCTGCTCAAGTGCATGTGCACACACACACACTTTCTCTCTCCAAAATAAATTACAAAATGGAAAAATTAAAAAGAAAGAATAAAGGGGGAAGTAAAAAGAGATGCTGAGTGAAGAATGTTTGTCAATTGGATACAATAATATATAAACTAGTGAAAAAAAGATTTGTATATATCTAAGAATGCAAATTAATGAGCTAGGCTGAGTATTGTGTAAAAAGTGGTGGTGACAACAGGAAACTTACTTTTCCTAAGAAAAACCTATAGGTGATCACCCTCTGTAAAATAAAGTATATTGTATGTGCATAAAAAAGCAACTACAATTTGAATGAATCCCATGAGGGTTCCTAATGAAAAGCAGAGTTCTCTTCATAAAGCAAATGGTCACTCCCATTATTTAAGTGATGGACTGGTTAATTGCACCATTTGTCACCTTGGTAGACCTTTGTTGTTGTCCTCTAGGACTCTTTAGATCAAAATAAGGATGTATGCTGAACCAGAAGTTCAACTAGAGACAAGACATTTTCCACCTTCTCTCCCAAGTGTGTCCTCTTGAGTAAGTCCCAGGAGACACCAACCACTTCTCCTTCCAAAAGTAGTCACACAGTGCATGACTAATGAAGTGAGCCCCAGACTCAGGGCCATCCTACCCTTACGCTCTGGGACAAAAAGGTAAACTAGGCAAGCCTAGTTCCCTCTCCTGGATCTTTGCACTAAAAAACACAGCAGTGGTAGCTGAAATTGCCAACTAACATTGAAGAGGCAAGGAACAACAAAAAAGCAGACTGAGCTATCAGTAGACAGAGGAAAATAGATGTGCAGAGAGAAGCAGAGAAGCCACAAGCCAACAAGATGTACCTCATTCATGCAAGGAAAAAGGCCTTCCCATTTCGATTTGAGTGTGTGGACATCCTTACCATAGTGTACATTTCCAAGAGATAATAGCTGATAATAGCTTCCACTTACTGAGCACTTACTAGGCTCCAGGTGCTGTGTTACCCGCCTTTTTTTCTTTCTATTCTCACCATGTCTCTGTGAAGTAGGCAGTAAGATTACCACCAAAGGCCAAAAGAGACAGAAAAGTCATAAGCCACTAGGGAGTGGCAGAGCATCAATCCAAGTGCCCGACTCCAAAATCTATGCTCTTAACACTGCATTGTGCTCCATCCCCCTCCACACACATCCCCCCACCACCACCACCACTGGCCCCCAGTAATTAGAATAGGCAGACTGGGCAGTTGTTCTTATTCAGAGGCCATAAAGTAGTCCTCTCCTCCTCCCACCAGCTTGAAATGTTAAAACGAATCTTACTAATTTATACCAGGAAAAAGAATATCAGATTGGATTTAAGAAACTACGCTTGCACAGTTGTCTGATAGACGAGGTAGGTGACACACCTGCTCTGGGCTCGTGCCTTCTGGGGAAGGGAAAGGTGAAAGCAATAGAGGAGCTGGATGATCAGGAAATAGAAGAAAAGCTCAGAAAGTCACTCTTAGAAAAAGGTTAAGTTAAACAGTAGATTAAGAGGAAGCCCAGCAAGAGAGTAGCCAGGAGATGCTGGTGAGGGAGGATATCAAGAGGCTGAGTGGAATGTGACACATCCTGTGTGGGAGCTGAGTGGAGTGTGACACATCCTGTGTGGGACAGTGAGACTTTAAGTATGTAGGGAAATCAGACCATGCTTCCCTGTAAGCTGGGTGAGCTAAGAACTGGGCTTTCATTGAGACTGAGGGGCACACATTACCTGGTAGAACTAACATCACGAGATAAAGTGAATGAATGAATGAATGAATGATATATTTATTCATAATCAATTTATTAAGCAAGCTCTTAGTAGATTGTCAGATAAGTTTAAGTTTAAATCATGAAACCATGTACCTACAATTTACCAGCTTCGTGTGTTATATAATCTAGGATTTCCACACTCCTTTGCACACTAGTTTTGCACTCACACATTGCCTGTGTAAGTTGAGATAAAAGAAATGTAACAGAGACCCTGAAGAGGAGAGGAGGGGAAAGGAGAGGAGAGGAGAGGAGAGGAGAGGAGGGGAGGGGAGGGGAGGGGAGGGGAGGGAAGGGAAGGGAAGGGAAAGGAAGGGAAGACAAGAGAAGGGAAGACAAGAGAAGACAAGACAAGATAAGATAAGACAAGACAAGACAAGACAAGACAAGACAAGACAAGACAAGGGAAGGGAAGGGAAGGGAAGGGAAGGGAAGGGAAGGGAAGGGAAGAGAAGAGAAGAGAAGAGAAGAGAAGAGAAGAGAAGAGAAGAGAAGACAGGACAAGGGAAGGGAAGGGAAGGAAAGGGAAGGGAAGGGAAAGGAAGAGAAGAGAAGAGAAGAGAAGAGAAGAGAAGAGAAGAGAAGAGAAAGGAAGGGAAGGAAAGAGGGAAGTTAAGTCTGTAATCTGAAGGACCTGGTCAACTTCTAAAAAAAAAAAAAATGCCTTTTTAAACAAAATAAGCTTAAAAAGTGCACCTTCACCCAAGATTCTAACACTATCTAGAGGAGAAAGCAGGAAAAGACCTCTCTGACCTCAGCCGTAGCAATTTCTTACTTGACACATCCCCAAAGGCAAGGGAATTAAAAGAAAAAATGAACTACTGGGACCTTATGAAGATAAAAAGCTTCTGCACAGCAAAGGAAACAACCAACAAAACTAAAAGGCAACCAACGGAATGGGAAAAGATATTTGCAAATGACATATCGGACAAAGGGCTAGTATCCAAAATCTATAAAGAGCTCACCAAACTCCACACCAGAAAAACAACCCAGTGAAGAAATGGGCAGAAAACATGGATAGACACTTCTCTAAAGAAGACATCCGAATGGCCAACAGGCACATGAAAAGATGCTCAACGTCACTCCTCATCAGGGAAATACAAATCAAAACCATACTCAGATATCACCTCATGCCAGTCAGAGTGGCCAAAATGAACAAATCAGGAGACTATAGATGCTGGTGAGGATGTGGAGAAACGGGAACCCTCTTGCACTGTTGGTGGGAATGCAAATTGGTGCAGCCACTCTGGAAAACAGTGTGGAGGTTCCTCAAAAAATTAAAAATAGACCTACCCTATGACTCAGCAATAGCTCTGCTAGGAATTTACCCAAGGGATACAGGAATACTGATGCAGAGGGGCACTTGTACCCCAATGTTTATAGCAGCACTCTCAACAATAGCCAAATTGTGGAAAAAGCCCAAATGTCCATCAACTGATGAATGGATAAAGAAATTGTGGCTTATATACACAATGGAGTACTACGTGGCAATGAGAAAGAATGAAATATGGCCCTTTGTAGCAACGGGGATGGAACTGGAGAGTGTGATGCTAAGTGAAATAAGCCATACAGAGAAAGACAGATACCATATGGTTTCACTCTTACGTGGATCCTGAGAAACTTAACAGAAACCCATGGGAGAGGGGAAGGAAAAAAAAAAAAGAGGTTAGAGTGGGAGAGAGCCAAAGCATAAGAGACCCTTAAAAACTGAGAACAAACTGAGGGTTGATGGGGGGTGGGAGGGAGAGGAAGGTGGGTGATGGGCATTGAGGAGGGCACCTGTTGGGATGAGCACTGGGTGTTGTATGGAAACCAATTTGACAATAAATTTCATATATCGAAAAAAAACCACAAAAGATTCTAACACTATCACCTGAAGGAAATGTTTTCAAACTATGGATCATGTAATCAATGCAGTTGCTCCTGACCAGCAATTTATTTTTTAAAAGAATAAGAACTGTTTAAAATTTTTTGTTTTAATTATTCACACATACACACATGTGTACTAAATTAAGATGTAGAATGTATTTCTTGTTTTGTTATGGGTCACAACAACAACAAAAATTAGAAAAACACTGCCCTCTCCCTGGCTGCCCCATTGAGATTATTTTATTTTCTGCACATGCTCATTTTTACTTTCTTTAGTCTGAATAGTGAAAAGACTACATCTGTTTTTCAAATATAAAAGTATATTCTAATATTGAATGTGTTTTTCCAAGCAATCCTCCCCCCCTGCAACTGGAGATTCTTCTATTGCCCCAAGGGTCAAAGGTGCCCTGGTTGAGAATCCCTGGACAAGGGCAAGGGAAATCCAGATTCTTGGGTAGTCATAGCAACAGCAATCAGAGCAAGGAAGCCCTATAAATCTCTTTGGGATGTTACTGTGTTCATTTCATCACACTATTTCCAGGAAGAACTTGGAGATCAGTGGGCCACCAAGAGTCTTATAAACTGACATTTAGTATCAATGAGTTCTCAGGCTGATTAAAGTTAACAGGTGGCATTTTCAGTATGCCTCTATTCTAGAAATATCAGTATTTTAGCCAGGGTGATCTTTAAAATATTAAACGGCTGCCAGCATGGCTACTGGACAATCTGAATGAATGTTGACCACAGATAACCAATAGGTGAAGTCCACCTGAAGGTCACCCTATATTAGCAATGAAGGAAATGCATGATTAGATACCTGGCTGTCCCCCAAACAATATTTGTGATTGTAAGAAGACATCTCAGAGCAAGAGCTAGAACTGGTCAACGTCAAAAGGTATCAATGAAGTTTAAACTATTTTATTTTAATATTGAAGCTAGCAATAATCAGATGTAGTGTGGGAGAGAGCAATACACAGGCGTGAAATGATAAAAGGTCTTCAAGAAAAACAAAGATATCTGGAAACAAGAAGAAGAAGGTAAAGTAGGTTTTTTTTAAAGGTATAAAAGTCATAAGGGACAGATGGAAGAGAAAAGCAAAACAGAAGGCTCAGAAGATCCAAGATAAAGAAATGAAGATCGTATCTTACTTGATTAGCCCAAGTCTGGAAAAATAAGATAGGAGTAAGAAGAATATATCCAAGATGCCTTTAATGGAAAGAATATATATTAAGGTACAGAGACAGGAAATTGCCTAAGGTTTCCTTTTAAGACATGCAAATACCAGGGAACCCTACTTGCTGCAGGGATCTGGGATCCAGGACTAGGCTCAGAGATGAGGAAAGACTGGCCCGTGGGCTCTAACTGATGGAGTCAAGGGAAAGATAGCAAGCATGGGCAAAGCTGGAAACATGCCAGAGAGTCCCACTGAAGTGCCAGGCCAAAGGATCTGGGCTAAGAGACAGAAATAACCAGGTGCTGGGCAAAGGAACAGGAATTGAGATCCCAGGACAAGGCAAGTGGTTTACAATGACAGGTGGGAGGCAGAGCCTGGGGGTTTCCCAGGGCACTGGACTATCATTGCAGAGGATTTTTACAGGGCTATTTAGGGTGCTAAGCTGGTTTTACATAAATGTAATAGAGCCAAGCCTTAACCTCAGCAAGAAAAAATAGCCACAAATACAGCAACAAAAATAACTAACTATTCTTTGTACCCATTATGGACCTTGGTTTGAATCTCGGTTCCACCGATTACTAGTGTCTGTATGGGTCTGTCTGACATGGTACTTAATCTCCCCCTACCCTGAGTTCTCTCTTCTTTGAAAATGCAGAGAAGATTACTTTTACACTCTCTCCCTAGATGATTACATCTGAATACGTACTAAGTGTCTATATATTGACATCTCTCAAATTCACTGTTCAACCCAAAACTCTCCTCGGTTTCAGGCTCCTGCATCCAAACACAACTCAAACTTAACAAAAGCAAAATGAAATGACTTTTTCAGAGTCGAGGATCCTGGTTCTTATCTAAAAGTCTTCACCTCCATAAATGGTACCATCACTTGACTCCTTGATTCTTCCTTCTCAATCATACCTAACATCCAATCCAATAACTCCTAGAATAAAATCCAAAATCCTTTCCAAGGCCAAGGCCCATGTCCTATGTCCTTCCATCCTTGCCTTAAAATGAACCTGCCGTGGCCATGAAAATGCCTGAGATCTCTCTAATGGCTTCTGTCTCCCAAATCCCACCCCACCCCCACCCAGACCCTTCCACTTCTCTGCTCCCAGCCGCTGCTCCTCATTGCTGCCTCTCCAGGTTTTTCCAAGCCCTGTTTGGTTACAGGCTCTTCCAATTTTCTCCTAACCCCCCTGGCATTTATAACCCATTCGGGATGCACTTCCCTGGCTCCACCGGCCCCATACCTAAAGGCCTTGGGTAAGAAACACTTGCCAATGTGCTTAAGCTTCAGTAAAATTTGTGCACAGAACTGCATCGGGTGGTCAGAGTGGGGCAGCAGAAAAAAAAAGTACGTCGAGAGAGAATGTATTAGAGACCAAAAGGTATAGTCTTTAATGGAAAATATTGACAGCTCAGAAGGACTCAAGATCATCCTGAAGCTAAGGAGCCAGCACATCCCTGGGCTGGGCTTCTGTGTACTCCTTCTTCCTCCCCCACCTCTTCCCTTTCCCTGCTCACAGCAAAACCACAACGTGCAGCCAGTTGAGTTATCAACCACTAGTACATTCCATGAAGTAATGCAGTCCATAAAAGGCAGAATGATAAAGCATTCAAATGCAAGGCTTTTTGCCTCGATCCGTCTAATGTGTGGTTCATATCTAAACCCCAGAAACATTCAGGAAGCTGAGAAGCATTATATGCGGTAAGGATGCACAGGGAGTGGGGACACATGCTTCACTGTTAGGGCAGGTTAAAAGTGATGTAACTTTCCTTCCCTCCTTGAAGAAGGTACAAGATACAAATTCAGGAAGTAATCTTTCACGTAGGATTATGGCTCATTTTGTTTATTTTTTTAATGTTTATTTATTTTTGAGAAAGAGAGAGAGTGCGAACGGGGGAGAGGCAGAGAGAGGGGGAGACACTGAATCTGAAGCAGGCTCCAGGCTCTGTGCTGACAGCAGAGAGCCCAATGTGGGGCTCAAACTCGCAAACCACAAGATCATGACCTGAGCCAAAGTCAGACGCTTAACCGACTGAGCCACCCAGGCACCCCATGGCTCATTTTAAGTGCAGCTTCCAGGTGGAAATTCTTGCATGACTGCTCTTTTTCTAGGCCCTCTAGGATAGCCAGACAGACCCTGGTTGGTTTTGTTTTTGTTTTTGTTTATATATATAATTTATTGTCAAGTTAGCTAACATATAGTATATACAGCGTGCTCTTGGCTTTGGGAGTAGATTCCTGTAATTCATCACTTACATACAACGCCCAGTGCTCATTCCAACAACTGCCCTCCTCAATGCCCATCACCCATTCTCCCTGCCCCCTCCACCCCCATCAACCCTCAGTTTCTTCTCTGTATTTAAGAGTCTCCTATGGTTTGCCTCCCTCTCTGTTTGCAACTATTTTTTTCTTTCCCTTCCCCCATGTTCTTCTGTTAAGTTTCTCAAGTTCCACATATGAGTGAAAACATGTCTGTCTTTCTCTGACTTATTTCACTTAACATAATACCCTCCAGTTCCATCCACGCTGTTGCAAATGACAGAATTTTATTCTTTCTCATTGCCAAGTAGTATTCCATTGTATATATAAACCACATCATCTTTATCCATTCATTAGTTGATGGATATTTGGGCTCTTTCCATAATTTGGCTATTGTTGATAGTGCTGCAGTAAACATTGGGGTGCATGTGCCCCTTCAAATCAGCATTTTTGTATCCTTTAGATAAATACCCAGTAGTGCAATTGCTGGGTCGTAGGGTAGTTCTATTCTTAATTTTTTGAGGAACCTCCATACTGTTTTCCAGAGTGGCCTCACCAGTTTGCATTCCCACCAACAGTGCAACAGGGTTCCCCTTTCTCCACATCCTCACCAACATCTGTTGTTTCCTGAGTTGTTAATTTTAGCCACTCCGACCGGTGTGAGGTGGTGTCTCAATGTGGTTTTGATTTGTATTTCCCTGATGATGAGTGGTGTTGAGCATCTTTTCATGTGTCTGTTGGCCATCTGGATGTCTTCTTTGGAAAAGTGTCTATTCATGTCTTCTGCCCACTTCTTCATTGGATTATTTGTTTTTAGGGTGTAGAATTTGGTAAGTTCTTTATAGATTTTGTGGACTAACACTTTATCTAATATGGACAGACTCTGTTTTGTTCATTGTAGTACATCCTTCAATGAGCCAGTGCCTGGCACATAGTAGACACTCATTAAATACATGTGTTGTGTAAATGTAACCACTACATGTACCCCAATGCCCTAGCTTCTCCCCACCTTTTGCATTTTATATGTTGTTGTTGTTGTTTTAGTCTATTTATTTATTTTTTGAGAGGGAAAGAGAGAACAAGTCAGGTAGGGGAAGAGAGAGGGAGAGAGAATCCCAAGCAGGCTCCGCACCATCAGCAAGGAGCCCAATGTGGGCCTCAATCCCACAAACTGTGAGATCGTGACCCAGCCTGAAGTCAAGAGCTGGATGTTTAAGCAACTGAGTCACCCAGGCACCCCTATAATTTTTTTTGTTTTGAAATAAGTATTTCAATCCTCAGAACACACTTGGTCCCTTCAAAATAACTCAGGCAACCTGGCAAGACAGGGACCCAGAGAGCTCAAATGATGAGCACAGACCATCAGAAAATATGCATAGTGCTCTTCACTCTTCTTCATTCTTCATACTTCTTGTTCGTGCTTCTAAAGAGTGCTGGAGTGGACACAGCTTTTCCTCTGATCATACATAGGAAACTGAGGCCCAGAAAGGAAGAGTAACTTGCCCAGTTTTTCTCAGGTTTATAGTGGCAGTGCCAGAACTCTTTTGGAACTTCGGAAAATGCCTGAGCTAACCAGACTCCAGACTAGGCTCTGCCACTTACAAATAGCCTGGGTAATATTTACAAGCCCTGTGGGCCTTGTCTTCCTTTATAACAAGGAATAACAAGGGCACATGGGTGGCTCAGTCGGTTGATTTTGGCTTAGGTTATGATCCCAGAGTTGTGGCATCAAGCCCCAGCATGGAGCCTGCTTGGGATTCTCTCTCCTCCTCCTCCTCCTCCTCCTCCTCCTCCTCCTCCTCCTCCTCCTCCGTCCCTCTCCCCTACTCTCTCTCTCTCAAATTAAAAAAAAAAAAAAGAATAGCAATGCCTACCCACCTCATAGGAGTATTCTATTCAAAGACTGAATTAAAATAGGTTAGGATGATATAGGAAAGTGTGTACACAAAAACAATAGTTTCTTTATACCCCTTTACAATTTTGTAAAGATCGTAAAACTTTCTGTTGATTATTTAAAACAAATTGTTTTGTCTGAAAATAAAGATCACATGCACAATAAATCAGTATTTATAGCAACTTACTTTAAAAAGCATTTCAACAACGTTAATTCTTGTGTCTGGCATATATGTTATCTCCTACACTCACACACGTGTGAGTGTGCACACACACACACACACACACACACACACACACACAGGCATGCGCCTCTCCTTCCTCATTATCCAGCTTGAACTGTCAGCCTGCAGAGAGGCAGCAGACAGGGACCCAGGAAGCAAGGGTGAAGAAGCTCCCACTTCAGATGGGTTCTGAGACAATTTTCCCCTTCCCTCAGGCTGAGATATTCTGCCATCTGTTTTGATTAAACCTTTCAAAATTCAACTTGTGTTTTTCCTTCCATTCCTTTGAAATCTCCTTTAATTCAACAGTCTTTAGGCTTTCTTCCTTCCCTTAACCACCATCTGGTGCTTCTGTTAGAAAGAAAAGAAAAGAAAAGAGAAGAAAAGAAAAGAAACGAAAAGAAAAGAAAAAGAAAACACATACAACAAACACTTTGAGTTCCTTGGAAGAAAGGTATAATGATGAGGATAATTTATTCCCATAGTGAGGCCCATTACTATTTCCATGGCAACAGACTGTGATGTTCTGAACATGGGACTTTGTGATCATCACAAGAACAGGATGGCAAAAGGCCCTGCTCAGACTCTTTGTCCTTGTGGATTCTTTGGGTAGTCACCCTTGGTGGCTCCCACTTGTCTACAGAATTAAGTCCAAAGGTCTTAACGTGGCATTCAAGGCCTTCTGAGTCTGGTCCAATCATTCTAGGCTCATCATCTGTTAATCCCAGAGCACCTGGTATTCTGGCCATTCTCTACAGCTCACAGTGTCCTAGATACATCACATTCTTTCATGCCTCCATGCCTTTGCCTCTGTCATTTCTCCTTATAATATCCTCCCTCTACTTTTTTTTTTTTTAACCTAATGAAATCCTCCTTATCCTAAAGGTTTAGCTCAAATGTTACCTTTTAGATGGATTCTTCCATGGCTCACCCAAACAACACAAATAACTCTTTTCTGTGCTCCCAACGTTTTTCTCAGACAGGTATGATGACACCTCACTTTTTTTTAAAGATTTTATTTTTAAGTAATCTCTACACCCACTGTGGGGCTTGAACTCACAACCCTGAGATCAAGAGTTGCATGGTGGGGTGCCTGGGTGGCTCAGTTGGTTAAGCATCTAGCTTCAACTCAGATCATGATCTCGTGGTTCACGAGTTCAAACTCCACGTTGGGCTCTGTGCTGCCGGCTCAGAACCTGGAGCCTGCTTCAGATTCTTTGTCTCCCTCTCTCTGTGTGCACCCCCCCCCCCCACTCATGCTCACGCTCTCTCTCTCTCTCTCTCTCTCTCTCTCGCTTCAACTCAGATCATGATCTCCTGGTTCATGAGTTCAAGCTCCACGTTGGGCTCTGTGCTGCCGGCTCAGAACCTGGAGCCTGCTTCAGATTCTTTGTCTCCCTCTCTCTCTGCGCACCCCCCCCCCCACTCATGCTCGCGCTCTCTCTCTCTCTCTCTCTCAAAAATAAATAAACATTAAAAAAAAGTTGCATGCTCTTCCAACAGAGCCAGCCAGGTGTCTTGACACCTAACTTACAAAAAGAAGTTATGTTTATATCTCTTGTATTTGAATTTGGATTATTTGCTGTTGGGATCTGTGCCTGTTTCATTTTTTATACCACTCCAATTATTTCACATGATTTCTCAGAATGTCCTAAGGGTTGTATGGGCAGACATTTTATCTGCATTTTACCATTAAGGTTTGGAAAATGTAAGTGACTTTGATAGCTAGCTAGTGGCAGAGCCAGAATCTCACTGATAGAATGGGAGGAACGTGGACTTTGGAGTCAGGCATATGTGGTCTCTATCTGAACTTCCCTTCCTCTCTAACCTTCCGTTTCTTCACCTGTGAAATGAAGAGCACATGAAATCACACATGTGAAGGTGCTTGACACATAATCACTACTCAAGTCATGTTAGTTTTCTTCGTTCCCCTTTCTAGTAGCATCTAGAAGCAAAACACAATTTTTCTTCCATTTTTGTTTCCTAAATTTTTATAAGGTGCTGAAATTCAGATGAACAAGCAAATGAATGTCTTTAGCATCTCCTAGAGAAAAATCTTTGCTTTAATTCCCTTATCCGTAATCTGCTTCAATAACGGAAGCTACCTAGTAGAGTTGTAAACATTAAAGGAAGCAACCTATAGATACACGAGGCTCTCAGCACATTGTTTGGCATGGAGTAAGTACTCGGGATGTTTGCGATTACATGATTACTATTACCTCATTAGCATTAGCATTATTTTTTTTTGCATGACGGAACAATAGGCCATGTGAGAATTACAAAAATTAGCAAGACTGTCTCACGACTCTGTCTTCAGGCTTTTCCTACGGCAGCCTGCCTCTGTACTCCAGACTTCTGCACAGTCATTTCCTTCTATTAGATTGGAGGTTTTAGATAGGGCTTCTGTGCCTTATCTGCAATTCTTTTTGTTGGGTGGACCCAAAACAAAGCCTTTCAGAGAAGAAGGCTTCAGTAAAATGCTGAAAGGTATTTCTCCAAAGTGAGCACTAACAAAGCCTCTGGCTTTCTCGCCATCATTAAGATGTTAATTTTCAAGGGGTACCTGGGTAGTTCAGTCAGTTGAGCAGTTGAGCTTCCGGATCTTGATGATTTCAGCTCAGGTCATGATTCCAGGGTCATGGACTTGAGCCTGTGTCAGGCTCCACAATGAATGCGAAGCCTGCTTAAGATTTTCTCTCTCTCTCTCTCTCTTTCTCTCTCTCTCTCCTTCTGCCCCTTTCCCATACTCTTCAAAATAAAAAATTAAAAATTAAAAAAAATTTTAAGATATTAATTTTCAGTGGTAGCCTATTGGCAGGGGAGAGCCATTTTTTTGAAGGTTGTACGCATCTATAGGTTACCGGACCGAGCTTTTTGATCCTTTAGACACTTAAACTTGTAGCTTTTCTATGTAATGTTTCCTCATAGAACATACACAATTCCCAGGTTAGAAGACAGACAGACAGTTCCTGATCTCTGGGGAATGTGGGAGGGTCTAAAGAAATTGTGTCCTGGAAAACATATCCACCGGGTATCAAGCACAGCACCACCCAGATGATCCAGGGGCAGGATTACTTAGTCATTCAGCGTTTACTTTATGGAGTACCTCCTTCATTTTAGGCTCAGTGTTGAACTGAGCAATACCACGAAATCCTGCTTAGCAACCTGCAGTCCCTTCTCCCACCCCCCATCACCAAACCAACCACCTAATGGGAAAGAATATTACTACCTTCAGATAAGGGAAATATGGTTCAGAGTTTTTAAGTGACTTGCCCCAATATCACAAGCATAAATGACAGAAGGAGTTAAACTTAACCCAACTGTCTGAGATGCAGGGCTCACACACTCCCTGATACATCTCCCTGGATCCTGGGACCACTTACAGATTCTCCAAGATTCATTGCTGGGGATCACACCCCAGTGGCAAGTGCTGGCCCGTCTGTCCCCTTTCTTATGGTCTGTCATGCTACGGTTAGAATCAGAGTTAGCTTTGTTGGCTCTCCTTCTGGCCAGCACTTAGACTATGGTCTCTGGTCTGTGCCTTCTTAGGAAGGCACACTCAGGGTGCAAAGGATAAGAGGGAGGAGATTTGTGGTGTGTCCTTTAATTGCTTCCCTTTTAGAACTACCCCCCCCAACTTTTTTTTTTTTTTTTTTTTTTTTTTTTTGTTACAGCTGGGGTAGGGTGGGGGGCATTGATTGTGACTCACCACACACTTTGAGAGGCTCTGACTCATCTCAGCGCTGGTGTTCTTCCAACTCTGTTCAGAACACTGTGGGTGCCCTTCCCCAGCTGCCCAGAGCAGCCAGACCCGTTCAGATGTGCTTGCTTCAGCCCTAAATGACACCAAGTTCATTAGTAAATTAGACACACACACAAGAATCAAAGACTCCCCAGCAACCAACAGGGCTTAGGCAAGTTTTAGACTGCGTTGAAGCCAAGATTAATGTGCAATACCATTAGAATTAATTAACTGCTTTGCATTCAAGCATGCAGTTTACATTTGCATTGGTAGTATTATTGATAGTTAAAGGTCTGTCTTAAAGTTAAAAAACTTACAAACATTAACTAGAAATATTAAATATTAGTAGTTGAAAGTTAACCATAACTTTTTTAAGTTAACTAGAAGACAAAAGAGATGAACTTCTCTCTATTCATTATTTTATAGAGCGGCATAATAAGATATTCTTCTTGAGTTTGGGATCAGATCACATTTATCAAAAGTTAAGAAGCAAACTTTAATTGCTTAAAGAATTACACTTTTGGCTGTTCCCGGGAAGCAAATCACAGGTGTTTCTTCAAGTACATAAAGGGCTCCAAGTTCATTGAATTGTTCCTGATTGCTATTTCAATCACTATGCAGTAACTCCATTTCCAAAAGGAATTTTGCATTCGGTAGAATTTGGGCGTTACACTGTCTTTTCTTTCTACGAGCCTGTTCCGGGTCACTCTCCAGCAGAGTTTTTCCTGCGTATTTATTGTCAAGAGCACTTTGTCCCATTCTCTGATCCCTTTGCTTACTCCAATGTGTAAACTTTCAATTTCCAGCATTTATCGCGTTCTGTGAGGTGGTTTTTCTAGGAGTATCAAAAAATGGTCTCCACCTGCAGTGAGTACCCTGGATTACAAGGATGAACAACTTCCTTTTGGGGAAAGTTGGCTGTATCCCACTTTTTTTTTTAATTTTTCTTTTTACATTTATTTATTTTTGATAGAGAGAGACAGAGCACAGTGGGCGAGGGTCAGAGAGAGACACACAGAATCCGAAGCAGGCTCCAGGCTCTGAGCTGTCTGCACAGAGCCCTACGCAGGGCTCGAACTCACAAACCGCGAGATCATGACCTGAGCCGAAGTTGGACGTTTAACCGACTGAGCCACCCAGGCGCCCCTGTATCCCCACTTCTAAGAACAGATGTTTGTATGTTTTGCTGAAGCCCCATCCAGAATCTCCTCCGACTCTCGCTTCTTTTGACATCAAGCTTCTTGTTTTCTACCTGGTCTGATACCTTCTACTTTACTTACCGTACGTACCTCTGCAATGCCCATCTGCAGAGATACGGTTATAGGCGGATGCTAGGATTTTTGTTACCTCCCTTGGCCACATTTTTTAAATGTTTCCTAGTAACTTGTGTTCTGCAAGAAATGAAACAGAGCCATGGTTCTGCAGAAACTTGATAATGTCCTCCCTAGAGAGCTCCCCATTGCTCAGCCTCTCTGGGACCAGCCACAGCGACCTTCCCTCCTGGTGAGGGCCCTCCGCTCTCTCTCGGATGTTTTAGATGTATTTGGAACCAGGCAGTTTGGTAGGACAAAGGATGTTTTAAGGATTTAAAGAGAAAAGAAGCCGCCTACATTGAACTCATTCCCGTGCCGATGTTATTACAGTCCTTGCCTCTGACACCGCATGTGTTCTGGCTTTTAGCAGGATTGTTCTCCAGCTTTGCTCTGAAATGTAAAGCCCCATTGCCCACTGCAAGTCTTAATGAAAAGCAGCTCATAAGCAAGTTACGTAACCTAATTGTAATCCAGGGATCAGCTTGGTTATATTATTTAAAGAAATAGCATCCATTTTCTGTGACCTGATTTAGAAAAGAAACCGAGGGAAGAAAAAAAATACCCACTTCAGCACTCAGCTCCCTGCGCTCATTCTAATGAGAACCCTTGTAAATAATTCAGAAACAGTGACTTTTAAGAACATTAAACCCAACTTAGCTCAGGGTTATATCTCAAAGCAGCTTTAGCTGCTTAAAGCAAATTATAAGTGATCATGAAATATGGGCCTTATTTCTGCGGATAATTTAGTCACTTAGGAAGTTTAATTTCCTCATCAGTTCCCCACACGTGGAGCCGACTAGAGGCAAGATGCTAGGGAGTGCTGAGACGCACAAGCCCTGCTCTCAGGACGCTTACAATCTCATTAGGGTTAATAATAACGTACCATCCCTGGTACATTAATTGGAACAAATGTATCGTAGTAATGTAAAATGTTAACACTTAGGTAAAAGAGGGTTGGTCGTTGGTGGGGTGTTTGCAGTAACTGTACAATTTTTGCAACTTTTTTTCTGTAAATCTAAAACTATTCTAAAATTAAAAGTTTATTTTTAAAAACCTGGATAGGGAAACAGTTGGGTACACAAATAGAAACGCATCCATGCTTGTTGCCTGGTTTATAGAAATAAAACGAGTCCTGCCTAATAGGCAGCTTCATAAGTACTATGATTGCTTTGTGAACTTCAAAAGCACAAGACTGGATTAATCATAATCCTGATTCATGTTAATAATGTGCCATGAATCAAGGACTATGATTTGTCCTTTGGTCCTTACATAAACTTCATTGAATTGATTGATACTCTATATAATCTATATAATAATACAATAAACCACTCAGATCCAACTCTCAACCCGTGAGCTAAAAGGCCTCCATGACTTACATTGACCTACGTGTTCCTCTTCTGTCGCATCCCCCAAATGCCCGCTCGGTAGTAACCGTCCTCTTAAATTTTGCTTTTATCATACCCTGGGTTTTTTTCTTTTTAAGTTTATTTATTTATTTTGGAAGAGAGCATGAGTGTGACTGGGGGAGGGCGAGAGAGAGAGAGAGAGAGAGAGAGAGAGAGAGAGAGAATCCCAAGCAGGCCCCATGCTGTGAGCACAGAGTCCGACTGGGGGTTTAATCTCAGGAACTGTAAGATGGTGACCTGAGCCACAAATCAAGGGCTGGACACTTAACCAACTGAGCCCCCCCAGGCCCCTCTATCATACTATTGCTTCTCTGTACATTTTTTTTTTTAATTTTTTTTTAATGTTTATTTTTATTTTTGAGATAGAGAGAGAGACAGAGCATGAATGGGGGAGGGTCAGAGAGAGGGAGACACAGAATCTGAAACAGGCTCCAGGCTCTGAGCTGTCAGCACAGAGCCCGACGTGGGGCTCGAACTCACAGACCGCGAGATCATGACCTGAGCTGAAGTCGGCCGCCCAACCGACTGAGCCACCCAGGCGCCCCGCTTCTCTGTACATTTTATTACACATATGTTTGGGCCAAAACTTTATGCTAGTTTTATTTGTTTTTGAACTTACACGTCATCTTCTGGGACTTATTCTTTTGGCCCAACATTATGTTCCTGAGATTTATTAATAATATGATTATAGTTAGTGAATTTTCACTGTTGTATAATATTCAATAGCAGAAATATACCACAATTTATTTAACCATGTTTACATTGATTTACATTAACCATATTAATCAGTGGTTTCTAAAATTTTGCGACGACAAACGGGTTCTGCCACAAACACACACATGTGTCTCCTGGAAAATGTGTACTGATGTGGCCATGGAACTAGAGCTTTGTGAGACTGAACAGTCTTAAAACAGTTTAAGAACTAAGGCAGAACAGTTCACTTATGGAAATTATGTTATACATGTCCAGGGAAGAGCATATAATATAAATTCTTCACCTTTGAGGCAAAGCATAATAGGAATGATACACTAATTCCATGCCAGTTAAGATTTGATTTGTTTGTACCATAAAATCAAAATTAATAGTGGCTTAAACATCCATGTTGCTCTCATGTAAGCCATCCAGAGAGGAGGGGCCTAGAAGCGTGGATGGGCCCATCAACAAAGTCGTCATGGATCCTGGCTTCTTCCAGCTTTCCAGTTTGCTGTCCCTGCAGCGGGACCTTTGTCTACATGATCCAAAAGGGCTTATCAACTTTTAGCCACTACATCTGCTTCTCAGTCGGTAAGGACAAAGAACAGAGGAAAAATGCACATCTCCTATTCAAGGACCCTTTCTCCAAATCGCACGTGACATTTCTAAGGACATCCCATGAACCAGAAGATAGATACGTGGCTCAAACCTAGTTTCAAGAGAGGCTGTAAAACGTAGTATTTATTCTGGGCATCCCTTTACTCAGCTAAAAATTCTATTACTAAAGAAGAATGGAAAAAAGGACTTTGAAGACAATTAGCAGTCTCTGAGAAAATTGTCACAGCTAAACTGAGAGCAGAAAGGAAAGCAACCCAACGAGGATTTATGTTGAAAAGTACAAAGAAAGAGGCGCCTGGGTGGCTCAGTCGGTTGAGCATCCGACTTCGGCTCAGGTCATGATCTCGCGGTTCGTGGGTTCAAGCCCAGCATCGGGCTCTGTGATGACAGCTCGGAGCCTGGACCCTGCTTTGGATTCTATGCCTCCCTCTCTCTCTGCCCCCCTGCCCCCCAAATCACACTCTGTCTCTCTCTCCTTCAAAAAGAAATAAACATTAAAAAATATTTTTTTAAGTACAAAGAAAAAATAAATACTCATAATATCACCACCCAATGGTTACCAATTACCACCATTAACTTTTTGAGATATATTTTGCAACACTTTTTCATCCATATATACAACCATGTACATATCTCCAGTATATCCACAACTATACCTATATTTCTATAAATATATCCACACATTACTTTTAAAGGAACTATTTTAATTACTGCAGTAAGTCAAAGAGAAAGATAGCTAGGTTGGTTTCCCCCTTTAAACTCTTAATAAAGTTCACGGGGAAAGCAACATTGGGGTAACTACAGGAAAGAGGATAATGCGTCCTGTAATTGCATGTTTATATTTCTCAGAGTTGCTAAATGCAAAATAAGTTTAGCTGCATACAGTGTACCCTGGAATAAGGATTCAAAGGTGAATTTAAGGGGTACCTGGGTGGCTCAGTTGGTTAAGCATCTCATTCTTGATTTCAGCTCAAGTCCTGATCACACGGTTCGTGAGATGGAGCCCCCCACAGGGCTCTGCACTGACAGCCCAGAGCAGGCTTGGGATTCTCTCTCTCCCTCTCCTCTGCCCCTCCCCTCCTGAAAGTAAATAAATAAATGTTTAAAAAATAAATAAGTAAAGGTAAATTTGAAAGGAAAAATGATTAGCCATTCGAGAAAAACTGCAGGCATGTCTTCAATAGGGCAAGTGGCCAGAAAAACTAATGGACACAAGAACTCTGGGGAAATGCATCAACAAGAGTTTGCTAAACCACAGATAGGGAGAACAAGTATCAATAACTAGATTATCTACTTCTAAGAATGCCCTACCAGATGAGCATGAAGGAGGTTCTTTGGGGTTCTTTTCTCCGTAAAAGAGCCCCCTAGAGGGTGAACCAACATGGCATATGACCTTTGGTCAAGAAAAAGAACATTTACATAGAGCTGTAAATTCACTCAATAAACTTACTGGGACTGTGTTCCTGTCTCCACAGAGACCATAGTACAGGAGGGGAGACACAGAGGTGCCTGTAAAGGTAAGTTGACATTTAGTGGGCGCCAGACATTGTACTAAGCACTTTACATGCATTATCAAGTTTAACACTTATAATTATTCTTATTCTTATCCCTGTCTGACAGATGAAGAAAATAAAGCTGTAGGTTAGGTAACTTGGTTGCAGTCACAAAGCTAGTAAAGGGCAGAGCTGCGATTCTACCCCAGATCCAT
This sequence comes from Panthera onca, assembly GCF_046562875.1. Classification (NCBI taxonomy): domain Eukaryota; kingdom Metazoa; phylum Chordata; class Mammalia; order Carnivora; family Felidae; genus Panthera; species Panthera onca. The sequence goes on along the minus strand of NC_138341.1, from coordinate 19,414,758 downwards.
CAGATTTTAGAGCCCCTGCTCTGGGCCATGACAACCCAAGTAGTTAGTGTTACGACAGAAGGTTGTGCAAAATTCTGAGGCAACACATAACAAGCATCAAATATCTGCCAGAGGAAAACTTGTAGAGCAGCACAAAAGTGAAAAAATGTGAAGTATAAATATAATGTCAGCAAGTGTTGAAATAAGATGAATGTAAGCATTGATAAACGAATGGAAAAGACAAGATTTCCACATCAGAGCCTAGTAAGCCTGGATTTTAGAAGCAGTCTTTTTGTTTTCGTGATTCACTGCATAATTCAATCCTATATCACCTAATATCTTTATCCCTATTTTAGTAGTTAATCATACATTGGACACCTTATCAAGCTATCTTTTCTCTGTGAGCTGCCTCCACATGTAGACTAACTATTGGCCATAAAAAGCAACATACAACATGTTTGATTCTTTTCTCTTTTTTGTTTTTCAGATCCTTCACTGAGGTACACATTATCATACTAGGCACTGAGTACGTATATGAGTTGAAGTGATATCCATTTATTTAAGGTTGATTCAAAGTGGTAGATAGAGAAGATACACAAAGAAGACCCAACATATGGATAATAGAGAGTCCTGCAGAATGAAAACAAAGTACTAAATAGAAGAAATATTTAAAATTAGAATCCAAGAAAAATGTCTAGAAATAAGAAAAGATTTGAATCCACCTATTGAAAGGAACACACAGAGATGAGACTGGAAACTAGACAGGCACCCGGTCATGCTGGTCCTTGTAGGTCACTACAAGAAATTTAAATTTTGCTCTAAACGCAGTAGGAATCCTCTGGAGGACTTTAATCAGAAACACCATTGATTCCACAAAATGGAGAAGTAAAAATGTGTGTGGACCTGAAAAAAAATGAAATATGAGCATTAAGACATGGTTGTGCTTTACAACACAAGGCCTCTCTGCTTCCACTTTAACTGTGGCAATTTTCCTACATTCCTTCCTGCATGAGACTCCCCCCCCCCCCCCCGCCCACCTTTTCTCTCCATTTATCAAGTTTCTACCCATGAAGAGATTAAAGTTATGCCAACCTTTTTGGCATGAAGAATTGGGAAAGAATGGCTAGCAATTTAGGGATTAAGAGTGTGAAATGAGAGCGGGAATTGCTGAGATAAAGCCCTAGAAAGCAATCCCAGGTGAGAGGCACGGGAAGGGACTAGGGAATCGGAAACCTGTTGCTAAGGTAGAAAAAACTAAAAATTGAAGTGCAGCGTTGGGGGTGAAAGAGTATGAGGAAGCATACTCAGGAAACGAGGCTCAGGACAAGGCCTAAACCTCTTTATGTTCAGCAAACCCTGGAATATCAAAGTCTCTATTCAAGGGAAGGTGGTAGAAATGGAATCAGAGAAAGACACAATCAGGAAGATTTTGAAAGAAAAAAAATTAATGCTTTCTATCCAAATCTATACCTTGGTGAGTGTAGAAATGTTAGGGGCTTCCCTGTCAAACTTGTCATTTTAATATCACTGTTATTTGTTTTTCATACTCTCTGTATTCTTAATTTTTCATTCTCTACCTCTCAGATTAAATGTAATTTCCTGTATGACTAAAGTTCTCATGTGGAGTGTTTTGGTGAGAATAGCATGGGTATCAAGCTATTGTGGACCAACTTCCACTACAAAAATATCAAAATGCTGTATAAAATAATACAAAGAATTTAATTAGTCGAGACTGAGAGAAAGAAGGGAAGAAAGAAAAAACAGAAAGGGGAAACTCTTTGCCAAGAACAAAAAGTGGGTTGAAAATCAGAGCAGTAGACTCCAATTATCCTGTAGTAACCAGGCAAAGTGGGATACTGGACCTGGTTATAAGGGCATGGGGCTGGAGGCTGGGGATTGAACATCCACATAGGGAAAAATACATGACCTAAGAAAGGCAGGGTGTCGGAACTGGGACCTGGCCAAGGTGGTCTATTAAATTTATGAAAAGGGAACTAAAGAAAAAAAAGGGGGGCATCCCAAAGGTCCCTGTGCCTAATACTAGATATATTACGTGTCCAACAGGGGAATAAAAACTCTAGACTATTCAAATGAGGGTGTGGGAATTCATATTTTTAGTGCCCCTAAGGTGTGGAAATTCCCAAATTGGTCTAGGACTCCCAAAATTTCTCAAGCCCCAGCAAGAGAAAATATAAAACATCAGAGCAAAGTGGCTCCCACAGTTCAAGGGACTAAAATGAGAAAGAAAAAAAAAAAAAAAAAAAGAACATCCTAGATCCTCCAAAATGAGCTCATAATATACAAGAGAGACGAAGAAATGAGCCAGCATGAGATGGAGCTCACATGCACAATGGGAAGAATGTGTGTGCTATGAACCACATACAACAGCAAATCAGAAAGAGAATACTAGATATTTAAGTTAAAATGATAAAGGGGTTGACACCAAAAACATGATCCTTAAAAGGAAAAATTGATAAATTATACCTCATCAAAACTGAAAACTTCTGCTCTCCAATAGGCCCTGTGAAATAATGAAGATAAGCTGCAGACTGGGGAAAAATATTTGCAGACCACATATCCAACAAAGTACTTGTATCTGGATGATATAGGAACTCTCAAAACTGAACAGTAAAAACAAAAAAAATTCATTTAGAAAACGGGCAAAAGACATGAACAGACATTTCACCTAAGAAGATATACAGCTGACAAGCACATGAAAAGGTGCTGAACATTATTAGTCGCTAGGGAAATGCAAAGCATTACAGCAAGATATCCCCACACACCTATGAGAATGCTGGGGAGGACGTGGAGAAGCTGGATCGTTCGTACAGTGCTGGGGCCCTTAAATGACACAGCCACTCTGGAATACAGTTGGCTATTTCCTTTGAAACCAAACATGCAATTATCATGTAACCCAGCAACCGAACTCTTGAGCATTTGTTCCAGAGAAACGAAAACCTATGTTTGTACAAAACTTGTACGTGAATGGTCATAACAGTTGTATTCATATCGGCATAAAACTGGCAACAACCTAGATGTCTTCAACTGGCAAAAGTTTAAACAACTATGGTATATTCAAACCGTAGAATACTACTGAGCAAAAAAAAGGAGTAGACTATTAATTATAAACACAACTGGGATGGATCTCAAGGGGATTTCACTTAGTGAAACAAGCCCATCTCCAAGGTTATGTACTGTATTATCCAATGTATAGACCACGTTTGATATAACAAATTGATAGAAATAGAGAACAGATTTTTGGGTTCCAGGTTGAAGAACAGGGTGGGAGAGTGAGGGAAGTCGGTGTGCTTCTAAGAGCAGCCTGAGCCTTGCAGAGATGAAGCACTTCTGTATCTTCATTGTAGTGGTGGTTACACAAAGCTATACACGTGATAAAATCGCATAAAACTTTGCAGACACACACACGCGTGCACGCACGCACACACTCATAAAACTCGTGAAATCCAAATTAAACCAATGAGTAAAGATATACAAGAAAGGAAAGAAGCTTTGATAAAGAAAACCTAGGCAGACATTTTAAATACAAATCACATGTTCAGAAATGAAAAATATTGTCACCAAAATAAACAGCTTAAAAGGCAAATTAAATGGCATATCAGGCATAGCCGAAAAGAGAATTTGTTACCTTAAAAAATAGATTTGAATAAATCATGCAAAATGCCACATGGAGGGATTAAGAGATGGCAAATGCATGAGAGAAGTTCAGAGAGAGGGCACAACGGGAAGATGCCACATCCCTCTAACAGGAGCTTTTGAAGGAGGCGATGTTCAGGGGGAAATAAATGAAAATTCGCCATATTTGAAGAAAGTTCTAAATGTCACCTTGACCAGGCATAAAAACAAACAAACAAACACAGGCAAATGATGGCAAAACTACAGAAGACCAGAAATAAAGACAAAGTCTCAGAAGCAACCAGAGGGGAAGGGGAAGGACATACTAGCACAAAAGGGTAGCTATTATTAGACTGACAGCAGATTTCTCATCAGCAACAATACAGTTTGAAAGATTAGACTGATATCTTCAAAGAGATAATACAAGAAAATAATAAGAGAAAATAACTAACTTAAAATTATACACACAATTAAAGTATGTCTTCAAATAAGGCTAAAATAAAATCATTTTTAGACAGAAAAATTTATTACTCACATGTTCTCACTAGAAGATCTATGATAGTTATTTCTTCCTGGAGTTCAGGAAGAAAGAAACTGAAACCAAAGTTTCAGAAATGAGATGCAAAAAATAGTTGAGAGGGGCACCTTTGTGGCTCAGTTGGTTGAGCGTTCGACTCTTGATTTTGGCTCAGGGTTGTGATCTTGGGGTCATGGGCTCTGCACTGACAGCCCAGAGCCTGCTTGAGATTCTCTCTCACTCTCTCTCTCTCTCTCTCCCTCTGCCCCTCTATCCTACTTGTGTTCCCCCCCCCTCTCTCTCTCTCTCTCTCTCAAAAAAGTTGAGAGATAAATTGGCAAACATGTAGATTAAATCCACACAAATATTAATTGTAAAAAAAATTAATACTACGGGAGAGTGATTGGAGGACAGGAACAAATTGTAAAAAATACAAGTGAAGGAAAAAAGGTCAAACGGGAGTTGGGGAGATTAAATTTAAAGAATCTAAGGCCTTTGTATTGTTTGGGAAGGGGATAGAACTCTTGGTTAACTGGAAACACTGTTAACAACAACTGTACATGTTAGATATTAACAATAGCCAAAAAGCCTCTAAAAATATAGATATGTAATATACAACTTTCCAACGAATAGAAGGAAAAAGAGGACTTAAAAAATCAAGACAATACTTGACAGGAAAAGAGAAATAAAGAAAGAACAGGGTAAATAGAAAATAACTTGCTAAAATTAATACCAAATATATCAGTACTCAAAAGAAAAGGGATGATTTTTCTGACTCCCTCAAAAGTCACCTATTCTTAGGGACACCTGGGTGCCTCAGTCAGTTAAACATCCCATTCTTGGGATCCCCATCTTGATCATGATCTCACAGTTTGTGAGATCGAGCCCCATGTCAGGCTTTGTGCTGACAGTGCAGAGCCTTCCTGGGATTCTCTCTTTCCCTATCTCTCTACTCCTACCCACCTCAAAATAAATAAATAGACAATTTTTTAAAAGTTAGCTATTCTCAGAATAGATTTAAAAAACAACAAATTCCTGCCATATGTTGATGAAAAAAAAAAAGGTTTTTCAAAAAATACCAGGAAAACATACATTTTTAAAAAGCTGGTACACCAACATTATTATTTTACAGAGTAAATGTTAAAGCAAAAAGTATTATTTGTGATAAAGAATATCATTATTTAATAAAGAAAGGAATAATAATTCTGTCTTGTTTGATGCTGGGTTTTATTTTCACAGTCTTGAACAACACCTGGCACATGGTAGGTGCTCAGGAAATGAATGGTTGAATAAATTAAGTCATGAGGAAATTACAGATGTAACAGCATAGCCTTAAAATATACAGAGCAGAATCTGACAAAATTCTAAGGAAAACTGATAAATCTATAATAACATTGGTCAATTTTTAACATTTGTCATACAGGAAATAATGAGATCAAACAGAAAAATTTAGTGAAAGATACAGAAGATTTGTGTTCCTGACTTAACAAATAGACATATAGAGAACCCTATACCCCACAATTATAGAATACATAATTTTTCAAAATCATTTAAAAAATTGCATAGAAAACATTTTACAAATATTAACCACATGCCAGACCATAATGGAAGTCTTAACAAAGACTACATACAGAATTCATATATAGATCATGTTTTCTGAGCACAATCTGATAAAGTTAGAAATAAATGACAAAAAATAGTTTTTTAATGTTTGGAAAATTGAAGACAAGCTTTGATTAATATAGTCTTCAAAGAAGAAACAATTATGCATATGAAGTACATAGAAAGTGAATGGCAATGAAAACACTGTATATCAAACTCAGTACTAATAGCACAAAAGGAAAATTTATTGCCCAGCATGGATATATTTTAGAAAGAAGAATGAAAATTAACGAGCTCAATTTCTAAGTCCAAATATTAGAAAATGCATAATGGAGTATGCAAGAAAGTAGAAGGAAGCAAATAATAAAGATAACAGCACACATTCATGAAATGAAAAACACTGTAACAGTGCTATTCCTTTGAAGAAGCTAAGAAGGTAACGTTTTATTTACTTTGAGACACTTTTTTCCACATTTTACATCTCTGAAGTATTTTATGATTGGTGATATCTAAGATTCAATAACATATGATAGACGAACTTCTGGTAGGTTTGATCAATGAAAAAAAGAAAGCACAAACAAGCAGTATTAGAAATGATATGAAGATATAACTATGATTACAATAAACTTCTTTGACCAAACTAGTGCTGATAAATTTGAAAACAAATGGCATGGTTTTTTAAGATAAAGTATTAAATTTAACTTGAGAAGAAACAGAAAATATTGCTAGACTTCTGACCATAAAAGAAATGGAACAATAAATAAATCTACCACAAAAAAAATGAAGCTCATAATATTTTATAGGCATTCATTTCCAGAAAATGAACTCAAAAACAGAAATTTCATCTTAGGAGGCTAGTATATTCTTGATGCCAAAATCAGACAATGGCTATGAAAGAAAGAAAAATATGGTTCAATCTTCATTATGAACACAAATATTAAAATATACTAGACAAGATAATAACAAGCCAAATCTAGGAACATAGGTTTGTTTTTTTAAAAGAAATAATGACCAGTTTGGTTTATCACACAAATATAATGAGGAATTACCCTAAGAAAAAAATCTACTGTTTCATTTCAATGCATTAATAAATTAAAGAAAGAAAACCACCTAATCACCTCAGAGGATCCAGGAAAATACTTCAATAAAATTCAACATCCACTTGTGATTAAAAAAAAAATCCAAACCTATAAAACTCTTAATTAGAAATAAAAGGACACCTCCTAGCCTAAAAAGGAGTACTGACTAAAACCTACAGAAAATATAATCAATAGTGAAATGTTAGAAGCATTTTTACATTCAGGGAGAAAAGACAAGAATGACCATTATCACTACCTCTATTTAACATTGTTCTGGAGATCCTGTTCAAGAAACAAGTAAAATGTGTACGAATTAGAATCATAGAAACAAAACTCTCATAATATATATATATATATATATATATATATATATATATATATATAGTACACCATGAGATATATATACTATGAGATAGATATAGATATAGATATAGATATAGATATAGATATAGATATAGATAATGTTTATTTTGAGAGAGAAAAAGTATGCAATCAGGGTAGGGGCAGAGAGAGAGAGGGAGAGAGAGAATCCTAGCAGGCTCCATGCTGATCGTGTGGAGCCCAATGTGGGGCTTGATCTCATAAATCATGAGATCATGGCCTGAGCTGAAATGAAGAATCTAACACTTAACTGACTGAGCCACCCAGACACCCCTCATAGCATATTAATTATAGTTGTTTCAAATTCTCAGTCTGATAATTCCAACATCTCTGCCATAGCTGAGTCTGGTTGTCATGCTTACTCTGTGTCTTCAAACTGTGTTGTCTTTTAGTATGCCTTGTAATTTTTTGTTGAAAGCCAGACGTGGCACATGGGTAAAAGGAACTGGGGTAAATAGTCCTTCAGTGTGTGATTTTATATTTAGCTGACTGGGGTTACACTGTGTTTACCATTTGCTATAGCTATAGGTGTCTGAGGTTAAAATTTCCTCTGGTGTCCTTGTTTCTGTCTGCCCTCTTGTCTTTAGGTGTCTCTGAAGACTTCTTATTAAATAATGTCTGGGATATGCAATTCTTTCTGTTGTATTCCCCTGTTAGTATACAGGGGCCTTCTTGTTCTGGTGGTGTGAAGTGTGGGGGCAGGGGAAGTAAGTATTCTATTGTCCCATGGTTAGGTCACAGACTTTTAATGAGCCTTTGCCCCTGGGCTGCGACTTTCCAAGTGCTTCTCAGTTTTGTTTAGATGAGACAAGAAGGTTAGAGGGGGCTGATGTTGGATATTTCCCTTCCCTCCGGTTGGTTAGTCTTTGGCAAGAACCCAGTCAGTTAGGCTCTGGTAAAATAGTTTCTCTTGAGGCCTTGTTAAGAACAGAATGATAAGGACAGAATTCTCTGGGTATATTTCAAAATAGAATTTAAAATGTCTATACCAAGACACCAAAACCATAATTAAAAGACAAGTTCCAAGTTGGCCAGGTTGTAGAGCAATAGGAACTTTTATACATGGCTGGTAGATATCTGAGAGAGCACAACCTCTTTGAAGAGCAATTTAGTGTTATTTAGTAGAATTGAACTAGGCCCCAGCAATTCCATCCTTAGATCTATACTCTGCACTATCTGCCAACACACTTCAACGTGTTGCTGTTTGTACTGATGATGCAGAAGCAATTGTAGGTAAAACCGCTGGTGATTTAGTACAAATCGAATGGTGCCAAACTGTTTTGCTCGTCATTGTATTCTTTATTGTCAGGGGCTTGAAGTAAAATCGTCATCATCATCATCATCACCATCATCATCATCCAGTTCTACTTAGTAATTTAAAAAAATTTTTTAAGGTTTATTCACTTTTCAGAGACAGAGACAGAGAGTGAGGGGGTGGGGGGAGGAGCAGCCTGAGAGGGAGACACAGAATCCGAAGCAGGCTCTAGGCTCTGAGCTGTCAGCACAGAGCCCGACGCGGGGCTTGACTCACAGACCGTGAGATCATGACCTGAGCTGAAGTTGGATGCTTAACAGACTGAGCCACCCAGGTGCCCTTTTATTTATTAATTTTACTGACGAAGCAGTAAAAATTATTTATACATTTTATTAAATCTCAACTCTGAAGTACATGTCTTCTTAATATTAATATTCTGTGTAATGAAACAGAAAATACACATCAAGCGTTTCTGCACACCGAAGTATGATGGTGTCTCATGGCAAAACACATGCTTTTTTTTTTTTTTTTTTTTTTGAGCTATGAGCTGAACTAGCTGCTTTTTTCATAGAACACCCTTTCTACTTGAAAGAAAGACTAAAAAACTATGGTTATTCAGACTTGGGATTTTGGCAGGCATTTTCTCATAAATGAACAAAGTGAGCCTGTCACTTCAAGGAACTGACTACATCTGTTGCCAAAGATAAATTTTGAGCTTTCAAGCAAAGTTAGAATTTTGGAAAATTTGTATTCACTACCATGACCTTGACAGTTTCCCAATTTTAAAAAATGTTTTTATGATTAAATCAGTGGTGATATAAATAAATGTGTTTTTCTTAATTTTTTTATGTTTATTTATTTATTTATTTATTTATTTTGAGAGAGAGAGAGATAGTGGGGGAGGGGCTGAGACAGAGAGGGAGACAGAATCCCAAGCAGGCTCTGCACCATCAGCACAGAGCCCAATGCGGGGCTCAAACTCAGGGACCATGAGATCATGACCTGTGCCAAAATGAGGAGTCAAACGCTTAACTGACTAAGCCACCCAGGCACCCCAATAAATGTGTGGGGGGGTTGATATTATATAATAAAACCTGCTGACATTTGTAAGGCATGTATAACTCAGTGAACCAATGTCTCCCAAATGACCAAGAAAGATCAATGGGTTTTAGTGTAACAAAGGACGAGAAACTCATTGACACAATTTCAGATTCCACATTTGGAACTAAACTTTAAGAAACTGTCACTTGTAGACTCTTGATTTAGTATCTTTGATGAAGAATATCCAAATCATCTAAGAAGGTTATTAAAATACTCCTCCCCTTTCCAACTACATATTTGGGTGAGGCCTGCTTGTCATCCTATGCTTCAACCAAGAACTTATTACAGCAGATTGAATACAGAAGCAGATATGAAGATCCAGCCGACTTCTATCAAACCAAACACTAAAGAGATTTGCAAAAATGCAAAAACAATGACCTTCTCACTAATATTTTTGTGTCGTAAAATACAGCTATTTTTTTTATTTAAAAGCATGTTATTTATGGTAAAATGTAGTAGGCTTATTATTGCTATTTTTAAATGAATTAATACAGAGATATTTTTAAAATTTCTCAGTTTTAATTTCAAACCATAAAGATCAGTAGATAAAATCCATATAGACAAAAGCTATTTGGGGTTACAGCAATGTTTGTGAGTCAAAAAAACTAAGTTACTAAATGTTTATCGAGAAGGGAACGGATAAATACATTTTGATAGAGTCATAAAATACAATAAAACACCTCTCTGAGGTTAAATGAGCTAGATTTATATGTATTAATGTGGATGATTTGGGAACATGTTGAGAGAAGTAAAAACAGTTTGCAAAATGAGGGGCACAGAATGATTCCACTGACACACATCTCAAAAACAGAGGGATATTGTCGGCTTACGGATACCTCCATAGTTAGTAAGAATATACGCTCCTGTGGAAACACAAGAGGATACATATCAACCTCGGAGGCTAATGGGGTCGGGGGCCAGGGGAAGCAGGGGAAGGTTCAAACATATACACAAAACATCTAGAAAAAGATGGAAGAAACCATGGCATGAAGTTAATGTTTACACTCTGGGGCCATAGGTGTTGTTCTGTATCTTTCTATTCACTTGAAATATCACAGCGTTAAAATATACTTGGTTTTAAATGCCTCTGTTGCATTTGCTGTCAGTGAAGAAATATTCAACTGGCTGGTTCCCAGCGGAACAACATTTTCTCCATTCAGGGCCGGACAGCCAGCTGTCCTGCTTTTTGCCGGCTGCTTCTTGACCCTAGTAGATGACTTAGGATATTTGAAGAGTAATGTCTTTTCTGCCTGCAGAGCTCTTGATCCTGGGTTCTCAGTCATGGCCGCAAAGGAAATTCTCCCTCAGGTTTCTTACAGAACTCCCGCAGCTGTCAGGGAGGGCAGGCAGCCAGCACGCCCAGAGACAACTTGAGCCGGCATCAGCATGGTTCCCGCTTGGGGCAGGAGCCCTGACACAAAGTATCCTGTTCCTGTTCCTTTTCCTTCTGAAGCCAGAGAGCAAGCCTTTGATTCATGGGGCGATGATATCATGTAGTCCTGCTGGGTGTAGCTGGGCTCCAGGCGAGCATCTGGGAGGCACCTAATCCCCTCCCCACACCCAGCACTCCCTGGAGCCTCATGGGCCCCACGGGATAGTTTCATGGTAGAGCTGAGATGATCTTTGTACCTTTAAATTCAGACATTCGGCTCTGAAGCCACTCAGCTTCCCGGCATTTTTATTGAGAATACCCTCGGCGATAATTTTCAGACTTCGCGGCCTCCGATAAGGAGGAAGAGCTTGATATTCTGGTTTTGTTTCTGTTTGAAGAGCGTATCCCCAAAGGAATTGCATGTGTCCCAGATTCAACACAGCTGTTAATTAGAGCTGAGAACACTTGGTTGACCCCTGTGTGGCTAATTGCTAGAATTGAGAAGCGTCTCTAAGGGCCTCCTATGATAACAACTGAAAATTGTACTGAGCATCACCTAACGCTTCTGGAAGCAGTTCAGGATGGGAAGCAATAGGCTCCCTGCAGCTCCTGGCGCGAGAGAAGCAACTATGTGCTGAAGGAGCAGTATTAAGGATTCTCTTCAGTGATTAAAACACCCACATTTCACTTTGGATGTGTGGCTTGAGGCAGTGTGCACAGAAGGCCTTATCAGAGAGCTCAGAACGGTGCGGCACAGCATACGTGGCCTACTTCGGAGGGCTTCGACTCCCCCTCTGACATCTCACCCCAGGGTCAGTGCCACCACCGCCCCTGGGCCAGTGCTGTGGGTCAGGGCAGGAAACAACTCCGGTGGGGAGTGGGGACGGCTGTGAGCAGCTTCTGAGGTGCCGTCTGAAGCAACCGTTCTGTTTCCCCATGTTAAATGGACAACCGAGACTCACTCTTACAATGAGGAAAATGTCTGGAAATCACCTAGGTCCCTGCCTGGCACGAAAAGAGTGGCCATCACCTCCCTTCCCGTTGGCTCTGCGAGCAGAAATAACTGAACGGAAATGTCCACGGACAGGGCGAGAACTGGGCTGGAAAGAAGAGGAAGTAACAGAGGGAAGAAAATGAAAGCCGATTGTCAGAGAGCCGGCCAGAGGGACATCGGTTAGGGAGAAGAGAAAAGGGGAGGCAGCCAGGGAAGAGGAGGAGGCAGGGAGGGCCGAAGAGCCACTTAGGGGAGGCGAGGGAGAGAAGTGGCTCTTCCTCCTTCCTCCCCAGGTCCTGGGAGAGAGTAAAACTCACCAGAACCGGCGGCAGCAAGTGTTTTGGGCTTCTCAGCCAAGAGGCCCAGATCATACCCCAGATAGTTTAGTGGCCTGGCGGACTCCACTCCCTTGGCCTGGCCTAAGGAAGGTCGCCTGGAGCCAGCAGTGTAAGGAGACCCATGATCCCTTTTCCAGAAGAGATCCAAAGCATGGTCCAATTCCAGGAAGTGACAACAGCAGAAAGCAACCCAGAGTTAGCCGCCCAGAGCCGGGGAGGGGAAAGAAACAGAGGAAGCTGGAGAAAAAGGGATCACTTGCATTTTCTTCTAGACCCAGATTGGCTGCGGAGGGCAACCCGTGCCAAGGACAGCTGGGGACCCCATGTATCTGGAGTCTCTAATTGGACGTGCCTCCTCCTAATGGACACCTCTCACTAACAAAGATTATGGAGGATGCCCTGTGTGCTTAGCCTACTTGGGACGGTAGTTGGGGACATGGGGGCAGCGAGTATAGCTGCCCTCTGCAGGCAACGAACTGGAGAAGAAAATCTAATACACAAGATATCACAACGTGCAGTGCCGAAGAGTATCAGACATTTAGCTAAACGGGACAGTGCCGGGCTGAGTCCACAGGGACTGGAAGGGGCATCAACGAGGGCTGGGGTAGTCCGAGAGACTTCTCAGAGGAAGCTGGGCCAAGCGTTGAGTGCGGACCTTGAGGGAAAACATAGAGGCAAAGCGTCCTGCTTAGATGAATCAACAAGGCTGATCTCACTTGATTGGAAGGTCCTTGTTGGACAACGATGAGAAATCATGGTCCTTTGCTGCCACACATTTACATGGAGCTTTATATTCTAAGACTTTCATATAAATGTTCATAATTGCTCCCCACAAGGCTTTTAAGAAATAGTTTTTATTTTTAGAATTGGAAAATATCTTAGATTTTTATCCAGCCCAGGCTCTACACATGACATTTGAGGAAGTGATTCCCAAAGAGTTCAAGTGACTAACTCAAAGTCACACAGCTAAGTAGCCCCAGGACTATAACGCAGGTCTTATTATTCTGCTTAAATGGACTTAACAAAAAGTATATGAATGCAATTTTGTTTTCATTTATATGGAGCTATTTCCTATAATAGAGACATGTACTTGAAAAGAGTAATTGTCTATGTTTTGTTTCCTTATGCTAAAAGGAATATATGATCCAAAATATATGATCATCACAGAAAATTTAGAAAGTACAGGTAAGCCAAAAAATTAAAACCATCCATAATCATACCATCCAGTTTACAGGCTTTGAAAATCGTTAAAAGTATGTATTCTTTTCATTTGAACCTTACACACAGGTTGCTTTATTTTAGGCGTAAATGTCTCTGGTCCCCCTTAAGGAGAAGAACATTAAGAAGCAGGATAGAAGCAGCATAGTGTGCAGAATCTTAAAGGGCATAAAATTTGGAAGCCAAAGATCTAGGTTCCAGACCCGGTCAGTCATTACTAGCTGTGTGGTCTTCCGTAAGTCAGCCAACTTTCCTGCACGTTGGGTTCTCATTTACAAAATGATGGGGTTTCAGCCATCTCTTTCTTAGCTTGCTAAAATGTCTTTTCTAGGACTTCAAAATCAGGCATTGTAAGCTTACAACAGTTAATTAAAACAAAGCAAAACAGTTTCTGATGTTTTTAAAGGAACATAACAGCATGTTAAAATAGGCCTCTTCCTTTCTCAGGGTTTTGGCTGGGGCTCCAAAGCTGAGAACAATGGGTTTATGTCTCCCCCACATTTGCACACATTCTAAGCCAGATATAAGACTGTCTAGGCAGGACTGGCAAAGAGTGGTCTCGAGCTTGCTCTGCCTCAGTTAGACCTCCCCACACCCCCAAGCTTTGCAGAGAAGGCTAAAAGAACGGACCTAGAGGCTGCCTTCTCGTTCCACTGGAAAAAAAAAATCCTTAATGAAAGGCTGGCTGGTGGTACCTCGGGCAGCCGAGCAAAACCAATGGGTCCCCAGAGGGAATAAGCTGCATTTACAGAAACAATAGAAAAGTCTGTGCCACGAGAACATGAAAAAGAGAGTTGGACTCATTATCTTATATACTCGAAGAGGCTTTTCTAGATGATTCCAACATAGGCCACACGGCGTAGGTGCTGGAATCCGGGTGATAAGGGGGGAATTTCAAGAGCCAGCTGATGTGGGTATCATCCAAGCAATGCTATCGTACGCTATCCCAGGGAGGAAGGGTCTCTCAACAAATCTTCCAAAGCACCCCACTAGAGACATACCCTTTAGATCTGCCAGTCACCGAGGAGAGGACCCTGTGATTGCAACTGCTACAGCCACTGAACACCTTGCCTCTTTCTCTCTAACTCCCTCTCTCTCCTGGGCCCAGCTAGTGCAAGAGGGGGTGAGACAAAGAACAAAGGACCGTGAACCACGTTTGCGAGTCTGGCTGCGACCCACACTAGCGGGAGGGAGAACTCTAATTTGGATAAGACACTGAAGTTTTGAAATGACATTGGACTGAACTTCTCAATACGTGAAAGGGAGCAGAAAACCATGGGTAGTGAGGAAAGAGTGGAGACAGCAATTCTGAAGGGCCAGTCATAAGGTAGAAAAAAGTTGCTTTCTGCTTGAATCCTCCCAGCTCCAGCTTGTTTAACGTGCCGGTTGCAGGAGCGTAACTTGGGTGAGCAAAGAGAGGGTTGCAAAGGGGAGAGAGATTGGTGGCCAGATCCCAATCAAGAGGCTGTTGTCTGGAAATTAGGCAATAAGGCGATGGGAGCTGGGGATGTTTCTGAGGTAACTCTGGCAAGAATTAATGACTGCTTAGGCGTGTTAGACAAGTAAAGTGGGTGAGTCACACAAGCTTCTAAAGTTTCTAGCCTAAGAGACTGGAAGATAGTGACTTGATGGATAGCAATGCCACTTCTATGGCTAAATATGTGTTCTAGAGAGATCCCACACTTAGGTCAATGATGCCACATTTTTGGAGCTCCTTCACTCGAGTCTCCTGAGCCAGTGGCTCCTGAGCCAACTTATGAGTCATATAAAAAAGTCATTACTTTTCATGTATCCATTTTTCATTTAATCCATCACTTAACAAATTTTGTTAAGTGTTTCCTATCTGTTATGCACTGTGCTGGTCACTGCGGAGAAAAATTAGCGGGTCACAGGGTCAGTTCTCAAGTTGCCCATGGGCTGTATGCTCTACCTACTTTAGTTGCTGGGTTAACCATGGTTTTTGTGGCCTTTCCCCCTTTTAACTCCCTTATGCCATTGATTTTATGTAGAAAGGAGCACAGTATGGTGTAAATTGGTTGTTACCATCTTAAATACGTGAATTTATTTTCATTTACCAGTTTTCCATTTTGTCTTATGTCCCACAGAATATAGGCCGTTATGACAACGTGGCCCAGAAATTTGATGTCTGTCCAAATTTGCACTTTCTAAATGTAAGTAGACACTCAAAATGAGTCTAAAAATCACTGCCACAAAATGTACCCAAATAGACCCACACAATTGTTCTCTCTCTCTCTCTCTCTCTCACACACACAGACACACACACACACACACACATACATACACACACACATTCATACCATTCATATTCAGTTCCGTGGGACAAAAATATGTATCTAGTACTTGGAATATCAGAGTTTGGTGTTAAGTCCTCCAAGGGAGGTACAAATTAGAAACATAGTTCTTTCTTTTTAGAAGTCCACAACTTAGTAAGAGGAACAGATACATTTAACAGATACATGCTGTTTATAGAGAGACATATGTGGTACATGGTGAAGTGTGAAGTGATAGAGTAAAATAATAAACAATAAATTATAATAAATTAGCAAGGGTGAAAGAATCTATAATAACCCCTTGTATTCAGGCTGCTTGACTTTGGGACCTCAGGTACAAAGATCTGAGTTAATCATACTGTCCAATCTATTCAACAAAATTTCCTAGCACCTACCAGGTGGCAGGCACCTTTCTAGGTAGAGGAAATGCAACTTTTTTTCAAGGTGGGGATACAGTTAACCATTAAACAAATGCCTGATCGTAGTGGCAATGGGAAGAATAAAAGCAAGGTGGCGGGGAAGCAGGTTATTAGATGGCTCTTATTTGGGTGATCAGAAACAGCCTCTCTGAGGATATAACATTTCAGAAGGAACCCAACTTGAGAAGGAAGACCAGGACAAGCCTCTCAGACAAGACAAATGACTGTTGGAAAATCCCCAAGCAAGAATGGGTTCCATGTGCTGCAGAGATGAAGAAGAGGTGGGTTGTGCCCAGACCACTGTGGGCAAGGCGGGGAGCCCGGAATGAGTTGAGGTTGAAGGGGTGGACACTGACCAGGTAAGTAAGGCTAGGTTTTAAAATAACAGAAGGTTTGGCTGATCCTTAAATGTGCACACACGTGCATACATGCACACACATGAAATACCAAAACTGTTTCGAGCATTGACAGAACTGCTGGAATCTCTGCAGGAAATAACACTTATTTGGATCAAGCTTAAAAACTCATTACTTTTTTTTTTAAGTTTATTTATTTATTTTGAGACAGTGTGCTGGAGGGGCAGAGAGAGAGAGAGAGAAAGAGAAAGAGAGAGAATCTCAAGCAGGCTCTGCACTGCAGAGCCTGACACGGGGCTCAAACTCACGAACTGTGAGATCATGACCTGAGCCAAAATCAAGAGTCAGTTGCTTAACCAACCGAGCTACCCAGGCGCCCCTCATTACTTTCTATTCACATCTAATACCTAATTTGCCTACAAAAGTTTAAGGAGCAGAAGAATATTTGAATAATGAACTCTAAGCATTATCAAGGGTTATCAATGAACAGAGTATAGGAAAAGCCATGAGTGACTAAAGAACAATTTGAAAAAGGAAACCCCATTAAGGCAGGCAGGGAGAGGGGAACAATTCCAATTATGGGGGGTGAAGAGTGGCAGTTTTTGCTATGTTTCTCATTAGGCTGGAGATGATTATGCCATATTCTCATCATTGGTTTTAGATAAATCCCCTCTCTTACAACGTTATTTTTCCAATCCCCACCCCATAGGTATCCTTCCTAGTATGTTTGGGATATGTCCTCAAGTGCGTATGTGTCTTTCATAAATGCATGTTGCTTTCCATGGATGTGATTTTAACTAGCCAACATGAAACTGCGGTATGATATTGTTCCATCTTATTTATTTACTCAAGACTACTTTTAAAGGTCTATCCATATTTCTCTGTGTATCTCTAATTCATCACTTCCAATTGCTGCAGAGTATTTTGTGATAAACGTCCTTCATGTTTTACTTACCCATCCCCCTAGAGATGGAAACTAGGTTGCTTCACGCTTTCTACATGCAATGAACATCCTCATGAAGATGCCCTTATGGGCTGAGGTGAATTTCTCTAAAGGACTACATGGCCATGACAATTACTCTCACTCAAATTCTCTTGATAAAGCTGGATTGCTTTTCTGAATAAATGCACTAGTCCACATGCTTAGTATATGTTCATAAATGACTTATTCAGAATACACTAAGTTTCAAGTTAAATTTTTGAAATATTTATTTATTTTTGAGATAAAGTGTGAGCAGGGGAGGGGCAGAGAGAGAGGGAGACAGAATCTGAAGCAGGCTCTAGGCTTTGAGCTGTCAGCACAGAGCCCGATGTGGGGCTCGAACTCACGAGTCGCAAGATCATGAGCTGAGCCGAAGTCGGACGCTCAACCAACTGAGCCACCCAGGTGCCCCCAGAATACACTAAGTTTCAGAGTCATATGGTGATGTATACAAGATCCAAGTCTTCCAGTTCAGTTCTAAGGCTTTATCCATTGGGAAATGCCTTTCTGAGAAAGAACCCCCCTCCCCACACAGATGTGCACAAGCACAGATACAAAGTTTAGCTGAATTACTCCTTAAGGGGTATAGTTATCCTTCACTGCCCCTCATTCAATGATTATTTATTGAAGGGCAGCTATAGAAGACATTGCTTTTTTTTCTTCATGAGGTCAAGGTGTTATTTCCCCTCATCCTCATTGTCCCTGTTCCAAGCAGGTATGCACTAGGGGATGAGATCCTTCCTTTCCTTGAAGGAACTTACAATCTAACTTCCTCTCATAACCATAATCAACATTAATACAGGTAGCAGATTTTTCAAAAACTTTTTGTGGTTCCGTTTTCTTACATCTGCATCTGCATGTGATGGCCTCAGAATCCCTCAAAATTGATCATTTTACCTAGTCCCTGTTCTCCATTTCTGGAAACGACAAACTCCCTCAAACTTCAGGTCCCAAATATCCAAGTCATACCAGAAGACAGTTGTTACAAGGCTACTGGCCAGAGCCCAGCATGTAGCACAGTGATTCTGTCGGGGGTTCAATGCATTATGAGCAAATATGGCAGAACCATAAACCAGATCCATTTTAGCTGTGGCCGGTTATGCCCTTGGGTTTGAAATAATTAATTTCCTAGGCATGTGGTCCCCAGATGAAATTCATGCTGTGATTTGATTTTTTAAATGCAAAAAAAAAAAAAAATTCTCCAGCAGAAATTCATCACCAACATGTTAAGGAATTTGATGACTAAAAATAATCTCCCCAGAGAGTGTATGGGCATGGTGTGCAGACTTGGAAGGGAAGAACACACCAGTGAGTCTATGTGAGAGGGAATGACATGGGCACTGAACTGGGAGCCCACCTTCTGGTATCAAAGGCTGTCTCACATGTCAAAAAATATATATTTTTCATCTATTAAATAAGAAATTATTTTGGGCCTGAGCCTGGTGGCTCAGTCGGTTAAGTGTCTGGCTTTGGCTCAGGTCATGATCTCACAATTCGTGAGTTCGAGCCCCATATCAGGCTCTGTGCTGACAGATCAGAGCCCGGAGCCTGCTTCGGATTCTGTGTCTCCCTCTCTCTCTGCCCCTCCCCTGTTCGCTCTCTCTCTCTTTCTCTCTCTCTTTCGAAAATAAATAAACATTAAAAAAATTTTTTTAAATAAGAAATGATTTTAAATGCTTACCATGGACATGAGCCTTCAAATCATATTCATTCCCTAGAAGGCAAGTTATAAATTGGGGAGAGTCAGTTCTGTACACAGTTAGGTGGAGCCCACTCTTCCCCCTCAGAAAATGGTTCTCCTAGATCCTGGGGAAAGAAACCACTCAGTTGCTCTAAAAGAAGAACACTGAAGGCAGAATTTACCCTGAAGCAGGCAGGTGGTAATGGTTGAAAGCTGAGAACACTGACAGATTTATACTGAGCCTCTATAGAAGCCCAAGGTCATTATTTAGGTTCTAAGGGTCTAGGACAAAATTTAGTCTGCCAACTTGAGACCCAGGAGTGGAAGCCAACTGGGGACTGGCCTAGGGAGGGAGCCATGCAGCTATATGGGGAAGAGCATCCTGTGCTGAGATCTTCCTGCATGTTGGAGGCAGCAACTCCTGGTTTCGAGGAAGTGCCTTCCTGGGCTCAGCTGATGCTGGCTGTGGCTGCAGCTATCTTGCCAGGCTGGTTCTACAGTGTGGTTCTGAGAGCTCTTCTAGAAGTTCAGCTTATAGCCTGTTCTTCCAGCCTTTCCAACACTTATATGAGCTACCTAATAACTCCCTTTCTGCCTAAAGTAGTTAATATGGATTTTATTGTTGAAACCAAGAACTTGACCCAATTTTAGTTGATTATAGTATCAGTCTTAGGGTTTTCCTTTGTACGAGTTAGTGCATTATACCTCTTTATCTGATTTATCAGCTTTAAAAGATGAAATCTTTTGGCCCCCTAGCTATAAAGGATTAGGAAATCAGCATATTTACCTTCCTCAATTTTTATTATACAACCTCCCAAATTTTGGGCAGCTGACTTTCCTACATAATTCCTGTAAATATTCATACTCCTAAATACCAAATCTAGACTTCTTGGTGCTCGGTATCTGATTACCCTGCACCCCAGATAATATTGCTTTTAGGCTAGCCCTATAAGAAGAAAGAATAATGGGGGAGGACAGGGCATCCTTCCATTGAAACTCAAACCCACTCTGTGTTCAGCTGATTGCTTAGGTCCTGATGTGCTTCTCCACAGGATGATGAGAAGATAGAGGGCTAGTCACTTTTTCCTCTTCCTGCTCACTCCTGGCTTATAGTTTTCTCCAACAAAATCTGATCCTTAAGCCATATTGCATGATGTTGAGGAATTCATTGTGAACCCTGTTTTACCATGGGTGGTGACCACAAAGGGACTCACCTTGTATTACAGTGAAGATCACTTCTCAGGATGTAAAAAACACAAAACAGAAATTATCAGAGAAGAGTCCATAACCACTATGTCATGAATAAACAAAATCAATAAAGCAATGATTGCTATATGCAAAATCAAGACATAAATGACAAACTGGGAAAAATATTTGTACCTCATATCACAAAGGGTTTTGATTTCCTTGATATAAAGAGTCCCCTGTAAATCAATAAGACCAACACCCAACGGAAAATGGGCCAATGATATGAATACACAGTTTATAGAAAAGGAGGTACAAAGGAAACACTAAGACAAATGACTTTTAAACCCAGGAAATGAGAAAATTTTTATTTCAAAATATACCGAGACTCCATTTTTCACCTCTTAAAATGGCACAGACCAAAAAAATTAAAAGAAAAAAAAAAAAAAAAGGGGGGCGCCTGGGTGGCTCAGTCGGTTAAGCGTCCGACTTCAGCTCAGGTCACGATTTCTCGGTCGGTGAGTTCGAGCCCCGCGTCGGGCTCTGGGCTGATGGCTCAGAGCCTGGAGCCTGCTTCCGACTCTGTGTCTCCCTCTCTCTCTCTGCCCCTCCCCCGTTCATGCTCTGTCTCTCTCTGTCTCAAAAATAAGTAAACGTTAAAAAAAAAAAAATTAAAAAAAAAAAAATGGCACAGACCAAAATGTACTATAGTCCATGGTGTTGACAAGGGTCTGGGGAAATGGGCATGCTTACTGATGGGAATATAAATCAGTATACAACTTCTGGGGAGAGCAATTTGGTGATACCTGTTCAAATGATAAGTGCACATATCCTTTTAGCCAGAATTCTAATCTCAGGGATTTATTCTACTGATACACTTGCATATATAGAAACAGTTATGTACAATTGCAGCATTGTCTGTGAGAGCAAAATATTAAAAACATTTTTTTTAACATTTATGTATTTTTGAGAGACACAGAGAAACAGAGTGTGAGTGGGGAAGGGGCAGAGAGAGAGGGAGACACAGAATATGAAGCAGGCTCCAGGCTCTGACCTGTCAGCACAGAGCCCGATGCGGGGCTCGAGCCCATGAACGGCAAGATCATGACCTGAGCTGAAGTTGGACCTTTAACTGACTGAGCCACCCAGGCGCCCCGAGAGCAAAATATTTTCAATCACTTGAAAACAACAAGGAAAATAAGAAATGTAATCTTTGACATACTGGCCAAGTCACTTTTACCCTAAACCTTAACATATATGAAGGAAGGCTATTTTCTATGGTGAGGATCCAACTCAAGTAAGAAAGGAGATCCAGGCAGAGAGATTGCATATTGCAGAGCTGGCAGAACTCGGAATGCTCAAACCTTCCTGGGAATGCAAGTGGATTCCTGAAATCCTTGCTTAGAACCAACAGTACCTTGCTTAGAACCACACTTGGTGCAGGCCAGCTGTTAAAGTTTTCTTGGACTCCATTTGAGACCACTGAGGGGGGGAGGGGAGCAGGTGAAGAAAGAAGGTTGTAGGCCCACAGTCTTGGCATGGTGACGCCAGGTGGAAGAATAGCCGTCAGTAATAAGCTGCCCTGCAGTTGCTAAACTTTTCCTCTGAAGAAGAGGAAGCACGAGGCCAGCTCATACCAGCACACATACAGACTCTGCTTAGATTATAGGGGCTCGGGGAGAGGTATGGCGCTCCGCTTTGGGCCCTTCCCCACAAGTACTTCAGCATATAGGTAGTCCAAGTAGCAGGGTCTCCAGGAGCCAACATTCATATTGTATTTCATGTGGATGGCACCCTCTGGAGAGGACACTATTTGGAGATTGTCCTTTGGAGATGTACAGTGGGACAGCCCTGCCAGGAAAAGTGCCCTTACTGGGGCACCTGGGTGGCTCAGTCGGTTAAGTGTCTGACTTCAGCTCAGACCATGATCTCACAGTTCGTGAGTTCAAGCCCCGCATCGGGCTCTGTGCTGACAGCTCAGAGCCTGGAGCGTGCTTCGGATTCTCTGTCTCTCTCTCTTTCTGCCCCTCCCTTGCTCATGCTCTGTCTCTCTCTCTCTCTCTCTCTCAAAAGTAAATAATAAACTTTAAAAATAATTTTTTTAAAATAGTGCCCTAGGGAAACAGCACAAATCTTTACAAAAATACAACAAAAAAGGAGGGAATCAATAGGGAAAATAATTGGCAGATAAAGAACCATGGCAGAAAGATCTTGTCACAAAGCCAGAGAAAATTATGACCAAAACAAATTCCATTATCTCTAGAAACTAAAGAAAAAGTAATCTCTAGGGAAAAAATAACCTGTATATAACAAGCACTCAAAGCAGAGACACAAGGGGTCAAGGAGAAAATGACTAGACAACTGAAGTTAAAACATGAGTTAGTGGGCTACCTGGCTGGTTCAGTTGGCTGAGCATACTACTCTTGATCTCAAGGTCATGAGTTCAAGCCCCATGTTGGGCATGGGCTATTTTAAAGACAAACAAACAAACAACAAAAACAAAAACATGAGTTAGTGTTAAAATTTGTTTTCTTTGAGGTAGACTTTATATACAGCAAAGTCTTAGATGTATACTTGATAAATTTTTTAAAAGTTAACTACACCCATGTACCCCCCATTCTGATACAGATATGAAACATTACCAACACCCAAAAAGGTTCTTTCTTGTCCCCTCCCGGTCTCGGGTAATTGCTGTTTCGATTACTATCATCCACTGTCAATTAGTTTTGTCTAGTGTTAAATGTACTATAAATGAAAACATATAGTAGGTACTCTTGTATATGTGTAGGTTTTTCTACTTTACATTATGTTGATGATATTCATCCACATTGTTTGAATAGCAATCGTTCATTCTTTTGCAATATTACATAGTATTCTATTAGATATATGTGACACGATTTATCCATTAACGCTTGAATTGATTCTAGTTTTTAACTATGATGAAAAAGGCTGCTATGAATACTCTTGTACATGTCTTTTGGGGGATATAAACATTCATTTCTGTTGGGAATATACAAAGGAGTAGAATTTCTAGGTCAAAAAGTACCTGTATATATAGCTTTGAAATCATTAAAAAGTTGGGGTTTTTTTAAATGTTTATTTATTTATTTTGAGAGAGAGAGATAGAGGATAAGCAGGGGAGGGGCAGAGAGAGGAAGAGAGAGAATCTTAAGCAGGCTCCACACTGTCAGCACAGAGCCCGATTCAGGGCTCAAACCCACAAACGGTGAGATCATGATCTGAGCCAAAATCAAAAAATTGGTGTGTGGAGTGAGGTAGGGGGTCAAGGTTAATTTTTTCCTATATGAGTAGCCAATTTACCCAACACCATTATTCCAAATAACATCTTCCCCCCATGAATTACACGTATCACAAGTCAGGGAACTGTATATGTGTGGGTCTGTTTCTGGATTTCTTTTCCCTTCATCTGTTTGTCTCTCCTAATACCTAAATCACATTGTCTGAATTGTAACTTCATAAGAAATCTAATGCCTAAAAGTGTAAGTCCTCCATATTTATTCTTCTTCTTCAAGATTGCCACTTTCAAGATTATTCTAGGTCCTTAGAATTTCCAGATAAATTTTAGAATAAACTTGTCAGTTTAAGCTGATGTACTTCTAAACCAGATGTTAGTAGTCAAGTCTTTGTTTAATTAGTCCTTATACCTTATATATACTTTTAAATTTCATTGATAAAATATAGCGTGAGTGTTGATTTTGGGGGAGCATGTGTTGGTTCAGTCGGTTAAGAGTCTGACTCTTGATGTCAGCTCAGGTCATGATCTCATGGTTTTTGAGATGAAGCCCCCATTAGGGCTGACAGTGTGGAGCCTGTTTGGGATTCTCTCTCTCCCTTTTTCTACCCCTCCCCCGCTCATGCTCAGTCTCAAAATAAATAAATAAACATAAAAAACTGATTTTTAAAATCAATTGGAAGAGTTAGGAAAGAGGAGAGAAAAGGTATTTACTACTCCAGAACTGAGGGCCACAATAGGAGTGACAAAGAAACAGTGAACACATGAAAACCAGTAAAGAACATAGAAGAAAAGCTTGAGAAAAAAAAAAAGCAAAGAAAGATGAAAACAAACAATTTGAACTGTCAATAAGAATATGTCTCAATAAAGTTACTAGACTACAATGGTAAAGAAAAAAAAATTTTGAACATTTACGCAAAATTATCAACTCATCTATAAAGGGAAAAATTTCAGATGAGCCTTGGACTTCTCCATAGTAACATTCAACAATAAAAAAAACAGTGAGGCAATCCTTATAAAAAAACAAGTGTGATCCAAGAATATCATACACAGCCTACCTATCATCATTTAAATATAAATGCAACAGACAAATTGTCCAACATGCCAAAAGTCAGGGAATACAGTTTCTTTCAGGAAGAAAGTACTGCAGGTCAACCTTTAGCCAACCAAAAGAAGATGCAGAATTTGGAGAGGTGCGTTCATTGGATATGAGCAAACACAAAGGACCAAGATGGCTGCTGCCCCAGAAACTTGTTTCAAGCTCTGGAAAACAGCTGAGAATGAACCTTGTCAGAGGGATCACCAACATAGGAAGACCATGGCTCTGACTCTAGAGAATACGGAGCCAACTGCCTGGACTGGGCTATACTGGAGAAGTAGCCAGACCTCGAATGGTTTACAGGGCCAGTAGGAACCACAGAGAAGGTCAAAGGCCCAGGAAGTACCACCAGGCCCCACCTTGCTGAGACAACCAGATCACAGGTCATGGAACCCAGACTTAGCTGTGAAAACCCTGAGACCAAGAGCACCCAGGCCCCCTTGAGATCAGCAGATACTAGACACATATCCAAAGCACAAAGCCAGGGAGTCCCTTCCCCAACACCACAGGGGAGAAACAACAGCTCCTTTCCGTCTGGATCTCCAGATCCAGCTCAGGAACAGCAAGAGGGAGCAGAGCACTTTTATCCAGTAAGAATAAGTATTAATGTATATTAAGTGTTTAGTGTGTGCTAACCACAGGTGTAAGCTTTTCACCTGCTTTAATTCATTTCATCTTCACAACTCTAAAAGGTAAATATTATTCCTCCCATTTTAGAGATTCAGAAATTGAGGCACAGAGAAGTTTAGCAGCATGCTTCAGGCCACACAGCAAGTAAGTGGTCTAGCTGAAACATAACCAGAGACAGTCTAGTTCCAGAGCCCATGCTCAAACAATTATGTAAATTGATTATTTTTTTTAAGTATTTTTATTTACTTCTTAAAATAAGTACTTTTAAAAGTTACTTAAAAGTAACCCAATGTGGGGCTTGAACTCACAACCCCAAGATCAAGAGTTGCGTGCTCCACTGACTGACCCAGCCAGGCACCCCTGTAAATGGTTTATTTAAATCAAGCAACAAGGGTAAACCTGAACTTTATAAATATGGAACTGGTAAAATAAATTATGTTACAGCCACTTGAGGAAATTTAATGTGACCACCATGAAGAAAGAGGCAGGTTTCTATGTGCTGATATGGAATGATCTCCAAGATATATTAAGTGAAAACAGCAGGGTACAAAAAAGTGTGTTATATGCCATCTTTATGAACAAAAGTGTTCATAAATATATGCTTATGTCTGCATATATACTTCTGGTAATATACTCCCAAACTCACAGTCATTGCGACCTTTGGAGAGAGAGACCAGGAATCCCAATGATAAGGGTTGAGGAGAAATCTGCTTTTCATGCTATTCCCTTTTGCGCCTTTTGAATTTTGTACTATGTGCATATGTTACCTAATCAAAAACATGTGATTTAAATAAATAGATATAAAGAAAGCGGAGGGGCCTCCCAGAGACATGGGAAGATAAAAACCATTTCATGAATCTGAGTGAGGCCCTCTGGCAGGGGGCAAGTTTTGCTAGAGATAACACTCTAAATAAAAGGAATATCCTTGGGGCGCCTGGGTGGCTCAGTCAGTTAGGCGTCCAACTTTGGCTCAGGTCGTGATCTCACGGCTTCTGAGTTTGAGCCCGGAGTTGGGCTCTGTGCTGACAGCTTGGAGCCTGGAGCCTGCTTCCGATTCTTTGTCTCCCTCTCTCTCTGCCCCTCCCCCACCTGCTCTCTCTTTGTCTCTCTCTCAAATATAAATAAACATTAAAAAATTAAAAAATAAAATAAAAGGAATATCCTTCAAAGGAAAGAAAGAAAACAAACATGACGGGATGTTTAATAGGGAGGTTTGACTGACCAAGTTTGATAGATTTCAGATTCCAAAGTGAGGTGTGAGACCATATGGAAAGTTCACAGTAGATGCCAAAAGCAGGTTAGACAACTGACCCACATTAAAGGCCTAACATGTTGATGAGAGAGGGAGGATCTGGTGAGGAGGAGTTCTCTGGAAGGAGCTATAAAACCTGCTCAAGGGTAGAGGAGCCTCAGCTCAGCATGACCCCATGGAAACTCGTTTTGTTATCTTTGTGTGGTTAATTCTGGAGGTCGAGACTGACAACCTTAAAGGGGCCAGGTCGCAAACAAGAGGGAAACAGGGCCCGCCCCACCAAGAGCATCAACAGAACACTTCCTATGGCCCAGAGGTCATTTTGTTAGTTTTTTAAAATAAACTTTACTTATTCATTTTGAGAGACAGCGAGAGTGGGGTGGGAGGGGGAAACAGAAAGAAAAGGAGCGAGAGAGAGAGAGAGAGAGAGAGAGAGAAAGAGAGAGAATCCCAAGCAGGCTTTGCACTGTCACTGCAGAGCCCAACTTAGGGCTCGAAACCATGAGATCATGACCTGAGCCGAAATCAAGAGTCTGATGTTTTTTGTGTTCTGTTTTTTGTTTTTTATATATAATTCATTGTCAAGTTAGCTAACATACAGTGTCTATAGTGTGCTCTTGGTTTTGGGGGTAGATTCCCATGATTCATTGCTCACATACAATACCCAGTGCTCATCCCAAAAAGTATTCTCCTCAATGCCCATCACCCATTTCCCCCTCCCCCCCCACCATCAACCTTCATTTTATTCTGTGCATTCAAGAGTCTCTTATGGTTTGCCTCCCTCTCTGTTTGAAACTATTTTGTCCCCTTCCCTTCCCCCATCATCCTCTGTTAAGTTTCTCAAGTTCCACATATGAGTGAAAACACATGATATCTGTCTTTCTCTGAGTGACTTACTTCACTTAGCATAATACCCTCCAGTTCCATCCATGTTGTTGCAAATGGTTCATGCTTATATATAAGCATATATTTATGAAAACTTTTGTTCATAAAGATGGCATATAACACACTTTTTTGTACCCTGCTGTTTTCACTTAATATACCTTGGAGATCATTCCATATCAGCACATAGAAACCTGCCTCTTTCTTCAAGTAGTATTCCATGACGTTTAACCTACTGAGCCACCCAGATGCCCCTAGAGGTCATTTTAAATAGATCCTGTCCCCGGGCAGCTGGCTGTGGTGAAGGACACAGGTAAAAAGGACACTGGCAGGAACAGACGCCAAGAGGGGAACAGGTACAGCCAGCGAATAGAAAGGGCACTGCTCAGGGCGCCTGGTGGCTCAGTCAGTTAAACGGTTAAGCGACCAACTCTTGATTTTGGCTCAGGTCATGATCTCACTGTCATGAGATAGCACTGGGTGTGATGCCTGCTTAAGATTCTCTCTCTCTCTCTCTCTCTCTCTCTCTGCCCCTCCCCTGGTTGCACACAAGTTCTCTTGCGTGCCTGCATGCTCCCTCTCTCTCTCTCTCAAAAAAAGGAAGAAAGGGCACTGCTCAGGTCAGTGGGTTTGTCAGTCAAGGCCCAGGAGCAGAATGTATAAAGGGTCTATGAAGTTGCCCAGGAGAATGTCTCAAACACTGCTAGGCCCAGAGAGGGGAAGCCAGACAGTCACCTCTCTCCTTCGTACCACACCCACTCCCAGCTCCTGGCAGAGCTCCTCTCAGAGAGCACCGAGGGGTGAGGGGCGGGAAGACAACGAACAAAGAGAAGCAGTTTCCCCCTCCCGCTTTCCTGGGCCCACAGACAGGCCCCAGCCAAAGGAAGGGAGAAGCTGTAATTAGGAGGCTGAGGCTGTGTGTGTGACCACAAGGAGGGTTAGTACCTGCGAGTGACGAGAAATGAAGGAAGTGCTGGAGTCTTTGCCCAGAGGGGAGAAGAGTAGGACACACAAAGAAAGTGGCTTCGGTTGTTTGATGAGCCAGTCGCACAAAAAGAGTAGTTAACAAGAATAAACTCAAAGATCTGATTTTGTGTGTGAAGTCTTTTCATTACTTTTCATTCCAATTAGGAGTGATTAGATTCATCATGAATGATTAGAAAGCTCTATTAACATACATCAAATGTAGATGTGGATCAAGATATGTGCAGACATCAAGAGAAAGAATGAAAAGGCTACAAATGTGTATGACTTGTATCAATTATCCATGCTTGAAGAAAGTCATATATAATGACAGAGTATGCAAAAAGCTTCATCTCAATACACAAATTAAAATCAAAGCCAGTGACCATTGCTCACCTGGTTCAAGCTCATAATGGATGACTTAATTATACCCTTCTGTCCCTGAGTCCACATGTAAGAAGGGGTACTGAGTCACTCCTGTCTATTGCCACCGCCTTCCTCCTGGAGTTTCTTTCCTAAACATTCTATACATTTATTTATCCAAATAAATCAAGTGAAGTTCTTTCGTTCCCATCATTTGTAGTTCACAAGCTATCTTCTCCTGGATTGGGGGCCAGATAGCAAATTTTATTTCTCCATGTCATGTCAAAACAAGACAGTTTTTCATTTTCTTATGTCTCAACTCCTCTCCATTGCATCCTAAGACATAGATATCTGTGTCAAACATCAGGTATGCAGTTTGGAGATAGATACCCGAAACTGTGAATTATTTTTCATTTCAGTATGATGTAATCACCTTGGAGAGCTATGGCAAGAAGCATCCAGAAGAGACTTTTCATCTTTGCATGTGCCTGAAATGAACTGGTGGATATTCACATGTATTAATCAGAGAGACCCAGGTCAGCTATATGATATATGATAAAACACTCTTTTAATCCTGGTAGTTTACTCAAAGACTATATAGTCAATTGCACACATATGTGCAATTTTATTTTGTTTCAGAATAACAGACATCTGATACTTTTACAAAACATGACAATCTTCTTTCTTTTTTTTTTTTTTAAATTTTTTTTTTTAATGTTTATTTATTTTTGAGACAGAGAGAGACAGAGCATGAACGGGGGAGGGTCAGAGAGAGAGGGAGACACAGAATCTGAAGCAGGCTCCAGGCTCTGAGCTATCAGCACAGAGCCCGATGCGGGGCTCGAACTCACGGACTGTGAGATCATGACCTGAGCCGAAGTCAGACGCTCAACTGACTGAGCCACCCAGGCGCCCCAAAACATGACAATCTTCTAAGCCAAATGTCATTTTGGAAGTTTAGTTCTCCTGAACTGGAACTCTGTACATGCAATATCCTCCCAATGATTGAAAAAGATTTAAGTATTTGCTGTATAGGGAATGTAGTCCTTACTTAATGTTTCTCTAAACATCAAGTTTCCCCAATTTTTGCAATTTATATACCAGACAATTTCCTAATATGTCAGGATTCCCTACTTGATATGAAGAAGACAACCAACCCACAAGAGAAAAAGGGGACAAAAAAATAAGGTACAGACAGTTCCCAAGAAAAGACATCTAAATAAATCTTATACAAATGGAAAGATGCTGGGGTGCCTGGCTGGCTCAGTTGGGAGAGCATGCAACTCTTGATCTCAGGGTCATAAGTTCGAGCCCCACGTTGGGTGTAGAGTTTACTTAAAAAAAATAAAAATAGGGGTGCCTGGCTGGCTCGGTCAGTGGTGCATGCAATTCTTGATCTTGGGGTTGTGAGTTCGAGCCCTATACTGGGTGTAGAGATAACTTAAAAAAAAAATAAAATCTTTTTAAAAAGTAAATGAAATTAAAAAAGAAAATATGCTTTGCTTCGTCGTAATAAGGGAAATAAAATTTTAAATGATAATGCCATACCATTTTCCCCTACAAACTGGTAAAGATCAAAAAGTCCGATGAAACCTCTCAGTTGTGGAAGTTTGTGGAAGGGCAGGTACGCATACTTACCCAACTTTCTCAGGAGGGCTATATGGCAATATCTATCTAAATTACAAAGGATGGTATGTATTAGTCAAAACTTGCAGAACTATGTACTTAAAAGGGTAAAATTTGCTGTATATAAATTATACCTTAACTTTTTTTAATGAAAAAAGTTAATGTCAGTCTCCTCACAGGAAATCTTGTATTGCCTTAAAAATGAGATTGACCTGTACCCACAGGCAATGAATTCTAAAATATATTAAGTGAAAAAAGCAAGGTGCAAAATGGTGTGTGTTCCTCATATATTTGTTTCAAGCAAAGACAAATGACAAATGCTTCTTCACATATACATGTTTGCATATGCCTATACTCTCTAGAAGTGTGCACACAACAATGGCTACCTATGGAAAGGGAGTAGAGGCCAAAGGAGGTGGGGGGACTCATCTTTCACTATATATATTCTCATACTGCTTGGTTTGGTTTTGTTTGTTTACCAAGTGTATGTATTACTTTTTCAGGTAAAACCTCTAAAAATGAGAAAAAATACAAACATGCTTGCCCTTAACCAAAAAAACCTCACTTCTAGAAATTGGTTTCAAAGATACACTCATTCACGTGCAGACTGATGTATGTTCAAGGTTTTTCACTGTAGCACTGTCTGTGAAGGCCAAAGATTGGGGGGTGGGGGAGAAATGTAAATGTTACCAATAGGACACTGGTAAAACCATGGTATTATGAAATTACGGAATACTCAGAGGCTATGAGAAAGAATGAGGAAGCTCCTTGTGTACCAAAATGGAAGTGGATCCAGGATAGCTTAGGTGAAAAAAGAAATCTATATCTTTGCAGAGTAGGAAATATACCATTGTTGAGGCAAAAGGGAAAAGACAATGTTTACATGCATTCGCTTAAATGTGCAGAACATCGCCCTGAGAAGACATGGCAGAAACAGAAAATGGATTGTCTCTGGGGAGGAAAACGGGGGCCTCAGGGAAACGGGAGTGGGAAACAAAGTGTTCACAAATATTTGTATCTTAGAATTTTGAGCCATGTGAAATAATTACCTATTAACATAAACCCTAGGTTTTCCTGGTGTAGTATTAACCAATATAGCTGTAGGATATATGGCAGAAAGGCTCCCTAGGAAAATAACTTCTTTTAGCACAATCAATGTGTCCTTTATCACCGTGAAAACAAAAAACAAAAAACAGAATCTGCCTTGCTATCTGTTTTGTTCCTACAGGGAAAGGAACTGGGTCTGTTTCTAGGGAATGCTCCAGGTAGACAACCTGGCTGGCCCCTTGTCTTGGAATCATCTCGCCAATTACAGAAGGTCTCTCACCCTTTGACAAGGATGTGGACACCTGGGGTGGAGAGCGTAGATGTCACCGCGGGGAAGGCTAGAAGTATTGCCTGAAGAACGAAGTTTTCCTGAAGTGAACAGTGTCTCCACAGTGATGTCCAACTCCAGGCACAAATGTCTCTCAGCCAAGAGACTGTGGTCATGTCACATGGTCATGCTGACCAGCCTGTTGTGTCTGTTTCGCAGAACGGCACTGTTTGAGTAAAAGAAATAGCCAGAGAAATTCAAGCCTCACAGCATGAGACCACCACTTGTATAATTATAGGCTTATGTGTGCCAATGATTTATCAATATTTCTAAATATCTTCAAGATTATTTTATTCCATGATAATGAGAAATAATTTAGATTCGAAAAGGAAACAAAAGTACATGCTCAGACTTGAGGAAACTGTCCCCAGGGCACATTACCATAATAACGACTAGAGTTAAATTAAGTCATATAATATCAGGAATACCTGTTTAAACTCTTTTCTATATTGCATTACATCACAGGTGGACATTACTATTTAAAGACAGCAAAGATACTGGACGTAAGTTATAGGTACACTTATTCCCTTTTAAGTATTTTTCATATTAATTTTTATGACATATTCAGTATCTGAGAATATTCCTTGGTCGTGAGAGATTCTGAACCTATGTATAAGTTAGAACTCTTTTGGTAGCAAGGGAGAGAAAAATCGGATCCAAACACTGGCTTAAATGAAATAGGAACTAACTAGATTATGTAACTGAACAGTCCAGGAATAGGCCTTGCTGCTATGCTGCTGTGTTGGTTTGAAGGCTGAAATGTATCACCAGGGAGCCTTTCTGTCTGTCTGTCTGTTTCTCTCTCTCAGCTCCATTCTTCTTCTTCTTTTTTTTTTTTTTAGTGTTTATTTTTGAGAGAGAGAGGGAAAGAGACAGAGCATGAGCAGGGGAGGGGCAGAGAGAGGGAGACACAGACTCCAAAGCAGGCTCCAGGCCCTGAGCTGTCAGCACAGAGCCCGACCTGGGGCTTGAACCCACGGACCGTGAGATCGTGACCTGAGCTGAAGTTGGACGCTTAACCAACTGAGCCACCCAGGCACCCCTCTCAGCTCCATTCTGAGACGAGTTCCCACTCAAGATATCAAGATAGTTTACAGCAACTCTGGGGCTTCCTTGAAAGGTAAAAATCTGACAGGACAGAGAAAGAATCTCTCCCAGAAGTCCTAGCAAAAGTATTACTTCTCACTGGTGCTAAATGAGGCTTCTGTTAATCAGTCAGTCAGGCCAGGGGAATGCAACATTTGGAATGATTTAGGCCGCAAGCTCTGCGTCTGAGGCAGGGTGAAAGCCCCAGCGGAAGCAACCACACGGGGGAGGCAGGGGTGTCCACAGATGGGAACTACAGCATGGGTCGCCCGCAGAAGGGTGGCTGCATGGTGGGCAGTGAAGGGAACAGCTGTCAGTAAGCAGCTGTAGCCGGAGATAATTAGCGTGCGATGGAAATCCAATAGGAATGAGATCTACCAAGAACGAGAAAGGCACTCTCAAAGAAACAGGATGGAAAATACATGTTTACATCCATCATTTGACATTAATATTTTAAATTAAAGAGTCAATGTTTCTGGACTTGGTATGCAATTTTGAAAGAGAGAGAATAATTGCTTTATTCCTCAAAACTAAAAAAACAAAAACAACAACAATAAAAGACCACTTCGTAGAAGAAGCATTGAGAAGAAAATTTTATCCTGAGAATTACTGCAAATATAAGATTACTCTCATCTAAAAGCATGTCAGAAATAAAAGACAGTGCTGGGAATCAGCTGCTGTCAGTTCTAGATGGAATGTCTAATTTGAAAATGATTTATTCTTTACCATGTAAGGCTCCTCTGTAATATGTAAATTGGAGGTGATTCGTAACCACTCATGTCGTGGTAAGATAAGCATTAGAGTAAGAAGTTGGGTTAGAAGCACAGTGACTTTTAAAAACAGTTTTACAGTCAGTTTCTATACCCATCGTGCATTTAATAACAAGAAATTTAGCCCAAGAATTTTTCTAAGTCACTGCCGAGGATTAATAATTATCAGAGGAAGAAAAACATTTTACTAGTTTCTGTAGAGGCATTGTCCTGCCCTTGGCACTGGGCCCGGTGGATTTAGCGTGTATAATTTCTCCTGAGCTCCTCTGGCAGGGGCGATGGGTAGCCTACCCAACAGCTATTCCTCACTTCTTTTTGACTTAAAAAAAAAAAAAAAAAAAGTACACAAGTAAAATAAAAGCCCTATTTCGATTGGGCAGTGATGTGCCCAGCTTCAAGGAGTAAGTAAATCATGCCACTCTCATTTCCCTTTTGTCAGTCCAGTCATGGGTATTTGGTCAAATTCTGGCCCAAGACGTCTGCTGGGAGCCTCAATGTTTCTTTCCGCTCAGGGGGACTTAAAAGAGAAAGAGAAAGCCCTTTTGCTCTGGTCTCCTCCCTATCTGCTCAGGACTCTGCAAGCTGGGGATGTAGTGTTTAGAGCAGCTCTGCCATCTGCTGGTCAGAAGGGGAAGGCCAGGAGCACAGCCAACTTGTGCCCAGACCGCCAGCTGCTGAACAGCCCAGTCATCACCTGCTTCCACACGTTTTGTTAAGTGGCACATTATGGGTCATGTGGTTTGAGCACTTTTAGCTGGATATTCTGTTTCTTTCAGCCAAAGTCACTTGTAAATGATACAGATCCTTTCAAATTTCTGACGTGCGGTTGCCACACTGAACACCACACGGCTAAATTTGGAGGTTATGTATTTGCCTGACAGAGCCTGAAACAAAGGACTGACTTTCAGACAGTCATTCTTGCAGAACCACTATTTCTGAAACTGTCCTATTTGTTCCTATTTGATCTGGTCAAATTTGTTTACATTTGATCTCCCCACAAAGTGATTCAAGCCAGACTTATTTTCTTTTACCAGTTCCTTTGGAAAGCCATTCAATAAATGTATCAGAATGTATTGGTAAGATGACATCCCCTCACAGCTGACACCTGTCCTCCTGTTTCAAATATGGCAACCAGTACAATCTGAGGAGAGCAGTTCTGAGCCCATGATAAGGAAAAGCCTTCACTCAAAGCCATGCGAAGACACAACAGGCCGCTCATGAGGGTGGTGGCAGATGGCAGACCTTACCCACAGAGGAGTTGACGTATAAACAGAATGACAGGACTTTGTGAAGGAAATTTAAGTGTCAGATGGATTATTCAAAATGGTATTTGAGGTTCTTCTCAACTCTGAGATGCAAGGATTTCAAATCTTAAAACTGAAATACGTCCTGTTTGTTTGACTCTGCAAAACTGTATTACTACCCTTCTCTGTAAATCCCTGATACCCAGGTTTTTACCTTCTGACTGGCTACCCCTTCACCCTGTAACCCATAGTCTATTCCCCACCTCTGTACCAAAAGTGTTCGTTTACTAATGACTGAAGATCCAAGCAAAATCCAACATTTTTCTTAATCTTTAAAAAACCAATGCTCTGGTTTCCCTTCAGATCGCATAAATCTCTTGCCTTTTACTAAAAAACCAGATAATTCATTTCTGCAAATGCTACCAGGAATCAACGTATGTTTTGAGAATTCTCATTCTCGTACATGTGCCTCCACTATTAGAGGGTTGCTTGCTGTCATCGGTGTTCTTGTTGCCCATGTCTTTCCTAGTTTTCACATATGCCTTGCGTGATTTTTTCCCCCAGCTTTAGTGAGATTTATTGCCATATAACATATATAAGTTTAAGGTACAATGTGATGATTTGACACATGTAAATAATGCAAATGATTACCACAATAAGGTCACTTAACACCTCTAGCCCCTCACATAATTACCTTTTTGCGTGTGTGGTGAGAACATTTAAGACTTACTCTCTTCACTTGCAAGTATGCAGTGAAGTACTGTTCATTATGGTCACCATGCTATCTGAAGATCTCCAGAACTTACTCATCTTAGAGCTATAAGTCTGTCCTCTTCTTAATCTTTATGCCGTCTGGATTATCTGCTACATCTGAGACTGTTTCCCAAGCACTGCTTGAAATTCTCTCCTTCCTTCCACGACTTTTCAGACACTTAAGGGTTTTTTTTTTTTTTTTTCTCCTTTGTAGTCCTCATCAAGATATAGCTGAATTATCTGGGGGAATTTTAAAAATTACACACGTCCAGGGTTCCTGGGTGGCTCAGTCCTTTAAGTGCCTGACTCTCAATTTCAGCTCAGGTCATGGTTCGTGGGATCCAGCCCTGAGATGGGCTCCACACTGACAGCACAGGGCCTGCTTGGGGTTCTCTTTCTCCCCCTTTCTCTGCCTCTTCCCCACTTGCTCACACACTCTCTCTCTCAAAAAAAAAAAAAAAAATTATACACATCCAAGCTCTAGTCCAAGAACTCTGATTCAGTGAGTCAAATATCGGGTGCCTTTGTCCAAATATCCTATGTTTTCAGAGTATACATTTCCCCTAATCCCTTCCTCCATCTATTCTAGTTTGTACGCAGGGAAGAGATAGAAAAAGGCTGTTAATTAGACTACCAAGTCCTGTTCAATATCACACGGTTAAATTTAGATTTTAAATTACTGAGGAAAAAGGCTTGGCATGTGTTATTAAAAATGACCCAGGGGAACTTCTTCTCACAAATGAAAAAAAATACTAACCATAAGGAAAAGAGTGATAAATTAATGACTTCCATTTATCAAAAGACACCATTAAGAGAGTGGAAAAGTAAGCCACAGAATGGGATATCATATCGGTACCATCTATTATTGAAAAGAGACAATAAGTAAATAAATAAGACTTGCATCTAAAATGCATGAAGAATTCTTACAAATCAGTAAGAAAAATATGGACCACCCAACGGGTATTCATGAAGAATTCTGGAAATTGCCCAAGAGCGAGCCAGCCTCCAACATTTACTAGCTCTCCAGTCTGTGAAGCCATCTCACAAAACAGTCGACAAAGTTAACTTTGTTACTCCTCCTCTTGCCTTCCCACCAGCCCTATGCTCACCTCTACCCTGGCTCCTTGCAGAGTAACTAACAATGAGCACACAGTTTGTAGGTTGCAGAGGAGAGTGAGAAAAAGAACAACTCCATACCAACGTGTGTCTGCGGCAGGTACCAGCAGGGAAAAGATTTAATTACTGAGTCGGGGCTATTT
This sequence comes from Panthera onca, assembly GCF_046562875.1. Taxonomy (NCBI): domain Eukaryota; kingdom Metazoa; phylum Chordata; class Mammalia; order Carnivora; family Felidae; genus Panthera; species Panthera onca. Next base: position 19,377,820 of record NC_138341.1, on the reverse strand, counting down.
GCACACCGTGTTTTAGTGATGTTTTCATCCAGTGTGTAATACTAGGTTAGTAGCTGTTTACTGCAGCACATTAAAGATATCATTCCCCGATCCTTTGGCTTCCATAACCACTGCTGAGAATTCAGCAGTCAGCCTAACCATTTCTTCTTTGAAGGTAAACTGTCCTTTTCCCTCTGGCTGCTCTTAATAGTTTCTCATTGCCTTTGGTATTCTTTGCTTCTTTACGATGTGTCTGCGGTGGCCTGCTTTCTGCTATGTTCCTTGCAATTTATTGAGCTTCTGTGGCTTAATGTCTATGGCTGAAAAAATTCCAGCTATTTTCTCATTAAATGTTGTTTCTGTCCCATTCTCTTTTACTTCTTTTAAGGCTCCCACCGAATGAGTTAGATATTTTCATTCTATCCTCCTTTCTCTTCCATTCTTTTTTTTCTCTTTGCGCTTTATTCTGAATGGTTTCATCGGATCTTTGCCAGAATTCTTCCTTTAGTGTGTCTGATTTGTTCATAAATCATCCACTGATTTAATTTAGGGTACTCTATTTTTTGACGATTTGCATTTCTACTTGGTTCTTTGTCAAATCTATGCCATTTTCTATTTGAACTTTATAAGCATAATTGCTTTACAGTCTGTATTGGAATTCCTGAGGGTCTATTTCTGCAGTCTGGTATATTTTATTTTTCTTGTCCATAGTGTTTTATCATCTTGTATACATGGTTATTTTTTCCTATATCCTGATGATTTTATTTGTCAAAATAACTTGAGGCCTACTATGATGTCCTCTTTCTCCAAAGAGAATTTTCATTGCTTCTGCCAGGCACTTGAAGGCACCAACATTCCAATATTACCCCAATCCAATTTTAAGCTTGAGATTTTCCAGGCCACCCAGATGACTGAAAGACAGCCCGCAGTATATAGGACTGGTTGACTTCCAATTCACTCTTATTTCTAGTGTGTGTCAGTCTCAACTCAGGGTGCAGGGCACTTACCATGCTGGGCCCCAGCCTCCAACTTTTGTCTCCCTAGCCCTAAAGGCACTGTTATACCTCTCAATCGGGGCGCCTGGGTGGCTCAGTTGGTTAAGCATCTTAGATCAGGTCACGATCTCACGATCTGTGAGATGGAGCCCCACGTCAGGCTCTGTGTTTGGGATTCTCTCTCTCCCTTTCCCTTGAGCATGCACATGTTCTCTCTCTCTCTCTCTCTCTCTCTCTCTCTCTCTCAAAATAAAATAAATAAACTTAAAAGAAAAAAACCTCTCAATCACCTGCTGTGGATCACCATGTCCTCAGGATAAAATGGCACCAGTAACATGTTCATCTTTATAGATTCTAATCTTCTCTAGGAACTTGGCCTGGTAATTCCTCACTGTTTGTTTGCTATTTCTAGAAAGGTGATTTTATATTTTGCTCAGCATTTTAGTTGTCCTCAATGGGAGGATTTGTTTAAATTACTTAACTCATCATTCCTGGAAATGGAAGGCTAACCTTAACTTTTCTTCTCCTACTTACCACCCCATGACTTTTCTAGGAAGCACAGACATCGTGGAAACAATGAAAGTGGGGATTTTGGTACTGCCCTCTCCATTAATTTGTTGTATGGTTTAGAGCAAGTGACCTAACTTTTGAGTCTCAATTTTGTGGAAACAAATTAAAATTCACACACAACCCCAAATCTTTAAGGAAATTTAAGGAAAATGTTCAAGGGAATGAAAAGAAAAATATATCACTTAGGCCTGAAAGAATTTTTGTGTTATCTTCCAAAATGGCTTAGTCTATGCTGATAAACATAACAAAATAACAACCTTATAAACTAAACCAAAAACTTTTTTTTGGTTATCTAATTATTCAGATTTAATCCAGATCCTGAATGAGATTAAATTTGACCCTGTTTTGTATTAGTCACAGGTGACATATTTTTCTGTTTGGCTCTCTTCTCACCCAACAAGAAAAACTAAGAATTACCTTGCTGTCAATTTTTTTTAATGTTTATTTTTTTATTTTGAGAGAGAGAGAGAGAGAGAGAGCACCAGGGAGGGACAGAGAAAGAGAGAGGGAAAGAAAGAGAGGGAGAATCCCAAGCAGGCTCCATGTTGACAGTTGTCAAATATTTTTGATGAGATGTTTTACCCATACAAACACTGAGCTTTCAAATCTGTATGAATGTCAAAGATTATAAATTATGTTTTGGAAAGTTTAAAACATGGCTAATGTAAGATGATATTGTTCATGTGTTAACTGGAACAGACTAGGCTATGCTGCAGAGATTAATAATCCCAAACTCCCATTGGTTTAACCCAGGAAAGTTTATTTTTCCTTCACCCCAAGTTGGCTGCAGGTACCGGAGCTCCTCCCGACAGCTCCCTTCCAAGCACGCCTGACATCCAGGCTGTTCCATCTTGTGGTTACACCATCTCCATGTTTAGCCTCTGCTGTTGTGGCGGCAGGAAAGGAGAAAAGCATCGAGAACTAAAAAGTGTTCTTCTCTCTGTTCTTTGTCCCAGAAGTGACACATGTCAGTTCCATCACAGCTCACTTGTCAGAACTCATCACTTAGACCCACCTAACTGCAAGGGAGCTGGGAAATGTACGGGAGCACATGGATATTCAGTGACTAATAAATTATAATAAATTACCTCACTTTAAATGTGACTGAACTTAAAATGAACTCCTTGAAATATTTCCAAGTAAGAGTTATTCCTGAAACAATAGGAAATCCACGGTGTAATTTCCAGTATTGAAGCAGCAGATCCTCTGCTGTGTCTCCCGCCAAAGTGGTTAATTTTTTAAGAGGTTCTGACAGCTTCAAACATAAAACACAGCATGGAACTTTGTTTATTCTTGGATAGTTGCCTTATATTTAAAAGGAAGGAATTGGGCCGAATGATCTCTAATGTCACTTAAGAGCCCTCGAAAACGTTATTTAACATAACAAAACATGTTCTATGTCAGCTTGGAATAATTTTTTTTAGAATTCTGTGTTTTGAACTAAAACTTTAATTATGCACCAGAATCTAGCCTAAAAGAGCGGCTGGCCTTTGTCTAGCTCTAGGAGGTAACCTCTAGACTCTTGTAATTTTCCAAGGAGTGTCTTTGTTGTCCACGGGGCCCCTGGGACCACACCTGAGAGTTACACTAACAAGGTGACCCATGGTGGGCCCCTGGGTGGTCTACGCTGACAAGATGATTCAAGGTGGGGGCTGGTCACGGCACGGACCAACCATGTGACTAGAAGGCTGGGGCTTTGGGCCACATGATACCAGCCTGACTTCCAAGGAGGACAGAGAGATTGAATTCAAACACGTGGGAAACAATTCAATCAATCACACCTGTGTAATGAAGCCCCCGTAAAACTCCTGGACACCGCAGCCCCGAGGAGCTTCTCAGGCCGGCAGTACCCTCTGGGCACTGTCACACTTCAGTGCCGGGAGGGGAACGCACCCTGAGGATGACGGAAGCTTTGCGTTTGGAGCTCTCTCACGTAGCTCCGTCTGCATCTACTCCGGCTTGTTCTAATCTGTATCCCTCGCCAATGATAAATGGAACTATGAGTTTAGTAGCTTTCACAAAGAGGAAAAGCCCAATTCAAACATAGGCGTTGCAACCACCACATTCTATTGCGGCCCCATCACCTCGAACTCAATAGAAAAAATACCTAACGGCACCTTAGAAAAGGTTTGCTTACAATTGCTTTTCAAATGTACTGTGACACACAGTAAGAAATCTTGTGTTTTACATAACTGCTCATTACACACACACACACACATCCGAAACAAAATGTGCTACACTCTGATATTTTCTAATCTTGATTATTTGTAATTTCCAAATGCTATAAACCTACCAAAGTTGATTTCCTATCCAGTGAAGAATTTTGCACCAGCAGGGTAAAAATTGCTGGTTTAGAAAGTTGTTTTTATTATTCATTTATTTATTTCTTAAAAATGTTTTTATTATTTTTCGAGAGAGAGAATGCAAGCAGGAGAGGGGCAGAGAGAGGGGGAGACACAGAATCCGAAGCAGGCTCCAGGCTCTAAGCTGTCAGCACAGAGCCCGACGCGGGGCTTGAACCCACAAACCATGAGATCACGATCTGAGCCGATGTCGGAAGCTCAACTGACTGGGCCACCCAGGCGCCCCTAGAAAGTTGTTTTTTAAAATAGTACTTTCCAGTTCTGGTTTTAAATTGGAATAACCTGGGGAATTTTTCGAGAAAACCCAAAGCCCAGTCTCCACCTCTTGAGATTTTAATTCAATTAGTTTAGGATGGAGGGCTGGGGGGTGGGCACCAGCACTTTTTAAAGCCTCTGGATACTTCTGATGTACAGCCAGGAGTTGAGAATCACTGTTCAAAAATATTACCTGCTTTGCTATTTTAAACAAATGTGTTAAGGAATAAATATGCTCTTTTATTTTAAAATGAAAATGCATGGCTAAATACGGCTAAATATGAATCCTCTACAGCTCACCTTTCCTGGCTATGGTACCTATGGTAGCTTCATAACTAAACTGCAAAAGCAACTGTTTGAGCAATTAACAAATAAATATGAGAACTGACCCTGTAACTCTAAAGACATGCACATATTAGTGACTTTTCTTTTCACTTGAAAGTGATTTTATTAATTGTTAAGAAGAGGAAAAAATATTCTTTTCCATTATATAATTATATAAATAATCTTTAATTATAACTATATAATCTTATGTATTAATACACGATACATAAATATACAGCATATATATTAAAATATGAGCTATTAATACATATTAATAATATATAATGTGTAATATATTACTACATAATACCAAATTATTTTCCAAAGTTACTGTCTCAATTTACATTCTCAATTAGAGTTTGCATTGTTCCATGCCATTGCCAACACTTAATATCAGACATTAATTTTTGTCAGCCTGATGGGTATAAAATTGTACCTTAATGTATCATTTCCTTGAAAATAACAAGGTTGAGCATTTTTCCCTGTGTTTATTGTCTAAATGGGTTTTCTCCTCTGCGAAATTCCTGTTCTAGTCTTTCACCCATTTGTATATGGGGTTTTATTTTGGTACCTTCTTACATGACAGCCTATCAAATCCTCTTAAAGCAAAATATGCCACAGTTTAGATGACCTTCAAACAGAAATCTGCCCAAAGTATGTTTGTATGGAATCCCTTAAAGTTTTTAGGTGATCATTCTAAATATACTGACTTTGTAAATTTAAGTCAGGATATTGAAAATTATCCAAGGGGCACCTGGCTGGCACAGTCAGTAGAGCACACAACTCTTGATCTCAGGGTTGTGAGTTTGAGCCCCACACTAGGTGTAGAGTTTACTTAAAAATATAATCTTTTTAAAACAAAAAAAGAAAATTATCCGAACTACCCATATATCACCAGTGCTTCCCGTTTTATTCCAACCCAAATCTCCCTTAGTACTGAGTGACATTTTTCTAGGAAGATCTCATAGTGAGATCATATCTATGCAACGCCCTGTGTTTACTGCAGGACAGAAACCTAGACAGAGAAGAAAAACTTTTGACAAAACCAAATATTGTGGGGGAATATGAGGATATGGTTGGAAAGTAGCTTGTCAAATGGAGTTTTCTCTATGCGTCTTCTTTCCTGACAGAAGATGACAGTAAAGGTAGACAAATGAGTAGCACAAATGAGGGGGGAAAAGTATCACAATGCAAATAACAATGACTTCAGTAGTATAGCTGAAACATTAAGAGTGGAAGACTCACCCTACTGCGTCATACCCATAATAAATTAATCCCGGTAATCACATCTGTAACAACAGAACTACTGGGCTCCTTCCCCAGTTTGGATTCCATCCCATCCTTATAACCATTCCCTTGCATAAAGGTCAACTCCTTTGTCCTTCTAACCCTCCAGTTCTTTCACCCAGCAAGCCCCAACCCTATTGGTATTTTTTAAATAAAATATGATGTCTTTCCCCAAAATGTTATAATTCAGTATATTCTAAGGAGTTTCAGATAATTTGTACAGTTTTTTTAATGTTTATTTATGTATTTTGAGAGAAAGAGAGAGAGTCAGAGAGAGTATATGTTCATGCATGAGCAGCAGAGAGGCAGAGAGAGAGGGGGAGAGAGAATCCCAAGCAGGATCTGTGCTGTCAGCACAGAGCCTGACACAGGGCTTGATCCCACAAACTGTGAAATCATGACCTGAGCTGAAATCAAAAGTCAGTTACTCAACAGACTGAGCCACCCAGGTGCCCCAGGAGCTTCAGATAATTTGATCATTTCCCTCTTTTCTTCAAATTTGTTACTCAAAAGTTCTAAATTTAGTCTGTATATAGTAGAGGTAGGGGTGTTAGGGGGGCGGTAATCTATTTCAGTGAAGAAGTATGCGGTGGGGAAATACTTTGAAACATATTATCAGTGCTTCCACATGGCTGTGGTTGAGTATTCATTCAAAGTGACATTAGTTTTTAAAGACTCATCAACATAAAGGGAGGTGATTTACTTGGTTATTTCTGAGCTTGCCTTATCTTACCTTATTTTTAACTGCTTGTCAATTCTATTTCACTATAAAAAGACAAATATTTCTGTTTTCATTGTTTTAGGGAAAAGCAGCTCTAGATCGGAGCCTGATATTGTTTTTGCTCTGTACAGAAAAGGCAATTGTACATTATCAGATAAGGGGATACTGGAGCCAGATGAGCCAGTTCAGGTGGAGAGAGCTCCTGTCTGGCCTCCCACAGTGAGCTGACAGCCAATGGCAATGACCTTGAAATCTGGAAGAAAATCTAATTCTGCTGAATCAGAGAACCTTTCTAAGACAGGAGAATGTGACGTTCCTCCCACCCCTCCTTCCCCCCCCACCCCCCACCACAACCTGCTCTCCCTGGTTTTCCAATGTCCTGGGAACCACAATCCTCTTCCTCTCTCCCACTTTGTCCAGAGAAACTTCTAAACACAATGGATACCTTCAGTTTATCCAGGCTAGACTAATACTAATTAGACTGTTTTTTGAAACACAGATAAAAATCAGTAGTTAAGATCAAAAGGTAGTAAGTCTTTAATCCCTAAAGAAGGCAAGAAAAAAATCCTAAGGATGTTAGGTCAGAGAAAAATCCAGGAATTCCTAAAATACAAGGGGAACCTGCCTCAGATCCCATGACAAATGATGAGCTAGAGCCTTTCTACCTGCACCATACTGATACTAAGTCAGAGTCACAAACATATTGAAATCAGGAATTCTTTTTAGTGGACATGAGTTCATGTTCCCAGCCTGTTATTTTGAAAAATTTCAAGCTTACAGAAAGTGACAAGCCTAGAACAACAAACACTCCATACACACAATTCATCTAGATTCAGGAATAGTTGACATTTTGTCAGGTTTGCTTTATCTTACCCTCTCTATACACTCTTTCTTTCTCTCCTTTTTTTCCTTTTTCCCTTCCCTCCTTCTACTGGATCATTTACTTTAGAGTTAGTTACAGACTGTCATGACCCTTCACCCCTAAGTCTCACAGATGTTTCTTTTAAGAACAAGGACAAATTCCTACAATCACTATACTATTATCACATTTGAGGAGATTGAGCATTGATACAATACCATTATCTAATACATAGCCCATATTAAATTTCCTTAATTATTCAATTAATGTTTAATATTTTTATGTTTATTTTTGAGAGGGAGAGAGAATGAGAGAGAGAGAGAGAGAGAGAATGAGCAGGGGAGAGGCAGAGAGAGAGGGAGACACAGAATCTGAAGCAGGCTCCAGGCTCTGAGCAGTCAGCACAGAACCCGATGCGGGGCTCCAATTCACAAACCACAAGATCATGACCTGAGCCCAAGTTGGACGCTTAACCGACTAAGCCACCCAGGTGCCCCTCAAGTAATGTTTATCATAGCTATTGGGTTTTTCAATCCAGGATCCAGTGAAGCATGATGAATTCAGGATTTTTTTAAAAACAAAGAAATAATAACAAAGAAAAAAAATTAACTCTGAAAGTCATCTTGAGAGCAGTGAAACTTTTCCTACTTGCAAACAAAATTAACACTGACTACTATGAAAAACACCTGGTCAAAAATCAGGGCACCTGGGTGGCTCAGTCGTTAAGGATTTGACTTTAGCTCAGGTCATGATCTCATGGTTGGTGGGTTCAAGTCCCACATTGGGTGAGCTTTTGTCCCGCTTCTGGTGAGTATGAGCCCCGCTTCGAGTGACCCCACTTCTCTCTCTCTCTCTCTCCCCCCACCTCAGCTCCTGGGATTCTCTCTCTCTCTCTCTGCCCCTCACTAACTTGCGCACCCCCCCTCTGCCTCTCATTCACTTGCACCTCCTCATGCTCAAAAAAAAAAAAAAAAGGAGACTATAAGATGTAATAACCACACTCATACTTGTCCTGAAAAATTTACTACTGGATAGCACTAAAACAGAAAACTTTAAATTTTAAGAAGGATTTATTACTTTTACCTTATTCTTTTTATGTACAGAGACTGAATAGGGTATATTATATACCATTTTATTTTTTTAAATTAATTTTTTTTTTGAGAGAGAGAGAGTACAAGTAGGAGAGGGGCAGAGAGAGGGAGAGAGAGAGAAACCCAAACGGATTCTGTCAGCACAGAGCCCAATGTGGGGCTCAAGCTTATGAACCATGAGATCATGACCAGAGCTGAAGTTGGCCACTTAACCAACTGAGCCACCCAGGTGCCCCTCTTATATACCATTAAAATTTTTTTTCAAAGTCAATGAGATAAAGTGAAGCAACATAAAATTCTTGTTTGATGAGGGAAATGGTATTGTAAAAATATACAAAAACAACAACAAAAAGGCAACCTTCTTTTTAGAAGTGATACAAGGAGCAGATCTTTAAGAAATTCCCTGTTATTCTACTTGGCTGTGATGCTGTATAAATGAGCTCTTTCTGATCACGTGTAGTGATTACAAGTAGTGGGTCATAGTCTGTAAATCCCAAAAGGTATTAAAAATTTTGGAGATGAAAGAATGAGGAGCAAAACAGTAACAACCAGCATGACCTATAAAATTTTGTTTATCAAAGACAGAGATCAAAAATTATGTATCATGTTAAATTTACAAAATAGATGATGTAACATTCAATATTTTCCATGAAAATAAACTATCTTTAAAGATAGATTGCATGTCAATGAATTTAGTAGGAATAAGTAAATATGAAAATGCTAATCCCCTAAGAGCAGGATTAGATATAATTATTATCAGACAAATAGACTTTAAGGCAAAACTATTACTAAGACTAAAGAGGGTAACTTCATAATATAAAAGATTTTTTCACCAGGGAGATATAACAATTTTAAATTTATATGCACTTAATAACATAACCTGGAAATATATAAAACAAAACAAAAAGAACTAAAAGAAGGAAACAGAAAAAAAATTATTGTGATGGATTTTAACATACCTCTTTCACTAATTCCAGATAGATTACAGATCTAACTGTGAAGGCAAAATGATAAAGCTTTAAGAAGGCAATTTAGGATAATAATTTCATGAACTTGAGGTAGAAATCAGTTTCTTCAAAAAGATGCAAATATTTCCTACCAAGACATAGAAACAGCACACTGACCATAAAGGAGAAAAAGTTTGATACATTTGACCAAATTAAAATGAAGAACTTTTGTTTATCAAAACACACCATAAAAAGGTGAGAAAAAACAAGCTACAAAATAGGAAAAGATCTTTGCAATACATAAAACTAACAAAAGGTTTACATTGATAATCTATAAAGAAGTCCTAGAGAGTTAAAAAGAAAAAGCTGAGGATCCAGTAGGAAAATGGTCAAACACTTGACAAGCCTCCTCACAAACAGGAAACATAATGGTTAACAAACATATGAAAAGATGTTAAACTTGATTAATAATCAGGGTAATGTAAATTAAAACAGAACAACTCCTATAAATAAATAAATGACAACACCCAATAAAAAAAAGGGCAAAAAATATGAACAAGTAGTCCACAAAAACCCAAAATGCTAATACCTAATAAACATATGAAAAGATATTCAGTTTTGTTAGCAATTAGGTAAATGCAAATGAAAAATGAGGTAATGGAGCGTCTTGGTGGCTCAGTTGGGTGAGTGGCTGACTTCCGCTCAAGTCATGATCTCACAGTACCTGAGTTTGAGCCCCACATTGGCTCTGTGCTGACAGCTCAGAGCCTGGGGCCTGCTTTGGGTTCTGTGTCTCCCTCTCTCTCTACCCCACCCCTGCTCAAGCTCTGTTTCTCTGTCTCAAAAATAAATAAACATTTTTAAAAAATTGTAAAAAATGAGGTCCTATTGGTGCCCACCAAATCACAAAAAGTTAAAACATATGAAGTCCAGGTTTGCCTAGCATATGGGGAAAGAAATCTCATATACTCCTGGTGCAAGTGTGAATTGTGACAACCTATTCAGAGCAACGAATAACTGTCAAATAATAAATATCATCACAGTGTGATAATAACTATCAAAATTTAAAATATTTAAAAAATTTTTTTAAATATTTATTTATTTGAAAGAGAAGAGAGGGCACATGCACAAGTGGGGGAGGGGCAGAGAGAGAGAGAGAGAGAGAGAGAGAGCGAGCGAATGGGAATCTCAAGCAGGCTCTGCAATGTCAGTGCAGAGCCGGATGTGGGGCTCAAACCCACAAACCGTGAGATCCGACCTGAGCCAAAATCAAGAGTCAGATGCTTAACCAACTGGGCCACCCAGATGCCCCAAAATTTAAAATACTTTTAACTTACAGTTTTAGATTTACATTCTATAGAGATATTTGCACAAGCATGTGCAAGGATATATGTATATGGAATATTATTTATAATAGCTCAAACTATGAGACATCTATGTCAACAGTAGGCGAATGGTTAAAATTTGGATGCCAAAATAGTTGTAAAATGGAAACCTCAGTGGCCATTTAAAAATTAGAGGTAACGTTAAAAAAATTTAAAAAAAAAAAAAAAAAAAAAAAGGGGCGCCTGGGTGGCTCGGTCGGTTAAGTGTCCGACTTCGGCTCAGGTCATGATCTCACGGTCTGTGAGTTCGAGCCCCGCGTCGGGCTCTGTGCTGACAGCTCAGAGCCTGGAGCCTGTTTCCAATTCTGTGTCTCCCTCTCTCTCTGCCCCTCCCCTGTTCATGCTCTGTCTCTCTCTGTCTCAAAAATAAATAAAAAAACGTTAAAAAAAAAAAAAAAAATTTTTAAAAAAATAAAAAAATAAAAAAAAAATAAAAATTAGAGGTAAGTCTGGGAGCGCCTGGGGGGCTCAGTCAGTTAAGCATCCGACTTCAGTTCAGGTCATGATCTTGCAGTCTGTGAGATTGAGCCCCACGTCAGACTCTGTGCTGACAGCTCAGAGCCTGGAGCCTGCTTCAGATTCTGTGTCTCCCTCTCTCGCTGCCTCTCCCCCACTTAGGCTCTGTCTCTCTCTGTCTCTCTCTGTCTCTCAAAAATGAATAAATGTTAAAAAAAATTTTTTTTAACTAGAGGTAAGTCTGAATTATTATTAATTATGAAGTGAAACGATCATGTAACAATAGGTAAAGGGCGCCTGGGTGGTTCAGTCGGTTGAGCATCCGACTTTGGCCCAGGTCATGATCTTACGGTCTGTGGGTTTGAGCCCCACGTCGGGCTCTGTGCTGACAGCTCAGAGCCTGGAGCCTGCTTCGGATTCTGTGTTTCCCTCTCTCTCTCTGCCCCTCCCCAGTCATGCTCTGTCTCTCTCTCTCTCTCTCTCTCTCTCTCTCTCTCTCTCTCAAAAATAAGTAAAACATTAAAAAAAATTTTTTTAAACCAATAGGTAAAGTATGATATCATTTTGTGAAAATAAAGTGTATGCCTGAATATTCTTCAAAAAAGTCTGGAAAGATACCAAAAGTTTGACTGTGTTTACTTCTTGGGGATGGGTGTTGAAAGAGGTAGAGAGATATCGTAAGTGGTTAGAGATTTTTACTTTCTACATTATAAATTATTTGCATATGTGTATGTGATCTATAATAATTCTGTATTCATTGATTTACTTTGGAATAACAAATAATAAAAAATGAACATATGCAGCAGGAAAAAAAAAACAAAAACCAAACAACAACAACAAAAAACCACCATGAGATACCATTATACATCTACCAGATTGCCAAAACTTTAAAATCTGACAATGCCCCAGCAATAGCACTGCTAGGAATTTACCCAAGGGATACAGGAGTGCTGATGCATAGAGGCACTTGTACCCCAATGTTTACAGCAGCACTTTCAACAATAGCCAAATTATGGAAAAAGCCTAAATGTCCATCAACTGATGGATAAAGAAATTGTGGTTTATATACACAATGGAATACTATGTGGCAACGAGAAAGAATGAAATATGGCCTTTTGTAGCAATGTGGATGAAACTGGAGAGTGTTATGCTAAGTAAAATAAGTCACACAGAGAAAGACAGATACCATATGTTTTCACTCTTACGTGGATCCTGAGAAACTTAACGGAAGACCATGGTGGAGGGGAAGGAAAAAAAAAAAAAGGTTAGAGAGGGTGGGACCCAAAACATAAGAGATTCTTAAAAACCGAGAACTGAGGGTTGATGGGGGGTGGGAGAGAGGGGAGGGTGGGTGATGGGCATTGAGGGGGGCACCTGTTGGGATGAGCACTGGGTGTTGTATGGAAACCAATTTGACAATAAATTTCATATTTAAAAATAATGAAAAATAAAATAAAATCTGACAATGTCAAATGCTGGTGGGCATATGGAACAAATGGGATGATTAGAGTGTGGTATTTATATTACCAAATTTTCAGACACATCCCCCTAGAGGGCAGAAATTCGACTCTATGTTATACATCCTGGAGAAACTCATGTGCATGGGCATCAAGACATATAATCAAGAATGTGCATAGTAACATTGCTTATGATAGAAATGGGAACAACACAAATATCCATCAACAAATGAATGGATAAATAAATTGTGGCATAAGAATACAATAAAATATTACTGAGAAAGTAAAAAGAAATAATAAAATATAATATATTTATATGTTTATTATATATTAAATATGTATTATATAATATAAACTTGTAAGTATATTAAATAATATAGAATGTTTATATATATTTATATGTAAGTATATTTATATATGCATAATACACTTATAAATATATAAAATTAAGTAGAAAATAGAGGAGCATCCAAACCAAAAGATTAGTCATTGAAAAGACAAACCTCTTTAAAGATCAATCAAGGCAAAAAAGGGAACGTACAAATAATATTAGAAATAAAACTATAGGATATAACCATAGATGCTGAAGAGACTTGAAACATAGGAAGATACTTTTTTAACAACATTTTAAAAGAAATAGTTGGAGCAACTTTTTGCTAATGAATTTGAAAACAGAATAATATAGCTTACTAAAACTGACTCAGGAAAAAATAGAAAACCTGTAGGATTTTTTAAACTGAATCAGCTTAAATTATTCCCACAAAAGAAAACAATAGACCCAGACAATTTTAGTAGTGAGGTCTCTCAATAATTCAAGAAGCAAATGATTTCAGCCTTATATAAACTATTCCAGAGACTGAAAAAGAGAAACACACCCAACTCCTTCAACATCAAAAACTTAGTGACACTACATGAAAGGAAAATTACAAACCAAACTCATTCAAACATAGAAGCAAATATCCTAAACAAAATGTTAGGAAAAGGAATCTAGCAATATATGAAATGATAATATGCCACATCCAAGTTGGGTTTCACTCAAGAATGCAAGATGAGTGTATCAGTTACCTATGCTGCGTTAAAAGCAAAACCAAACACCAAAACCAAAATGACAACACTTAGAAACAGTGGCTTGCAAAAGTTTATTATTTCTCACAATACCATGGGTTGGCTGGGCTGGTCTTGCCCGGGTTACTTTCGTGGCTGCAGTCAGCTGGGGTTGGACGGCCTAAGATGACCTTACTCACATATCTGGGACTTCATTTGGGATGTCTGGAAAGGCTGGGATTTGTGGCCTCTCTCTCCATGAGGGCAATCCTGGGCTTTTTCCATGTTGAGAGAAGCATTCTAAGAAGGAGAGAGCAAAAGAACAAAATCACTTGAGGCCAAGGGTCAGAAATCACTCAGTGTTTCTCCTGCCACATTCTAATTAAACAAAACACAGGCCAAAGCAGATTCAAGAGGAAGGGACTCCACCTCTTGAGGGGGATGAATACCAAAGTCACATGGCAAAGGAATATAAAGAATGGGAAGAGAGGAGTGTTGTGGCCACCTTTGTAAACAATCTAAACACTGGTTTAATATTAGAAAATCAACTATACCATGTTAAGAGCCAAAAAGCAATACATACACACACACACACACACACACACGTACACATATGTGCATATATACACACATATATACATATATATACACATATGTATACACAAACATATATATACACACACAGACATACACACACACACACACATATATATATACACATAGATCCTTCTCTTCAATATGTGCAGAAAATGCATTTAGTAAAATCCAATACCCATTAAAGATTTAAACAAAAACACCAAAAGGATTTTCTTAGCCTGGTAACCTGTATCTACCCCAAATAACCTACTCCAAATGTTACAGTGAAATATTGAAAATATTCCCTGCAAGACCTGAAAGAAAACAAGTGTGTCTTTTATCATCACCGTTTCTAATTTACCTTATTGTTCTGGAGTGGTTAGCTCACACAATAATGTAAAATAAATAAGCAAATAATCAGAAAAATAGAAACAAAATCTTCATTGTCTGCAGATGATAAAACTATTAGAATTAATAAGAGAGTTTAGCAAATTTTCAGGAAATCAAATCAAGATTAAAAAATCAAATGCATTTACATTCACCAGCAATAGTAATTAGAAAATGCAAAGATACTATTTTTGTAAGTATCAAAAACTAACACATTTCTGTTTCCAGGTAAGAGGGAGTAAGCTATTCCCTCCTCTCTCTCCCACTGAACACAGCTACAAAACTTGGACAGAATGCATGGAGCAGCTCTTGGATGACCTAAACATAAACAGGAAAAGCTTCTCATTAGCCATCAAGGAAATACAAACTAAAGCCGCAATGAACAATACCACTTTACCCCCTCTAGAATGGCAATAATCAAAAAGAGGCACTAACAAGTGTTGGTAAGGATGTGGGGAAATTGGAGCCCACATACAGTGCTGGTAGAAATATAACACAGTACAGCCACAGCCACATATTGAAGAGAACCCTGAGAGAACTGAAACTTGTCCGTACAAAACTTTGCACAAAGATGTTTGTAGCAGTCTTATTTGTAATATTTAGAAGTAGGAACAACACAAATGGCCATCAACTAATGAATGGAGAAACAAAATATGGTATATCTGCACAATAGAATATTACTTGGCTGTAAAAAGGAATGAAGAATGGATTCATGCTGGAACATGGATGGACCCTGAAAACGTAATGCTAACTGAAAAAAAAAAAAAAAAAAAAAACAGAGAGAAAAGGCACATATTGTATGATTTCAAAATCTGTATTAGGGTTCTCCAGAGAAGAAACTGGCTCACATGATTGTGTAGACTGGCAAGTTAAAATCGACCAGCAGGCTGGACATTCAGGGAAGAGTTGGTATGGCAGGCTCAAGTCCCTCTTTTTCCAGGGACCTCAGGCTTTTCTTGCTAAGGCCTTCAATAGATGGGATTATGACTTCTAATGGGAATGCGGTTTCTTTCTGGGTTGATAAAAGTATTTGTACCATCCATATACACTGATTTGTACAGTCAATTTTGCAGTATAAGAGACAAAAGCATATGCTCAAGAGAGAATATCACTTCCTGATTCTGTGAACTGACAGAAATTTCTCCCATTTAGGAAAAAGACAACTGAGGGAGGGGCAGTGAGGGTGTTAAATGTCATCAGCCTTGGAGCCAGCAGCTTCGGCAGTGACAAGAAGTAGCATCCCTGGCACAAACATCGACAATTTGACACCAGGTATTGGCAGCCTTGGGAACAGAGATCAGTGAGAGTCTGCAGCCGGCAGGGGTGTGGCCTTCAGCTGGCCTCTGAAGGGAGAAGAGCAAGAACAGAAACTTCAAGGCAGCCAAGAGAATAAATTCACAGAACACTTGCGAGATACCACATAGAGATTCCAAGAACTCTTTACGAGGAAACAGAGGCGTTCTTAGAATAGGTGGGGGAAGAGAGAGAAAAACTGCTGTGTGACTACTATTTGGGTCCACACATGGGATATGTGTTTCTTTTCAGGGTTTTTTTTTTTTTTTTTGTCTGTTTGTTTTGTTTTTATGAAACCAATGAGTATATCTCTTTTTTTAAAACTTAAGTGGAACAGTTAGCTTACAGAAGAAAATAGTGGAATTCTGCCCCTTTGACCCTCATTCCCAAATTCCCACTCCTCTTAAGCAACTTCTCTGAACTTTCTTGGCTGTTTATTCTGGTTTTATCTCCATGTATCTAAACTGTGTGCTTATATAGACTTTTTTTTTTCATTTTTTACTTTAGCTATCATCTGTTGACTTGCTATTATGGTAAATGGAAATTTAGCTCGCTCAAATTATCTCCCTCAAGTACAGGCACACCTTGTTTTACTGTGCTTCATGTTATTGCACTTCATAAATAGTGCATTTTTTTATGAATTGAAGGTCTGTGGTGACCCTGTGTCATGTAAGTCTATTGGCACCATTTTTCCAAGAGCATTTGCTCACTTCATGTCCCAGTGTCATATTTTGGCAATTTTGCAATATTTCAAACTTTTTCATTATTATTACATTTGTTATTGTGATCGGTGATTAGTAATTATGATTCACTGAGAGCTCAGATAATGCCTAGCAATTTTTAGCAGTAAAGTATATTTAAATTAAGGTATGTACTTTTTAAAAAATTTTTTTAACGTTTTTTTAATTTATTTTTGAGACAGAGAGAGACAGAGCATGAACGGGGAGGGGCAGAGAGAGAGGGAGACAGAATCGGAAGCAGGCTCCAGGCTCTGAGCCATCAGCACAGAGCCCGACGCGGGGCTCGAACCCACAGACCGCGAGATCGTGACCTGAGCTGAAGTCGGACGCTTAACCGACTGAGCCATCCAGGCGCCCCAGGTATGTACTTTTTTAGACACAATGATATGACACATTTAATAGACTACATCATAGTGTAAACATAACTTTTATAAGCCCCAGGAAACCAAAAAATTCATTTGACTCACTTTATTACGATGCTTGCTTTATTGCCATGGTCCAGAACTAAATATATCTAAAGTGCGTCTGTATGTTCACTTAATATTCTTCATTCCCATTTTCCCAAATTTGTTATATTGGCAATTTTGTTTAAATAAATATTTATTATTTAAATATATATAATATATATTAAATATATATTATAGTTTCTACTATTCATAGCTGTGATAGTATATACTATGATAACATTTCCTTTTTGAACAACTTTATATTTTTTCCAGTATAAATAATTGCTTTGGTTTTTGTTATTTGTTTGCTTAATTTTCCATGTCAAAATCACTAATTCAACTCCAATGGGTCCAACAAAACTAAAAATAATTTTTGAATATATTAAAATACATTGGATACTCTGTAAGTTTAGTTTTCTTTCTGGAAGAATCTCTCATGGAGCCCTCTGTCTTCATTCTCTAATTGGTACTGGTTGCTCACTAAGCCTGTTGCCCAGCTGTTATCCTGAAACTTCCCATCACTAAAATCCAGGGTATTTTTTTTCCCCTTACTTATGTGCTGTGTCTTTCTCTTTCTTGCCTTCCTTTTTTACATCATTTAGTATTTCTGAATAAAAGTGTCAGGATTTTACTTGTTTATCTGAGTGATGATTTTCCTGGGTATAGAATTTTAGATTGGATAGGATTTGTCCTCAGAATTCTAAGCCACTGGCTCCATTTTTTCCCTCAGACTAATCTAGTGTTCTTTTTTATTTCTCTTTGTTGTTTTTTTTTCCTTTTTCTGAGTCCTGAATTGCCTTTCCTTCCCTTGAATTCTTACTATGGCTTCTTTCTTTCTTTCTTTCTTTCTTTCTTTCTTTCTTTCTTCCTTTCTTTTGCATTGGTTGTCTTTGTCTTTTTTGTTTGAGTCTTTTTCAAATATTGACTAATCTTTTGTTGTCCATTCAATAGGGCTATTCTGGGGGAAGAAAGCTGAATTTTCTGGCTGGTGGTGGGTACATGGGGATAGAGCTATAAACATTCTGGTTTTCACCTCTCTTGCCACAAAGAGATTCAAAAGAGTGGGTGGAGAGTCATCCTTTACTATAGGGACTTTGTCTTAGTCTCACTGTTTATGGTACCATGCTACTGCTTTGCCCACCACTGTGCTTGTCCCTGAATTGGGGCCTGTCTTTTCAATTTACTCAGATATTAAACCTCCAATCTTCTGCTTTGGGCATAGGAGAGAAATCAGTATGTTATATCAAAGAAAATAGTCAGATATTCTGCATAGGAAAAGATCCTGGAAAAAGGATATCTAACAGTTAAACATAGCAGATTGAACATATGGCACTTATTTCTGTTGCCTCTAGAAACTCTGCTAAAATGAGAATAAAATTTTTGAAATGAATAAACACAGTAAAGAGAGAACACGAACAGCGATGTAGCAGTCAGGGTTCTGGCAGAAAACAGATTGGCACACTCAAATGAGAAATGAATAGAATTTAATAAGAAAACTATTTACAGAGGTGTGGGCAGGATCAAGAGAACCAACAAGGGATGGCGAAGTACATGGGGTCTAACAGCATTTGGAAACTATCACCATCTCTAAGCCTTTAGAGGCAAATGGGAAGAATGACTGCTGAACGTGGTAAAAGCCCTAGACATAGGAGAGAAGAACCCTATAGGAGACACAGAATTAGGTAGAAGTATTATGCCACAACCAAAAAGACAGTGGCCTTCCAGGGAGCAAGCATGCAGGGAGAAGGCAGCAATGGGAATAAATACTCCTGCATCTACAATTCTATCTCCTCCTACTCTCCAGTCTTCTGCCAGCACCTCCAATTAGCTGAATCCAACTGGAAGCCAAAAGTCAAGGGAGCCTATGTCCATTTCTCTGCACACAGAGCAGGGCAAAAAGAGATGGAGAATGGATTTGGAAGAGCAACACAGATAAATAACACAAGCACAGACAAGAGATGTCAACCAATTTTTAGAAGATAATTTTTTTTTAGTTTTTAATTTTTTTTTTTTGAGAAAGAGAGAGAGAGTGTGAGCAAGGGAGGAGCAGAGAGAGAGGGAGACACAAATTCTGAAACAGGCTCCAGGCTCTGAGCTGTCATCACAGAGCCTGACGTGGGGCTTGAACTCACAGACTGTAAGATCATGACCTGAACTGAAGTCGGATGCTTAACGATGGAGCCATCCAGGTGCCCCCCAAAACATTCTTATATTGCTCCTGATATGCTATCTATTGACTTCATATTATAGAATAGTGGGATTTAGTACACTTAACACCTCCTTCCTTCCCTTCATCCTCCCAAAATATTTGTTTCACATTTTTTGTTTAAATCAATATTTATAATATGCTTGTGTTGTTATATTACTGAATTTCGGTTCAGGTCATGATCTCACAGTCTGTGAGTTCAAGCCCCACATCAGGCTCTGTGCTGACAGCTCAGAGCTTGGAGCCTGTTTCAGCTTCTGTGTCTCCCTCTCTCTCTGCCCCTCCCCTGCTCACACTCTGTCTCACTCTCAAAAAAATAAACATTAAAAAAATTTTTTTAAAGAATATTTTTGGAAATATAGAATTAAAAACAGAAGAAACAGCTAAAATAATTCAAAATTTTGCTTATAGGGAGCACATTTCAAGGATGGGAATGGTGGTTCAGGGTTCTACTATTATTATAAACCTTATCATCATATTAGACTTTTTCAAATAATGTATGTATTTCACTTTCATAAAAGCTAAAGTAACTTTTAAACAAAGGAAGAAAAGATATATGTGTTGCCATTAAAATAGTAAGGTTTACTCAGGACTTGGAGAAAAAAAAAACTGAGGAAATGCCTAAGGGGAAAGACATGTGGTAGAGGACATACTGGATCTCATCAAATCCCTCAGAATTCAGATTTAAAATTTAAAAATTGAAAAAAAAAATCACTGGAGGGATTCAGAGGCAGATTTGAGCAAACAAAAGAGAGAATCAGTAAACATGAAGATAAGAATGAAAAGTATTGGGTGTGAGGAACAGAAAGAAAAAGACTGAAAAAGACAAACAGAACAGCTGGAAGACACCACTAAACAGACCAGCATACACATTGTGGGAGTCCCAGAAGGAAAAGAGAGAAAAGGATAGAGAGAATATTTGAAGAAATAGTGGCTGAAAACTTGTCAAATTTGATGAAATACATGAATATAAACATCCAAGAAGCTCAGTGAACCATAAGTAAGAAGAACTGAAATGGACCCACATCAAAACATGTTATAATCAAACTTTTAAAAGATGAAAAAAGAATCTTAAAAACAGCAAGAGTGAAGCAATTCACTGCATGCAAGGGAGATGATTGTCAGCAGATTTCTCCTCAGAAATTTTGGAGGCCAATATATTCAAAGTGCTAAAAGAAAAAAACCTGTCAACCAAGAGTCCTATATCCAGCAAAACTTTTTTTAAAAGTTAAGGAGAAATTGCTACATTACTGGCAAACAAAAGTTGAGAGAATTTGTGACCATTAGACCTACCTTCAAGAAATGCTCAATTGGTTGAGCATCTGACTCTTGATTTCGATTCAGATCATGATCCTGAGGTCACGGGATGGAGCCCTGCATTGGCTCAGCCTGGAGCCCGCTTGAGATTCTCTCTCTCTCTCCCTCTGCTTGCATGCTCTCTTTCTCTCTCTCTCTCAAAAAAGAAAGAAAGAAAGAAAGAAAGAAAGAAAGAAAGAAAGAAAGAAAAAAAAGAAATGCTCAAGGGAATCCTGCAGGGTGAAATGAAAGGACACTAGATAGTAACTTGAAGCCATATAAAGAAATAGAAACCTCCCTCAATAAAGATAAATATACGGCAATTATAAGAGCTAGTATTATTGTAACAATAGTTTGTAACTCCCATTTTTTGTTTTCTACGTGATTCATGAGACTAATACATTAAAAATATATTAGTCTACAAGCTAGTATTATTGTAACTTTGGTTTATAACTCTACATTTTATTTCCTACATAATTTAAGAGAGTAATGTATTTAAAAGAATTTTTACTTTATGTTTTGGGACATCAACAGTTGAAAGGCGTGGGAATGGAACTTTAAAGGTTCAAAGTTTTATAGGCTATTGAAGTTAATTTGGTATAAATTCAAATTGGAGTGTTTTAAATTTAGGATATTAAATGCAATCCCATGGTAACCACCAAAAAATAGCTATAAAATATACACGAAAGGAAATGAGAAAGGAATTTAAACATTTCACTACCAAAGAAAATCACCTACATACAAAAGAACAGAAGTCTCTCTTTATCAGTAATTACTTTAAATGTAAGTAGATTAAACACTCCAATCAAAAGACAAAGATTGTTCAAATGTATAAGAACACATGATCCAAATATATGTTATGTACAAGAGACTCACATTAGATCCAAAGACACAAATAGGTTGAAAATGAAAGGTTGGAGGGGTGCCTGGGTGACTCAGGCAGTTAAGTGTCCAACTTTGGCTCAGGTCATGATTTCATGGTTTATGGGTTCAAGCCCCATGTTGGGCTCTGTACTGACGGCTCAGAGCCTGGAGCCTGCTTCATATTCTGTGTCTCCCTCTCTCTCTCTGCCCCTCCCCCACTAATGCTCTGTCTCTCTCTCTCTCTCAAAATAATAAACAAACATTAAAAAAAATTTAAAGAAAAAATTAAAAAAAAGAAAATGCAAGGTTTGAAAAAGATATTCTATGAAAATAGTAACCAAAAGAGAGCAAGGGTGACTATACTAATATTAGACAAAATAGACTGTAAGTCAATACATCAAGAAAATACAACAATATGAGCGTTTACACACCTAATGACAGACCATCAACATATATGAAGCAAAAACTACAAAATTGAAGGGAGAAATAGACAGTTTTATAATAACAGTTGTAGAACAACCCCATTCTCAATAATGGATACAACAACCAGGCAGAAGATAAATAAGGAGACAGAAGACTTAAAAAAGAAAATAAACCAAGTAGATCTAGCAGACAAATACAGAACATTCTACCCAACAATAGCATACACATTCTTCTCAAGTGCACATGATACATTTTTCAGGATAGATTATATGTTAGATCACAAATTAAGTCTCAATAGAATTTTTTTAAAAAACTGATATCATACAAAGTATCTTCTCCAACTACAACAGGATTATCAGGAGTAAAACTGAAAAAGTCACAAATTTGTGGAAGTTAAATAACACTCTCTTAAACAACTAAGAGATCAAAGAAGAAATCACAAGGAAAAAAATAGAAAATACTTAAAGAAGAATGAAAATGAAAACACAACATGGCAAAACTTATGGGACACCATGAAAGCATTACTGAGTGGGGGGAGGGGGACAAGAAAGATTTCAAATCAACAACCTAACTTTACAATTTAAGAAACTAGAAAAGTAAGAACAAACTAAACCCTAAGCTAGCAGAAAGAAAAAAACTAACAAAGATGAGAGAAAAGATAAATGAAATGAAGAATAGAAAAACATTAGAGAAAATTAATAAAAACAAAAGGTGCTTTTTTCAAAAGAGCAACAAAATTGACAAAACTTTAGCTAGACAGACTAAGAAAAAAAGAGAGATGACTCAAAGTACTAAAATCAGAAATAAAAATGGTAACATTACCAATTCTACAGAAACAAAAAGGACTACAGGAGAATACTCTAAACAATTGTACACCAACAATTTGGATAACTAAATGAAATGTACAATTTCCTAGAAACACAAAATCTGCAAAGACTAAATCACAAAGAATAGAAAATCTGAATAGACATGTAACTAGTATGGATGTTGAGTCAGTAATCAAAAACCTCCTAAAAAGAAGAGCACTGGACCTGATGGCTTTACTGGCAAATTCTATCAAATATTTAAAGAACTAATACAAATCCTTCTCAAACTTTTCCAAAAACCTGAAGACAAGGGAATACTTCATGACTCATTATTTGAGGCCAGCATTACCCTGCTACCAAAGCCAGACAAAGACACTGCAAGAAAATAATACTACAGAGCAATATCTCTTATGAACATTGATAGAAATACCTTCAACAAAATAGTAGCAAAGCAAATTCAGCAGTATATTAAAAGGATTATACACCATGACCACGTGGGTTTTACTTCTGAAATGCAAGGATGGTTCAAAATATGAAAAAATAATCAATGTAATACACCACATTAACAGAATAAAAGAGAAAAGCCACATGAGCATCTCAATTGATGCAGAAAAAGCACTTGACGAAATTCCAATACCCTTTCATGATAAAAACATTCAACAAACTAGGAAAAGAAGTACCTCCATATAATAAGAGACACATGTGAAAACTTCATAGTGAAAATCATACTGAGTGGTGAAAGACTGATAGCTTTTCTTCTAAGATTAGGAACAAGACAAGGATGCCTGCTTTCACCACTTCTGTTCAACACTGCACTGGAATTTCTAGCCAGAAAAAGAAATAAAAGGCATTTGTATTAGAAAGGAAGAAGTAAAATTATGTCTGTTTGCAGGTGTTATGATCTTATATGTAGAAACCCCAAAGACTCTATACACATACAAAGAAAAAACCCAGTTATAACTAATAAATGAATTCAGCGAAGTAGCAGGATACGAGGTCAACACACAAAAATCAGCCACATTTCTATATACTTACAATGAATAATCTGAAAAAAATTACAAAAACCATTCCATTTATAACAGAATCAAAAAGAATAAAATACTCAGAAACGAACTTATCCAAGGAGGTGAAAGATTTGTACAATGAAAACCATAAAACATTGCTGAAAGAAACTAAAGAAGATATAAATAAAGGGAAACAACCCATGTTCATGGATTGCCAGATTTAATATTATTAAAATGTCAATAATACCCAAAGCAATCTACAGATTCAATGCAATCCCTATCAAAATCCCACAGCTTTTTGCAAAAATAGAAAAACCCATCCTAAAATTTATACAGAATCTCAAAGGACCCTAAACAACCAAAACAATCTTGAAAAAGAGGAATAAAGCTGAAACACACTTTCTGATTTCAAGACATATCACAAAACTAGAGTAATCAAAACAATGTGGTACTGGTATAAAGACAACCATACAGACCAGCGAGATTAAATACAGAGCCAAGAAATAAACCTTATATATATGGTCAAATGATTTTTGACAGGGGTACCAAGATCATTCAATGGAGAAAAAGACAGTCTTTTCTACAAATGGTGCTGGGAAAACTGGATACTCACACACAAAAGAAAGAACTTGGGCCCTTACCTAATACCATGTACAAAAATTAACTCGAAATTAGTGAAAGACCTAAATGTAAGACTTAAAACTATAATATTCTTAGAGGAAAACATAGGGCAAAATCATCACAGTGTGGGATTGGCAGTGAGTGATTCCTTGGCTATGACAACAAAGGCACAAACAACAAAATAAAAACTAGACAAGTTGGACTTCATGAAACTTTAAAAATTGTGTGTATCAAAAGACAATATCAACAGAATTAAAAGGCAACCCCCAGAATGAGGGAAAATATTTTCAGAACTATACCTGCTGGGGAGCCTGGATGGTTCAGTCAGTTAAGCGTCCGACTCTTGATTTTGGCTCAGGTCATGCATGACCTCACAGCTCATGACTTCAAGCCCTACATCAGCTCCGTGCTGGCAGTATGGAGCCTGCTTATGATTCTCTCTCTCTCCATCTCTCTCTGCCCCTCCCCTGGTCATGTATGTTCTCTCTCTCTCTCTCTCAAAATAAATAAATAAACTTAAAAAAAAAAAAACAAAAATTACACCTGCTAAGGGATTAGCACTCAGAATATACAGAGAACTCCTATAACTCAACAAAAACAACAAAAACTAAATAACCCAATTCAAAACTGGACAAAGGAAAAAAATATGACAAAGGACTTAAATAAACATTTGTCCTGAGAAGATATACAAATGGCCAACAAGCACACAAAAAGATGTTCAACATCACTAATCATTAGGATAATGCAAATCAAGAGGGAGTTCAGATGGCAGAGCCACATGGAGACCTGGAGGTTGTCTCATCCTGGAAACACAGCTAGATCAGCACCAAACTATTTTGAACACCTAGGAAATTGATCTGAGGATTAACACAACAATCTGCATAACTTGAGCCACAGAACTCAGGAGGTACACAGTGTGAAGAGGTGAACTGGGGGAGAGAAAAGCTGCAGAGGGTAGGGAGCTATTTTTGCAGAGAGAGGACAGAGAGAAAGGAGGAGAGTATGGTGCATCAGGATTGATGCAAGAAAAACACTCCTCTGAAAGTAGCTGAAGAGAAAGAAAGAGTGAAAACACTCACAGGGGACTGAACAAGAAATCTGTTCCCCAAAACCATTGATGGGAAGAAAGGAGAGGGTTTAAATACCACCAGGATTCTGTAAACAGTGGAGTGCATAGTCTGAAGTTCTGGAGTTCAGTGCCTGGCAGTGTTCTGGTAGAGAAGTGTGCAGGAGCAGGCAGCAGGGTCTGAGGTGCCCAAGTGCCACATGGAGAGAAGCGGTTCCCTTGCTTGGAGTGTATCTGGAACAGGCCATACAGCATCCCCACAGGCAAAGGTCCCAGCGGACCCCAGAGAGCAGCCCCATTTGCTGGTATTGACACAAAGACTCCAGAGTGTGGTAAGACCTAGTGCTGGCTGTGTGTTATGGTTTGCCATAATCTCTAAACCTCTGCCGCTGCACAATCACATGAATGTTTTCTGGGACAAGCTGGCACCCAGTCATTGCTCAGCAAGACCCTCCCCCAGAGAGTCGGCGGGTCCAAGCTACAGGGGTTGGGGTTTTGAAACACAACCCCATCTGAGATAAAACTCTTGGAGGGTGTCTCAGGTGGACAGTTTGGACACAGACAGGGTAGAGGTGGGGAATGAATGGAGGCCTGAGACAAAGGAGGGCTACTTGATCATGGGTCGGTGAGAGCACAAAGTTCCCGTGCCAGAGACTAGGGAACTGGGTGAAGCCATTTCCACCTCTCCCATGCACATGCACACACACAGGAGCATGCAGGCCACACTGATCCACCCCAGTAAGCTAAGCAGTGCCACCTAGTGGAGAACCCAACTGCACCCTCCAGCACATCCCCTAGAAGACCAGCACAAGTTACTCCACCTGCTTAGTGTAGTGACTATAAAAAGTTTCATAGTTTCAGTTCTAGGGGCAAATGGATGTAATGCCATTCCGATTTCATTCTGTTTGCTGGTTTGTTTATTTGTTCATTTTCTTTGCTTCTGTTTTTGCTTAAATTGTTTTCTTTTTTTCTTTCTTTTCTTCCTCATTCTTGGATACAGAAAGAGAAAATTTTATTTTTTTTACTTTATTTTTTATTTCTTTTAATTTTTTATTGTATTTTCTTTATTTCATTCTATTCTATTTTACTATATATTTTTTTATTTTAAATTTTTCTTACTTTTTTTTCCTTTCTTTTTCTTTTTTCCTTATTCTATCAAGCTTCTTTCAACAAGCAGACCAAAATACACTTAAAATCTAGCTTCCTTTATTTGACTTTTTGGATTGTTTTTAATTTTTTAATTTTAATTTTTTGTTTTATTAATTATTTTCATCCTCCAAAATGACAAAATGAAGGAATTTACCCCCCCCCCAAAAAAAAACAGGAAGAGATGACAACCAGTGACTTAATCAACATAGATGTAAGCAAGATGTCTGAACTAGAATTTAGAACCACGATAATAAGAATACTAGCTGGGGGGCACCTGGGTGGCTCAGTCAGTGAGCATCTGATTTCAGCTCAGGTCATGATCTCACAGCTTGGGAGTTTGAGCCCTGCATCAGGCTCTGTGCTGACAGCTCAGAGCCTGGAGCCGGTTTCAGATTCTGTGTCTCCCTCTCTACCTGCCCCTCCCCCACTCACACTCTATCTCTCTGTCTCTGTCTCTGTCTCTGAAAACTAAACAAACAGTAAAAAAAAAAAATTTTTTTTAAACGATACAAGCTGGGGTTGAAAAAAGCATAGAATCCCTTTATTTGGACATAAATGAAGTAAAATCTAGTCAGGACAAAATTAAAAATGCTATAACTGAGATGCAATCTCAAATGGATGCTATGGACAAAGCACAGCAGAGAATCTGTGATATAGAAGACAAAATTATGAAGAATAATGAAGCAGAAAAAAAGTGAAGTTAAGGTAAAAGAGCACAATACAAGACTTAGAGAACTCAGTGACTTATTAAAAAGGAATAACATCCGAATCATAGGAGTCCCAGAAGATGAAGAGAGAGAAAAAGGGGCAGAAGGTTTATGTGAGCAAATTATAGGGGAAAACTTTTCTAATCTGAGGAAGGACACAGACATCAAAATCCAAGAAGCACAGAGAACTCCCATTAGATTCAACAAAAACTGACCAAGGCATATCATAGTCAAATTCACAAAATACAGAGATAAGGAAAGACTTATGAAAGCAGCAACGGAAAAAAGTCTTAACCTATAAGGGAAGATTGATCAGGTTCACAGCAGACCTACCCACAGAAACTTGGCAGACCAGAAAGGAGTGGCAGGATATATTCAACATGCTGAATTGGAAAAATATGCAGCCAAGAATTCTTTATCCAGCAAGACTGTCATTCAAAATAGAAGGAGAAGGGCGCCTGGGTGGCTCAGTCGGGTAAGCGTCCGACTTTGGCTCAGGCCATGATCTCATGGTTTGTGGGTTTGAGCCCTGCGTCAGGCTGTATGCTGACAGCTTGGAGCCTGGAGCCTGCTTCGCATTGTGTGTCTCCTTCTCTCTCTGCCCCTCCCCCCACTCACTCTGTCTCTCTCTCTCTCCCTCTCAAAAATAAATAAACATTAACATTTTTTTTTCAAAATAAAAGGAGAGAGAACGAGTGTCCCAGACAAACAAAAACTAAAGGAGTTCATGACCACTAAACCAGCCTTGCAAGAAATTTTAAGGGGGATTCTTTGAGTGGAGAAAAGACCAAACAAAACAAAAAAGACCAAAAGCAACAAAGACTAGTAAGGACCAGAGAACATCATCAGAAACACCAACTCAACAGCCAACACAATAGCACTAAATTCATATCTTTCAGTACTCACTCTAAATGTCAATGGACTAAACGCTCCCATCAAAGACACAGGGTATCAGAATTGATAAGAAAACAAGCCACTGTCTATATGCTGCTTACAAGAGACACATTTTAGACCTAAAGACACCTGCAGATTGAAAGTAAGGGGATGGAGAACTGTCTACCATGCTAATGGTTGTCAAAAGAAAGCTGGAGCAGCCATACTTCTATCAGACAAACAAGATTTTAAAATAAAGACTAACAAGAGATGAAAAAGGGCATTATTTCATAATTAAGGGGTCTATCCACCAAGAAGATCTAACAATTGTAAATACTATGCCCCCAATGTGAAAGAACCCAAATATATAAATCAATTAATCACAAACATACATAAACTCATTGATAATAATACCGTAATAGTAGGGGACTTCAACACCCCATTTACAACAATAGTCAGATAATATAAGCAGAAAATCAACAAGGAAAAAAATGGCTTTGAATGACACACTGGACCAGATGGACTTAATAGATATATTCAGAACATTTCATCCTAAAGCAGAAGAATACACATTCTTCTCAAGTGCACATAGAACATTCTCCAGAACAGATCACATACAGGGTCACAAATCATCCCTCAACAAGTATGAAAAGATCAAGGTCATACCTCGCATATTTTCAGACCACAACACTATGAAACTCAAAAACAACCACAAGAAAAAATCTGGAAAGGCCATGAATACTTGGAGATTAAAGAACATCCTACTAAAGATGAATGGATCAACCAAGAAATTAAATAGGAAATTAAAAAGTTCATGGAAGCCAATGAAAATGAACACATGACTGCCCAAAACCTCTGGGATATCAAGGGCAGTCATAAGAGAGAAGTATATAGCAATCCAGGCCTTCCTAAAGAAGAAAGGTCTCAGATACACAGCCTAACCTTACACCTAAAAGAGCTGGAAAAAGAACAGCAAATAAAGCCCAAAACCAGCAGAAGAAGGGAAATAATAAACATTAGAGCAGAAATCAATGATATCAAAATTAAAAAAAAAAAAAAGTAGAACAGATCAATGAAACCAGCTAGTTCTTTGAAAGAAGCTGGTTCTTTGAAATAATTAAATAGCTAAACCTTTAGCAAGATTGATGAAAAAGAAAAAGGAAAGGACCCAAATAAATAAAATCATGAATGAAAGAGGAGAGATCACAACCAACACCACAGAAATACAAACAATAATAAGAGAATTTTATAAGCAATTATATGCCAACAAATTGCACAATCTGGAAGAAATGGACAAATTCCTAGAAACATATAAGCTACCAAAACTGAAACAGGAAAAAATAGAAAATTTGAACAGACCCATAACCAATAAAGAAACTGAATCAGTAATCAAAAATCTCCCAACAAACAAAAGTCCAGGGCTGGATGGCTTTCCAGGGGAATTTTACCAAACATTTAAAGAAGTGTTAACACCTATTCTTTTGAAGCTGTTCCAAAAAATAGAAATGGAAGAAAAACTTCCAAACTCAGTCTACAAGGCTTCCAAAATCAGACAAAGACCCCACTAAAAAGGAGGACTACAGACCAATTTCCCTGAACATGGATGCAAAAATTCTCAACAAGACACTAGCAAACCAGATCCAACAACACATTAAGAATTATTCACTACGATCAAGTGGGATTTATTCCTCGGATGCAGGGCTGGTTCAGTATCTGCAACTCAATCCATGTGATACATCACATTAATAAAAGAAATGATAAGAACCACATGATCCGCTCAATACAGGCTGAAAAAGCATTTGACAAAATACATCATCCTTTCTTGATAAAAAAAAAAAAACTCAAGAAAATAGGGATAGAAGGATCATATCTCAAGATCATAAAGGCCATATATGAAAGACCCACCGCTAATATCATCCCCAATGGGAAAAAACTGAGAGCTTTCCCCCTAAAGCCAGCAACATGACAGGGATGTCCATTCTCACCACTGTTATTCAACATCATTTTGGAAGTCCTAGCCTCAGCAATCAGACAACAAACACAAAGAAATAAAAGTCATCCAAATCGGCAAGTAGGAAGTCAAATTTTCACTTCTCACAGATGACATGATACACTATGTAGAAAACCCAAAGACTCTACCAAAAAAACCACTAGAACTGATACATGAATTGAGCAAAGTTGCAAGATATAAAATCAATGTACAGAAATTGGTTGCATTTCTATACACCAATAATAAAGCAGCAGAAAGAGAAATCAAGGAATTGATCCCATTTGCAATTGCACCAAAAACCATAAGAGACCTAGGAATAAGCCTAATAAAAGAGGTGAAAATATATACACAGGTGAAAAGAGGTGAAAACTATAAAGAGCTTATGAAAGAAAATGATGACACAAAAAATGGAAAAATATTCCATGCTCATTGATTGGAAGAACAAATATTGTTAAAATGTCAATACTACCCAAAGCAATCTGCACATTTAATGCAATCCATATCAAAATAACACCCACATTCTTCACAGAGCTAGAACAAACAATCCTAATATTTGTATGGAATACAAAAGCCCCTGAATAGCCAAAGCAATCCTGAAAAAGAAAACCAAAGCTGGAGGCACCACAATTCTGGACTTTAAGCTGTAGTCATCAAGACAGTATAGTACTGGCACAAGAACAGACAATAGATCATGGAACAGAATACAGAACCTAGAAATGGACCCACAAATGTATAGCCAACTAGTTTTTGACAAAGCAGGAAAGAATATCCAATGTAAAAAAGACAGTCTCTTCAGCAAATGGTGTTGGGAAAGCTGGACATCGACATGCGGAAGAATGAACCTGGACCACTTTCTTACACCATACACAAAGATAAACTCAAAATGGATGAAAGACCAAAACATAAGCCAGGAAGCCATCAAAATCCTAGAGGAGAAAACAGGAAACAACCTCTTTGACCTTGGCTGCAGCAACTTCTTACCTGACATATCTCCACAGGCAAGAGAAACAAAAGCAAAAATGAATTATTGGGACCTCATCAAGAAAAAAGCTCTGCACAGCAAAGGAAACAATCAACAAGACTAACATTCCTTTGGTTGAAGGAATGGGAGAAGGTATTTGCAAATGACATATCAGATAAAGGGTTAGTATCCAAAATCTATAAAGAACTTATCAAACTCAACACCCAAAAAGCAAATAATCTAGTGAAGAAATGGGCAAAAGACATGACTGGACACTTTTCCGAAGAAGACATCTAGATGGCTAATAGACACATGAAAAGGTGCTCAACATCACTCATCATCAGAGAAATACAAATCAAAACCACAATGAAATACCACCTCACACCTGTCAGAATGGCTGAAATTAACAACTCAGACAACAACAGATGTTGGCAGGGATGCAGAGAAAGAGGAACACTTTTGCACGGTTGGTGGGAATGCAAACTGGTGCAGCCACTCTGGAAAACAGTATGGAGTTTCCTCAAAAAATTAAAAATAGAACTACCCTAGGACACAGCAATTGCACTACTGGGTATTCATCCAAAGGATAACTAAATAAAGGATACAGGAGTGCTGATTCAAAGGGGTACATGCACCCCAATCCTTATAGCAGCACTATCAACAATAGCCAAAGTATGGAAAGAGCCCCAATGTCCCTTGACTGATACATGGATAAAGAAAATGTGATATATATATACAATGGAATATTACTTGATGATTAAAAAAAATGAAATCTTACCATTTGCACAAAGTGGATGGAACTATTGTATATTATGCTAAGTAAAATAAGTCAGAGAAAGACAAATATAGGATTTCCACTCATATGTGGAATTTAAGATACAAAACAGATGAACATAAGAGAAGCAAAAATAATATAAAAACAGAGAGGGAGACAAATTATAAGAGCCTCTTAAACACAGAGAACAAACTGGGTTGCTGGCAGGGTGTTGGGTGGGAGGAAAGACTAAATGGGCAAGGGGCATTAAGGAGGACACTTGTTGGGATGAGCACTAGGTGTTTTATGAAGTGATGAATCACTAAATTCTATTCCTGAAATTATTAATACAGTATATGTTAACTAACTTGGATTTAAATTTTTAAAAAAGGATAATGCAAACCAAAACTACAATGAGATACCATCTCACATCCTTTAGGTTGGCAACTATCAAAAAAAAGAGAAAATAACAAGTGTCAGCAATGTTGTGGAGAAGTTGAAACATTGCTGGTGGGAATGCAAAATGGTCCAGTTGTGGAAAACA
Source organism: Panthera onca (assembly GCF_046562875.1). Lineage (NCBI taxonomy): Eukaryota > Metazoa > Chordata > Mammalia > Carnivora > Felidae > Panthera > Panthera onca. The sequence continues at coordinate 19,345,381 of NC_138341.1, read as the reverse complement.
GTTTGGTGGCCTTAAAAAAGTTAAACACAGATTTACTGTATGACCCTGCAATTCCACCTTAAGGGATACACCCAAAAGAACTGAAAACAGGAACTCAAACAAATAGTTGTATGCCAGTGTCCACTGTAGCATTATTCACAATAGTCAACAGGCAGACACAACCTACATATCTATCCATCAATAGACAAAAGGATAAACAAATTGTGGTATATACACACAATGTAATATTATTTAGCCAAAAAAAGAATGAAGTTCTGATACATGCTGCAATACAGAGGAACTTTGAAAACATACTAAATGAAATAAGCCAGACACAAAGGAAAAATGATTGATGCAACCTACATGAAATATCTAGAATAAGCAAATTCATAGAGACAGAAAGTAGGTTAGAAATTACCAAGTGATAGGATGCCTGGCTGACTCAGTCAGTAGGGCATGTGCCTCTTGATTTCAGGGTCATGAGTTCAAGTCCCATATTGGGTATAGAGCCTACTTAAGAAAAAATTACTAGGGGCTGGGGGAATGGGGAGAACAAGGAATTACTGCTTAATGAATACAGAGTTCTTGTTGGAGGTAATAAAAAGTTCGGAAAATAGTGGTGGTAACTACACGACATTGTGAGAATAATTCATGCCACTGAATTTTATACTTAAAAATGATTAAAGTGGCAAATTTACGTTATGTATATTTTACCACAATAAAGGTTAAAGCTATGGAAGATAGACAAAAAAAACAAACAAACAAAAAAAAAAAAACGGTGAAATTATAGCTTCTATGCCACTATTTATTATCTCAAGTCTACTTCCTTTCTGCAGATGAACATTAAATATTTGCTTACAACTGTAGTTTATACGATTTATAAGGGGCTTGGTTATAAAATATTCTAAGAATATATCTGCTTGGGAAACTCTGGCATACAAGGCAAAGTTTCTTAAAATGTGTTCTGAGGATCATCTGCATCAGAGCCACCTTAGGATGCTTGATAAAAAGTAGATTCCTAGCAAACCAGAAAATTTGGGAATAAAGCCTATGAATGTGCATTTTAAACATGCTTCCAAAGAGAAATTATGCTTAGATCTTGGGCAATCATATTGATGCACACTTGGTCAGGTTTTCTAAATTTGGTGCAAAAGGCCTGTTTCTGATGGCTCCCTAGAACTATGGAAAGGTGAAGATATTTGAAAGACTTGGGCTAAATTAACCCAACTTTGGAGTAGCTGAAGGAGTAAATAAGACCCCTCTATTAAGACTGAATGGAGCACCTGGGTGGCTCAGTCGAGCGTCCGACTTCAGCTCAGGCCATGATCTGTCTCCTGGGTTCCTGCCCCGCATCAGGCTCTATGCTGACGGCTCAGAGCCTGGAGCCCGCTTCGGATTCTGTGTCTCCCTCTCTCTCTGCCCCTCCCCTGCTCACGATCGGTCTCTCTCTCTCTCTCAAAATAAATAAACATTAAAAAAATTTTTAAAAAGACTAAACAGAGTAAGATTTTTTTTAAGGGAGAAGGAAAGCGTTTTCTATGTAATTGAGGATTTAGATTCAGGGATTAAATAAGGGAAGGGTGTATACTGTGTACTGTTTTCAGAGGGAAAGGCTGGCATGATACATTATTATAGTGTGCTCATTGTGAATGTAACTTTGTCTGAGGAGTCTGATTACAGCATCATGTGCCATAACTAAATGAGACATCAAGTGGAGAAACGCCTTCTCAAGAAGCATATAGCACTGGTTTTCAATATTAATGTGCACAAGAATTGCCTCACCACCCCCATCCTACCCCCTGAAAATTATGATTCAGAGGTTTGGGGCGGGACCCAGAAATCTTCATTTTAAAGAAACACTCTAGCATATTTTCGTGCACGTGGTCCACAGAGCACACTTGGAAAAACAGCTGGGCTACATTTGAGAGACTGTCTTTACCTAACTCTGGCTCCCTGGATAGAACATCAAAGGAACCTTTGTAAAAGGGCTGAACTACCTATCCACTTCATGAGTCCCAAGGGGAGAGCTAGAAAGGGTTAAAGAATCAGCTGCATGATGGTACAGACAGGACATTTCTGATACTCTGCTAAGCTCCCTGGAGAGGGAAAGCAACACTCTAAGTTTCCTTACTTTAACACCAAAACACCAGCAACAACAACCCCCCCCCCACCCCCGCAGGTAATTTACCAGTCAGTGCTGGATGCGCATTCTAACCACTAGAGGGAGCCCAAGGATTTCCACACACAAACCCCATTCCCTAGCAAGGAGAAATTTAACACAGGGTCAAGGTCTTTGGGGGGCTTTATTGCTAAGGTGGAGCAAAATATGGTAGGAGCTAAAGGTTAAAAGCATTTCATTACACATGGAATGTCTTTTCTTTCTGGCTCCTCTTTAAATCTTTGCATCTTAAAAAAAAAAAAAGTGGTTTTCTGAGGTAGCCCAGGCTGGATTTGCCACAGTTGTTAAAGAAAAAATTATTCTAAAAATATTGTAGACTCCCAAGTTGCTAAGAGAATAAATCTTAAAAGTTCTCAGTACACCAAAAAAAAAGTACCATGTGAGATGTTATTCATTTCACAATATAAACGTGTATAAAAAGCATCACATTGTACACCTTAAATCTACACAATGTTTTATGCCAATTATATCTCAATAAATGTGAGATAAAATGAAAAATTATTCTGACCCTTGTTAAAATGGTAAGAAAGACTTTATTCACGAATGTTGTAATAGTATCAATACTATCAAATGGGGGAAACATCAGGCTGAACTCTGAATATGATAAGGACAAGTGGGTATCGATGGCCAAGGAACAGAGTGAATGGGTCACTGGTTGGAAAATCACTAGAGAAGACAGCAAGAGTAAGGGGTTTCTTGCTAAACTGACTTAGCAGGATTCTAAGGCAGGCCAAGGACTTAAGACTCAAAGGTGGGGAATGAAGAACTTGATCAGATATAGAGGCTGATCACAGATATCACAGGTGGGGGATTCTCTCTCAACTGACTTTGTAGGATTCTTGCTAAAACTGGGCTGTGCAGACAGGCAAGGGGCCTTGAGAGGGAGGCCAAAGTTGAGGTCCAGTCAGGAAGAGGGCACAGAAGAATCCAACTAAAGCTTGGTCAAGGAGAGAGTCTTTGTTGGGGTTTATGGAAAAAGGGTCCTTTTTCTCCTAGGTTTCCTTTTCCATCCTTTTCCTTGCCCTTCCCAGGATAAGATCAAAGTATGGCCCCCAAGGGCAAAGGACCTGTAAGGCCTGTTTTTTACTTAGCCTTGGATCTTGAAGTCCTGCCTGGCTTAACAGAAACTTAGAATAGCAAATGGACCAAATTCCCAGCCTGTAAAAGAGTAAATAATGTCCTTATCCTCTATTCAGGCATTTTTTCTCAGAGATCTAGTGGGGTGTCCTGTCCATCTGGATGGCTGGTGGAGTATTTGGGAATCCAAAATCCAAAATCTTTTATACACACAACTAACCTTGATGATGTATAACTGAATATACAGAAAATACATATACCACATGTGAACATCCAATCTGATTTAGAAAATACATATCTAAATACCAAAGCCCCTTTATCTTTATAGACCTAGAAAATAGATTGAATCATATTCCCAAACTTAATCTAAGACTCCCTAGAATGTGTCATAAAAAACAAAAATTGAATGAACTATAGAATAATCCAATCATTAAGACAGTTCTGTGTGTGCTCTTCCATTCAGTGGAGAAGTAGAGAAGGCCTAGAGTGTGCCAGGCAATATACTTGTTACCTTATCACTTGAAATAAACTTACAAAAGAGATTATATGTCCCCTTAAAGATGAGGAAAAGACTCAGAAAGACTATATATAACCAGTCCAAGGTAAAACTGGTGGAAAGGCATAACCAGAAGTTTAATTGAGGTCTGGGTTTAGAATCTCATTTAAAAATTATTTCTATCATTTTGAAGTAGAATATTCTCAATTGAAATGGGATTGTACACATGCATTGTAACCTATTTTTTCCAAATGATATGCCATGAATGATCTCCTACTTCATAGCCTTCAAATTCACTGTTGTTGTTGTTGTTGTTGTTGTTGTTGTTGTTTCCATAAAACTTTCATAATTCTGGAAAAAAGATGGCAGCTTGAGAAGACATGGTTGATTCCTTTCCCTCCCAATTTCATACACTCCCTTCCCCCCGCAAAATGGCCAAAGAAATACAGAGTAAGAAAAATTCTGTATCAGCACTGACGATACAGAAGAGAAACATACAAATAAATATCAGACACTTTGAGGAATTTTACTAGATTTAGGGCAGATGGTATTAAAGAGTACCCAGGGAAGACTGTCAGATTTAGCAAATAAAAATACAAGATATGCAGTTAAACTTGAATTTCAGAGAAAGAATAATTTTTTACACTATTGGCTCATGCAATATTCATTGTTTAGTATTTGAATTTAACAGAGTATCCTGTATTTTGTCTGGCAATCATACAACCTACTCAGAGGTTCCCCGAAGGAACTTCAAGACCAGGAAGGCAGGCAGGCAGGAAGGAAGGAAGGAAGGCAGGCAGGAAGTCAGGGAGAAGCTAGAGCTTAGGTGTGGAGGGACAATAGTTGGGACTGAAAAGCATGGTGGAGCTGACCAGAAAAGCTGCATCTGGTATACCAATTAGTTGCTAAGAATCCTGTGGGTTATAGTATAGCCCTAAGCTCCTATCATGTCACATGATATTAAGTTGTAGAAAGCCTATAAGCTACAGAAGTGCTTAATGAGGGGCGCCTGGGTGGCTCAGTGGGTTGAGCGTCGGACTTCGGCTCAGGTCATGATCTCACCGTCTGTGAGTTCGAGCCCTGCATCGGGCTCTGTGCTGACAGTTCAGATCCTGGAGCCTGCTTCGGATTCTGTGTCTCCCTCTCTCTCTGACCTTTCCCCATTCATGTCTCTCTCTGTCTCAAAAATAAATAAACATTGAAAAAAAATTAAAAAAAAAAAAAGTGCTTAATGGTATTTTGCACTTTGTAAAACATATATATATATATATATATATGGATACGTATATGGATACATATACACATATACATATGTATATATCCATATACGTATCCATATATATATATATTTAATGTTTTATGCATTAAAAAAGTCTCAAAGGGTATGTACCAAAAAGTTAACAATGGTTTTCTCTAAGTAACTGAAATGTGGATAACTACTTTTTCCTTTTATTTATATTTTATAATTTTCTTAAAAATGTATATTACCTACATAACTTTTTAAAAGTATTGTGTAAGTCTCTCATTGATGAACATATGCTTTTGAGTAACTATAAAATGAGATTGCAATTATAAAATGGGCTTTAATACTAATGAATGTCTAACCTAGATAAGTGAGCACTGAGTTTCTGCTGGGTCCCAGGCCCTGTGCTGCAAGCTGGGGATAGAGATGAATTGGACACACTCTTGGCCCTCCAAGAGTCTAAAGGCCACATTCCTTGGTGAAGTTCCTTGGCTCTCGGCCTTGCTGGCTCTGAAATCCCATTTGTCAGCCCATCTGTGATCATCTCTCATGATTCAAATTCACTGATGAACAAACTAGGACGATGTATTAATTTGTGCTGAGAATGATCACAGTCACATAGGCCAGAACAGCACTCTAAGCATGACCAGCACAGTTTTTCCTTGTGTGGTGACATAGGGAACCAGACTGTGATTAGAATGCTGCTTGCTAGGCCTGGAATCAAAGTAGGGGCAGGCAGTAACTGGAAAGTTTAATGGGAACTGACTCAAGCAGGCAGGCAGTAACCTTCTCAATAAACATGGCCTTGCCATGAACTATAAACACAAGTCTGAGATTCTCTCTTCCTAGGACAATAGTAGATGGATGGGCACTGCCAGATATTATCTCAGAGATTCTCCTGTAATAAAAATCTCCCCAGACTAACAAACCTCCGTTTCCTTCAGATTGCACCCTTAACATCTACAGTCATATTGCTCAGAACCGGAGCCATTCCATTTCTTTAAAGTAATTTCTAACTATTTTTTCTTATGCAATGTTGTATTCTGACAGTTTAAGTCTGAAGATTCTTATTTTCTTAATTTCCTTTCATAAAGGGCATTTATTTTTTTTATTATTTTTTTACATTTATTTTTGAGAAACAGAGTGAGACAAAGCGTGAGCGGGGTAGGGGCAGAAAGAGAAGGAGACACAGAATCTGAAGCAGGCTCCAGGCTCTGAGCGATCAGCACAGAACCTGAGGTGGGGCTCGAACCCACGAACTGTGAGATCATGACCCGAGCCAAAGTCGGACGCTCAACCGACCGAGACACCCAGGCGCCCCTTGTAAAGGGCATTTTAACATGCATTTACATACAACAAACTTTTAGATATTAAATGCATTTTTAAAAAATATTTCAAATCAGGAGGGGAAATAATGAAAAAAGTTTTTGTTGAAGAAGTTAGGAACCATCACACGAAAAGGCCTTCACCAGCTGCTCACTTGCTCCTCAATCAGGATCATATCGGAGCAAAATTCTTATGCTCCAATATGAATCTGAGCCCCTACCACATTGGGTAGAAGACGCCAGGCACAGCTGTCTTTTGAGGAGTCGTAAAGGAGTTGCCCCTTGGTGTAGTGTCCTTGCTTGCCAATTTATCTATTCAAATTTTCTGTAATTGGAACCAAAATCCATACAATCCACTTAATGTTCCGAGTTCTGAAGAACATGGTGTAGCCACCGTGGATTATCCAAGAAGCAGACTAAGCATATCTTAGGGTACTTGAAGCAAAGGCATGCCTTGATCATGCATATCTGCATGTGTGCAAACATGCACACACTGTATTCATGCATGCATGTGGGGGTACACACACACACAATTATTTGGAAATACTTCAATATTGAAGAGTTAAAAAAAAAAAAGCATTGCAAAAATCACCATGCAAAATGACAAGATAAACAAATCATAGAATTGGACTTCCTGATTTTAAAGTTTAGTGTATACTGGTGTTTTGTTTTAATTTCACACATGGGTACTTTAATTTTAGGGCCTCTAAACTCTTAATTCAATCTTGATGACATTTATTCTAGTATAAATGTTTTTACAACTCCTAACATGAGAACCACCTGATGTTCACATTCATCAAGCAACTATATTTATGTATTCCAAATTTCAGCATTTCTCAGCCAATGGATACATTGCTGACTCCTTCTAAGAAGCCATGAAAAGTTTTTCACATCTCACTTTCATCATACACCAAAATAGCTCTTAAAGTTAATTAGAGTTTTGTGCCAAATACCCAGTACCTAATCATTAATTATTATTTTCTAAGTATTGAGAGTTCAGTGTGAGCTTCTAGTACATGTCAAAACCTGCTCCCTGTGCTGAGACTTACTATATGAATGACAAAACAAATCAATTCAGACTGTGCACTACATCAAATTAAAAGCAGGGCTAAATTTGAAGGACACAAAGTTCAAGGACATTTTTGTAAATCCCTAAGAAGATACCATAACTTTTCTTTCTTCCTTCCTTCCTTCCTTTCTTTATTTTCTTTATTTCTCTCTTTCTTTCTTTCTTAGAGAAAAAGAGAGAGAGCATTAGCTGGGGAGAGGGGCAAAGGGAGAGAGAGAGAATCTCAAGTAGGCTTGAGGCTTGATGCAGGGCTTGATCCCATGACCCTGAGATCATGACCTGAGCCAAAATCAAGAGTTGGATGCTCAACCAACTCAGGTGCCCAGAAGTTACCATAATTCTAACTAAAATTTGTTGGTTGGAGGATAGAATTTTATTTTTATTTTATTGTTTGTATACATGTATATATTTATTTATTTTGAAAGAGAGAGCGGGGGGAGGGGGGGTGGGAGGGGAAGGGTTAGAGAGAAAATCCCAAACAGGCTCTGCACTGCCAGCAAGAAGCCTGATGAAGGGCTCGATCCTGCAAACCATGAGATCACTACCTGAGCCAAAGTCAAGAGTCAGACAATTAACAGATTGAGCAACCCAGGCACCCCTAGAACTTTATATTTTTTGTTTTAACTTCTAACAGTGTCACTGTCACTGCTCTGGGAAAGAACACTGAACTTAAAAAGAGAATGCTAGAGTTGTAATATAATTTCAGTTACTCTCTCTTGTCCCAAATGATAAATCAAACAGCTTCTCCTTAAGCATCTGAAAAAACTAAAATATATCATGGCCACCATAACAAAAGTCCCAAAGACTCTTAGCATATTGCAGAGACATTTTGATATTTGTTTTTTTTCTTTCATAAGAAAATTGCCATCAGTGCCAATGTCTGCCTGACAAAAATATTACAGGAGAAATCTTTTGTCATATCTGTCAGGTTTATATTGTTCCTCCTTTCCTTTTTTCCTCCAGACATTAAATGCCAAAATCACAAGAGTAGATCCAGTCAGACATATTTACACACTTTGATTCTATCTCCCTGACTGCAGTTGATTGGAACAGGAGTGTTCCTAAGTTGGACCATCAGAGTTTCATCCCAAGCAATTTGGAATCGGAACTGAAGGATTCAACCTTATTTTAGGTTGCTAGATCTATAATATTTGCACCTCAAAGAACTAGAAAAAGAAGACAACATGAAGCCCAAAGTTAGTAGAAAGTGGGAAATAACAAAGATCAGAGCAGAAATAAGTAGTAAAAAGACAATAGAAAAGGTAAATGAGGGGTGCTTGGGTGGCTCAGTTGGTTGAGTAGCTGACTCTTGCTTCGGCTAAGGTCATGATCCCAGGGTTGTGGGATCAAGCCTTGCATCAAGCTCCATGCTGAGCATAGCGCCTGCTTAAAATTCTCTCTCTCTCTCCCTCACCCTCTCTCCCTCCCTCTCTCTCTCTCTGCCTATGCCCCTTTTCCCCCACTCACACTCTCTCTCTTTCTAAAATAAAAAATAATAAAATAAAGAAAAGGTAAATGAAACTAAGAGCTGGTTCTTTGGAAAGATAAATTGAAAAACCTTTAGCTACATTCATCAAGAAAAGAAGAGAGAACACTCAAATAAATAAAATTAGAATGAAATAAATAAAATAAATGAAAGAGGAGACATTACAACTGATACCACAGAAATACAAAGGACATGAGACTACTATCAACAGTTATGCCAACAAATTTGGCAACATGGAAGAAATGGATAGGAGCACCTGGGTGGCTCAGTCAGTTGAAAGTCTGACTTTGGCTCAGGTCATGATCTTGCAGTTTGTGGGTTTGAGCCCCACATCAGGCTCGCTGCTGTCAATGTAGAGCCCGCTTTGGATCCTAAGTCCCCCTCACTCTGTCCTTGCCCTGCTTGAATTCTCTCTCTCTCTCTCAAAAAATAAACATTAAGAAACATTTTTTAAAAAGAAGAAATGGATAAATCTTAGAAACACACAACCTACCAAAACTGAATCATGAAGGAATAGAAAATCTGAATAGATTGATTACTAATAAGGAGATAGAATCAGTAGTTAAAAAACCTCCCAACAAACTAAAGTTTAGGATCAGATGTCTTCACTGGTGAATTCTACTATATATTTAAAGAAGAATTAATCCTTCTCAAACTCTTCAAAAAAATATTAATAATAAGAGGAGGGAACATTTCCAAATTCATTTTCCAAGGCTGGTATTGCCTTGAAACTAAAACCAGAGAAGGACACCACAAGAAAAGAAAATTATAGCCCAATATTTTGAACACAGATGCAAAAAATCCTCAACAAAATACTAGCAAACCAAATTCAATAATAGATTAAAAGGATGATATACGATGATCAAGCGGGATTTATTCCAGAAAGCAGGGATGGCTCAACATTCACAAATCAATCAATATGATACACCACGATAGCAAAATGAAAGAGAAAAATCATATGATCATCTCAATAGATGTAGAAAAGCATTATACAAAATTCAACATTCATTTATGATAAAAACTCTCAACAAAGTGGGTATAGAGGGAATGTACATCAACATGATAAAGGCTTTATGTGACAAGCCCACAGCAACATTGTCTATGGAACAAGACAAGGATGTTTACTCTCACCTTTGCTCAATATAACATTGGAAGTCCTGGTCAGAGCAATTACGTAAGAAGAAGAAATAAAAGGCATCCAAACTGGAAAGGAAGAAGTAAAACTGTCACTATTTGCAGATGACATATTATATCGGAAAACCTAAAGACTCCACCAAAAAACTTTTAGAGTAAATGGATTAGGTAAAGTTGCAGGATACAAAATCAATATACAAAAATCTGCTGTGTTTCTATATGCTAATGAGGAACTATCAGAAACAGACATTAAGAAAATGATCCTGGGGCGCCTGGGTGGCGCAGTCAGTTAAGCATCCGACTTCAGCCAGGTCACGATCTCGCGGTCTGTGAGTTCGAGCCCCGCATCAGGCTCTGGGCTGATGGCTCGGAGCCTGGAGCCTGTTTCCGATTCTGTGTCTCCCTCTCTCTCTGCCCCTCCCCCGTTCATGCTCTGTCTTTCTCTGTCCCAAAAATAAATAAAAAACGTTGAAAAAAAAAAATTAAAAAAAAAAAAAAAGAAAATGATCCTATTTACAATTGCATCAAAAATGAATTAAATACCTAGGAATAAACTTAACTAAGAAGGTCCCAAATATAAGTTCTCAGTGGAAAAAACTAATGAAAGCAAAATTCCTAAGTTTTATGTAAGCTTTATAACTAAAGCATCTGTTTATGTTTTCTTATGCTGAAAAAAAAACAAAACAAAACTTAACCAAGAAGGTGAAAGACCTGCACTGATGAAAGAAATTGAAGGAGACACAAATAAATGGAAATATATTCTATCCTCATGGATTGAAAGAATTAATATTGTTAAACAATCCATTCTACCCAAACCAATCTACAGATTCAATGCAATCTTTATCAAAATTCCAATGGCATTTTTCATAGAAATAAAACAAACAAACCTAAAATTTATATGGCACCACAAAATATAAAAAAAACCAAATAGCCAAAGCAACCTTGAGAAAGAACATAGCTGGAGGCATCACAATGCCTGATTTCAAACTATACTACAAAGCTATAGTAATCAAAACAATATGGTACTGGCATAAAAACAGACCCATAGATCAATGGAACATAACAGAGAGCCCTGATATAAACCCACACATATATGGTCAATTAATTTAATGACAAAGGAGCCAAGAATATACAATGGGGAAAGGACAGTCTCTTCAGTCAGTGGTGCTGGGAAAAACTGGACAGCCAAATGCAAAAGAATAAAACTGGATCGCTTTTTTACACCATACACAAAAATTAACATAAAATGGATTAAAGACCTGAATGTAAGACCTAAACTCTGAGAAGACAACATTGACAGTAAGCTCCTTGACATTGCTCTTGGTAATGATTTTTTGGATTTGACACCAAAAGCAAAGGGAACAAAAGCAAAAATAAACAGGTGGGACTACATCAAACTAAAAACAGAATAGAACTGCCATATGATCCAGCATTTCTACTTCTGGGTATTTATTCATAGAAAATGAAAATATTAACTCAAAAAGATATATCACCCCCATGTTCATTACAGCATAATTTATAATAGCCAAGATATAGGGGCACCTGGGTGCCTCAGTTGGTTAAGTGTCCAACTCTTGATATCCACTCGGGTCATGATCTCATCGTTCGTGAGATCAAGGCCCACGTTGGGCTCTGTGCTCTCAGCGTGCAATCTGCTTGGGATTCTCTCCCCCTCTCTCTGCCCCTCCCCTGTTCACTGGAGCGCACATGTGCATGCTCCCTCACTCTCTCAAAATAAATATAAACATTTATAATAGCCAAGACATAGAAACAATCAAAGTATCCATAAATGGGGGCACCTGGGTGGCTCAGTTGGTTAAGCGCCAACTTAGGCTCAGGTCATGATCTCACGGTCCATGGGTTGAAGCCCGGTGTCGGGCTCTGTGCTGACAGCTCAGGGCCTGGAGCCTGTTTTGGATTCTGTGTCTCCCTCTCTCTCTGCTCCTCCCTGACTCGTGCTCTGTCTCTCTCTGTCTCTCAAAAATAAACATTAAAAAAAATTTTTTTTAAGTATCCATAAATGGATGAATAAATTAAAAAATGTGGTATAAATATGTTTATATACAATGGAATATTATTCATCTATAAAAAGAATGATATCTTGCCATTTGTGGCAACATGGATGGACCCTGAGGTCATTATGCTAAGTTAAATAAGTCAGACAGAGAAAGATAAATACCACTATGATCTCACTTATCTATGAAATCTTTTTTTAGATTTGCTTAGACAGTAAATCTTTGTTCTTATCACAAGAAAAAAAAATTGTAACTATGTGTGGTGACAGTTGCTAACAAGACTTATTGTGGTGATCATTTGGCAACACATGCAAATATCGAGTTTGTATGTGTTTGTATACAAGGTTATATGCCCATTATATCTCAATGTTTTAAAAGAATTTACTGTATATGAATTGGTAAAATTGGAATACCATAATATGTAAATGAACAGAGAATGTGGATAATTCACAGAAGAAAGATTACTTTTTATTAATTCATAAAAGTATAAAAATGTTGACCATCAAGTTAGATCATAATGACCTAAGAAAAACAAGTTAAATTGAAAAATTATTTTGCCTCGTAATTACAATTTTTAAATGTAGATGAAATATCATTTTGAGGAGGGTGTAGTGGAACTGGTACACTCCTACACTGCTATGACAGTAAATTAATAATAGTCTTATAGAAACTATCAATAATTATTTTAATGCAGCAATTACAGTTCTGAGAATTAATTTTAACGATGAACGCCAAAAGAAGGAAAAATGGTACCTATGAAAACATTTATTGTGAAATGTTTTTTATATACGTTTAGGTGTTTAGAAAGAAAATGTAATTTATAATAATGAAAAATTAAAATCAGCCAATACCAGGAGAATCATTAAGTAAATTACAGTACTTTAGTCAAGAGAAAGTATGCAGTTTCTAAAGATAAATGTGGAAAATACAGAAGATATGCTATCATGGAAAAGTATTTATGACTTTACCTTAAGGGAAAAAAAGCTGAAAATTATATTACACGATGAATCAGTCAAATAATAAGTATATTTTTAAATGCACAAATCCTAAAAGGAAAATGAAAGAGGTTTGGGTTGTTGTTATGATGCAACTGCATTATTTAGAATCTACCTGTACTTCAAAACTATAGAATTATTAAAATAATGCTGTTTGGAAAATAAAAATAAAATGGAATAAAACCCCTTTTTTTCTCAAGAAAAAAGTGAATTTTAGAAAATAAAAACATTGGTGGATATGGGGAGGTTGGTCAACAACTTTCTTAAATACCAACACAATGCTGGCATTTTCCAGAACAGAGAATTGAAAACAAAGAGTTTTTAATTCTCTTGCAATTATTTTTTAGAACAAAATGAGAGATGGAGAGATAAATGGATGCAAAACACTTACACAAAGATTTTCATTAATTACTTCTTGATGAAAATAATAGGCAATCTCTTAAAGATGACTTAGTCTGGAATCTATTTATTTATTTATTTATTTTTTTAAGAGAGGGAGAAAACACATGTAAGTGGGGGAGAGGGGCAGAGGAAAATAGAGGGAGAGAATCTCAAGCAGGCTCTGCACTCAGCACAGAGCCTGATGTGGTAGCTGGATTCCACAACCCTGGGATCATGACTTGAGCCAAAATTAAGAGTCAGACACTCAACCAACTGAGCCACCCACGCGCCCCTCGTCTGAAATCTTTTAAAAAAATTTCTCGTCCTACAAATGAGTGAATTGTAGGAAGCATTTCAAAGTGGGGTAAAAAATCTGTTGCTTCAAATGGACTGTCTATAACATTGGGCAGAAGCCAGGCACAGGTAGGTACATACTGTGTTTCACTTATGTAAAATCTAGGCATTGGCACATTTACAGTGTGTATACTTTACGATCTGCAAGTTATACCTCAATAAAGAAGAAAAAAAATGTTCTGTAGTCAGATCGTTTCACAGAATTGAAAATCAGACACAGACATTAAGATTTTATTTTCCTTCGGCTGTCTATTTGGAATGTAATGAAGCTCTTCTAAGTATTTTGAGTAATCTGACCTTACTAAATTACCTTGGGTCGATGTGGGTGGTCGCGAATGGCAAGATGTTCATTTAATTAACTGCTATGGCTCACACTGGCCAGACTGAGTGTACATCTTTAAGGCCACTGCTTCCACTCCTCTTCAAATGATCAGGTGGGATTCTCCTTAAAAAGTATTTACATGACAGACTCTTAAAGGAAAATAAGGAATAAGACCATCTAAGTCACACCCTCCAAATCCATGGCCAACACAGAGAAGAGGAGTGCACTGTGGCATGAATTCCTGACTGCAGTGGCAGGAATCACATGCTCCAGGAGCATGACACCATGTGTCTGACTGCACAGTGGAACCTGACCTACTATTTGCATCTTCATATTTTGGGGAACTGTTCTTCCAAGATAAATTACTTTGGAATTTCCTACTCATGTATATTTAATACAGAGAAACTGCTAATGCTGTAATATAGTGAGAGGAAGTATTGTAGGGTAGAAAGACCATGGTCTTGGTAGTTATAAAAATAAGGATTCAAATTCTAGCTCTTCCACTTTCTAAATATGTGATTGTGGAAAAATGATCCCATTTCTCTAAATGATAGTTTCTTCACCTGTGAAGTGCGGTTTATAATACCTGGCATGCACTGTTACTTTTTGTTAGAGACTATATTTGTATTTATATTTATATGTGCCAGGCACACTAGGCAAGCAATGGTCGTGGTGGTTAAATGTTAGGAAAACTGGATAGTAGCCATTCTCATCACTTATGGCTGAATGACTTCATTCAAATGCTGTACTTTTTTTGACACTCAAGTTATGCAAAAAAGGCACAAACATCCACCTGTTGAGGAATGGCTTCTAAGGTTCAATTAATTTGCGAGCAAGTCTATTTTTGTGCTTCTTTGCCCTCCTATGTGATTCTACCGAATTAAACACTTTTAAACTATAGGTACTCGAAAAAGAACAAGGCCTATTTATTGGATACATGCAACACAAAGGGGAAAACAAAAGAAATGGCAAATAGCACTAAGCACCCAATCCTAATCTCCATCTGAGTCCCAGTGCAGAGATTCTCCTGGGTGGAGAATTCTGGTCATTCTGCCCTCGGGTGGATGAGAATGGCAACCATGCTGAGGTTGCTGACACCATTTGGGGCAGTGATTTAATTGCCCTAATTTTTAGATGTTCATCTTGTTCTTGGGTAAATCAAGACAGGGCAAGTTATAAGGGTATCATCTAAATGAACAAAATGTGGCCTCCCGTTTGCCAGGGATCTACCCTTGCACCACAGCAAATACAGAACTCCATATCTCTCTCTCCTGTGAGTGGGGGTGGGGGCCAGTGTAGGGGCAGTTGTCTTTCTTATATTTCATTGGCTCAAGATATTATCTTACTTAGAAAGAAGAAAATGGTAATTCTAGAAATAAAAATGTTTGTCCAGCTAGACTGGGCTGCATAGTACAAAATGATCTGATCCACTGTACGTTTTAAACAAAAACATTGTTGCTATCTGAACCCAGAATAGCATAGCCTGTGTTTCTCTATTTAAAAGGGAAAAAAGGAAAATCACAACAACTGGGCATGGGAAAACTACCCACACAAGACTGAGGCCTGATTTTACCTCTTTCCTTTCATACCAACCAAGGTTAGATGATCACAAACAGATCCTTACCCTGCTTCCCAGAATTGTTGTGAGGATTAAATGAAATAACAAAATTACTCCATCAAGTGCAAAATGCCACATAAATACTAGTGAGGTTATTACAAGAAGGGAACTGGAATTGCTCCAGGTTTGCGCTGGAGACGGCAGCAATGAACTGAACAGACAGCTGGGCAAATGTGCCAGACAGGAAGCACGTCTGACTTCTGAATACAGGCTGGATTCCCTTTCCCTGAGCTACACCTGCCAGACTGGAAGCCCCTAGTGCTTCAGTCATGAATGGGCACGTCCTGTCCAGAGCTCTAGGGCCTTGCCCCAGTCTGGCCTTTGGCTCCACCCTGCTGTGCTGGCCCAGAGCCAAGTCTGGGCTGACTTCCCCTCTAATATGCCTGGTACTACCTCTTCCAGTACCATCAGGCCTTAAGCCAGCATCTCAAGTTTTGCATGACACAAGCGGCTCAATAATGAGAACACTCCTTCCTGCGTGCTCGGGAATTTCCCTTCCCTCCTCTTTCCCCTTAAATCATTCGTATTTCCGCTTCTTCTTCCGTATTTCTCATCTACGCCAGGGCTCCAAAATAGGATGCAGGAGGTTACCAAGCCGGTAACAGGGCAAAGGAACCAGTTTGGCCCATTAACCATGCCTCTGAATTGGGTCAGCTGCTTCCACTAGTGCTAATTCCTTGCTAACTCCTTGTTTCCAGTAGCTAAAACATGATAGGTTCTTAATAAATATTTGTTGAATGAAAACAAATATCAAATTAATGAATCGGCAAATACATACCAGATGAAACCCTAGGCCTTTTCCAGGACCCTGACTTCCCATATCCCTGACCTGCTTTTCAACTGCTCTTATGGTCAAAATACTAGGGCAGCCTCAGCTTGGTTTCCCAGATTGACTTTGACTTTATGTTCTATATGCACAAAGAATGACTGTCAGCACATCTATTCTTTTGTGCGGGTTTTGAAAGAAAAAAGAGACTAAAAAAGAGACAAACCTCACTTTCCAGCTATTTCTCAGAAGAAATAGAATCATTCTGATAGAATGTGTGCGGGTATGTCTGTATCTGTGTGTGTGTGTGTGTGTGTGTGCGTTCAAGAGTAGTATAGAGATATTTTAAGGGTTTTTTTCCTACAGAAAAGAGACACCCTGGCTAAAAGCTCAGTTGCTAACAATAGAGGCAGATTACTCCCACCAAAGACAGAAGGTAAAAGGGGCACAGCTTTAGATTCCCACTGCACAATGCTCCTATCTTCAGATGCCCTAAGGATCAGGAAGGTAGAGCAGGTTTTTCTGGTGTTCAATAGTAGTTTAATACTGCTACATCTATATGAACCCAGATGATAGCAAACAATCAAATATACGTGTAATGCCAGAGGAGATGAGAGAGAGAATGGGGCAGAAAAAAAGTATTTGAAGAAATAATGTCTGGGATGCCTGGGTGGCTCAGTCGGTTAAGTGCCCAACTCCAGATCAGGTCATGATCTCAAGGTTTGTGGGTTTGAGCCCCATGTTGGGCTGTGTGATGACAGCGCAGATTCTGTGAGGAGTCTGCTTCAGATTCTGTGTCTCCCTCTCTCTCTGCCCCTCCCCTGCTCATGCTCTCTTGCTTTCTCTCTCTCTCAAAAATAAATAAACATTAAAAAAAATTTTAAAGAAATAATGTCTAAGATTTTTCCTAATTGATTAAAGATAGAAATTTGTAGATACAGGATTGTAAATGAATGCCACACAGAACAAACAAACAAACAAAACGCTGGTGCACATCAGGGTCAAGTTATTGAAAGTCAAAGATAAAGAGCAAACATTGAAAGCAGCAAGAGAAAATAGCATATTACATAGAGGAGAAAATGATCTGATCAACACCTGACTTTCAGTGGAAACCAGGAAGCCCAGAAGAGAATGCAAAAACATCTTTAAGATGCTGAAAGAGAAAAAAAACCCCTGTCAATCTGGAATTCCATATTCAGGGGACATACAATTCTCATATGAAAGCAAAATAACATTTTTGGATAAAACAAAGAAGGCTTGTAGCCAACAGACCTGCGCTACAAGAAACAATAAGGGAAGTTCTAAATTATTTATTTATTGCATTGTCTTGGAGATTTACTACTACTGGAGGCATTACATATGAGCTCTAGATTCTCATAGCCTTCCTACTCTATAGGATAGATAATTTATTTATCTCATGGGATGTTTAGACTCTGAAATTGCTTATGTTCTCTATTATAGCCTCTTCCCACCATTGTGGGTTTGTTCTGAGGGTAGACTGAGTAGGAATGGGGTTAAGGATGGAATCTAATTAATTAAAACAAAGAGAGATTGATAGAACATAGCATATATATGGTTGGGGTGGGAAGAATCAGTGCAGGTAAGGAAAACAGATTGAGATTAAATGCTCCCATGGTAAAAGCTAGATTACCAGGAATAGACCCAAGAATCTATCCTAAATTGTGGAAGAAGTTGGGGAAGAAAAATATACCTAGTCCCCTTCTTGACCTCTTGGCCTTCTCATACTATAGTAATTCCTAATCTTCTTTAGATTTAACAGGTATGCCTATATGTCTAAGGTAGGACTTAGTTCCTCCAAGTATCTGATCACCCATTAGGCTGCAGGTAAACAAGAGTGGTGGGATCTGGGAAACACCAAGGAGAGAAATTACAGATACAGTTCCAAGGTATGATCTGTGAGCAGAAGAGGATGTCAAAGAAGTAGGATGGTGGATATATCACCTATGTAAATCATAAATACTGAATGAGTAGGATAGGATGGACAAATTGGCTTCAAGATTCCTTACAGAACCCTGAGATATAATGTTTTAGCAGTCGGGATACTACAGGTTCCCAGTTGTACACAGGACACCAATTTCCATGACAGGTTGCTAAATATTTTACTTATTTTAGGGAGATGTTGAAATATTTTTTGTTCATAAATATTCCTTTTTACAAGCTTCATTTTTATCCAGCCATGGATTCAGCACCTCCTTCAGAAAGAAAAAGGACTCGGTGAATTTCCCCAGGTCCAGAACCCAGAAAACACAAATGGCATTGACCAAATGGTGGGAGGGATATAGAGACTGGCTATCTGCCTATCAAGAATTAAAAAAAACAGGTTTCACACTAGGCCAAGTCTCTGGAGCATTATGTTGAGAAGGATTCAGAGGTTTAGACCCTTAAATATGGGCTCTGAAAGGGAGTACCACAATTAATTGGTGAGGTCTGCCATGAGAATGAGACCATATGCTCAAGAGTGTTGTCCTTAGCTTGGGTGGCTTATTTGCAGATTGACTGGTCCCCAGTAGATAAGAGACTTCCTGGACTAACACAAAGGAGTCAGGCCTCATTATGTCACTGAAGCACAGGACCTGTCTGTCAGGTCTTGGTCAGGTCCTAATCCGAAGAGTTAGGAAAAACACCACCGAGTGTGAGAGCGGGAAAAGCCTGTTTATCATCACTGATGTTTGCTAAGTCCCTCACATGGGTTGGTTGGCCAGATAGGCCTAAGCTTTGGAGCCATCCCTCTCAGGCCAGCCTTGCCATCTTCACCTGCCCTAACAGGTAAGTAATGAAGCCATGGGATCATTTGATCTGCACAAATTTCTCCTTTATCTGCTTAAGTCCTGGGGCCGGGGGTGGGGGGGTGGGGGGGGGATATGAGTTTTGTACCTGGAACCAGCCCCCACTCTGCCTCAAAAAGCCAAGAGAATTATTGGGTCTTGTAACCCCATTTTGTTACACCCATAGGAACAGTGACTCCTCCTCTAACCCCAGCTAACAGAAACCCTTTCTCTTGAAAGAATGCTGTGTTAAGGGCAAAGGTATATGGTAGTAACTATAGCGTGGGGAAGAATGTTCAGACCTGCAGGTAGTGGAGTTTGGGCAGAGATGAACGTCTTCTTACTGCTCATTAGAGTATACGGGGTAGTTGCTCTCCCAAGTGGAGGCAGGTGGGGAGGTCCCTACCTTGTCGGCCTTTGTCATGTGTTACAGAGGAGTGAGGAATGCTGAATGGATGACCATTGGGGATGGTCAGTTCTTCTGCGGGCTGTAACAGACCCATAAACAAGCGCAGGAACAGCCTCCTTCTCCTAACCCCAGATTCCCATTCTAGGAGAATCCCAGCTCAGATCAGCGCATTAACCCGAGACAGGGAGAAGACGCCGGAGAGCACCCCATGTGGGGTGCAACAGGCATGTGTCCGACTCGGCTAGGCCTTCCCTGAAACCCTGGGGGTTCTGCAGAGGCAGGAAACGCACCACCCAACCTCAACATGTCACCTCGGGGAGGAGGAGCCAGGTGGGCCGTCGCTGCTCCAGGAAGGGCTGCCGGGTCCCGGGGCTTCGGGGCCTCCCCGAGGGGAGAGCGGAACTCTGGCACCAGGCCCGCGGGGTTCGGTGCCCCGGGACTCTTGGGGGTGAGGAGCCGCGCCCGGGCCAACTTCGGGTTCCCGACGGTGGGGGAGTCGGTGCCGGCCGCGGGCGGGCGGGCGGGCCGTCAGCCGCCCGGCCCGTCGCCTACCTCCCCGCCCCCCGGCTTCCTGCGGAGGCCGCGGCCGCCATGTTGTTGTGGGGCTGAGGCGGCGCCGCGAAGCCCGAGCGGCCGTGACACGCTGCGCAACAGGTTCGCTGTCGGCGGCCTGGCGACAAACCGGGTGGCGGCGGCGACTGCCGAGCAGGGTCTCCCGGCGTCCTCTCGCTCCCGCGCTGCGGGTGCCGAGGGGCACGGGGTCGCGCTGTGACGTACGGGAGGCGCGGCGGGGGCGCCAGGTGGGTGAAGCGACTGGCCGGGGCTGCGGCAGGGCGCGGGGCAGGTGCGGGCGCCACCGCGCTCGCCGCGGGGAGGCTCGGCGGGCCGGGCTGGAAGGCGGCTGCGCGCCCCCGCCGCCGCGGACGGGCCCTTGGGAGCCCGAGCTAGGCCCCTGGCGGGCTTGGCGGCGCCGGGCGGAAACCTCCGGCCCCGGTTCCTGCCCCAGCGGCGGGGCCAGGGCGGACGCCGAGGGGCCGGGGCTGGGCCGCCCCTTCCCATGCGGCCGAACCCCGGCCCCCAGCCTCTCCTGGCAGGTGCGGACGCCGCTCAGGGCCGGGGGTGGCGTGGCCCCTCGCTTTCAGGGTGCCGGCAGAAGGGGGCCCTTAGGGGCACCCACACGCTTTCTCGGGAGCACCCCCTCTTCCCCCCCCCGCAGAATTGGCTTTTCTTGGTAATGGTTGGTTCGGAATGTCAGGTGAGCCGCATCCCGGTGCGTCAAAGTAGTCCGAGTCACGAGAGGCCAGTGGGCGGATGCTCGGCGTCCACCGCTCGCATTAAACCAAAGTTGGGGAATGTTACAATTTGACTTTAGCGTTATTGATTTCCAGGGTATACAAAAGCGCGGAGATATGTAATCTCTCAGGCCATCGTAGTTTATTCCTTATTATTGTTGTTGTTGTGTTGTTGTTGTTGTTTTTAAAGATGCCTGCCTGTGCTTAGTGAATGTGTAAACCCAGGCGGAAACTGCAGATGGCTTTGCATTCTGTAAAAAGATGCTGTATTTGGGTGATTAATCATGCGCTTTGTCGTTGAATGATTGCCGATGGCAAGTATACTTCATTTGAGACCTGAATTAATTATGAATTAGGAATATGTTTGATAGAGCCAACCAGTTTATTTTAGGAATTAAGGGTTACACAAAAATGATTGCTTTCTTAAATGCTCTAGTTTTTTTTTTTTTTACTAGTGTTTACTTGCTTACCCAGAGATAGGCGAAGTGTGACTTGAAATTTTGTGTTGTTTTAGTCGGCTTAATTTAGGTGGCATAGACTCTGTAGGTTAAGCTTCTTAAGCCTCTTAAGAAAATTGCCTCTTTCCCTCTGCTTGTTTGCTATATTGTTAATCAGTGATAAAACCTAAACGCAGTCTATAAACATCACCTAAAACCTTTACATAAATTGATAATAATATCCCTCAAATTTTAAAGATAGTAGCAACTCTGGTCTGCATATCTTTAGGTTTCTTTGGCTATGCCTATGATTCTCTAGTAATATCTCTCTCCTGTCCAGCTTTATTGAAATATGATTGACATATATCCCTTGTAATTGCACCTTTTAGAAGGTGCAAGTTGTTTTTAAAAGCTTAATTTAAGAACAAGCAATTTTGTATTTTTGGAAGGCATGGGAAAATGTGCATTATTGCTATTGTAATATTAATGAGCAGCAGAAGAGCTTGCATTTTTTTAATGCTTTAATACATTTATTTCCTCCACTCACCTTTATAGTGAAAGCTAGAATTGTCTGACAAAACTTGACCTGTACTGAATTATTGAGCAGGGAGGTACTATTATTAGTCCAACAGATCTCAAGGCTAAAATCCTAGTCTCTTCTGAATATGAGGAAATGTGTTAGGCATGTTCTGGGATTGCAATTATAGTTATAAAAAATTGCATTTTTGCAAAAATAGAGTAGTATAAGGAACCTCTATACACCTATCACCCACACAGGAGCTTTCAGGATTTTCTTTATCCATCTCTTTTTCTTTCGTACCTTAATTTTTGTTGTTGTTGTTGTTACTTCATCTTACATACTTGACACATCTTTTTTTTTAAAAAAAGTGGAAGTTTTTTTCCATAACCTTAAGATTTCTATTTTTAATGTGTCTTTAATATCAAGTGTCACAAATTTCCATCTTTCTAGAAAGACAAAAAGAACATTTATTGGTCATCTCCTTCAACTACTTTCCTCAGTATTAAAATATATTTACTGTGGTTATCATTAATTGAACACTTATTACTGCTAGGCCCTGTGCTGTTTTGCATAATCAGTTAAAGCATAATCAACAAAGATCCTATGAGTAGTTACTTTTTCTCCTATCAAATAGGTGAAATGCTAACCTGGAGGTTAACTGACCACCCTTAGTCTCTGAGCTAGTAAGTACAAGAGCCTTTTCAAACCAAGACCTTTTAACTTCAGCCCCTGTGCTTTTATCACTCCTCTTGATTCAGAAATTAAAAAAAAAAAAAAAGTCATTTGGGCACTCAGTAAATATTTGTTGAGTAAATGAATGAAAGTACATGTTAATCCACTGGTAAGTAACTAGCGTTTGTATGTACTATATTTACTTGTAAAGCAATTTGTGAACAAGTTCCAGAAATGATTCAGAATAAACTAATTATGTTACTAAATTATATCACTAAAACTTGTATTACTAAAAATGTGGTATATTTATAACAGGACATTGGTTTTTGTTTTTGTTTTTTTTTTTTTTTTTTTTTGGTATGCTGATCTTTTCAATACCTTATTTATGGAAACATTTGTGGAACAACTGTTTTTAAAGAAAGACTAAGAAAAGGCAGGCTTTTTTTTTTTTTTTTTTGGCGTATTAGTTGTTAAAGTCAGGATTCCACGTGTGAAGTAGGAAAATAAGAATGTTTAGAATTCTGTAAACGAGTAGATCTAAAGATGAAGGTGCATCAGAAATGCTGTTGTTTTTTTCTTGAGTTCATTTTTTGCTTTGTGTCCTCCTGTAACTATTGAACATAGTCACTGATGTTAGAGTCCTGTTGGGTAGAGGTACATGGTGCATATTTGTAGGCGTTCTTTGAAAAGGGGGAACTGAACTGGTTTTAAAGGATCTTAAGGCAGAGAGGAAGTGGGGGAGGAGAGGAGGAAACTGAGCAGAAATAGGGCAGTGAATACATCACGAAATAAGGTATTTATACAACTGTAAGAGGGCAGCATATTTCATTTGCAAATAGTATTATTTTAAGAGAGTCACTTGAAAAATCATTTCACAGCTATATCAGGACACTGAATGATTTAGTTACTTGGGAAGCTACTCAGCAGTAGTTATGGGAGACATTTAGGAGATCTATTACCAGACAGTAGACATTTAACTTGTTTGATTTAAGCAACTCTTCTGTGTTTTCTAGATTAGTTTCTTCACTAATGCATATTCATTTTAGAAAAAGTATATGTGGTTAATAAAAATTTCATTTATTTTCATTTTAACTATAGTAGATAAGATACAGGCTTTCAAGATGAAACCTCCTGCTCCTAACTCCAACATGAAATACCTGTATGGCCTTGAGCAACTGATTTTAATTCTCTAAGCTTCTGTTTCTCATTTACAAAACGTACCTGTCTCATAGTGGTATTGTATGTAATAGAAAGTGTTTAGCACAGTGACTAATTAGTATGGGTGCTCAATAAACATTACCATTATTCCAACTAGCTTCAGTGAGAAATTTCAAACTAGCTTAATCCTTTTTTTGTTTCATTTTTGGTCTTTTTACCTAAATGACTGGAAAAGAAATTCCCTTTTTTGCACCTTAATTTTTAATCTTATCATCAAAACAATCCATGTAAGAAGTCTGGAAAACAGAAGAACTGACCCACAATCTCATCTCCCCCTAAAGAATCTGCCTCCCCCGCCCCCCCTTAAATTAGGGGTGGTGGGATGTAGCCTGAAGGAGGAAAGTGTCTGTATCTGCGAAAGAAACTACTGCTTTGGATTATCACTTCCGAGTCTTTGAATCCAGGTGGTTAAACAACTTATGCTTTTCAGTGTGAGGAGCGCTTGACTAGTATGAGGTTGACAATGGGAAAGAATAGTCAAGAATGGTGGGCAGTTGGGGTGCCTTTGTGGCTCCATAGGTTAAGCGTCCGACTTTGGCTTAGGTTATGATCTCAGTGGTTTGTGGGTTCAAGCCCCACGTCAGGCTCTGTGCTGACAGCTCGGAACCTGCTTTCTGTGTCTCCCTCTCTCTACGCCTCTCCCACTCATGCTCTCTGTCTCTCAAAAATAAATAAAACATTAAAAATAAAAATAATAATAAAAAAGAATGGTGGGCAGTGGCAAACTATAGAGTCCACGTAGATAAACCCTAGCAGGGTTTTCTCTGACAGGAGGACACTGTTAACTGCTGCTTTATCATTTTCTTTTTGCTTAAACACATTGGCATGAATTTCACATGTGTAGCATTTGGTGATTTTACTTTTTGGTGGACATGAAATACATTTTGGTAAGTATAAATGAGAAATTCAAGACTCATGAAATTTGCAGAGAATGATGTGGACTGAGATGCACGTGTAATACGCATTTTCTAACTTTGTGGTAAGTCCTGAAAACCTGAATGGTAGAAGAGAAGTCATGGTTTAATTTCCACTTAACCTTCTTTCACTGTGAGCATTTTAGGCTTCTCCTCTGCTAATGTTCCAGTGAAATGCTTATAAATTGATGTTGTCCTGCTGCAGAGACAGCCTGTATTGGAAGGCTTTCCCTGTCCACCTCTCCTTCCTTCTAATGTGTGGTCCTCATTCTGTGATTCTGATTTAGAGTTTTTGGCTCCTTCAGGATGTAGAGAACAGAATCACTTGTATGATTGAGATGTTAAGAGCGGTTTAGACTAGATACAGATAACCCCAACCTTTTTCTGAACGTTACTCTCCCGTACCTGGGTTTATAGTCTTTGCAACATGGTGGTAATCTCATCTTGATAAAGTACATGCTGTAGCTCCCTCTTAAATACATCTTTGTTATCGCTTTCTACATTAGGTTGACTTTACCTCATCTTTGTCTTTCTGGGGGCTTCGGTAGGGGGAAAAATGCCTTTTCCCTCTGTTTTCTGTCATCTGCTTTAACTTTTTCTTTGTTCTTAACAACCATCTTTCATTCTAAAAATTAAACCCTACAGAAGTTACTGCTCATTCATGGTACCAAATTCCTCTAACAAATATTATGTGCGTACAGGCCAGGGACTGCCCCAAGCATTGAGCATGTAAGCAGTTGACAGAATATACAAAAACCCCTGCCCTTATGCTGCTTATATTCAAGAAGAAAGAGGAGAGACAATCAACTGTCTAGAAGTTAGAATTTGCCAGGTGCTGTGGAGAAAAAGTAAGGCAGGAAATGGGAGTAGGGAATGTGTAGGTAGTTGGGTGGGGGGTAATTGAGAGAAGTAAATTTGCCTTTTTCAAGGTTATTATTAAAAAATGAAAGACCTGGGAAAAGATTATTGTTTGTGCTTTATGTGTTAACTTATATTTCACGTATTGTATTTAGCAAAAATTATTATTTAAGGCTTTTTTAACGTTTATTCATTTTTGAGAGATGGAGAAATGAATGGGGGAGGGGCAGAAAGAGAGGGAGACACAGAATCCCAAGCAGGCTCCAGGCTCTGAGCTGTCAGCACAGACCTTGTCATAGGGCTTGAACCCACGGACTGCGACATCATGACCTGAGCTGAAGTTGAACGCTTAACCAACTAAGCCACCCAGGTACCCCTGTCATTTTAATATAACTATTGGGTTTGCACCCAGCAGATCCCTGAATATTTCTATGTTCTAATAACTTAAAGGCAGACAAACAAACCTCAGGTACAACATGACTAGAGCAGAGATTTATCAAATGGTTTGGAATAGATACCTTAATTTTACTTTTCCTAAAAGCACTATATTGTGTTTGTTTTTAAACCCTATAGGCTATCTGTTTATACCATTTTTATTGTGATGAGTAATATATGTTCTTTTGGAAAATTCGAAAGCAACAGGGGAAATTGAAAGAAGAAAATAGTCACTGAGAATCATATTACCCAGAGAAATGGTCTCTCTTAATACTTTGGTAGATATCCTTCTACAAATTTGTCTTTGCAAAAAATGGAATTATATACTGTGGTGTGTTACCTGCTTTTTCGCTTACTAACATTTATCAAAAAATAGTTCTATTTTATTGCATACTTATCTACAGCATAATTTTCTTGGCTAAATAATACTGCTTTGCTACTATAGAATGTTAACAACGTCTGACATTTACTGAGCATTTACTGTTTTCTAGTTACTTTTGAGACACTTGATGTATTTTTTTATTAGTCTTCAGCCTCTCCATAAAAGCTAGTCTATTATTACTTATTTTGCAGTTGAGAAGATTGAACAAGGACAGGTTTAGTAATTTTACCAAGATCTCACAGCTAATGTGCTCATATTATCCTCTCATATTGGTTCTGTAACTTTAAAGTAGTTTGTATTTTTTAAATTTAAGTTTTATTATTTGTTTGTAAAAATTTACTTAAGTAGGCTCCACACCCAATGTGGGGCTTAAACTCATGACCCTGAGATCAAGAGTTGCAGGCTCCCCATTAAAAAAGGAGGGGTGGTGCCTGGGTGGCTTAGTCGGTTGAGCATCAGACTTCAGCTCAGGTCATGATCTCATGGCTTGTGAGTTGGAGCCCCGCTTCGGGCTCTGTGCTAGCAGCTCAGAGCCTGGAGCCTGCTTCAGATTCTGTGTTTCCCTCTCTCTCTGCCCCTCCCCTGCTTGTGCTCTCTCTCTTAAACATTGAAAAAAAAAAAGGTGGGGTGGGTGCCTGGGTGGCTCAGTTGGTTGAGCATCCAACTTCAGCTCAGGTCCTGATCCCACAGTTTGTGAGTTTGAGCCTTGCATGGGACTCTGAGCTGACGGTGCAGAGCCTGCTTAGGATCTCTCTTGCTCCTCTCTCTCTGCCCCTCCCCACACTCATGCTTTCTCTCTCTCTCTCTCTCTCTCTCTCTCTCTCTCAAAAATAAATAAACTTAAAAAAAAACAAAACAGAGTTGCAGGCTCTACTGACTGAGCCAGTCAGGCAACCCTATATTTTTAAATTGTGCCACAGTTAACGTCTTTGTAACCATATCTGTGTTCACATCTATGATTATTTCCTTAGAATAAATTGCTAGTAGTTGTAGTAGTCGTAGTCATGGATCAAAAGGTATGGACACTTCCTATGGCCCATGTAAAAGCATTGCCAAGTTGTCTTCTAGAAAAACTTGTCAGTACCGAAGTGTTCTCCTACCAGTGAAACTGGTCCTGTTTCCCATATCGTCAGAAACATTGGCTTCTTTTTTTTAATCTCCTAATTTGATAAAGACCACCTTGTTTTTCTTTCTCTATTTTTGAAGGCATATTTTTAAAGATTTTACTTTTAGAAATACTTACCTCTGCTCTTTCTCACTTCTTTGGCATTTTCATCTCTTGGTTATTTTTAAGGTTTCTTTATATTTTAAGAATAGTAACTCTTTGCCATATAGGTATAGTTTTTTTTTTCCAAGTTTCTTTCTTAGTTTTGTTTATGGATTTTTATCAATGATAATAGCTAACGTTTATATAGGACTTCTCATATATAACACTATACTAATTTCTTATATTTACTCCCTTATTTAATTTTTACAGCATTCCTATGGGGTAGGTGCTATTGTTAGCCTCCTGTATGAAGTCCTATGACATTGTCTTTTAATTCTCAGCTTTTTTCCCTGTGTGTCTTTGCCTGTTTCTGTTCCTAATTTGTAAAAAAATCTCTTCTTCTAGCCTACTGGGTAATACCTATTGATTAGTTCACATTACTCAATTGAGGAGTCATTTCCTCTGAGATTACTCATCTAACAATTTTCTGGTTCCCTAAAGCAAAGTTAGGTGCTCATCTTTTGTCCTTTCTTTAGTACCTATATGGAATTCTAAGTTTTGGCCTTTTCCTTTTGTGTATACCCTGCTCTTTTTTTTTTTTTTTTTTTAACGTTTATTTAATTATTTTGAGAGAGTGCACATGTACGTGTAGGGGAGGGGCAGAGAGAGAGAGGGAAAGAGAGAATCCCAAGCAGACTCCACACTCTGCACAGAGCCTGATGTGGGGCTCAGTCTTGTGGCTGGGAGATCATCACCTGAGCCAAAATCAAGAATTGGGGGCTTAACCGACTGTGCCACCCAGGCACCTCTATTCCCTACTGTTATACATCTTATCCAAGTGCTATACATCTGATGACTTGGTAAATATTTGTCAATTTGAATTAAAGGTGCTTATGGTGATGTTGTTGATATCAGGAAGGGAATCAACCTTCCAAGTGTATAAAATGGAGAAACTTACATGGAGAAAGTAGCATTGGAACTGGGCTTTCAGTGAGAAAGGGGGGAAAGAGAGGGAGGGGCCCAGACACAAATTGAATGAAAACAGGCTTGGAAGTTTCCCGTTCTGGGAACAGCAAGTTACTTACAGGATTATTAACCTTGCCTCTGGGAAAGCCTGATAAAATAAATAACTCTTTCACTCCAGTGTACCTTTTCTGGTGTTCAGAATATTTGAATCTTCCTTCTAGATCTCTTCTATAAAACAAGGCTCAGTTTTTCTTCTGACTTCCCCCTTTTTTCCAGTGTAATGGGGGAAGTTGGAGGGTCCTGATGTAATCTTGGTAAGATTTTGAAATGCCCTGGGAAGTTTGGTGAACTGGTGGGGTAGGCCCACTGGCAGCCTCTGCCAGAAGTCAGAGCCTTAGGAGAAAGAGCAAACCCTGAAGAGTTGGGGTTCTAGTTACACCTCTCTCTGGCTATTGGTGCATTTGATTAGATCTCACTTCCTTTTCTCTCCAGCATTCATTATGTTTCTGTTCTAGTTTTGTTAAGAGGCATTTTTCTCTAAATTTACTAGTTTAATTTTGAAGTATACTGACTGCTTGTCTCTGAGTTATATTAACAATATAACCTGCCATTTAATGTAAATATTTTTCCAAGTCCTTTTACTTTTTCACCTTAACATTATTTCTCATTATGTAACTTAAACATATATTTACTGTGGAAATAATATGTACTGATTAAAGAAACTTTGTAAAATAGGAAAGAAAAGTAGGAGAAAAAGTCATTCCAAGTCCAGCAACCAATAACAACCGCATTTTGGTGTTTCCTACCTACTGTGTCTTTCTTTTTTGTGTTTTTAGATATATATTATTGTGCATGTTTTATAATACAGCCTGGTAGTTGAGTATAACATGGCTTTTGCTGAGTGGAGTTTTAGTTCCAGCTTGGCTTTTTACTAGCTTTGTGAATGTAAGTTTCGAAAAGACTTGGTTTTCTCTCCCTTAAAAAAAGTGGAGATTTAATAATAATACTTATCCATAGCATTGTTATGAGGATGAAGAGATAATGTATGTTTAGTGTGACCATCTCATAATAAATTCTTTCTATATGGTAACAATAATAATCAAGCCTGTCTTTTGCTTAGGTCAGCCAGGACTGCTGCCCTTGGCTATGCTTGGAGGGAAGGGGCATGTCAGGGGCACTGTACCTCTCTTTTCTGAAATAATTAAAATTCAGTTTCAAAATTCTTTTTTTTTTAACATTCTCAAGGGACCTATGAAAATGTTTACAATAAGGCCTTCTTTAAAGTGTAATTTATCTGGGGCCAGCCCCATAATTGGTGAGTGGCCTTGAGCCTCAGACCCTTCTAGGATGGCCCTGGTAATGATGATGTCAGTGATAACACATAGAAACCTGAGTGTCAGGCTTGGAATTTGGGAAGTATGCAGTGATTGTTGGCTGCTATTATTTTCATAATGATACATATTTATATCATAAATTTTAATTATAAGAATGTAAGCCATTTCCAGGTTATCATATGGTCTAGCCAAACTTGTGTTTTTAAAAATAGGTTTATTGAGGGGTGCTTGGGTGGCTCAGTCGGTTGAGTGTCTTCACTCTTGATTTCAACTCAGGTCATGATCTCACAGTTCATGAGTTTAAGCCCCATAGCAGGTTCTGAGCTCACAGCACAGAGCCTGCTTGGAATTCTCTCTCTCTGCCCCCTTCCACTCTTGCTGTCTCTCAAAATAAATAAGTAAACTTAAAAAAATCGGTTTATTCAGATATAATTTACAGGTCACAATGAATTTGATTTAAGTAGCAGCATAATACTTGATTTGCCCCACTGTGGGGCACTCAGGTTATTTCCAGGTTTTTTTCTATAATAACTAGTAATTGCAGTGAACATCTTCACATTTACCCCATTTATCATCGTTTTCTTATGACAGATTCCCAGAAGTGAAATTACTGGTTTATTGGATATGAACATTGGTAGGGTTCTTGCTGTATGTTCTCAAAGTGCCTTCTGAAGAGCAATACCAGTTTGCACTCCCATGAGTTATGTCTGCAGCACACATTCCCCTCACCTTTGCTGGCCTCGAGTATTAGCCATGTTTCTTTAAAAAAAAAAAAGTTTAGGGGGTGCCTGGATGGCTCAGTCGGTTGGGCTTCCGGCTTCGGCTCAGGTCATGATCTCAGGGTTTGTGGGTTTGTGAGTTCGAGCCCTGCGTCGGGCTCTGTACTGACAGCTCAGAGCCTGGAGCCTGCTTTGGATTCTGTGTCTCCCTCTCTCTCTGCCCCTCTCCTGCTCATGCTCTGTCTCTCTCTCAGAAATAAATAAACATTAAAAAATAAATAAATAAAATAAGTTTATTGGGAGAAGCAACTTAATTTGCATTTCCTTGATTATTTGTGACATTGACATTCATTAGTTTCATTTCCCCTTTTGAAAACTTTTTTTTTAACTTTCTGTAATATATTTATTTTTTATAATTTACATCCAAGTTAGCACATGGTGCAGCAGTGATTTCAGGAGTAGATTCCTTAATGGCCCTTACCCATTTAGCCCATCTCTCCTCCTACAACCCCTCCAGCAACACTCTGTTTGTTCTCTGTGTTTAATAGTCTCTTTATGTTTTGTCCCCCTCCCTGTTTTTATATTATTTTTGCTTCCCTTCCCTTCCCTTATGTTCATCTGTTTTGTATCTTAAAGTCCTCATATGAGTGAAGTCATACGACATTTGTCTTTCTCTAATTTTGCTTAGCAGAATACCCTCTAGTTCCATCCACGTAGTTGCAAATGGCAAGATTTCATTCCTTTTGATTGCCGAGTAATATTCCATTGTGTGTGTGTGTGTGTGTGTGTGTGTGTGTGTATACATATATATATATACTGTGTATGCATATATATACATACGTATATGTATATACTATGTGTGTATATGTATACCACATCTTTTTTTTGTTCATTTTTGAGAGAGAGAGACACACACACAATGTGGGGGGGGGGGGTGGCGGTGCAGAGAGAGAGGGAGACACAGAATCCGAAGCAGGCTGCAGGCTCTGAGCTGTCATCACAGAACCTGACACAGGGGTCTAACTCACCAACTGTGAGGTCACGACCTGAGCTGAAGTCGGACGCTCAACCGATTGAGCCATCCAGGTGCGCCTTACCACATCTTCTTTATCCATTCATCCGTTGATGGACATTTGGGCTCTTTCCATACTTCGACTATTGTTGATACTGCTGCTGTAAACATTGGGGTACATGTGTCCCTTCGAAACAGCATACCTGTATCCCTTGCATAAATACCTAGCAGTGCAGTTGCTGGGTTTTAGGGTAGTTCTATTTTTGTTTGAGGAACCTCCATAATGCTTTCTAGGGTGGCTGCACCAGTTTGCATTCCCACCAGCAATGCAGAAGAGATCCTCTTTCTCCGCATCCTCGCCAACATCTGTTGTTGCCTGAGTTGTTAACGTTAGCCATTCTGACAGGTGTGAGGTGGTATCTCATTGTGGTTTTGATTTGTATTTCCCTCATGATGAGTAATGTTGAGCATTTTTTCATGTGTCAGTTGGCCATCTGGATGTCTTCTTTGGAGAAGTCTATTCACGTCTTTTGCCCATTTCTTCACTGGATTATTTGTTTTTTGGGTGTTGATGGAAAACTGTCTTTTTGAGGTCTTAATGTTTTCTTTATCTGTTTTAATAGTTCTCTGTACATTAAAAATATTGACTTGGAACACCTGGGTGGCTCAGTTGGCTAAACGTCCGACTTTGGCTCAGGTCATGATCTCACAGTTCGTGGGTTCGAGCCCTGTGCCAGGCTCTGTGCTGACAGCTCAGAGCCTGGAGCCTGGTTCAGATTCTGTGATTCCCTCCCTCTCTGCCTCTCCCCTGCTCACACTCTCTCTCTTTCAAAAATAAATAAACGTTAAAAAGAAAAGGGTTTTTTTTGTTGTTTTTTTTTAATTTTTGGGACAGAGAGAGACAGAGCATGAACGGGGGAGGGGCAGAGAGAGAGGGAGACACAGAATCGGAAACAGGCTCCAGGCTCCGAGCCATCAGCCCAGAGCCTGACGCGGGGCTCGAACTCACGGACCGCGAGATCGTGACCTGGCTGAAGTCGGACGCTTAACCGACTGCGCCACCCAGGCGCCCCTAAAATAAAAGTTTTTAAATATTGACTATACTTGTGATTTTTCCTCATTTTCCCCATTTACCTTTTAATTTTGTTTTCAACAAAAATTTAAAATATTTATGTAGATGTGAATGGCTTCAGAACTTAGAAAGTTATCTTTGTTTCAGAGAGGTAATATTTTACTTGAAGGTGAATCATCTATATGAATGTTTTCCCTCTATACTTCTTATTCAAGACAAGTAAATAGTTTTGTTTTCATATTTAGTCCTGATAGGAGACTGAAGAGAACAGACCTAATAGCCAGCTCCCCTACCTTCCCCTCATAGCAATGCAGGCTGAGTCACAAGCTAATCTTAGGTGTTTTTTTTCCCCTCTGTGTGGGTGAATTATCTTGTTCAAAGTTGTTGACTAGTTCTTCTAGAATTGATTTAATTTAAATCTGCAATATTATTGGAATAGTAACTACTTCATTATTACTTTACCATTTCTGTTCTTTTATACCTGCTTGGTTTAATGGTTGATTCTTTGTAGGCTAAACTTAACGTTTATAAAAGGTCAGACTTATAATTTATATTTAAACATCTTAAACTGAGGTTGCCAAGTTGCAGAACTAGAACTAGTAATAAGTTTTTATAGAAAAGTTAATCTTTGAAGCTTTTAAGTCTCAACATGCTTTGTGAATTTGGGGCCCTAAGCCCTTAGGTAGAAATAATAGTAACCTTTTTCTCAGATATTGATTAAAGTGAGAAAAATATGCCCTTCTTATTAGTAATTGGTGACTTTAGTTTGTTGTACCTATTCAGTGAAATCAAGATAAATACTGTGTAGGAATGCAAGCTGGTGCAGCCACTCTGGAAAACAGTGTGGAGGTTCCTCAAAAAAAAACAAAAATAGAACTACCCTACGACCCAGCAATTGCACTACTAGGCATTTATCCCAGGGATACAGGTGTGCTATTTCAAAAGGACCACATACACCCCCATGTTTTATAGCAGCACTATCAACAATAGCCAAAGTATGGAAAGAGCCCAAATGTCCATCAATGGATAAATGGATAAGGAAGATGTGGTGTATATATATGATAGAGTATTACTTGGCAATCAAAAAGAATGAAATCTTGCCATTTGCAACTACGTGGATGTAACTGGAGGGTATTATGCTAAGTGAAATTAGAGAAAGACAAAATTCATATGACTTCACTCATATGAGGACTTTAAGAGACAAAACAGATGAACATAAGGGAAGGGAAACAAAAATAATGTGAAAACAGGGAGGGGGACAAAACAGAAGAGACTCGTAAATATGGAGAACAGGGGGTTACGGGAGGGGTTGTGGGAGGGGGGATGGGCTAAATGGGTAAGGGGCACTAAGGAATCTACTCCTGGAATCATTTTGCACTATATGGTAACTAATTTGGATGTAAATTTAAAAAAATAAAAAATAAAACAGGTTAATAAAAAAAATCTAAAACTGTCCTAAAATTAAAAAAAAAAGATAAATACTGTGTTATAGAGAACAAACTCGGGGTTGCTGAAAGGGTGTTGGGTGGAGGGAAGGGCTAAAGGGGTGAAAGGGCATTAAAGAGGACACTTGTTGGGATGAGCACTGGGTGTGATATGTAAGTGATGAATTGCTAAATTCTCCTGAAATAATTATTACGCTATATGTTAACTAACTTGGATTTAAAAATTTTTAAATAATAAATATTAAAAAAATAAATAAATTGACCTAAAAAAAAAAAGGAAATGAAGCCACTAACTCAAAAAGATATACATACCCTATGTTTATTGTAGCATTATTTACAATAGCCAAGAAATGGAAGCAAGCCAGTGGCCATGAGTGGATAAATGGATAAAGAAACTGTGGTACATAACAGTTGTTGGAGAGGATTCGGAGAAAGGGGAACACTTTTGCACTGTTGGTGGGAATGCAAACTGGTGCAGCTACTCTGGAAAACAATATGGAGGCTCCTCAAAAAATTAAAAATAGAATTACCCTACTACCTAGCAGTTGCACTGCTAGGTATTTTATATAAATGGGAACATAAAATATGCATGGTCTTTTGTGATTGGTTCCTTTTACAACCATGATGTTTTTAAGGTGCATCTTTGTTATGGCATATATGAATAGTTCATTCCTTTCTATGACCAAATATTCCATTGTGTGGATATACCACATTTTGTTTATCCATTCGTCAGTGGTTGGACACTTGGGTCGTTTCTACTTTTTGGCTATTATGAATAATATTGCTGTGAGCATCTGTATACAGACTTTTGTGTGGACATAGGTTTATGTTTTCATTTCTCTTGGGTTCATACCTAGGGGTGGAATTGCTAAGTTATGTGGTAGTCTATGCTTAACATTTTGAGGAAATGCCCAATTGTTTTCCAAAGCAGCTGAATCATTTTACATTCCCACCAGCAATGTGTGAAGGATCCAATTTAGGAGATTAGATTTTATGCTACTGATGAGTTATTCTACAGAATCTCAGTGGGAAAATGGCTGAAAATTTTTGGATCGGATTGCTGCTTCTCCAGGATGGTTCAAGACACATGCTGGGGCAGAAGGCTTTTCCTGTTAAATGAAACTAAAATGCAAGTTAGTTCCTCATTTCTTAGGAGCTATTGTTTTTTCATGTCCATTGTCTTCGATTTTTGTATATCAGTATGGACTACTTACTGATAATCTGAGTTAGTAACGATTACTGAAATTTAGTGTTCATAAACTATAATTAACAAATTTGTAGAGCTTACTGAGGGCTCTAATTTAGTTTAGCTATACAGTGCTTTGGCAGCATTGAAAAATTCCTACTGTGCACACCCACACTTAGATTTTCAGTGCATCATGGGTATTGTCTTGAGTTTGATGTGGTTTCAGTTGCTATTCTTGAATTAACTGCAATTAATTATGGAATTGGGGCATCTAGACGGCTCAGTCGGTTAAGTGTCTGACTCTTGATTTCAGCTCAGGTTATGGGATCAAGCCCCATGTCCAGCTCTGTGCTAGCAGTGCAGATCCTGCTTGGGTCTCCCTCTCCCTCTCCCTGCCCCCCCCCCCCCCCCCCCGCTCATGTGTGCACACGCGTGCACTCTGTCAAATAAATGTTAATAAAATTATAGAATCAGTGTTAGATTTAGTTTTGTTTCTTATTTATTTATTTATTTATTTATTTATTTATTTATTTATTTTTGAGAGCGTGGGCAGGGGAGGGGCAGAGAGAGGAGAGAGAAAATCCCAAGTAGACTCTGTGCTGTCAGCACAGAGCCCCACACGGGGCTCAAACCCACGAACCTGTGAGATCATGACCTGAGCTGAAATCAAGAATTGGATGCTTAACCAACGTAGCCACCCAGGCACCCCAATTTTGTTGCCCATTTTGCTCTTGTGTAACTGTTGCATTGTATAATTCTTCATCATGAAGTTTTTTTCTACTGAAAAATGGGAGCAGGGCGTTAGATTGGGTCTCTTGTCCCACTTAGGTGGGACATGGTTAGAATAGAGAATGAATGGAATACAAAATAGAAGGATTCTTTCACAGTCTAATATTGTATACATTTTTTAAAACGGGAATTCATGTATTTATAATTAAGGGGCTTAACTATGAAATACACGAATCCTCTGTAAGTTCACACTTTGGCTTTGGAGGTCTGAAACCTTTGGAATTGTATGCCACATTTTGTGCATTTGTGTTTTTTCCAGAAAGAGCAACGAAAGGTTTGCCAGTTTAAAAAAAATTTTTTTTAATGTTCATTTATTTTTGAGAGAGAGTATGTGAGCAGTGGAGGGGCAGATAGGGAGGAAGACACAGAATCTGAAGCAGGCTTTAGCACAGAGCCCGACATGGGGCTCCAAATCAGGAACCATGAGATCATGACCTGAGTCGAAGTTGGACATTTAACCGACAGAGCCACCCAGGTGCCCCATTGCCAGATTTTTTTTTTTTTTTTTTTTTTTTTTTAAGTCCATGACTCTTCAGAATTGAGATTGGTGAAGAGAATTTGTAAATTTGTGATTTTGAAGTATTTGGGGGAAGTAAGGCCTTGTTTTGCTTAGGTGTTATTGCTCAGAGATATTTTCTGGATACACTGTTGGTTTTAGTATGACTATTTCCGTGTAAGAGTATCTCTATTTTGTTATTTTGTGGTAGTTTTTCTCCCTGTCAGAACATGGAGTTTGCTTTTAAAATCCTTGTTCCACATTTATTATTTTATATTTGCTTTCTCAGTAAATTAGGACGTTCTATTTTATTCTTTTTGCTGCAGTCATAGCATACTTTCCAGTAATTGAAACGTATTGATATTTAAAAAAAAAAAAACAAACTTTAAACTGATAGAATAGGAAAATGGATGAATGCTTTTGTATCCACTGGCTACTGGTTTCATTTTCTTTACTCTCTTGTTCTGTTTGTTTTTGGTTGACATTGGAAACTACCATTCACAGGTAGAAGCTATTCCCACACAGGACCTTCTGGGGTGTGGCATTGGTTTTGGATGCCAGTCTCTTCAGGCCTCTGCAGTAGGCTGTGTCTGGAGGAGTGTACTTTTCCTTTGTAGTTTTTAGCACTAGATGTATCATGGCTGGGTTTGAGAGGAGATTGGTAATTTTAGTTGTTTTTGGTAAAACAGACTTGTTGCATAATATTGTTTATAATAGACTAAAATATAGACAAGAGCAAGGCTCTGGGTTATATTTGCTATTGTGTTAAAAAAGCTTGCAAAAGTATATTTGGTGTTTGGTGCCTGGCACAGAGCTTCTAAAACCTTTGGAATTTCCTGAGTGATGAGTGTCTTTTATTCATAATAAACCCCTTCTCATCACACCTGAGGTATGCTACCTCAGAGGTAACTTAGAGTGGTAACCCTAGATAGCCTTAGGATGAGGCTGGACAACCAGAAAGACCAAGAGATTAGAGGGTTGGAACTTTTCCCCCTACCCACTGACCTCTAGGAAGAGGAGGTGGGCACTGGAGATTGAGCTCTACAAAAACTCGAGAACAGTGATTTCAGAGAGCTTCCAGGTTCGTAAAGGCACTGAGGTGTTGGGAGGGTGACATGCCCAGAGAGGGCATGGAAGCTCCATGCCCTGCCCCCCAGACCTTGCCCAATGTGTCTCTTCCATTTGGCTATTCCTGAGTTTTAATCCTTTATATCAAAACAGTAAACACAATTTTTTTTTTCAACTTTTTTTTTTTTTTTTTTTTTAATTTTATTTATTTTGGGGACAGAGAGAGACAGAGCATGAAGGGGGGAGGGGCAGAGAGAGAGGGAGACACAGAATCGGAAACAGGCTCCAGGCTCCGAGCCATCAGCCCAGAGCCCGACACGGGGCTCGAACTCACGGACCGCGAGATCGTGACCTGGCTGAAGTCGGACGCTTAACCGACTGCGCCACCCAGGTGCCCCCTTTTTTTTTTTTTTTTTTTTTTTTTTTTTTTTAAGTAAACACAAATTAACTCTTTCTGAGTTCTGTGAACTTTTCTAGCAAATTGTCAAATCCAGGGAGGAGATCATGGGGAACCCATGGTTTATAGCCAGCTGGTCAGAAGATGGCCCAGGACTTGTGACCAGTGTCTGAAGTGGAGGCAGTCTTGCAGGACTGAGGCCTTAACGTGTGAGGATTGCATAACTCTAGATAGTATCAGAATTGAATGGAATTGTTGGACACCCAGTTGGTGTCAGAGAATCGGAGAATTGGTTGGTGTCAGAGAAAAAACTCCTTAGAAGGCATTACTAATTTTTGAAAGACAAGTTGTAAATTTACCATGACTTCTTTGAATTACTAAGGTCATAATATTTGTCTGTTTTTAATTGCTTGACCTTTTGGTATATGTGGTTCCTATGAGATTAAAAAAAATAGCAACAACAACAAAACTTGAAAAGTAGAGAAAAGAAAATTCTTTACAATCTTTCAGCCTAAGTCAACTACTTTTAGCGTATTAATGCTTTCGAATCAGTATATATATATATATATATATATATATATATATACGTATATATGTATGTATATATACGTATATATATATATATATACGTATATATGTATGTATATATACGTATATATATATATACCTATGTAATTTTTACATAATTAGAATCACTATAGATTTTTGTCTATTTATTACCTGGAAGATATTTTTTCTGTGTTACTCCATAATTTTCATAAGTATTAATGGCTGTGTTGTTTTTATTTAGTAAATAGACTCTGTTTACTACCCATACTCCTGTTTTCACATGTTTGGTTTGTTCAAGTTTTTGCTATTACAAAACTATGATAAACATTATTTGGTGAATGTATATTAAACATTTAGTCTGTCATACTCTGTTAGGTGTTTCACAAGGATAAAGTCCTTTCCCTTAAGAGGTTTTCTTCTAATCCTTGACATGTGCATATGTAATTTTGAGTATTTGCCTCCATATTCTAGAATTTTGTATTTTTTTAAGTGTTTTTATTTTTGAGAGAGAGACAGAGACAGAGCATGAAGAGGGGAGGGACAGAGAGAGAGGGAGACACAGAATCTGAAGCAGTCTCCAGGCTCTGAGCTGTCAGCACAGCCTGACGCGGGGCTTGAACCCACAAACCATGAGATCATGACTTGAGCCGAAGTCAGGTGTTTAACTGACTGAGCCACCCAGGCGCCCCAGAATTTTGTATTTTTTAAAAACTTACTTTATATCACAGACATTACGTATCTACTATTGCCTTGAAATTATCATTTGTAGTAGATTTGTAGTATTCTGAGTGAAATTTATTTTCTTATTCCTTTCTCTGTTGGATAAAGTAACCTTATTTGTATTTTTTAAAAATATTGATGGCACTGTAATATGCATCCTTACATTCTATTTTCCCTCTTTGGATTATTAAGACAAATTCCTCTAAGTGGGCTAAGTAGGTATTTTGTTTTAGATGAATGTTGTCAAATTTAGAGGTACATGTTTTACCTTTACTCTGCCCGAAGCTTTCTACTTCTATGGTATTTGCCTTTTTAAGAAAAAATATATACACCTTTATTGAATGGCTTAAAATTTACAGAAAAACTGAGCAGATAGTACAGGATTTACCATCTACCCTTCCACCAAGTTTTACCTATTTATTAATAACTTACATTAATATGGCATATATGTTACAATTAACCAGTATCGATGCGTGTATTATTAACTAACATCCATGCTTTATTCATTGTTCTGTAGTTTTTATCTGGTGCTTTTTCTCTCTGTTCCAGAATACCACAATACATTTAGTTGTCATGGCCCCTTAGGCTCCTCTTGGTTGTGATAGTTACTCAGACTTTTCCTTGTTTTGGGTGACTTTGACAGTGTTGAAGGGTACTGGTTATATTGTAGGATGCTCTCCTGTTGGAATTTGTCTGATGTGTTTCTTGTGAGACAAATAAACATGGGCGAGGCAGGCAAGTTAACCTGACACATTCATTGTAATATAAATTTACCAAGGGGCATCTGCATGGCTCAGTTCATTAAATGTCCAACTCTTGATTTTGGTTCAGGAGCCCCACGTCAGGCTCTGCACTGATAGCACAGAGCCTGTTTGGGATTCTCTCTCTCCCTCTTTCTGCCCATCCCTCAAAATAAATAATAAAAATAAAACTTAAAAAAGTAATAACTTACCAAAATGAAAAGTTTTCTCATATACCAAAAATATATAAAATTAATATGTAATATTACCATAACCATAAAGTGCCTAGAATTAAATGAGATGAGTAAAATCCCACTGAAAGACATAAAAATAAACTTCTGAAAATAGGAAAATTATAGAAAAAGATGATAGTGGGTAGATAGGGATTTGCATATTCTAGTGCTGTGGTAGTTAGAAGTCTCATACAAGAGTCCATGGGAAAACCCACAAACTGAAATAAGTGTAGCCTTGTGTGTACACTTAGTGTACAAGAAAAGAGATGCATTTTAGATCAGTTGGGAAGGCTGAATTATTTCATAAATGGTTTCACAAAAAGTACTAGACATTGTAAGTGGTGACGATGGTAGAGGAGTAAACACTTTAGATTCATAGCTGTTCTTTCCACTCCAAAATAAAAATCCAGATCAAATATGTAATTTCAAAAATACATATTTGGGGGGTGCCTGGGTGGCTCAGTCTGTTAAATGTCTGACTTCAGCTCAGCTCATGATCTCACAGCTCGTGGGTTCGAGCCCCACATCAGGCTCTGTGCTAACAGCTCAGAGCCTGGAGCCTGCCTCAGATTCTGTGTCTCTGTGTCTCTCTGTCTCAAAAATAAATTTAAAAAATTAAAAAAATACACATTTGGTATGTATGGTATGAGACAGGGCTTTCTTAGCATAACAATGATCAGTAGTCATGAAGGAAAAGATTGACAAATTTTGGTATAAAAATAAAGAGGTTGGTATAGTAAAAGATGCTTTCAAATCAAAAGGCAACAAGCCGGATGAACAGTTTTTATGACACATGTTACGAGTCTGGCAGAGTGAGGGAGAGGAGTGTGAAATGGTCATCAAGGAGAGAGGGGAGCAGATAGATAGGCTAGGGAAACATGAACTTGTCAGGCAGTCAAGAGTGGTCAGGAGTTTAGTGACGCCAGTCAGCACCTTCATTTGTATGGCCATGGAATAGCAGTGAGATTTTACCAGATGAATAGTATAAAGGGAGAGAAGAACGTGAACTTGAGGATGTACACAATGAGTTACTTAATAGTGGTAATTATTTGGGTAAAGAGGGATATTAGGACCTAAGGGAGGGGATATTAGGGCATAAGGAAGAATGAGGGATGGTGAAAAGTTGCTGAGACCAATATTTTGTAGGTCCTGGTAGAGTTAAGAATTGCCAGAGTCTGAGAACTAGAGAGAATGGGCTTTTGAGTGAGGTTCTGGTGAAGGGAGAGTGGGGGGGCTTGAAGTGGGTTACAGAGGAGTGCAGTCTTCAGTGATAACAAGGCCCACGGTGTGACCTGGGAGTGCCTGGCTGAGGTAAGATGAAGGATAAGATGTTTGGAATACAGGGGTCAAAGACTTGGAGGCCAGGATGTGGGCAGGATCCTCTGGATATAGGATATAGGAAGTATAGGAATAATGTTGGAGGGGGGCTAGTGAAGTGGATGTGAAAGCAGTCAAGGAATTGCCCTGGTGATTGTAGGGGACAACACTGAAGGAGAGCTAGTGGTCAGGTCAGATGTATGAAGGCCAAAACTAATTTTCTTTTTCAAATTTTATTTATGAAAACTGTCAGACATATGCAAAAGTTAAAAGTATAAGTGATCACTTATTTTTTGTTTACCTTCATTTACCCATCTACTTTTTAATTTAATGTTTTTTATATTTTTGCAGGAGCTTTATTTCTGGAAGAAGGGCAGGCTATAAATGAGTACATTTCCAAATTCCTTTCCAAATAGTTGTGCTAATTTACATTTCTTTCAGCTAGGTATTATTATTACTTTTTAAAATGTATTTATTTAAGTTGAAGTTAGTAAACATACAGTGTAGTATTGGTTTCAGGAGTAGAACCCAGTGACTCATCACTTACATAGAACACCCAGTGCTCATCCCAACAAGTGCCCTCCTTAATGCTCATCACCCATTTAGCCCATCAACCCACCCACTTCCCTTCCAGCAACTCTGTTCTCTGTATTTAAGAGTCT
Source organism: Panthera onca (assembly GCF_046562875.1). Classification (NCBI taxonomy): domain Eukaryota; kingdom Metazoa; phylum Chordata; class Mammalia; order Carnivora; family Felidae; genus Panthera; species Panthera onca. The sequence continues at coordinate 19,303,107 of NC_138341.1, read as the reverse complement.
CTTATGGTTTGCCTCCCTCTCTGTTTTTATCTTATTTTTCCTTGCCTCCCCCTATGTTCATCTGTTGAGTTTCTTAAATTCTACATATGAGCGGGGGCACCTGGGTGGCTCAGTCGGTTAAGTGTCTGACTTAAGCTCAGGTCATGATCTCATGGTTCATAAGTTTGAGCCTCTTGTTGGGTGCTGTGCTGACAGCTCAGCCTGAAGCCTGCTTCAGATTCTGTGTCTCCCTCGCTATGTGCCCCTCTCCCACTTGTACTCTCTTTCTTGCTCTAAATTAAACATTAAAAAAAATTCTGTAGAATTTTCACTCATCATATGAGTGAAATCATATGATGTTTGCCTCTGACTTATTTTGCTTAGCATAATACACTCTAGTTCCATCCACATTGTTGTAAATGCAAGATTTCATTCTTTTTGATCTCTGAGTAGTATTCCATCGTGTGTGTGTGTGTGTGTGTATACACACTCTATATCTTCTGTACACATACACACACACACACTATATCTTCTTTATCCATTCATTAGTTGATGAACATTTGGGCTCTTTCCATAATTTGATAGCGCTGCGTTAAATGTAGGGGTGCATGTGCCCCTTCAAATCAGCATTTTTGTATCCTTTAGATAAATACCCAGTAGTGCAACTGCTGTGTCCTTTTTAATTTTTTGAGGAACCTCCACACTGTTTTCCAGAGTGGCTGCACCAGTTTGCATTCCCACCAACAGTGCAAAAGGGTTCCCCTTTCTCCGCATCCTTACCAACATCCGTTGTTGTCTGAGTTGTTCGTGTTAGCCATTCTGACAGGTGTGAGGTGGTATCTCATTGTGGTTTTGATTTGTATTTCCCCAATGATGAGTGATGTTGAGCATCTTTTCTTATGCCTGTTAGCCATCTGGATGTCTTCTTCGGAGAAGTGTCTAATCATGTCTTCTGCCCATTACTTCACTGGATTATTTGTTTTTGGGTGTTGAGTTTAATAAGTTCTTTATAGATTTTGGATACTAACCCTTTATCTGATATGCCATTTGCAAATATCTTCTCCCATTCTGTCATTTGCCTGTTATTTTGTTATTCCCTTCACTGTCCAGAAGCTTTTTATTTTTGTGAGGTCGCAATAGTTCATTTTTGCTTTTATTTCCCTTGCCTCCAGAGACGTGTTAGGTAAGAAGCTGCTGCGGCCAAGGTCAAAGAGGTTGTTTCCTGTTTTCTCCTCTAGGATTTTGATGGCTTCCTGGCTTATGTTTAGGTCTTTCATCCATTTTGAGTTTATTTTTGTGTGTGTTGTAAGAAAGTGGTCCAGGTTCATTTTTCTGCATGTCGCTGTCCACTTTTCCCAGCACCATTTGCTGAAGAGACTGTCTTTATTCCATTGGATGTTCTTTCCTGCTTTGTCAAAAATTAGTTGGCCATACGTTTGTGGGTCCATTTCTGGGTTGTCTATTCTGTTCCATTGATCTGAGTGTCTGTTTTTGTGCCACTACCATACTGTCTTGATGATTACAGCTTTGTAATACAGCTTGAAGTCTGGAATTGTGATGCCTCTAGCTTTGGTTTTCTTTGTCAGAATTGCTTTGGCTATTCAGGGTCTTTTCTATTTGCATACAAATTTTAGGATTGTTCTAGCTCTGTGAAGAATGTTGGTGTTATTTTGATAGGGATTGCGTCGAATGTGTAGATTGCTTTGGGTAGTATTGACATTTTAACAATACTTGTTCTCTAATCCATGGGCATGGAATGTTTTTCCATTTCTTTGTGTCTTCTTCAGTTTCTTTCATAAGCTTTCTATAGTTTTCAGTATACAGATCTTTTACCTCTGGTTAGATTTGTTCCTAGGTATTTATGATTTTTGGCGCAGTTGTAAATGGGATCGATGCCTTGATTTCTCTTTCTGCTGTTAAATTATTGGTGTATAGAAATGCACCTGATTTCTGTACTTTGATTTTATATCCTGAGACTTAGCTGAATTCACATACCAGTTGTAGCAGTTTTTTGGTGGAGTCTTTTGGGTTTTCCATGTAGAGTATCACGTCATCTGTGAAGAGTGAAAGTTTGACTTCTTCTTTGCCAATTTGTATGCCTTTCATTTCTTTTTAAGTGTCTGATAGCTGAGGTTAGGGTGTTCCTGACCTTAAGGGGAAGCTCTCAGTTTGTCCCCACTGAGGATGATATTAACTGTGGGCCTTTCATATATGTCCGCTAGGTATTATTATAATAATACTTCTTTTTACAGCTATTGTTAGAGTTCTTTGCATTGTTAAGCTTTTCACTATTTCATATGAATTAGCTGCCACCTATTTTCCCAGGCCATGCTCTTCACTCTCCTTTTTTTTAAAAGTTTTTTTTTTTTAATGTTTATTTTTATTTTTGAGAGAGAGAGAGAACGGGGGAGGGGCAAAGAGAGAGGGAGACAGGATTTGAGACAGGCTTTGGGCTGAGCTGAAGTCAGTCAGAGTCTTTTTTTTTTTTTTTCCTTTTTTAAAAATTTTTTTTTTTTTTTAACGTTTATTTATTTTTCAGACAGAGAGAGACACAGCATGAACGGGGGAGGGGCAGAGAGAAAGGGAAACACAGAATCGGAAGCAGGCTCCAGGCTCTGAGCCATCAGCCCAGAGCCCAGCGCGGGGCTCAAACCCGCGGACCGCGAGATCGTGACCTGAGCTGAAGTCGGACGCTTAACCGACTGAGCCACCCAGGTGCCCCGAGTCAGAGTCTTAACCAGTTGAGCCACCCAGGCGCCCCATCTTCACTCTGCTTTTGCACATGCAATTACCTCTGCCTAGGATGTTTTTCTCCCACATTCTTTCATGTAACAGATGTTTCCATGTGTAAGGCATAAGCTAATTGAACACAAGCTGAAATGCACATATCTAGTTGATTCATGGGAACAAACATATTTGCATGTGACCTTCTCTTGTTGCTTGAAGAGAAATTTGTGCGTAGGCACCTGGGGGCCCAGGAGATCCAAGAGTTTGTTTTCAGCCCTGCCCTTTAGACTGTCTGGGCCCAAAGAGAAGAGAGGAAAAAGGGTTGCAAAGAAAAGCTGTACTTTCTCAACTCCTTTTCCTTTTGCTTCCAAACTTATATGTATCTTTCACCCTTATGTATCTTTCTTGTCCTATATTCCCAGAGCCAGAACTGTGTGCCCCATGTTCTTGCTTTATACTGTAGAGCTGTCTACTTTCTCTGGACTCCAGCTTCCATTATTAGGTAACCTCCTTTCCTCCTCCTTTTGGAAATTAAATCTCTCCCTCTTCCTCTAAAAATAGTTTTATTCTCCCATCCAAAAGGAGAGCCTTATAACCTTGCCTCTTTTCTAAAGCCTGTTATCTCTCCTCCCACCCTTTTTTCCTCTGTCCTTCTTGAGTCACCTACACTTCACCTGCCAATTACTGCCTGGTTTACTTCAGTTTGACTTTTACAGCCAGTTCCTTGCACTGGAACTACTCTCAAGCAGATTGCCAAAACTGATGGCTTAGTCTTGACTTCCGTGTCCTTTGACAATTATGACCATTATCTTGAAACACTTTCTTTATATCCTGATTTCTCCTTTTTTTTTTTTTTTTTTTTTTTTTTATATACCTCTTTTCTGATTGTTCTCCTGTTTCCTGTACATGCTTTTTGTGGATAATGTCATTCACTGACGTGTACAACCCTTCCCAGTCCGTGAGAACTACCAAATCTGGATCTGCAGCCTGGACAGAATCCTTACTGTCTCTTAGATGTTCCCACCTGTGTGTCTTTATAGGTATGTGTCACATTAGGTAAGTTAAAAATTGAACATTTTGTTGCCCCCCCCCCCCAATCTTATATCCAGATTTCTACTTTCTTAGAGCTTCTGTCTTGGTTAATATTACCACTCTCCTGTCACCCAAGATAGAAACTGATCTTGATGTTCTTCTTTCATCATTATTTAGCTGATCAGAAAATGCTATCCGTTCTACCTCAGAAATCCCTCTTCTCTATTGTCTACATTCAAATTCACACCATCTGAATTATGTCCGTCACTTCATAACTGGTATCCCTTTCTCAAGATACTCTTGTCCGGTTCAGTTGCCGTATTTTCAGAATTCTCTTCCTTTGCCCTTAAAAGATGAGGTTCTTCTCTTGTTTCTTATATATGCTTTCCCTGGATAAAGTCACTCACTGACAGTAAGACACCTATTCCTGGTCCTTGGTCACTACCAAATCTGGGCCTCTAGCTGGAACATATACTGTGTTTTAAATACTTGCTCTCTATGACTTGCACAGTGAAATTCAAAATCATTAGCATGACATACTTTGTTCCTTAAATTGTGTGATCTTGGCAAGTTGCTTAATCTATTTGGCTTCTCTTTGTTTCTAAAATGAGGGGGATGGAATTCAGTATGCTTTTAACTCTTTTTTTAAAAAGAAAAATCATCAGATAAAATATTATAGAGAAGCCTCAGTATGTAAAACACAAAAACAGAGCTACTTTCATTGAACTTGATATCCTCTTCCAGCCTCCTTCCCTCTTCCTTATCCTACCTCTGTTGTATCTCTTTTTGAAATTTCTAGAACTGGGAGGAGCAAGATTTAAAACTACTGTGTTTTTTGTTTTTTTTTTTTTTAATGTTTATTTTTGAGAGAGGGAGATACAGAGTGCATGCGGGGAAGGGGCAGAGAGAGAGGGAGACACAGAACGGAAGCAGGCTCCAGAATCTGAGCTGTCAGCACAGAACCTGATGTGGGACTCAAACTCACAGACATGAGCTTATGACCTGAGCCAAAGTCAGATGCTTAACCGACTTGAGACACCCAGGTGCCCCATATCTACTGGGTTTCTTAAGGTCCCTTTTAACACTTAAGATTAAGTGAGTTCTTTGAAATTACATGGCTCTCACATCACACTGTCTTTGAATAGGAAAGGCTTTACTGTGATACCCACTGTGTACTTTCCTTTTAACCAGTCCTTCTGTTAGATTCAGGTACTTTTCCTTTCTATCAGTGCCTGTCCACACACCTATACAGTGTCTTTCACTCTGAACATGCATGGGACCCACTTAATTTTCACTAACCTCACGTTAGGTCATTCTTACACAAATATTACCTCCTTTGTGATATGTGCCCTAGTTTAATTTACCTCTCAAGGAGTGTTAGCTCTGTCCTCTGGGTTCCCATAACATTTTCAAATCCTTATTATTATAGTGACTATTCATGTTTGATAAATATATAAATGGATGAATGAAAGAAGGTATGGATAGATAGGGAACAGCTGTAGAGAATATATGTACTCTGTAAATTTCATCTTACTGTAGAAACTATAAAGAAGTAGGTAATTTTGTTTCAGTCATTCTCTCATGGGACTGACCTTGATCTCCTTAGGAATCAGATGAGGAAGGAACATTTTCTCCTAACTAATCAGTAAGTTTGGAGAGTTGGCTCTATGTACATAGCACGTGAAGTGGAGGGGGCACTGGCGAAAGTTTTGTAAGATATGCCTTTGCGAACTTGATTATCTTGCTTTTGAATAGCAGGCCTTCAATCAAATTTACTTAAGCTAACCAGCAGGATTCAAAGTAGAATTGAAAAATCCAGGCCTTCCTTCCTATCCCAATATAAAATTGGAATTCAATAGGCAATAAAACTTACTCTCTAAAAACATACTTAAAAGAAAAAACAAATTATGAAAGGGATATTGCAAGGAACAATTTGCTCTAAAAGCCACAGCTCTGAGGCCTGCAGGGTGTCAAGGAAGTCATTTGTGTAGCCAGTTTCTTTTCTGTGTATTCAGTTCCACAGTGCCTCTCTCCGTGCTTCCCTTGCTTTGTTTTTGTTTATCTTACCCATACTACTCATTTACCCAATTCATTTGTTCAGCAAATATTTACTGAGCATTTTCTCTGGGAGATCTGTTTTAGCACTAGACCTAAATAAAAAATGGCCTCTGCCCAGAACAAGTGAAACACGTGAAATTGAAATACAGTATGATAAATGAGTTTACTGTGGCATGCACTAGATTGTGGACAACCTAGGAGACCATGACTAACTGAGCGCGCACACGTCTCTCAGAGAAGAGGTGACCTTTGAGTTGGGAGTTGAAGAATGAGAAGGAGGTGTGGTGAACGTGACAGAGAGAGCAGCTCTTTACAGAGAAATCGAGGAGTGAAAAAAGCATCCTGATTCCCCCTCCCCTCAAAAGGTGATGTTCTTAGAACATGTGAGTCAAGGGGTCATGTCAAGAGATGAATGTGGTAAAATAGATTGAGGTGAGGTTCTGAATCATGTTTCATACCATGTTTCTTACTAACAAATTTGGGCTTGAACTTGCAATCGTGACATAATTTTATCAGGAGAAGGGCATTAGTAGGTATTGTGGAAGAAAAAAAACTAGTAGCTTTCCAGAAGGGTCTCAAGGCAGGAAGACCATTTTAGGATGTTCATGCCCTAGTTCCCACAATCTCCCAGTGATGTACCTGGGAGTCTCTAGATTATGAAGTGTCCCCAGTGATATAGTCAGGTGAGTTGGGAAACTCCTATGTCCTGAGCATTGGACAGAAGAGATGTGGTTTCTAGAACCCGTTTTGCTGCTTACTAGCCCTGTGAGATTATACAAGTCTCTTAGTTTTCCTGTCCTGAAAATTGAAGGTTTTGGACTAGTTACTGTGATTGTTTCCTTCTAAAGTTCTGTTCTTCTAAACAGACAAAAAAAAATTCAGCTTTAATCAAGCTATTTTTAACTTAAAATGGCTACAGTTTTCCCCTCTCTGGATTTTAAAGAAGGATTTCCTGCTCCTGTTGAAGCATTTCTACTTTTCTCTCCTTAGTATGAACATAGTTCCTGCATTTTCTACAAGGGGTATTTGCATTGTATTAATCCACTGCTTTCTTCTTTGCCTTGTGCCTATCATTTACCACATGTGTGTTTGTGGTATCTAAAAAGGTAACAGTGGCAGTCCTCTATTTATAATGTGCAAGAAAGTCTCCATATGAATATCCTAAAGCCATAGGTAATTAATAACAGTGTTTTAAATATATGATAACTGCAAACTGCCAAGATTGCCCATCATTACATGTTACCCCTTTTAAGGAATAGGGACAGGTGTTGGATGCTGACTCCAATCACACATGCCCGAAACTGGCAGCAGGCATGTAGCTGGGGAGATGCTGATAACTCCTTTCTTCCTCTGAGAGGGTTACACCAAGAGGACCAAGAATTAGCTGTCCCCTAATTTGTGTACATCATAGACCTATATGTGTGGACCTATGTGTTGGAAGACATCTCTGGTATGTTTGCCTTCTCCCCTACAAATGTGCCAACATTAAGTTGACCTGCTCCTTGCAGGAAGCTGTGACCCATTCATCATTAATTCTTATGCCCATTGGGGCACCCGGGTGGCTCAGTCAGTTAAGCATCCAGTCATAATCTCGAGGTTTGTGAGTTCGAGCCCTGTGTCGGGCTCTGTGCTGACCACTCAGAGCCTGGAGCCTGCTTTCTGATTCTGTGTCTCCCTCTCTCTCTGCCCCTCCCCCACTCATGCTCTTGTCTCTCTCTGCCTCAGAAATAAAACATTAAAAAAAAATTAAGAAAAAAAAATCTGTCTCCTTCTATCTCTGCCCCTCCCCCACTTGTGCTCTGTCTCTCTCAAAAATAAATACATGTAAAAAATTAAAAAAAAAATGATTATGCCCATTTAAGAGAAGAGGAGGCAGATAACGCCCCTGGGAAGCCCCATCAGCTTTAGAATTAGGTTTGGGATTGCATGCTGGCTTCATCACTTAGTGAATTTAGGCAAGTAATTTAACCTTTCACTTTCCTCATCTGTGAAATGAATACAGTATCACCCGCCTTGCAGGGATATTGTGAAGATTATTAGTGTTATTAAAGGTGTCCAGCAGTATCTGGCACCTGGAAGCCGATTCTCCAATCTCCTCTGTTTCTCCTCTGTTTCTCCTCTGAAGCTCCCGGAACATATTAGATTCTCAGTATTGAGCGTGACACATAAGTGAGTAATAGAAGTGTATTGCATTAATACTAGGCACTCATTAAATGGTAGCTATTATGATTACATAGAGTAAAACAATTGATATTTTTAACGTAAAACGTACCTGTTGAATTTTTCAAAATTCCAATTGTTATTTTTTTGCATAGGTACTATCCAGGTAGATTAGTAGAATTGTTAAGCAATTCAACGACAGGGCAGAAAGAATTGATACAAAGCCAACAGGTATGAAATAGCATGCTTTAAAAGCTTATTGGTTCCAACAAATTGTGCTACCATAGTCAGATGTTACCACAGTCAATCAAATGTCACATGCATACATACAAGTAAGAATATGATACCTGTATGCATGGCAGGCTAGATCTCGTGTACCAGGTAAAGAAGATTCTGGGGGCTGCTGGGTGGCTCAATCGGTTAAGTGTCTGACTTCGGCTCAGGTCATGATCTCACGGTTAGTGGGTTCGAGCCCCACATAGGGCTCTGTGCTGACAGCTTAGACCCTGAAGCCTGCTTCAAATTCTGTCTCCCTCTCTCTCTGCCCCTCCCCCACTCATGCTCTCTCTGTCTCTCAAAAATAAATGTTAAAAAAAAAAAAGATTCTGTAATACCAGTTCCTTCAGCTTGTTTGAAGGGATTTGCCCTCCCTGCCCTTTATATTATTTGATTCATTCTTTGGTTTTATTTCAGAATTATACCTGTGATTATTGAGCATCTGTTATGTGGCATTCTGATGTATTCATAGAATATGTAATGACTAGCCAGAAGTCCTAGATAGGTAATCTTTAAGTTTTAAACCTAGATCTAACTGATTAAGGCTTTGTGATCCTGGGATCCTCTTCTTTGTCTTTGTAAGTGCATGCTTTCTCTTCAAACTGTCTTTGGTAATTCACATGCTTTTATGCAGTTATACAGTGTGTTGCATGTAATGCTTTTGGAGGATTTTTCTCCTACATTTTAAAACTATCTCAGTCTCAGAGACCTAATAAATAGACTTACTGCATATTTGTAAGTAAATAGTTTCTTTGCAGGCATGTAACTTATTTTGGTTTAACATTACTAATGATAATTTAAAATGGGGAAAGTAAAAGTGTTATTCTTTTTTGTAGAATTTCTATATTGAGGAAGTTTTCATCATAAATCAATTTATGAGACCTCCTCTCTGTTTACTTTTTTTTTAAACTAGTTCACCCAGTCTCACAGACAAATTCTGGGAGTCATCTCTTTGATTCCTTTTACTTCATAGTCCTTCATATATAAAGAGTCGCTGAATTCTACCTGTTTTAAACCCTTCATTGTTTTTCTAGTTCATCCTATCTCTTCTGTTCCATCTGTCACTATTTTATTTTTTAACTGTTTGTTTATTTTTGAGAGAGAAAGAGAGACAGTGCATGAGTGGGAGAGGGGCAGAAAGAGAGGAAGACACAGAATTCAAAGCAGGCTCCAGGCTCTGAGCTGTCAGCACAGAGCCTGATGCGGGGCTTGAACTCATGAACAGTGAGATCAACCTGAGCTGAAGTTGGCCACTTAACCGACTGAGCCACCCAGGTGCCCCATCTGCCTGTCACTATTTTAGATCAGGTGCCAGTTGTTGTTTTCATCTCTTACCTAACTGATCTCCCTGATGTAGTCTTGGTCTTTTCTTCACCATTGATTGTCTTAAGTGAAATCTGTGTCCCTCTCCTTAAAACCTTTTAAAACTCCTAGCGAGCTATGGGTTCAAATTCAGTGTTCTTACAATTTATAATTATAAATTATAAAAACAATTTAATTACAATATAAAACAATATAAACAATATAAAACAAATACAATATAAAACAAAATATAAAAACAATAATAATTAGTTACAATTATAACTAATTCTTACTCCTTAAGTGAGTTCTTGACTACTCCACCATGGTTTAGATACTACTTTTCTGTGCGGTAAACAACTCAAAAAGCTGAACTTTATATTACCTTTGGAGAAAGGAGTGAAGAAAAAACTAACTTGTACATAGGTAGAATTTCCTCCCTACCTAAGAAGAGTGTAGTTATAGGTGAAGTCTAAGTGTGGTAACAGGTTTAAAGCTCCATTGCAGTAAAGATTTTTTTTTTTCATTCCAGTAAAGTTAACATAGTGATTCAGTGACTTTATACAAATTACTTAGTGCTCATCATGTTAAGTGTACTCTTAATCCCCTTTACCTAGTGCACACATTCACCCCCAGCCCCACCCCACGTCCACTCTGGTAACCACCTGTTCTCTATAAGAGTTGGGGGCACCTGGGTGGCTCAGACGGTTAAGCGTCCGACTTCGGCTCAGGTCATGATCTCAGGGTTTGTGAGTTCAAGCCCCACATTGGGCTCTGTGCTGACAGCTCAGAGCCTGGAGCCTGCTTCAGATTCTGTGTCTCCCTCTCTCTCTTACCCTCTCTTGCTCATGCTCTGTCTCTCTCTTTCTCAAAAATAAATAAAAACATTTAAAAAAATTTTTAAAAAAGAGTCTGTTTTTTGGTTTGTCTCTTTTTTTCTTTGTTTCTTAAATTCTGCATATGAGTGAAATTATTTGTGTTTCTCTGACTTATTTCACTTAGCATTATACCCTCTGGATCCATCTATGTTGTTGTAAATGGCAAGATCATTCTTTTTTATGGCTAAGTAATTTTCTATTTTATATATATACCACATTTTCTTTATTCATTATCTGTAGATGGACAACTGGACTACTTCCATAATTTGGCTATTGTAAATAATGTAAATAATGTAAACATAGGGGTGCATATACCTTTTCAAATTAGTGTTTTCATGTTCTTTGGGTAAATACCCATTAATGGAAGTACTGGATCATATGGTAATGCTATTTTTAATTTTTGAGGAACCTCCATACTGTCTTCCATAGTGGCTGTACCAGTTCACATTCCTACCAGTAGTGCAAGAGGGTTCCTTTTTCTCCACATCCTCAACAACACTTGTTTCTTGTGTTTTTCATTTTAGCTATTCTGACAGGTGTGAGGTGATATCTCATTGTGATTTTGATTTGCATTTCCCTGATGATTAGTGATATTGAGCATCTTTTCATGTGTCTGTTGACCGTCTATATGTCTTTCTTTGAAAAATGTCTGTTCATCTGCCCATTTTTAATTAGATCATTTGTTTTTTGGGTGTTGGGTTTTATATGTTCTTTACATATTTTGGATACTAACCCTTTATCAGATATGTCATTCCCAAATACCTTCTCCCATCCAGTAGCTTGTCTTTCAGTTTTATTGACAGTTTCCTTAGCTATGTAGAAGCTGCACTAAAGAAAGAACTAACATTCTAAAGAAAGAATGTACACTTTAAGAGGGAGGTTGGTAGCATACAGAAAAGGTGGGAGTCAGAAGAGTAAAGTTGGTAGTGCCGTTCAGAGTATTATTGGAGATTGAACCATCCCTGTTGGGTAGTCCTTGCATGTTCTTGTGTAGATAAATGTGTCGGCCTGTTAGTGCCTGATAGCATTAAGCATTCTAATCACTGTCGACTCCCTTTGCTCACCACATAATGATCTGATCGACATTTAGTAGACATTATAGTTTGCTTTATAGGAAGAAAAACTACTGTTAGTTTCTTGGCTATTAAATTTCTCTTCGTAAATCAGTATGTTGGATTTATATACCAATCTTTTGTTAGTGTGACTTTTGGTGGTTATACTGATACAGTTCTATATCTCTTCAAGCACACTGAATTGACTAACATATAGTACCTTGTAGCACTTCTTGGTAGCTGGTTAGCCAGCTTCTCCAGTGACACCTTGCCATGATGCGTAACTGTTTATGACTTCTTTGTTCCAATGGCTTGTGCAAACATTTTTCTTTGGGCTTCTAAAAATGTTAATATTTCAATGATTTGGGTAAATTGGAGAGCTACTGAATGGTCTTTTAATATAGTGATGTTTCCCTACAATGTTATAATCCATGGTTTTAATTACTAAGTACATTGTTGTAAATTTGCTATGTCTTCACTCGCCCTAACCAGTCCTACCCTCAAGATTTGTGGAATAAATTTTGAATTTTGAATTTATTCATAGTAAAATAATGAATTCAGGGTTCAAAATTATACTGCACTCTTCCTTCCTGGATGTTTGCAAAATAGCAGGCATTTATCAAACACTCACTGTATCTCAAGCGGTGTACTGGATTATGTTTAATACTTAAAACAACTCTAATGTAAAGTATTTTTTATAGATAAGGAATCTGAGACTCAGAAAGGTTAATAACTCTCCCATGGTCACAGCTAGGAAAATAGCAGAGTTGGGATTTAAATCACAGCTGTTAATTCCCAAAGTTACTTCTTTCCCTAGTGCATTTAGTTATGTTTAGATAAACATATATGTTATAGTAATTCTAGATAATTTTTATAAACCTGTGGAACTCTGTGCTACATTTATTTTGGATATTTTTCTTGTTTGGGGATTGAAAAAAAAAAGAGTATCTTGGTTTCCATGTCATTTTATATACTTAATTTATACAATTGATATCTCTGAAATAAAATCTTGCCTTGTTAGAACAACCTTCCTCTCTCCCAAGCTAATTTCTACAAAGTTGGCTCATGCCAGCAGCTTCTTTATTCAGTATTTTCTATGACATATGTGACTGTTTTTCTTATAAGTGTTCCTATTTTAAAAGGCAGCACCATTACCCAGCAAAGTCTCCTACCCTTCCCCAAATGTAAATCCTGCCTCTTCAGCAGCGGCAGCACTCTGCATTGTCTTCCATTGGAAGTGTGAGCTGAAGGGGACAGACATTCCCACTGCTAAGCTGGTGCACTAACGCTCCGATCTGCCCTTGTTGTATTATTAATGGCACAATGTTTTTATGTTGCAGATGGCTGAGAGCTAGCAAGGAAAATTCAGGACCATGATGGCTCAGTTTCCCACAACTATGAATGGTAAGCCGCTTTGTGCTTGTGGCAAGATAAAGAGGTTATGGGTTTTGGGGGTGTTTTTTTTGTAGAGGTTATAAAATACTCATTTTGATATTTTTCCTTAAGCTTATAAATGCAAAACTTAAAGTATTCTTACTGAAAATGTTTTGATAGTTTACTTCAGAACACTGCAGTAGTTCCTGTGACTCAGTATAAGCATGTCTGCAGTATCATCTGGTATGTGTGTTTGCCTTTGAGCAGTTAAGAATAACCTAAAGGTATTTCGTGTTTGTTGCATAAAATGGGAGGACAGAAAGCAGAGTGCTATAAGGTGAAGAATATTAAAGATGTTTTCTATAGCTTGGGATGATTGTATAATGAGTAAGCCAATAAAGATTCATTTAGTAATCTATGCATATAGTTAAGTTTTCTTTTTATTAAGGATTGTGTATGCCTACACACATAATTGTTTAATATGAAACATTTTTAAAGAAAATGTTTAAGTAATTTCAGTAACAGAAATCTTTTAAAGCTTCTTTTCTGATTCTAGTTTTAATTCTTTTCCCAAATACAAATTGACCCACCTTAGTATTAAGTTACTGTGTATGTCATATAGAATTAATTGAGAAAATGCATTATGTTTTTAAATTGCTAAAGAAATCTAAAATGCCAAGTTCTTAATTTTGTGGTAAATTTCATTAGCCAATTACAAATAAAAAATAATAGAGAGTCTAGTCAGTAATTCTTTAATGTTTAAATTGAAAGCAGTTATATTAAAGAACATTAGGGGAAAAAAAGAGGGAAGCATCATGAATAATTCTATCACTTGCAAAAAAGCAATTCTGTTTTAATGTTACCATCTAGTATTTGATCAATTACATTTTAAAAAAATTTTCAGTCATAAGGCCAAATTAAGCACATCATTAATACAAAAATATATGTTGTATATCTAAAATTTTAAGACTCAGGATTGACCTTGTGAGATTTAGGAAAGTTTTGGAAAAATGAATTATTTGTGTAAGAGGTAAAACTAAATTCTGTGTGGAAGAATTCAGTGTTGAGGAGCTTGAGATAAAGGTTTTGTTTTGTTTTTTTGCCTTTTCAGAACTCTTATTTAAAGATCAATGTGAGCATTGCTGGAAATGGTGTGGGATTATGAAGATTATTTGATGCCACAATTTTTAAAAATTAAATAATGGGTTTTTTTTTCCATAATGAGTAGTAAACATAAGTTTAGAATCAGGGTAATAATTATGGTAGTAATGTGCTCTTCCCAAATTTGAGGATTTCTGTGCACCATACAAAGGAGTTTGTATTAAATACATAGTTTAGTTATAAACTTCAACCAAAGTGTTAAGAAGTATTATAAACCAAATGAACATGAAAGAAAGCAGTGTAGGCCCAGTCTTACTTCATTCTGTTTCTTCCATTCCCTTAACATTTATGTATCTATTTTGTAGCTCATTGCATTGTATATAAAAGAATGAATAATATCAGACAAAATGTTGGACAGTTACTTATAAGTGGTGTATAGGAATAAAGGTAGTAATTTTTTAAAACTTCTGAAGAATTGATAACAAATGTAGACTGTGATATCCTCCCACTTTGTTTATAATGTAGTTGAAGATTGAGGATAATCTTGTATGTATCTAAATGAAGTGCAATTCAGAGATTAAGATCTTACTGGAAGAGGTATCCACGTATGTAGCACAAAGCCTTCCAAAGCAGTGTTTGCTCTTCTAGCAAATCCTCAATTATAGATGATGATAAATCTTTTCGATGCCCAGTACTGTTGGAACTTGTCTATAAGTGCCCTAGACCAAGCCATGTTTCTAAACGCTTCTGACATATTTCTCGTATTTTGCCCTGTTTTATCATCCCAAGACTAACCACAGACTTTAGACTTACTTGGTCTCACAGAGCTGTGCTGCCTATATAGTAGCCATTAGCTACATGTGACTATTTCAACTTAAATTTAAATTAATAAAAATTAAATAAATTCAGTCCCTCAGTCACATAGCCACATTTCAAGTTCTCAAAGCCACATGTGGCCAGTGGCCATTGTGTTGGAAATGGTGTGGGATACAGATACAGAACATTTACGTCATCTTAGAAAGTTCTATTGAGCAGATATTCTTTTCTTAGTCTCTTTGATGCTTCACTTCCCATCTCCTCAACAGAGCAAAAAAGATCAGTGCGTCATATTTTTACCACTCGTGACTCTAATTCTGGTGTCTTCTGCACCAGCAGAATCATCCTTGCCAGAGTCTTCTTTAATCATGGTAGGTTTGCTTTCTGCTTTTCAAACATGTAATGAAATTGTAAATACAGAGAGCCTGATATTTGAGTCATCAGGTGATAAGCAAGAGGGTACTTCAGATTCATGTCACTGCCTGTTGACTGCAGTGTAACGTAGCTTGTTCCAGCCTTAAAATCATGGGGGTACTGAAGTTGGTTCTCTGAGTAAGAGGTTCTGAAGCCTGTGGCAGTGGCCATATCCAAAATATGGAAGAGGGGAGGGAACAGGAACAGCAAATGGCTTTAGGAAGAAAAAAATGCCATTTTATTTTTAAAGTTTCATTACCTTTTTAGAGTTTGAGAGTTTATTAGTCTTTTCATCTCTGTAATTAGGAAATTGTTAACATTGGGCCTACAGAATCATATATAGTACTGTCTGCATTTCTGACAGCCCAAGGATTTATTATTCAAGTCCCAGTTGAGGCTTTAGTTCTATCTAGACCAGTATTCTAGTTGTACTTTAGAGCTTGAAGTTTGTACTGGGTCAACATCTATCATTTGACGATTATTTTGAACTGGACCCAGAAATAGTCTTCATTTAATTTCATAGCATACGAGCAGGGTATAACATGTTTGAGTTGTGTACATTCAGAACTAAGTGTTAGAATACTGCTGACTACTCAGCTGTGTGACTTAACCTTGTGGAGTGTGTGTGTGTGTGTGTGTACATATGCATATACATGTGTGGTGTATCTATATATGTAAAACAGAGATGACACTATTTACTGCAGGGGATTTAGCATATAGTGGTTGTTCTATAAATGTGTATTTTTCCTTCTGCATAGACCATAAGAACATTTTTGACAGAGCCGGTAGGTGAGAAGATGAGAATAAGCAACAGAAATCTTTATGAAAATACCACATTCTCAATTTAGTGATGAGTGGGGGAAGTGGATAGAATTTTAATACATTTCTAAAGTGGTCAGACAGTGTAAAATGTTGTTAGCTTTTTAAGGAAATATTAAACATTAACCCCAAAACTTGGGTTTTTCTGACTTTCTATAAGGCTTACAAACAACTAAAGACTAATATTGGGAGATGTTTTACTGGAAGTTCAAAATAATAAACTGTTGGCTCTTTAAAAGATTCTGTTAGTATATATTCTAAGAAAGCCAGAATTGGATCAACTGTTTTAAAATTGTTTTTGAAGTATATATTTTTCCTACTTTTCTTATTGGTATTTAACTTTTCCTTTCTGTAAAACTTTTAGTGCATTAATATCTTTTGTTTTAATGTCATTTTTTTGAAGTGCTCACATTTAAAGATTAAATACTACCTGAAAATTATTCCTTGTTATAATGCTTTAGAACATTTTTAATCTGTAAGTGACATTAATCATAATATTTAATCATGATTGTTGTATGTGATTCTTTTGGCTAAGGGAGTCTCTGAGCTCCTTTAAGGAGTTCATTTCATTCATCCTTGTACCCCTGGTCCTTGGTCACAATGGTGCCCCCTAAGTGTTTTTTGACTGAATGTATACAAAGGTGTAAGGGTGGCTGGTTGGAGTAATGAAGAACTAAGCAAGAAATCAGATAGGTTGCATTGGCCACTGTCAAGATAGGTAGCCAAGGAAAGGTGAGGAGGTGGTGGGACATAAGAAAGCACTATCCTGATGCCACGGGGCCCTCTGCAGTCTTAGGAAGCAGTCTCCCTTGCCCAGGGGATGTGCCCTGCTGTGTGTTAGAGCAGTTCAGGCCTTCCTAACCAGACTCTCCAGACTTTAAATAGCCTTCAGTTTTCTGACTAAAAAGCCTCGCTCTCAGTATTTTCTGGCAAGGGTACCTTTACCAGAAAGGAAAGAGACTGAGAAAGATTTTAATGCTCTGACTTCTCCTTAATTATACTGTTCCCTGGGATTGGGTTGAGTAAGGAAACTAATTTATTGAGTAGCCTCCATGTAGCAAGCATATATTAGATGCTATATTTTTATTTTGTTTAATTTTTAAGTTGGGCGTATTGAGGTATAATTCACCCTTCTTAAGTATATAGTTTGATGAGTTTTAACAAATGTATACAGTCATGTAAATCGGGATATGGAACATTTCCGTCACCCAAAAGTTTCCCTCACCACCCTCCTTTGCCACTGGCAACCACTGGTCAGATTTCTGTCCCTGCAGTTTTGCTTTTTCCAGAATGTCATATAAATGAAATTCTTTCATTGCGGAGTAGAATTCCATTGTATAAATGTGTACCACAAGTTGTTTGTGCATTCATCTGCAGAACACCTCTGGGTTATTTCCAGATTTTGGTCTCTAAACCAAACGTCTAAAGCTGCTGTAATCATCAGAGGACAGATTTTTATTTGGAAAAAGTCTTCATTTCTCTTGGGTAAATACCTAGGAGTTTAATGCTGGGTTGCAATGGGAAATGCATATTTTAACTTCATAAGAAGTTATCAGACTCTTTTTTTTCTAAATTGTTTCCTTCCCCATCAGTTATGTGAAAGTTTGAGTTGCTCAGCATCCTTGTCAACAGTTTTTTTTTTTTTAATTTTAGGCATTCTATAGGCATGGAGTGGTATCTTACTGTAGTTTTTCTTCCTTTTTTTCTTTTTAAATTTTAGAGAGAAAGAGTGAAAGAATCTCAAGCAGACTCCACACCCAGGGCAGTATTACTGTAGTTTTCTTATGCATTTCCCTGATGATCAATGACGTTGAACATCGTGTCACATGCTTTTTGCCATCTGTGTATCTTCAATATGTCTGTTCATATGTCCGTTCAAATCTTTTGCCCATTATTTGAGGCAGGGAGCAGGGATTGTCTTAATGAGTTGAATAGTGCTTTATATATGCTGGATACATGTTCTTTATTATGTTTTGCAAATATTTTCTTCCAGTCTGTAGCTTCTCTTTTTATTTTAACAGTGTCTTTAAGAAAGGAGAAGTCCAGCTTAACAAAAAGTTTAAATCATTTGGGTAGTTTTTGCCCTAAAAAGCCATTCCCTAATCCAAAGTCACAAAGATTTTCTTCTTTGCTTTCTTCAAGAAGTTTCATAGTTTGGCTCCTGTGTTTAATTCTATGATCCATTTAGAGTTAATTATCGTATATGGTGCAGGATTGAGGTGGTTTGGGTTTTTTCTTGTTGTTCCTGTGGATGTCTGGTTCTTTCAGAACATCTTTCAGAACATCCACATGTTTCAATGGAAGGGCTATCTTTTCCCCACCAAATTATTTTGATGTCTTTGTTGAAATCAAGTGACGATATATTTGTGGGTCTATTTCTTTTGAACTATCATGGCAGATAGTTTAAGATTCTTAATTAAGTCTGTGGATTCTAATCCTATCTTTTAACACTTAACAACTTTGATACTTTGGGCAAATTATTTAATTTTCCCATGCTTCTGTTTCCTCCTCTGGAAAACAGTGATAGTAGTAATAGTTACCTCATAGAATTCTTGTGAGACTTTTAGAAACAATACACATAAAGCTCTTAGAAAAATACCTAACATGTGGCAAGTTTTATTAAATGTTAGCTGTTGTTATTTTACCAATCTAATAGATGAAAAATTATATTTAGTGTTATTTTTAGAATAGACACATTACACATTACATATGGTTTTTACGACCACCCCATAAGCTTACATAATCTTCCTAATTTTTGGAGGCAGCAGCTAAGGTACAGGGAATGTGAGCCTCTTCTCCATAAATATTGGGAGACTGTGTAGCAGAGTTTGGGCTCTCTGAGTTCTAATCTCAGCTCTGCCACTTGTTAGTTAGTTGTGCGACCTTGAGCGACTAGCTTTGCCGTCAGGGCTTTTGCTTTCCTCACCTGTGTCATGGGGATGATAATAACAGTATCTCCTGTATAGGGTAGTGGTGAGAGTCCGTGAGTTTACTGCATTAAAAAGGCCCTGACACAGAGTCGGGGCTCAGTAAAAGCCAGCTGCTTCCCTCTGTCGTCTTTTGTTGTCATTATTTTTTTATTGTCATCATCATTTTTCCAAATTGTCACAGGAGGCATGACAGGGTAATTTGTTTACTTTATAATAAACCAGTAAACTAAGTAGGTTTTTACTATGTGTTTGGTATTTATTTAGAAAGTGTGTAGGTTTAACTATTTTAGGAACTTAGTTCTTCAGTACATCTGTTTCTTTATTTTTAACTTTAATCTTAAAACTTGTCTTTAAGAGAGGATGTTTATAGATTTTTTTTTTTAATCCATTCATTTAGGGCTAAGAAATATTTGTTAAATCAGGTCCATCTAGTGTTTCAAATTAGAGTGGGCACCTACTTTTCAATGAAACGCATTCCCGGCAACAGCTTTGTAAGGCAGATTTTCATATAATAGACAGCCAGTGTGTAGGAGTCGATACATTTAAACATTTGGATTCTTATTGTTGGGAGTTGAGTAAACTGAAAAGGTAGTCAGAAGTGAAGTATATGTGGTTATCAGCTATGTTCAATGTGTCGAAAGGATGGGAATGATATTTTATTCATCTTTTTATTTCCGGAATTTAGCTTGTTGCCCATTGCCAGTGAGTGGTATATAGTAATTGTTCCATAGATGTTAATTAGATGAATGAGTGAAAAGCCTCAGGGCTGTGCTATGTATATATGGTCATGAAAGAGTTTTACTTTTTGTGTCACGTGGGGGTAGAGTACTGTCAGTAAATGGACACTTGTTTTTATATTTACATTTTAGAATTATTTTGAGCATTCTCATATATATACTACAATTTCTTTGTCTTTCACTTATGTTTTAGGAGGGCCAAACATGTGGGCTATTACCTCTGAAGAACGGACTAAGCATGACAAGCAGTTTGATAACCTCAAACCCTCAGGAGGTTACATAACAGGTTTGTGTTTATATTTCAATTATGAATTATGTTCCTTTTCATGTAATACCTTAGAATTTAGAATTTTAATTCGATTACCATCAAATTTGAATTATTATATAATAAAATTCTATCACAATTCATGAATTAAAAAAAAACAGCGGTTTTATTTTATCTGGAGCTGGTTTAATTTGTTGTTTTGGAATTGGCATATGGGAGATCTTTTCCTAATCCTAAATGATAATCAAGAATTTCAAGAAGTTCAGTTTACTTGTCCAGTTTCACACTTTAACATTATTTCTAGAATGTTTTCAGGTTAGTTCTTGAGGTAATTGAGACTTTTATCCAAGCAAATTTATTAATGTGCTCCTAATATGTTGTGCCAATTACCTGTATAACAATCAGTATTACTAAGTCTAGAAGAAATACGTGTCAGGTCCATTTCCTTGAAAATAATCTAGATTTTTTTTTTTTCTGTGATCTGTTTTTATAATGCTAGCCCTCTGTTTTTGAGGGTGATACCAAGTGTTGATTGTTGGCACTAGCCCTTGTTTTGCAAAATGACCTCCGGAGCCTAAGGAGGATCAATTTAGGTGTATCTTTCACATTTTTTTTTTTTTTATAAATTAAACTTTTTTTCTGTGCCAAAGCACGTGAGCACTTTATTTATAGTAATATAATGAATAATACTTACCAAATCTGTACTGTATTTCAGATGCTGTACTTAAGTGCATTATCTCATTTAATCTTGCAGTAGCCTTGTAAGATAGCTATATTGCCTGTATTTACAGATGGTTAGTGTTGATCTGGGCTTTGAAACTTTTTAGTCTGCTTTTGGAATCCATCCTCTTAGCCATTAGAGTTTAATATTATTTGTACTTCTATAATAATAGCTACTTTCCCTGGTATCAGGGCTAGAATTTGATTACCCTACTGGTAAGTTAACAATGTAGTCTGTTACTGTCTCATGGATGCTGGCACAAGACCCAAGGTTCCTGATCCAGAGACAAAGGACTTTATTAACGAGTGGCACAGCTTGCAGCTTGAGCATCAGCATGTTCCTCTTGGCTTCTCTTGTCCCCTGAGTCCTAAGGGGTGATGTAGAGAGCTCAAAAGGATGTTAAACATGCAGTGATTGTGTTATAGGACAGGAACCCTGAGCCAGGGGAACCCACCATTTTTGGTAAGCAGGCTTGTTTTTTGGCCCAGGGGAAACATTACCTCATGCCTCAAGATTGCTCACTGCAAACCCAACTCTGAGAAATGACCCAGGTAGAAAGTGGTTAAGGGTCTTGCCTTCTTGGCCCACACAGCAGGACATATAGGATTGTGAGAGACCCATGGGGGACTGTCTTTCCCAACACCTGGTATTTTTCATTTAGAATTCTTCTAGAGAATAGTGTTTTTCAATTAGGAATTCTATTAAATGGAGATATTATCAAATACCCCAGTTAATATGGAGAAACTAAGATGAATAATATAACCTTTAATTATTGATTAATGCATATAACTTCATTTTTTTTAAGTATTTATTTTAGAGAGAGAGCACAAGTGGGGGAGAGGGGCAAGGGGAGGGAAGGAGAGAGAGAGAGACAGAGGGAGGGAGGGAGGGAGGGAGGAACAAAGTGCTAAGCAGGCTCCACAGTTATAGCGGAGCCCAGCTCAGAGTTCAGTGCCACAACCCTGGAATCATAACCTGAGCCAGAACCAAGAGCTGGACGCTCAACCAACTGAGCCACCCAGGTGCCCCACCTGTAACTTTTTTTGTGACTTTTTTGTTTTAAAACATCTAAGTCTTATTCATGTAATGTAAATAATTGTATATGTGTATTTCTGTGTAGTTGTTTAATGACTGAAATTAAAATGATGATAAATCAGTAGCGTTATTGTTATTGCCCGCTACCATAATTCAGAGACATTGGAGGAATTCCATTTACTAATGTGCTGCTTAATGTTTGTTTTTACTACCTTCAGGTGATCAAGCACGTACCTTTTTCTTACAGTCAGGCCTGCCGGCTCCTGTTTTAGCTGAAATATGGTAAAGTGTTCTTTTTTTTTTTTTTTAATTTTTTTTTTTTAACGTTTTATTTATTTTTGAGACAGAGAGAGACACAGCATGAACGGGGGAGGGGCAGAGAGAGAGGGAGACACAGAATCGGAAGCAGGCTCCAGGCTCTGAGCCATCAGCCCAGAGCCCGACGCGGGGCTCGAACTCACGGACCGTGAGATCATGACCTGAGCCGAAGTCGGACGCTCAACCGACTGAGCCACCCAGGCGCCCCTAAAGTGTTCTTTTTTGTAGATGAACCTAAATTTCCGGTAGTCTGATTTGGTTTGGTTTTGTTTTTGATACAGTGTTAATAAAAAGTTGTTTTTACTTGTAGTCTGCTGTTAAGTATTCAGCTGTTAGAAAAGTTAATTTTATTGACTAAATGAGAATAATTGGGATTTTGTTCTATTGGACAAATTTTTAATGTCCTTAGAATTTCTGAGGAAAGATGTATACATTGCCATTGAAAAACATTTCTTTATAATTTGGCACACTCTCAAAATCTTCTTTCTGTTACTTTGTAGTTGTTTCATTTCTTTCATCATCTGTAAACACCAAATTAGTCCGCCCTTTTCCTGCTCTGACCTTAAACAAAATTGTTCTTTATATTATCTAGTGTTTTGTTTTTTAATATGTTTACAATAAATATCAACTGCTACCCCATCTTTCTTTCCACTTGAAATATTCCCATGCCTGGCGGAGTACTGACACATCACAAGCTTTCAATAAATATTTGAACAAATTAATAAATTAAATTTAGAATGATTATACTATTGGATAATTTCTTTCTGTCCACAATGGTGGAATTCATCCCAAAGGTCTCATAGTTTCTCTCTATGTGGATTCTGTGTCGACTGGCAGTATTTTATAAGATGGTATCCTTGTTCAGTATTTCTTAATGTATAAGTTATTTAGTTTTGGTGGTTTTGTTTATTTTTATATGTATGATTATCATTAAGTGATGATCTATATGTGAATGCTATGTCATTGTTCATATTTTATGATCCTCAAAAATAATGGTGACCCTACATAGCATTCTGCCCACATCATGGTCCTTTTAGGGCTTTATCAGACCTGAACAAGGATGGGAAGATGGATCAGCAAGAATTCTCCATAGCGATGAAGCTCATCAAACTGAAGCTACAAGGCCAGCAGCTGCCCGTGGTCCTCCCTCCTATTATGAAACAACCTCCTATGTTCTCTCCATTAATCTCTGCTCGTTTTGGTATGCATTTATTAATTGAATTAGCTGCATTTGATAGTCAAACTTGTCCTGGACACAATAACAGAAAAGGGTTTGTTAGCAAAAACAATAATCCTTAGACTCCAAGTTAAATTTCATGTCTGAGATAAGAAATATTAAAGTCGCTGTCATAGCAGGGGTGTCCTCGTGTCCCAGTTTTCCAGGGACAGTTCTGATTTATGCCTGTTGCTCTGGCCTCAAGTCTGGCTAGTGTCCCCTTTCACAGTTCCCAGATGGATCATAAATTATATGACCTCACCCCTGGTTAGAGCTGATCTTAAATACTGTTCTTAGTTTCCTCTGTACTCTGTATGAGTAACAGAAAAAATGTGAACAATTTTAAACTCACTTGAAATGGTTTAATTTAGGGGGTAATTTAAAACTATTTCTAAGTAGAAATTTTTCTGATTTAAAGATTAATTACCCAGCTAAATTTAGGGCTAAAAGTTATGGACTTTGATTTACACTTTCATCAGAGGGAATCCGTTTTCTGTTAATTTTGATTAGATAGTTTTTCTTTTTAATGTTTTTTTTTTTTTTTTTTTTTCATTTATTTTTGAGACAGAGACAGAGCATGAGCAGGGGAGGGGCAGAGAGAGAGGGAGACCCAGAATCCGAAGCAGGCTCCAGGCTCTGAGCTGTCAGCACAGAGCCCGATGTGGGGCTCGAACTCACAGACCGTGAGATCATGACCTGAGCTGAAGTCGGACGCTCTACCGACTGAGCCACCCAGGCGCCCCTGATTAGATAGTTTCTTATTGATTATATATGAGAAGCACTCACTGGAATAGAACATTGGATTAGGCATTTTTGTGTATCTGAAACCTGTTCTTTCATTCTAGATGTCAGATCTTAAACCACTAAATTCTTTCACTGCTGTAGTGAGCTCTGGACATAAATACCAAATCATTGTGTGACTGTACTTTTATCGTGCACCTAGTTAGTAAACAAATAAAAGTCATCATTTTGTTCCTTTTAAAGAATTGTCCTTGGGGCTCCTGGGTGTCTCAGTCGGTTGAGCATCCGACTTTGGCTCAAGTCATGATCTTACAGTTCGTGGGTTGGAGCCCCGCGCCGGGCTCTGGGCTGACAGCTCAGAGCCTGGAGCCTGCTTTGGATTCTGTGTCTCCCTCTCCCTGCCTGTCCACTGCTCATGCTCTGTTTCTCTCTCTCAAAAATAAACATAAAAAAAAATTAAAAAGAATTGTCCTTAAATGCATGGATGTGTTACTTATAAGAAAAGTGAAATATATGGCATATTTTCTTCTTGCAAATAATGCATATGCATAAATGGCTCTCCTATAGTATCTAGTAACTAGAACATCCTTTTTTGGGGATTGGGGACATTGGGGGAATGTGTGTATGTGTATGTGTTAGTTGAGTGACTCAACAGCACTGTATTTATTATCCTTATACAAAACCCCACATCTAATCAGGTAATACAGTCTTTCTAACATTTAATTGGAAAAGGCTGCTTAGCTTTCATGATGATGCTAGAAGAGAATTTTTAACTCCATGGTAGCCATTCCCTTAGTTCACACAGGTCAGAATATTGATATCGAAAGCAGTATCTCCCTCACTGCTAGGTCACCAAGCTGCTTTAGTGAACTTTTTTTTTTTTTTTTTAAGTTTTTATTTTATTTTTGAGACAGAGAGAGACAGAGCATGAGCAGGGGAGGGGCAGAGAGAGAGGGAGACACAGAATCTGAAGCAAGCTCCAGGCTCTGAGCTGTCAGCACAGAGCCTGACGCGGGGCTTGAACTCACAGACTGTGAGATCATGACCTGAGCTGAAGTCGGATGTTTAACCGACTGAGCCACCCAGGCGCCCCTAACAAGAAGCCTAGTTTGTCTCTATAAACATGGGTCTGCTCACTGTACTGTAAACTTGTTTTCTGGCATGTGCTTTTATAGTTGATTACGAGCACTGGAAAATGTGTTCTGTTTTGTCTTTAGGAATGGGAAGCATGCCCAATCTGTCCATTCCTCACTCATTGCCTCCAGTTGCACCTATGGCAACCCCCTTACCCTCTGCGACTTCAGGGACCACCCTTCCTCCCTTAATGATGCCTGCTCCCCTAGTGCCTTCTGTTAGCACATCATCACTACCAAATGGAACCGCTGGCCTCATTCAGCCATTATCCATTCCTTATTCTTCTTCAAGTAAGTACTTACTATCTAATGAGTCAGAAACTGTTAAAGAAAGAAACCGTTACGTTTTTGTCCCAATAAATACAAATTTCCTTCATAGTTTGTGATATCGTTTTGTGTGAACCTTTTTCATTTCTTCTTCTTTTTTCTTTTTAGCATTGCCTCATACGTCATCTTACAGTCTCATGATGGGAGGACTCGGCGGTGCTAGTTTACAGAAAGCCCAGTCTCTGATTGATTTAGGATCTAGTAGGTATGAAGGCTTAAAACCTCCAGCTTTTTATGCTTCCAATAAAGAGTAGCTCTGAGCTTATCCAGGTTTTACGTTAGAATGGCCAAATGTAAAATGCTTAAGGTAAATTTACTACTTCTAACTCACATAAAATAAGGTTTTATTTTTAAAATTGTTAAATGTTTGGGGCGCCTGGGTGGCTCAGTCGGTTAAGCGTGCGACTTCACCTCAGGTCATGATCTCACAGTTTGTGAGTTCGAGCCCTGCGTCGGGCTCTGTGCTGACAGTTCAGAGCCTGGAGCCTGCTTCAGATTCTGTGTCTCCTTCTATCTCTGCCCCTCCCCCACTTGTGCTTTGTCTCTCTCTGTCTCTCAGAAATAAATAAATGTAAAAACAAATAAAAATAAATAAATAAAATTGTTAAATGTTCAAAAAAAATGTTCCATGTAAACTAAAAATGTTCTGTATTTTCTTTTTTTTTTTTTTTAATTTTTTTTAATGTTTTTATTTATTTTTAAGACAGAAAGAGCATGAGCAGGGGAGGGGCAGAGAGAGAGGGAGACACAGAATCCGAAGTAGGCTCCAGGCTTTGAGCTGTCAGCACAGAGCCTGACACGGGGCTCGAACTCACGGACCGTGAGATCATGACCCGAGCTGAAGTCAGACACTTAACCGACTGAGCCACCCAGGCGCCCCTGCTGTATTTTCAATTGTCAAGTTTTTGCCCCCAAATTACATATTTTTCCTTTAAAAAATAATATATATATATATATGTTTCTTAAAAAGTCTCATAGCCATGGTGTATTATTAATTTTTTTCTTGAGCAGATTCTACTGATTGAATAGCTTTTAAATTTTAGAAAGCACAAAAGCTTCAGTGTTCATTCATCACCCCTTATATAAATCATAATAGTACTCCTTAAGGCAGTGTACCAAGAGTGTTAGCTTTAACTCAGAAGAGGAGGATTGGTATCCTAGCTTAGACTCCCAATGGATATGTGTGACCTTCACTGAGCCATAGTTTGCCCGTCAAACAGGTGGGGACAGTAAAACCTTCTGAGTTTGTTAGGAGGATTAGAAATTGTATTTGTTAAGGCCTTAGCACCATACAGGGCCTGGCACATAATAGGTTCTTGGTAGTTCTGTAATTCATATGGTATTTGCTTTCCTAAGAATGAGGTTAAATTTCTTAAATTTTTAAAATATCAGAAGCAATTACTATTGTACCATAGAAGGTGTGATTCTTAATGTCTCTGTCTTATAAAGTTTGTGTGTATTTTTTTTTTAGTAACATAAAATTTTTTAATAAATTTTGTTGTAGCTCAACTTCCTCAACTGCTTCACTCTCTGGAAACTCGCCCAAGACTGGGACCTTAGAGTGGGCGGTTCCTCAGCCTTCAAGGTTAAAATATCGGCAAAAATTTAATAGTCTTGACAAAAGCATGAGTGGATACCTCTCAGGTAGGTGGCATACAGTGTTTCAGGATGTGAGAGTTAAGGTTTTTTTATATGAATTCCTACTGAAAAACTCTTATTTGAATTTGTACTTTGTAACTCACCTAAAATTTTAGCATCCAAAAAATTTAGCAGGCATTTGATAAATACAGATATCTTAAGTTGTGTGAGAGCTCAAAGATGGATACAACTTGATCAGTTTCTTCAAAGTTCTTACAGTCAAGTTGAGCACACAGGTGTACACCCAACTTTTTGGAAGAAAGACCTCTCTCTTGAGAAGATGAAGCCTCATCCTCCAGTGCAGTGAAAGGAGACCCTCATGTGACAGGGAAGAGTGTGTGGAACTTAGCTTCATCTTATTTTCCCTGTGCGTCCCTTCCCTACTTGGGTCTTTCTCTGCTTGCCCTTACTGAAACCTCCCGGGAGCATTGTCTACCCTTTCGTGTTCCAACCCAGATGCTTCCATAAGAATTGCCCTTAGGTCCCTATAGAACATTTGAGTCCATGCTAGAACATTATCCGAACTTTTCCAATTAAGAGTAGTGAAGGGGATATAAACAGGGTGAAAGGCAAGTAGAGTTCCTACCTCCTAACTTTCCCCCTCTCTCTTCACTCAGCAACTAATCTACAGTTTAGGCGGAATAATAAAATAAGTATTTTTTTTTTTTTTTAAATTTTTTTTTCAACGTTTTTTATTTATTTTTGGGACAGAGAGAGACATAGCATGAACGGGGGAGGGGCAGAGAGAGAGGGAGACACAGAATCGGAAACAGGCTCCAGGCTCCGAGCCATCAGCCCAGAGCCTGACGCGAGGCTCGAACTCATGGACCGTGAGATCGTGACCTGGCTGAAGTCGGACGCTTAACCGACTGCGCCACCCAGGCGCCCCTAAAATAAGTATTTTAAAATAATAGAGCTCTAAAGTGCTAGGGAACATAGAATGGGAGATAACTAATACTTAAAGAGATCAGATAAGACATAGGAAGGGAGCATTTAAGCTCCATCATGAAGAGTTAGGGTTTGGACAAATACAGATTGAAGGTGGGAACATTTGAGGGTGACAGAGAAGAAATCCCAAGAGCTAAAAGTACATGGCATATTTAGACAATTTGAAAAGTAGTCTATGGAATAGGAGTATGAGGTCTCTGTGCAGTAGGGCAAGGGAGCAAGAAGGCTTTGAAATTGATGGGACAAGCAAAAATGTACAATATTTTCTTTAAAGATAC
Source organism: Panthera onca (assembly GCF_046562875.1). Classification (NCBI taxonomy): domain Eukaryota; kingdom Metazoa; phylum Chordata; class Mammalia; order Carnivora; family Felidae; genus Panthera; species Panthera onca. The sequence goes on along the minus strand of NC_138341.1, from coordinate 19,274,835 downwards.
ATTACTAGGGACATGTGGGTGGCTCAGTCAGTTAGGTGTCCGACTTCGGCTCAGGTCATGATCTCATGGTTCGTGAGTTTGAGCCCTTCATTGAGTGCTCTCCTGTTAGCACAGAGCCCGCTTCAGATCCTCTGTTGTGCCCCGCCCCTGCCCTTCCTCTCTCCCCTCCCTCTCTCCCTCTCTCTGTCTCTCTCTCTCTGTCTAAATAAATAAATAAATAAATAAATAAATAAATGGTTTCTTTTTTCAAATTAATAAAAGTGGAGTAAAAAGACATACAAAAATGTTCATGGCAGCTTCATTCAAAACATCCAGAAAAGAAACAGCCTAAGTACCTATCAATAGGAGAATGGATAAATAAATCGTGGTATATTTCTGTAACAGAACACAGCAAAATAATGTATTGAATGAAGGAAGCCTGGCCCAAAGGATCCATACTTATTTAATCCATTTATATGAAGCTGAAGAACTGGAAACGTAACTGATGGTGATCGAAATCAGAATATTATAGTTTCTCTGTTGGGAAGGGGCCATGCACAAACCTCCTGAGGTGCTGAAAACTTACAATTAGTACATTTTCTGTATGTACTAAAAACATAAACAAAGATGGAATTTGAAGGTCCGTGGGGAGCTGCTGTAAAGAATGAGTCCTTACTGTTATTTACTTATATATGCCACACTGTATGAAGGTTGTGTATTAGGTTTTCAGAGAATGTTACTGTTCTGAGACCTATGAGAGTAAAGTGTATATTCATAGTTAAGGGAAGGATTTAAAAAAAAAAAAAAAGAATAGTTGTTTCTGGTGTCCTGAAACAGCAGAAGCCCAAGTATATGAGGATGGGGCTGACTTAGACTTACATGATGTGCTTTGTTCAATGAGTGTAGCCTGTGGTGATCTAATTTTCTTCCTCTTCTCTCCCCCCTAAACTCTCATGATTTATTTAAATGAATCCATTGACTCATAGTTTCTGAATCACATAATTTCTGGGCACTCTGTGATGCACTGGAATACACAGGAGGAAGACACAGTCCATGTCTTTGAAGAGTCCATAGTATATAGGTCGTCACATAATCATAGTATTTGATTAGTGGTTTGAAAGTGCTGTGATTAACATAGATGAGAAAGTGACTAACACTGAAGATACGAGAGGGAGAGTTTCACAGAAGAGATGACATCTGAGCTGGATCTTCGAGGATGAGTAGATCACCACATAGAGAATGAGGGACTAACATTATAGCCACAGGAAATAGGATATCCAAAGGATTGGTAGACCAACTTGAAGGCAGGGCATCTTCAAGTGAGCTTTTCTTAGTGAAGTACTCTGCTAGCTCTCTGTAACACTTTGTATTATTCATACTTTGCACACATTTAAGCCTTCCACCAGTATGCTTTTAACCAATTACATTCCTTCTCTTTTTCCTCCTGTTTGCTCTGTTGCCTAATGCTAAGGGATCTACTTTCAGTTTTCTTTGTCCAAGAGCTGAAACATTAGTTATTAGACCTTTTTTCTAGGTTTGCAGTAGCCTTCCATTTCTCTTTATTAGAAGAATTCTTTTAATGCAAAAACCTCCTCAAATCTTACTTCCTATGTGAAATCTACTAAGGAGTAATTAGTTGGATGAGGCCATGAGCTATTTCCAGTGGTTTTCCTTATGTGATTTTTATTAAATGACCAGGTTTTTTTAAGAGAGTGAAAAACATTTTAAAGTTATATAATATAAACATCCAATTGCATGTTATAATTTATGGTGTATTTGTGTTTGTTCCATATAGTATATGTCGCTTTGATTACCAGGACCTCATGTTCAAAGCTCAGTGAAACATTGTGTTAGCAGCATTCGTGCTGGCTCTGTGGTGGGACCTGTTGTGGAGGAGTTGGAGGATGTACTGTCTTCTGTGCAGAGTTATTTGGGTGGGCCTCAACTCAGGCTGAACCCTGAATAGGGCCTGACTCTTCCAGTACTCAGGGCTCAGTCAGTCACCTGGGAATGGGAGGTGCGACACCTGCTTTAGTGACTAGCTGACCTTCCCTAGAGACGCCATGTGATTTTATCCATGGTCAGAAAGCCACAGAGTTGCCCACCAGGAGTGGGAGTGAATACTCCTGTGAATCAGATGAGGACTTTGTGTTCTGAATAGATGCCTGAGATTCCTGTCTGACTATTATCCTGACATGAAAATGCAGATCAGGAAGCCTATTATGTATTTTTGAACATTGAGGCGGGGAAAAGAAGTTGGAACAGCTTACTACATATAGTAAGCATTCAGTGAATGCTAACTGCTATTACTCTCAGACCCTATCCCATAAGTCCTTACTGCACTTTAGAGTAGTTTGGATTACAACTTTATTCATTACTTTAGCAAATATTAAGCATTTATGTACCTGGCACTGGGTATAATATGTTAGTGAATAAAGCAATGAAGGTTTTGGTCTCTGTAGAACTTAGCATGATAGTGGAAACAGACAATAAACAGGTAACCCAGAAGATAAATGTTACATTACAGTTTGTCACATGAGCTCTGAAGGAAACCAGCAGAAGTATATTGGATGATAGGGTGGACAGAGAAGGCCTTTCTGAGAAGGTGACATTAAGTTGGGACTTACAAGGTGAGAAGGACCCAGACATGCAGTGATGTTAAATTGTAGAACTTGACGTTGGATATAGGTGTACATGAGAGGGAGGGATCATGGGTGACTTTCTGGTTTCTGGCTTGAGCCACTGGAATGGGCAGTGATGCCACCCAGAGAGAAGGGCAGACTGAGGGAGAATGGTTGGGGTGATGGTTAGGAAGAGGGGTGTAAATGGAGATTGAGAGAGTTACTTTGTATGTATTTGGTTTGAGATACCTGTGAAATACTTAGGTAGGTTTTTCAGTTGGTTATAGAAGTCTAAACCTAGAGGAGAGGTTTGGGCTGGGGTGTACATTTGCGAATCATCAGCTTTTAGGTGCTATTAAAAGTCACAGAAAGTTCACAGATGTGAACACATAGAGAACAGAGTGCCCAGGACAGAGCCTTGGGGAATGCCAGCATTTACAGGTTATTTGGAAGAGGAAAGATCAGAGAGAGAAGAGAAAATCTGAAGACACTAAAAGAGCTGTGCTTGGGGCTGCATGGGGAGCACGAGGAAGGCCGAGAGCTTGGCCTCCAGTGCTTTCTGTGCCAGCCCTCGGTCCTTCATGTTGGTCAGTGGCATGGACTGTTATTTTCTAAAAGGACTGGGGGAGCACTTATTAATTCTAGATTTAAATTCCTTGGGGCAAGGGTTGTGCTTTGATTGGTGCTGAATGCTCAGTACCTGCATGTGGTAAAAGCTTTCCAATGTTAAAAGTTCCCAGGGTGGCAGCAGTGTTATTTTGTAGATACAGCTATTTAGGTTTTCATAACTTTAAAGAGACTGAAGAATTTCCTTTCTTTCTTTTCTTTTTTTGTTTTTATGGTTTCCTTGTTCAATCAGGTTTTCAAGCTAGAAATGCCCTTCTTCAGTCAAATCTTTCTCAAACTCAGCTAGCTACTATTTGGTGAGTTTGTCAAGATTTTCAACTATACATCCACTATGGTAAGAAAGATCCTGTTTCTGAAAAAGTTTGTGACTCAGAGATGTTCCATAAGAGCAGCCATTTGAAGATCAATGCAACATTGAAAGCCAGTAAAATTGTACAAAATGTTATTCTTGAAAATTTGGTATTAATTATTTTGCAGGTAAAATTAGTTTGCTTTTTCATAATGGTGTCTGCGGAGAGTTTGAGAATATCTCATTTTTAATTTAGAGATAACTGATTTGATAGGTGAATTATCCATGAAACAAGATAAGCCACATTTTCAGAAGGAACGTTTCCTTTTCTGTTTCAAAGTTTCTCCCCTCTCTTGTACAATAGGACAATTAAGGGTAAAAATAAGCTCACTTTTCCATATATATTTACATTTCCCTAAAGTATGTTAATCCAGCTGTTTCATTTTTCTTGTTTTAAAAATAGAATATTGAACTCTTTTGAAAATACTTTAAATAGACTTTGTTTCTAAGCTGGGAACATTCACATTTGCTTTAGGACCCTGGCTGACATTGATGGCGACGGACAGCTGAAAGCCGAAGAGTTCATCCTTGCGATGCATCTCACTGACATGGCCAAAGCTGGACAGCCCTTGCCACTGACGTTGCCTCCTGAACTTGTCCCTCCATCTTTCAGGTGGGCGCCTCTGGAGGGAAGAGGCATGTCTGGGGACAGACATGATTACTACATAGCGATTTCCTGAGGCTTCTGCTCTAGTTTAGGAGGAAGTCAAACATTTACACTGCCATTTGATTTTGATATTTAATGAGTTATGCCAGGAAGGAGTACAAGTAGGTGTGTTTCCACCATACTATAGATAAGGAAACTGATGACTTAAAGAGATTAAAAACAAAATTTGCTCACCGACTGCAGTCAGCTGAACTGTGGTGGGAATCCAGATCTCTCTCTCTTTCTCAGTCCGTATCCTGCTGTACATGGTTACTACAGACCATATTTGCACTCTTAATGTCTCTGATGCTGTATTCTGAATGTTAAATGGCTCTAGTCATTTGGTAGTATAACTGTATGTATAGTCTGGTCTAGAGTTCCCAGACTGCTAAATATGTTTGTTTGCTTTTCTTAGAGGAGGAAAGCAAATTGATTCCATTAATGGAACTCTGCCTTCATATCAGAAAATTCAAGAAGAGGAACCTCAGAAAAAATTACCAGGTAACATCGAGTGTCTAAGTTGTATATTTATAGTGGGTTCTCTTAAATTTTACCTTGAGATGTAAATGAGTATCTAGAATTTTTGCATTCTTTCTCTGTCTTTAAATGTTTATTTATTTTGAGAGAGAGCAAGCACAGGGGAGGGGCAGAGAGAGGGGGAGACACAGAATCAGAAGCAGGCTCCAGGCTCTGAGCTGTCAGCACAGAGCCCAACACGGGACTCCAACTCGGGAACCGCGAGGTCATGATCTGAGCCGAAGTCGGACACCCAACTGACTAAGCCACCCAGGCGCCCCTAGAATTTTTACATTCTTAATATTTTATATACCATAAGAGAAAACTATTTGATGAATGGGTTGGATTTTGAAGCAAAAAATTAAGATAGTCAAAAATGAGAAGAAGTGTATTTAGGAAGAAAGTATGCACATTTGGCAAGAGTTTGTGTATTTGATATCCTAGTTAAAATGTTTCTCTCACTTTAGGAAAAATCACTGTAGCAGGTGATGTGATAAAATCTTAAGCTGTAAAGAACAGTTTAAATATTGGTTGAAGAAGTATATATGTAGATGTTCTAAAGTATTAAAAATATAGTGAAATATATCAAATAAATATATAGCCATCTAGCTTTGTCCTTGAAGAAAATGCTAAGAAAAAAGTTGGAAAATGGTTTTATTGGCAAGAATAGTAAAATTATTTTTTCTCTCTCAGATGAATTCATACTTAGAAATTTGTTTTCCAAAAATGAATACTCTTAGACAAAAGTAAATATTTTATTATTTATATTTGAGGTAAAATTATCCTTAAGAGAAGTATCCACAGAGTAACAGCACTCAGATGATCACGAGGCAAGAGTGTGTTGAAATTGGAGTCCACATTGTTGGGCTCTTCATGTGAGAGTGTTTACTGTCTACCTTATTTAGTTACTTTCGAGGACAAGCGGAAGGCCAACTACGAGCGAGGGAACGTGGAACTGGAGAAGCGGCGCCAAGCCCTGATGGAGCAGCAGCAGAGGGAGGCAGAGCGAAAAGCCCAGAAAGAAAAGGAAGAGTGGGAGCGAAAACAGAGAGAATTACAGGAGCAAGAATGGAAGAAACAACTTGAATTAGAAAAACGCTTGGAGAAGCAGAGGGAATTGGAGAGACAGCGGGAGGAAGAAAGGAGAAAAGAGATAGAAAGACGAGAGGTTATTTTTAAGTTATTCTATTGCCTAAGAAAATGATTATATTTGATAAATGGATACATCTTACTTGATTTAAAAAAAAAAAATGGCTGTTTTTGTTGTGCCTTTTTCTCTGCCTCATTCATTCTTACCTGTTCTCCAATTCTGAACCTTCCTTCCCTTGTGGACTGGAAGAGGGCCCTTGCTTGTAAAGAGTTTTCAGGGCCAGTAACTGGTAGAAAAGGTGATATTTCTGTAGGTCAAGAAGGATTTGCAACTCAAAGAAGGATTGATTGCAAAGCTGAGTTGAGTGAGGAGCTGAGGTTAGTGAGCCAGAGGAAGGGGTCTGTCCAGGCAGGTCACTGAACAAAAGTAAGCTTAGGATCCAGAGTGAGAGGCCACAGAACTGGTGCAGCAGAAGGCTGAGACTGGGGAGTTTGAAGGTATGGAGGAGAAGCACGAGGGTGGGCTTGCGCAGGTCCTTGGGATAAATGGTGTCGTGTGGCATCCCTAAGAGGACTGGCTTTGTTTCAAGGGGCTTAGGATGGAGCACAGTAAATCATAGAGATACTGAAGTAATATCAGTAGAAGGGTTTTTCTTCCCTGATACCAGACTACAGGTGTGATTACTGCTATTAACGTTTATGTTTATGAAATTGTCCTTTGGTTTAAACGAAAAGTAACTAGAAACAAAGAGATGGTCCCAGGAAACAAATCAAAAAGTCTGATGGGTGATGTCGCTTTTGTGGAAGTCTATAGGTTAGGCCCACTGGTAAAACTGGGTTTGCCCAGGTACCCTTAGGCCCTGAAGCCCACTAAGTGCTAAACGCTGCCTCGCCTTTATCTTTGTCATCCCAGCAGTTTTTGAATGATGAAAAATTGTTAATTTAAAAGTCAAACTTAAGTCATTATTTTCAGGCAGCAAAACAGGAACTTGAAAGACAACGTCGTTTAGAATGGGAGAGGATTCGTCGCCAGGAGCTTCTCAATCAAAGGAATAGAGAACAGGAAGAAATTGTCAGGTTAAACTCTAAAAAGAAGAGTCTTCATCTCGAGTTGGAAGCACTGGTATGGCTGAAGTTTAAGTGAAATTTCCCTGAATGATGCTAGAGTTACTTGTTGAAAAACGTCATTGTTTTTTAAACCTACCTCATGAATATATTAGGTGTTCATGTGATTATATCGTCACGTTTTCATGTGTGCTTAACAGTCTGGATGGTATAGTGTACTGCAACAGGATAGTGACTCAGAATGCTGGGAGTTACATTGTGGTCTCAGTTCAGAAGCTGACAAACCACGCATTCCTGGGCAAGACCTTTCCCTTCTCTGTGCTTCACTTTCCCCTTCTATAAAACAAAAGGCTGCACTAGTTCAGTAATTTTCATTTTCCAAATTGCTGTCTGGAAGACCCCACTCCAGTGGGGTAACCAGCAGTGGGAGAGGGGAGGCTAAGGCACTCCCCAGTGCTTCCCACCGTTCACAGCAGAGAAGCTCCACACTTACCTGCTTTGCTTTTATTGGAGCTTTATCTGAGATTTGCTTGGAAAAAGGGTTCTGCTTTTTAAAAAGACAAAAATGATTTGAAATTCCTGATCTAAATGATCTCAGGATTCCTTCCAGTTCCGTAGGACTGTGTGGTTCTTACCACTATGCTTACCAATGTTTACACATCAGATATCAGAGGGCCAAGTTGTTTAAAAGACTTTGTTGCAAATGAAAGGTAGGAAGGTATAAAGGGTGTTGGGAAAGTATACTTTTCTACTACAACCCTAGAATCCATAAGTCTGACCTGATGGTATAATAGGATTTTGCAAAAATGGTTGTGTAGCCTTGTTATAGAGCCAAGTATAGATCTTGTTTAGTTGGAGTCTCACATTTTATTTGGTTGATGACTTGAAATTAAAATTTTTAAAAATAGCAATATTTGTAATCATAAAGGTACTTCAAATGGATAGGAAAGTATATCACAATTATTGATCCTGCCATAGTTCTACAAAACTGTCCTAAAAAACATTAACTTCTTTGTGTAGCTACTTGGGTATCTGTCTCAACCATTATTTTGACTCTATATTTTTCTTTAAAAATATAATGGGAGCCAGGGGTGCCTGGGTGGCTCAGTCGGTTAAGCGTCCGACTTTGGCTCAGGTCATGATCTCATGGTTCATGGGTTCAAGCCCTGCATCGGGCTCTGTGCTGACAGCTCAGAGCCTGGAGCCTGCTTTGGATTCTGTGTCTCCCTCTCTCTCTGCCCTTCCCCCACTCCTACCCTGTGTTTCTCTCTGTCAAAAATAAATATTAAAAAAAATTCTTTTTTAGTATATAGTGGGAAAGAATCCTAAGATTGATGGTTTTTTTCCCCCCAAGAACTTGGATTACATACCAAGAAGTAGCATAGATTAATGTGCAGAGTCTGGAAGGCCCAGAGCCTATACTTAACACATGCTGAAGATAAGTAACATGAAATCCAGGGTAGACACAACCTATTCCTATTCCTTTTAGCGTGTATTTCTCAAATATGAAGCATACTTCCCAGTAAAAACTTTATGAGTGATTTTTTTAAGCCTTATTTCTCATCCTCCCTTTACTGTATTAGTTTGCTAGGGCTGCCATAACAAATACCACAGACTGGGTGGCTTAAACAGCACAAATTAATTTTCTCACAGTTCTGGAAGCAGAAGTCCAAGATCAAGATGTCAGCAGGTTTGGTTACTTCTGAGACCTTTCTCCGTTGCTTGAAGATGGCTGCCTTCTTGCTGTGTCCTCACATGGCCTTTCCTCTGCGTGCGCATCTCTGGTGTCTGTTTCGTGTCCACATTTTCTAGCCTCATAAGTCAGATTATTTTAGGGCCCATTTATATATGACCTCATTTAACCTTATGATCTCTTTAAAGACCCTGTGTCCAAATACAATCACATTTTGAGGTCCTGGGGATTAGGACTTCAGCATAACTTTTTGGAAGGATACACTTCAGCCCATAATACCTCACCCTTCTCTCTAGCCTCCATTGAGAATCTCTGCTGTTGTTGCTTTTTTCCCCCATACTTCTCAGAAGAAGAGAAAAGGAATATTTGGTATGGGAGAAGAAAACTGTGGCCCAAAAGGCCCTGCTGGACCCTGTTTAATTGGAGGAAATTAGATGGCAGTGTGGAGGGTAGAAATAGAAGCGCAGAGAAGGTAATGCTAAAAGTCACATGTAGATGTTTATTTCTCATTATTCTTTGAAATTGTCTCTATTTTAATATGAATTAATGCCTAAATCCTGAATTCAGAAAAAATTCAGTGTGTTCTGTTTGTGCTTGCTCATCTTAACATATGGGCCCTTCTTATGCTCTGAGAATGGTATGTTTTCTGCTAACAACTTTGTAGTTAACAGATACAACTCTAGAACACATTCGACTTCCTTTGTTTTTGTAGGGTTTTTGGGGGGGTTTTTTTTGGTAGGCTCCACGCCCAAAGTCACCCTCAAACTTACGACCCTGAGATCAAGAGTTGCATGCTCTACTGACTGAGCCATCCAGGCAGGCATTCCCCATTTAGTTTTAGACATTTATCTAGACTGAGTATAAATGATAAATGACATTTAAAAGTTTAAATCAGGATATGATTCTCCTGACAGGAACATTTCCTATTAGCATCTTATGTTGCTGTGTATTTATATGCTCTTCCTATAGAATGGCAAACACCAGCAGATCTCAGGCAGACTTCAAGATGTCCGACTCCGAAAACAAACTCAAAAGACTGAGCTGGAAGTTCTAGATAAACAGTGTGACCTGGAAATTATGGAAATCAAGCAACTCCAACAAGAACTTCAGGTTAGTCCTTTGCTGCTGAATTGTCCATAAATATGAGCAGTCATTAATAATTCTTCCTGATAGAATAGTTTTCGCTTTAAGGGTGATGAACCTTTCTGAGTCTCTGATAGACTTCATTTCTAGAAGGATATAAGTATATACCATCTTGTATATTATATCAAGAAGCTTACATGCCCCCGAAAACTACTAGACCTCTGGTTAAATTCTACTTAATATTTGTACATAAATGGATGTTTATCACTTTGAGTTTTAAGTCTTTAATAAATGTGTAGATATACCTACATGTTAAACTAAGATTGTTGGTACTCTTTTAGGAAATTTTGACCTAACATTTTTCTTTTCAGAGTTGTGGTGAGAGTGTTAAATGTGTGTGTCCCTCAGGGACCTGGTAATCTCTTCTTTACTTGTGCAGTAGGGTCTAGTTCAGTTATTATGGGGACTCTGGAAGCATTCTGAATCTTTAGAGTCCTCTTACCAAAGTTACTGTTTCTGTATGGACTCGCAGTTAATTAACAGAGTCTTCTTCCTGTGTCACAGCAGGTACAGACAGGCCACATAACATTTCCTGTCTAATTTGAACCTGCTTCCCTAGTTATTCCTGAGTTATCAGTTTCTCTTTGATATTCATTCTGGGGTGTCATGACCTGCTTACAGATACCATTCAGTGCAGATACCAAAGGCACCTCTTAGCTTGTACCTGCTGTCATCCATCAGTATGCTGAAAACTGTAAGACTTTCAGACACACCCCATTCCTCACCCCCTTTTCTTTCCAGCCAGTCATTCATAAATGGGAATTCATGTTCAAATACTTGTATTTTAAGTCACACATAATTCCATTGTAGTTTATTCATAAAGTATAAGCAGTATTTTACAGCTACGTATTATTCCTATACTAAGTTTTAAGAGTGACTAAGTCATGTTTTTAAGTTTCCAAAAAATTTTCAGACAACGTGACAGAGTTTTAACCAGGCACTACTTTTTCTTTTTATAAGGATTATCAAAATAAACTTATCTATTTGGTACCGGAGAAGCAATTATTAAATGAAAGAATTAAGAACATGCAGCTTGGTAACACACCTGGTAAGTCTCTAAGGTTTGTTTTGCCTCTTCCATTCTTCTCTGCGTGAAGGTGCCAGTCATATTCTTGTGAAAATAGCATTATTTTGTTATAAATAACATTTTTTGTACAGTTAACATTTTCAAAATTATGTGAAAAAAATATCACAGATGTTAGAGCATTTTTACCAATAAAAAGTAAATAAAAATGAAATAAGTAATCATTGTGGTATGCCTTCCTATCTTGATAACATTTTATTTATATGTTTCAAATAAATATCAAATAAAATGTTAGACTATAATTAAATAAGATCTGGGTTTGGCTCTAACCCAAGACTGTATGTGCATTTTGGCAAAATCCTACCCTCATTGTAAAGAACTATTCGGGAGGAGATTTTGCCATGGGAGCAAAGCTGTGAGATTCTGGGTGATAGTCTACAGCAATGATGGCCTTAATAGATCCATAGAAAGAATTCATAGAAAGAATTTTACCAACTTGGCCCTGCCATTTTTGGAACAAAATATTCCAAGATAATTTGTGGGAAAGTAACATTTTTCTTGATCCAAGTCTCAACCAGAATATTGAAGAAAAGACCTCTATGTCAGATAGCATGCCAATAACAACATAGCAGAAGAAAGGTTTATTAAAGAAAAGTAAATCTGCAAGTACCGTGTTAGAACTAACTGAAGTATTCTAAATGTCTCCCTTTGAGTATCTGTCAGCCTTTCCATTCCAGGATTATTATACTTTTGACTCTTTAAGAAGTCCAATAAATAGCATCCCTCATCTTTGCCCAAGTGAGGCAAAAGAGCAAGACATATGAGAGACCAAAATATCACCTCATTTTTGGTAAAGCTCATATTGGACAGCCTGGCTTATTTGTCAGTGTGACAGATACACCTGTAAAACCAAGTAGAACAAGCTTCCTGTGGGCAGTTCAGTCTCAAGAATACAAGGGTGCGGGCATCTGGATGGCTCATTCGGTTAAGCGTTTGACTCTTGGTTTTGGCTCAGCTCATGATCGCACAGTTCATGAGTTCGAGCCACAGAGCCTGCTTCAGATCCTTTGTCCCCCTCTGTCTTCCCCCTGCCAAAAGTAAATAAACATTAAAAAAAGAAAAAGAACACAAAGGACTGGAAGGGTCTAGGCTGTGTATGCCCAAGTCCTTATCTTGAGCTCAGCCGTGACTGAAGGGGTGGAAAGAAGCTGAGAATGTTCTCTTAGTGAAGGGCCCTTTGCACGGAAGAAACACCAGGAATAGAGAATTTTACTGTTGTGAACTCTTCCTACTATGTCCCCCACCTTCCACTGAAATAGTCTCTCCATGTCTCTTCTCAGACTGTCTTCTTACACATAAGTATTTTCTTGGCTGCTCAGAATATATCAATCCCCACCTCACCCCTCCACAGGCATTCCAGGGGCAAGGTGAGCCAGCCCTCCTGATCTGTACAGTCACAGAAAGGATAGCATCAACTCTCATTGTTTTAGTATTTGGATTGTGAATGGAATGTGGAATATATCTTATTGGGGACCTGGTAGAGCTACTCTTTCTCTGTAGAATGTGATCCAGTTCAGCTGTTATTATAGTTATCCAGTTCAGGGGTGCCTGAGTGGCTCAGTCCGTTAAGTGTCCGACATTGGCTCAGGTCATGATCCCACGGTTCGTGAGTTCAAGCCCCGCATCGGGCTCTGTGCTGACAGCTTAGAGCCTGGAGCCCGCTTCAGATTCTGTGTCTCCCTCTGTGTGCCCTTCCCCTGCTCACACTCTGTCTCTCACATTGTCTCAAAAATAGATAAACATTAAAAAAAATTTTTTTTATAGTTATCCAGTTAAAATAGGAAGCTTTTGTTTGGAATTTGCAAAGTACCCTGTATCCCTTAGATTCCTCTCTCCATCTCTGTTGCCATTTAAGATTACCAACCATAGGCCCAGCACCATGCTAGGCAATTTTCATGCATTATTTCTCTTAATCTTTGCAACAGCCCTGTGAAGTAGTTATTGTTATTCCCTTTGTGCAGCTTAGCAAAACTGAGGCTCAGAAAGATTAAGTAGCCCAAGATGGTGGAGTAATGGTTCTCAAATTCTTGTCTAAGTCTAAAGCCCACTGTGCCACCACATTGTCTGCCTTGATTTTCAGTTGCCTAACAAGGTGTTCATAGATATGATATATTCGAATTCAGTATTAAAACATCTGTTACTATTGATGCTCATTTTGAAGAGTACTAGGAATGTATACTAACTTATTTTTTCCACATTGCTTGTCTCCGAACTCAACTAGATTCTGAACTACTTGAGGATAGGACCCATGCCTTACTTATCCTTCTTTTTTACCTGCTATTGCACATAGTGCAGGGCCTTGTACATAGCAGATGTGTAATTTAATGATAAAATATTTGTTGAAATATTGGAAAAGCACTAGAGAATGATAAGAGAACTTAGCAAGGTGTCTGGATAAAAAGTGAGCCTATAAAAATCAGTAACTTTACACTGTATCAAAAGTATTTAATTAGAAAATGTTATGAACAAATCTCATTTACATTAGCATTCTCATTATTATGAATAAAGAAATCTACAACTGTAAAATTTTACTGATATAAAAGATTCCTGGATAAGTATGTGCGTGTTATATTCCTGAATGATCTAGCTCAGTGTTGTAAAGATGTCAGTTTTCTACTACTTTGTCCATACATTCAGTTCCATTGAGGTTTAATTGAAACCTGGCAAGATAATTCACAGATTAACCCAGAAGAGAAAATATGCAGGATTAGGCAAGACTTGAAAAAGAGTAACATTGATGCGGGGAAAACATTAGCTCTACCAGGTATCAAAACATAAGTTAGGAAAGCTCTAGTCCCTAAAGTAGTGTATTATTGATCAGAAAGAAGACATAGAATAATGGAACTGAATAGAGGGTCTAAAAACAGGTCTGTATGTATCTGACCGTTTAGGATACGATAAAGTTGACATTTAACACCAGTGGGGAAAGCACGGGCTGTCAGTAATCACCATCACTTCAGTTAGTGGTCTGGGGGCACTTGCCTATCCGAAAGAGGGGGGCGGCTCTTTACCTCACTGTATGTACGGAAATAAATTCTAGGTAAAATAAGAGGGTAAATATAAAAAGCGACTCTAGAAAATATGTTACAAAAACAAAGGAAAACGTTTGTATGATCTTGGTGTCAGGAAAGTTTCTTCAAATAATACCTAGAGCTATGAAGCAAAATATTTACAGATTTTATGACATAAAAGTGAGCTTTTTCATGATGAAAGACATCATAAATAGTAAAACATTTGAAATACATATAGTACAACAAGAATTTGGAGCTTCTGCAAATCACAAATTAAGACAGCCCAATGGGAGGAAAAAAGGCAGTGGATGAGGTGAGGCAATTCAAGAGAGTGGCCAATAAGCCTATAAACAGGTGTTGATTTGATTTTAGTTGTTACCAAGAAAATACAAATTAAAATAACAGTGAGGTTTCATTTTTTTGCCAGTTAGAGAAAATGAAAAAAGATTGGGACTATCCATTATTGATGAGGGTATGCAGAAGCAGGTACTTGGATGTCATTTTGTGTTGGTGCCCCTTTGTACAAGTATAGTTTGGCAGTTTCTCTCAAATTTGAAGTGTTCAAGTCCTTTTACGTGGCAATTCTTTCACCTCTTAGCCATATAAAATACTTCCATGAGTACTTTAAAATGCATGTGTAAGGATAGTTATTGCAGCATTTTTATGTAGATAGTAGAAAATTAGAAACAACCTAATGCCAATCAAAAGGGAATAGTTATATAAATTGTGAAACAGCCATAATGTAGACTACCATGGAGAAATTGTATGTCTTTTTTTATCCAGTGTTACTGAGAAGTAATTGGCATACATCACTGAATAAGTTTAAGGTATACAGCATAAGGGTTTGGCTTAGATACATTGTGACAGTATAAGTCACTTACCAATAGCGACATAAGAAATTTTACCAAATGTAAACTACCTGATGTTTATATTTCAGATTTAGGGATTGGTTTGCTTCATAAAAAATCATTGGAAAAGGAAGAATTATGCCAAAGACTTAAAGAACAATTAGATGCTCTTGAAAAAGAAACTGCATCTAAGCTATCTGAAATGGATTCATTTAACAATCAATTAAAGGTATTTATTTTCTGTTATATTCATTTGTAGTTCCTGCCTTCTTACCTTCCTCTTTTTGATTTAGTGGAATAAGTAACTAAAGCTATTATTGTTATATGTAGTGTATTCCCGTAATTTATCTTATAATTTGAGCGATACCAGATTACAAGATTGCTTTTAATGTTCTCTGTAGATATTATAAATACTGTTATGTAGTAAAACCTATCATTTATCATAGTTTCCAGTTCTTGACTATTTTTATTGCTATCTATACATTTTTAAGGATAGTTGCCTTTATCAGTATTAGAAAACTGATCTCAGCCCACATGATCTTAGGCAAAATTCTAAGATGGTAGATACGGAAAATTGAAACTCATTCTGGTGATAGAGGCTTTTATAACACACTAGATTTTTTTTTTTGTTTCTTTGTTATGATTTAATTAACCTTTGTGAAGTAATGCAATAATCAGTGAAATCCAAAGCATAACCTGGCACTCTGAACTTTGCATGAAAAGTAAGTTCACGATTCATTATTTGCCGTAGTGGCAGAGCAGATGCCCAGAGTACCTACTGTATGCTTACCATTCTTTGCAGTGTTAGCAGTATGATGAAGCCATAGCTATGAAAGCTGTATTAAAAGGTAAAAACCTTCTAGGTTTTTAGAATGCTGATGGGCCAGCGTTCGAATTTGGGAATAGTCTCAGTGATTTCTTTGCTAACTGAATGTAAAGTTTTCGGAGCCTAAAGTATTCCATGTTTTTCAGGCAGCCATCCACCTCTTCACGTGACTTTTGCTGACTTATTCAGAGTAATAGTACACCAACTATAGAGTGAATATCATAAAGAAAAGAGACCACGCTGGCTTCAGTTAAGGAGGGGAAATTTTAGGCAAATAATGTTGATAGTACATTTTACACAAGCGTATATTTTGTAGAAAATAATTTAAAGAAAACCAAGTAATTTGTCATTGATGGACAGACAAGCCAGCAAAGTTATCTTCCCTACATTATTTTTTTTTAATCTGTACATAGTTTAATTGGCTTTTTATCTGCCTTATCTTACAGTGTGGGAATATGGATGACTCTGTTCTGCAGTGCCTTTTGTCTCTGCTAAGCTGTCTCAACAACCTCTTCCTCTTACTTAAGGTTATTTTCTAATATCTAGCTCCTTTTCTTTGAGTTACTTTACTGTTTTCTTTTCTTAAAAACTGGACTATTCTTTGCATTTATCTGAGTATCTTTGTTTGAAATAACATACACAATGTAGACCTTTTTTCTTTCTGCTTGCTTGAATAGCCTTCTGCTGTCTAACTGCCTGTTTGAGTCTAATGCCAGAAATTCGTAAGGTTGCCCAGAGTAACCTGTCTCATGAGGAGCCCAAGACACTCAAAAATCCCTCAAAATTCCCTTAAAACGTCCCTGTGCATTGGGTTAACTGCTGGGATGATTACTGAGTCAATAAAAAAGAAAGCTAAGGGAATGTGAATTTAAATCATTTACCCATATCACTGGAAATCATTGTTTAAAATAAAAGTTATACTTTCTGAAATACAGAGCAAGGTTATGTCATGTATATACCAGGCTGCTTCCTAATGCTGCTGTAAAGAAAAATCTGAAAGAACCAGTAGTGCAGGGTGGCCTTAGTTACGTCTGGTTACCAGGCCTCATGTTTAGAATGCTTGCCCTTCGGATAAAAATGTTTAAGTCATATACATAAATAGTTCACCTTGTCATTTGTAGCACATAGAGTATTTCAAATACTCCATGAATTCCTGTTTTAATATAATTTAAAGAAAGATGCTTTGCATTTAGCACTTGCTGACCCTAGATTTTGAGTGTTCATTCTACTCCCTTCTACTATGGATGGCAGTAGGCAGTTGCATGTATATGTATGTGTCTTCACACACAGTGAAGACAGGAACATGATAAGTAGAATTCATTTGTTATTTAAGCAAAGGTAGGGCAAGTTGGAAAGATAGTATCAGCTTTTTCTTTATAGCGTAAATGGCCAGAATATCTGGTCTTAGAACTTCTACTATAGGTTGCATAGAAATTTCAACCTAAGTTTCTTCGTCTATAAAATGAGGTTTGATGATGATTTATGGACTGTACTCACACACATAAGCCTGATTATTTCAGTTAGCATTTGATTCTTCACAGGCCAGCAGATTATTCTTGTCTCTTTTTTTACTTTCTTCCTTCTGCTTCCTGCCTTCCAGCCTTTCACTGCTTATTGATAACTTTCATCAGAGGCAATTTAGGAAATTAAAAGGGGATGAGAACTGTAGTCATCATTGCAAAGCAATGCGGAGCAGTTGGTTAATATATTGCTGAAAACTATCCATTGAATTGTCAGTGAGACCTTTGCAGACCTTATTACATTGCCAGTTTAGTTATGTGAGCAGAAGCTGGCCTGCACAGATCAGGAATGAACGGGAGTTGAGGAAGGGCTGAGTATGAACAGCTTTGGGAGGAGAATGCAAAGAAAGCCTGAGGTCAAAGGAAAACCTTTTTTTTTTTGGTTTCAGAAAGACTTGAAGGACAAAGGATACAAACTTTCCGTTATGCAAGATGGATAAGTTCTGGGATCTGTTGTACAGTGTGGTGACTATAGTTAGCAATATCCTGTTGTACACTTGAGATTTGCTAAATAGGAGAGAAAATGGTAACTATGTGACATAGGGATGTTAATTAACTTGGTTATGGTAATCATTTCACAGTATATACTAATATTGAAACATCAAATTATATATCTTTTTTTTTTTTAATTTTTTTTTAACCTTTATTTATTTTTGAGACAGAGAGAGACAGAGCATGAACGGGGGAGGGGCAGAGAGAGAGGGAGACACAGAATCGGAAGCAGGCCCCGGGCTCTGAGCCATCAGCCCAGAGCCCGACGCGGGGCTCAAACTCACAGACCGCGAGATCGTGACCTGGGCTGAAGTCGGCCACTTAACCGACTGAGCCACCCAGGCGCCCCAAATTATATATCTTAAACATGTATAATTTTTATTTGTCAGTTATATCTCAGTAAAGCTTGGAGGTGGGGAATAATTGGGACCACGCTTGGAGATGGTATCAGCTTTCTGTGAGGTAGTTGGTTACATGGTGAAGAGATAGCTTCTGTTAGGACAGAGGAATGGAAATGGAGAAAACAGAGCTGGTTAGGTAACTCACCATATCTGTCTTAATGATGATTGCCTGGCTCAAGCCAAATATCTCATTGCTGAATTCCCAGCACCTACATGGATCATATACATGAAATGTAGTGGGTGGCAAGAAATACTTGTGGAATGAATGAATGGTTTTGAATGTTCTCAGAAAATATGCAGCATTTAGGGTTAGTATATGGAGTTTATGGGGAAAAAAGGTAGAAAGAAATTTACCAAAAAACAGCAGAGAGCCATGTATCCCAGATGCCAGCAACACTTGTGACTCCATGTATTTTTTCTGCTAAATAAAGGCTATTTTTTTAATGGGAAAAAACAAAAACAAAAACAAAAACAGCTTGAAGGAGACTGAGGAGAGAAAGGGAGAAAGGTAGTGAGAGATTGAGTGAGAGATATGAGGTGATAGTAACTGATAGAGTCCTAGGGAACCAGATTGAGATAGAATCCAGAGCCTGGATTTAAGGATTAGATAAAAAGACTTTGACTGTAGCATATGGAGAAAAGATGAGTGTGGATACAGCTAAATTTGCTGGTGGAGAGTAGGAAGCTGACAGCTTCAAGACTTAAAATCAGAAGCAAGTTGGACCATTACAAGGAATCTTCCTGGGTAGTTGAGGACATGGAATAATTCCAACTGGATAGAAGAAGATGGGTGCAGCTGCAGGAAGTTTTATTGATTTTTGAGATGGAAAGATGAGGGAACTCTAATGAGGGAGATTTAATGAGGCAAGATTATTAGCTGGTAGTGAGAATGGATGGAAGATTAGGAAGTTGCAAGAGAGAGAAGTAGGCCTGGTGAGGAATAGACATCTTGGTGAGGGTAGGGGGTGCACACTTAGTAGAGGAAAACAGTAGATGTGCTGAGCAATGTTGGGTGCCTGTTTGAAGTTGGAGGTCATGAATATAAATTGAAAACAGCATACCTGGGGCACATGGGTGGCTCAGTCAGTTAAGCGTTGACTTTAGTTCAGGTCATGATCTCATAGTTCATGGGTTTAAGCCCCATGTCAGGCTCTGTGCCGATAGCATGGAGCCTGGACCCTGCTTCAGATTCTGTGTTTCCCTCTCTCTGCCCCTTCCCCGCTCGTGTGCTGTCTCTCTCTCCAAAATAAACATCAAGGGGTGCCTGGGTGGCTCAGTCAGTTAAGCGTCCGACTTCGGCTCAGGTTGTGATCTCGTGGTCCGTGAGTTCGAGCCCCGTGTCGGGCTCTGTGCTGACAGCTCAGAGCCTGGAGCCTGTTTCAGATTCTGTGTCTCTGTCTCTCTGACCCTCCCCCGTTCATGCTCTTTCTCTCTCTCAAAAATAAATGTTAAAAAAAATTTTTTCTTTTAAATAAATAAATAAACATCAAAAAATAATAAATTTAAAAAGAAAAGAAAACAACATACCTAACTGTATGCTTGGGATGAGCACAAGGAAGGCTAATGAAGTAGGTTCATAGGTTCATACAGGTTTGAGGGGTTTTGTTTGTTTTAGAATTTTTAACATTTATTTATTATTGAGAGACAGAGACAGAGCATGAGGATGAGAGGGGCAAAGAGCAAGGGAGACACAGAATCCGAAGCAGGCTCCAGGCTCTGAGCTGTCAGCACAGAGCCCAACGCAGGGCTCGAACCCATGAACTGTGAGATCATGACCTGAGCTGAAGTCAGAAGCTTAACCAACTGAGCCATCCAGGCGCCCCAGGTTTGAGGTTTTAATAGACGTGGCAACGAGGCAGGGGGACAGGGAGTTGCAGATCTTGACACACTAATTACAGTAAAGGTGAACTCTGAAATATGGGCTGGACAAGTAGGAGTATGAGGAGAGGAAGGGGTGCTGATGAAAAAGGAGAGAATGATGGGGTCAAGAATGGAGGTCTTAGGTTGGAAAACTGTTGAAATGGGTGCACCAGGTATAAGAAAAGCTTGAAGGATAAGAACTTCTGTTTGAAGAATGAGATATTTAATCAGTAGTTCTGTTTCTAATGATGACAAGATTCAAGGTATAATAATGCAAATGGCGGATTAAATAGAGTATAAAAGGGAGAGTTGAGGTTTTGATCGAGTCCATGTGGATTTCAAACCCTTGGAGTAGTGAAGATTAATGAATGAGGATCAGACCAGATTATCAAGAAATGACAATAAAGAAGAAGAAGAGGGGGTGTTGCAAGATGGTGTGAGCCTCAGAAAAGCGTTAGTTTGTAAGAGTGAAGAGAATGGTCTGGAAATGGCAGTGAAGAGCAAGGAAAATAACTTTAGTTCTCCCTTCACCCTGATGTAAATGGAATATGTGGTGATAAACTGAGAGGGAAATCGAGGAAAAGCATGTCTTAAGGGATCAGCCAAAAGGGCAAAGAGCTAAGGGAGTTTCCGTTCAGAGATGTGTGGATATTTGGGGAACTTCCTGACCACAAACAGGAAGTTCCTGGGCAGTGCAAGGGTTTAGGAGAGAAAGGGTGGGGAATTGGGTCAGATCAAGAGATAAACAGCATTCTAGAGATGAGAATTTAGGTGGTAAAGGATGACAAGGAAGGCCAGGTGGGTTGACAGGTGAGACAGAATTGGTCTCTGGTGTCGGAGGAAGACAGGCAGTGAGTTCTAATGTGTGGTCTTTGAGACAGTGTTTGGAGTGATCACTGCTTTAGCCTACTTGTGGTGAAATGGAAGCATAAAATTGTAAGTTTGTTTTCTGAAGATACTATGTTCTTCTGGACCCTGTAATGTTCATGTACAGGATCAGTGGTAATTTTTACTCTTTTGCTCAAGTCACACTAGGACACATAGCACAGCCAGTGGATTCAAAGGTGAGATATTTGACAGGCCCTTATTCCATTAAGGAAATTCACACACTGTCCTGTCTTTAGCATTGAGTTGCAGTGAAAACAGTCGTGGCCGTGGAGTCTGAAGAAATGAGTCCTGGTCCTATCCATACCACTTGCTAGCTGTGTAACTGTCATTTAACCTCAAAATTTTGCTTTCTTCAGTTACAGCTGACAATATGTGCTCTGCCTTCTTTGCAGTCTTAGGACAATTAAATGAGATAGCATATATACAGAAGTGCTTTGTGAACTATTATGTACTATACAAATCTTTTTATTGTTCTTATCAGGGTAGGGATTATCCTGAATCTCCACAGTACTTTTAGTGCATTGGAAGGTCACCACTGCTGACTTGGGATAATGATTGAGGAGATCCTATTCCTTGGAGAGAAAGTGTCACCACCAGAATTGTGGCTTATCGTAGACCTCTATTCTAAACCTTTCCGTTGGGACTTTTGTCATTCTGGCCTTGCTGACTAGTCCTCAATTACTGTAGACAGTGCTTCTAAAATTGAATTTTACTGATGGCTCATCCGATTCAGGATCGAGGCAGGTGATCTCTCTTGTTGGTTAACAAGCTCTGAGAGAATCGGTACACTGGGTTGGTAAATGGTCATCACTTACGCTTGATGTTGCCTCTTATTCAGAATACTGCTTTTATGTTCTTGCATCACAGTCACCCCCTTTAGAACAGACATGAAATACTGTTTGTTTCAATTCCCTTTAAATCATTTAATCTTAGAAATGTTTCCTAGCTAATAAAAGATATTTTAGTAATTTATCTGACAGTGAGTTTAAGTGAAAGTAAGTATAGAATCTGGTATGTGCAGGAATTTGAATGGCATGGTGGAGGTAGTTCAAAACTAGGCAAGTCCCTTAATCATCTGAGCCTCAGAAGTGGTCACCACCTGGGTGGCCCAGTTGGTTGAACGTCCAACTTCATGATCTCGCGGTTTGCGAGTTCAAGCCCCTCATTGGTCTCTCTGCTGTCAACACAGAGCCTGCTTTGGATCCTCTGTCCCCTTCTCTCTCTGCCCCTCCCCTGTTTACTCTCTCTGAAAAATAAAAATAAACATTTTTTTTTAATTTAAAAATCTTTTAGAAATGGATGATCGTTGTATCTATTTTACGAGAACACTATCGAGATCAAATGTAGGTGTTATGTGTAACAGCACATTAAAGTGCTACACAGATGTTCAGGGGGCTTAGGGGATGTTAAGTTTGAGGAGCTAATTTGCATTCTATGATTTTTTTCTTTTTTTTTCTTTTTAAAAATTTTTTTTAATGTTTATTTTTGAGAGAAAGAGTGTGAGCAGGGGAGGGGCAGAGAGAGAGGGAGACAGAATGCGAAGCAGGCTTCAGGCTCTGAGCTGTCAGCACAGAGCCTGACGCCAGTCTCGAACCCACAAACCATGAGATCATGACCTGAGCTGAAGTTGGACATTTAACTGACTGAGCCACCTAGGCGCCCCTATGATTTTTTTTTTTTTTTTCATGACTAGTAACGTTCTGTCCTGATTATGTGACATTATTCAGCTGAGTTGTATTTTGTCAGTTGAATCTCTTTTATGTCTTGGTCTTTGGAAAGAACATCATATGCTTTCTTTAAGCAAAATCAGAATATAAGATTGCTTCCTATCACTTAGGAGATATTCAGTATTGGTGGTTAAAGTTCAGTGAGTTACATCTTTCACTTCTATCAGGATGGTAGAAGAAAGAAGTACTCGGGGCGCCTGGGTGGCGCAGTCGGTTAAGCGTCCGACTTCAGCCAGGTCACGATCTCGCGGTCCGTGAGTTCGAGCCCCGCGTCAGGCTCTGGGCTGATGGCTCGGAGCCTGGAGCCTGTTTCCGACTCTGTGTCTCCCTCTCTCTCTGTCCCTCCCCCGTTCATGCTATGTCTCTCTCTGTCCCAAAAAAAAAAAAAAAAAAAATTTAAAAAAAAAGAAAGAAGTACTCTGAGAAATGAAAACAATTGAAGTAGATGCTGGATTTAACCATTTTTGTGAGTGCTTTGTTGAGCCCTGTTGAGGTACACTTGGGTCCAAAACTAAGTAAACCAATCCTAACCAAGTGGTCAAGTATAACATTACCAAAATGGTGCAAACCAACTTTTTGTCTCCTGGTATGTTGCACTGAAAGAAACACAACATCATGTCTATACTGTTTCTGCCAAAAATATTTGATCTAGGTGTAAGGAAGTAATTAGACATGCCCAAATTGTCTCTAAAAATGTGAATCTCACAAAAGATGGAGGAAAGTTTCCAGATTTAAAGAGACCAAAGAGCCATGACCGAAGGGCACTTCATGAGCCATGACTGAAGGATCGTGACAGCGAAACGATCCCTTGATTGGATCATGGATCAGAAAACTGTTATTGAGGACAGTATTTACACTAGTGGGGACATTTTTTAATATAAACTCTGTATTAAGTGACATTTTATGGCTGTGTTAAATTTCTTTAGTTTGGTACTGGCATTGGCCTTGTAGTTATGTAGACTAATGATGAAGTATCTGAAGGCATCAGTGTCTTCAACTTAATCAAATTTCCTGTATGTTTGAAAGTTTTCAAAATAAAAAAGCAGAGAAAAATTTAGAATGGCAAAATGTCAAGTGTTTGAAAACTGAAAAAGTAGATAAAGTATGTTTTCAAGTTATAAGGGTACTAAGTAGATTAACCAGGGGAAGATATCAACACTGGGCAATGGAGAGGGAGGGGGATAGTGTAAATGAGCAGATTACTCATCTGGCATACCAGGTGTCAGTAGCCATTTTCTAATTCATAAATGAAGATCTATTAATGTTAGCCAAGTTTTATGAAGGGCTTTCTCTGGGACTGACACCATTCTGTCTTATTTATATTAACTTATTAATCCTTACCTTAACCTCGTGATGTAGGTAGATATTATTATTCTCCACATTCACACAGAAGTAAATTAAGGCTCAGAAGTTGAGTCATACAGCTTGTAAGTGTAAGAGCAGAATTTCAACCCAAATAGTTAGCATTTGACCTTAAATGGTTATATTGGGAGGAAAAAAGATGAAAATTTCTAAGCTAAGCATTCAACTTGAGAAGCTAGAAAAAGGCTAGCATAATAAAGCAAAAAAAGTAGAAGGAAATTCATGAGAGAAAAGACAGACATTTAATACAAAGAATCAAGAAAGCCAGTGTTTGAGTCTTTTAAAGATTAATAAAATGAAACCTCTGGCAAGACCGATTTTAAAAGAAAGTGGAAATAACGAAAATTATTCATTAGGAGTGCAAAGGATATACAATTAAATATGCTGCAAACATAAAAAGAAAAGGATATTATGACAGATTTTTGCACATAAATATAAAAACATAGATGAAGTTACAACTTGCCAAAACTGACTCAAAATATAAAGTGTCTGGGTAGCTCTATCATCATAAAATATTTTATTTTATTTAAAAAAAATTTTTTTTAATGTTTTTATTTATTTTTGAGACAGAGAGAGACAGAGCATGAGCAGGGGAGGGGCAGAGAGAGAGGGAGACACAGAATCTGAAGCAGGCTCCAGGCTCTGAGCTGTCAGCACAGAGCCCAACGCGGGGCTCGAACTCACACACCGTGAGATCATGACCTGAGCTGAAGTCAGACGCTCAACCAACTGAGCCACCCAGGCACCCCATCATAAAATATTTTAAATCTATAGTTTGAAATCTTCCCTAAAAGAGAATCCAGACCCAGAGTTTTTACTGAAGGAACAAGTAAATCTAGTCTTATACAACGGTTCTGAAATACAGAAAATGTGGGAATATTCCCAACTTATATGAAGTTATCATAAACATATCAAAACCTGATAAGAACAGTATGAGAAAGCATAACTATGGGCCAGTTTAACATAGAGATAAAAGTTCTAAACAATATTAAAAAGATGAATGCAGAATTTATTAAAAAAAGGATAATCCATAGTGACCACAAAATTGGATTTACCTTAGTCATGCAAAGATGGTTTGACATACAAAAATGTGTAGTTTGCCATATAAACAGATTAAAGGGGGGAAAATGGTATATATCTCATTCGATGCAGAAAAGGCATTTGTAAAATTTAATATCCATTCATGATTAAAACATGAAAAACTTATTAGCAAATTAGGAATAGAACTTCCTTAACCTGAAAAAGAAGATCTGTCATTCTATTAAGACTGCAGTAGTTCTGTCCATAGTTACTTCATTAGTTTACTTGTTCTGAGTTAACTAATATATTTAACCAGGGCCTCCTGGAGGGGGTGACTTGATCCAGAGGAGTGAGTCTAGTGCTAGGAATTGCTAAGATCACTGCAGTCAAGCAGAGGAAGTTTCTGGCAAGACTTACGGTGCTCTTCAGATGTTATTAGTATGTATAGACTATTGTTTATGCATTCTCATGCATCCAGTAAATACTAATTAAATATCCACACTATCCCAGGCCCTCTTGGGTGGGGATGCTTTGATGAAAGACAGTCCTGTTGTCAAGAAACTGACTCCAGTGGAGGGGGCAACCGTACAGTCAGAAGATGCTGACTTTGATAGAGGGAGGGGCACTGGATGCCTTGGGGATCAAGGGAAGCTCATGAACTCAGCCACTGGAGGAATGGAGCTCATAAAGAAAGACTTAGAGTGGTATCTTACAGGACAAATTGGAGGGCTAACCTTGCAATGATAAGATCAGACATTAATTTGGCTCCTTTTTACTCTCCTTTTAAACTTCCGATTCCCCTTCTTTAGGACCTCAGCCAATAATAATAGCTAAAATTATTATGAACTTAACATGTGCCCTGCACAGTTTGTAAGCACTTTGTGTGTATTAACCCATTTAATCCTCACAAGAACATTGTGAGGCATGTATTATAATTACATTTTACAAATGGGGAAACGGCTGAGTGACTCTCCTAAGGTTCCTCAGCTCATCACTGACAGAGCCTGATTCAGACCTCTGCTCCCAGAGTCCTTATCACTAAAGCAAACTGCTTCTCCATAGACTGTAACCACCATTATTCTTCTGCTTTTCACTAGAATTTGGAGAAAGGTACAACCAAGGGAACTATAGAAGCCGAGATTTGTGGAAACTGCTCTGAATGCAGTATTTGTGTTGTTATTGGCTCAAGCTGCCCATCTTGATCTCAGACATTTTGGACATAGTCTTCAGACACCACGTTGTACTCAAATCTATCACTTCAATCAAGTTAAAAGGGTTCACCTATAAAATATTTTATTTCTGGAAAGAAATTGAGTTTGGGTTTTTGGAATTTTTTTGTTTCGGAAGATTTTTTGTTTGGAGTTTCGTTATTGTGTGTGTGTGTAGATACCCCCAAAACATTTTTTACCAAAACGTTCTACCAAACACAGTTAACCCTTGAGCAACATGGGTTGGGCGCCAATGCCCAATATAGTTGAAAATCTGCATACAACTTTTTGACTTCCCCAGAACTTAACTACTAATAGCCTACTGTTAACCAGACATCTTACCTGTAACAGAAACAGTGATTAACCCAGATTTTGTGTTATATGTATATTATGCTATATTCTTAAAATTAAGCTAGAGAAAAGAAAATGTTACTGAGAAAATCATAAAGAGAAAACACATTTACAGTATTATGCCATATTTATTTTAAAAAATCTGTGTATAGGTGGACATGCAATTCAAATCCGGTTGTTTGAGGGTCAGCTGAACTGTTTATTTAAGGTCTCACCTTTGCCATGAAACCTCTTTTGATTACTTTAAGTTTTTTTTTTTTGGGGGGGGGGGTTGGTTTGTGCTTTTATTTCCTCTTCCATATTCCAGCCTTTTTGTACTCTCTTGTTCAGGATTCTGTAGATTCCATGTAAAAGAAAGTCAGTTCAAAATAGTTAAGCTAATGAGAGTAGTTACTGGCAGAGTACCAGGACTGCTGACTGAGTCAGTAGAAGCACTCCTGGGCAGGGGCAGTTCTAAGACACAGGAATGCACTTGGAGATTCACTTCCCCCAGTCCTCCCTCTCTGCCTCCAGTCTTTGCTTCTCTCTTTTCTGTGTTGATTTCATTTCTACCCCAATGGCTACACTGTAGTGGGGCATCTCCAGGTTTAGCTTCAGTTTAATGAGCTTCAAGCAGGAAAGAGTTCTTTCTCCCCTCTTCAGTCTGTTCGAATCTCAGCAGAGGATTCTGGCCCAGCTTGGATCAGATGTCCTTTGGACCAGTCATTCTGGCCAGGGAGGTGGGTTGCTCTGATGGGTTCAGCCTAAATTAAATGACTGCACCCCAGTGGGAGTGAGAGGAGCACTGAATTTGACAGATTCATCACAACCATATCAAACAGGGTTGGAGCAGGTACTTGGGAAAGGTGCTTTTAGAAGAAGATATAAGGAAAAATGCTGAACAGATAACCACAGGTTTCCACTAAGGCACTGAGCTCTATCCCACATTTTGGCACTTTTTGCTGCTTTGAGATAAGTGAGCTCTTTGAAAGCAAAGACTGCAGCCTTGAGAGTTAGAGGGCCCTCGATTTGATCCCCTGCATATCTGTGCAGCACTGCATAGAACTAGATGCTCAATAAACAAGTGTTTATTTCAATTCCTGTTTGGAATACTTTTCGTTATTTTGGCTCTCTCTAGTCAAGGATGTCATGGCAGACATCCTTTCCATTTTTAGTTTTAACTGAATTATTCAATAATTGTTGATGGGTTGTTAATTGTTAAAAAGTTATGGGTAACTTGGTTAAACTACATATGTAAAAAATATGATTGAACAAAATTCCTCTTCAAATAATAAGCAAATATCTTCCCCATATTTTTAATGGATTGGCTTTTTATTGAAAATAAAGTACCGGGGCGCCTGGGTGACTCAGTCGGTTAAGCGGCCGACTTCGGCTCAGGTCATGATCTCGCGGTCTGTGAGTTCGAGCCCCGCGTCGGGCTCTGTGCTGACAGCTCAGAGCCTGGAGCCTGTTTCAGATTCTGTGTCTCCCTCTCTCTGACCCTCCCCTGTTCATGCTCTGTCTCTCTCTGTCTCAAAAATAAATAAACATTAAAAAAAGAAAAAAAGAAAGAAAATAAAGTACCAAATCAAAGAATTGGCTTATAAAATTGTCTTATCTGTATTCCTTAGAAATGAATTAATACAAAAGTAGGTGATTTTAACATGTTTGTCCTCAGTGGTTAGTTACAAGGCTTAAATATTTGTTTTCAAGTTTTTTTTTAATCATCCAGAGATTTCTAAAACTTTTACTCTTTTTACTTTAGTTTAACTTGCTTTAGGATTTGTGTCTGTTAATGAAAGTGCCACATTATTACGTAAGACAAAAATAGTTAAATCAACGGTATATTGACTTATTTTCATTTTCTCCTTAGGAACTGAGAGAAAGCTACAATACACAGCAGTTAGCCCTTGAACAACTTTATAAGATCAAACGTGACAAGTTGAAGGAAATTGAAAGAAAAAGGTCAGAGCTAATACAGAAGAAGAAACTAGAAGATGAGGCTGTAAGGTAATGTAACTAATAAATTTATCATACTGTATTACTATTAGATTTCTAACTTTATTGCTCATATCTTTAGTTTGACTATGAAAATTTAAGGGAAATAAAAGGATTATTCTAGGATGCTAATTAGATTGTCAGTTTTAGAAATTCAGGTCTTCTTTTGGGACTGAGTTTATAGTAATCAATTTTATGTTCCATTAGTGAAAAATAGGGGCTTTGGAGTCAGGCCTTCTTGATCTTCTTGGACTTCTTGATCTGCCACTTAATGATTTGGGTGACTTTGGTTGAGTCACTTTACCTTTCGAACCCCAGTTTCTCCATCTCAGAAATAGAAATACTGATGTATGCTTCATAGGTAACTGAGAATTAAATAAAAATAATCTAGCTAAAGAGCCAAGCATAAATGTCTGGCAGTCATCATTTCCATCTCTCCACTGTAAATCTATTACTGTTTCCTGAAAGATCACAAAAACCAAATACTTAATTTTACAGAGTGATAAGATGGAGTGTATAATGCTATGTTGACATATTTCTCTTTGTACCGCTGATATCTATCAATTGCCTCCATTTGTAGCTAGGAAAAGTAGGACAGTTGTGGAATTTGACAGAACCATTTATTTAGAGACTTGGCATGATTTTTTTTTCTGTCTGCAGAATCTTATTTCTAATATGTTCCTCAGTTACTTCCCCAAGTTCTCTAGTGTCAGAAATGAATATAATTAACAGATATTGATGAACCAACATTCCTTTGCCTCAGAGATAAGTAGATGAGTAATGCCCATGAAAGAGCTAATATTACTAGGGAGGCAAGAAGGACACATTACCATATGGCAGGTCTCTCTTTTTAATGGCTTCAGAATAGCTACTCCCAGCACATTTTTAATGAGTGGCTGCTGTTGGCTGTGATGAAGGAGACTCTCTGGTTTTACTCCTGGCTGCTCGATTCCTCATAATTCCAATAAGAAATGGAGACAGCTAAACAGATCATTATGGTACTCTTAACTCCAAGGCCCCTACTTTTGTGGCCCCCAACAAGAGACACTAGAATAATATAGAAGCAGAGACAGTGAAGTTCAAATTCAGAATGCCTTTATTTGCCACTTAACTGTGCCACTGATCCTTATGCAGTAACTACACAGCTAGTCACAGTGTCAGAATTTTCCACTGACCCATTGCCAGTATCTTGATATCTCTTCATTACCGCTCACAATTTTTTTCAGGCCAACAAACCATAGTAGTAATGTACATTTTCATGTCACTCATCCTCCTCACATCTTCTGCAGTGGAAGAGGGAAGAAATCAGAGGAGAATCACATGGAGAATCGGTCCAGAGCTGAGTCTTAACAACTACAACTTGGTTTCTTGGCCATTTGCCCAGGAAGGTTCCCTCCTTGTCCCACACTGTTGGTTATAGTCAGGTTTTCACATTGTAGATGTGGCCTCTGCCCTTTGTCCAGCTTCTGTGCCATCTTTTGGCTCTGGACCAGTTTGTCATCCACTAACACATATATAAGAAAGTTTACCAGAATTTTAATTTTATATTCTCGTAACTCTAGTCTGCTTTATCCCAGGAAACATGTGGTAAATACTCTGATAGTGGTGTTTATAATGCTCTGGGAATTCAAATAAAGGCTAGATTCATCTTAGGTGTAAAAGAGCGTCAGAGAAGGTTACAGAGGAACTAACTGGGAAAAGGAACGGTAGTTGAAATTAAGAAAGGACCCCAGGGTGTTTGTCCACATCCCCTACTAATACATCTTTGCTATATAATAATATATAATTTCATAAGGTTGCATATAAATACATAAGAAATGTGTATTCTACAGTTTGCCAGGAACAAGATCTGATATATTTTTTTTGATGTTTCTATTCTTTTTTTTTTTTCAATATATGAAGTTTATTGTCAGATTGGTTTCCATACAATACCCAGTGCTCATCCCAAAAGGTACCCTCCCCTCCCTCCCACCCCCCATCAACCCTCAGTTTGTTCTCAGTTTTTAAGAGTCTCTTATGCTTTGGCTCTCTCCCACTCTAACCTCTTTTTTTTTTTTTCCTTCCCCTCCCCATTGGGTTTCTGTTAAGTTTCTCAGGATCCACATAAGAGTGAAACCATATGGTATCTGTCTTTCTCTGTATGGCTTATTTCACTTAGCATCACACTCTCCAGTTCCATCCATGTTGCTACAAAGGGCCATGTTTCATTCTTTCTCGTTGCCACATAGTACTCCATTGTGTATATAAACCACAATTTCTTTATCCATTCATCAGTTGATGGACATTTAGGCTGTTTCCATAATTTGGCTATTGTTGAGAGTGCTGCTATAAACATTGGGGTACAAGTGCCCCTATGCATCAGTACTCCTGTATCCCTTGGGTAAATTCCTAGCAGTGCTATTGCTGGGTCATAGGGTAGGTCTATTTTTAATTTTTTGAGGAACCTCCACACTGTTTTCCAGAGTGGCTGCACCAATTTGCATTCCCACCAAGGGAGCAAGAGGGTTCCCGTTTCTCCACATCCTCGCCAGCATCCATAGTCTCCTGATTTGTTCATTTTAGCCACTCTGACTGGCGTGAGGTGATACCTGAGTGTGGTTTTGATTTGTATTTCCCTGATGTGGAGCAACGTTGAGCACAAGATCTGATATTTTTGCATAACAAATTTTAGGACATGATACAAATTCTTTTTTTATTATTATTTTTTAATGTTTATTTTTGAAAGAGAGAGAAAACACGATCAGGGGATGGGGAGAAAGAGAGGAAGACACAGAATCAGAAGCAGGCTCCAGGCTCTGAGCTGTCAGCACAGAGCCCAATGCGGGGCTCGAACTCACTAACCGCAAGATCATGACCTGAGCCGAAGTTGGACCCTTAACCAACTGAGCCACCCAGGCGCACCAAATTCTCTTTCTTTTATGTAAAGGAAAGCAAAGCAAGGAAAAGAAAACTTATGGAGAGAAAACCTTAGAAAAGAGGAAGAAGAAAAACAAAAGCGACTCCAGGAAGAAAAAACACAAGAAAAAGTTCAAGAAGAGGAACGGAAGGCTGAGGAGAAACAATGTAAGGGTAAGGATAAAAATGATAGATTTGATTTTTCTGAGACAGAGCAACGAAAGCAACAAGAAAAAATGATTCTGATGAGAGGGAAAAAATATATATAAGTAGATGTTAACCTTTGAGTCTGAAAAAACCTTTTTCTGAATTAAACTTGGAGGAGTGTGTAGGCTTGTTAAAACAGACTGAGGGTAGAAGTCTTAAAACAACATGTAGAAAAGAAAATTGTAATCACTGACTAACTATGAACAGACTCTGACATTTTCATAATTGAAGTAAACAGCTGTAAAGAGTTTCTTCAATTGGTGTTAACTATAAACTTTATTTTTTTTAATGTTTATTTTTGAGAGAGAGAGAGAGGGAGAGAGAGAGTGTGAGCAGGGAAGGGGCAGAGAGAGGGAGACACAGAATCTGAAACAGGCTCCAGGCTCTGAGCTGTCAGCCACAGAGCCTGATGTGGGGCTTGAACTCACAGACTGTGAGATCATGACCTGAGCCAAAGTCAGACACTTAACCAACTGAGCCACTCAGGTGCCCCTAAACTGTTTATTTTAATGAAACACCAATAAAATTTAAGTCTTTGCACACTGAAATTTCCTCAAAAGATATACTTTGTTTTTGATGCACCTCAGAGTCCATTCCTAAAATACTTTAAATATTATTGATACATATCTCTTTTGGACAGACAAATATTTCAATCCTTATTATTGGCACATGTGTTGAAATTTCTATAAGCTAAAGCATTCATTCTGCAAATGAATAAAGTAAAATATTTTTATTCTTATCAAAGCTAGTGTATTTGTGAACTCTTCTGTGTTTCTTTTGGAACCATACTGGTGCATTTAGAGCTCTTTCTTCACTGAACCCTGTTTGCTGCCAATCTCCTCATTTGTGACCTCTCTTTTTGTCTCTTCCTGTTGTATCCTGACTGCCACAGATCAAACCTTGCTGCTTAGCCGCCTGCACTTTGCACAGCCTCGCCTGCCACCACTCATACATCTTCCCATACATCCTCACTCATGGCCCCCCACAAGTCGTGTCTTTGTATCATTGCCTCCTGCTTTCCTAAAGATAAATGTCCTTGTTTGCTTTTATATTGATTCTGTGGCCATACAACATATTTAAATTGTAACAAGCCTTTGTCAAATGGATTTTCATTTTGCTGTTTGATGTTCAGTTCTTTTTCTTTTTGATTTTACAGGCTCTTTATATTGAGTCATCGCAAAGATGGGTACACGTGAAAGTAGCAAATAATGACAATTATCTTCCCTTTAGGTGAGCCAGCTACTGCTTTGGTGAATTATAGAGCATTGTACCGCTTTGAAGCCAGGAGCCATGATGAGATGAGTTTTAATTCCGGGGATATAATACAGGTAGGAAACAGTCTTTTTTGCTCATGAAGAAGCTTAATACAATGTAATATATTACTCTATAATTTTATATAGTGATATACCATTTAAAATGTATACCTTAAGCTTTATCTGATTTGTCCCTAATGAGATGCTGCAGACTTGCATATTATTTATCACTGCTGTGTTCTAGGTAAGGAAGCTTAGACTTACACAAAATGTTAACAGTCAGTAGGACAGTGCCAGAGTGGGTCACAAGTACGCATCTTTGATTTCCAAATCCAGTGGTCTTTACACTGTGCCATACTGCTTCACAGCATAAATAGTGATGCTGAGGGTTGCCTGGGTGGTTCAGTCGGTTAGGCGTCTGACTTTGGCTCAGGCCATGATCTCACAGCTCTTGAGTTCAAACTCTGTGTCAGGCTCTGTGCTGACAGCTCAGCCTGCTTTGGATTCTCTCTCTCTCTCTCTCTCTCTCTCTCTCTCTCTCAAAAATAAACATTTTTTAAAAAGTGATGCTGATTGTGTTGTTTTAATAAATTACCAATGAAATTTGGGGGTGCTGATTATTTCCTGACAACCATTAAAAGAATTGAAGGAAGTAGACTCTATAGCCCTAACTAGATGCAATCCCTTGTTCCTTGAAACTAAAGGCCTTTATTATATTGTCACAAACCATGTAAAATGGATGAATAAGAGAAGATGCAGGGAATAGCATTTGATACAGCTATTGTGATATAATGGAAAGAATACAGGCTTTAGAAGCATAGTAACTTGGATTTTAGTCTCTGTGTCACTTTTCTTCTTAGTAAATTAAAGTAATATTACCTAGAATACCTAGCCAGTGTGTGTTTTCTTTTTAGCCTGCATAGTCACCAGTTTGGTGTCTTTTATCAGTTATACTGCAACTATTTAATGGTACTTGGCATAGGTTTTACCAGAAACCTCTGTTCAAACACTCAGGTTAATCCCCAGCTACACATTCCTTCTGTTACCGTTGCCACCACTGACAATCCACAGTCTGCTGGCCCTCCTGTTCCTCCTCCACCTGTTGGTGATGATGAAGTTGTGTCTAAGAATGAAGAGATGCAGCCTATCTCTGGACATGTTTGGTCAAGAACCTATTTATATTTTTGGTTCTGTCTTTTACCATCAACAAGTATTTGTTGAGGGCTATGCTAGGGATATAGTAAACAAGACACACAGTCTCTGCACTTAATGAGCTGGTAGTCTGATGAGAAGGACATTCTAAAGCAGAGGAAGGAAGGTGGTAGAAAGCTACTAGCTTTACAGCAGACCTCCCCCGTGGTCATCAAGCCAATCTGATGGCGATGACAACAGGAACATTGAGTCAGCTGGAGTTTCTTGAGGGTGTTCTCTGCCAAATCGCTGATATAACCAATGAGTCATGAGTTACTACCAGATACCTGATTTCGACAACTTGGTTGATGACCATGTCATTCACTGAGAGAGGAAGATCAAAAGGAGGGAATTTAGGTGAGAATTATAATAAGTTCAAGTTTGGATGAGTTTCAGATTTCTGGATAGCAGTTGAATATCCAGAGATGTCTAGAGAGATCTCAGGCAGAGATCAGAGGCCAATTTGAGTGTCATCATTGTGTTGTGATGGTAATTGCCTTGAGCATAGCGGATGAATGATGATCCTTAAGAGACACTAACACTAAAGGGATTATTAGAAGAAGAGGAGCCTTAAAAAGAAACGACTAGAGTCATTAGGAAAAAGCCAGGAGAGTTTAGTGTCAATGAACTTTGAGAAGAGTGGTCTGCATGTGAATAAGATAGGACTTAGAAAACAGCCATTAGATTAGCAGTATCAGAGCTATTGTTAACCTTGAGGAAAACAGTTGAGTGGAATGGTGGGGAACAAGCCAGATTTCAGTGACCTGAAATTGGAAGGGAGGAAGAGGAGACAGTGAATATATAAAATTCTTTGAAGGAGCTTAGCTTTTGACAGTGGGAAGGGAGGGCGCCTGGGTGGCGCAGTCGGTTAAGCGTCCGACTTCAGCCAGGTCACGATCTCGCGGTCCGTGAGTTCGAGCCCCGCGTCGGGCTCTGGGCTGATGGCTCAGAGCCTGGAGCCTGGAGCCTGTTTCCGATTCTGTGTCTCCCTCTCTCTCTGCCCCTCCCCCGTTCATGCTCTGTCTCTCTCTGTCCCAAAAAAATAAAAAAATAAAAAAATAAAAATGTTGAAAGTGGGAAGGGAGAGAAAATGATTAATGAGGACAGTGGGTTGAAGGAAGTTCTGTGTTTCATTTTTTGGTTTTTTTATCTTGGCTTGAGCAAATTTGCTGGTTTATTTGCAAGTTTAAATAATGATAGGATCTGCAGAGAGGGAAAAGGTTAATGATAGTGGATTTAGTAAAGTGCACAATTGTTAGTGTACAGCTCAGATAATTTGTACACATGTATATATCTGTGAAACTACCACTCAGATCAACATACAGAACACTCAGGAAGGCACTTCGTGGCTCCCTGGCAAACCTCTCTGTTCTGACCAGTGGGTACAGGTGAAGATGATTCTCAGTAAGGCTGGAGGGCTTAGGACCTAGAGCATGGGAGGAGAGAGTAGTGGGAGGATTAGACAGCTCTTCCGTTTTGGTTAGAGGGCTGAAGGAAAGGATGCATGGGACTAGAAATACATTTTGCTGAATTCGAAGGTGAGCTCAGATCTGATGGTTTCCCTATTCTTGGTCAGATAGGAGGCAAGACCTAGTCAACTTAATGGAGAAGGGTGGCAGAAGAGATTTGATTGAAGGTGAAAAAGATTAGAAATTCCACTGAGTCCTGGCAACATTTTCCGTGACAACCTGTTTTTCTAGCATTCTTATATGTTAATGCTATTTTTGAGGTAATAGTTTCCTTCCATAAACCTCTGAGAACTTACATACATTTTTTTAGTTTCACTTTCTATGTAAATTGACAACTAAAAATTAATTAGGGCCATAAATTACAGATACGAAATTTATTAAAATTAACCTGTTACAAAAGCAAACTTGGTCTAATTTTAAAGATTAAATGAATGGGGCTTGTCTTCTTGAAAAGCTAGAAAGTTTAAGGAAAAAGTATTGAAGAAAGTAGGCTTTTAAAAGTTTGTAGGGAAGGAAGGAAGTTAGTGTTTGAATGCCAGTATTCATACCTGTCAGTGATCCTTGCCTTGAGACCAGCATTTAAATTAGGTATATTGCTGAGCATTCTGCTTTAGGTTGAGTAATTCCTTGAGGTCTATTGTGTTCTTCATTTTTAGTGCTGTGGCTTAGCTGTTTTAAATTTAGCCTTAAACTAGATTTACAAGATAATATTTTATCAGTGGTTCCTTTTGTTGTATTTTAGAACACCATTTTTTAATTATTACATAGCAATGATAGAACTAATGAGTGAATTTAGCAAGGTTGCAGGATATAAGATCAATATACAAAGACAGATGTTCATAGTTTTATCATAGCCAAAAACTGGAAACAACTCAAATGTCCATCAGTAGGTAAACATACAAGCAAATTGTGGTACATCTATACAATGTAATATTACTCAGCAATAAAAGGGAGAAGAGATGAAACTACAAATCACCTGTATGTGTTACCAGTTGAAAAACAGTATTTAGAGAAAGTTTTCTAGTTCTCTTAGCTCAAGAAGACTACTCTAATAGGAACTAAACAAAACTAAACAAAACAAAAATTAATGATTATAGGAAAATAACAAGTTTGCAAGAAAGGAAATGTAATTATCAGAACATTACATGATTTAGATGTGAAATATTTGTTTACCTAGTCATAATAATATAAACATTAAATATAATTAAACCAAAAAATTTGAGATAGCAGTGTTGATAGACAAAGAAGATGCAATAAAAGTTAAATGTTGATTTTCCATAATCAAAATCCAATAGATGATGTTTAAAATTGAAACATTCAGGAAATAATAGTATAAATACATTATTTAGAAATATAGAAGATAGGGGTGCCTGGGTATTAAACATCTGGCTTGATCTCAGCTCAGATCTTGATCTCAGGATCATGAGTTCAAGCCCTGCATTGGGCTCCACGCTGAGTGTGAAGCCTACTTGAAAGGAAGGGAGGGAGGGAGGGAGGGAGGGAAGGAGGAAGGAAGGAAGAAAGGAAGGAAGGAAAGGAAGGAAGGGGGGGAGGGAGGAAGGAAGGAAGGAAGGAAGGAAGGAAGGAAGGAAGGAAGGAGAAATACAGAGGATGGTATAGAAAAACAACTATGAATGGCAAGTTGTTATCAGGAGTGGAAATCAGGGCATAGTGAGTGATGGGATCTTCCATCATAAGCCATATAGAATGCTGTTTGTTTCTGTTAACTATTTTTGTGTATTTAATTTGGATGAAATTAAGTTTTTTGAGAGAAAGAGAGTGCACAACAGGCATAGGTTGGGAAGGGCAGAGGGAGAGGGAGAGAGTGAATCCCAAGCAGACTCCCTCCCCAGCACAGAGCCAGATGCAGGGCTCAGTCTCACTAACTGTGAGATCATGATCTGAGCCAAAATCAAGAGCCAAAGGTGCCTTTTTAAAATTTCATTTTTTGGGGGCTTCTGGATGGCTTAGTCGATTGAGCATCTGACTCTTGATTTCAGCTCAGATCATGATCTCACAGTTTATGAGATTGACCCCGATGTCAGGCTCTGCACTGACAGCACGGAGCCTGCTTGGGATTCTCTCTCTCCCTCTGTCTCTGCTCCTCCCCTGCTCATGCACTCCCTCCTTCTCTCTCTCTCTCTCTCTCTCTCTCTCTCTCTCTCTCGCTCTCTCAAAATAAGTGAACATTTTTTTCTAAAAGGCACCTTTGTTTGTCATTAGAGATAGTGACCTATTAATATGTAGAAAATGCCTCAGCTCAGGGTGCCTGGGTGGCTTTAGTTGTTAAACATCTGACTTCAGCTCAGGTCATGATCTCACAGTTCATGAGTTCAAGTCCCACATCAGGTGAGCTCAGGCCCCACTTCGGGTGAACAGGAGCCCTGCTTTGGGTAAAAACATGAGCCCTGGGTGAGCCCCACTTCTCTCTCTCTCTCTCTCTCTCTCTCTCTCTACCCCCCACCTTGTGGGATTCTCTCTTTCTCTCTGCCCCCCTTGCTCACTTGCACCCTCTCTCTAGAAAAGAAAAGGGGCACCTGGGTGGCTCAGTCAAGCGTCCAACTTCAGCTCAGGTCATGATTTCACGGTTCATGAGTTCAAGTCCTGCATCGGGCTCTGTGTTGACAGCGTGGAGCCTGGAGCCTGGAGCCTGCTTCAGATTCTGTGTCTCCCTCTTGTTCTCTGCCCCTCCCCTGCTCACACTCTGTCTCTCTCAAAAAAAAAAATAAACATGAAAAAAAACTTTTTTTAAGAAATAAAAAAGAAAAGAAAATGCCTCAGCTCTTTAGTTACATGAGCTTAATTCTGAAAATGAGGCTATTGTACAATAGTCTGCATCTCTTTCCTTTGTAAATGTGTGACATTCTAACCATTGTTAACCCTTCTTTTTGTTTCCATAGGTTGATGAAAAAACCGTAGGAGAACCTGGTTGGCTTTATGGTAGTTTTCAAGGAAATTTTGGCTGGTTTCCTTGCAACTATGTAGAAAAAATGCCATCAGGTGAAAAATCTGTGTCTCCTAAGAAGGCCTTACTTCCCCCTACAGTATCAGTATCTGCTACCTCAACTTCTTCTGAGTAAGTTTTTAGCTAACAGTGCAGTGTATTTAGCCCTGCAAATGTATTTGTGTCAACCTGCTACTTAATCATATTATAATCTGTGCTGGACTCTTCAAGAGTACCTTCTGTTCCAGATTTCATACTGAAATTTAATAAACAAAAATGTAGGTCAGTACTTGGTTCGTGAATTCTTTTTTCCAAAATTGTGTTTAAACACAATGTGAATTATGTATAAGTTGATAAATTTGTAGTGCTTCATTAGATTTTAAATGATGAAGTGTATTTACATCAAAGTGTTGTATTTTACAGATCACTTTCTTCAAATCAACAAGCATCAGTGACTGATTATCAAAATGTATCTTTTACAAACCTAACTGTTAATACATCATGGCAGAAAAAATCAGCTTTTACTCGTACTGTTTCCCCTGGATCTATATCACCGATTCATGGACAGGTATGTATCTTTAATTTTTCTCTGCTTTATTCTTTGACATTGCTCATGTTCACATAAAATAGAAAATTTTTGTACAAAGACATCACTTACTCATTTAACCAGAGTTTGTAGTATTTGGTTTCTGTTCTTGTCATTGACATGTGATATGATGTAAAGAAATTATTATTATTATTACTTAGAAGTTTCTCAACAATTCATTTTCATAGCACCCAGTTGCTAGCAGCTAGGGTTTCTAAGCTCAAAATGTCATCTTTATAAATCTGGCTATATTATTCTTAATTCGTAGTTATTGTGAGAAGATATGTGGGCTTGGAGGTTTTTGGGGTTTTGTTGGTAAGAAATTTGTGTGGGAACTATGTTACATATATTTAGCCTCTGCTTTACATGTAACCATTGCAGGCATTGTTACATTAATATTATTGAAAAGAAATCACAGACTTTGTCAAAACAGAGCCCTACAAATTTCACCTTCACTCAAAAAAATGTTTACTTCATGACCATAGATAGGTTCCAGGCGTTTCTTTATATGCTAGAAATTTAATGGAAAAAAAATCTCTGCCATTAAGGAGTCATAATCTAATGAAACAGACACATATATAAATAATTGTAAAGTATGTGAAGGGTTGTAATAAAGATATTCTACAAAATCTTGAGGACTATATAGCCGAGAGAGATCTCATTCACTCTTTGGGAATTGGAGCAGGGTTCACAAAGGACCAAGTATTTGAGCAGGACCTTTGAGGATAAGCAAGATTTTAGCAAACAGAGAAGGAAAGTTATTCCTGTGAAAAAATAATTTGGGGAAAGTCAGTGAGGCATGTTAACACAGAGTTTCCAGGACAAGAATTATTTATAGTGTGGCTAGAGTACAGGAATCTTGGAGAAAGGGTCAAGCAGGAAAGCTAGAGGGTGAGTTTTATGTGTGAAGTGTTTAATACCATGCCTCCTGCTTGGCAGTGGGCAGCCCCTGAAGGTTTCCAAGAGGTGTGTATATTTTTGAAACCTAACTCCTAGCAGTAGTACAGGGGTCGATTGGTGGAAGGAAGCAAAGGAAGGAAACCAAGCAAGGAAGGATGCCACAGTAGCTAATTACAAGAGATGATGACGTAAACTGCTACCACAGTAAAGAAAATGTATAGAAGAGGAGGTGGATTTAAGATTACTAGGAATTGACATAAAATTGGCAATCCATTGAAATGTCGAGAGTAAGG
The DNA here is from genome assembly GCF_046562875.1 of Panthera onca. Lineage (NCBI taxonomy): Eukaryota > Metazoa > Chordata > Mammalia > Carnivora > Felidae > Panthera > Panthera onca. The sequence goes on along the minus strand of NC_138341.1, from coordinate 19,234,794 downwards.
AAGAAGTTGGGAGTTAAAGAAGGTTCCTCAGGGTCTTGAGCTTGAGTAACTGGAAGGATGGTGATAGCATTGTCTTGGGTGAGCATTGCAAGAGGAGTGGGTTCTGTGGGCTCTAAAAATGATGTCTCACCGTGCAACTTTAAGGTATCTGGTTTAGAGACAACCTGGTGGGAAGGCCCAATGAGTAGTCTGACTTACAAGTCTGGAGCTCAGGAGATAAAGTTAAAATTAAGATATAGATTAGAGAAGGCATAGACATAAATAAGATAATTTAGGAAAATCATGTGAAACGGGAAGGGAAAGGGACTGGACAAAGAGGACCCATCAGTCACCAGAGGGTGAGCTTCTGGAAAGACAAGCGTGTTAATGATATTAGCACTGTTCAGAGATCAGGGAAAAACTTTTAACAGAAGGCTACTCAAATGGTTGTCTGTCATATATAATTGTAAATCATTTAGTAGAGTAGATAAAAGTTATCTTAAGGCACCACCGTACCAAACTGGTCTTTGTTTGAACTGTGAACAAGCTATATAGTAGGAAACAAAAATTGTGGTTACTTTTTTAAAAATTTTGTGTTTTTATGTTCACAGGGACAGGTTGTAGAAAACCTAAAGGCGCAGGCCCTGTGTTCTTGGACTGCAAAGAAGGATAACCACTTGAACTTTTCAAAACATGATATTATCACTGTCTTGGAACAGCAAGAAAATTGGTGGTTTGGAGAGGTGCATGGAGGAAGAGGGTGGTTTCCAAAATCTTATGTCAAAATACTTCCTGGGAGTGAAGTCAAGCGGGAAGAGTAAGCATTTTGTGTTTACGTGAGATGTGGATGTTGGTGTTTTCACTAATGAGGTGGCTGAAGAACAACTGGCTATACCATAAAATAAAACATTTATGCTTGAGTTTGAATATCGAGAGGGGGATTTCTAGAGTGAAAAAAAGTGTACTTCACATATTTGTACCAGTTTTAGAATATCTTTTATTCTAGTTATTTCAGATGCCTAAAGTTTTCAAAGTGCTTAAAATTTTAGATCTGTTGCTTTCTTTGTGGCAGCTCAAGAGTTACTTTTCATTTCCTTTGGAGCACTTCTCCCTTGTTATTTACCGTGCATTGTCAGTATTTAAATAAACCTTTGCTGACGGCCTCCCCATTGCCAAAGTGTAGGGCATTCCCTTTCTGGGCCTCCAGAATTCCTTGAAGATCATACCTCTCTTACTGCACATAACAGACTGGGTTGCAATTATTTATTTTCTTACCCATCTCTCCTATTAGATCATAAGCTCTGGGAGGGCAGGATCCGTGTCTTTGTTTTTCAGTTTTTTTTCCTGCCTAGTGTAATCTCAATGCATAGTAGCTTCTCAGTCATATTAGCTCAGTGAATAAGGAGAGGATTCATTGAATGAACAATCAGATGAATCAATTTTCAAGTGAAGAACAAGTAAAAACTAAATAAGGTCTCTGGCCTTAATTTCCCAGTCTGTAGAGGAATGAGATCTCTAGGCATGTTTAAGATGTTTAAGAAATAAGTACAAAAGTAGTGATAGGCAGCTGTCTCCTTGTGTTTTATACTGAAGTTGATCCGAATAAAAAAGTGATCTGATTGAATGAAAAGAGACAGGTCTTTGGAAATCAAGAGGCTTGAGTTCTGATTGTTCTTTTTGTCAGCCTATGTGGAATAACCTATTTGCCTTCGGTTTTCCAATTGATGGGATAAAAAGAGTAAATTAATCTTTAAAAACATTTTCAAGGCTGAGATTCTCTGTATGAATTTTTAGTTCCAGTGCAGAAATTTGCTCTTCAGACTGACACAGAATTTTAGATTTAGAAGTGTGTAAATGATAACAATTCAGAGCTGACGTGTGGCACTGTGGTGGGCCCTTTACAGGAATTATCTTAAACGCCATAACATTTTACAGAGAAGAAAACTTCAGTGTAAAGGCAGTAGGTTTAAATGCTGTTCCCCCCAACTTCTCATTCATTATTGATCTTTTCTAACAGATAAGACCTGTAATTTGAAAACCTGCAGTAATGGAGAGATCATGCCCTAAACAAGGTGGTGGTGCATTCAGTTGTGGCCATGAGTTGTAGCGAGGTTCCATTCTGAGTACTGACTTATTGCTATATAGTTTCCTCAAGGATCCTGGGAAGCCCTGGTGCATCCTACAGATTTCTAGCTTTTTTTTTTTAATTTTTTTTAACGTTTATTTATTATTGAGAGAGAGAGACAGAGTGTGAGCAGGGGAGGGGCAGAGAGAGAGAGAGGGAGACACAGAATCCGAAGCAGGCTCCAGGCTCTGAGCTGTCAGCACAGAGCCTGACGCGGGGCTCGAACTCACAAACTGCAAGATCACGACCTGAGCCAAAGTCGGACACTTAACTGACTGAGCCACCCAGGCGCCCCCAGATGTCTAGCTCTTAAACATGACAGGCTTCCAGATTTTTTCCATTTCCTGGGTTAAATTGGAAATTAAAGTTTTACCTGCTCTGAAATATAAAAAATAAAGTTGTTATTTTTATATATTTAAGTGTAGTGTACTCTAAACAGATACTAAAATTTACATACTGTCCTTGTTCTCCCTGTATGAAGCCAAGCCCGCCATGTGCTTTTCCAAATAACTGTCCATTTACCAAAGCATTGGTGACTTTTACATTCCTTTAGAAAGGCAAAATATCTCACACTTAAAAAACTATTTAAAAATCATGCTGAAATTACTTGACTGTAGTAAAAAATTTAGAAGTCTGTAACTAGGCATTCTTAGTCCCCTACAGTTTTTTGTATGAGAATATTTCTAGCCTGTTTACTGAGACAATATTTAAATTCCTTTTAGAAAGTCCTAAAAGAATGTACCACAAACACCTTCTGTCACGTTTCTTGGTTTTGCTTGTTGATGGCTTTTTGTTTCATAGTTATTTTTTCTTATCTGTTTTTGTATTTATCTGGCAGACCAGAAGCTTTGTATGCAGCTGTAAACAAGAAACCTAACTCTGCAGCCTACACAGGTGGAGAGGGTGAGTTTTCAGCAATTTGTAAATTATATGGGCGTCAGATTAGCTATTGACTATCTGACTTCCCTCAGTGGTTATCCTCCCTGTTTCTGTGTCTTCAGTGTTAAAGTGAGTTTAGGAAAACCTGTCCTTTGTTTATTTCACGTGAATATTGAGACTAGAGAAAAAAATAGGGCATTTTTAGAAAATCAGTACTATAAACATTCAGCATAGACTTGGTAAGTAAGATCATAAATAAAAGATGTTGCAGTGAGATAGCATGAAATTTTTGTTTTCTTATAATACACCTGCGTTACAGTAATTTAGAAAATAAGGCAATTTTAGTACGTTTAGCTGTTTACAAATTGCATTTTAATTATGGTGGGTCCTATAAATCATTAAGTAGGATTTGAAATCAAGGTATGTTTTATTATAATTATTACACAAATTTTTTCTGTAGCCCTTTAGGTTGTTTGACTAATAACTTATTATTTATTTTGAAAAAATGAAAGATTGTCTATCCTCATTTCGGGCATTTTTATTTAACGTTATTTATAAATGAATTCTATACGTCCATTGTAAAATTAGTTGAAGTGAAGTAATTATGTTTCTGTTTTTGCTCAAGAAAATCAGTTTAGTGGTAATTTAAACTGCTTATATAGTAGCTACTGGGTTTAAGGTTTTATGCTAGCGCCTAAAAGATACAAGGATGAATAAAACACAGTCTCCCGAGTCTTCACAGTAGACTGGGGAAGATAGGGGTACCATTGTAATAAATTCTATAATGAGTGGACATAACTTCGTTTTAAGTGGGAACTGGGAATCCACAGACATGGCAGTACTGAATCATCTCAAGCAAGGAGTAGGGTTTTGCATAGTGACCTAGGAAGAGACAGGTCTTGTGGAATGAGAGAAAGTCATGAGCCAGAACATAGCTATGAATGGATAGGGAACTCAGGTCACCAGCAAGGCTGGAATAATAGGTTCACTGTGGAGTGAGTGCTATGGGATGAGTCTGGGAAAGTAGTGAGGAGTTTTTTGGGAAGGACCTTGCTTATTACTGCATACCTAAATGTTGCATGCATTTCTGGTTTTGTTAAATCCCATAAATTGAGTAATCCTGGCAATGTGAATAGTAAACAGGTCGTAGATGATGTTCCCGGTCATCTCTAGTTTAGGATGTACAGATGAAATTCCAGGTTGACAAATAAAAATAACTAGAAAAGAAAGACTAAAGCCAGATCATTGACTGTTTGTTCCAAGTAGCAGTAATAACAGGGACAGAAACCAAAGCCAATATTGACAAGCAGACCTTTCCCTTGAGGCCATTTGTTAACAAGTATTTTTTGAGCATCTGTGTGCCAAGCACTGTACTAGAAGCTGGGTCATTGTGGTGGAGCTTGGCCTCTGGTACTGGTGTCAGCTGAATATTGGGCATTTTCGTAACTGTATTTATATAAGAATTAAAGAGAAAAGAACCTAGCATATTAAAATGTATTTTGTGTAAGGAGGTTGAAGAATACTTTCCATATCTTGACTCTGTAGAGATACTTGGATCTGTTTGTGTTTATGGATTATTCTCTGTGATAAGATGATGATACAGTTGGAAAAAAAAGCAACTCCATGATAATGACTTATATTAAGTAGTCTTTTTCTAAGAAATTATTAAACAATCGCTTCATTCCTTTTTCTGTTTTAAGATCTTTTTACATTAGGTTTTCTTAAGTTATAAGGTCTTTTACGTTAATTTACACAGGATTTGGAGATTAACATAATTTTTTTTCCTTCTATAATCTTACAACCCAAGTTAGTTTCTTTTTGCTTTGTTTCCGACAGAATATATTGCACTTTATCCATATTCAAGTGTAGAACCTGGAGATTTGACTTTCACTGAAGGTGAAGAAATATTGGTGACCCAGAAAGATGGAGAATGGTGGACAGGAAGTATTGGAGATAGAACTGGAATTTTTCCATCAAATTATGTCAAACCAAAAGATCAGGAGGTAAAGTTATTTTGATATAGAAACAAAATGATTCCATTCTTGTGTCTTGAGATTCATACTTAAAACAGAGACTCCTGTATATATGCGTTTGGTCAGGATTTGGTTGTAAGAAAACCACTTAAGGTAGCACCAGTTTATTATAGGGATCCTGTTAGGTAAGAGAGACAGGATTTCATTAAATTTCTAAGAACAGGACCCAGAGGTAGGGCTGGTCTCATGGTAACTAAAGCTAGGGATGAACCCAGATCCAGGCCAGCTTACCAAGGGATCACCAAGAAGGAGTCTGTAAAATTTTACCTTAAGGCCCTGACATTAATGTGACTTGCCCTACATTATGAGTTCCTGCTGCTTTTCATCCTTCTACTAGTATGGTACAGTGCAGCAGTTCTCAAACTTTTAGGTTTCTGGAACTTTCTACATTCTTAAAAAATTGGGGACTCTATAAAGAGTTTTTTTTAATGCATGGGTTAAATATAGTTATATATTCCATGTTAGAAATTAAAACTGCAGTTTTAAAAATATTTACTTATTTTAAAGTAACAAAATTAAACCCATTACATGGTTATATAAATAACTTGCTTCTTATGAAAACCAACAATATATTTTCAAACAAAAAAGTTTGGTGAAAAGAGGGGCATTGTTTTATATTTCTGCAAATCTCTTTAATGTCTGGCTTAACCTGAAGACAGGTGGATTCTCCTGTTTCTGTATTCAGTCTGTTGTGATACATTCTTTTGGTTGATGTGCACAAAGAAAATTCAACCTCACGCAGATATGGGAGAAAACAGAAAAATATTTTTTTAATTTAAAAAAAAATGTTTGTTTATTTTAGAGAGAAAGCATGAGCAGGAAGTGGGGGTGGGGTGGGGAGGGGGACAGAGGATCTGAAGCAGGCTCTGTCTGCACTGACACACAGAGCCCAACGCGGGGCTCGAGCTCACGAACCGTGAGATCGTGACCTGAGCTGAAGTTGGATGCTCAACCGACTGAGCCACCCAGGTGCCCCAACAGAGACATATTTTAATAACATTTTTAGATATTTGTGGATATTCCTTGATATTACTACACCAAAACTTGGTAAGTGTTAAATTTTTACAGGTTAGTTACACATGGAATCTAAAGCCATATCAGTGAACATTTCTTACTGTTGAATTAAAATTGAATGGATTTTTTACCCATGCTGGTAACATTATTCATTACCCATGTGGTGACATCATTCATTGGTCATTTGGAAAATACTGAATCACTGAGTTATGCACATATTCTTAGTATTGACACGTTTCATCATACAATACCAAAAAGTTAACATTTGTTAATGTCACCACTGATCTCCAAGGAAAATATTTTTTTTTTAATTTTTTTTAATGTTTATTTATTATTGAGAGACAGAGAGACACAGAGTGTGAGCAGGGGAGGGGTAGAGAGAGGGGGAGACACAGAATCCGAAGCAGGCTCCAGGCTCTGAGCTGTCAGCACAGAGCCCGACACAGGGCTCAAACTCACAGACCGTGAGATCATGACCCGAGCTGAAGTCGGTCGCCTAAGCAACTGAGCCACCCAGGCGCCCCTGATCAAGGACATTCTTAAGTGGAACCATTTTGTTTGTTTTCCTGTGAGCTTGTGGTGGTGAGGATACTAGGACTGCTAATATAATGTGGCTCCGCTGCCATGATTCATGCTAAGGCATCAGCAGTTTTACCCTCCACTGTAAATGTCAACACCATGAAAGAGGCAAATAATGTCTTAAAAATGTTATGCAAAAAGTCTTTATCTTCTGGATTCCTGGAAGGGCCTCAAGGACTGTCCCCAGGGATCCACACACCACATGGGACAACCATGTAGGTTGACTTCTGGCTCTAACACTTAGAGGCTAGGTGACCTTGTACAAGTTATTTCACCTTTCTGTAACTCAGTTTCATTCTCTGTAAAATGGGGACAATTATAATACTTACTAGTGTCATGAGAACTGAATAAATGAATATATGTAAGATTCTTAGACCACTGTTCTGTCATAAGTACCCAGAAAATGTTAGGCCAGGACTCCCATCAATTCCACTTCAATACTTGAACTATAACTGTGTTCACTAACAACAGCAAAAAAATTGTCTATTCCATCCCTTTATTTGTTCAAATTCCTGAAAAGAAGGAATGTAGTTGGCCCAACTATTTGGTTGTTTTTTTTTTTTTTTATGTTTATTTATTTTTGAGAGAGAGACAGCACAAGCTGGGGAGGGGCAGAGAGAGAGGGAGACACAGAATATAAAGTAGGCTCCAGAGCCCACTGTGGGGCTCGAACTCACGAACTGTGAGATCATGACCTCACATCAAGAGCTCGGACGCTTAAGCGACTGAGCCACCCAGGCACCCCTATCCTGTTAAGTCAGACTGAGGTTATAGTTGCCACCCAGGAAATGGATTTTTGTTGTTGTTGTTCCTGCGTTCATGGGGAACATACAAAAAAAATTAAAAACCTCCTAGGTAGCGGAAACAGAACTCACGCATGCCTTAAGATATATTTTTTTTAATGTTTATTTATTATTGAGAGACAGAGAGATACAGAGTGTGAGCAGGGGAGGGGTAGAGAGAGGGGGAGACACAGAATCCGAAGCAGGCTCCAGGCTCTGAGCTGTCAGCACAGAGCCCGACACAGGGCTCAAACTATATATGTAGTGGGCATTGATGCTAACCTGATAAATGAGAGGTATCTGGCCCAGATGCTCATGTTTGATATTCAGGTAAGATGCAGAAAATGAGCTGTTCTTGTTGAGTCACTAGATGCCAGCATCATCCATTTGTAATGTTTGTTAGTAGACCTTCATTTTAAAGAAACAAGAACCCTGGGGATTAGAAATCTAATTCATAATAACCTTTGTACTCTTACATCTGGATTATTAGAAAATGATAAAACAGTATGTCTTTTCCTTACAGAGTTTTGGGAGTGCTAGCAAATCCGGAACATCAAACAAGAAACCTGGTATGTATAATAATGGAGTTAAAAAAGTACTACAGTGTTTAATAGTCTTGAATTCATAGTTTCTTGTCTGTCTTCTTTTCAGAGATTGCCCAAGTAACTTCAGCATATGTGGCTTCTGGTTCTGAACAACTTAGCCTTGCACCCGGGCAGTTGATACTAATCCTAAAGAAAAATTCAAGTGGGTGGTGGCAAGGGGAATTACAGGTAATAACCTTTAAATAATATTTATCAATTTTATTATAAAAATAATACACACTCATTAGAAAATAAAATTAATAACAATTTTAGATCACCTATAATCATACCACTTAGAGGTAATCAATATTAACATTGTGGTGTATTATGTTCCCCTCTAGTTTCTTCCCTGCTTATTTTTAGCACAGCTGAATTGGTATAAGTAATGATACCAAGAATAATTTTCTCTACAGACATAATTGTTTTCCAATACCTGCTTTAATAAACCATAGGTCACCGTCTTAAAGGAAAGCATACCATCATCTTTGCCTGGGATAACCCCAGGCTTACCGTATATAGCCTCTTCTATCTAGGAGAAGAAACATTATCCAGGCTGTGTACTGAGAAAATGCTACTCATTGGACTTTCTCTACCATAGTCTTATGTTTTTGAAACAGCAATGCAAGGAAAGGAAATGCAGGCATAAATGAACCTATGTTTTCCTAAAATGTTAACAGAAGTAGTTATTGCATATGTTTTGATACAGAAAGTTCTTTTCTCTTCAAAGTTCCTTACTAGAAAGACTAAAAATAAAAAGCTTTTTAAGATTAAAAGATCATGAGAGGTATAATAGCTATATTTTTATGTAGGTTTGATATATGGTTGTAATATGGAGGATAAATACAGCTTCATTCTTGCACATCAGTCTTAAACAATCCTAAAGAACACTGGAGGTTCAAAATTGAGTATCTTCTTGAGTAACTCCTTGAAATCCCACCTTCCTGATTTGCTTTAAAGATTGACCCAACAATATGACGAGCATGGCTTTCCACAAATTTTATTTGTGATCTCTGCATTAATTATTGACAGAGCCCCAAGAGGTGTTCATTGTGCACAGTACCATTTTAAGTGCTGACTTGATTCCTAGGAGAACTCTGGAAGGGTCTTTTTAGTTTATAAATATTATTTGTGTGAAGTATCCAGAGAACTCTGAGTCCAGAAGACCTCCTAATAGACTTCTCTAACAGACTTTTGCAAGTAGTGTTCTCAGCACCATTTTGATATGCATATTGAGCCTTCCAGTTGTTTAATACTGATCTGGAAGGCCAGTGCAGAATTCAGGGGTCCCCAAGACCACCCTGACTTCTGACACCAGCTGGAAGTTTGGAGGTCCCCAAGACCACTCTCAAGTTCAATAATTAACTAGAAAGACTCATGAGACACTGAGAGCTATTCTTCTCATAGTTACAGTTTGTTACAGCAAAGTAATTTAGATTATAATTAGACAAGGAAAAAGATGTATGGGGCTGAGTTCAGGAGGGTTCCAAAAACAGAGGTTTCATTGTCCTCTCCCAGTGGAGTCATGGATAGCATTGACTCCTGGCAACAATAAACATCAAGTATTGCCAAGCACAGAAGCTCATTTGAGCCTTGGTGTCCAGAGTTTTTACATCCTAGACATGGTTCTGCACTTATGGCTAAACTTAGTCTCCAATCCTTTTAGAGGTTGAGTTCATACTGTATCACCCAGAGCGCCCCCCGTAAGTCACATTGTTAGACTGTCTGGCATGGTCAAGGCCCAGAGGAAATAAGACACTTATCAGTCAGGACATACCACAGGTTTAGAGATTACCTCCCAGGAGCCAAAGGTAGAGTCCAGACCTCTCTTGGGACAAGGGTAAATTCTTTACTGCACAGCCATTTTTAGTTTATGTCTCAGTAATTATTTTTGATCCCATCTTTCATATTCCTTTTGCTAATTTTATAGGCCAGAGGAAAAAAGCGACAGAAAGGATGGTTTCCTGCCAGCCATGTTAAACTTTTGGGTCCAAGTAGTGAAAGAACTACACCTGCCTTTCATCCTGGTATGGAAGTGAATTAACTTGTATTTCATCTTACAGAAGTTTTGTTGAAATTCAGCCACTTCTTAGATTAGCATATGCTTTGAAAAATACTAAAAATTGGTTCTTTTTGTAACTCTGTCTGAAAGTAATGTTACAATGAGAACTTCCTTTCTAAAAAGATCTATATACAAACAGCCAACTGTTTAAGTGATACTTGAACCACTTCATTCCTTGAAATTTTTCAAAGTGGAATTGCTATGCTATTATACTTAAAGTGAAGCAGTTGGCATACTGGGGTGGCTCAGTTGGTTGTGTCCAACTCTTGATTTCGGCTCAGGTCGTGATGTCACGGTTGCGAGATCAAGCCTTGTGCAGGCTTCAGGCTAGGCAAGGAGCCTGCTTGGGTGGGATTCTTTCTCCCTCTACCACTCCTCCACTTGCACTCTCTCTTTCTCACTCTCTGCAAAAAAAGGCAACTATTTAAAGTGAAGCAGTTCACTTGGATTAACCGTAGTTGGGAGATTCTTGTTTTATAAAATAGGAAAATGGAGGAAGGAGGGTGAAGCAGAGCAGCTCAAGGAAAATTTTACCCTAATTCTAACATTTAATAGTAGAGTCATTTAAGTTCTAGGGGAGTTATAACATGTGATCTTTGTGTTAATAATTAATTTACTTTATTATTTTGTTCTTTTTCTCGTAGTATGTCAGGTGATTGCTATGTATGACTATGTAGCAAATAACGAGGATGAGCTGAATTTCTCCAAGGGACAACTTATCAATGTTTTGAACAAAGATGATCCTGACTGGTGGCAAGGAGAAATCAACGGGGTGACTGGTCTCTTTCCTTCAAACTATGTTAAGATGACAACAGACTCCGATCCAAGTCAACAGTGTGAGTAATATCCAACTATTTGCCCCTCAACTAGTGCAAAAGCTTTAATAGACAGCACTGCACTCATTCTGTCCTAGAGCGTATCTTAAACTCAGCACTCTTAGCAAGCGAATATTAGTGACTAAAGCAATAAAATGCAAAAGGAAATCTTTTACAAAATCAAAAATTATACTGCGTTATTTTATACTTTTTTCTTAGCTTTAGACCTTACTGTTAGACTTCATCTGAAAAAATTTGTCAGTCTTTAACAGGTTCTTGGGTGTAAGCAGTCTATGCTTCAACTTCCCATTACCACCATCCTTTTTTAGCCTCTAACAATCTTTTCCTGCTTAACAAAGAGTATCCAGTAATTACTGTACTCACCTATTCAAATTACCCTTTTAGTGTACAGGTACTATTAATCTTTGCAACCTTCTCATTTATTACTCACATATTTACACATCATCCAGATTAGGAGAAAATTAAAAACCGGTTTAAACTGTGTGCAAAACTCTGTTAGGTGATTTTTTTAAAAAGATACCTGATGCCATAAGAGACATATGAATCAAGATCTCTTTCACTATTTTTAGAACAAGGATCCAGATCTCAGTGTGAAATTTGGTATTATATATAAAACTATCTCTTCGTAGTTACCTAGCCTTACTTACATTTGACAATAAAAATGCATTCATAATAGAGAATAAACAGCACTTGGAAATACTTTTTACCTTTGTAAAATGTCACTTTTTCCCACCCTTTTGATTTTTGGTTTCTTTTTTTTTTTTTTTTTTTTTTTTACAAGATACATCATGATTTATATTTTTATCATTCTTGTGAAATTATCTAAAATATTTAGCCTTTCATTTTAATTGAGTTTTGGGAACATATAAATGGTAACTCGGTCAAAGCTAGAGATACGCTCGTAATTCAGTGCGAGTATTAAGAATTTTTACTGTATCTATAATTTTGAAATATTAGTGCACTGTTTATACTTTAGGGCTTATAGTTCTAAAGATAGTTTTGATCCTGGGAGATTTTCATTTAGATAAAGCAACTAAATTTCCTAATTTGAATATGGGAACAGTTCAGTTTTTTATGATTTGAACATCCCCCCAAAAACTGGGGCTACCTAAGTGAATGACCGGTTTTAAGCTCCGCTGATGGTCTGGCAGCTTTCGGTGCTATAGCCAGTTCATCTAATTAATTAGACATAGCTGAGGGCCTTCCCTGACCCTGAGAGAGGAAGCTGCCTTTCATGCGGACCAGGACTGGAAGCTCTTTGGCTAGTGATTCTTGGAGGCATTCCAGTTCTCCAGGATGTTTGGCTGTTACAGCACCTAGGATGTAAAGTGGTCGTTCTCCAGATGCGTTGTTGTTGTTTATCTTGTTTTCCAGTGGCAGAACGCTTCTTCCAATTAAGTCTTAGGTAGTCAGGAATATAAAGAACAGATAAAAGCTGTTCTAGAGGAAGAACAGCCAGGAGTATATGAGTCCGTGAAAATTGGTTAAATTTTAGATTACCATTTGCGTTTCTTGGGCCTTTATAATTATTATTTTCATTTTATAATGCAATTAGGATGTTTTTTAAAGTTTGAGAATTTTGATAGTTCAAATTTGTTTAGTTGATGTTGCATGTTATTAGTCAAATTTTTTCTCACCCACTTAATTTGCTTTATGTTCATTTTATTCCTCATTTTTCTTTTTATAGGACCCAATGTTGTCTTCCAGTGTGAAAGCACCCCAGAGACCCACTATCCAAGTTTGACTCTAGCGTGGAGGCAGGGCAGGCAGCCCTGATCAAATATCTCCTACACAATTCATTAACTTCGTTTGAATGTTAGAGCCACTTGTGATTATTTCTTTGTGTTTCTAATTTACAGTTAAAATTTATTTGTAACAAGTTAAAGGATAGTGGGTCTTTGTGTGGCTTTCCCTGCTGTTCACTCTGGCATCTTTTAGCATTTTTCTTCTTTTTTTAATTTGGTAATTGTAGGTCATTAGCATGCATATTGAGTTTGCCCGTACATGGTGGGAGTTCAAACACACAAAGACCCACTATTTGCACAGACTATTCTCACTGGTTTGGAATGGGCCGCCATGCTTTTCTAATGTTACCGCAACGTGTATATTCATTACAATTCAGATAAAACTTGCTTATGTTTTGCTCTTATGTTTGATCTAATCCTAATCACAGTGAGCTCTTAACTGGTTCAGTACGTGATTTACTCCCAAATATGCACTGTTTGCTCTGTTCCTTTCTAGTGTGCCATCATGAGTACCAATATTTAAATTCGTTTAAAGGCCAATAACTGGAAATAACCTTTTCTCTATTTTCTGTGTATTTCGGGGTGGGAGCAGTAACACATTGGGGAAGCTTTCTCAGAAAAGAGGAAAGCAGCCTGCCCCAGCAGTATATGCAAAGTGGGCTGGGTTTCTTCTGTCTCGGCTGCCCACAAACGAGTACTGCACTGTGGGAGTTCCCTTAGGGTCTGTGAGCTCTGGGCTAATGAAGATAGTGCATATGTGCTGTAGCAGTCAGTTGTCACTTCTTTCTTGGTGACCTAAAAATGGATTCTTTTTGAGGAATGAAAGGCTCCCGTCATTGACAGTTGAGACAGGAAAACCTTCCCTTGCTTAACGTTTGTACTACATTCTAAAGTCAGAATTCATGTTACCTATTTTAATTAGGTGACTGCCTGTTTCAGGTCACAAAAGGACACTGGTTGACGTTCTTCTTAATGTGTTTAGTAAAAATCATAAGGAATCCTTGAAGAGTTTAAATGCCCCTGATGCGGGCCTGTAGGCTCTATCTAGTCAGGAATGAGTTCAAGCAAAAGAATGATGTGTGAGAGCTGGCATTCTTCTATGTCCATGAAGATGCTTTGAGGCTGGAAGATTGATTTTACCATCCAGAATTCTCTGGCTAATATCTTGTCTTCAGACACATCGGCTACTTCGGCATAGGATTTTACTTGTTTTCCTTGAATGGAAAACACTTTAAAGATAATAAACATTATTATAAACAAGTAAATTGGAGAGTACTTAGCTGAAACAAAAAGGATTGTTAGTAGGCAGTATTAAACTATGTTTGAAAATCAATGAGACGTTTATGCAACTTAAAATGTTTACAACCTGCAGTGCAATCTACTGTTTATGAATGTCAGAGTATTATCAGGAAAAGTGTACATACAATCATAGAATCTTATTTCCTCACAGAGTTCTTTAAGAAGAGTGAAGTGTGTTTTTATATCTCTGAGTTTCAGTTAGAGGCATATTTTGTGCAATATTTATGTTAATGTGCCTATACATTGTGAATGAATAATTTCAGTCATTGCCTAAATCATAACTTTTTTTTTTTTTTTTTGAGAAAGAATCAGTACTTTAGTTAGAACTTTACAAAGTTCAAATGTCTGTGTTTCAAAATGCTTATTAACATTACAGGGATGTATGATGATGTGTATGTGTGCTCCCTGGGGCAGGGATTTCTAGTTATTAGACCACCTCAATTTTTAGCATTTGGCATCATCATGATAACTTTTATAAAATATGACATTAATAGGAAAGCAATAATAACACTTTACAAAGTGGAATAACAGATTTGCCCGCAGTCACTAAAGGAGACAGCGCAAAGACTGAGTCCTTGTGAACTCACCTGATCTTCCAAATTGTATGGATTACTTGGTCTCACCTTGTATTTTCTGAACTCTCCGCTTTTGCACTCTTTGGGCGGGTTCGGGTTAAGTACAGTTACTTTAAATCTATTTTAAACCCTGGGGTTGGAAATCAGACCTGTTAATTAGCTGCATAGTTTGGTATAATATTTTCTCTTTATAATTTTGAATTTGGGCTTATCTAATACACTGGTAAATTATTTCAAAGGTATTTTTACAGCTCAAATTGTTTCACTGTAACACTGATAAATATAAGTGACTAAGAATGACATTCAGGTGGAGCTTAGCATCTGTAATCAATCCGAAAATAATGTATTTGTCAGGTACCCAGGAGCTAAATCAAATCACATAATGGCATATTTAAGCTGAATTGTTGGTCTGGAAAATAAAATTACTGTATTTACTGAAATACTACTCTTTGTGTAGGTATTTTGCCATATATTTGAGAGAAAGCTAAAAGTAAAGGAAATTGTATGACATGTACTAGTCCTTCTTAAAAACGCATGCAGTCATTCCTTTGTAGTACCTCATATTCAGCCAAGTACTTGCTCTCTCCCCCATTCAGTATGGGAGGGCAGCTTTCAGTTTGCTTAGAAAGCAATGGTAGAAGGAAAGAGCTTATCAGGAACACAGAATCTTAAAATGGAATAAATCTGAACCCCGTGGGAAGTAAAGAATCAAAATACCTATTTATTTTTAAAAATACCTGTTTATTTAAAGATTATAGTATGTGATAATCATTTTTTAAGTATGTGATTAAATCTCGTAGGTTTTCCAGCAATGAAAAAATCAGTTGTAAAACCAAAGCTGATTTTTTAGAAAACTTGAAAATTTAAGTCAGTCCTACCCATTGCATAGGTTCCTCTAAAACTTTATCTTAAAGAGTCATTTTACAATAATACAACTATTAAAAAATGTAACTGCTGTTTTATTATTTTAAAATACAATAAGAAATACTAATAGTTTAAAAGAAAGTGGGGGAAGGAAAAGTAGAGAAAGAAATGCCAATTCCAGTCCAAAGCTTTATTTGCCAAGTTTTCTTAGAATACATTTTACCAAGTTATAAACTCTTGTAAATAGAATCTATAATGGAAATACTGAGAGACTTTGCCTAAAGTGGCATTATTGGAAGCTGCTGTGATGCTACTGTAATAAGTTATTAAATTGTTGCAAAGTGCTGTTTTTGCCTTAAATTTTTATTTTGTGTGTCTTGAAACTACAGTATTAAAGGTCTTGAGATTGTGCAGATGCTGGGCACGCTTGGCATGAGGTAATCTGTTTTTATTTTTACAAAGTTGTAATATAACTATGCAAGTGTGTTTATTAAAATGACACAAACTACATTACTTGTATTGTGTATTTCTTTTGAAGCATCCTTTAAAACTTATTTTTAAGTATTTGTATGTAGTCGTGATTGAATTTCTTTGGAATTTCTCTTTTTCCTTAACATGGTCTCTGGGTACAGGCCAGTGAATTGTTTTATATCACAAGGGGCAAAAGAAATTTTAAATCGTCAAGCTTGAGATAGTTTGATCCAAAATAATCATATGTATCTCAAAAGCAAAAGACATTTTGATTTGAAAGTAAAAGACAGTATCTAGGATAAATGGATAATGTTATTATTTACAATTTTTGCTCCACAACCTTTTTCTGAAAACATTGGAGGGAACTTACAAGTTGATACTCTTTGCAAACGTAGAATTAAACATTCTTAGTACAAAGTAACTTTAGTGAATGCTTGGAGGCACCAGAGTTAAGTAGAAGTTTACACTTAAGTAATCAAGTTGGTGCTTTCACCTTGAGTGCAACATATGGATCAAAATCCAACCCATCCATGAATATCTGGCATAAACAACCTCTTTCCAGAAAACGTTTCCTCGTCTCTGGAAAATCATTCAACTACCTTCCTGAGCATTTGCATAAGGCCAAGCAAAGGACTAACTTCTGAGAATATGAAAAAGAGTGTCAGTCCTTGGCTCAGGTAGTGTGTAGCTCTGTGAGGGGATCAGGCACATACGCAGATCATTCTAGAACAACATGCTAAACACAGTGATAGGTATTTACTGGACACCAAGAGAGTACAGAGGAGGAGTACCTAATTCAACCATAGATTGGTGAATTAGAGGAGACCTCCCGGAGGTGGCAACTGTGAGACCATAAGGTAAATAGGAGTAAGGCAGATGGGGGGTGGGGTGGGGTGGGATGGCGGAGAGCATGACAAAGACAAGAAACAGCTGAGGAGGGGAGGGGACTCTATAAGCTGGAGTGGAAGTGCAAAGCCAGGAACAGTGAAACTCGGGGCTTGAGAGGCAGGCCAGGGGCTGAATCAGAGATTCTCTAGCTTGAATCAGAGATTCGTTGGGATCACCTGGGAAACTTTAAAAAACTATTGATGCCTGAGTCCTGATTTAAATGGTCTAAAGCATGGCCTGCGTGTGGGGATTTTTCAGAGCTTCCCAGATGATTCTGATACGTTGCCAAGGTGGGGGAAGAGTGACGAAACAGAGCTCAGAACCGTTTCTGAAGGAACATTGGCAGGAGTTGGGAACTGATTGGATGTGTAGGCAGGTGGAAGTGTCAGTTTGATTCCCAGATTTTGTCTTGGTGACAGGCAGAATAGTGGTGCCACCAGCTACAGTAAGGAGTCAGAGTTGGGGAAAGAAGAGGAGTGTGGTTTTGACTGCAAAGCACCAGTGGGGCACCCGGGTGGTCAGACAGGTTGAGACCCACAGCAGCAGGACGTCAGCCGGTGGGGTGAAGGCAGATGGATGGTGCTGAGCCCGTGAAAGTAAATGAGATGACTCGGGGAGAATGAGTTCATGCCGGCCCTTTGAGGGTGTCCGCAGTTAAGGGTGGGGTAGCGAAGGGACCTGTGGAGGCAGGGAACAGGTTCTAGGAGAATAGTGAACAAAGCTCTGGCTGCACAACCATTGCCCATACCGGTAAAAAGAAAAACGAAAAGTGCCCTTCATTGAGTACGTACTGATCTGGGTCCTTTTCTGAGGTTCCCTAATGTTTTACCTCATTATTATTTTCTTTTCACAGATATGGCCATTAAAGCACAAGCTAAATAACTTGTCCAAGGTCACAGAGCCAGTAAGTGGGAGGGTTGGGTTCAAACCCACATGGTCTGGCTCCAGAGCCCATGCTCTTAAACCTCCCCTAGCGTGCGGTCACGGCCACCCTGTTAGTAGCTGTGAAGTTCCTGCACCACAGCCATCACTGGAACCAGTGAAAAGAAAAGAGAAGACAGAGGCCGCCCTGTGTTTTCTCTCCGTAGAAGGTACACACGGAGAAGAGGCCAGGAGGCAAAGACTGAATGTGATAAACAAGGACAGGAATCTTTAAGAATAGTGTCTGGAAAGATAAAGCTGGACGTAATCACTTCTTTTGGTAACAGCTTTATTGAGATTCAAATCACATACCATACAATTCACCCACTTAAAGTGTACAGCCGAATGGTTTTTAGTTTATTCAGTGTTGTGCGACCGGGACGGTTAATTCCAGAACATTGCATCACTCCCAAAAGAAGTCCTGTGCCCTTCAGCTGTTGTCCTCCTATCTCGCTATACAGCCGTCGCGGGGAGCCGTAGGCAGCCACTGACAACCTCCTTGCTGTCTCCATGCGTATGTTTGCCCATTCTGGACATATATAAATGGAATCATAAAACGTGTGGTTGGCTTGTTTTACTTAGCATGATGTTTTCGAGGTACATCCATGCTGTCTGTGTGTCAGTACCTCATTCCTTTTTATTCCTTTTTATGACGAAGGCGTGTTCCGTTGTATGGGGCGCCACACTGTTTATCCGTTCTTTAGTTGGTGGACGTTGGGTTGTTTCTACTTCTTAGCTGTTAAGAACAAGCTGCGGTGAATGTTTGTGTACAAGTTTTGGGGCAGACATGTCTTGTCACATGTCTGTGTCAAACGGTAATTCTGTGTTTAACTTTTTGAGGAACTGCCAGACTGTTTTCCAAAGTAGCTGCACCATTTTATTCCCACCAGCAGTGCACGAAGTTTCTGTTCCTCCGTGTCCTTACCAACACTGGTTATTATCTGACTTTTTACTATGGCCATCCCTCTGGGTGTGGAGCAACAGACATCTCTCTGTGGTTTTCCTTGACATCTCCTCAGTGACTAATGATGTTGAGCGTCTTGTCATGTGTTTCTTGGCCATTTGCAGATCTTCGTTAGAGAAATGTGTGTTTAGATCCTTTGCCTCTCGTTTGAGTCATTTGTCTTCATGCTTTAAACTTTGTTTTAAACAAGAACAACAAATTATGAAACACCCTTGACAGAGATGTCTCAATGCTGTTGTCAGAAGGCAAAATCACTTAGTCAAGGAAAAAAAGCAGAGAGAGTGATGGAGTGAATGTGGGGGGAGTGCATTGGGAGGGTTGCTTTGAATCCCTGGCTCTTCCCGCTCACTTGCTGAACCTTAGCCTCGCCTCTATAATGATGATAATACCTACATTGCAGATGAGACTCAGGGATTTCTGAAGTGCTAGGTCACTGTCTAACACATACGAACTGCTTGCTTTGTGCTGAGCAGTGGACTGAGTACTTCGGGTACGTGTCTGGGTTAGTCAGTGATGGAAGTTAGAACTCGAATCCCAGTCTGACTCCAAAGCTCGTGCTCCTAGCCTCTGCCCACGCACCTTTCCATTAACTGAGAGCTGCTGTTATTCCAGATCATAAAAGCAGAACAACCGTCACTTAATCCCAAGATTCAGGTGACAAGAATGTAAGGAGAATTAGCCGTTTTCAGTACCTCCAGGCCGGTCAAGTTACATTTAAAGTATTAGAAGGACCTGCTACTGGGATCCCTGGGCCCCCAGCGGTCATACGATAACCTCCATGAAGTTAGGCAGGGCTACAGAGTGCGTGTGTCCTACACTGAGCACAGTGGGGCGGAGTGACCAGTTATGGAGTCACAGACAGTTTGAAAGTATGGGCTGTGTGGTCATACCAGTGGGGAAAATTAGGAGTACAGCAAGCTGTTCAGTAACCATGAGAAAAAAAAAATACACGTGCGCATGAAACCCCCCCAGGACAGTGGTGGTGTAATAGCAGATGTATGACGTGAAGTGCTCAAGTGTCTGGAAGGGTCAACATGAAATTGGCTGTTGGACACAGCTACTCATTGCATATGTGACAGAGGAGAAGGGATGTAGGGACCTGTCGTCACTTAGACACAAAAATGAGTCAAAGGAGAGTGAGAACTCTGTTGGCATTTCCAGAGAAGTGCATTTGCGCCATTTGGCATTCAGAATACTTAACCTAAACCCCCTTTTTTCCTCTAGAATTCAGTCCAGCAAGCATGAGACCAGGTCAAGTTTATACACCCTGTCACCCATGTTTTGTCTCAAGGCGGATTGCAGTGTAAGCACCATATAAAATGGCCTGGCATTTCAAAGTGTAAGACTTGAGCCAAGATGTAGGGGTTTAGTAGCTCTGAATTCTGTACTGTGTCTTCACCACCAACCTTTAGATTCTCTATATACAGTAGGGTTCAAAGTTGTATCAGTTCTTCAGAGGATTGATCAGAGGTGGTAAATCATCACACACATGTGCGTAACAATTATTTTGATTGTTAGGATTACACGCTATGTGTTCAGCGAACATGAAAAAACTTTCTCTTCATAATGTTCTGTATCTGGATGGCAAGTTAATTCTCTCAGTTGAGTCAGTGATAGGATCTGGCAGTCTAGAAGGTGTTGCAAGTATCAGCCTGAAAGAACCACTCTCTGAGGCCGAGTCTCAGAAGCCCCTCTGTCTACTGTTAGGAGGTCTTTGCTCTCTTCTTTTTTTTTTTAATGTTTGTTTATTTTTGAGAGAGAAGGAGATAGAGCTCAAGCAGGGGAGGGACAGAGAAAGAGGGAGACACAGAATCTGAAGCAGGCTCCAGGCTCTGCACTGTCATCACAGAGCCCAACAGGGGGCTCAAACCCACAAACCGTGAGATCATGACCTGAGCCAAAGTTGGACACTTAACTGACTGAGCCACCCAGGCGCCCCAGGAGGTCTCTACTTTCTTTTAGGCTTATGGCCTATCACTGTAGATTCAAAAATAAAAATACAACCAACAACATTTTTCTTTCTCCACTTGCATTTATCAACAGAGTTGCTTTGGGAAGTTCTGGAATACTTCCATTTTCTGATAACCAAATCTTTTGCTTTCTGACGGTCTGCAGCATCAGAATACAGTATTAACTTCTTCCCTTTTCATGCTTAAACAGGCAGCCTAACTCCTGGTGACAAAGAATTGACAGGCATCAAAGAGACACAGAGTTTTAAAAATTGTTCAACAATCCTTTAAATTTCCAGAAACAAAATCACAAATATCTGTGGCTTCCAAGTGGGACCATAGTACCTGTTACATAGTTGGTATTCAGTAAATAGTTGCCAAGTGCATAAAATGCTGTTCTTTTACAGAATAAGATATTCGATGATTTTCTAGTGCTCTGACAAAACTTCTGCATTAAAGGCAGCCTTCAGAAAATGCACACAGCTTAGTCATCTGGATTTACTGCTAAAAATTGTCTTTTCACTGAGCGTCAACACAGTGAGACTGAAAACCATTATGTCAACCCTGGCTGCTGCTTCGGGCACAGAGAATAGCGTTGTTCAGTGACATCGCTCTTCTCACAATGGGCAAGGACTTTTCTGGGACTTTATGACATAATCCGAACAAGCTCTCTTTGTGTGAGTCGTCACAGACCATCTTTTGTCCTTCACCTTTCAGAGTCTTCACGTCGCTCCCTCCTCTCCTCTCTCAAGCGTCTCTCATTTGCTTCTTGATCTTGTTTGCACTGTGATCTGCAATGGCCTCCCAACTCTGTGGGACACAGTTTATGTGGCTATTATTCGTTATGCATAATTTGGCTGTCAGTCTCCGTGTCCTCTCACAAGTGGAGGGGGGGGGGGGGGGGCGGGTCTTGTGGCCCTGAGGACTTTGACCTGATAGTAGCGTGGTCTCTCATTTTTCTCATTTTCCCACCCTTCCTGTCTTCTAGGAAGAACTTACCAGGAAATTTTCATCATTCTCTCCGGCCACCTGTAGTTAATATGATGTACTGTCTCCTGCAGCTCACAGTTTATCTTCGTATCACATTCTATAAATGCTTGCTGAAGACCTACTATGTGTCAGCCACTAGGGATATAGCAGATGATAAAATAGGCAAAAATTCCTCCCCTCTTGGAGCTGACATTTAAGTAGGGCAGGACAGAAAACAAACAAAATGAATAAATATGTCGTACCTTAGAAAAATGAAGCAAGTTAGGGAAAGGGAGCGAGTGAAGGGTTGGTGGAAAGAGGATGGGTCTGGATGGATTTCAAACAAGCTTCTCAGAGAAAGCCTCTCTGAAATGGTGTCATGTGAGCAAAGACTTAAAGGACATGAGAGATATCTGGAGAGAGTCATGTAAATAGCTGGAAGACCATTCTAGGCAGAGGGAACAGCACATGCCAGGGCCCCAATCAGGAACATGATGGTAATGCTTGAGGCCGGGGTGGCTGGAACAGAGGGAGAAGCAAGAGAGGCAGTGAGGACAGAGGGGACTGGGGAAATGGGGGAGACTACTTAAGTTCTTGGAGGCTGTTTGTAAGAACTTTGGCTTTGGCTGGGAGTGACAAGAACCCATCAAGGGGTTCTAATCAAAGGAAGGACATGATCCGATGTGCTTTAACAGAATAGCTCTAGCTTGCTAGATTAAAGCAGGGGTTGGGGCCGGGAAGGGCTCAGAACCAAGGAGACATATTAGGAAGCTAGATCAGTAATCCAGATGAACAATGACGGCGCGATCAGAATGATTGTAGTGAACATAGTGAGAAGTGTCAGACTGTGGGTATATTCTGGAGGTAGATTCAACAGATAGGATTGAATGTAGGGGTGTGAGAAAAAGAAAAATATCAAGGATATCCCCAAAAGACCTTGGCCCAGGCAAGCAGAGAGATGGAATCACCATTAAGTGAAGGCACATGATGAGAGAGGAAGGGTAGGAGAGACTATTAGGAGTTTGGTTTTGGATATGTTACTTTCACCCACCCTTAAGATAGGTAAGTGGAGATTCTGGGTAGGCAGTAGAACACAGTGAGATCCAGAGGATATATTCAGCCTGGAGTGTGCATTTGGGAGTATATCGGTGCATAGATGATACTTAAAACCACAAGACTCGGTGGCACCACCAACGCTGTGAGTATGTGGAGAAGAGTTCTAAGGTTGAGTCTTTGGGTTTCAACGTTAATTAAGTCTGTGGGTTGAGGAGGAGCTAGGAAAGGAGAGGAGGTGACTGCCAGTGCGGTAGGAGGACATGAGGTGAGGTGGTGACCTAGAAGCCAAGTAAAGGAGGATTTTAAAGAGGAGGGAGTGATCCACTGTCACACATGCTTGTGATAGGTCAAGCAAATTGAGGTGGAAGGAGGAAGCTACGTGGAGCTTTTAGGAACCTCTTCTTTAAACTACAACATTTAAAAGTTATTTTTTTATTATGTTTATTTTGAGAGAGAGAGAGACAGTGAGCAGGGGAGGGGCAGAGAGAGAGGGAGACAGAATCTGAAGCAGGCTCCAGGCTCCAAGCTGTCAGCACAGAGCCCGACGCGGGGCTTGAACCCACAAGCCTTGAGATCATGACCTGAGCTGAAGTCGGTCGCTTAACCGACTGAGCCACCCAGGTGCCCCTTGAAAATAATTTTAGTGTTTAATTTTCCAGCTATATTCAGGAAATTTTTTTACACAGTAGTTTTTGTTGAAAAAAGTGTTGTTGCCTTGTAGATATGTTCATTATATTAAACCTGTTAATAGTGTTCAAATCTTTCATATTTACTCATTTTCATTGAGAGAGATATTACAGTTGACTACTTTGATTATAGATCTTTCAGATCTTTATTTTTCCTTCCTTCCTTCCTTCCTTCCTTCCTTCCTTCCTTCCTTCCTTTCAGAGGCAATTTTGTCAGTTTTTAATTTTACCTTTTGAGGCTCTCCAGGTAGTTGCAAATAAGATCAAAATTATTATATCATCCTAAATGTTTATAATGTTTACATAGATCCTTGAAAGCCTATCTTGTCTGTTGCTAATCAGACCACCTCAGCTGCTTTTTAATATTTTGTAAATGTGTAGCTTTTTCCAACCTTTACTTCTTTTTTTTTTTTTTAATATTTATCTATTTTTGAGAGAGAGATAGAGCATGAGTGGAGGAGGGGCAGAGAGAGAGGAAGACATAGAATCCAAAGCAGGCTCCAAGCTCTGAGCTGTCAGAACAGAGCCTGATACGGAGCTCGAACTCACGAACCGCGAGATCATGACCTGAGCCGGAGTTGGACACTTAACCAACTGAGCCACCCAGGCGCCCCTGCAGACTTTACTTATTTCACTTAGCACTATACCCTCTAGATCCATCCATGTTGTTGCAGATGGCAAGATTTCATTCTTTTTTATGGCTAATATTCCATTGTACATATATACCACATCTTCTTTATCCATTCATCAGTCGATTGACGCTTGGGTTGCTTCCATAATATGGCTATCATAAATAAAGCTGCAGTAAACCATCAGGGTACATTTATCTTTTTGGTTTGGTGTTTCCATATTCTTTGGGTAAATAGTAATGGAATTCCTGGACCATATGGCAATTTTATCTTTAATTTTTTGAGGAACCCCCATACTGTCCCACAGTGGCTACACCTGTTGTTTCTTGTGTTTGCTTTCAGCCATTTTGACAGGCGTGAGGTGATATGTCATTGTGGTTTTGATTTGCATTTCCCTGATGATGAATGATATTGAGCATCTTTTCATGTGTCTGTTTGCCATCTGGATATCTTCTTTGGACAAATGCCTTTTCAGGTCCTTTGCCCATTTTTTATTAGATTATTTGGGGGGTTTTAGTGTTAAGTTGTGTAAGTTCTTTATAAATTTTGGATACTAGCCCTTTATCAGATAGGTCATTTGCAAGTATCTCTTCCCATTCATTAAGTTGTCTTGTTATTTTGTTGATTGTTTCTATTTCTGTGCAGAAGTTTTTTATTTTGATGTGGTCCCAATAGTTTATTTTTGCTTTTGTTACCCTTGCCCCAGGAGACATATCTAGAAAAAAAGTTGCTGTGGCCAATGTCAGATTACTGCCTGTACTCTCCTCTAGGATTTTTATGGATTCAGGTCTCATATTTAGGTCTTCAATCCATTTTGAGTATATTTTTGTGTATGGTATAAGAAAATGGGCCCTTTTCATTCTTTTGCATGTAGCTATACAATTTTCCCAGCACCATTTGTTGAAGAAACTGTCTTTTTTCCCATTGAATATTCTTGTCTCCTTTGTCAAAGATAAACTGACCATTTAATCATGGGTTTACTTCTGGGCTGTCTGTTCTGTTCCATTGATCAATGTGTCTGTTTTTGTGCCAGTGCCTTACTCTTTTGATTACTACAGATTTGTAGTTTATCTTAAAATGTGGGATTATGATACCTCTGGTTTTGTTCTTTTCAAGATTGCCTTGGCTACTTAGGGTCTTTCGTGGTTCCGTACAAATTTTAGGATATTCTAGTTCTGTGAAAAATGCTGTTGGTATTTTGTTAGGGATTGTATGAAATCTGTGGATTACTTTGAGTAGTAGAGACATTTTAACAATATTTGTCCTCCCAATCCATGAACATGGAACATATTTCCATTTGTGTCATCTTCTATTTCTTTCATCAGTTTTTTTTTAAATTTTTTTTAATGTTTAGTTTTGAGAGACAGAGTGTGAGCAGGGGAGGGGCAGAGAGAGGGGGACACAGAAGTCGAAGCCGGCTCCAGGCTCTGAGCTGTCAGCACAGAGCCCAACGTGGGGCTCGAACCCACAAACCGTGAGATCATGACCTGAGCCGAAGTCGGATGCTTAACTGACTGAGCCACCCAGGTGTCCCTTTCATCAGTGTTTTATAATTTTGAGAGTACAGGTCTTTCACCTCTTTGGTTAAGCTTATTCAAAGAGGGTTTTTTTGAATAAAAAAACTGATGAATGGTACAATTGTAAATGGGATTATTAATTTCTCTTTCTGCTACTTCATTATTAATATATAGAAATGTAACAGATTTCTGTATATTAATTTTGTATACTGTGAATTCATTTATCAGCTCTAGTAGTTTTTTGGTGGAGTCTTTAGGGTCTGTAAATAGTGAAAGTTGTACTTCATCCTTATCAATTTGGATGCCTTTTATTTCTTTTTCTCGTCTGATTGCTATGGCTAGGACTTCCAGTACTATATTGGATAAAAGTGGTAAGAGTGGACATCCTTGTGTTGTTCCTGATCTTTGAGGAAAAGTTCTCAGTTTTTCACCATTGAGTATGTTAGCTATGGGTTGATGTGATATATCATATTGATTGATTTGCAAATATTGAACCACCCTTGCATCTCAGGAATAAATCCCACTCAATTTTGGCGAATGATTTTTTTTAATGTGTTGTTGGATTTTGTTTGCTAATGTTTTGTTGAAGATTTTTACATTTATGTTTATCAGAGACATTGGCCTATAGTTCTTTTCTTTTGTAGTGTCTGTCCAGTTTTAGTATCAGGGTAATACTGGCCTCAAAAATTAGTTTGGAAGTTTTTTGTCCCCTTCTATTTTTTTTTTTAATTTTTTTTAATGTTTTATTTATTTTTGAGACAGAGACAGAGCATGAGCAGGGAGGGGCAGAAAGAGAGCGAGACACAGAATCCAAAGCAAGCTTCAGGCTCTGAGCTGTCAACAAAGAGCCCAACGTGGGGCTCAAACTCACAAACCGCAAGATCATGACCTGAGCCGAAGTCGGACGCTCAACCAACTGAGCCACCCAGACGCCCCTACTTTTTTTTTTTAGTTTATTTATTTATTTTGAGAGAGACAGAGACAGTGCAAGTGGGGGAGGGGTAGAGAGAGGGAGAGAGAATCCCAAGCAGGCTCCATGCTGTCAGAACAGAGCCCAACATGGGGCTTAAACCCATGAATTGTGAGATCATAACCTGAGCCAAAATCAGAAGTCAGATGCTTAACCGACTGAGCCACCAGGCGCCTCTCCCCCTTCAATTTTTTTTTTTTTTTTTTTTTTTTTTTTTTTTTTAATAATTTGAGAAGAAAAGGTACAAGTCTTCTTTAAATGTTTGGTAGAATTTACCACCTGTGATGCCATCTGGTCCTGGACTTTTATTTGTTGGAAGAGTTTTTGATTACCAGTTCAATTTCATTGCTGGTAATTGGTCTGTTCAAACTTTCTATTTCTTCCTGATTCATATTTGGGAGGTTATATGTTTCTGGGAATTTATCCATTTCTTATAGGTTGTCCAATATGCTGGCACATAATTTTTCATAATATTCTCTTATAATCTTTTGTATTTCTGTGGTGTCAATTGTTATTTCTCCTCTTTCATTTGTGATTTTGAGTTCTCTCTTTCTCTCTCTCTCTCTTTCTCTCTCTCTCTCTCTCTTTCTCTCTCTCTCTCTCTCTCTCACTGAGTCTGGCTAAAGGTTTATCAATTTTGTTGATCTTTTCAAAGAACTAGTTCCCGGTTTCATTGATCTGTTCTATTAATTTTTAGATTCTATTTCACTTATTTCTGCTCTAATCTTTATTATTTCCTTCCTTCTGCTGGTTTGGGGTTTGTTTGTTCCATTTTATAGTGCCTGTAGGTGTAAGGTTAGGTTGTTTGAGATTTTTTCCTGCTTCTTAAGGTAGGCCTGTATTGCTATGAACCTCCCTCTTAGAACAGCTTTTTGCTGTACCCCGAAGATTTTTGGACAGTTGTGTTTTTATTTTCATTTGTCTCCATGTACTTTCTTTCCTTTTTGATTTCTTGGTTGACCCATTCATTGTTTAGTAGCATATTATTGAACCTCCATATATTTGTGTTTTTTCTGGATTTTTTTCTTGTGGTTTACTTTTTTTTAACAGCTCTTTTTAAAATAAAGTTTATTTATGTATTTATTTTGAGAGATGAAAGAGAGCATGAACAGAGTAGGGGCAGAGAGAAAAGATCCCAAGCAGACTCTGTGCTATCAGCCTGACACAGGGCTTGAACCCACAAACTGTGAGATAATGACCTGAGCTGAAATCAAGAGTTGGACACTTAACCGACTGAGCCACCCAGGCACCCCCTCTTGTGGTTGATTTCTAATTTCATAGTATGCAGTCAGAAAAGATGGATGGTACAACTTCAGTCTTTTTTAATTTGTTCAGAGAACTTGTTTTGTAGCCTAACATGTCATCTATTCTGGAGAATGTTCAATGTGCATTTGAAAAGAATGTGTAGTCTGCTGTTTTAGGATGGAATGTTCTGAATATATCTGTAAGATCCATTTGGTCCAGTGTGTCATTCAAAGCCATTGTTTCCTTGTTGATTTTGTGTTTGGTTGCTCTATCCATTGATGTAAGTGGAGTGTTAAAGTCCTCTACTATTATTGTGTTACTATTGATTTCTTCCTTTATGTCTGTTATTAGCTGCTCTGTGTATTTGAGCACTCTCATTTTGGGTACATAAATGTTTACACTTGTTATATCTTCTTGTTGGATTGTGCCCTTTAAGATTATGTGGTCTTTCTTTGTCTCTTGTTACAGTCTTTGTTTTAAAGTCTATTTCATCTGATATAAGTATTGCTCCCTGCCTTTCTTTTCACTTCCATTTGTATGATAAATACTTTTACATCCCTTCACTTTCAATATGCATGGTCTTTAGGTCTGATGTGAGTCTCACAGGCAACATATAGATGGGTCTTGATTTTTTTTTAATTTTATTTAGTTAACATACAGTGCTATATTGGTTTCAGGAGTAGAATTCAGTGATTCATCACTTTACATACATTGTGTTATCCTATGTCTTTTATTGGAGTGTTTAGTCCATTTACATCCAAAGTAATTATTGATAGGTATGTACTTATTGCAGTTTTGTTACTTTTTTATATTTGTTTTATAGTTCTTTATTTCTTTCGTCTCTTGCTCTTCTCTCACAGTTTCCTAGCTTTCTATTCTTGGATTCCTTTCTCTTTATTTTTTGCATATCTGTTACCAGTTTTTTGTTTTTTGGTTACCATTAGGTTTGTATATAACATCTTATACATATAGCAGTCTGTATTAAGCTAATGGTCAGTTAAGTTTGAACCCATTCCAAAAGCACTACATTTTTGGGGTGCCTGGGTGGTTCAGCCAGTTGAGCCTCCAACTCTTGATCTTGGCTCAGGTCATGATCTCATGGTTTGTGAGTTCAAGCCGCACACTGGGCTCTGCACCGACAGTGTGGAGCCTACTTGGGTTTCTGTCTCCTTCTCTCTTTGCCCCTCCCCTGCTTGCACTCTATCTCTCTCTCAAAAAACAAATAAAAATTTAAAAAAATCACCACATTTTACCCCTTTCCTCCCACGTTTTAGGTATATGGTGTCATACTTTACATCCTTTTATTTTGGGAATCCCTTGACTGATTTTTGTTTTTATAGATATACTTAATTTTACTGCTTTTGTGCTTCCTACTTTTCTTCCTCCTGCTTATGGTCTTTCCTTTCCACTCAAGAGAGTCCCCTTTAACATTTCTTGTAAGGCAGGTTTAGTAGTCATGAATTCCTTTAACTTTTGTTTGTCTGGGAAACTCTTTATCTTTCCTTCCATTCGAAATGATAGCCTGGCTGGATAGAGTAGTCTTGGTTGCAGGGTTTTTTTTTTTTTCAGCACTTTGAATATATCATGCCACTCCCTTTGGCCTGCAAAGTTCTTGCTGAAAAATAGGCTGATAGTCTTATGGGGTTTCCTTTGTATGTAACTATTTTCTTTTCTCTTGCTGCTTTCAAATTTTTTTTTAATTTAAAAAAAATTTTTTTCAATGTTTATTTTTGAGAGAGAGAGTGCACAAGTGGGGAAGGAGCAGAGAGTTGGGGGGTGGGGGGGACACAGAATCTGAAGCAGTCTCCAGGCTCTGAGCTGTCAGCACACAGCCTGACATGGGGCTCAAACCCACGAACCATGAGATCATGACCTGAGCCAAAGTCGGATGCTTAACCAACTGAGCCACCCAGGTGCCCTATAAAATTCTCTCTTTATCACTGTTTTTTACCATTTTAATTATTATGTCTTGGTGTGGACCTCTTTGAGTTGATTTTGTTGGAGGCTTTCTGCCTCTGGAATCTGGATTTCTGTTTCCTTCCCCAGAATCATGAAGTTTTTAGCTATTATTTCCTCAGATAAATTTTCTGTCCCCTTTTCTCTCTTTTTTCCTCTTGGGATCCCTATAATGTAAATGTTATCACACCTGATGGTGTCACTGAGTTCCCTTCTATTCTTATTTTTTATTACTGTTTTTTCTTTCTCTTGTTCAGTGAGAATGCTTTCCATTACTCTGTCCTCCAGGTCATGCTTCCTCTGGTCTACTTTTCATTCCCTCTAGTGTATTTTGTTTTTGTTTTTAAACTTATTTACTTATTTTGAGAGAGAGAGAGAGAGAGAGAGAGAGAGAGAGAGAGAGAGAGAGCGCGCACGCACATGCAAGCCGGAGAGAGGCAGAGAGAGAGAGGCAGAGAATCTCAAGCAAGCCCCACACTGTCAGCACAGAGCCCTATACGGGGCTCAAACTCATGAGCCATGAGATTATGACCAGCCAAAAGCAAGAGTCAGATGTTTTAACCAACTGAGCCACCCAGGCACCCCCGCCCCACTTCTAGTATATTTTTAATTTCAGCTATTAAGTTCTTCATCTCTCATTGGTTCTTTTTTTGTGTTTTCTCTCTTTGTTGAGGGTCTCATTGAGGTCCTTGACTCTTTTCTCAAGTCTGTTGAGTCTCTTTATGACCATTACTTTAAATTCTTTATCAGGCATATTACTCATCCCTGGTTTGTTTAGTTCTCTTGCTGTGAGTTTGTCCTGTTCTTTCATCTGTTACATAGTCTTCTGTCTCCTTATTTTGTCTGACTCTGTGTGTCTGTTTCTATGTGTTAAGGTCAACTATGTCTCCTGCTCTTGAAAGTAGTGGCCTTATGAAGATGAAGTCCTGTAGTGCTCTGCAGCACAATGTCCACTGTTCACTAGAACCTGGCACTTCAGGGATGTCTCCTGTGTGTGTTGTATGTGCCCTGCTGTTGTGGCTGAGCTGTGTTTGCCTTCACTCCAGTCATCTACAGTAGCTCTATCTGTTGTGGACAGGGTTTGGCCCCTGTGTTGTTAGTGGGCCAGTCTGAGGCCATCTTGGGCTTGAGTCAGACCAGTCATTTGCCAGAGCTGCGAAGCACTGTACTGTGGGGCTTTCTCCCTGTGTTGTCCCCCGAGAAGCTTTCACTGGTGGGCGGGGCCTGTAGTCAGACCAGATTTCTGCCCCCAGCCCACTGCTGGGGCCGAAATGGAACTGGTATGTGTGGTTTTCTTCTCCTCTCCCTGGGGCAGGAATCACTTTGGGGTGGTGCTGACCCTTCTTGGGGCTGCTTGCACACTACCGTGTTTGGGCACCACTTTGGATGGATTCCTATTGAGGCCAGGGTCAACCTGAGGGGTGGGTCCACAGGAGAACACAAGGGTGGGCCCCTGGTGTTGGTAAGCTAGATGGAGAATATTTGCAATGTGCTGATTCCCACAGGTGTTCGTGTATCCAGGCTTGGGGGGCAATGGAGAGAAATGGTCCCACCAGCTCCTTTGCCCTTGGAGAAGTCTCCCAAAGATCCCTGTCCCTCCAACACACATTCTGGAATTAGTAAATAAATCTCCTTCCTATATATTCCAGGAGTTTTTCAAACTGCTGTTTCTATGCTGTTTCTCAGTGGGGCTGTTTGTTGTGCTGTCTCTATAAGTGTGGGGACTCAGTTTCCTATCACCCTCTGGCTTCCTCAGAGCCATGCCCGCTGATTTTTACAGTTCCAAGTGTTAAGCCCCACTGATTGTAAGAACTCTCAAACTTCATCCCCTCTGGTTTTCAAAACCCAATTTCATGGGGATTCATCCTCTGAGTGAGGGTCCCCTGTGCCTGGGATGCCTGGGGTGGAGTTTGCTTCTGGCCCTTCTCTTTGCCCACAGCATCCCTACCTCCCAAGGACAGTCCTGTGGGTCAGTTTTGGCTCCCAGCCAAGTCTCTGCCCTTGCAGCTCTTTTCAGTGTGGCTTCTTCTCTACATTTTGCTATGGAGACTCTGTTCTGCCAGTCTTCCTGTTGTTTTCTGGGTTATTCACACTGATATGGGTGTTATTTAGTTGTTTATGTGGGGCGGGGTGAGTAGGATCCTCCTACTCTGCCATCTTCCCCAGCATCTAGCTGAATTTTAAAATCCAATCTAGAGTTTTATTTTAACTGACAGATTTAAACAATTTACTCTTATTGGAATAATGGAATACTCCTATTTATAGCTATCTTATTATATATTTTTTATTTACCATGAATTTGTTTCTTATTGTTGTTCTGCCTATACATCTATTGCTTTGATCAAATGTACTTCCTTTCTTTCCCTTTACTGGTTTGGAAGCTATGGTTTCAATGTCTATTCTTTGAGTAGTTACCTTTGCATTTCTAACATATGTGTTTGTCTCCACAAAGTCTAAATTTCATATTTATCTTACTTCTTCTAATCAGTGCAGGTAGGATGCTTTATCTGTAAGGATTCTCCCCTATTTCTCATGTTACTGCTTTTTGTGTGTTTTAAAAAATTAGTTTTAGGTAAATTTAAAATCCACCTTGAATTTATACTCTTTTTTTAGTCTCCATGCCCAGTGTGGAGCCCAAAGCAGGGCTTGAACTCACAACCCAGAGATCAAGAGTCGGATACTCAACCGACTGAGCCATCCAGACACCGCCCCCCCCCCATCTTGAATATATATCCACTATTGGATATATTGTTATTTTAGATCGTCAATGATTATTTTGAGTCTTCACATATTTACTAGTATTTTTACTCACCCTTCCCTCCCTCCCTCTCTTCTTCCTTCCTGTCCTCTGTCCCTTCCTTCCTTCCCTCCCTCCTTGCTTCCTTCCTTCCTTGCTTCCTTCCTTCCTTCCTTCCTTGCTTCCTTCCTCTCCACCACTCCTTACTCTTTTTTCCTTCTTATTCAATTTCCTTCTTCCAAAAACACACCTCTTTATAGTTCCTTTAGTCAACCTATTAGTAGTAAATGCTTTCAAACTTTGCCTAAAAATGTCTTTGTCTCCCTTACCTACAAAAGGTAGTATAATTAGAATTCTGATTTGACAGTTATTTTTGCTCAGTACCCCCTGTTGTTGTGTGGAGATGTGTACAGTCAGTCTGATTGCTCTTCCTGTGTAGTTATTCTGCTTTTTATTTCTCTTTTTTTTTTAATTTTAATTTATTTATTTTGGGAGAGAGAGAGTGCATGCAAGCAAGTCAGAGAGAGAAGGAAAGAGAGAATCCCAAGCAGGCTCCACGCTGCCAGCACAAAACCTGACACAGGGCTCGATCCCACAGAACCTTGAGATCATGACCTGAGCCCAAATCAAGAGTTGGACACTTAACTGACTGTGCTACCCAGGCACCCCTCTTTCTGACTGTTCTAATCTTTTTTTTTTTCTCCTTGGTGTTTCGTAGTTTAGGTATGGATTTATTTTTATTTTTTTCCCTAATCAGGAGTCATTTTCCTTCTGAGTATGTGGAGGTCTATCTTTCATCAGTTCTAGGAAATCTCAACCATTATAATCTCTATATTACTTCTCTCCATTTTTTCTGTTCTCCCCTCCTGGACTCCCATTAGATGTATGTTGGACATTGTCATTCTGTCCTCTATTCTCCTAATCTCCATTTTATGTTTTCCATCTTTTTGTCTTTCTAAGCTGCATTCTTTTTTTTTTTTTTAAGAGAGAGAGAGACAGAGTGTGAGTGGGGGAGGAGTAGAGAGAGAGGGAGACACAGAATCTGAAGCAGGCTCCAGGCTCTGAGCTGTCAGCACAGAGCCTGGCACGGGGCTCAAATCCACAAATGGCAAGATCATGACCTGAGCCGAAGTCAGATGCTTAACCGACTGAGCCACCCAGGCGCCCCTAGGCTGCATTAATTTCTACATATCTGTCTTCAGATTTACTAATCCTTTCCTCAGATATGTTTGAACAGCTATGTGTTATTATTTCCATAAGATTTGCCATTTTTATTAGTTTCTTTTTCAAATTTTTTTTTAACGTTTATTTATTTTGAGACAGAGAGAGACAGAGCATGAACAGGGGAGGAGCAGAGAGAGAGGGAGACAGAGAATCCAAAACAGGCTCCAGGCTCTGAGCTGCCAGCACAGAGCCCGACGTGGGGCTCGAACTCACGGACCGTGAGATCATGACCTGAGCCGAAGTCGGACACTCAACCAACCAAGCCACCCAGGCGCCCCTAGTTTCTTTTTCAAATCTGCCTATTCTTTTTTATAGACTCTATGGTTTCAACCCTTCATATGTCTCGAGTTATTTTTTAAATAGACATATTTTTACTTTTTTTTTTTTTTACATTTCTGTTACCTTATGTTCTTGGGTTGTTTTTTTTTTTTTTTTTTTCAAGATTTTAAGTCATCTCTATATCCAATGTGGGGCTCAAACTCACAACCCTGAGATCAAAAGTTGCATGCTCTGCCAAGCGAGCCAACCGGGTGCTTGGGGTCCTCTTGGGGTCCTTTCTAATCATCATTTTTTATTTATGGTGGATCATTCCTTATTTCTTGTAATTTTTTATTTTGAGCTCATCTTTAGTGACACTTGGCTCTTACGTGGAAATCCTGTGGCACCAAGGTTGTGAGGGATACCCTCTGGACAGTTGTACATTTTCTTTGGCCAAGCACCCTAAGGGTATCACCAACCAGGGACCAACTTTTCTTTTTTTTTTTCAACGTTTTTTTTTGTTTGTTTGTTTGTTTTTTTTTTTGGGACAGAGAGAGACAGAGCATGAACGGGGGAGGGGCAGAGAGAGAGGGAGACACAGAATCGGAAACAGGCTCCAGGCTCCGAGCCATCAGCCCAGAGCCTGACGCGGGGCTCGAACTCACGGACCGCGAGATCGTGACCTGGCTGAAGTCGGACGCTTAACCGACTGCGCCACCCAGGCGCCCCAAGGGACCAACTTTTCTGTTAATCCATCAGTTGTTAAAAAAAAAAAAAAATCCATCAGTTGTAGAATCCTTGAACTCCAGATTTATGAGACACGATCCCAGCAATTCTAATGTTCTCTGCCCAGCGGAGCCTAAAAGGTCTCCTGTCCTCTCTTTTCTGGCAGAAGGAGTGTTTTCCCCGTTTTCCCTGTAGTCTTCAGGCTCCTGCCAGAGCCTCCTCTCATCGGCCAAACGTGGGCAGAGGCCAAGTGAAGTAGGAGCTTACATAAGCAGGCTGTGGGGTTGACCTCCCTGCAGTCCAGAGCAGAGGAAAGGTGAGAAACAGGTCTGGGACCAACCCGGTAATCCACCATTTGGCAAATATTTCCTCGCTCCTGTGGTCAAAACACTGTGCTGAGTCTGATGTAGAACTGTGTGAGACACAGCCGCTGACCTCCAGTGGGAGAGACAGCCATACTAACACTACAGAGATGAACTACGATGCAGGTGACCTCGTGGGAAGTGTTAAATACAGACGCAGACTACCCCGGAAACACAAAAGAGAGGCGATCTGGGGGTAAGTGGGACAGGGCATAGGAAGGTTTCCCCAAAGTAGGATCGCGTGAGCTGCACCTCGAAGGGTAAGATGGCTGTGTGTGGAGAAGCAGGCCATGGACAGTGTGCACAGCGTGTCCAGCACCTCTTGAGGACTGAACCCGGGCCAGGGTGGCCGAAAGGTGGGCTGCATGGTCAGAGGTGAGGCTGCAAATGGAGGCCGTGGGTGGATTATGGAGACTCTGGAGCCTTGTGCTGCTGAGCTAGGACTTCATTCTGCACATAGCAGAAGCCACTAAAACATTGTTCGGGAAGGAACGTAATAAAAAATGCAGTGGCTGGCTTGAGCTGTTCAATAGAAATGGAATAAAAGTCCCAAATGCAGCCCAGAGGTAATCTAAGATTTCCCAAAGGCCACATTTTTAAAAGTAAAACATGAAATTAAAACTTGAATAATTCTTTGGGTCAGCTCAGTGTTATGCAAAATACTACCATTTAATATGTAATCAACGTAAGAATTTTTAGTGCATTATTTTACATTCTGGGTTTTTTTATTAGGTCTTTGAGATCTGGTGTGTAGTTTACACTTAGAGCACTTCTCTGTTTGGAGCGGCCACCACAGTTCAAATGCTCAATAGCCACGTGTTGCTAACGGCTACCATGTTGTACAGTGTGGGGAGGATGGCAAGGGGTCGAAAGGAAAGGGTCAGTTAAGGATGCTGGCTTCAGGAAGAAACAGGATCTCCTCATCCCCTGACACAGGAAGGAAGTACAGGGATGAGTGAGCAGGGAGATGAAAGGCAGGAAGTAAAAGGGCCACCACCTTTCTTTCTTTTCCCTGACATAGGAGGTAAGAACATCTGAAAGTGAGGATCAGGGTCACGTTGAAAACTTGAAGAGAACAGAAGTTTAAGAACCACTGTAATGAAATGCAAAGGGGTCGGTCAGAGGTGGAGTATAAGGATTGTCCTCACATCCACCCTGATGGAGCTAATGTCATGCATGTTCTCACCTTAGAAATGATAAAATATCTGGGACTTTTCCTATTATTCCGAGGTACAGAACAGTTAGAGAGGCCGATGCTTGTGGGTTTTAATGTAAATCAGTGTTTCCCCAAGTGCGATGGACCTATCCCTGTGATACACTACGTGATGGCACACAAAATAGTACCTTCGGAGACTTACTTTTTTCTAATGGTTATATTTATTTTAGTGAATATTAGAAGACTCGTAACCAGTACATAAAACCCATGATTGCCCAAATATGTAACTCAAACATGAGTAAATTTATTAAAAAGTATGACATAAAAAAGTAGAGACAGAATGTGGATGTGGTAGAATGTCAGTGACTGGAATTTGTAGAACCCTAGTGCCTAGTGTGAGGGTGGGGTAACCTTAGAAACTGCGCCGATGCCTTCCATCAGAGTCCGCTCGTTCCTCTGCCCGGTGACCCCGGCTCACATCATGAGAACCACTTGCCACTAGGTGCCCAGCCATTGCCTCCAGCCTCCTGGCTACACACAACCTAGTCAGACAGGTGTCTATATTAGCCGCCCGGGCTCAGAACACTTAGCTTTCCTGCAGTGCTCTCCCGCAGAACAGAATAAAATACAATCCCCAGAAAAGCTCGATAATTTTGAACATGACAGTGGCACCATAACGTCTTCTTGCCTTATTCTATTTTTGTTTTACTGTGAGAATAATTTTTTTAAGCTGTTGGCAACATGCACAGAAAATAGACCAGTCGTCTTCATGAGAACTCTTAGTCCAAATCTATACAAAACACATAAAAACTCAAAGGTAAGCAGAGGGGGGCGCCTGGGTGGCTCAGTCGGTTGAGCGTCCGACTTCGGCTCAGGTCACGATCTCACGGCTCACGGGTTCGAGCTCCGAGTCTGCTTCGGATCCTCTGTCTCCCTCTCTGCCCTCCCCACTCACATTCTTTGCCTCTCTCTCTCTTTTTCCCTCTCAAAAATAAATAAACATTAAAAAAAATGAAAAAACAAATTCAAAGATAAACCCCCTTGAAATACCCAGTCTGCTTGCATTCTCCACCTCTGTGGCTTTGTTTCGTGTTGCCAGCGAGGTGCCTCTGTGTCTGCGCCGACTCTGCCCCGCCTACGAAGGCTGGGGCCGGGACACCTGCTGCCTCAAGGGTCATCCGCGCCTCGCTGGGCTTTCTCTCTCCCTCTCTCTCCCTCGTTTGTAGCTTGCTAGGTGCCTACCTGCTTTTTCTTTTTGCCGGAGGAGGGGCTGCCTGAGATATTTCCCCTCCCACTGTGCAAAGAAGCAAGCCCTCAGCTTCTTACGAAGCGATTCTGGAATTATGTTACTTCGCAGTCTTGACATTCAGTTCTGCTCCCATGTGCCTGTAAATTGACCCAAAGTGAATGCAGTGCCGCCCACCCTGATGCAAGGCTGCTAGGGA
The DNA here is from genome assembly GCF_046562875.1 of Panthera onca. Classification (NCBI taxonomy): domain Eukaryota; kingdom Metazoa; phylum Chordata; class Mammalia; order Carnivora; family Felidae; genus Panthera; species Panthera onca. Next base: position 19,197,312 of record NC_138341.1, on the reverse strand, counting down.
CTTCCCTCAAAGTCTCACTTAACGTCTGTGGTGTCCCAAAACCACTTCTTTGTTCTGGTGAGTTAAGGCAGTGGTCTTGTTGGGAACTGCTGGGTCCTGGGAATTTCAGGTTTCCTAACCTTAACGCTGCATTTTGAGAAAACAAATGTTTCTCATTTTTCTAACAGTAGCTCACAGTAGGAAATATATTCTGCATCCCCACATTCATACCTAACTAAAAGTGTTCACTTTCAGTGCTTATGAGAGCTGTGCACAAGGTAATTTGTGTTTATTTGTGTGTTTGTCTCAATGCTAGGCCTGACCCACACTTTTAAAAACGAAATGAACATCAGGACCCACCGATAGCTCATAGCCTGCAGTTTGGATAACACTGGTCTTAAGCATATGATTCATTGAATCATTTCAATATCTTTGAAAATGGCCTGAGGTGATGAGGACCGCATAGATGTTCACAAGTTCATCGCAGTTCTGAACTCTCTGAGGCCATTTCTAAAAAGTCCTAAATCGGTCATTCATTTGGGAAAGAAGTCAGGACCACGTTGAGATGTTACAGGCGGTGCCGATTTGCTGCTCTGGTTGAGCGGCAGGTGGTCAGGCCGGCTTTCCGCAGGTGCGAGGCTCTGCACGAGTTGGAAAAGCCGTGCGTGGCTTCTTCGAGGCACCATTTGCAAACCCAGCACATCTGGTAAATGTCTGTTCCCTACCAAGAAGACTCAGATACTGTTTTGAAACTCTACCCTGTCTTTCCATAGGGTGTGCTGATCTCCAAAGCCTGGACACCATGCAGCCAGTTGAGAGGAAGAGGCAGGGCTATATTCACGAGCTGATTCAGACCGAAGAGCGGTACGTGGACGACCTTCAGCTCGTCGTGGAGGTGAGGGCTGTGCCCGCAGAGGGGGGCGGGCCTTGGCCTCAGAGTCGGGCATCACCTTTGATGTGGGAATTCACGAGTAGAATAGCGAGTAGAGTAGAGTAGCGCGTAGCGACAGGAGCTCTCACACCCTCAGAACGCTTTGTGGCTCTGGGAGGGTGCCCGAAGAGCCCAAGTGCACTCCTTCCCCCAGACGAGGCCCTTCAGGGTGGAGAGAACAAGAGACGCCTCAGCTGCATGTTGGGAGAGACCCCATCGAGGAAGGGGAAGGACGAGGGTAGAGCCGGTCGGAAGGCACTGAAGCAAACTTCATCTCCCTCACGTTTTTGCCTGTTTGCTGTGCTCTTCTGACGCCTGCCGTGTTCATAGACTTTGATGTTTCCAAAGGGACTGTGAAACAGTGGCAGTGTTCATCCAACGTTTGTATCGCTTTGGAAAACCCAAAGGACCACGTGGTAAAATATTTCCCAGTTGTGATGTCCTTACGTTTGTGCCTATTAATGTTGCCAGTGACCTGTAGGCCAGTAACAGGTGTTGGAGTAGCACTCTGAAAGGATTTGTGTTTGAGTACACACAGTGAGACTGTATACTTATACTCTTGTTTCCATGGCACTTAGTTCCCACTCTGTGTCAGGGCCCTCAGATGAGAAACCCAGTAAATAAACAAGGCACCTGAAGAGAGCACGTGTCCCCACACAGGTCCAGCAGGTGCACCGTTATGCCTGGCCGTGACCTTGCTAGTGGCACGGAGCATCCTTCTGCATCTGCACCCCAGCAAGGCCCTCCCCTGATTCGTTTCCACCTGACACGCCAGCGGGGACCTGCAGACCCGCATACGTGTTCTCACGTGGACACTGCACCGCACGTCTCAGTTGCTAACGTCTCTCAGTTGAGAAGTCCCCCACAAGGCTCTGAGCTCCTGACAGCAGGGGCGTGTACCCCACATCCTGCATCCCCAAAACTTCGCCTGGCCCTTTGCAGGCCTTCCCGTCAGTACTAAATGAACTATGTATGTTTATCTCCCTGCTTCTCTGGTCAGGAAAGACGGCCTAGAAGAAAAGCCCGTCTTTATTACTAACCCCTACGAGTATCAGCCCTGCTGCTGGTCAGATCCCAGTCCCGAGAGGCTGAATGGGTGTGGAAGTACCTTTCTGACCCCAGCACAGAGGGGACCGGAGCCACATGCTTGCCCCACTGAGACTTGTCACTTAACCACTTGGGCCTTGGTAATTCCCACTCTTCCCACCTTCCCTTGCCTGAGGGGAAAGAGGTCATGTCAGGGTCAGGGATTTAGGGCAAAAGCACTGTTCCCAGGCTGGGTGTTCTCGTTGCCATTCCCATGGAGGTTCCCAGAGGTCCCAACTGCCTTCCTCGTCTGCTTATCTCCCTGAGCAGGTAAATGGAATGAATAAAAAAGTAACATATATTCAGCAGTGGATGAAAGAAGAGACCACCAGATGCCTTCCTTGTCCTTCAGGAGCCCCTCAGAGCAGATCCACCACCTCTCCAGGGCTCGCTTCCACGGGAGGGTCCTGACATCTTCAGTCTCATTTTGGAACTGTAGAGGTTTAGAGATGCCCAGTTCATGGCACTGTTATCCGAATTCTTCGAATCTGTGTTCAACTCAACTCAGTAAATAAACATTAATTCAAAACCTACCGTGTGCAGAAAGCACTGTGCTGGAGAAGAGAGAGAAGAGAGAACTCCTACCCTCAAGGAGTTCACGGTCATGTGGAGAGACAGACAGACAGCTGCAGAACACTGAGGTGGGGGCCGGGAGAGGGATAACCACCCTCCGCCACAAAGGAGAGTCAGGAAGGACCCTCCCAGTTAGGCTCTGGCCAAGGCTAGAAGGACAAGGATGAGATTTCTGTGCCCAGAAGAGGACATGGAAGCAGGAAGGCCTGTGCTGGGGAATTAAGATCCTGCAAGCAGTTGCGGTGGCTGGAGTGTCAAGTTCTTGAGGCCCAAGCTGGGGGGGTGGGCAGGGGGCAGGTCGCACAGCCCTGGTGAACCTCAAGAAAGAGCCTGCGTCTTATCACAGGCCACTGAACGATTTTAATAGACTGACCTGTTGTGTGTATCTTGGAAAGATCACACACGAGAAGGGTTGTCTCAGATAACTTCACAGTTTCCTTAAGGCTTTTAAAGTCATTCCCTAGGAATCCTAGTTCTTTATGGAAACCTGGATTTCTAACCAAAAAGACTGGGGTTTTGGTTCTGGCTCCTCCGTGTTCTAGGTTTGTGACCTTGAGCAGATCACTCTCCCAGCCTTTATTCCTGAGTGCCCCGGGAATAATCATAGCTGATTCAGCTTGACCTGCGTCATCTGTGAAGTTCATTCAGAACCCATGCACACACCGGCATATGCACACGTATACGTATCAGCACTTTGTAAATCCTTCAGTGTTCCACAGTGCAGATGTACGGCATTATCATTTCCCCTTCGGTCAGCCAGCCTCTGAAATCCATGTCTGCTTGGTGGTCAGTCTCGGGCATTGTATAAGTCGTCACTGTTTCTTTTGCTGAACTTCTCACAGCTTCCCGACCTCTGAGGCGCCGCATGTGACAGCTTCCTCAGTTCTGCAGCTTTTACAGGGTGTAGATGCTTTATGCACATGGTTTTATTTAACTTCCCTGATCTCTCTTGCAGATAGATAGCCTCTCCTCTTATTGATGAGGCTACTGGACTCAGTCCTTAGAATTAGCCCTAATAAGGGGCACCTGGGGTCAGTCAGTGGCGCATGCAGCTCCTGAGTTGTGAGTTCAAGCCCCATTTTGGAGTGGAGCCTACAGAAAGAGAGAGAGAGAGACAGAGAGAGAGAGAGAGAGAGAGAGAGAGAGAGAGAGAGAGAGAAAGAAAGAAAGAAAGAAAGAAAGAGAAAGAAAAAGAGAGAGAGAGAGAGAGAGAAAGAGAAAGAAAGAAAGAAAGAAAGAAAGAAAGAAAGAAAGAAAACAATCAATTAGCCTAATAAGAACCCAAATAGCAAACAGTAGGGAAATTATGCAATTTAAATTTTAGTAATCCTAAGTAGGCTTATTTAAAAACATCATGATCTTAAAAAAACAAAAACAAAAACATCATGATCATATTAGTTTCACTCTGTGAAGATACTGTTTGAGTTAGACCACTGTATATGCACACCTAAGATAACTTTTCTTTTATGTTTTGAATTTAGGTTTTTCAGAAACGGATGGTGGAGTCGGGCTTTCTCAGTGAAGGAGAAATGGCCTTGATCTTTGTAAACTGGAAAGAACTCATCATGTCTAACACAAAGCTACTCAAGTGAGTTGTGCACACCGGCCTGCCAGCCCCCAGGACTGACACTTTCACACGTAACTCCCTGCAGGGCTATTTAGTTAGCAAAGTTACTTTGAACTGTCTTCTCCCTCAAGCTTTTACTTTATTATCATTTTACAACATGCCCTGTAACTGTAAAGTACATAATTTCTGAAGTCAAGAAATATAACAAAGAAAATACTTTGATTAAACAATGAAAAAATGAAATCATAATATAAACAATATATTAACATATGATTTCAAAATATACTTGACTGTACCGGGTAGAGTAGGAGAGAAGCTGTAGCCCATGGCCTGGACATTACTGGCTGGTCTGACATTCTCCTAAGTCCCCTTGGGGTGATTTCCCATCCCTGAAGCCTGTGAGGACAGACTCCTTAGCGGGCGGGATCAGCAGTCCCAGTTGTCCTGTGTCTCCGCCCTCATGGAGGCACCCAGCTCAGCAGTTCTCCTGGGGACAGTGCTCACCTCCACCTCCACACCTGGGCTCCTGCTCCCTTTTTTCCCTACAGAGTGTAGAAAATTCCTTTCTTCTTGGTTCAGCTGAGAACAAGTTAGAATTTTTCTAAAGGAACTTTGCTAAGAAATGAAGGAATCCAAAACAATTCCGAGGACCTGGAAACACCCAAGTGTATAGACTTCATTTTCTTACTCTTCTTTGCCAACATTTTGCCCAGGTTGGCTTGGCCAGCAGAACATAGGCGCAAGCTGCCTCCTCCTCCTGACTCTTCCCTCACAGTGCCAGGTTTGTCGGTAACTCACTAGGGATCATTACCATTGTTCCCGTGATAGTCATCCTTTATTTACCAACCACATTCACAGTGAGAGTGTGTTGTTTGCAGGGCCTTGCGGGTACGGAAGAAGACCGGGGGAGAGAAGATGCCCGTGCAGATGATTGGGGACATCCTTGCAGCCGAGCTGTCCCACATGCAGGCTTATATCCGGTTCTGTAGCTGTCAGCTTAATGGAGCAGCTCTATTACAGCAGAAGACCGATGAAGACACCGATTTCAAGGAATTTTTAAAGGTAACTCCGTTCTGGAATCATGAGCAGGCCAGCCCCATTCCGAGCTGGAGACAGAGACGTGCAGCTGCGCAGTCAGGACTCCGCATGGGAAAGGGCATCCCACCAGTTTCCAAAGGAAACACCAATACGGCAGAGAATTTTCTGAGTGCTTGTGTTACCTTCCGTGTTGAACTGGTGTTTCTTGGCACTGGGGCCATAATTTTGCCCATCTATTAGTAGTGTCATTTAAGCCTATTTACTTAAATCAGCTATTTTATACACCAAAATTTTCCAGAATGTCACTTTATTAATTTTGTAAATTGTATTTATTCTATGTCCATCTTATGCCACCAAGGGTATAAAATAGCCTACTCAAATATATAAAATGCAGCAAGATAAGATGACATGATGTAAGTGGACGAATACAGTGGGATGAAAGGATAGGAGAGGACTAGGGCAGCTTCATAAACGCACATGTGGGACCCTGTCTTGTGCTCCAAAGTGCACCGAGATGTCCTCACAGCGTCCAGAAACCAATGAGAAGAGGAGGACATGATTGGTTCCATGATGCCATGGTTATAAACTAAAACCAAACACTTGGTAAGGAAAAGTAATGCTAGCACGACACTCAGAGGACACAGTGTAATAACGCATGAACAACACCCTGTGAGTGATCCAGCCACACGCTTCGCATGGCTGCTTGTTATCATAGGGTGTCATGTGTGAGAACATCTCCCTGGCGTCGTTCGGTAACAGAAACTATTACTACACATGTGACGGTGGCAAGGGAAATGAAAGTAAAATCTGTTTTCTAGCTTTTTTACATATCTTCTTCTTTTTTTGGTTTCTGAAATAGTGCCTGTCGGGATCTGTTATACAGCCACAGTGCCTTAAGGGAGAATGCATAATTTTAATGTCTTCATTATCCAAAAAGAATGGAAACATAATTAAGCATAAAATATAAGATGTTTAGGCAGAGGATAAAAATTCCAACAAGAAAATGGATCAAGTAATAAAGATAAAAGCACAAATGATATCAATATATCTAAGAACAGGTATGTTGAAAAGAATAAAATATAACTGTGGTAAATCTAATAGAAAAACAGAAAAACACAAGTAAAAGGAACAGACATGAAAATATTTCTTAAAGTAAGAGTATATAAGCCAAAAATATGTGCTAATAAATGTCAAAACATTGACAAAATTTGTAGTTTTCTATTACAATTTGAAAACTGCTTCAGTAAGAATAGAAAATCTGAAGATACTATTAGCCAAGGATAAAACTGAGTAGCTTACCCCCAAAAGAGGAGCTAGGTGCACTTGATGGACTTGATGGTGAATTCTTTCTAACTATAAAGGAATAGATTATTCCATACTATACGAACTATTACAGATCATAGAAAAAAAACAGAAATCCACCTAATTCATTGTTTAAACCAAAAGAGTTCCTGACCCCAAGGCCTGTTTTCATATTTGTTTTTAATTACAAAAATGAGGTGCGGCTAGGTGTCTCAGTCGGCTAAACATCCAACTCTTGGGTTCGGCTCAGGTCATGATCTCACGGTTCATCAGTTTGAGCCCCGAATCAGGCTCGTTGCTGTCATTACAGAGCCTGCTTTGGATTTTCTGTCCCCCTTTCTCTCTGCCCCTCCCTCACTGTGTGCACTCTCTGTCTCTCTCAAAAGTAAAACATTTTTTAAAAGAATTTAAAGTACTTTTTAGCACAGAGACCAGCACATAATAAGCGATAAATGCTAATTATATTTACCTTCCTTATGATGATCTTAGGGATGCAAAAATGATTCAATGTAAGTAAGGAACTGAGGACCGACTCTTCAATTGGTGATAAGGGTGGGTGGCACAGGGTTGCTTAGAAATGAACTAGAAGAGGGGCGCCTGGGTGGCTCAGTCAGTTAAGCATCTGACTCTTGACTTCGGCTCAGGTCATGATCTCACAGTTCATGAGATTGAGCCCCACGTTGAGTTCTGTGCTGACAGTGTGGAATCTGCTTGGGATTCTTTCCCTCTCTTTTTGCCCCTTCCCCTCTCACCCACGTGTGTTTTCTCTCTCTCTCTCTCAAAATAGACATTTAACAAAGAAAAAAATAAATGAACTAGAGACAACATACAAGGGAACCAAAACCACAGACACAAACACTGGTCAGAATAAGATAAATGTGGGATTGTGAGTGCATGCAAATGTTTCAAAATAGTAGAGGGGCATCTGGGTGGCTCAGTTGGTTGAGCATCCGACTCTTGATTTCAGCTCAGGTCATGATACAGGCTCGTGGGATCGAGCCCTGCATCAGGGGGGCTCTGCTTAGGATTCTCTCTCTCTCCCTCTGTCCCTCTCCCCTACTTGTATGCTCAATCTCTCTCTTTCTAAAATAAAAGTGAATGAATGAATGAATAAATAAATAATAATAGTAGAATTAAAAATAGGATGTTTAGGGGAGCCTGGCTGGCTTAGTCAGTGGAACATGCAACTCTTAATCAGGGTTGTGAATTCAGGCCCCATGTTGGGTGTAGAGATTAAAGATAAAATCTTTAAAAAATTTTTTTTTATTTTTTATTTTATAAACATTTTATAAAAAATGTTTATTTTTGAGAGAGAGAGACAGAGCACGAGTTGGGGAGCAGAAGAGAGAGAGGGAGACACAGAATCCGAAGCAAGCTCCAAGCTCTGAGCTGTCAGCACAGAGCCTGATGGGGGCCTCGACCCCACGGACTGCAAGATCATGACCTGAGCTGAAGTTGGCTGCTTAACCGACTGAGCCACCCAGGTGCCCCAAAAATAAAATCTTTAAAAACAAGTTGGACACTTACCTTCTAAGTAATTTTTTTTAATTTTCCAAATAGTAATAACAATAGGAATGTAAATAAGGTATCAGTGCCATCACAACTATAACAGTAGAAAGAATAAAAAGTTTATAGTTTAATAATAAAAGGCATCGTGTTAATTATATTAACAACAAAATCTAGCAATAATCTGTGTGCTAAATGTTACTTTTTAAAAAGTCTCAGAAAATACAGAAAAAGCATGAAGATGCTTGCTGTAGCAACATATATAGATATATCCAAAAACAAAAGGAGGGGGCAGTTTTAATATCCCATAGTGGGAAACAAATAGGTAAATTATAGTAACTGTGCTTTTCAGTTATTAAAAATGGTCATCAAAAAAAAAAAAAAAAAGTCATCCAAGAGTACTAGCTACTCTATTCAAGTACTGTGTTAATAAAAGGAGTAGAGGGAAATAAGATGTGGTCCTTTGTCTCCTGGAGATAACAGTCTTCAAGATCATGGAGACACCTCAAACGGGGTACCACTACCTGTCTTCCCCAGTCCAGATGTGGTGTCCTGATAAAGGTGGCCACGGATGATTGCAGGGGCTCCAGAAAGGTCACTGAACATGAGGGAAAGCATCAAGGAAGGGGGAGAGCCTGGCCAAGAGGAGTCATAATCTGAGTCTACAGAAATGAGTATGAATTAGCCAAGTGAAGAAAGAACAGAAGGGACTTAGCAAAGGCTAATGCATTCATTACCTGGCACATCATCGGTGCTCAATAAATGGTAGTGATTGTTTCTAATAAAGCAGGGACAGCAGGCAGGCAGAGGCAGGGGAAATCACGAGCCGTTTAGAAGGCAGAGTTGAAGGTGACTCCTAGGTGTGTGGCAGGGAGGTGGGTGGTGCAGAATGGTGCTACCAGCTCAGGGATGCAGGTGGAAGAGAAGCTTTCATGAAGGAAGATGAGGACTTTGGGGCGTACTGAGGTATTGAGGTGCCTGTAGGAGGTCCAGGTAGGAAGGAGAGTAACTCGGCCAGCATGGAGCTCTAGGGAGGGTTCGGGTGGCGCCCTGGGACTCAACTGCTGGGGGTCTTTGGGCAGCACCTACAGTTAAAAGCAGGTAGAGAAGAAGAAAGAAGTGAGGATTGGGAAGGAGTGGACTGGGAAGACAGCCGTCAATCGTTCTGGAAGCAAAGGAGGGTGTGATGGCACAGGCTGCCAAGTCCACATAAGAAAGAAAGAAAGAGCTGAAAAGCATCTGCTGGGTTCACCAACTGAAGGGAGATACCCCTGCTGTTAATCTGATATATATTATTTTGAATCCTGAGTTTTTAAATTAGAAATCTAAAAGATGGTCAAAGTCAGGAGTACAGTCGGTGTTTCTTTTGTTCTCGTTGAAGCTTTGATTTCCTCATGAGCCTGTCCGTTATTTGCAGAAGCTGGCATCTGACCCTCGATGTAAAGGAATGCCCCTTTCCAGCTTCCTGCTGAAGCCCATGCAGAGAATCACCCGCTACCCTCTGCTCATCAGAAGTGTGAGTGCCCCAGCTGGGACAGAGGAGCCAGACCCCTTGAGGTCCACAGGGGCTGTAGTCAGGGAGCTGGCCCTGACACATGGGTGATGGACCAGGCACTGTGTGTGCGTGCACCCAGACACACATGTATGTGGGCACGCACATGAACACGCACATACAATCTGGATTAGGCAAAGAAAAGCCATCCAGTGTCGCTTAGGTAACCTGTCCTTCCCCCCCCCCCCCCCCCCCCAGGAAACTCCCCTGGGTCTCTCAAAGTCACGAATGTGTTTTTCTAGACAGGGCAAGTGCCCTGTAGGTCTGCATCTGTGGAGCCTGTCATGAGCCCAGATGGAGTCCACTATTGGCACAACCTTCCGCTCCAGTCTTTCTGCTGAGATCTAAATTCATCCACCAGCTCAACACCTTTCCCTAGATGTCTCAGGAGTCCCCAGCTCACTGTGTCCTACCCTGAGCTCATCACCATCCCCTTGCTGTTCCCCACTTCAACTTGCTAACTAAACAGTCCTAAGATACCATCCATCTTTTAGCATAAGCGATGTGGGCCTCTTGAGCCAATATGCCTTCTAAGGAGAAGGTGTACTTTACAAAGGATTTTTCCACAAATTATCACTGATACAATTTTAATCATCTTACAAAGAAAAGCAGTAGAAATAATATAAGACCGTTACTTTTATTGATTATCCCTTGACCATTGATCTCTAAGCCATGTTAACTCATTATGGACCTTATGTTACAGAGCTTATGTTTGTTATGATACAAAACTGACCCATTCATACACAATAACCCACAGTCCCCTACCTGAAATACTTTGAAGCAGATGTATTTTCAGAATTCAGAATTTAATTCAAAAATGGCATATTACATGATACCCCAACAAAGCCTGGGCATCACCTGTAGCCAAACACAGTAATATTTCTACAGTGAAATACATGCATAATTACTTTTAAGTAGAATAAACAGATACATCTCTTCAGTTTAGGTCAGGTTTTGCCACCAAATGAATATTGAAGAAAAGCTTTAGGCTTTCAGGGCTTTTTCCCATTTTGGAGTTGTAAACAAAAGACGGTGGCCCCAGGTGGCCAGAGTCCAGACAGGAGCCATCTGCTGATGGGACTGCTAACTTCCAGAGGGACGACACGGTTGTATGCCAGCCTCTCTTCTTTTACATTTGTCACATTAGTTTGAAGTCACTTTAGAATCAACAGTATGTTTTCCTACAAGCTGATGACATGATTTTATTCTATTTTTCCTATAGCAGAGGATTCATTGCTTTTTTCAGATTTATAAAAAAGATCAGTGACCCCACAAATGTTATAAGCCATTGCTATTCAGCAAGTTAATACACTTATGAAAGCTGCAGCCAGGTTATGTGGTGGGTTCACCCTAAAGGCAATGGCTTAAATGACTGGGGAGAGGGAGGGAGCCACGTGTGGTAACGCATGTACCAAGACCAAGCCAGAGCCGCTGGCCACCCACAGGTTTCAGGGCACTTGATCCACGTAGCAATTGGCACTGAGTCAACCTGGCTCCCCAAGAACTCTGGGGCTATCCACTTGTTAAGGGCGAACAATCGTCTTACCGTCATATACCCAGCGCCCAGCACATACAGCAGGCAGTAGGACTTCTGGGTGGAAGACACTCTACTTCCCACATGACGGAACCGCTCTTTTCCAGATTCTGGAGAACACCCTAGAGAGTCATGTGGACCATTCCTCCCTAAAGCTGGCTCTTGAGCGGGCAGAGGAGCTTTGTTCCCAAGTTAATGAAGGAGTTCGGGAAAAGGAAAATTCAGACCGACTCGAGTGGATCCAGGCACACGTTCAGTGTGAAGGTCTTGCAGAGGTGAGGCCTGTGGTGTTGAGCTGGGTGCCACTAGGCAGGCTCTGGGTGGGGAACCCAGTTCAAGCCTTCCCCTAGTGTGAACAGGATATGCCTCAGTCCAGCCCATGTGCACTCAGTGTCCTGCCCCTTCTTGGGCTGTCATTTTCCTTTCTTAGAAGGGAAATGTGATATTTTTGTTTTGAGTTCTTTGAATTCAGCCAGTAGAATCCATATTCTGTGGGTAGAAGTCATCACTTTCCCATGTCAGTTTGGACTCTGAAGGAAAATCAGTGCGCCCTCAGATCCAGGGCACGGGCCTCTCATGGAGCTCTGGGATGGTTTGTGCTGGGACTCACAAAGTGACAATTTCTTTTTAAGCAACTTATTTTCAACTCCCTCACCAACTGCCTGGGGCCCCGGAAGCTTCTGCACAGTGGGAAACTATACAAGACCAAGAGCAACAAGGAACTACACGGATTCCTCTTCAATGACTTTCTGCTTCTTACCTACATGGTCAAGCAGTTTGCTGTTTCCTCAGGTTCTGAGAAGCTTTTCAGCTCTAAGTCCAATGCCCAATTCAAAATGTATAAAACGGTAAGTGTCACATTCCTGGCCGTGGCATCAGGAGCATAACAAGGTGTGTCCTTCACCTGGAGGACCTCCTTCCAGGATCCTTTCCTGTCCTCATGGGACACTCTTCGCCCGTCTCCAGATGGGTCACTCCTCCTCTGTCATTTCCCAGGGAAGAAGCCCCAGCGTGGCTGGGTCCTCACTGTCCTCTGACAGCTGGATTCCAGCTTTGGATTCTGGCTTCCTCCCTGGCAGATGTGATGTGATCCCGCCTCTGTCCACACTCAGCAGCAGGTCTCTCTGTAAAACTGAGACAAGGTGCTAAGCGTGGGTACATGGAGGAGACACCCTGTCACACGAGCAGTCATAGACACCGGGAGCTCCTGTTCTCAGTTCAGTGACATCTCATCTGCCCAAGATGTTTTCTTCCACAAAAGTAAAAGACTCAAGAAGCTAGACCCTTCTCTCCTCCTCAAAAAGGCTCTTCAGGACAGACAGAATTCTGCCTAGATGTAGGTGGGTGGAGGGTTCTGGCACATTTCACACTCTGTGTTTTGGCCCTCTTTCAGCCCATTTTCCTGAATGAAGTCTTGGTGAAACTACCCACAGACCCTTCCAGCGATGAGCCTGTCTTCCACATTTCTCACATTGACCGGGTATACACCCTCCGAACAGACAACATTAATGAGAGGTCAGTCTTGACCACGTGTGACCTGCCTTGAAGCCTGGACGTCTCCCTTCCATAAACGCACCTCCAGTCCGTGCTCAGTCCTACTAACTCTGTATCCTCGAGCTCTCCTAACCAGTGCCCTCCACCCTGGTCCCACTGGTCAGCCTTGGTTTAGATATGCTGGGTTACTGCAACCACCTCTATATGTGTCCCTGCTTCCAGTCTCTCCTTAGGATCTTCCAAAATGGGAGAGCCAGCACCTTGCTTCCTTAAATCCCTTCTGCAGCAGTCCGTGCTCCTTCACCTGATTTCTGAGGCCCTCTTTGTGTGTCTCAGCCTCAGTCCCATCCCTCTACTGCACAGGACCTGTACTCCAGCCAGAATGTCTTCCTTCTGCTCTTTGTCTGGCCAGCCCTGCATCCTCTACAGGATAGCTCAGCACCTGTGTGATGGCAAACCAGGGGATGCTCCTCCCCTCTGTGCATGTGGTTCTTGGTGTTCTTTGTACGGCAGAATGTCGCTCTGTCGTGCCAAATTGCCACTGATATGGCAAATTGCATCTTCTATTTCTGTGTGCCTGCATCTTGCAAGTGCCTGGTGTCTTATAAACCGTGAGTAACTCTAGAAATTCTCAGCTTCAAAGTTAGCAAACAAGTCTTTCAGTTAAACTAATATTAGGTCTATGATGGGAAACTTGTCAAAGCCAAGGTTAGCAAAGAGTGAAGAACAAGTGCAGAGCTCTGGGGCTCCTGGCTGAACCTGGGAGGTACTCGGGAAAGCCACCCAATGGCTGTGCTCTGCTTCTCCTCCAGGACTGCTTGGGTCCAGAAGATCAAGGCGGCATCTGAGCAGTACATTGACACGGAAAAGAAGAAACGGGAGAAGGCTTATCAAGGTAGTTGGTGGTGCCCTAGAGAGCTGGAAGCAGCTGCCAGGGCTCCCAGGGGAGGGGGAGGGAGAGGGTCCCACCCTCTGGACACAAGCTGCTGCTCCTGCAGGGTGGGACTGCACAGAGACAGCCTAAAGGAGCAGACTTGCTGTGGGATCCGACAGCAGGACCTGCTTGGTGGCTCCTGCCCTTGGGGCCTCCCTGAGCCCCCTGCCCACTGCACAGACGGGCCAGCCCCGCGACCTCCCTTCTGTCTGTGGTGAAGGAAGAGGGTCCTTTGCACAACCAAGCCCACTTCTGCGTGGTCCATTTTGCTTCATCCAACTTCACTTCTCTGGCCTGTTTCCCTTCAGCTCTGCTCCTCCTCTCCCACCCCGGCCTCTGCTCCGGCCCTCCTCCACATCCATCCGTCCTCCCTCCCTTGACACCAGGTCCTGGACCTCGAGGCCCTCCTCCTCATCACCGGCCCTTCACCCCGCTTGCAGTTTTCATTCTGTTCAGAGGGCTCCCTGGCTCGACACCAGTGACCTGACCCACCGCTTGACTCACTTTGCCCCCTGCTCCCGATGGCAGGAAGTCAAGGCTCCTCCTCCCCCTTGTACCTGGAGCTCCACCCAAGCCCAAGCCTGTCTGTCCCTCTCCTCCCTCAGTTTTATGAAAATCATGCTGGGCTGCTTCCCCGAGCCCACGCTCCAGACACACTTTGACTTCTCCCCGCCACCAGCCAGGCTTCACACCATGGCATCTCCTGAGCAGCTCTGCAGACGGCAGTACTGTCCTCCCCACCCAGACTGGAAGCGTGCCCTCAGCCCTCCTGCTTCTCTAGTCAGAGGCCAGGTCCTACCCCATTCTCTTCCCATGTCCTGGGCCTTTCCCAGTGGCACAGACCCTCCAGTCTCCACTTAGGCATGAGGCCCCCATCACCATACCCTTCATTCCTGGAGTAATCTTTTTACAGGGCTGACTCTCCTTGCTGAAGCATCTTCCCCATTGCCTCCCAAATTAAGAACAAATTCTTACCCCAGACTCAGGGCCAATCCCCAGTATCATCTGTTCCCCAGCCCCGTTTCCTCTCTCTGCTTCGCCTGTACCACTGCCTGATTGAACAAACCACCTCTGAGCCCCCCTACCTGTCCCCGCCGCCCCCTCAGGCCTTCTCTGTTGGGTCCTCCCTCTTCTGTTCCTGGCTGCTAGAGCTGCAGCTCTTTGTATGTTTTTTTATTCAGGTTCCCCTTATTTTGTTATATACTCCTGAAAGGTATGTGTAAATTGGCTTTTGCTGATTGAATCTTGTTTTAATGGTACTTCAAAAGCTTGCTATTAAAAAAATCAACAACTGAATGATTCGGAAAGCATATAATGATCTCTTAATTGGTAAAGATAAAAATCAAGAGTTTTTGTTAGTTTTGCTTAATATCAATATTTATACATATTTTTATGCATTTTCTACGTGTTCTTTAGACATTTATTGATTACTTACTCTGTGCCAAGCCCTATGCTAGTCTTAACCGGACCTTCAAAGATAAATAAGGGGAACTTATTTGTCTTTAAGGGAAACTGAGTGTAGGTGCCGCACTGGAGAGGTTGGCACAAACAAGGTTGGGGGGCTTCTCATAAGTTCTACTTGCCCTAAGTTTTAAAAACTCAATAGCTCACTAAGCAGCCTTTATTAAACCCCTGAGGGCAACACCTGCTTAACTACTTCATATTTACCAATCTGAGTTCACAGACCCATTTTCCTCCATATGAAAAGGGTTTTGAGTCCATCCTCAAATAGAATAAGGTCTTAAGTGAAACTGCTTTATAAGCTAAAGTGTTTACATGTAATTGGAATGATGTGGGTGGCAAGTTGACTTTGGTACCTGCTAGTTAATTTTTTACCTTGCCACTCCTAGGTTCTGTGACATGGGCAGGTTATGGGCTTTTCTAAGCCTCAGTTCTCCCACATATGGAGATGGCAGTTATAAAGAGCTACCATACAGCATAATTGTACAATTTACATAATAAAACTTTTGTAGAGGTCTAGCACATGCCTAACACAAAGTAAGTATCCAATAAATGTTAGCTGCTTTTAAGTGCTGAATGGATATAATGTATTTTTTTTAATTAATATTACCATTTGCTAGGCAATTGAGTGTTTATTAATACAAGGCTGAATAAACAATACGCACTCTGCAGCGGCCTCTCCTGGCAGAGGAGATGGATAGGACATGGAATTTCAGAACCGGCGGGCTGCAGGACGCTCATAAGTCGAGGATGATGGATGCGCAGAGTGGGGCAGAGAGGGGGGAGTGACATGTGAGATTGGATGCACATCTTCAAGGCTGGGTGGGATGCAGACAAGCAGAGGTGGTGGACAGGTATTCCAGCGGGTGCCATGGCCTGGGCAAAGGCACACAGCAGCCAGATGCTGGTCTGCCAGGCCCAGTGCAGTGGCAGGTGACACTGGGGAGTGTCAGGATTGGTTAGAAGGACAGACTATACTCACAGCTCAGTGTCCTCCGTGCATTCCGTGCACGTCCTTCAATCTCAGAGAAGAAATTGACGTCACTTGTCTTCTTTTGTAGCTCGCTCTCAAAAGACTTCAGGCATTGGGCGTCTGATGGTGCACGTCATCGAAGCTACAGAATTAAAAGCCTGTAAACCGAATGGTAAATGCTTCTTTCATTCAACAGATGTGGTAACTGCCCTATTCTTTGCCAATGACTCTTCTGTACATTGAATAACGGGACGCTTTTTAAAAAGCAGTGTTTCCAGTGCCACTAAAATGGTTATCGTACCAATAGTATCCTCACTGTCTCTTCCCAATAAGTACCGGTGCCCCTTTCTTCAGTGCTTCTGAGTAGAAATTGCATGAACACTTGTCCAGGCTCATGGGGAGCATTTGGGGCACTGGAGCCCACAAGGCAGATCTGGGCCCTCAGACAGTGTCCCTGCTGTCGTGGTTTACAGAGAAGCATCCATTTGGATCCTGCTTCTGCTCAAGGAAGGTCCTGTTGTCATTTATTTTACGTACACATGTCACATGTGTCTTTGGTTTGTTTTTGTTCAGGAAAGAGCAATCCATACTGTGAAATCAGCATGGGCTCCCAGAGCTATACCACCAGAACCCTCCAGGACACACTCAATCCCAAGTGGAACTTTAACTGCCAGTTCTTTATTAAGGACCTTTACCAAGATGTGCTGTGTCTCACCATGTTTGACAGAGACCAGTTTTCGCCAGATGGTAAAGTATAACTCGACCAGGGAGGAATTTGAATACTCCGGAATTTAGGGTCTAGATCCAGGGTACTTGGCTTTATTTTTCCCTGTGATACCTATGGAAAATGACACGGGCCCATGGGCACCTGCAGCTCGTGTGGGAAGTGGGTCAGGGGTCTTCTCAGGGGGAAAGGGTGGTCTCCGGCGTGTGTCAGTCATGGACCCCAGTCACTCCCTACGTACACAACAGAGACATTGCTCCCAGCACCTACTGAATGGGTGAGACATGCTCTGCCTGAAGGAACTTGGATTCCAAGAAGGCAGTTTCCCTCCCACGGACCTATCCCTGGGCATGCGTCCATGTAGTTATCAGACAGCCACTAACCAAAGGAAATTAACTGTTCTGGATTTGGAAGTCTTATGAATGTTTTCAGACACTCCTCCTTATAAAGAAGTAGCTTTGACTCTCACCTCTCACATGTCTATTCTCCAGATTTCCTGGGTCGCACTGAAGTTCCAGTGGCAAAAATTCGCACAGAACAGGAAAGCAAAGGCCCCACAACCCGCCGACTCCTGCTGCACGAGGTCCCCACCGGGGAGGTCTGGGTCCGCTTTGACCTGCAGCTTTTTGAGCAAAAAACTCTCCTGTAGGGGCCTCAGGGATCTGCCCAAAAGGCTGGGGCTAGAGACGGACGGTGCTGCCCCTAGGCTAAAGGAGCATCACAAGGCTTCATCCATCGCAGGCCACGCGTGCCAGGTCCGGCCCTCTATTTTATTGCACACTAAATAGCTAGCAATCTATGCAAACATGATCTTTCCTAGAAATAAACCAAACCCACAGCACAGTGCCTTGTATTAGTGTTAACATGTTTGGCTGTGTTTAGATGCCAAGGTTTCCATTTTCAGGGCTATAAAAAGTATTATGTGGAAATGAGGCATCGGAACAGCAGACGTTACCACTTGGTTGAATGTGTCCAGTGTGGGTGGTTTTGGTGATGCTGTAACCATTCCACGCCATGTGACCTCTGCGGGGTCACAGCCACTCAGGAGGCGAAGGATCGGGAAGAAACGCTGCAGCCTCAGCGCGGGAACAGCCTGATACCGAAGTAGGTCTACTCGTGCACTGAATGAAAACAGAAACTTGATCATTTTATTCCTGACTAGATTTTATCATCTCTGCTCAGACAATATAGTTTGAAATCTAAAGGGGAAAGCTTGATTTACTTTAAATACTGTGAACTCTAATGATGTGGAAAATATTTTTCAACTTTAATTTTCTGAAGTATAAATTATTTATGTAAATTCCTTGTTTTTGCATATTTCATAGGACATGCATCTTTAAGCTTTATCATTGCCAATATGTACAGAAAGAGAATAAAAATAATAAGTTTATGAATGTAACTTCTTTCAAAGCTTGACTGATTTACTTTCCACCTGAAAAGCTCTTGAAAGGTAAGTTCAGGGGTTGCTTGCAGTGAAACCAAATTCCTTTCTGTGACAGTGGCAAAAACCAAGAGGGGGTGGGGGAGGGAGGGTGTGGTGCCTAGGAGACCCTGGAGCCTCGTCTTGACTCTGACTTGCTCCATGACTCTAGTAAATTGACCTACGGTTTCTGGGGCGTGGTGTCACTGATGGCTAGACTGCTGATCTCTGTGGGAGTAAGACCATACCTTCTTGAGTCCTTCTGCCTACTTGGTTGAGCAGGAACCTCACAGGTAACTTCGGAGTCAAGAAAATACACAGGCATTAAACATCTTCAGCAGGCCCTCGGCCTCCAGCTCCAGAAGCACCTGTCTCTCCCTGTCCCCTGTCCTGTCAGACCCACATCCACACCTGTCAGCGCTGCTGGTTTGGGCTCTGGATTTTGTAGTGTGAGATTTGTTTTGAACATTGACAAAAATCAGGTCTTACCCACTAAATTCCTGGGTTAATGAGTACAACTGGAAAAAGATCTGCTTTTTAGAAGGAACCACGCAGGCTATAGGAGCCTTGATTCTCAGGGAGCACGTCTTAGGGAGCTGGAAGAACACGAAAGATTCAAATGTCCCTCCACCACAGTCCCCGTTTCTGTCTAAACATAACCACTGAGCAAAGAAGGGCTGGAAAACATAACTCAGAATGTTCAAGTTAAAAAAAAAAAAAATCTGCCATTCTGGGTATTAATCCTGGGCACTTATTTGTTAAAACTTAGATGTAAAAGAAATATGGCCAGTGTCAATAGAAGAGACGCCACTCAACATCTGAAACCAAAACACCTGAATGTATTAATTAAGGGAAAGTTTGGCTGGTCAGGCACAGCCTCACTGAGCAAAGCACATTGCTGATCTTCTATAGGGTCTTGAAGGCAGGTATGGGTCGATGTCCAACAAGTCTGCCTCTGACTGGCTGAGTTCCAAAGCCTGAGACAGTCTCTGATGAGTCAAGGCCAGTTTAAAACCAGTTGTGGGTTTACTTGTGACCCGAGCTAAAGGATAATCCTTTTCCCAGGACAGCAGGGACTTGAATTCTCCCTGGGATGAACTGTGGCTACTGCCATTTCCCCATGTCTACATGTGTCAGGGTTCTTTTCAGATTTAGGACAGAGGAGCCTGCAGGAGGTGAGTCAGACTTCTACAAAACCCCAGAGGACATTCAATGTCCATGCTCCTCACAACTCCAGTCACCTGCGTTGACCTGGGACAGCAGCTCTGCCTCTTAAGAAATAAAGTTCTGGGGCGCCTGGGTGGCGCAGTCGGTTAAGCGTCCAACTTCAGCCAGGTCACGATCTCGCGGTCCGTGAGTTCGAGCCCTGCGTCAGGCTCTGGGCTGATGGCTCGGAGCCTGTTTCCGACTCTGTGTCTCCCTCTCTCTCTGCCCCTCCCCCGTTCATGCTCTGTCTCTCTCTGTCCCAAAAATAAATAAAAAACGTTGGAAAAAAAAATTTAAAAAAAAAATTAAAAAAAAAAAAAAAAAAGAAATGAAGTTCTCTCCTGACTGAAACGTGAGCCTAATTTTCTGAAGGATGAGGGAGGAGGGTGTGCCCTTAGACTCCTTGCGTCCCCTGGAGAAGGACTGAGCAGATAGGAGAGATGCCCAGCAAGCCACCACCGACCCCCTCCCCCACCCCCCAGTGCTCTTCAGAATCAGGACTCTGTGGCACACCAACAGGATAACCACTCTCTGAAAGGGACCGAAACCCTGAGCAATTTGACTGACATGACAGAGTCTGAGTGGGGTGTGTGTTCTGGTGATCGGACCGGTGCTTTGGCACTAGACGGCCTAGACTTGGAATCGAGACCACCACCACTTTCAGCCGTGCAGCTGACATTGAACAAGTTACTCAACCCCTCTCCAAGCTTCATGTAAGGGGAGATCAAGCTGTAACTTTGCTGTGAAAACTTTTACATGAATATAAATACCTCACGCAGTTCCAGGGCTCCTGGGTGGCTCAGTCAGTTAAGCTTCCAACTCTTGATTTCAGCTCAGGTCATGTTCTCACAGTGCGTGAGTTCAAGCCCCCCATCGGGCTCTTTGCTGACAGTATGGAGCCTGCTTAAGATTCTCACTCCCTGTCTCCCTCTGCCCTTCCTCCACTAGTACTCTCTCTCTCTCAAAATAAATAAACTTAAAAAAATTTTTTTTATTATATAAAAATATCTCACACAGTTCCTAGTTCACAACAGCTCAATAAACAGTAACTATTATTGTTTGTTACTGCTTGCAACATCTCACACTTCTGGAGAGAGAAAACCCGTTGGCAGCATTTTAACTGTTGGCACACAAATGAGGAAGTAAAGCTCAGCGAAGCTTTATTACCATGGCCTCCTTACAGATGGCACTGTTCCCGGCAGCCATGCCTGAACCCCAGCTGCAGGGAGGCCGGGTGCCGCCCCAGGACTTTTGCCATCATCACTCTTAACACGGGCTGTGACCCCCCACCTACACTGGCCTTCCCCAGGCGCCCAGGGTTGTGGTCTGTGCTGTCTGGCACCTCGAACCTGTGAACAGAAGGGAAGTGCTCAGTGTAGGGCAGGGAAGAGGGGCTGACTGGGGCAGAGAAGAAGGCCCCAGTGGATCCCACCCAACACTCCGCCCTCCTGCCTGAGCTGAGACCTTCCAGGCAGCCCTCTCCTCACCTTTCCCCTACTCTCTTTGGTTTCTGCAACTCTCAGCCATAGCTTCCCAGGTCTTTGGACTCCACACAGTACTGACCTCTCCATGGTAGGGCGGAGGTGACTAGCTGTCCACAGAACACCTGCTCTCCCTGCCATTGTGCTCAGAGCAGCAGAGGCTACTTCTCCCAGCACCCTCCCCCTGCAGTTAGGGACTGCCATGTCCTCCCCAGTGGAACATGTGAGACCTGGCCCACCTACACTTCATGCCCAGGGAGAACTCCTCCATGACCTCTTCCCTTTTCAGGTTCCCCAGGGCAAGCTTGGAAGCCAGGCACTGAAGATGACAAAGGTTCCATCAGCCAAACTCATGAAAGAGGGACAGCCTGACACCCTGCTGACCTAACCTGTTCTGGTACATGAGCGAGAAATAAACTTCTATTGTGTGTAAACCAGACTCCATTGTTTGGCTCTCCTGGTGATAGCAGTGAGGCTACCCTTCCAGAAGGGCAGAGCTGACTACAGTCCCATCCAGATCTGACAGAGGGGCTTGGCTCTCAGTTATTCACAGAGAAAATTGCTGTGGAATGGAAAGTGGAATGGAAACTTCCATTCTCCCATTTAGGAAAATCCATTTCTCTCTTGAGAGACTAGGGAAAACAATGGGATTGGGTGGGACCTGGGTTAACAACCTATCTGACAAGATTTTCACACTCTTTGCGATGGAGGCAGCAGTGGGAAGGTCAGTGAACACACAGATCCGCTGCACTTAAGACACCCACGAACCCTTACAACTCCCAAGCACCCAAAGGCGTTAGGATATGGGATGTGGGAGACGAGAGGATGGAAGGGAAAAGCGAGCAAGAGCTATACATGTGCCAGTCAGATTGTGAGCTCAGGATGAGAAATCTGTGCATGGAAAATGCTTGCATATAAAACAACTTTTATGATTAAATAAATAACTTTTACGTGTGTAAACCATCATTTGGCCTAATTTTTTTTAGTATAAATTTCAGAAGATTCCTACCTACTGTGACTGCACTAAGGAGAACAGATTTTTCTTTTTTCTTTTGTTTTTTTTTTTTTTTTTTTTTGGTCTGGTGTGGATGTATAAATGGTAGGAAAATGGCAGAGGAGCAAAAATTCAGGGAAAATTTTCTCTGAAAATTTCTCTGACCAGGATTTCTCTCACCTCGTGAGGACACAATCTGTCCTCCAAAGCAGGTTCCGGGGTCCCACTATGTGCACCTTTTCTGAGTTTCCAAACCCCAGACTCCCTGCCACAGGGCGCAGCAGCACCAAGCCCAGAGGCAACCCCACCATTTCCTGTGCATGAAGTAAATCTTCTGCAACCTCCTTTCCACTCCCTTTTTTGCCTCCTGCCTTCTCTACCCTGGGGAACCTGTGTCACAAGGAGGGATGTGTCAATGGCTCAAATTCCAAAATCAATGCCTGTCATCTTGTGCATGTTGCAACTTGTGCCATCCCAGCCCTGCTCCCCCAGATCTCTGCTCACCACACAATTCCTCTCTTCCCTTCCATTCTCCTGGCTGAGCTTTGAGGAATGAAATTGCCTTCCAAAAATGGTCTTAGGTCAGTAGTCTCATTCTCTTCATCAGGCAGATATTTATTTTCTGAACAGATAAGTTTCTCAGGACTGCAAAGAAAAACAAAAAAGTATTTCAACTCCATACAAACAATTGTATTATTCAATAATTGCTGCAAATTAAGTTAGCAAACTCATACTTCATGAAAAGGAAGGACTGAGTAGACATCACTTGGTGGCTGTCCATGTATCAGTCTCACCCCCCCCCCCCCAACACACACCCCTGTTGGCACAACCATTAGGTAGGCAGTGAGTCATGTGACCCTTCTCTGGTCGTGGCTGAGGCACCTGGGCCAGAGCCTCAACCCCTAGAGTTGTAAGTGGGATAGGGTGGCTTCCAGGCAGTCTGTCACTGCTCAAACCAGAAACTCAGGCAGGCCTGGGGCATCCATTTTCCAGCACATGCATAAGAAAGCAGAGAAAGTAAGGAAGTAGGTTCACAAAGAAGCTCTGATGAAAGCCACATAGTCCCGAAGAGGAAAGAACATGGCTCTTAGTCCTGTAAGCAGCCTGTTTGTCCTCCTGACTGCTATGGTCTGAATGTGTCCCCCCAAAATTCATATGTTGACACCTAGCCCCCAATGTGATGGTATTAAGATGTGGGGTTTAGGGGAGGTGATTAGGTCATGCAGGCAGAGCCCTCATGAATAAGATTAGTGCCCCTATAAAAGAGACCCTAGAAAACTCCCTCACCCTTCCCAACATGTGAGAACACAACAAGAAGGTGCCATCTAAGAACAAGAAAGTGGGTCCCCACCAGATACTGAATCTGCCACTACCATGATCTTGGACTTTCCAGCCTCCACAACTGTGAGAAATAAATTTCTGTTGTTTATAAGCCCCCCCCCCCCCAATCTCTGGCATTCTGTTACAGGAGTCAAACGAACTGAGACACTGACCATGGCTTCTGTAACAGACCAGTGATTTCTAACCTACCTAGGTTCCTTCTTCCTTTTTTTTTTAACTTGAGAATTCTGCTTTTCATAATCACACTGTCTCTGACTAACATAGACACCTTGTCTTTAAGTCCTTTTCTTACTTTACTGAGCGGCCATGTGAACACACTTCCAGGTGTGTCCTCCCAGAGGGTTTCCAGCACCGCCCAGAGAAGCCCAGACCTATGGAGGGAAAGCAGCTTTCTCCTTCATTCCTCCATTCATTCCTGCATTCATTCTTGCCTGCCTTCCTTCCTTCCTTCCTTCCTTCCTTCCTTTCTTCCTTCATTCAACAAGCATTTACTCATCCTCTACTGCATTCCAGCTAAGTGCTGGGAACACCAGGATAAATAAGACACAGTCCCTGCCCTCAATGGGCTTGCTGGGGTGGGAAAAAGCAGATGGAGGGTGTAATGGTATCACACCATGTGATAATTCCCTCTCTTGCCTGGATCACAATGGCCAGTAATAAAATGGAACAAAGCCATGAAACAACATGGCAGGTCAGGGAGTTATAACTGTGCTGATTTGACCCAGATATTTTTGTAGTTTATTTATACTTCTTTTCCTTAAGGGAAAGGGATATTTTTAGATGAAGCCAGAAAGGCTGGCAAGGCCCAGAGAGCACCTTATGTGCTATGGTAAGTGTCTGGACTTTATTGTAAAGGTTATGGGAAGCTACTGAAGGGTTTTTGACTGGAGAAGTTCCATCACTTCAAAGACATTCCTCCAGCTGCTAGGTGGAGAATTCACTGGAGGATACCAGATTAAAGGGCAGAATACCACTTAAGGAGCTGAGGAGCTACAAAGTGGGGATGAGGAAATAAAGCAAAACAAAGCCTTTGTCTTGCTGGAAGATGGGAAGTTATATAATTATTGAAGTCTAAATTGTTTGTTAAAATGTATAAACAAGCCAAGAAATAAAACATAAAACTTCCAAATCAGAAGGGGAAACAGCAAGTAGCACTGTTCACTCCAGTAAAACTCTGGATGAAAGATAAAAAGGAAATACTGGAGCACCTGGGTGGCTCAGACGGTTAAACATCTGACTTCAGCTCAGGTCATGATCTCACAGTTCATGGGTTCAAGCCCTGTGTCAGGCTCTGTGCTGACAGCTCAGAGTCTGGAGCCTGTTTCAGATTCTGTGTCCATCTCTCTCTGCCCCTCCCCTGCTCACTCACTCTCTCTCTCATAAATAAATAACAATTTATTTAAAAAGGGGAAATGTCAAGAGAGCATGACAGGACTTCCATGTTTTATATAGGATTTAGAACTTTGCACAGGCCAACACTCTTGCTGCAACAACTAGAAAAACAGAATATTTACTGCCCCACCCTAGGAAAAAAAAATTTTTTGTAATTTTAAAGTCATTGGAAATTTTCAGAGAGGAGACAGCTCTTTCAGAATGAGCTGGCAATCTCTGGCTATTTTCTCCACTGGGGGAATTTGCCAACCTCAGGTGGCAGGGTACACACACTTCTCCATGGTCTCAGCATTTCTTTTGTGGATTTTTTTCTCCCAGGCCTGGTTGTGATCTTGGCAGGTGGGTAGTTAACCTTGTTCTCAACTCCCTCCTAGTGGCAGGCAAGTCAAGCAGTGCATTGAGATAGAGTCCCAGTAGAGGATAGAGATACTCCAGGCCCTGATTCCAGACACCCTTCCCCAAAACCTACCTGAAAAAGAAAAATAAAATGCTAGAGCTAGAACTATAAAAATAAAACAACTAAAAATAATTCATTGATAGGTTTAACAAGAGAGTATTAGATACAACTGAAGAGAAATTATTAAAATATCTAGAATCAAATATACAGTAACAAAAAAGATGGAAAATACACAAAAAAAGTGGTAAGAGACAGTGAGGATGCAGTGAGATAGTGAGAAAATCTAAAATATATTTAACGGGAGTACCAGAAAGAGGAGAGAGAGAATATGGCAGAGGTAATAATCACCAGAACTGATTAAAGACATCAGTTTACAAGTACAAGATGACCTATGGATTCCAAGTAGGAAAGATAAAAAGCAATTCATAAAACTACAGAAAATCAGACAATAAGAAAATTTTTAAAACCTCCAGAGAAAAAGACAATTTTCTTCAAAGGATCAACAGTGAGGCCAGCAGCTGAGTTTTCAACTGAAAGAGTAAAAGACAACGGGATAGGAGGAAGGGGAAGATGGCAGTAGAGTAGAAGGAGGCTAAACTCACCTCATCTCACAAATACAACTAGACAACTATCATATCATCCTAAATACCCCAAAAATTGACCTGAAGACTGGCAGAACTAACTCCACAACTAAAGGCAGAGAAGAGCCACATCAAAGAAAGTAAGAAATGCAGAGACACAGTCTGGGAGAGAAACAGATCATGGCCAGTGGGAAGGGAGCCATGGTAGTGGAAAAGAATGAGAGCCAGACTAACAGGGGAGCCCACAGGGGGAAAATGAATCCCCATAGTAATTGGCTTGGAAAGCAGGAGGGGCCAAATTTCATGAGTTCTTGCAACCAGTGGGACTTAAAGCCTGGAGTTCTAAAGGTCAGTGTTCTTGGCTCTGGAAAATCTCAGAGGACATCAGGAATGCTCTTGGAGAGAAGGCAGGGCAAACAACTTGCAGATATACAGCATGGAAACAACCTCAAGAGCACCTGGGGCACACAGTGGGGAGATCAGTTGCTCCTATCAGGGAGTGTCCCAGAGAAGCAGCATTCACAGAGAGACTCCTCCAGGAACCAAGGAATTGGCAGGTGCCATTTCCCTCCCCTACCCTTCAGCAAAAGCACAGATATACCTGTGGGACCCAGCACAGCACAAATACTCCCTACCTAACTTGCTTACACCAACCCCTGTCACACCCCATGCTTCAGTGGAACTGCCCTTTCTAAAGTCATGCTTGCCTCAGTCCCAGTGCAGCAGAAGATGGGCCCAAATCTCTGCCCAAACCACATTTCCTGACCTGGGAGTTTTGCAGAGCCTCAGTTCCAGGGGCGGTGGTGACAGAGCTCATTTAACAAGCAGACAGGGCACATCTAGTTAAAACACACCACATTAAGACCAGAGACCAAACACTGCCCACAACAGGCAAAGAGAGACTATGGAGACAACTGGCCTGAAGGATAAAGCAGGCAGAACAAAACAGCAGAGCACAGACACCATACACTGGAGACACCCCTGGAACTGCTAGGCCCTAGTACACAGGAAACATGGCATGGCAGGTCACTATAAGATCTCTTCTTCATAAAACCATTAACCTCAAGAACAAGAGGCATAGCTGACTTTCCCAACACACAGAAACAGGCAGAGACTTAGACAAAATGAGAAGACAGAGGACTTTGTCCCAAATGAAAGAACAGGACAAGGCCATGGCCAGAGATCTAAATGGAACAGATATAAGTAATATGGCTGATGGAGAATTTAAAGTAATGGTCATAAGGATACACACTGGAAGAGAAAACAATGGAGGATATCAGACCATTAACACAGAGATAAGAATAACATAGCAGAAATAAAAGGTTCAGTAAACAAAATGAAACACATACTCAATGGAATGAACAGCAGGCTGGAAGAAGCAGAAGAATGAATTAATGACCTGGAAGACAGAGTAATGAATCAAGTTGAAAAGAGAGAAAAAAGAATTATGCAAAATGAGAATAGACTTAGGGAACTCAGTGATTCAATCAAATGTAATAACACTCATATAATAGGAGTCCCACAAGAAGAAGAGAGAGAGAAATGGAGGCATAAAATTTATTTGAAGAAATAATAGCTGAAAATTTACTTAATCTGGGGAAGGAAACATCTAATCCAGGAGGCACAGAGAAACCCCCCAACAAAATCAACAAAACATATCCAAGACATTGTAATTAAGGTGGCAAAATATAGTAATAAAAAAAAATTAAATGCAGTAATCCAAAAAAGATAGTTACATACAAAGGAAACCCCATAAGGCTATCAGTGGATTTTTCAGCAGAAACTTTCCAAACCATAAAGGAATGGCATGATATATTTAAAGTGCTGACTGGGAAAAACCTGCAGCCAAGAATATTCTATCTAGCAAGACTAGGACAGGTAAAGAGTTTCCCAGACAAACAAAAACTAAAGGAGTTCATGGCCACTGAACCAGCCCAGCAAGAAATATTAAAGGGGACTCTGAGTGGAAAGACCAAAAGTGACAGTATGAAGGCAGGAAACATAAAACCAGTAAACATGAATATTTCTGTAAAACTCAGTCAAGGAGTTCACAAAATAAAAGGATGTCAAATATGACACCATATACCTAAAATATGGGGAGGAGACAAACTATTCCAAAAATAGATAAGGAAAGAAAACTTACAAATTCGTTCTATGAGACCACCATTACCCTGATATCAAAACAAGATAAAGACACCACCCACCCACCCACACAAGAATGTATATGCAAAAATCCTCAGCAAAATATTAACAAACCGAATTCAACAGTTCATTGAAAAAATTATTCACTGCAATCAAGTGGAGTTTATTCCTGATATACAGATTGCCAACAGATATGTGAAAATGTTCATCATTTATCATCAGGGAAACGCACATCAAAACTACAATGAGATATCACCTCAGACCTGTCATAATGGCTAAAATCAACACAAGAAACAACAGGTATTAGTAGGGATGTGGGGAAAGGAGAATCCTCTTACAGTTCGCATTGTGGAAATGCGAACTGGTGCACCACTGTGGAAAACAGGATGGAGGGTCCCCAAAAAGTTAAAAAGAGAACCACCCTATGATCCAGCAATTGCACTACTGGGTATTTACCCAAAGAATACAAAAACACTAATTCAAAGGGATATGTGCATGCCTATATTTATAGCAGCATTAATTACAATAGCCAAGATATGGAAGCAGCCCAAGTGTCCACTGATAGATGAATAAAGAAGATGTGGTGTATATATACATACATACAATGGAATCATTCAACCATAAAATAGAATGAAATCTTGCCATTCACAACAACATAGATGGACCTAGAGAATATAATGCTAAGTGAAATAAGTCAGAGAGAGAAAAATACCATATGATTTCACTCGTGGTGGAATTTAAGGAAAAAAATAAATGAGCAATGGGGGAAAAAAGAGAGAGAGACAAACCAAGAAATACTCTTTTTTTTTTTTTTAATCAGGAAACTTTTTCTTTTCTTTTTTTTTTTTTTTTTTTCTTTTCTTTTTTTTTTTAGAGAGAGCACAAGCAGGGAAGAGGGGCACAGGGAGAGAGAATCTTTTTTTTTTTTTTTTTTTTGCATTTTTATTCATCATTTGTTTATGCTATAATACATATTTTATACACTATTCTTAAGATTTGCTAAATGAAACTTGACATTTGACAGAAAATAAAGAAAATATTTTAAAGATCTACGTTTTTGTTTTTTTTAATTTACATCCAAATTAGTTAGCATATAGTGCAACAATGATTTCAGGAGTAGATTCCTTAGTGCCCTTTACCCATTTAGCCCATCCCCCCTCCCACAACCCCTCCAGTAACCCTCTGTTTGTTCTCCAGTTTAAGAGTCTCTTATGTGTTGTCCCCCCTCCCTGTTTTTATATTATTTTTGCTTCCCTTCCCTTATGTTCATCTGCCCTGTGTCTTAGGGTCCTCATATGAGTGAAGTCATATGATTTTTGTCTTTCTCTGACTAATTTCGCTTAGCATAATACCCTCCAGTTCCATCCACGTAGTTGCAAATAGCAAGATTTCATTCTTTTTGATTGCCGAGTAATACTCCATTGTATGTATGTATGTATGTATATGTGTGTATGTACATATGTGTATATACACACATACATACATATACATACATACATACATACATACATACATACATACCACCTCTTCTTGGGGAGAGAGCATCTTAAGCAGTCTCCATGCTCAGCGTGGAGTTCAACAAGGGGCTCAATCCCACAACCCTGGGATCATGAAATCAAAAACTGGACAAAATCAAGAAACTGAGCCAAAATCAAGAAATGGACTCTCAAATGACTGAACACCCAGGTACCCCCAAACTCTTAACTATAGAGAACTGATGGTTACCAGAGGGTAGGTGGGTTAGGGGATGGGTTAAATAGGTAATGAGGATTAAGAAGTGCACTTGTTGTGATGAGCACTGGGTGATTAAAATAGTTATTAAAAAATAAACTAAAATGTCTGTGGGAAAAAAATCTTTAAAGTAGTTATGAGAGGAAAAAGAAAAATAAATAAATTTGCTATTAGTAATACTCACTGGGAAATTTGGTCAGTGTACTGGGACCAGTTTTTAAAAGTGGGCTGTTATCCTACAGGTGTGGATGGATTTTTTTATCAAGCTCCTGTATGCTGATCAAAACTATCTTCTGGGGAGGGGCACCTGGGTGGCTCTGTCAGTTAAGCACCTAACTCTTGATTTGGGCTCCTGTCATGATCTCTTGGTTCATGAGATCCAGCCCTGCATTAGGCTCTGAGCTAACAGCGCAGAGCCTGCTTGAGATTCTCTCTCTTCTCTCTCTCTCTGCCCCTCTGCCCATTTTCTATCTCTCTCAAAATAAATAAATAAATTTAAAATAAAATAAAACTATCTTCTGTCTAGAATAAAAAAATACAAGGGTGCCTGGGTGGCTCAGTGGGTTAAGTGTCAGACTTTGGCTCAGGTCATAATCTCACAGTTCATGGGTTCGAGCCCCATGAACCCACTGGGCTCTGTGCTGACAGTTCAGAGCCTGGAGCTTGCTTCGGACTCTGTGTCTCCATCTCTCTCTGCCTCTCCCCTGCTTGCGCGCGCTCTCTCTCTCTCCAAAATAAATAAACATTTTTTAAAATACAGTGGGATATGTGTTAAAGAAAAATAATTGCTGGGGTGCCTGGGTGGCTCAATCAGTTAAGCGTCCCATTTCAGCTCAGGTCATGATCTCATGGTTCATGAGTTCAAGCCCCACATCAGGCTCTCTGCTGTCAGCAGAGATCCTGCTTTGGATCTTCTGTCTCCCCTCTCTCTCTCTCTCTGCCCCTACCTTGCTCATTCTCTACCTCTCTCTCAAAATAAATAAATACTTAAAAAAAGAAAGAAAGAAAAAGAAATGCCAACCTAATATTCTTAATCCTGTGAAAACATCCTCTAAGGATAAAGGTAAAATCTGGAAAAGGCTATAGCTATACTGTGCGATTCTAACCACATGACATTCTGTAAAAGGCAAACAATGGAGATGGTAAAAGGATCCATTCATTTAGTGCACCCTTACCTGCATTTACTAGGTGTTTTGTTTCTCACAGATCTCGCAGAGGCTTTATGCCACTCTTAGAACAACATCATGTAGAGTAAAAGTGAAATGGGGCAATGTGGCATAAAGCCTGGCCTTCTCTAGGTCTTTACATTCTTTTAAGGTATATCGTTTTCCTATAGGAAGATAAAAAAAAATCTAAATCAACAGTCTTAATGTCAACTTAGTCACTCTTCTGGTAGGAAATCACCGGACAATTATAAGTCTCTAAAAATAAGGCCCAATGATCACAAAATACCTGTCTTATTTTGAAAAACAGCTCTCTTCTCTTCATCCATCTCTTGCCATCTTCTAAACAGGGAATCACAAAACAAAGGCAACATAACCTACAAGAAAATAATTTCGAGGATCCAAGTGCTTTGTATTAAGCTCTCTAAGTCTGTCTGAAGCATTCGAGTATGACCTTACTGTACACCAAAGATTAATGACCCATGAATAATGTCGACCCATGAATAATGTCAACCCATAGAGCAGGAAAAGGGTAAAGGTTATCTGTCTCACATTAGGACATTTCATTGAGTCATAAGTGGCTGACTGGAAGGAGGGCCTCCCGATAGAAGTAGCACACTCCATCAAGACTTCTACTGCATCAGTGCACCAGTCAATAAATATGTGCTGACGCCACTGGGTGCCACCTCCCAGTGAGTTCCTATCCTCAAGAACCTCTCTGTCTAGAACAGAAAATCATATACAGTGACAATCTAGTCATGAGAGGTATCAGAAGAGGATGCTTTAGGAGCGCAAGGCAGTGAGTGGCCTGGGAGTAAGAGTGCTCCTGGGAGAGCTGACAACCAGTCTTTAAGGGTCTGTGAGAACAGGAGGGCAGGTAAACCTCAGTGTGGGTGAGTGTCGAGAGGCTGGGGTACAGAGGTTGTGGAGAGAGGTGGTTTTCTCCTCCCCATTCCTAACTTTAGGCTTTAGACTAGAAACCATTTTCCCCTTCTTTATTTTCCCCCATACACCTGGCCCAATGCTGGTCCCCAAAGTATGTATGAGGTAAACAATTACTGGATAAGCAAGGCAGCAAAATGACTAACCAACACCATATCAGCGAGTCTCTCAGAGCCAAAGGAACCTTCTTATCTTCATAACAGTGATCTGCCTTGGTTTTCCGAGAGAAGCAAAACCAACAACTTCTTTCTTCAGAGCCACACACATACTTTTAAATAACTTATGATACCTGGTGGGTACTTTTCCTACACAGGAGTAAAAAACCTGAATCTACATCTCAAAATTTTAACTCCTATATTGGCAAGTTTAAAACGTGAACACTCGTTACAGGCCCAACTACTAGTTCTCTGGGCAGCCTTTTCTGCATCCCTCCTTCCACCTTTCACAGAAAGGAGCTCTGCCTCTCAGGCCATTGCTCCCTGTACTAATTCTGTGACACTTGTCACACCCATGTCTTGCTGCCCATGTCTTCCTTTCCAGTTTGCTAAATGTGAATGGAAGAATGAATGAGCAGAAACATTATCACACAAACATGTAATTTTCCCAGTAAGTGAAATTACCTTGGGTTCCTAATCTAAAACTCAGAGGAAATGCTTTTATGGACTTTCTTTAATGAATACAGGATAACTAGAAGACTTCTAAAATGACTAGGTTTTCCCCAACCCCAGAGCTTCTAAGAGTGAATGAATGAATGAATGAATGATGAAACTTACTTACCTTTCCATAATTTGGGTCCTTTTTTGTCATATAAAAAGGGTTGTATACTTCAGGATCATAAAGATTTCCAAATACAATTTCCTTTAGAAAAAAAAATACACCTAAGAGCAAATCACTGTATACAATGTGTTTTGCAAGATTCAAAAAAGCCAAATGCTTTATTCTGTTTTTATAGAAAATCATAGATTCAAAGGGTTAGAAGAAACTTCAGAAGTAATTTAGACTGCAGAGACAGCTCACCACCTTCTGGGGGTAGTAATCATCAAGTTTAGTCTGAAGTCATCAACTAGCCTTAGTCTGAGAACTTTCTGCTCTGCCAGCCAAGTACTCTTTTGGTCATTCTAACCACCAGTCTGTCCTTAGACTGAGTTGAAATCTGCCTTGGCACTGGAGACACTAATACTCTACCTCAAACAACACAAAATTTATCTACCCATCACCCACCCATCAGTCTTTTAAATGTTTCAAGTCTTCATCCCCCTTCCTGTCATTTCTTCCTCTGACTAAATATCCCATATTTCTTCCCACTTTTCCTCCCAGGAGATGTTGTCAAGCTTCCACCCTCTTCTAAAGGTTCTGCAACTGCTGAAGATCCCCTCTACAGTGTGAATCAGGAGTGACAAGATAGCAACAGGGTGGACTTTGATGCTTCTCACTCCAAGCACTGCCTCCCTCAATACAGCCTAAGAGCGCAGATGTTTTCTTAGAAGTCCGCTCCCATAGTCAACTCACATTGAATTTACTGTCATTTAAAACCACTCCAGGGGTGTCTGGGTGTCTCAGTTGGTTAAGCATCTGACCTTGGTTCAGGTCATGATCTCACAGTTTGTGAGTTTGAGTCCTACGTTGGGCTCTGTGCTGACAGCTAGGGCCTGGAGCCTGTTTCAGATTCTCTATCTCCCTCCTTCTGCCCTTCCCCTGCTCGCACTCTCTCTTTCTCTCTCTCTCTTAAAATAAACATTAAAAAAAAAATTTTTTTAACCACTCAGACTTCAACACATGCCTTTTCTAAGGCATGGCTTCCCCATCCTGTACTTGTACAATCACATTTCTGAGCACAACTGTAAGCCTGTGCACTTGGGTTTCAAAGACACCTGGATTTGACACTGAGCTCTGCCTCTTAGAGTGCTTAGAAAGAAGTATTTAATGTTCATATCCAGAAATTTTGCTCACCAAATCAATACCCTAACTTTCCAGGCAAACTATGCTGGATCTCCAGTAAGTACCTGGGAACTTAGGCAGACCTAAATTCCAAAAGAGGGTCCTGACCTCAAGGTTAAAACAGAAAAATTTCCAAAAGCAGCAGCAAAATTTTATTCTTTTATAAAGCCAAATTGAGGAACAGTATGTAGAAAGCTATGGTCCCTACACCTAATGGTTGACTGACTGAATAGCATGGAATCCCCTTCTCCCTTGCTCTCTTCCTACTTGAAAGATTAGAATGCCTTACGCTCTCTTTCCTGGCCCTGCTTCTAGCTAGGACTTGCAATGTGGCCCATTTATGGTGAAGAGGATCTAAGGGGAAATCTGCTAGGAGCTTCTGGGGACTCTTTGTTTCCAGATCAAAGGATCAGGTATAAGATAAAGGTACCCTGGCACCACTCCTTACCCCTTCTTCCTGTCTTGAGCACAGACCTAACACCTGAAGCTGTAAGTAACCAAATGTGCTTACAAATGTAAGAGTGAGGAGGAAAAAACAAAAATATTAAGGATAGCAGAAAAGAATTATAGGAAAAAACCTGGGTGATAAATGACATTTCTACACTGCCAAAACCCACAGTGAGACCACCTACCCATCAATTTCTTGTTAAGTGAACAATAAATGTCCTTATGATTTAAGCTACTGCTATTCTCTTTACATTTACTTAAAAGCATTCCTGATAAATCTAGTTCCAAATCAATACTTTTATTCCTTCCTTCTGAAACTCCAGGTTTAAAAATGTAGTAAGCTGTATTACAATTCTGTGAATTCATCTTAAATACAAAAATAATGTCAGGACTGTTTGCATAATAACCAGTGAAAATGTTGGCCCAACTCTTTAAAGTATACTTTATTAAGAAAACAAAGAACTCTCAGTACCATTTTATTTGTGCGCTTTAAAAGACATTCAAGATTCTCTTGTTTCATTTTCTCCAACCCTCTGTATGAAATTACTTTTCCTGCAATTCTCTGAACAGGCTCTGCAACATTTTCAATCCATTTTTTATGTAACACCTCTCCTCTTCTTTCCTTAAAAGTATCCAGATGCTGAAAATACATATCCAGTCTTTAATGAAATGATACAAACAAGGAAAACAAATTATTAAGGTTTCCATTTATTGTCATTTGAATAAGGGGGAGAAACACTTGTTCCCACTTTTAAACTCTCAACACATTTGGGTTGCAAGGTCCTAGCATAAGATAATCAAAGAACATAATAAAGTTCAGGAGGGGAACCTGAGAGCATAGAGCAGGAAGAACCCATGAAAGGTTCTAAAGCAGAAGTGTGCCTGGAGATTAAACTACATTCAAACCACTTCTAACTCATGAAACTCCTTTTTTTTTTTTTTTTTTTTTTTAAGGATTTCAAAGCATTCCTGTCACCCACTGCATGTCTCTAGCCTTCATCATCAAAGTCTGTGACAAAACTGGTAGAGTAGAAAGAGCGCTAGACTTATACCAACCAGCACCTCTGTCTGAATCTATAGGAGGGTAATCCCACCTACCTTTTTTTTTAATGTTTATTATTGAGAGAGAGAGAGACAGAGCACGAGCAGGGGGAGGGGCAGGGAGAGAGGGAGACACAGGATCAGAAGCAGGCTCCAGCCTCTGCACTGTCAGCACAGAGCCTGACACAAGGCTCGAACTCCCCATGAGATTATGGCCTAAGCCCAAGTCGGCGCTCAACCAACTGAGCCACCCAGGCGTCCCCCGCTCTTTTTATTTTTTTGAGAGAGACAGAGCAAGTGGGGGGCGGGGGGCAGAGAGAGAAGAGACAGAGAATCCCAAGCAGGCTCCACACTGCCAGGCTCAAATATGACCGGATCATGACCTGAGTCGAAACCAAGAGTCACACGCTTAACCCATTGAGCCACCCAGGCGCCCCCCACCTACCTCTTTTTGATGCTTAGCTGAAAATATACGTGAACTTCCTTTGTAAATTAGAACACAAACATTAAAGTACCACTGTAACACCAAATTTCAATCTCATTAAAATGAAAACTCCTTTAACTTTATTCTCTGAGTACAATTGGACATTACCCTTAAATACTATTTCTGGTGGTTTTATATATCCCCTTTTCGATGTGGGAACATATGAGAAATAGGTAAGTTTTAGTCAGAAAGAATTTCCATTCAGTACCAGAACAAAGAGGGGGAGCTCTTAGAACGATCTCTCAGATCCTTTACGGGCAGATCTAGGAATCCAGACCTCTCAGTGACCCTGCAAGGAGGTGGCACAATTTCAGATCTATGTTGTATAAGCAGATCAACCAGAGGAGGTTCATTCTCTCAGCAAAATGAATCTCTGTGACACAGTGACATCCTCTTAGCCATGTTGCTCTGCACCACTCTTGCTTACCTGGAACATACTTAGAATCCAGGCTGTAGCCAACTCTTACCTTGGCAATGTAATTTTCTCTAAATAATATTGCATGTACAGCTTCATCAATGTCTTCTCTAGCTAACACCTAAAATTACAGAACTGAATGTCAGGATGTAAATCCTAAAGAAACAAAACAGAATGACAAAATTCATTGTATTTTACCAATACTTTTACTGTAAATCTACTGCTTATACCTCAAAGAATATTTTGTAACATTTTTATTAAGGAAAATTTTAATTTAAATTTTAGTTAATTTGCATTCAGTGCAATATTGGTTTCATGAGTAGAATTCAGGGATTCATCTCTTACATACAATACTCAGTGCTCATCACAAGTGCACTCCTTAGTACGCATTACCCATCTAGCCCGTCTCCCACCCACCTCCCTCCATCAGCCCAGTTTGTTCTCTATCACTCAAAGTCTCTTGTGGTTTGTTTCCCTCTCTTCTCTCCCCCTCCCCATATGTTCATCTGTTTTGGTTTCTTAAATTCCACATATGAGTGCGATCATATGGCATTTGTCTTTCTCTGATTGAGTTATTCTGCTTAGCATAATACACTCTAGCTCCATCCATGTCATTGCAAATGGCAAGATTTCGTTCTTTTTGATAGCTGAGTAATATTCCAGTGTGTATATATACCACATCTTCTTTATCCATTCATCAGTCAATGGGCATTTGGACTCTCTCCATAGTTTGGCTATTGTTGACAAATGCTGCTATAAACATCAGGGTGCATGTATCCTTCAAATCTGTATTTTTGTGTCCTTTCAGTAAATACCTAATAGTGCAATTGCTGGATGGTGGGTGATGTTCTATTTTTAGTTTCTCGAGCAATCTCCGCACTGCTCTCCAGAGTGGCTGAACCAGTTTGCATTCCCGCCATCAGTGCCAGAGGGTTCCCCTTTGTCTGCATCCTCGCCAACAGCTGTTGTTTCTTGTGTTATTAAGAGAAATTTTCAAACGATTTTCTGTGAACCCAAGTTCAATATTTATCACCTTAGGGTTTTTCATCTGGATCACTATGAACTGATAGTCCAACTTTTATGCCTATAGGGCTAAGAAGGAACAAATGGAAAGGCAATAAAAATCCAGTATCTGGAAGAAATATGCTATTACCTAGAACTAGTGTAAAATAATACGGGTTCTTAAAACTATGTTTTTCAATCTCTGGCTGGCTCTTCTTTCAGTTCTTTCAAGTGAATGCATCAAAACAAACTAGACCCCAAACTCAGATAACAAATCTGTGAATAAAAGAAATCTCAAAAAGGAGAGTTGCATTGTTACCCATATATTTAACAGCAACACATGAAATCTAAAATATTCAGACAGCTCTTCAGGTCTTCAAAATAAAACTATCTTGTTGATGTAAGGAGAATTTTGCTTTGACTCCTTAGACTCATTTTAAGACGGCAATTGAAAAACCATGTAAAACAATTAAGTGTTTTCCCCTGATACTATACACTTAGAACAAATCAATCTATTTATTTGGAGAAGTAGAAACATCTACTTTGACAAACATTGTGGAAAATCACATTTTTTTAACCCATCCTATTATCAGCATATAATATTGATCATGTGTCTGATTTTTTTTTTTTTTCAACATTTTTTATTTATTTTTGGGACAGAGAGAGACAGAGCATGAACGGGGGAGGGGCAGAGAGAGAGGGAGACACAGAATCGGAAACAGGCTCCAGGCTCCGAGCCATCAGCCCAGAGCCTGACGCGGGGCTCGAACTCACGGACCGCGAGATCGTGACCTGGCTGAAGTCGGACGCTTAACCGACTGCGCCACCCAGGCGCCCCATGTGTCTGATTTTCAAACTACTTTTTGTTTAAGGAAATAAACATTTTTGGCTTCCATAGCTCCGAGCTTTCTTTGTGATTTTGCCAGAAAACATAAGGAAGATGTTAATGACTTTTGGCAGTACTTTTGAAACCCACAGCTTTTCATGCCCACGCACTCGCACAGACACAAATGTTTAAAGGTCTCACCACTTTTACTGCTACCACTGCAAAAGGAGCAAAATAAAGAACTACTCCAAGAGCTTTTCTTTACAGTGAGGCAAATTATAGGATCATGTAAAATAATGACACCTTCTTTATGAGGAAATCATTGCTTTACCAGACCCTTAAGTAGCAGAATCAACTGGCGAGCCCAGACCTGGCTTCTCCGCCGGCAGAGCTCCCGGACTGCAGCCTGTACCCACCCACCGTACCGCCCTGTGGGTGTCCTAAACCTCTAGTGAGCGACAGCAGGGGCACTCGAACCACTCTTGGTCAAATTTGGTCCCGGATCATTCCCATTCAGTGAATTCTTAACAGTGCCTTGCTTCTGCCAGGCATTGTTCTAGTTCTAGGGAATCCAACCGTGACTAAGACAAAATACTTCTCAAGGGATTTATGTCCCATCGCCAAAATAACGTCCCCAAATGCCACGTTACTTTACCTCCATTAAAGCAACTGACTCGAGCTCTGGCCATTCTTTTAATTTTTCTGGCCTGAAATGTTCACCACAGGTAGATACTTTCTTGGAAGCCATAGATAATAGGATCCCTGAGGGGAGAGAGTAAATTGAAGAGACTTAGTAAGGCAGAAAGCAGTTTGAATCCTGGCTCTGCCACGTGGTAAAGTCCCTAAGTAAAACAAACAAAAACAAAATCCTGGCACCCCCCAAGACTCAGTTTCAAAAGGGGTAATTACGCTTCCCCCACATATTGCTGTGGGGTCACCCACCCAGCCTGGGGCTCCACGGTGGACGGCGTGGGCTCTCCAAGATGCAGGACAGCGACTCCAGAACCCCCAAGCCCCTCCCCAGCCAGCTAACCCACCACCAGACGGAGTATTGCAAGACAGAAAAGGGGGCGTCCTTTTAAAAACAAAGCACTGGGGGGAGAAAAAAAGAATAAATAATAAATAAATAAATAAATAAATAAATAAATAAATAAATAAATAAATACAAAGCACTGGGTTGAAACTCGAAGCTCCACTTCCCTCAACAGGCCCTACCCTTTTCTTGTTCCCACAGGGGACGCGAAGGATGAGGGCAGGTCAGGGGGGAGGAGGGTCCCCAGGAGATGCCATGTCCA
The DNA here is from genome assembly GCF_046562875.1 of Panthera onca. Lineage (NCBI taxonomy): Eukaryota > Metazoa > Chordata > Mammalia > Carnivora > Felidae > Panthera > Panthera onca. The sequence continues at coordinate 19,158,420 of NC_138341.1, read as the reverse complement.
CCCACCTGGGGCCCTCAACTGCCCAACCAAAGCCACCCTACATTTTGACTGGCTTCAAATGAATAGACGTCTTCTAAATTGATACTACAAAGAACATACAGTTTATCTGCACGATCTAGGGCTACAATTAGGAGGAATGATTTTTAGTGTTCCCTTTGCCTAAGGAAAACAAAATTCTTCTCTCCTGTGTTCTAGGTCTTACTGTGTCTTCCCAAGACCAGGGGTCAGCCTCAACATGAGCCAGAGGGTGCTATGCAGAATCAGAATCAGCAAGTGTGTAATCATACTCAAAATAAATTTTTTTAATATTCTAAAAACTGTTAGAAAAACCTGGGGAGAATATGTGGCAATGGATTTTAAGGGTGCCTGACCAAAGGGGACACACCTACCTTGATTTAGGGAAAGATCAAGTGAATTGACAGGCATTCAGTAAAGTAGCTATCATTTTTTTTTTTAACGATTTATTTCGTGAGAGAGAACACCAGTAGGGGAGGGGTGGGGTGGGGGGGGGGGGGGAGAGAGAGAGACAGAGAGAAAAAGAATCCCAAGCAGGTTCCACGCCATCAGCACACAGTCCCACATGGGGCTCGAACCCACTAACCATGAGATCATGACCTGAGCAGAAATCAGGAGTCGGAGGCTTAACCAACTGAGCCACCCAGGTGCCCCAGCTGTCATTATTTTTTATAGGATCTTTCAGGCAATATTTAACTTCTGGGGAACATACATTTGTAATAATTATCAATACAAGGTATTGTGATTTCTTAATTATCATACAGACACTGAATTTAAGTGGAGTTTATTGCAGGTGCTTGAGTGCCTTCCTTGGTCCTCAACATGAATGAATCCTGCTGGCAAATGGCTTCTCTGAAGCAGCCTTCTTTTGTGTCTTCTTACCAATCAAGGATCAAGGTGTGTGCTCCTTTGTTGCTAAAACCTTTGGAAGGTGACAGAAAAGAAGAGATATGTGTGATATAGGAATGAGAGGCCAACAAGAGCAGAAAGAGTTCCTCAGCTCAGCTGAACCCTCTGAAGCCTAGTGCGGCCAGAGCCAAGTGATTCATCTCGCAGGCCAGGGCCCCATCCAAACCTGTCTCAGCTTCTCCTCACTCTATCTGGATTCAGGAACTTGCAGAGATTCCAGGACACAGCCAACCCTATTATAGGTGGGGTAGATTGCTGACGTGTGCTAGGAGTTGAGGGACCTCCCCCGTGGTCCTGCTTTTATATGTCGGGATATCTGGGGTACTAAGTTATACTTGGATTATTATGATTTAGAAAATACTACCTTCCTTTCTTCCCTTTTTTCAAACCTCTGAACCTTGATCCTCCACCTTCACTATCAGCTGACAGATGACCTTCTCACTTCACTGAGAAAATGAGGCAAACAGAAGTGAATGATGTTCTTTCACAAAATTCACCACGCTATATCCATGTACTCTGCCTTCCTTCCTCTTAAGATGGGTGGCTTGTCCTGCCCTCCATTTGAGTCCTGGATCCCACCTCTTTACAGGTAGAGGGTGTAGGGAGGATAGGCGAATGGATGAGGGGGACTATTTTAGGTAGAGAAGTCAGAGAAGTCTTCTCTGAGAAGGTATTTGTGCAGAGGTCTGAGTGAACTGAGGGAGACATGGAGAGATCTAGGGAAAGAGTGTTCCAGGTGGAAGGACTAGCAGAAGCAAAACCCTGAGATGGGAATGAAGTTGGTATATTAAGAAAACAAAAACAAAGCTGGTGAGGCTGTAGCATAATGACTGGAGAGAAGACAGGTGCCTAATGGTACAGGGACTTAGAGACCATGCTAAGGAATTAGAATAAAATCCAAAGCGTGAAGGGAAAGTCATTCAAAGGTTTACAGTAGGGAAGAAATCTAACATTTTTTAAATGAATATAGCTTCTTCATGGAGAACTGGTTATACAGGGGCAACAGCAGAAGCAGGAAAATCAGTTAGGAGGCCAGTGCACTAAGCCAGTTAAGATCACAATGGCTTGAGCTGGTGGTAGTAGTGAGGAACTGAAAAGTGAATAAACTGACAGAACTCAGTACCTGTTAGACGTGGGAAGTGAGTAAAGCAAGAAATCAAAGACCACACTTGGATTTTTGTCCTGAGGCATCCTGGTTGGATTATAATCAAGGGGAAATCTGGAGGCAAAGCGAGTTTGGCAGCAAGAGGGGAACAAATACAAAAGTAAAGAATAATCCTTCTGGAGGCTGGTTAAATTCAAGATACTTGTAACCACTACAAAATATAAGGAGGGTTCATAAGGTATCAGTATAAAGCAACTTACTTTTTTTCCTCGCTGTCTATTTAAGCCTGTTCCGTTGATGTAGTTCTCCTGCCCTGCTTTACCTGTTTTATTTTCCTCATTGCACTTATTACCAGCTCACATATTACACACTTATTGGTTTATTGTCTGGCTCCCCCATGAAATGTAAGTTCCTAAGGATCAGAGATTTATCTCTTGTTTACCACTATGCCCCTCAAAGATTGCCCGGCTCAGAGTAGGTGCCTGTTATATTTTGAGGAAGCAAGCAAGCAAGCACAGGGGAGGATACTAAAACATGACAGTAAAAGGAGTTAAACTACAAAATAAAGTTTTACTAAAACTTCTATGAGTGAGTAAAAATAAAAGTAGCTCCCTTATCTTCTGGGGGTGGGAGTAAGGAACTGGAGAGACAGAGAAGAAGACGGAAAGGCTGTATATTCAGACTAACACACCATTCCCATATTGATTTCTAACCAGGAGATGAGGAGGGTGGGCTGTGACTTCTCCTCCAAATCCACTCCTAAAACAGGCTCTACTCCAGAGCCTTGTACATAGGGTAGAGAAGAAAACTGAAGGAGAAAAGTGGCAAGCAGACCTAGACCTGGAAGCAGTAGACTACGCTAGACCAGTCACATGGTCACCAAGTTTAATTGTAGTCACCTTAGGATGAGAAATTGGTGTTCTGTGAACACCTACATTTGTATACATTTTGCTTTTGGGGGCTTTTACTTTACTCCTTAAATTTTACCACATTGAATTTAGTACATGGTTCTTTTGATAATTTTCTGCCTGTTTTGGTTGAGTTAAGGGAAACAAAATGTAGGGCCTGGCTTGGGTGTGATAAGTGGTAAATAGCAGAGATACTAGAGACGGTGGGGAGACAAAAGAAGGGCAAAAATTCACAAGAAAGTAGGAAAATCTGATAGCCCACCCACCAGAGGGCATATCCATTGTGAAACTCTCAGGGAAATTCTCTCCATTCCCTCTGAATGCTTCTCAGTTTCTTCTACTCTCTCCCTTGCCTTGTTTGGGAGTAAAGGGGTACAGTCCCCTGCCTCCTCTCCTCCCGAAGGCCTGTCATACAGAGAAGCTCCCAGCTACTCAGACTTTGGTATCAGCAATTGCTACCTTGTGAATGGCAAAACAGGACCATCCCAGCACTCACCGCATCCTGGTCCTCATCCCTTTCTATTTCTTGGCTGAGGGCCATGGAAGAAAAGTGCCCTTCAGAGTTGACCTCTTTGGGACTTGGTTTCTTTTCTCTCATGAAAACATAGAGGCTCTTTTTCCAGAAAGGATGATCCTTTGTTTCTGTAGGAAGGAACCAGAAAGAATTCTCTTAAATAGCAACTCAATTGCAGCGTTTCATATTTTAATTTGAAGTTGATGAGTTCTGACGTTTATTTATTTCTGATAGAACACAAAGGGGGGGAGGAGAAGAGAGAGAGGGAGACACAGAATCTAAAGTAGGCTCCAGGCTCTGAGTGGTCAGCACAGGGCCTGATGCTGGACTCGAACCCACAGACCATGAGATCATGACCTGAGCTGAAGTCGGTCGCCTAACCGACTGAGCCACCCAGGCGCCCCTGAAGTTGATAAGTTCTATTTGAATCTACACATTTTTATGAAAAAGAAGCCCAAATAAATAGCATTACCTTACTCTAATAATAGTTTCATTTGAAATCTCTTTGCTGCTTAATCAAACAGCTGAGTGAGGCTCTTTCAGGGTCAATGACCCCCTCAAAGAGCTATCCACTGTGTCTTCCCAAGGAAGGTCTAACTTGCCAAAAATAAATATGCTTCCCCCCACTCCCCGATGCCATAATTGGGATATTTCCCTAATTCACAGACCAGAATCTAATCTTCCACCTCCTTTTTCCATGGGGAAATCATAGACTTAAGTAGTCTAAAATATCGGCCCCCAGGTACTCCAACTTGCAATATTCTCCTTCAGATCTGGATCCCACTCTGCTAGAAGAGATATTTGAGGACAAAACCCCTCCTTTTACATTACATATAGAAATTAAATAGGATTTAAATGTTTACTATCCTAAAACCTGACCCAAACAGGTATGTATGAGACTGTGGCAGTTAGGGATTATACAGAAACTTACTCTATTGAAACCGAGTATACAAGAGTGTTTCTGACTCATTCCATTTTAAAGCCTTTAGCTACCAAGTGAATAAGGCTTAGCACCAATACTTTCTATTATTCCTTAATTTCAGCTCCCATTCAAAAAGCAGCCAATAATTAAACCACACCTCTAGAACGACGGCCAGCTCCATCTCTAAAGTCATTGGTTTCTACAGTTAGTCATTCTCTCTGCTGCCCATCCCAGCATCAAACATCTCTAAAAGCCCTGTGCCTTCTGCCATACTGCATTTATTTATCAAATTCTGAGCCTATTCAGAAAAAGGAAAGAGTACTGCAGCTAGGGACAGAGAATTGTATACCAACATCCTAAAGAATATTACACAAGCTCATTTTTCTTCTGCTTTGCTAGGGTTTTTTTGTTTTGTTTTGTTTTGTTTTGTTAGAGAGAGAGAGACCATGTGCAAGCACACTTGTGTAAGCAGGGGAAGGGCAGAGAGAGAGGAAGAAAATCTTACGCAGGCTCCACGCTCAATGTGGAGCCTGACACAGGGCTCAATCCCACAACCCTGGGATCATGACCTGAGCCAAAATCAAGAGTCAGACACAACCAACTAGGCTACCCAGGCACTCCAGGTTCTTGTTTTATTATCATCAACAGTTTTACTGAGGTGTAACTTACACATCATAAAATTCATTCATTTTAAGTGATTCAAATCAATGATTTTTAGTATATTTACAGAGTTGTGCAACCATCACCATAATCTAATTTTGGAACATTTCTATCAGTCTAAAAACCTCATGCTCATTTACAGTCACTCTCCATTTCCCAACCCTAGCCCTAGCTCAACAACAATCTACTTCCTGTCTCTATAGATCTGCCTTTCTGAACATTTCATATAAATACAAGCATACAATATGTGCTCTTTTGTGACTGTCCTCTTTCACTGAGTATAATAGTTTTGAAGTTCATCCATTTAGTAACATGTATCAGCACTTCTTTCCTTTTAATCACCAAATACTCCATGTATAGATACACCACATTTTGCTTATCCATCTACCAGCTGATGAATATTTGGGTTATTTCCACTTCTTGGCTATTGTGAATTCATGTATAAGTCTTTATGGACATATGTTTTCATTTCTCCTAGGTAGGAGCTGAATTGCTTAATGTTTCACATTTTGAGAAACTGCCAAACTATTTTCCAAAGTGACCATTTCACATTCCCTGCAGCAACATCTGAGGGTTCTCATTAGTTTTAATCAGATAGTTAAACACATTATGTAACTATATAGAGAGATCTCTTACTTTAATTCCATAACTAGTTAATTGAGATGATTCCCTCAGTCACACACATAAGAGTAAGGACCACCACTCTGCTTATAACATCTCTTCACTCTGACTATACCTACTATCCAACAAAAGTAGTCCAAAATTCCATTTTTATGGCTCCAACTCCAATGAAATATCTCCTAACTTTTAATTTTAACAATTTATTTTCTGTCTGTGCTTGTTATTTCTGAATGTATCAGCAGTTTGTGGGGTTTTTTGTTTGTTTT